>NC_080705.1:22120000-23320000 GCF_943734765.1 Anopheles ziemanni | reverse complement strand
TTTTACAACAAAAAAAATCAAATAAATTAAAGCTTACACTATAGCGATTCAAAGGTTGCACATTATTTCAAGTACATGGTTATGGAGGACGAAAGCATTGGCCTTCAAAAACACAAACAAGGTAATTAATTTCAGTTCTATACTCTGTGTGTGTATGTTTCTTTTTTTATGCCATTTTACGCAAAAGGCAACAACCGTTCCCCATTAAACACTCTAAGTGGTACATAAAAGCTAATGTTCTATATGCACTTTTGTTAAATAAATTGCTAGTCAATACTTCAATCATTGGAACAAAGAAGACTAAAACAAGAGTTATCAAAGTGACAAAGTTTAAAATAGTAACAACGCATTTGATTAAACAAAAAAAAACACTGACTGTGATTGTGATCCTTATGCAAGTCTCTTGCCCTTTGTAGTGTTAGTAATAGTCTCGACAAAGGAATAAAACATTGATTTACTAATTGATTTGACTTTTCGTTAGATCGGTTTAAGCGTCATTTGAATGTATTGTTACATGTCCTTGGAGTTTTCTATCATGTGGCTTTTTCTGCATTCTCATTCACTTACTTCTATATAAGTTTTTAATAAGCAAAGTTTTTCGTAAATTTATATGATTTTCAGTTACTTTAGGTCTAATATTCTTTGTTCGGTAGTATTGATGTTTTTTCTCTATTGTGTGTTATTGCCTTAAGTGTGTTCAATAGATGAAAGTTTTTTCTTCGTCTCAACACTTCTGGTATTTGTTTTATTTGAGAATCAACCTTTTTTGTTACTTATGAATGAATCCATTTCCTTCTCATACTCAGCTTTCCATATCACTGTAGAGGTTATTTTTCATTCTCTGATGTTCTTCGGTTTTGTTTAAAGTTGTTTATTTTCCCTTTGGAATGTTACTGGACAAAAACAAAAGTAGTGAACTATGTTGTGTCATGAAACCATATATTCAAAAACAAAAACATGCAATAGATAATGGGAAAGCTACACGTTGTAATGTATTTCATATTGAAATTAATTTTCAAATTTACCGTTGTAAACCAACAACAGCTATCAATATATTGAATGAGTGCATTTGTCCTGTTTTTATAACTTTTACCACCAACGTTACTCTTCACAATCTCTTGTTTAACGGATTACCAACGATTTGGCGCAACTTGAACACTCGAATAATCACACAGCCTCGTTCTTACATCTTAGCCTGTGTTCGCATACAGATTAATGGTGGCCAAATTGATACTTAATTTTTTTTAAACCTATGGTCGCAAATTGGTTCATATTCGTAACTTTTTCTAATCAATTTATATGCAAGTGTGTGAGTGTATGTGTCTGTGTCTGTGTGCATGAGTACCCTTGGAGTCATTGTGCCATTGTACTTTCTCTCTTCAAGAGCCCACATCCTTTCGCGAAAATTAACTCATATAAATCAATGCCTTATTAGATTCTTTTGCTTCTGTCAATCTGACTATTGCACTAGAAATAATTGTTTGGATCACGCATCAGGAATCGATGGATCATTTAGTACTAGGGAACTGATAATTGTTCTTGTTCTCGGTTCTCGGTTATGTTTTAATTAAGCTTACTTTCGCTATCGTCACTGAACAACACACAACTGAGCCTCTTTAATTGTTTGGCACAGATGCTGCAGCTAACCAAATGATCTTTTTCTACCGCCCTTGACCTCTTTTCTACCGTACACGTCGTACCCGATCTCGCTCACGAAAGTCACAAGTTCAATTTAAAAGGAGACATATAATAAATACATACATATATTTGACGTTCATCAGATGTTTGGGGAGGGTTTAAATGGTTGTTCTTGTTTCTTTTTTGTTTGTTTCTTCAACAGCTTTCAAGAAGTTTAACATCACCGCAACGCTGGAAGACAAAACAAATCAGAGATCGCGTTGTTGCGCACAAGGAGTCCAAGGATCTCGGACGAAGTTTCGAACACAAGTCTCGGTGGCTACATGCAAGTACACATTAGGAGAGATGGATAGTGAAATGGATAATACCCTTCCGACTCCAAGGGAAGTCTCCATGGATTCGACCGAAATCCTCTGCAAAAGTTGAGCATTTACGCGTTTTTCCTGTTCTGGGTTGTTTGGCCTGTCGGCACGTTTAATTTCTCTGTTAAAATCTGAAGGCAGAATATGAAATACTACCAATGAAGACTGTTTGCAATTTACGTTTTTTCACATTAGAACTTGTGTGTGTTTTTTTTTTCTATGACAGGACGCCGTTTGTTATATCACAATTTTATCATCAGCTAGTTTCAACCCAAACATGTCGGATCACCTGTAGTATCCCACTACATTCTCTTCTTTGTCGTTTCAAAAGGACGAGAGATTTTGTATGCATTTGGGATTAATTTTGTTTTCCTTTCCGTCGTGTGTTCCGTATGTTAAGTGATTTTCATCTTTTTTATTAACATGGTTTCTAGTGCCATTAATTTGAGATGCTGTTTTTAGACTGATATCTCCTGTTTTGATTTCTATTTTTTTATTTTATTCAGTTACTCTCGTCAATTACTGCTTGTTTGATCGATTATAATTCATTCACAGGGACCGGGTGGGCAAAATGGTGGATCATAGCATAATTTGTTTGCCTTATTACACTAGGGATCAATACATTTAAGCACAGATAGAAAACGATGGATACGGTTGCTTTGATAAATCACTTTCTGATTCGCTATAACTGCGAATACAAACGCATCTCCCGGCGCTACATTTTTTGTGCTGGTCAGTTTGCCAACTTCGTTTCGAGCAAATCCTTAATTTTCTTTGTTCTTGGTTCACTTGGCTCACTTAGTTGCCATATTTCAATGTGTTACAATTTCTTGGGTTGTTCTTTCAAAAGTAATTTCTAGCGGACTGTTATGTGCGGTGTGTTATATGGCTTAACAAATTTCGCTTCACTGGAGCTCGGTGCGGGTTATTGAAAATGACGCAAATATACGGATATCGTACGCAGTTTAAGTTATAATCCTCGGAAACTACTTAACAAACTGACATCAAAGGGAGTAACTGTGTTTACTTGATTGATTGCTGGAGCCCTGCCGAGAGTATTGTTGTGTGATTGATGATGCATCCGGATCCGGAGCAATTCTTAGAGGGACCATTATTAGGCAAAAACAACCACCTAGAATGGCATTGCTTGCGTTTGTGTTATTAAGGATATTAAGATATCATGGTTAACCGGAAAACCTAACCTAGGGTTCAGCCTTCGAACCGATCGCTGTGCATGAACCGAAATCAAATACATGAAACAATTCGCTTTGGTAAGTGGAAGTTTTCTCTCAGTTTGTGTTTTCTTTTTTTTGTTTAATACAGTTTATACGCTTTTTCATGTATAGGCACTTCTTACATTGCTTTGCCGGCTAGAAAAAATAAGATTAAGTCGAAACATTACACTACATGAGAATGATAGGATTTCTTGGCGCGGTACCGATTTCTATCCCAGTTGCAGTATTCTTTTGTCTTGGCTTTATTTGCTGAGATATTTTTTCTTTCATTTTAAACAAAGCTCAAATCAGGACCTCCGCCTCACTGTAATTGAGAGCCGGCACATGTGTAGATACCACCCAGATCAACCCACACAATCGTGGAATTGGTGGTGAGGAAGCAAAAAGAATTACGGAATGCAACTATCTAACATACTTTTATGAGGCTATATGTCCTTTTTAACCGATACCTATAATAGCAGGTGTATTGGAAGGTGACGGATACCCCGAACAACCATCTTGATTGCAACAAAAACAAGCAAAAATGTGTCCATTGCCATTCTCGCTCTGTCTAATCGTAGCGAAATACAAACCAGCAATTTTGTAAACCGCGCCTGATGGCAAAATAACTATTTCCATAATTTTTGAACGTTATTCAAAAGGACGACATGGTGACGCTCGGACGCCAACCTACACGCCTATCTATGGCAATCACAGACGCAAACTACAAGCACACAGACACACACACACACATTGGTCACTATTTTGCTGCATTTCAAACTCAATTCCTGCACTTCAAAGCAAGCACAAGGGAATGGTGATCCTACGAATGGTTTGTACAATGTGCCGAGTGATTATTTAACGGGACAAGAATTTGAAGGATCAAACTCTAAGCACTTAGAATGCATTGTAAAAAAAAACAAAATGAGCAATAGACGGAAGAGTAAGAAGCAGCGAGAACTTATCTTATAATTAGAAATTCCAGTTTTCATTTGAGTCAATACCCTTCCTTCAGGTTGGCAGGAAGTTTTATTATCCGACACACTCACACAATATTTTTACTAGGAACAAATAAAGAAGAGGTTACGATACCCTGCGCCCGATGTCTCCTATTTTCGCGGCCACATGCCTCTCAAGCATACCCACACATACACACGCACATACATACAAATACATAACCGTTGTCCTTCCCTTCTCGGCGCAAATATTACTAACAATACTCTGTTGATTAGCCCCTAATCACTCACGTTCCACGCCGGTACCTTCAGTTTTCAAATAATCTTTATCATATCCATCACCTAACAAAATGGCTTCATTTTCAAATCGCTAAACTCGAGCGCTTCCGCAGGTTGGGTTTAGTTATTGTTAAGTCTCATCTGTTACCAACAAGAAACGCCTTTTCCCTTTTGGTTTTGGTTTTGTTGTGTTCTCCATTTTTCGTTGCATAGTAAATACCTATGAGTTTAATTTCATTCCGTACATATTTCGAGTGGCTACAAGCAGTGGAGCACCACCGGAACACACGGCATGCAATAGTTATGCGTTTCAATGCTAACGAAAAAAAAACTGTCCTTATGCAAGAGCGATGGCCAGATATCTACAACCTTCATCGTTTGATTATGCTCCTAGGAAATCTTTTTCGGTAGCTCCTGCTAGTACCTTTGCATTAAATCGCATCGCAAATGTACATTTTATTGTTTAAATTATCAACTGTATGTTTTTTCTTATGTCTTTCCAGTACATTTTGGTTTCTGTTACGCATCATATCATGTTTTGAAGAACAAAATAGAACACAGTGAAAGCTTTCTACGATTCCTCGGTAATGTTTGTCACTTTCTTGCACATTTTCATATATCAGCTGAGGATCCCATTTTCAATTCGTCTGCTTTTTCAACCTGCCATGACAAAACTACTTTGATCGTGCATGCAGTAGGCATTTTCATTACTTGACTATGTCATTTATCTTCATCCCTGCTCAAAAATAATAACTTCTATAAAAAAAAACAAACGCAAACAAAGTTCAAGAGCTTAAACACAAACTTCAAAAATAAAAATTACCAAAACACAAACAGAACTAGCACCTGATCTGTAGGATCGAGCCACACGCAGCTAGCCATAACTGAAATGCACCATGACCTATAATTGCCATCAGTTTAGTAGCGCGCACACACACACACAGCTGCCAGGTGTAAGGAAAGCAACAGGTCTTCTTCGTTGGAATAGTCAGTATATTAGTATATAATCGTAGTATAAAAGTAACACGTTTCATCCGCTCAGGATTGCCTTTTCCCTCGTTCTAGTAGTTTTTAATAATGCATTGCTTGTTCCGTTCTAGGAACGGAAAAAACCAAAAAATTGTACGTCCTTCGCATTCGTACCGGATAGAATTGGGCGGTTCTACTGATGATGGTGGTGATTGGTAGTGGCACGGTAACGACACGCGCATCTACGACGGCAACAACACGCGACACACACGCGTGCGATACCGGTAGTGTGGTTTTTCTTTCCACACTTTTGTTTACGCGTTTTCTTCCTCATGACTAAAGGTTTGTAGAGTTTTTTTTTGTTTTTTTTTACGTTTTGTTTTGTAATTAGATTTTTCTATTTTTTGTGTTTTTTTGGTTTCTTTTCTTGCTACTACGTACGTTACTTTAGTTTTCTTCCTTCTCTTAAACTAAGTCCTTACGCATGCTAGGGGGTATGTGATTTACGACCTCACACCGGGTCGGGTCAGTATTGTTTTTTAAATTTACTTTATCTAATCATAATTTGCTTTGTTTGGCTGAGTTTGTCTCTGTCTCTGTACGCCATCATCGTCCCCTTTGATGAAACAGCCGATTCTAGAAGCGTCATAAAAAGGAAATGTTTTTTGTTGTTTTGATATATGCATATATGCTTATATATATGTATATATATGTATGTTTTTCTTTTCATATTTTCCACAGCTCATTCGCATTCCACCTTCACTAATTCACTATCCGGCCGCATACATGCTGCCCGCTCCGCTTCATCCTTTCGCGCCCTAACTGAACCTAGTTCCATGATGAATTAGTAAGAAAAGGAGAGAGGATAGGGAGCTGGGGCATGGAAAGGGCCCATGTGGATGGAGACAATTTACGTAAAAACAAAATTACTTACGAAAGAAAATGCTAAATATCTATTCTGTATATATAAATCGGGTACTCCATAACTTCCAGCGTATAACATTATTAGCTTTCGATTTCATTTGTAGCACACTTTCGTTTGTTGTTTTTTTTTATTCTTATTCACTATTTTCCATTTTTATTCACCTCATGAGCTGGGAGAAGAATCTGTTTTTTTTTTGTTTTTTGGTCACATATATTCTCCCGCGCTACTTTCACCGCCGAGGGGGCGGCGGCTCGGCTGACACTTTGCTTAATGCTTCTATTTTACAAGTCTTCGTAGAGATTTTCTCATGACGGCGCGTGGAAGGAGAATGTCACTCACACACACACACACGCATGGGATGGGTGGTGGGGAAGATTTGTATTTTCCAAACAAACAAACAAAATCGTTTATAAACGTAACATGATTTTCCTCCCTTGGTTTCAATGCTTTTTGCTAGAACTAGATCTTTCTCTTTGACTTGAAATGTATCATGTGGGCACGAGTAACTTTTTTCCTACGTGGATTGCATTGTTTATGTTACGCCATTCGTTCATCATTTTTTTGTTGTAGTTTTCTTTAAGAGTAGACATTTTCGACATGTTTTCTTGTTTCATTTTTCGTTTTTTTTTTGCTAAACGTATTTTATGTTTCGCATTCATCAAGTTATTTTACTCACACCGTTCTCATCTCAAATATATATAATATATAATATATTATTTAAATTGTATAAGATTACATTTTTACTGTTTAAAAAAATGATAAAAACATTCACAACACCTTAATACTACGCCAGACGCGAAACCGCTGACTTTCAAAAGACACTTTTTAGATTTCTTTTTTTTTGCTTTTGTTCACAAAATTCTCGATGCACACACATACGACGCACACGGTTGCCAATTCATTTTTTCCGTTTCTCGCCTGCTTATCCTGCATCGTCGGCCCCCCGAGGCCGGGTCAAAATCAGCTATCATCAGTAGGTGTCTACATGTGTGCGCCACAGAAAGATCGTCGGTTTGCGGATGTGACTTCATGTTGCTATGCTGTTTTACCTCCTACAAACCTACTTTAAACCTTCATTACCGTCGAAGGGAATGAAAAGGGGACAAACGAAGAGCGCCACATTAGTACAAAGCAAAACGAATGAACCAGGGGAGGAGAAGCACAATTAGAGAATCTTGTTTTTTTTCTTCATCTCTCAACGCAATAAAAAAATGTTGGGCCACAGTGGAAAACTAAACTTTTATAATAACAGTTACATGTCAACTTACCTTATAAGCTACCCTAAGAGAATTGTATTACTTTGTATTAATGTTTCCGCAGTTGCTTCTCTTTGTTTTGGGATGTGTCATTTGCATTCATCACGCAGGACGCATGTGTGCGTGTGGCTGCGAAGGAGCTGGGCTCCTTTGATTCCGTACGTATCACCTCCGTGCATGGATGCATTTTTAAAACTGTGTTGAGAGGTGGTGGTGGTGGTGGTGTGTTTACTGTCAGCAGTGACAGTGGTTCTCCCTACGAAACTGGTGCATCCACCCTGCTGCAGCCTCCTAGCAGGGTGGATCGACGGCCAGTTCCGATCAGTGTCGTCGCATTCATCAGTTCAGCTCTGTGCCGAGCAGGCTCTCCGGTAGCAGTGAGTTGAGGTTCGCTGGTGTGCCCCGGTCGCCGTCGAGCGGCGTCCACATGCTGGGACCGGCATTGCTCGAGCTCCAGGCATTCGAGCTCCAGGCATCTTTACAGGAGAAGACAAGAAGAGAAAAATTCGGGAGAACCGAATGTAGGTTTCGAAAATTAAAGTCTTGCATCTGTTTGTTTTTCCTTTAATTTTCTACTCACCGGAAACGACTGAATTCGAACGACCAACCGTCCCTTGCGATTGGGCAGCGGCGTTAAGGCGCCAGTTTTGTCCACCTCCACCTCCACCACCGTTGCCACCACCGGTCAGTCCGTTCGACATACCATTGGTGGCGCTGCCAAGGTGCGGCAGGATGAACTGCACGTCACTCTCGGTAGGAATTTCCGCGCAAATCGTCGTGTTGCCGAGCGGACAGTTGTTCAGCGCCAGCTGTGCCTTCTGTGCTTCCTCTCGGCTAGAGTATTTACATAGGGCGATGCCGTGGTTCAGGTACAGCTGGAAGTTTACCAGTGGACCATGCTGCATGCACAGTGTGCGCAGTGTTGAGCCATCGATCTGGAAGCAGATTTTTTTTTTGTTTTGAAACGGAATGATGTTGTAGATGAAGTAACTAAGTATAGAAGATCCTATAGGTAACCCTATAGAACTTACAATGTCAACATCAATGCTTTAAAATTTATTTTAAATCCAATCATCGATGTTATTATCTTTAATTTAACTGTTTTAACCAAACCTATATAGAATCTTTAACGCGTCGAGTCTACGCGAACATAAAATGACGCGGTATGAGATTCTTGTGTACTTTTTGTATGGGACTTTGACGAGACGTGCCGAGAAAGATAACAGATGGCGTCGTTGTCTCATGATGACCACTATATTTTCCATTTATACGTACTTGTGCGGTCAGATTTTTGAGCATAATCCACGTCGACGACCAGCTGCCGGCTGATGCAGCACCACTGTTCCACGAGCTGCCACCTTGGGTGCTGGGGGTGTTCCATCCGTTGGCGTCCAGTTTGCTGCCGGGCGGCTTTCCAAGCCCTCCCATCATGCTGCCGCGACCCTTGCTGCCGCCACCCGCACTACCACCAAGCGAAGTGTCCCACAGGTCAGCCGGGGGCATCGTCGGTGTACCGGAGTCCTGCCACGGATTCTTCTGCACCTTTGCACCGTAGTTGCCAGCCTGCACGCCACCTCCACCGGACCCACCGGACGGATTGAAGCTCCAAGTCGACTCGGTGGGGGACGATTTACTGTTGACATTTGAGGCACTGCTGCTCGAACCGCCACCGAACAGGTTGGACTCTTTTGCGGCAGCGATTGACAGCGGGTTGCGCGCCACACTTCCGGGGGTGATCGTTGGGTCGTCCTCAATGCGAGTCGCCTGAGTGCCCTGTAAGTCGAAGGGAAAAAGAAATGCCGTTGTAATGTTTCCAATCTAGCCTGTTGTGTTCGGTGAAACTCAGTTTCATGAAAATGAAAGTAGTTCAATCCTTACCTTCCATGGTTTGCCTGGTTCAAACTCTGGCACCAAGTCACTAAAAGCATCATTACTACCCGGCCAGTCCTTGCTATCTTGCGTACTCGAATCTGGCCAACCGTCACCCAAATTGCTGCGCCCATTGGACCATGTGCTGAAACGAGAAATAATGTTTCTAGTACAGTCGACCTGTGTGTAATCGATTCACGGTAATGCCCCGCACTCGCTACCTACCCATCATCAATGCCCGACCCAGACTGACCCGACTTCGAGCTAGCCCCGGGTGCCCGCACAAAATCGGCCAAGTCCGAACCGTCCTTGTCAACTCCGCTCGGGGTGGTAACGCTCGTTGCCGGTAGCTTCCACTGTTGCAGCCGCGACTGCTGACTAGTGCTCCCGGTCGATGGGAAGGGATTGCCGCCGTCCTTCAACGCCATATCGGCGAAGCTGCCCGGTAGCCCGGCGAGATCGGATGGCGTGCGGAAGAGATCGTTGCCCGGGTGTCCACCACCGGCTCCACCAAGGTTTGCTGCGTTCAAGCTGCCCGGATGCGCCAGCTGCTGCTGGTGCTGATGCTGTTGCTGCTGCTGTTGCTGTTGTTGTTGCTGCTGTTGCTGCTGTTGTTGTTGCTGTTTCAGGTAGTTGGCCTGCTGCATGCTGATCTGATTCTGCAGATTGGCAATCTGCGATTTGAGCTTGTTGACGGCGATCGACATATACTGGGCCCCGTTTACACCGCCACCGGTGCGCGCCAAGTTGTTCTGCATCACATTCAATTGCTGGACGTGTGAGATGAGCGAAAACAAATGAGCATGATTATGACCATAGGGTGTCTTACAGAACACATTCAATGCTTTTCAATGGTCAACGTATAGGAAAGGGCATTTGTACAAACTGCATAATACAATCATATTTATTTGCAAGTACCTCGGAAGCCCAATGACGGAATATAACATGAAAATTTTTCTATCACAATAAATGAGAATAGCGTTGCATGATCGCATTACCATAATAGCATGGTCTAGAGATCAGGACTCGGCAAAGTCCGGCCCGTCAACTGATTTTATCCAGTCCGTAAGAGAATGTAAATCCTTCGTCCAAAAAACCCAGCTCAATGTTAATCACTTTTGTTCACGCTTTTCTTCCCAATGAAGATTAGAATTGTTGAACGAGGTATGTTGTAAGTTGAAAAAACAAAATCAAATCACGCTTGGATAAGAGAAGTGGATTAGCTTACCTTAATATGGGTTAGCAGTTGGTTCAACAACATGAGCGTCTGGGGCGCAAGCGGTTGGTTGAGGATCTGATGCTCCAGGTAGCCGTTCTGCACGGCCAGCTGAATCTGCTGCACCAGCACGCGCAGCTGATGGCTGGTGATTTGTGGCGACTGCGCGTTCGGTTGGTTTAGGCCAACGAGCCCGCCTGCACCGGCACCTCCACCACCCTGTTGCTGCCCAGCGCCAAAGGCGCCTCCCGGTGGCCCACCGGCCGGTCCACCGTTTCCGCCCGCACCGTGGCCGCCACCGAACTTCATGCTGTTAAAGGAACCTCCGCCGCCGCCAGCTGGACCGCCGTTACCGGGTCCAAACACTCCGCCGGCCCCTCCGAGACTGTTTTGATTGTTCTGCGAAACGAAAAGCGATGGAAAGAAAAATGAAGTATGATTTAATTATTTTACGACAGATAGGTAGGTCAGATCGGTGCGGTAGGTCAGATCGCTCACTAACCTGCTGGAATGCCATCGGACCAACGCCCGCTGCGGCTGCCGCGAATCGTCCACTAACTCCTCCGCCACCGCCTCCTCCACCGCCACCGGCACCAACGAACTGATCCTGGCCGGCACCGAAACCACCGTGATTGTCAACCGGCCGGCGTAGCGGCCATTCGTTGCCACTGTTGCGGTACAGTGTCTCGAGCGACTCGTCCATGTTCATGTTCGTCACGCGGAGCACCGTCTCGACGTCCTCCTTTTTGAAGCCTAGCTCGCACAGATGGTGGTACTGCTTGCTGGCGCGGATGTACTCGACCGGGTTCATCTTGTTGCCGCCACCGCCATTCGGTGGGAGTTTGTTCTGTGGCGGCATGCCCCAGTCCGAGCTGTTGCCCATGTCGGGCGCGCCTCCACCTACTCCACCATCGTTCCAGCCCGTCGACGAGACCGACGGCATCTTGGGTTTTCCGGCCCAGCTGTTTCCGTTGCCGCCGGTCGCATCGTTCCAGAGCGAGTTACCACCCATGCCGCCGCCAACACCTGGCCTGTCGTCGCCCCACTGGCCTCCTCCGCCGGAAGATACATCGTCGGCACCCCAATTGCCACCGCCACCGCCACGGCCCACACCCAGTGCGGCGGCCGCTGCTGCCGCGGGGTTCTGACCCCACAGACTTTCCGGTTTCATCGGGCCACCGGCTCCACCGGTTCCACCGCCCATACGCCCGACCAAACCACCCTGATTGCCCGGCAGATTGCCGACGGGTCCGCCCATCGAGTTGTTCCGGTGCAGCGGATTGCGGCCCATTCCAGCACCGCCGCCGTCCACCCCACCCGGTCCGTTGTCCTTCCAGCCTGACACGTTCGCCGAGGTTTGCCGCTGGAGCGCATTCGCCCCCCAGAGGGCCGTTCCGTCGTCCATGTTTTTGCGTCGCACCACCGGCGGCGGGCCGCCACCAGCCGTCGGATCATCCCAGCCGGAACCGCCCAGTTTACCACCGCCCACGCCCACTGCACCGTTGTTGACCACGGAACCAGCGAGCGGGTTCGAGGGCCACTGGCCGGCGCCACCGTTGCCTCCGCCGACACCGGCACCCGCTCCGGTGGGTGTGCCGGGAGTAGTCGCCCCGGTCGGTGGCATCTTCTGCTGCATGCTCGCCATCTGATGCTGATCCCAGAGGCCGACGTTTCCATTCAGCCGTCCAGAGATGCCACGCGGATCACCTCGAATTTCGCGGTTGCTATCCATCGCGCTGGCGATGCGCATGTTGCGCATATCGATACCAGTGGGATCGAGCCCACCAGCGGCGGCCACTGCCGGATTACGGACATCGGCGCCCGCACCACCCCAAGCATTGCCACCACCGGCACCGGCACCGACTCCACCGGCTCCACCGCCCCACTCGTTATCCTTCTTCAGCCCTTGGCCGGCCACGTTGGGTCCCATTGCACCCGGGCCGCCTGTGCCCCACATGCCACCGGTACCTGGGCCCGTACCACCACCACCACCGGCGTTCCACGGACCCGGTTGTTGCCCGGGTTGCTGCTGACCAGGGGCCGCCTGCTGCCCAGGACCGGGTCCACCCAGGCCCACGCCCGGCGGTTGGTCGCGAAGACCTCCCGGCCCTCCTGGACCAGCGCCTCCCATGGCGGACGATGCGCCGTTCCACACGTTGCCCGGTTCGTTCGCTTCATCGTCCTCGCCCCACGTCCCGCCATAGTTGTTTGCCGGACCCCACGGGGTCTTCTGCACCGGCGGTTGCTGCTGCGGCAGTTGACCACCGTTGCGCAGGTTCGCCTCCCACAGCTCCGTGCCCGTGTTCGTCTTCCACATGGGAATGCCGGCCGTCGGGCCGCTGGTGGCACTGTTTGGGTCCGTCTTACCGCTCGGCTCCGGCGACGCCGGCACGTCCCACTGCGTGTCCTGGTCGACGTTCTCCGAGCCCCACCCGTCCTGGGCGAACAACGCCTCGCGCATCGAGTTCAACTGCTCCAGCTGATTTTTAGCCGCACTCGATTGTACTACGGCTGCTGCAGCAGCCCCCGCGGCGCCTACTGCTCCTCCTTCCTGTGCAGCGGCAGCAACCGCTCCACCAACCACTGCTCCGGTTGGTTGCTCCGGTTGTTGCGCGCCCGCAACGTTGGCACTATTGGTTGCTCCTCCTCCTCCAGCTTGGCCAGATGGTACCGCTACACCCCCTCCTCCTTGCGGGACATTCTGTGCACCGATGCCAGATCCATTCCAAGCGCCTCCTCCCTCCGGCCCCATTCCACCGGGGACTCCAACGCCCGGATTCACGGAAGATGATGTGGCGGAAGAGGACGTCGGCTTCACTGGCTGTTGAACACCTCCTGCTCCACCATTCTGCTGCTGCTGCTGTTGTTGAACTCCACCGGCTGCTCCACCCCATGCACTCGCAGGTCCTCCCACCTGTTGCTGCTGCTGCTGCTGTGGTCCCCCTGCATTCTGGCCAGCTCCAGTGCCACTGGCACCCCCGATCGCACCCCAGGAACCCCCGGACGGGTTGGTTGCTGGTGTTCCCCACGCACTGGTACCATTGTTGATCGTTTCTTCACCACCACCACGTAGTCGCATTCGTACACCGGCTGGAACACCCCCTCCTTCCTTCCATCGCTTCGTGATACGGATCAGCTCGTCGATTTTTATGTACTCGGAGGACTCGCTTAATGACTGCATTTCTTTCGTCGGCAACATCATCAAACTGTGTGCAGTAGCCGCCGCCACCTGTCGGCCGCCGTGAGTCGTAGTGGTAATAGTAGTAGTAGTAGTAGTATCACTGTTATCATGCTTCTCCCCCTCCACGGTCTGTTGCTTGCATTTGGAATTCTTACTGCCTACAATTTGGTCATCCTCTACGACATATTCATCCTCCACCGTCTCTCGCTGCACCATCTGCGCCATGACTGCTTCCTTCCTCACTTCCTTCGCCCCCGCTTCTACGCTACGGTTAGTTTTGTTTACAGCTATCAGGTAATCAGATAAATCACAATTCTTATTCACAGTGTCATTTTCGTTACTCTTCTTCTGCCGCTTCGACCCCTCTTCCTCGCCTACCACCGTCTGGCTTACGCCGGCCATCATAGTTTTGAACACTATGGTACTATGATGACGATGAGGACGACGATGATGATCGTGACGCGTTCTTATGGCAACTCCACTCGCTTCTCTGTTTCGCTGCTGCTACCTGCCTAATTATGGTATTGATGATGTAGAGATGATTGTTGTCGTTGCGATTCTGCCTCCACTCGATGCCCCGCGACAACGGCTTTGTGATGGTCGGTTTTTCGCTTCCTTTATGACAACGGCCCAATAGTGGACTCGAGCTGCTGCTGCTGCTGCTGCTGCTGGTCCCCGGTGGGTCCTTCGTTCCCGTCGCCACTGACTGGGAACTGATGGAACTTAAACTGCTGAATCTTTGCCCCTTTCCGGTGTTTCTTCTTCTGTGCGTCCGGTAAGGAACACTGGCACATAATACGAGCTTGAAACGGGATACTTTTGCTCTGCTCTCCCGTCCGTTTTCAAATTTCGCTACACAAATACACTGCTGCTTCTCCCGACCGTTTTCGCACCACCGCACACCAATCGATCCGCCAACAAGTACTTAGGTAGTAGGTAGAGAGAGGTTGCCGTTGCGAACAACAATCCCTGATTGTGTGATTTCAGACTCTTAGATCGATTGTAGTGTTTTTGCAGTGTGGTAGGTAGGTAAGGAAGGTAGGTAGTAATCGCAATAGTAGCTAGGTGCCACAGAAGTAGCGACGCCGAATGATGTGTGTGTGTGTGTACTTGGGTAAATCTATGGGGAGTTGGTGTTGTACGTTACACTACTCCTTATGTTTCCACCAACGAACGACCTCTTTTCTTTTACTTTCGTCGCTAAAATAGTGATCTTTCGTTCAGTGCCGTCCACAATTATGCCAAATGATTTGCTTCTTCTTCGTTTATGGTACTTTAAGTAAATTCATAAAAGCGTATTCAGACTTGTTGGTGAAGTAGTGTTGCTGAGTAATTGGACACAACACAGCACAACAGTTATTGCTACTCTTGTTTTCACTATATACTACTGCTGGGTGGCTGGTAGACGTAGTAGTAGACCTAGTAGGTGTAGTAGTTATAGCGGTAGTAATAGTAGTTCGTAGTAGTATTGGTGGTAGTGTGTACTCTTCTAGTAGTAAGATCAATCCGCAGTGCCTACTGCTGCTAAAGCGTTTGCAATCACGCGTGTTCAACACAACACAACAACAAGACGACAAGAAAGTTGGCAAAATACTGCTAGGAATCAGTTTAATCTATTGGAGTTGGTTTTGGTTGACTTTCGTGGGTGAATTTCTTCTTCCTTCTTCCGTGCTTAGTTTCGTAATGAAGGTTTTTTTCCCTTCTTCAGTAAGGAAGATTTCGCTTCTTGAACACTTATTGTAAAGTTTTTGTTTTGTGCGTCCGCTATCTCGCTTGGATGCTGTGCTACAGCGCTGACGCCTCTTCGAATAATGGTGGTGCTTTTGCTTAGTGCTTTTATCACTTTCGATTCGATTTTGTCGACTGGATTCTTGCTTTATACTGTTTCCTGGATGGATTGCAAAGCAGGAAAAAGAAGGGGAGTGTTAGATGCGTTACCACGTCCAAAATCGTGTGCAAGTACTACTTACATTAGATTCTTTGACAGTTTTTATACTTTAAAGTTATCGTTGAGTTCAACGCACCAGAGGATATGAAACAATATCTGGAAAAAGCGGGGAAAAGAAAACATATTAAATCGGATGCGACATGTTTCTTTTGGAAATTTTTCGAATTATATTGAGATAAGAAAACATGGTGAACATTATCACTTGCAGTTGGATATACAGTCTACCTTCATATTCATATCCTTATTCAAAGCTCCCTTGCGAAGCGAAATTATTTCCACTGGATATCCAAAAACAACTACTGCTAATCCTCCCACCGATAAGCAATATGGAATTACTTAGTCTACAAGATTTCGACCAACGAAACCGTCTCTCAGAAACGGTTGCATTATAAAGCGTTTATTATCACTTAGCTATCTTATCGTACACGAAACCCCTTCTCTGGGAGTATCATTTGGGCCTACTACTCCAGAATCAATCAATTATCTAACAACCGTAGAGGTAAGCTTTTACATTTGCAGCCGTTAGGAAACGCGGTTGGCTCTAAATTAAACCGTACTGGTTTAATTTTGGCTGTAATGGATGCGGTTCACGATGACCTTACCATACACTAGTAGTGGATGACTAGCGACTCTGCACTGGAGAGGCTCATAATTTGTACGTTCAAATAATCTTTTCCTTGTATCACAAATCGCACCAACGCCGATGTGTTGGCTGTGGGAATGATAAGAAATGAAGCAGCGTAACTTTGCTGAGAGAGCGGTGCTTGTATAGAGATCGGTGCCTGTTATCAGCACAAATGAGATATAAGACTGATTTTATTTCGCTTTTGGCTATCTTTTCCCAGAAGCAACCTCAACTATATTCCTCTGGGCATTATTTGTCCACAGAGGGAAAATTGTTTCGCAGAGTTAAAATCTGTAGTAGTTTTTATTCTTCCCTAAATAAAGTATGCAACTCCCAACCTGTAACAGTTCACGTTTAGCGCTCGTGCTCAAGAATATTTTACAGGTTTGTTTTCTACTTACCGTTTTACGAGAGATGTGCTTGTGTGCTGTTGTGTACTTGAGCTCGTTGCAATGAGTGTTGTGCTTGGCAGAAAAAGCAAACTGGTTCGACTTATTTGCTGGAGATCGTGGTATAGTCAAGCGCAGAAGAAGTGCTTGTGCTGCGGATGCTGCTACTGATTTGCTGCTGCTGCTTTGATAACTACTTCTGATACTGGGATCCTTACTGTGGCTGCGCCGGCGCTCAAACAGGCTACACTCTATTCGGTGGTTGCGTTGAAGCAAAGTTGCAGCGTTTGACGCACTTGAAGCAGGTTTGTTTTCACTTTGCTAACACTATCATGATATTGTCACGATCACGACGATTATGGAGCTACTGGCATAACGTAGCTCCTATCCGCATGCGGTACTACTTGTTTTTTTTCTTCAGCAAATATACCACTTTAGCTCCTTTCACCCCAAAGAACCAGCCTACTCTTTCATTCTTTCGCAATGGCTCGATGAATCGATTGGTGTTTCTCCGTTTGTGAATTGATGATAAATCAATCAATTTGACCAGGTCGTCTCCTTAACTTCTTGTCTTATCGCTGGGTATGGGTTGTCTTGTCTTACTTGCAGTATCTTTGCACTATTCGTTCGTAGTATTTCGATACGCGTTTTGCTGCACTACGCTCCCGAAAGTTCGGACCCGTGTTTATTTCGTACGTTTTCTGATTATTTTTCGTTGATACCGAACGTGGCCGAACGTTATGGTATGTTTGCAATCAAAACTTAATTCCGGTACGGGTATCTGTATGTGCGCGCGCTGTGAAGTTCACAAAAGCAATAGCAGCTAAACAGGTAGAGAGTGAACTGGTATGGTGTTTGGTTGGATGGTAGGATAAGCCGTTTTGCTGTCAGTTTTAACCGCTTGTTACTTGGCCGAATCACAACACCCCGAACAGCACCACCCGATCGTCCCTTATTTGTCTTCGTCTAAACGCACTTATGGGTTAGGTTTGTAATGGCTTGATTGTTTTCTTTGTCCGCCACACTTTACGCTTAAAGCAGCTAGTGTAGTTTGATTGCAACAACAACCAAACAGACACTTATTAGAACAGAATCTAACTTCGCCGTTGGATATCAGGGCAGGAGTGAGGCTCACGATCCTCTTCCGTCAAAACGGCGGGCGTATGTGTGTATTCGTCCTTTGATACCCTTTTCTTGAGACGTTCTTTTGTTTCTTTTTCTTCGCGTTTTCCACCGCTCTCGGCGCAACTGATCTTCACAAACACAGCACACTGCGATCGCACACTACCACCTAGCGCACCAGCTTCTTTACGACGTTGGCGATCTAGCGCGGCTCAATTTCTCTGCTTGCGCCGCGGAACCAATATAATCGTGGTGCAATTATGCAACCCTCCCTAGCCCGACTCGAGAACTGACAGCTGAGCGCGAGCGTGACTGAGTGTGAAACAGCGGCGTTCTGCGGAGGTCGCCGCCGGCGGGGTTCGTTTTATTATTTTTTTATCGTTGCCCCAACACAACAACGCGAACGGAACACACGCGGAGGACGGGAGGGGATTTATTCACATCACACACAAGCTTAATCACAAATCCTCGGTGTCGGTTTCCGGTCGGTTCGTTCGGCATCCACTGAAACGAATGTAGAACAGTACAGAAAAAAGTAAGTCAATGCTAAAAAGGAAGACACATGCTACGGTCATCAAGTAGAATGGTTCAACATTGAAAAATTGATATGGACTCTCCCGGTAGGGTGTCGGTGCTCCGCTATTTTTTTTTTATGTAACCGAATGCATTTATTGTAAATATATTCGGAAAACTTCGAGACCTACACATGACTTTTCCCTTATTTTGACTTTGGTTTGGTTTGAATCAATGATCGATCATTAGGAAAGGATACGCAAAAGTGATCGTATTTTGTAAGCTGCTGCTAATGGTGATTAAGTGCTGTCACCAGTTGTATCCTACTGTCGAAGATTAGAAAAGAAATTTTTGTTTTTAATTTTTACCCTCTAACCGTTAAGCCGTTTGATGCTGTTCTACTCGTCGTCAATGTGATGGCCCCGGCGCGGAGCAGTGAAGTTCCGTTGGGCCCCACGGTGCTTGAAAACACTAATGTGTATAGCATCCACATATTATTGAAATTTCTATTTTAGGGACACTTTGCATGGTTTCCGTGCGCGCGTGAATGAGAGGAAATGAATGAAGCGGCAATAGTTGCAGGCGAGAGCGAGATGGAGACATTGTTTGACAGTCTCTCCGTGACCCCGTCGCAGAGACTGCTGGCCATTAGTAGGCACTGGGTTTACTAAGTGTGATTAAATACTTCAATAAAAGGTTCCCTAACAATCCTTTGCACTGCACTACGAAGGATCTTCCAAAGAACATATCTAGTGCATGCGGGAAATAAGTTAACTTTTTCACTTAGCTCGCTCCCTTTCATTTTTTTTGGCAAACATGGCGACAAAGCACATGAAACGGGCAAACAAGTCGAAAAATTACTGCACACTGGCGCGCATGGTGGTTGTTCTCGGGCATCACTTCTGGGGAATACACTTACCAACACTGCGTTCCTGCTGCGGCTGCTGCTGCTGCTGCTCCTGCTATGCTGACTGGCACGCTTGCTGGATATGTGCGCAGTTTTGCAACCGTGGATGCGGTATCACCTAGTCACGAAAACAGCACTGCCTCCTAGGGAAAAGTTTAGCGGACTATTAGCAGACTTCTCGACGTCGGCACTGCCATACCTTCGCGATGAAAATGAGATGGTGTCATGTGCGTCACGTTGAGTGTGTATGTGTTCAATGGCACACGGAATGTCGCTTAAAAAGCGACACACTTTTTCAGGCGCACACACAGCACTGTAAAATTGTGCCACGATTCACGGTGATTTTGTGTGTAATAATCTCCTTTATAACTCGAATCTCACTGCTTCTGCAGCGTTTTGCTGCTGCAGGACCTTTTTTCACGATCCCAGCGGCCGTCGTACCACAAGAAACGCAACACACACACACACACTTGCTCGGACGCTAGGCACACCGTCCCCGTCCGTCGCAATAATATTGCCACCCGAAAGGTGTGTGTCACACTGGTGAAAAACTTTTTCTTTCAGCCCGTTTTTCTCGCTGGTCCCACCGCCGATACGCTAAATAACACCTTACGCTTACGCACAATCAGTCAGTGTATCACTTGCGAACAACTTTCGCCCGATTAGACTACTATTTATCGTCGATTTTTGTGTAGGAAAAATATCTCACGTATAATGCTAGAGCCATTGCTCGACGATGGGGTGCCATTTGCAAATATCGTTCTGAACGTTTTCACTCGTCGCCTCGCTGCTTTCGGCCTTTGCATGACATCACGTTTAGTCCGGCGGGTTGAATGCTCCACCCATCTCGTTGGTCTG
Source organism: Anopheles ziemanni (assembly GCF_943734765.1). NCBI lineage: Eukaryota > Metazoa > Arthropoda > Insecta > Diptera > Culicidae > Anopheles > Anopheles ziemanni. The sequence goes on along the minus strand of NC_080705.1, from coordinate 23,299,773 downwards.
AACAAAATTTAACTCTATTTACTGTAATAACTGTGTGCTGCTAATGGTGATGATATAGATTTGTTATAACAAAATTATTATTGAACTGTACCTTTTATTTCGTGAACCATATGAGATCATTTGATTTGAAAAAGTACAGACAAATTTCCGCAGCTCGGCTGCAAGCACCAACCTAGTTGACAGCAGGTGGCGTAACTTATCGTTTCCAATAAACCGCGAAAAACAAGAACACTACACCCAACGAAGGATTGCATTTATCAATTTAATCATATTGGGCAACCAATTATTTGCTTGATGAGAAAACTTATCATGAAACTTGACAACAAACACATTTAGTCTAACGAAGCACGTAAAGCTAAAAGTTCTAGTGCTCGAGCTCATATTGGGGGGTCAACTCTGTTCACTGTTTACTGTTTTATGTTCATGTTTCCTAGGTTGTTGACACGATGTTGTCGCTGTGCATCTTTGATGAAGGTGTTTGATGAAGATTTAAGTTAATGCAGCACGAACAGTAGTTAATGTAATAAATCAGCAGTGTAGAGCTGTACTAGCATTGAAGGAAGCAGCGCATTTTGGATAACATCTTTAACAAGCATAACATTGGTAACATTTTGGGTTGATAAGTAGATGTGTTCTCACTTGTGCTTACCCTTGCCGTATTTAGTCAAATTGCTGGGAAGGCGTTTTAATTTTCCATTGTACCAGCTTGCTTAGTTAGAATATTGACCTTCAAATTATCTGCAATTGTTGCGAAGTTAATTTTGCAATTTGTCGTCTGCCAGAACAAGTTTGCCAAACCCTGAAATTAAAGAAAAGCATGATGATATGCTTGTCTCTCACAGCTACTGTAGCTATGGAAGGAAAAGGTAGAAAGGAGTAATGTTGCCGTTGGCTAAACAGAGTACACTCTACCCTCACCGAAGAACGAAACGAGAAGAGAAAGCTTAAAATATGTAAGGCGATAACATTTGGCAGCGAGAAGGAGAGCCAAATAATCTTTTTTTAGTTGGTTTAAACAAACGATGGTACGCCCTCTAACGGTTCCTCGGAAGACTATAGAATACGGTCCGCTACGGATAGGCAATGGCGAGTCTGAAAAATTGTTAAAGTTAACTATCTATTTCGGTAATTGGCGCGTTCACAGTGCACCCCAGTGTGTAGTGCATGGGTGCTATGGAGGGATGATTTGCTATAATCTTGCAAGAAGCCAGAAGGAAAATTGCATCTTGTTCGTCAAAATCAACCGTCAAGTAAATCACGGGATCGCTTCGGGGTTATCACACGGGCGCAGCACAGTTCGAACCCCCATGGGAGGCTCAAAGTCTAATTGGACGATATCGAGCAGAAGTATCGATTCGTAAATTTGGAAGGAAAAAAACGACAGACACACCGTGCTGTGCATCGAAAGTCGCTACCGAGGTGCCGTAATGGTGATGGTGGCTCACTGCAAAGTGCAACGGCGTTGGAAAAATGCAAATCGTTATACGGTCAAATAAAATTAACGCAATTTAACCCGAATCGCACTGGTACGAGGGAGAGCGCGAGTTGAAGCAAAAAGTTGATGCACCCGCTACATTATTCACCTCGACGAAGGTGAACGATAGTGTATTTGCACAACTTCTTATGCAAATTGCATTCGTAGCTACATTTTAACGTGATTTGTGAATACATCTAGAAATAGCGACGGTATGTACATATACGTTGTGAGATACAGTTATGTCTATAGTATCATAATTATTATTGTGGTTTAAAAGTGTGAAATTCTGCGAGCAATGTATCGACCATTGAACAGCAATTATCCATCGAAAAATAAGCCCATAAAATAGTTGAACATGTAAAACAAACCCGCTGAATAAAGCTCATGTTGGTGTCAGCAACCATCGAGCTGAGATAGGACATTGCAAAGTGCTACCAAGGGCGGTAGAGAAAACGAGACACCGCGTGAATCCGAGAATGATCCGCTGGGACGTGCCAGAGCGAGCGAGTTAGCTAGCGTAGCCACATCAGTGCAATGCGTTGGAGCAGTGCAGCCAGTGGGCTCACGTGCACTTTGCCAGGTCACACAGCCCAGTGGTGCCGTATGTGGTTAGGTGTTTTTCGGATCCTCCGTCAAAGGTAAAATGGTAAGAATGGACACTGCACAAATGGCGAATCGCATAAAACTTTCCTAGATTCAACCGAGGAACGAATTTAGTGTACGGTGCGGGTGGAGAACAGCCGTTTATGTACGGTATATTAGCAGAAAGTTTGTTATTCTTTTCGTTCTATCATTCTATCTGGTTGCACGAAGAAGCAGGGTGGTGGTGAAGTGAACGGGGGATTTTTTCTATCATTTTATTTGCTCCGCTTCGAACACCTCGCGATCAAAATAGGGGACCCAATTCGCTTCGGTGGTGTTTGCTTCGGAAAGTGAATGTTTTGTGTAGGAAACGGTGTTACTAAAAAACCCTTAAAGTTGTGAAAAAGTACGTTAAAAAAAGTAAGTGAATAGCAAGAAGAAGACGCAGCAACAGGAGTCTGAGGAAGGGAATAAGTGCTCGCGTAGAGGCACTGGTGCTATGTGATTGTGTATGTGTTTATGCTCCATCAGGAGTGAGAGAGCAAACCAGCGCCAGAGGGAAAAGGCAAAGTAATGAAGAACTCTTCTCCGAGCATAGATTGCTGTGCTGTTCTGTGTGTAGTGTGCCTGCTTTCCGATGTGAACGTGAGAAAACATAACAGAAAACAGCGCCGAATAACGTAGGCAGCATAGGAACTGGGAGAATGTGCAATGGGACGACGGGGCGAAGGCATAACATGTACAAGACAAAACAAACCTTACTCACTCTCGCGGGTTATGTATGTAAATACAACGTAAAAAAATAACAAAACAAAGGCGCTGGCTGGCGGATTTAGAAAGAGCATTCCAAAAAGGACAGAGAAAGGCAGATGCGAGTAGGCGAAAGGGCGAAAGAGCGCAAGAACTCGTCAATTGAACATAAAAAGAGAACGATTGAAGAGATAACGAAAAAGTTACAACAGCGGCCGACACACAATTTTGGAGCATGGAACGGAATAACAAGTGTCAAAAAAAAGTCAATAATAAAGTCATAATAATAATAAACAAGCGCGTGTCTCTGAGCTAGTTTAGACTCATTTCTACAGCTTAAAAAAACGAATTTCGAACTAAAGGAAATAGGAAATGGGGAATAGCCAAAAATGAAGCGAAAAACAAAAACGTCCTATATCTGAGGGTTTGAATATGTCATGTTTTTGCCCACGGTTCCATGTCGAAGTTACATTAAATATGTACCCATTTATATTTAATTTCATGCATTATTATTTTTAGTTTTAGTTTTTTAGGTCCAAGTCTACATTGAAAATAAGAAAAGAAAAATTAACTTTAATTTAAAACCTTTTTAACAATTTTATAGTTATAATTGTAAGAGCTTTAGGCGTCCTACATGCATTTTTTTGCTTCTTTGTGTATACAAAAAGATGAATTGGCCATTGAATCACACTTAAACAATGAAACTATGAATAACTTCTGGTAATCTCATTGTTGGTCAATTAATGCAGAGTAGAGTAACATTATTTATGTTTTCTTTGTTTTGCAGAACCCAAAACCTTCTTGAACAACGCAACTACGGCTAGCGAGAACCGTCGTATTCGGTGTTCCAGTGTTTTAAAATTGCAACGGAAAGCCACGCTCTCGGCGCGAACTTGGTGTTTTCCGTGAAAAATCTGTGATATATCCATTGCTGGATAGTTTAAGCGAACCAGAGTTCTTCGCGGGGTTCCGCCTCTAACGTTCTTCGATTCTCTACAATTATCCCTAACCCTCTCGTCACACCATTCACCCGGTGGTGTTTTAATACCGCTCGTATCTCGAACGGACTCCACCGATATCCTTTGGCGGTGCTTAAGCAGTTTGTCGGGAGCGTGTTGGTGTTGTGAAGGAAGTTTGGCGCTATCCGTCCATTGTGGGTAAACAATGATAATATTTGAGAGAAAACAATTAGCTCACTAACCCTGTAACTTTTCGTTTCACAGAGCCCGGTGCTCTGTTCTTGTTTTCACAGCCTAGAAAAACGATCACAGCCTCTGGCCAGTAAGCCAAGTCTTTCGTCAGCAACTAAAACCCCTCAACAAAGATGCTTGTTTCGGCCGGTACGACTTTTTACGAGCTGAGGAGGAAGAGTTTGGTGAACTAAGGTGGTTAAGACACACCGCCGCTGATATTTAGACTATCGCTTAAGGCAAGCGCAAGCCACTAACGCTCGAGATGAATGATATTAAGCAAGCTAAGGACAGGCTTGCCCTTCCGTTCCAACATGAACCGCCCGGAGCAGGGGAAGTAACCGTTGCCGGAGTCCCTGGCAAGGTATTGCAAGAAGGCACAAACACAAATCCAGCTGGTGATGCATATCGACGTGATGATGCGGCTGTCGAGGCCGTTATTACCACCCCTACCATTAATACCACCACCACCACCACTAGCCATGATAAAGACGACGACGACGCTGACGAAAAATCGACCCAGATTGATACTGTGACATTGAAATGTGATTTAAATGATTACCTGATTAACTTTATTACTGTTAGATGTAGTTTAGCGCAGTCGAAACTGGAGACGGCAGAAGCACAAGCTACTACCACGACGGACAAATGTCCTGCGGAACGTTACACCATCGCGCCGGAGGACGGTGCCGCGACAAATCCCGATCGCCATGTTAAAGTTAGCGCGGATATTCAAACGTCTCTGGCCTGTTCATCCTCATCCTCCTCATCCTCTTCCTCTTCCTCCTACATCCCGTTTGATGAACTAGTCCGCTACACGGAACTCGAGCGCGAGTGGACGCGGAAAGCGAGGGCAAACGGTTTTGGTTTCGAGATCCTGGCACTCGGCGTAATGCGAAATTTGCGACTGTGTGGTGGCGGCGAAGACTCCATCAATAACGGCACGAGCGCCTGGGGAACGCCGCCGGGTCCCACGAGCAACGGTGCCCTGAGTGCCTGGGGCGTGCTGCCGAATCAGTCGCTTCCACCACCCGCCTGGGGAAATGTTGGTGGAAACAATAACAATAACAACGGCAGCAGCAGCAGTAGTGGCAGTGGAAACAACCCGGGGGTAAACTCCTCTTCCAATGGCACGGGCTCTAATGGCAACAATACCAACAATGGAAATGGCAACGGTAACAATTCCACCGGGAATGGTGGTGGCGGTGGTGGTGGTTCACGAGGAGGCTCGTCGGACCCAAACTTTAACAAAACGAACGCTCAATCACAGCAACAAGGCACGCCGCAGGTTGCAACACCACCGAACGCCTGGAACACGGCTGCTTCAAATCATCGCGGAGTAGGCCAGCATCAGGCGAACGTTGTCAATAACAACGGTAACCACCATCACCAGCAGCAGCAGCAGCAGCACCATCAGCATCATCACATCCAGAACCATAGTCACCATCAGCAACAGCAACAACAACAACAGCCAGCCCCTGCTGGGCAGAATATGGCCAACAACGGTGCTAACGGCAACAACGGAGCTGGGAATGGGACTGCCAAGAACCAGCTGGAAGTGCTCAATACGATGCGGGAGGCGCTTTTCGCGCAGGATGGCTGGGGCTGCCAACATGTGAATCAAGACACGAACTGGGAGGTACCGGGATCGCCCGAACCACCTGGTGCTTCCGCAGCATCCACGGGTGCGGGAGGTGGTGCTGTAGCTGCAGGAGGTGGAGCCTCCGGGGGTGCTAATAAGGGTGACGGTGGTGGACCCAACGGTGGCAGTGGTGGCTGGAAGCCGCAAATCATGAACAACGGCACGGAGTTGTGGGAAACGAATCTGCGCAACGGATCGGTGGCACCGAACCAGCAGCAGGCACAGCAAGCGAAAGCCTCCGCTGTTCCCTGGGTACCGGCGAATAATCTTGGTGGCACGTGGATGGAAGATGACGACAATGGTGGTGGTGGTGGTGGTGGTCCGTCGGCCGGGTCAGACGGGGCGGCCAACGTTTGGAATGGTAGCGCGGCTGCAATCGTGGCAGGTACCCAGATCGCACCAATGCCGGCTCCGGTTAGTGGGTCCGGATGGGCAACTCCTGCGGTTAACAATGCGTCGGCGGGTGTGGCTATGTGGCCACCGGGATCACCGCAAAATCCCGTCCCGATGAACAACCCGCAGGTGGCTGTGAAGAAGGATGAATGGGGCTCGATTGGAGGCGGTGGGCCGCAACAGCAGCAGCAGCTAGGGCCTCCAGGAGGAATCATTGGAGTACCGCCAGGATCTGGTGGACCAGGGGGTGGCCCCGGAGCAAACGCTGCCGCCGGTATGATGGCGCAAGGATGGGGAGGCGATGGACGTACAGGCGGAGTAGCGAACCCTGGTGGAATTGGTGGATTAAATCTGGCCAGTTCGATCGGACAAGCGAATGCCCTGATCGGCAGTGGAGAGCTTCGTGGCGATCCCCGTGGTATTTCTGGTCGTTTAAATGGAGTCGGTGCTGTGGGAGGAGGCATGGGATGGGGTACGGCACCGGATCACATCGGTGGAAAGGTATCGCAAGTTGGTGGAGGAATGCTTCCGTCGGGAGCTGTGTCCAGCGGTCCAGCCGGGGGCCCATCCGCAGTTCAACCGTGGGGTTCAGGAAATGGTCAGAATAATAATGGCTCCAACAAGATGCCATCATCCGTCGGTGGGGGTTGGGATGATGTCGGCCGACCATTGCCAGCGCTTGATGAGACGGCAGCTGGAGGGATGCCCTGGGGACAGGGCAATGCAGCAGCGGCCGGAGGTGTACTTGCTCGGCAAAATTCGTCTGGATGGAAGGATGTTGGGCCGGATCAAATGATGCGAGGCGGCGTTCACTTGCAGCGCAATCAGTCCCAAGCTCCATTGCAGGGAGGCGGTGCTTTCGGTCCTGGTATTCCCGGTGCAAATTCCGCTGGTTCCGGCGTTCGGTTTGGAGGTGGTGGAGGCGGTGGTGCACTTGGCCTTGGCAAACCAGATGCCATGTCATGGGGCCAGGGTAATGCAGCTCTCGCTCGGAACGGATCCTGGGAGGACGGTGTGTCCGGTTGGGGCGATGAAAAAACCAACATGTCCTGGAATGTCGAGCTCGCGCCGAACGGAACCGGTGGCGGTTGGAACAAAACGCCAACAACTCCCAAGTCCGGCGGCAGCGTCGGGTGGCCCGATCCGAACGATCTCTCGTCCACCGGCGGTGGAGCCGGCGGCATGGACTGGTCTCTCGGTGGGCCAGGGAAGCTTGCCGGTGCGAGCGGGAAACAGCTGAACAGTGGAAACCCGCTCGAGTTTATCCGCGCCAGCAAGGAGTACCGCTTGCTGTGCGAGATGGGCTACAAGAAGGAGGATGTGGAGCTTTCACTCCGGGCGACCGGTATGATCTTCGACGATGCCATGGAGGTGCTGCGTCAAGGTGCTGGCGGTGGTGGAGGTGGATGGCGCCGGCCGCTCTCGGACGAGCATGGCGCATTGGGGATGGGTTACGATGGCTCATACTCAGGACGCATTCCTCCGCTTAATCATGCGGCCAGCGGATTGTCCTTCTCGCAGGTCAGTAGTGAAATGTGTATTTAACAGGTTTTTGGCCTCGGACTTTTTTACCAATACTAATTTACAATAACAAAAAAAAAAATGATAGAAATTGTAGCGATAATCGTGAAAAATACGCTGACTGATCGATTTTCTTACTCTCCCAGAACAATCAAAACATGCTGAGCAACATCCCCGGTGGACCGGGCGGTGGCCTCGGTCTCGACAGTGCCGGCGGGCCGGTCAATCTGGTTGCACTCAACAATCTGAAGTTTCTCTCGCAACAACAACAGCAGCAGCAGGGCACCGGTGGTACCGGAGGGCATCCGCCATTCAATCAAGCATCGCTGCTGCCTCCGGGCGGTCGTGGCCCGAATCAGCAGTCGCAGCAGGTGCACCAGCAACAGCTGGCTGCGGCCGCCGCACAACCATCCAATCAACAGCTGCGCATGCTGGTGCAGCAGATTCAGCTGGCCGTGCAGAACGGTTTCCTGAACCACCAGATCCTCAACCAGCCGCTGGCACCGCAGACGCTCATCCTGCTGAATCAGTTGCTCAATCATATTAAGGTAAAACAAAAGTGTGTCCCCCTTAAATGTTAGTAACTTCCTTCGATGGGTAAATTTTTATCATCTTGGTAGCACAAAGGCTAACATTTTCTTACCCCTGTGACTTCATTTCAGCTTTCTAAAGCAAAAAAAAAAACATACAGAACACTCTAACTATTTTTTCACTTCAGCTGAAATACACAAGAATATAATCAAATATAATCAAATGTATCAATAAACTTATCAAAACTGAATAATATACAACATCAAAGCAGTTGAACTTTTCTGAGAATTGCTTTGAAAGGAACGCTATCGCATGGATTGCTTTGTGAAGTTGTCCTCCAAACCCAACATTTAATAGAACATATATTTGTGAATTCCTGTAATGGATTGGAAATGGTTTGATTCTTTTTTTTTATACACAGCAAATACAGTTGACGCAAAGCAACCTGGCACGCAGCGGTGCAACCGGTGGCATCAGTGCCGTCCAGCTTACGTTGGCCATCAACAAGCATAAAACCCAGATCGCCCAGCTTCAGCAGCAGATTGCGGCTCAGCAGAGCATTTACCTGAAACAGCAGCAACAACAGGGGGCCGGTAGCGGTGTACCAGGACACCAAGGGCCGCCCCCGCTAATGCCATCGAATCCGGCGCTCGGCATGGACTTCCTTCGCCAGCAGCAGCAGCAGCAAGATCTCATGGCGCTGCAGGGTACCTTTGCGGAAATGACCCTCACGAAGGATCAACTCATGGCGGCGTCCACTGGTGGAGTAGTTTTTCCGCAGCCTATCGTTCAATCGCAGCACATCCCGGGCGCAGCCCATCTCGGGGCCGGGTCCGTCGCACCTGGCAATGTCGTTGTCAGTGGCGGCAACACTAGTCAGCAGTCTCGCTTAAATCAGTGGAAGCTTCCGTCGCTCGAGAAGGATCCGTCCGCTGGGAAGGATGATCTCACCGATTTCTCACGTGCCCCCGGCCCAACCGCGACGGGCGCCGCTAAGTCCAGCACTACCAGCGCCAATCTCAGCTCTCTTGGCCTCGTGCAGGATGGGTATGTTGTGGTTTTGTGCACCGTTGATTCTTTATCTTCGCAAACATTTTCAACAGAGGGTTTTGTTTTTCTTCCTAGAACCTGGGCAACCGGACGTACAAATCTGACCGATGGCTGGCCAGAGCAAACGGGTGAACCCGAAAGCAAAGACTGGTCTACCACCAACAATAACAACAACACCTCGTCGCAGGATAGTTCCGCTTTTACCGATCTAGTACCTGAGTTCGAACCGGGAAAACCATGGAAGGTGAGGGTTTCACTGTTTATTTCTGTCTCCTAAATTGCAAATCAACCCGTGCTTGCCTCTTGCAGGGTACGCAGCTAAAGATCGAAGATGATCCTAGTATTACGCCGGGCAGTGTCGCCCGCTCACCACTGTCCATCTCGACCGCCAAAGAATCGGAGTTGTTCGGAGGAGGAGGCATGGTGGCACCGGAAAAAGTGTCCCCGACGGTCGATGCTGGCGATGGCCGGAGCGGTGGCCTCAATCTCACAACCAACGCGTGGAGTTTCAATACGCCCTCGTCAACAGTGGTGGCAAGTGGGGGCAAGGCATGGACAGACAGTACCGCCGGTGGTGGTGTCGCGGTCACCAGTGCCGCCGCCGATGTCTGGTGTACGCCGATCGGTAAACCATCGGCAACCCGTGGCCCACCTCCCGGCTTGGGAGGGGCCGCCAGCAAGGGAGGCAACGGTGGCGGAGGAGCCAGTTGGTCGACGGGATCGCAGCATGGAAGCAGCTGGGGCGTCGGTACTTCGTGGCTGTTGTTGAAAAATTTAACGTCTCAGGTATGTGCAAGAAATTGTTGTTGGCTGGCGTTATCGCTCGCGGAAATTTAATTAAAAAATTCTCATTTTCATCTAGATTGATGCATCGACTTTGCGCACGCTGTGCATGCAGCACGGTCCCATCGTCAGCTTCCATTCATATCCGACCCACGGGCTGGCATTGTGCCGATATAACACACGCGAGGAAGCGACGACGGCTCAGCAGGCATTGAACAACTGTCCGCTCGGCACCGGCACGATCAGTGCCGAGTGTCCCGGAAGCGAGTCGGAAGTACAAACGTATCTGCAGCAACTGGGTGGCAGCAGTGCGTCTGGGATTGCCGGTGGTGGTGGGGCCAACACCGTAGCCGTCAGCAGCAGCACTGCTGGCAGCATCTCCAGCATATCGTCCCAATCGTGGAGACAACGCGGCTCAACCGGCACCGGTAAGAATATACAACGATATCCTGTTTAATACAATACAGTCAACCGCAATATTGAAGCATACCCCTAAAAGGGGCATTGGTTTCACCTGTATAGTTAAGTGATACAATTTAATAACTAATTATATTAATTATTTAACCGAAACGTGTTGTTTGTGTTAGACAAAAATTGAGCGTACAGGTTCGTCATTGCTAAGCATAACTTGAGTTCGGGCATTCTTGCATCTTTTACACTAATATCATCTAGTAGTCTCATTGTATCATTGTAGAACTGGAAAATTACTCAGGTAGAAAACAAAAGGATCGTGTACACCATCTAAAGAATCGCGAAGTAGTGCGTGCAATAAGAATGCTTGCTAAAACAAACATTCCAAATTTGGCCAAGCAATTTCCTAATACTCTCTGGAACGTACGTGTGATACGTAAGTTTTGATCCATCATGGCGGCTTGCACACAAGAACAATCTTCGAGATGGTATTACCTGAAAAAGGCTCTCATTTGTGATGTCAAAAAAGTTCTGAATATAAAATTTCAAATATAAAGAACCGCACGCGTAGTACAACAGGCGAGTCCGCGACAGCCGAGCGGTAGCGCCGGTTAGAAAATCGGCCCATGAGCGCCGAGGCTCACCACCTCGACGGCGTGGGTTCGAATCCCAACCGAGACCGGACCGGACCCTCCCCCTGTACGCGAGGGGACTTACTATCCACGTACAACAAGGAAACAAGTCTCGTAAGCCCTTAACGGGCAGGCATGACCAAGAGGTCGTTACGCCAAGAAGAAGAAGAAGCGTAGTGCAAGAAATATTGGTAGAAAAAATTAACTGGTATTTAAATTGTGCATTGGTTCGTTTTTTGTTCTCCAGATAAACTTGAAAGTGTGAAATAATTTATGGTATACGCTCAGCTTTGCAGCTGACTCCAGTTTTTCGTTTAAAAAAAAAATATTAACAAAGTATAACATTGTATGTAATATATTTCCATGCTGTTATCAACAATACATTCTTTTCTTGATTGCCTTCCACTCTCATAGGTGCCGACACTTGGGGCTCCGGATGGCCTCTGGGTGGGGGTGCAGGAGCCAGTACCGGAGGCGGCACGGGTGCGGCAAATCTCTGGGCTCCGCTCGACACTGCCGACCCGGGAACGCCATCAAGCTTGAACTCGTTCCTACCGGAAAGTTTGCTCGGGCCAGAATTAAACTAAACCTGCTATCACCAGAAAGATATCCAGGCAGCTGCCAACTCAGCTTGTGGCGTCCAGTTCCAGGGAGGTGGAAGAAGAAGCTACAAACCCAGGCATAGAGTTCTTCCCGGCATCGGATTCGTGCATCGCTGACTCAAGTGCAGTCGTTTGCAATACTTCAGATAATCAGGATTTTTTTATTTGCTTTGCAACACACACGAAGTGTATTGTCTATGGTTTAACAATATTTCACCATGAAACATGTTTATTACCTTAAGGTGCGGTTCGAGCTGCATTGTTCTGTTTGTTTAGTAACAGCGCTTTTATAATTTTATATCTCTCAATAAAATATTGTTTAGCTTATTATTTTCTTTTTTTTGCTCGTGTAATCCAGGTGTCTGTGGGTGTAAAAAAAGACTCACCCTCTTGGGTTCTTTCCAGTACGGCTCAACACGGTTCCCGAGATGCACGATGCCACAAACATTATGGGCATTGCGCACATTGACTCGGCATTAGCATATACCAGTCGATTTATTTGAGTTTTATTTCGCCTGCCAGAACTAAGCCATATGATGATTCTGAAGCAGCGCAAAAAAATGAGATGCAGTCAAAGAAGATTATAAGAAAAGCAGACGATTTTTAAAGAAATTAAATAGCTGTTGTAGATGAAGAAAAGCTAACAAATGTAATCAGAGCCGAAAGGATATCTCTCCTGGGCTCGTACCGTAAAAACATGCTGTCCTGCTGCCGCAGAAGAGGAAGACAGACAAAAGAAACGAGAAAGAAACGATCCACAAAGAAAACGAAAGCGTGTGTTGATGGAAACCAGAAAAAATATTTATTAATTTTAATATACACATCAATGATGCATAAAAAAAAGCCGTATGGACGATAAAATAGCGATGGCGATTGGAAGAAGAGAAGTAGAGCATTAGATTTACTATATATTATAACAAGTATACATAAATGTTATTGAATTATTTTTGAAATTATTTAGACACACATAACGGAGAGATCAATAAAATGGAAAATATCGTTTAATGCGAAATACAAGTTGTTCTAATAATATAACGTCGTGCGGTTGCGGTTTTCCTCCTACGTATCGTTGTCTAATGCTGTTGATCTACTGTAGGACACTCCGTTACTTTCCCCGCACTTGTTTCGATGCCGATAGTAGGAGAAGCTGCGAGCAAACTTTTTCGAACACCCGCTACACTCGAAAGGATAATTCCCCGTGTGTACCATTTCGTGCCTGGTGCGATCGGTGCAGTACCGAAATCGTTTATCACAGTACCGGCACGCGTACGGTTTTTCCTTGGTATGCACCTTCACGTGTTCCTTGAGCTGCGACATCGTCTTCATCTGCTTCGGACAGTGCGTACACGCGTAGTAGAAGGTGTCCGCGTGTATGCGCTGGTGTACCTTCAGGTTTGATTTCCGGTGAAAACGTAATCCACATGTTTTGCACACTTCACGCTTTTCCCGGTGCAGTAGGCTGTGCATTTTGAGATTATGCTCCGACTTTAGGCCGACTCCACATTGCTCACACACGTACTTCCGGTGACCCGCGTGCTGAACAAGTCGATGGTGCGCCAGTTTCGATGCGGTCGTGTAGCGTGCGTCACAATCGGTGCACCGAAACTTGCGCGATTTATATACGGAAATTAGATGCGTTCGTACGTGCGACTCGGAGCGAAACAGTTTGTAGCATATCTGGCACTGAGCAGGACGGTCTGGATCGATGGCCGTTTTGCGGATGGCATGGGTTGTTTCACTGTGTGCGAGCAGTTCCTCCGTCGTGGGGAAACGTTCAAAGCATCCGCAGCAAATCTTCTCGGACGCATCGAATATGCTGGGATAGAGTTTGGGTCGCCCGAACTGTCGCCGACAGAGAGCGGCCTGCTTAAGTTGAAGCCTGTTTTCGTGGCGTTTTAGTTCATCCACTGATCGAAACGATTGGCTGCAGTTTCTGCACCGATTACAAGAAGTTTCGCTTGCACATTCGCTCTCTGACTCGTTTTCCCCATGCAGCGATTGAAAGTGTTCGATGAGCTTTGGTTTTGAGGTGAACGTTGATGTACAATCAGTGTTGCAGCAGAAATATATTGAATCATCGCTTCGGTCAGAGTAATCTATCCGGTTCGTACACTTATCGTGTTGTTCTGTACTACTCTCGTCCAGTACGTTACAAGGTAGCTCTGTTTCTTCGTCTTCGCTTTCACATAGGACCTCTTCTTCAAGGAGTACCCATTCTTCCGGCTCCACTTCATTGTTGGTCTCTGTCGATTCATCGTCCCTAGGATGGTCGGGCCAACTGTGCAAAGATGCTCCATCGACAGTATCGTCCAATAATTCAATGTCGTAAAACTCCACACTCAGCTCACCAGCTTCATCAACACCGTCCGATCGTACCTCCCGCTGAACCACGGTTTCCAAACATTCACTTTGCCTGCCAGAAATGTTCTTCTCACTGAAACGTAAATATTCATAATTTTGTACAATAGGAATATAGGAGGGGGATAAGCACACTCACTGAGGTCCAAGTATCTGTTGAGTTCGTAGTTCTGCATCCGATTTTCGACATTTATTCACAAACATGTAAGCAAATGTCGTTTCTTCGCTGCAGTTCGTACAGACATAGCGTGGCAAATCATCCTCTTCGGTAATCTGTGGGGGAAAATACTCCAAATGAAACACCGTATACTACAGATATTTGATGAAAAATTCAAACCTGCACACCGGCACAGAACTTTACCATCTGTGCGATACTGGTCCCATTGTTTTTGGCGAACAACGATGAACAATTGTTGGTGTAGTCGAGGCAAATTCTACACCTATACTTGGGCTCCATTCGGATAATTTCATCAACCAACGAATCGGGGAGAAATAGTTTTTGTTGAACCTGTTTGGTTGTTTGTTTACTCCAGCAACTAAAATTGTAAATATTATTGTTCAAAGACAATCTTCTGCGAAGGTGTTTCTTGTAGTGTGTTTTGATAGCGTTTTTGCCGAAAACTACAAGAAATTGAGACAACCCTGGTAACATTTTCAAAATGGAAGCTACTTTGCGTTCATTTCTGGTTTGAATATATTTCAGGCTACTTATAGTGGTCATTGCAGTTATCCTGAATGTTTTATTTAAAAAAGCAAATTTTTTGGGTATCTCTAAGCAGTATGCTTTACAATTGTGCATCTTGCGGGGAAACGTTATTTTGACGCCTTACAACCACCTTGGTTTTATTCTTGGACCGACCAATAGTGGTGGGAAAATCAGCTCCGCAACCGGAGCCGGCTCCCACCAACTCCGGCATATTTTAGAACCGGCTCTGGAACCGGCTTCGAACTAACGGAGTCGGGTCTAAACGGACTAACTAATCTCCGCGGTTCTTTCATTGGCGTAAATCATGCGACCAAGAAAAGCGGAGTCCCGTAAGCTTGGGGCCGTCGGTTGGAAGTCTGCTTCGGATCCGTTATTTCGGAACTGGTTCCGGGCTAATGCCGGAGTCGGCTCTGGAGCCGTTAGTGCGCTCCGGATTGTCCACCACTATAGACAAGTGGACGGTCGTGGAAGACAAAATCCGTTTTTGCACAGTCTACTGTAGCAGCCAATGCCAAATTGGCAGTGTGTTGTGATGAAGCTCGTCGTCGTTTGAAAAATTTCTGGTGCGGAAAGTGTGAATCGCCGCGAGTGCAAAACACGGGGAAGCGAGCGAAACGAAAAGAGGCAGTAAATCAGGCCAGCACAAATTGCTGCAGAATCCACACAGCTAGCGGTGGTCGATGCGTATTTTCCAAAGTCAGCTAGCAGCAGCAGCAAGCATCAGCCCCATCCATACCTCCCGAATCCCACTTTATCGATGGGCTGCTGCGTGTAACGGAATGCGTGCGCTCGAGGGTGTGTGTGCATGCTTGTGGTTGAAAAATTATTGGGGTTCAGATTTTGGAACATTCCGCTACGGTGGCGAGGTGACGATCGGAGGAGGAAAAAATCTTCCAACATCACCGTGCACGAAATCACAGTAGCCTGCCATCTTGTCGGCGGTGTGTGCTGGGAAGAAAAGTGAAAAAGCAAACGCGAAGTGAAAGAAGGCGAGAAATAAAACGAAATAGAACCGTCCGCCGCGGAGCAGAAGGCGAAGAAAAGTAAAGAAAACGACCGTCCGTCCGTTCGTTCGACAACGATGGGGATCGTAAAAGGTGTACCGTGGCGCGTGTGTGTGTGCGCGCGAGTGTGCCAATAATATTCGACAGTGCGACGTGGAAGAGTCGTTTCGTTGGAACGGCGGGACCAGTGGAGTTCCAAGGAATCGGCGGGGTCGAGTTGGTGTAAAACATCGGTTCCTTTAGGAGCGGACGGATTTCGGTGAACTGCGGCTTAGCGTCGCCTTATTCTTTGCCGTTGCCGTGGACGGTTCCGAATTGCAACCTGGGGTTCAACATTTTCGACCGCAGTGTCCACCACCAGTGCGCCGACCGCAGTGCGGTTCCCTCCCGTTAGTGCACAATTTGTAACGTTCCGTAGTGGTGAGAATCGAAAGTTTGGTGCGTATTTGGGCAAACAAACAAAACAAACGTGCACAAAAATAATTGTGATTCGTGTGTGGGTGGAAAGCGGTGCAGGTTGACTCCATAACGCTCCACTCGAAAAGGAACGAAATGTGTATGTCCCTTGATGGGGCACAGGCGGACGCAGTGTTCTAGTCAACAAACTGCTACGGGAACAGCATCGACAGTGGAGTAATAATATTACCACATCAAACCACATTCGGCGCAATGCAGCAACAGCGTGATAAGTAAGTCGTGGACCGCAGTCGTTCTTCCTCGTGGAGGGGGTGATACGAAGTGGGTGGGGATGCACGTACAAAATTTTGACCTTGACTTGATTGATCGGCTTGTGTGAATGCGTGCGTATGCTGTGAATACTGTTGCGTGCAAGATGTGCCAAAAGGGTGCATGTCCCGTTACTTGGTACACAGCATAAAACAAATTAATTTCCATACTGTGCAGGGGAGAGAAGCAGCAGCATGTACAAGTTTTCCACCAATCTTAAGAATAATTGACCATTTCATCGGTTCCAAAAATAGTGCACTGTTGTGTTGAGACTGAACATGGCTCGAAATGTACTGCATTTCGTAAGAAAGAGTACTGCATTTTTGGATATCGTGTTATCCTAATTGTTCTTATCTAATAGTACTGATAACGCTTTGAAAAAAGGCAATAAAATGGTGCAGTTGAGAATCATAATCATTTTGATTGTGTCAACTAAAACAGTAACACCGCTAGATCAAAATAAATGTTATCAAATAGGAAGGACAGTTGTTTTGAAAAATACTGAATGAATTGTTAAAAATAATTGAAGATTGGGGCATTTAAGGTATGCAACCATAAAAACTTCGGCAAAAGTTGTTCAAGTTTTAACTGGTCGAGCGTATCGTCAGACCATGGGCCCTAGGGAAATCCGGAACGATAAAAATTCTAAACTTATTGCACGATTGGTTAAAACAATGGATCATCTAACACAACGGGGTGAATCTCCTTCTGGAGGTTTGAAATTTTACAACACCCATTGCTGTTGTTGGCTCCACAACATTGTAAGTCAAAATATCCCTTGGTAAAAAAATTGAGAAAGTTGTTTTTGTTTTTCTTTATTCACCACCAAACGAATTCCGTTTCGACGTCGAGAATCGTCAACTTTCGGTCGTTTCTAAGCGATTGGTAAATGCTTTGCTTGCTTTGTTTTACTGGTCATTTTGGCTTGTCTACAAACACATCTACAAAGGACTAACAAACCTACTACGATGAAGGATGTGAGGACTGTCCTTTAGAATGGGGATCCCTCGCTAGGATGACAAACGTGACGTCAGAGCGAACGGCGTTGTTAGGACGCCTTGGAATGTGTTACAACAGAAGGTAACGTTTTTACTGAATGTGTTTGAGGTATTGTTAGGGCATTCCTGCAGGAGAAACAGATGATCCAGCATTACATTGATGGTCAGCAAGCTCCCGTATTGTGACTGGGTTGATCTCGGAAAAACGGGACACTGCCCGCAGATTATTCGCTCGTGAGCAGCATTAAAATGACTGGCGAGAGCCTTTTTTTTTGTTGTTTTGGAGGTGTTGGAGCCCAGATGTGTGGGATTTCATGGGCATCGTAAGCATGCGCAGTTGCCTTTCGCGTTTCTTGCCTCGTTTACTACAACATTATGGCGTGGTAAAGTGCGACGAAACATATTGCGCTCGGGAGCAGACTGAAAATAAAGGAACAAAATATCGGCGGACTCAAAACAAGCTATAGCTGCAGGCTGTGTGTGCTATTCGTGCATGTAAAACCCACCCTGACCTGGCATCACCAGTACCGAAAAGGTCAGCCTGGCAGAGGCAGGGTTTGCTTGGAGAGGGTCGAGCGAAACAAAAACGTGCACTTAATTGAATGTCAAAATATCATACTTGTGATGAAAAACCGTCTATCAATATACCTGACTGGGTTGGCTAGCAAAACGAATATTTGTAGTGCAAATCCGTCAGACGAATCAGAGTTTCTCCTCACCATGATCATATTTTTGCCATCAGCCGTTGCAATGGATTTCCGGTCGGTATGCTCTCCATCATCACATTCATTTGCATTATCGATGGGGATGCTATCATTTTTCATCAACTTTGCTTACTCGCTACCTCTGTTTTGATCTGGATTTCTGGAATGAAAGTGAAAAACTATCGACAAATCCAATGGAGTGCATTGTGGGTGAAACAACATTGTAGATAAAAAACCAACACGAAACAAGCACAAAACGTTTGTGTTGTTTTTCAATTGCAAAGGATGAATGATGATGCATATGTTGCGTTTCCTGTCCCCCCGGGGCATCCAATCGGGAAATGGGAACATGGTACCTCCACTCGTGTGATTGGCTGTTGGTTGATCCCTTTCCGTTGTCCTTGAAAAATACCTCAGAATGTGGTGAAGGATTGCTGTTGCAGCCCAAACCCCCTTCCCCCTTGGGTTGGGTGGGTGATGGTGGGGCTCGAAATCGGTTACTATCGTGACGTATCGCACTGCTCTTACTGATTATTCACTGATCACAATCTCATGCTAGGTGGGGGAGCGCTGCAAAAATGACCTTGAATTATCGTGAAACGTACCATTATATTTTGCTGTATTTATGACGAGTGTGTGTCAAGAGGATTACTAAGTGATCAATGATAAGATGAAATATACCTCATGGTTTGTAAAGATATTAAAAACTCCACAACAGCGCTTTAAGAATGTGTCTCTTTGGTGTTTGAACCAGAAGTTAAATATACTAAATAATGAAATAATTGGTACAATAATTGTTAGCTGGACATCAGAAGTTTTTTTTGTTATTCATTCTGATTCTCACCGTTCGAACAGTTATAGTTTTACCATTTTGTCCTTTAAATGGCCTATTGAATCTAGTCTTCTTGTTTTAAGCTGAGTTTGATTGGTAGAAAAATCGTCATTCCAGTTTTTGTTATCGAAAAGTCTGGGAATTTTATTTTTTCAAAACATCTAGAAAACTAAATAGGTAGTTCTTGTTGAATATTTGTTCTATATAGGTTACTTTTTTTTGCGAAGGAATTTGATTATGTTGTTGACTGCTTCATTGGTTTGTTATCGAAACAGTTGCCTAACGCTGCGAACATTTAAGATTAACTATGCTCGCTTTAAATGTATTTTCAGGGTTATTTAAATTTTATGTTGCTAAAATTAAAAATGAGTTTCAAAATGATGGATATTTTTCAATTAAACTTTTTGCTAGGAAATTTTCATTAAAAGCTCCTTATGTTTTAACATTTGGCCATAAAAAAATACTAGCCGCAACAACATTAATGGCACTTGTCACCGTGTCGCGTGTATATTCGTGTGCGTAATCTGACCTCAAATGGCGCGCATTCGAGAACGGCGTTTCCTCTCCAGCTGGCCAACCAGCACGGGAACATACCACCCTTAAACGTGGTCCAGTTTCCGGTGGCTCTGTATGAGCGTACACTACCCATCAACCTATGCGCAGCGAAAATCGCTAGCGTGACAAAACGTAAAATTACTGCGCAATTGGCGTTTGCGTGAGGTGAATTTGTTTGAGCAAAAATAATAAAAAAAATCAAACAACCCTTTCCAAAACAATAACAAGGCAAAAAAATCCAAACGACGATTCTTCGGCGATTTATGTCACACGGAAATGCCTAGGAGAAGCGAAAATGTTGACGGTTCATTGGGTGAATCCCCGGTTTGCGGTCGAACCGTTTTTGTTTGTTTGTTATCCTTTTATTCCGGTTTACCCCAGCCAGCCAAAATGAACGCAATTCACCCGCATACACCCGTAAAACGAAGTATCTATAAGAATTGCTATAGCAGTTGCACTAGCCTTTGCTATACACATCCGGTGTTCATGAAAATTCATCGGGAATTCATTCCAGCAAAACATGAACCCCGCTTTCCCCTTGGTGGCCCTAACTCTTCTCTCGTACTAATGCCGCCGCATGGTCTTCGTGCTAGCTATCTGCATGCTCCTCGCTGTGTCTGCGCTCCTGGTAGTTCCTTTTCGTTTGGGTCTTCAGATGTTCGTGGCTGGAGTCGAACACTAACCGGCGGCCATCGGTGAATACTGAAAGTATGATACACGATACACGCGTGGCCAAAGCCCGCGCCTGGATTGCATGGATTGTAATCGACTTTTTATCTACAGGAGTGCCCACGCCCAAAACGTTTAAAAGTCTTTACTATCACCGGAGTTGTTGGACAACAGTTGGTGCGTGATGGATGCGCTAGTGCCCCATCAGTTTTAAATAATGGTTAAAAAAATTATGGTCGGTTTTGAAATTCTTAATTTATTGTAACATATTTTTGACGGGGCCCGAGTATACTAGGGCTAGCTTGACTTAACGTTATAACGGCAAGAAAAACATGTTCGCCATGTCAATCAACTTAATTTTGTTCATAACGCATTGCCTAACATTTCTACTTGATGTCGTTAAAAACATACATCGAGTTATACCAAATATGCTAGCAATTATCAAATATCGAATTTCAGTGCAACAAATGCCAGTCAGCTACAGCGGGGACTCTTGCAAAGCATGAACCGGATTTAGCCACTCCGCACCATGAACACTTGTCTGGACAAAATTATAAAACTCAATTTCTTATTCGCTTTTGACAAAAAATGTTTGCTTGTTATACAGAAAGAAATATACAAGTATGCCTTTTTAGTTGGGCACAAATGTGTCACTACAAAATGCTCAACTTTGATTCAAATGTGGAACATTTTATATCAATTGTTATTCGCGGCATATTGCATTCTGTCCGTCATGGTGCCCAAAGTGCGGGTCGGCGCATGCGTGGGACGGCGTGGGTTCATGAACGTCGGTCAGCGCATGCGCCGAATTAGCCACTCCACACCATGAACACATGTCTGGACAAAATTATAAAACTCAATTTTTCGTGTTTGACAAAAAATGTTAGCTTTTTAAGCAGAAAGACACATACAAATATGCCTTTTTAGTTGGGCACAAATGTGTCACTATGATGCCTATCGCGAACGAAGTAGGTTTCACCAATCGATCGATGCATTTTTATCGGTCGATAAAGTTATCTACTCGAATTTTGCATCGCGTACGCTTTTTCTGTATCGGTCGATATAAATCTATCGGTCGATAAGGCAACCAGTTTTCTGGCTGCTAATTAGCTACTTTTCTATGGATGTAAAAATCGCATGGAAGACAATCGTCATCCAGCTGGATCCAAGTATCCTTTTTTTACTGGTCAAGTGATACATTTGGTAAACAGATGAAATCAGATGAAAATAAATAATCAATAAAATCAGTGATTTTGATAGAAATAACGAATTGTGATGCTCAGTGGTGTTAGTTATTGTGGATTCGTGTTGATTTTTTAGTGTACCATCATCAAAAATGATGTTTCAACTCGCTATCGACTGGTCCATGGCAGTGGAAAGTATATCGATCGATTGCGTTCATCTTCTAGCGTTCGCGATAGTAATATCTATCGATATAGCAACTGCTCGACAAATTTGTTCGCGTTTGACAGCCGTTTTATCCACTGATATATCGATAGATAACTTTCAACGTTCGCGATTGCTAAGTGAACCAAGTATCCTGAAAATGAACACTTGTTGGTCGATATACTATATCGATCGATAGAGCAAAACGTATCCGATAGCTCCCTATGTTTAACTTTGATTCAAATGCGTAACATTTTATATCAATTGTTATTCGCGGCACATTGCACTCTGTCCGTCATGGTGCCCAAAGTGCGGGTCGGCGCATGCGTGGGCCGATGTGGATTCATGAACGTCGGTCGGCGCATGAACGATTGGATTTACGCAGTGAACGTCCGGTCTTACAGATACTTCTTTTTATGGGTGTGTGCGTTGTTCACTGCAGTAAACGCGCGAGCGGTCTTATCGATTATTCTGTTTAAAGGTGTGTGCGCTCTCGCGTCTGCCAGAAAATGTTCACCGCAACGAATTCACCGGTGTGAGCCCGTGTACAGATACCCAATACATCCAAAGATCGAGCGATTTTGATGAATTTGAGGGTAAATCATGAATTTTTCTATTCATTTGGCTGGCTGGGTACTTACTTCGCTTCACGATTGCACCACGGGATTGAACTAAAAGCAGATTTTTCCAAAATATGTCCGATACTAATATTTGATATAAGTTCACTCGTAAACAACAGCTTTAAGTCTTATACTCAGTGTTCGTTTCAACTTTGTTTTCAAACTTTCTTGTGGACTTTTACAGCCCAATTAGAAGGCCCTCTTCTCTAGTTTTTTTCTCCGTTTTCTCCGCACTCCAGTGCCTCTCGGTTCCGGCTGGCGGAGCATCCTAGAAAAATGGTTGTGAACTATGATACGTTCACGCTTTGGTGAGTTTTCTCTTTCTTTCGTTGAGGGGGAAGAAAAACAGCAACCCACTAGGAGAGAGGCAAATGAAATGGTACTACACAATACACGATCAAGACATTCATCAAGTGCGTGATGCGTTGCAGGCAAAGTGGTAGTGATCGGTATCTTTTGGTTGATGGTTGATGGTTGAAAAAATAGCTCGGTTTTAATTAGGTTTATTATGTGTAGGTAGGGTTGCACAGTTGACGTAGTTGCACGAATGGTTTGGGTTCAATTTAAATAGTTTGCCACTGTAGGTATCGAGTAAAATTATACACGAAAATCTATATGGTATGCTAATATAAACGCACAACTTGTAATGCTATGCTAAAAATTTGTTTACCGTGCTACAACTCGTGATATTGATGGAACCATGGAAAAGAAAACGACCGTTCAAACGTATGTCCAAAAAACTATAGGAATGGAACGGTGAAGTTGTTTGCAAGGGGTTTGATAAAATGCGAGATCATTTATTTTACAAATGTTGTACCTCGAAACATGATCTCCCAGTGCCATCGGCAAGGTGAACCCTTTTAGCCAGTTGCTGCACCTAAGTATTTGCGCATAGAAGAAACCCGTCGTCTCGAGCAAGTTTCAAGCGAAAGGGCATTTGAAATCAAAACAAATTTTACGTAACGTACACACATACACTAACACGTCCCATGGGGTTTCCCCCCGCTCAGTATTAGAGGGTGTACCAGGGGCAGAGAGGCAGTACAGTCAAAAAGGGGGCCAGCACGGTTCAGTTCAAATACCTCTTTGCCGTCGTCATCGTCGTCGGTATGTTCATGTTTTTGCCGAAGAATGAGAAACGTGTTCGCGCGAATCATGCTCCTCTCATGTTGTGGCCTCATTTGCGCTGGTTCGCATCAAAACGTTAGAAGGGGGTTAGAAACGACACACGAACACAAACATACGCACAGAAAAGCTTCACAAGTTCGTTTACTTTTTTACTGAACGCTAGCATTACTTGCCTCATTTCTGTTAAGGTATATTTTAAGGTACAGTTGCGCACTTTAGAAAGCATTTGTTTGTGCAATCATGATTTGATAGCTTTTACGAACTTGTTGATTCTTTTTGCTTGGTAACTTTAACAACTTTTGTAAACACTTTACTTTCATTACATATCTATCTACATTAGATCTATCTACATTAGATAGCATGGTGTCATGAACTTTGTATCTTACCATTTGTTCGATTTGTCTATTCATCGAAAATCAATATAAAATGGAACGGAAAAATGTTATGTAGTTTTCAGCCTATAAAAGGTAACTGGTTACGTTATCAACCTTCTTCATGTTGGTTTTGTATCCTGTTGCGAGATTTTCCCCTTTCAATTTGATATTTTATGTACGAAACGTAAAGTAGACATTCATATGATGCGTCTACTGCTTTCGATGAATCCTTATAATTCATAACTACGATTACAAAGGAATTGCCTCCGAATGTAGTTGCAGTAATAAGTCGGAAGAATATTGTACCACTATTGAAAATCGCTCCACAAGGCGGTAAATTTTAAGCTATAAATTATTTAACTGGTTGACAGAATAAACCAGTGGTGGCAAACAATCAGTGCTCTGCAACTAACGATCACACCGGCACTCCAACAAACACGTCTTGTGTTTGAATGAGACAACCTTCTGGTGAATGGCTAAAGAATTCCTAACCATGATCTGAAGGAACGCGGCCGGGATGTTGGGTTGCTTTTATTCACCGTTGGCGATCGGATTCTGCTGGCTTAAGAATCTGTGGCTTTCGATTTTTTGAGCTTACCGATCGTTCGGGATGCTGATGCGGGGGCTAACCTTGCTTTCGGATTTCGCTGCCGATGCATGATGCAGGCTGCATGGGATTGGAGGATCGATTTGCATCGGATCGCTCGAAGAAGCCGATTTGCGTAGCGCGAATGCGCCCGCCACCACCATTAGAAAGAAGCACACGGGTTGAAGGTCTTACGTAATAGTTTATTGAACCGCATGTTTTTATTACCTCCCCCTGGCATTGTTTACGGGCCGCGGGTATTGCTAGTGTTGAAGGAAAACCACCTTCGCACACCGTGGAACCGTGCGCACATACACTCACACACCGGCATTTGTTGGCGGATCTGTTTTCGGTTCCATGTCGCGGATTCGCGATCGCCACGATCATCGGTTTTCCACTTGGAAAAGACGATTGGAAAGAAGGGCATTGTGCAAGGAAGAGGAGGGGTTAGTCGTTATGTGCTGGTACTGGTGGTGTTTGTGTTCGCCGGTCTGCCTGATTTATCTCATTGTGAGGTTGCGTTTGGCATAAAAATACCGTTAGTCACGAGCGGGTTAGTGGTGTTTTTTTTTTGTGATACTCCAAATTTTTGCTTACCATCGCCATTCATTCATTTGTTGCACTTGAAGGAGTGAGTGTGTGTGAGTGTGTGACTAAACGGTATTTGCCCAGGTGGCAGCGGGAACTCAAAATTCCATGTCACGTCTACGTTTCTCCCGTCTCCATCCGTTTCCACCCCTCAACAATGTGCAACACCGTTGATACGCTTAGCAGGCCATCCTACTCCCACCTTCGACCCCGGACTTTCGTACTCGCTCTTTTGGGACTTAGTCAATTTTTGAAATAGTTTTCATTTTTGCCAAACTTAAAAAAATAATGTCGATTTGATCAATGACCTTGTTGGTCATTCAAACTTAGTTGGTTCAATTTCAAACTTATTATAAAACTAATCAGATTAAACGTACTTAAAAAGCATGTCCATAATGCACTTGAAATGATTTCAGCACATTTTACAACGGAAATAAACATAGAAAAGAGATTATGCGTTCGATTCCATCATTTTCAATATGATTTACGTCCATGTATTTGAAAATAACAATGAAAATCAAATTCACACTTCGACCAGATTTTCAATCGCTCCGTGCCAAGCGAAACCGCCTACATTATTGTGGGATTTGGTTGTCCTGTGGACAAAGTTTATTGCGGGTGGATAAATTATTTTTATCACCGATTTTTCATGCAATTGTTGAATAGGCGAAACCTCAACCCCGTACAAAAAAAACATTATCAAATTAAAACAATTTTAGGACAGATAAACTTTCGCCACACGCGATTTCTGTTCAACGATCACACTTATTTTTGACCACCATAGTCTCAAACCCAAGCTCACAGTCAAGCTGTCAGGGGAGCGTTCAGTGATGGCAGCCGCCGGGACCGCTTGGTACGCGTCGAGTGCAGTGATAATAAAGTGCGTAAAATAGTGATGTTTTCAGTGTTATTTAGTGATCATTATCGTTAAGAGTGAATATTTTGTACGTGGGCTTGCTTTGCGGTTCATATTCGGCCCGAAATTGGAAGTTGTAGTGTTGTTTACATCGCTACTCTTCCGCATGGTGAGGTACTGCTGCTGCTGGCGTCCGATCCGATCTCGAGGAATTCATCGGTGGAAAACGGAAAAAGATGAGTATTTTATCATATGTTATATTATTTATCCATGTTAAGTGTTTTATATCTCTTTTTATTTGCAGGAGCTGTTTTGTATGGAGTTGGTTTTGGCTACCACTTGACCTATGTGGGTCCGACGGCGTACCTCGGAATCGCGTTAAACTTGGCCGGATCACATTTCCAGTGTTATTTTGTGTGTTTAGTGATATTAAGTGAATTTTAATATTAAGAATAGTGTATATTAGCGTCGTTAATCAATTAAACAGAAAATAAATATATGTTGTGAACAATGTATGGAACTGGCGGACTTATGTTTGCATGATGACCATCACTACACAGGGTACTCGGGGGCCGCCATTACTGACCCATGCGCATGCGCAAAATCGCCCACGAGGGCATCTCAGACCCGCTGGTTGCGTGTCACAACCAGCGCCAAACCAGCGCCAAACCACCCGAGTAACAAGAATATCCATGTTGCGCTATGAAAGGGGCGTTTTTCATGGTATCATCGGGCTCCTGATGGAACCTGCGAAATATGTAGGTTGCGTGACAAAAACGACGTGACGCGATGTTTTTTATACAATGCGCGGTGTTTTAATGGAGGCGATGTTTTCAATATTTTGTCATCATATACAAAGGAAAATTCCCGAGTCGTAATTTTATATTAAAAGAACATTTTTTATTGAAATATATTTATAAACCACGTTACAAACCGCTTATTCGCCAGGAGCCGCCTTTACTGCAAAAATCAGCCATCTCCGCACGTAACTTGCATTCCACCGCGTGAAGACACCGCGGTTGGGCTTCTGGTGCCGCTGTTGCTTGCGTTGAACTTTGGAAAAGAAAATGCATAAAAATTAGCACAGTTTTGGATTTTTTCTGATTTTCATGTATCTTAATAACGTTTACTTACCGAATATTAACGAAAACTGCCGCTATATTACTATTTTCTTCACATTTTTGGTGAACTGCAATTTCACTCTGCAAGCGGTGGCAAAATCAAAACAACTCTGCTGACAGCAGGCAAAACTGCCCAAGGCTCATAGAGCTGTAGGTTGGTTTACTTTGGCTTGTTGACATTTGGTTCAAATTCATAATTAATTGTCAAAATAATATTTTATTTTTTCTTCATTGCTTGGTAATTATGAGCAGTGTTTGAAGTGATGATTGATATAAAACTGAACACATTGATTCTATTTTGCGCAATATTTGGATCTGGTTCACTTATTTTGCTTTCAGTCACTTAAAAATGTGTTTTTTAATTCTCCACTACACTTCTACGACTGAAAGTAATAGCTCGATAGAAGATCCATGTTTTTGACATAATATTTTATTTCTTTACATTATGAATCATGATGAATCATGGTATGAGAAATGTATAGCGATTGTTTTGGTTTTTCGCTTTCGCAGTAATCAATAAACAATATTTTTTTCCAGCTGTATACAACGAACATCATAGCATTACGTTATCGATTGGTGGCTGTGCGAGCGATCGTTTTTACTCTCGCAACTGCTCAAGATAAAACATGTGCAGTGCTAATTTTCAACCTATTGATCGAGTATATACGCTGAAGCAAGAAGTTCAAAAACTTCCTGCGAAGTTTGATGTCGCCTGAGAAGCGCGAGAGAAAGTCCCTTACTGCGTTTAACGCAGCAATACATAGAAAATACTGACAGTTAAAAAAATGGTTTTCATGGACATTTCATAAAACTCATTTTTTAAGTGCCTTCATCGTAGTCATGGTTAAGTTTTGATATGAATCAATTTTCCGATTCAACTTCAGGGTTTTTGTGGTTTGAAAAGTTTAACGACATTTACCAAACCTACCCTGTTTAATGCGCCTTGGTCCGAACCTGTCCGTGTTGCAGTGCCATCTGCAAGTATGGGTCCATCAGGGGTGGGATGAGGAAATTCCTCCTGATGCATCGCTTCGTCGCGGTGTTTTGTTCGCGATGTTGTGCTACCGCTTGCAAGTATAGACTCGCGGAGAGGAGCACTGGGGTAGCACTTTCATCGCCCGGGCGTTTTGTATGGAAAAAGTTGCACCTAAACCCGCCGTCGCGCAACTTTGTTTGTCGGGCAGCGGGGTTTACAACATTTTTACGCGTCCCCAGGTGGCAGCGGGAACTCAAAATTCCATGTCGCGTCTACGTTTCTCCCGTCTCCACCCGTTTCCACCCCTCATTGGCCCACACTTTTTAAACGATGTGCAACACCGTTGATGCACGCAGCAGGCCATCCTACTCCCACCTTCGACCCCGGATTTTCGTACTCGCTCTTTTGGGACTTAGTCAAATTTTCAAACAGTTTTCAGTTTTGCAAAACTTAAAGAAATAACGTCGATTTGATCAATGATCAACAAATTGGTCAATTTCAATCGTTCATCAATTAATTAGATTAAACGTACTTAAAAAGCATGCACATAATGCACTTAAAATTATTTAAGCACATTTTACAACGGAAATAAACATAGAAAAGAGATTATGCGTTTGATTCCATCATTTTCAATATGATTTACGTCCATGTATTTGAAAATAACAATGAAAATCAAATTCACACTTTGACCAGATTTTCAATCACTCAATGCCAAGCGAAACCGCCTACATTATTGTGGGATTTGGTTGTCCTGTGGACAAAGTTTATTGCGGGTGGATAAATTATTTTTATCACCGATTTTTCATGCAATTGTTGAATAGGCGAAACCTCAACCATTTACAAAAAAACATTATCAAATTTAAAAAAATTTAGGACAGATAAACTTTCGTCACACGCGATTTTTGTTCAACGATCACACTTATTTTTGGCCACCATAGTCTCAAACCCACGCTCACAGTCAAGCTGTCAAGGGAGCGTTCAGTGATGGCAGCCGCCGGGACCGGCTTGAAGTGCGTCGAGCGCAGTGAAAATAAAGTGGGTAAATTAGTGGTGTTTTCTGTGTTATTTAGTGATATTTATCGATAAGAGTGAAGAAATTGTGTGTGGGCTTGCTTTGCTGCTCATATTCAGCCCGAAAACGACATATTTAATCGATAGATAGTGTTGTTTACATCGCTACTCTTCCGCACGGAGAGGTACTGCTGTTGCTGGCGTCCGATCCGTTCTCGCAGAATTCATCGATAAAAAACAAAAAAAGATGAGTATTCCATCATTGATTGTGTATATACATCAATAGTAATTGATTTCCTATCTATTTTCATTTCTAGAGCATCTTTCGTCGGAATCTTGTTTTGGATTCCGCTGCTCGGATGCGAATCCGAAGATATTCTCTAGTGTACAAGTGTTGTGTGTAGTGCAGTGATATGTAGTGAAATTTATGACTAAGAATAGTCTTAAGCGGTGTAGGTAATTAAAAATAAACCGAAATAAATATATATTTTGATAAAAATATTACGGAACTGGCGGACTTATGTTTGCATGATGACCATCACTATACAGGGTACTCGGGGGCCGCCATTTCTAATCCATGCGCATGCGCAAAATCGCTCCCGAGGGTAACTCAGACCCGCGCAATTAGCTGTTACATTGCGCGCCAATTGCGCGCTAATTGCGCGCCAATTGCGCGCTAATTGCGCGGGGTATACAACATTTTTATGTCACGCGTGACATTTTCTGCCTCCTGGGTCGCGTGACATTTTCTGCCTCCAGGGTATAAAAGTGTTTGCCCAACTTTAACTTGACTATTTTGTTTTACAAACACCATGAAACTGGAAAATATATTTTAAAACATCTATGTTCGGTGTGTGTTCTTAAGAGAAACAGTAGAAATAAAAAGCTACCCAAAAATCATGCTAGACTCTTTTCCATAAGGATAAATTTAAGACAGTTTTTCCCTGCATATGTTAATTTGCAACATTTTATTAATGGTGATTCCATTTATATGGTCCACTAATGTCTTAAAAAATAAAAATAACCTGTGTCAAGGGAACTGAAATAGTAAATGTTGAACGTCGAGCTTTGTTTCGCAAGATATTTATTATCGCTTACTGCGCATTTTCGGAAATCGAAAACCGGTTGAACCATTAGATTGTTTTGCTTTTCTGAAAACATACGATTCGTCATTCGTCTCGTTTGCCTTGTATGTGTGCACGAAATCATAGCTGATCTTTGTTTTGCTCATTGGCAGCTTGGAAGCTTTTACAAACTTTCGACCTTTCGCGAGCCAGCCTGCTAGCTAGCTTTGGGTGATTGTTGTAAACCCAAAAAGCTGGCAAACGGAACGGAAACCCGAAGTCTTTGCACGCAGTCAAAGACGCCAGCCCATCATTAGAGGCCTCGCAAGCTCCCCCTCCCCTCCCCCCCTCTCTAGCGGATCGGTGTAACGGTATCACAGCGTCCACGTCTTGGTTTCATTCAAGTATCTTTTAGCGCTGCCGCGAGAGCAGAACGAACGGTTGTGTGATGATGGAAGCGCCCCGAGACATTCCGTTCGTCTGACGGTGGTCATAATTTCGGTCGGAAAAGAATGGAATGTAATCTGCGTATAATTGGCAGTTCTATGGAAGCGATGGCAATGGAGGAGGAAGGGCATGGATGGGAGGGAAAATGGAATGATCAAACACGAGCACACCAGATGACCGAGGGAACGATGGGTGTCGTTCGCGCGGGGGGGAAAAGGTGATGAATTAATAAAATACGGCAACGGCAACGGAAGAAGTTATTAGCGCCGGATGATGATCCCACGATGATTGAGCCCGAAAGCTTACTGGGAATGTGCAGCTGCGTTTTTCCCTCAGATTCGTTTGCTTTTAACCCTCTGTTTTGCTCTCCCATGGGGGGGGGGGGGGGGGGGGGGGGGGGGGGGGGGGGCGGGGGGGGGGCTGTCTTCTTTCTCGCTGGTGTTGTGGTAGTTGCAAGAAGCTGTGATTTGTGTGCAGATTTGGACATTTGGGTTTTCATTTGCGGTTCCGTTTTTCCCAATCTTTTCTCCAGAGATTGCCGTGAGAAAAGGGAAGTAGAAACAATTGGACTGTCACAGTTCACAGCAGCAGTTTGTATCATGAAGTTGGTAGAGTAAGGTATAGCAAAACGACGGAGAAAGAAATTGATCAGGAGAGAACAAAGTAATTTAACGAAATGAAATAGCATAACTATCAAATTCAGTTCACAATCGAAGCATGCTGAGAGGCTAAATATATCATTTTAAACTTGGTGTAAATAGCGACTAAAACATTACTTCTTCGCTCATGTGCGACAATTGTATTGAATTGTGTGGAATGAATAAAATAGTATATTTCAATTAAGGCAGGAAGAAATTATTACTCAGCTTTTGATGACTGGTCATTTGTAAAACAAACAACTAAACGAAACCAAGCAAATATTTGAAACCAGTTGTGGCTTTGTAGTTGTCTGGAAAGTTGTAAGGATTTTAAAATTCCTCATACCCAGTAACGACGATCTGCGATCATGTTGGAACGTAAGGAAAGCTAACCATTTCCCGTCGCATTTAAAAAGGATAAGAAAAACCGTAACATTGTGTCTGATGTAGCTTTGTTAAGTTTAAATTGCTTTCTTATTTAACCTCCAATGTTCCTTTTTATTGGTTCATTCCAGCTGCTGAATCAAACGGCTAGAACAAATCGCGACATTCAACGATAGGAAGTAAAAGAACGAAAAAGCATCGACAGCATCATCCCCCCCTCACTGCTAACGGACGAGTGTAACTCACCGGATCGGATCGATCGGAGCTCCCAGTAGTACCGCCTGGAAGCAGTACTTAGCTTTGCACGGGCCGTTACCGCTTATAACCGGTGCCATCTGGAAACGAGCATCGTTTGATAATACATTAAATAAGCAAAATCTGTGATAATTCCCACCCGGCACGAGCCCCCCCGATCCCTGCTGGTTCCGGATTGCTGCGAGGGTTGTGCGTCTCTGAAAGGGGGATACAAATCCGTCCTAGGAGGTAAGCGACTTCTTCGGTGTTAGCTAGCCTAAAATTCGGTACATTGTGTTCGGAAACTAACTTGTCTTTCTTCTCTCCTTTCAGAACAAGGGCAAAGGTGCTTCATCATTCCCCTGCCACCAAACTTAAGGTTAAGATTTGACGTAAAGTGGAAGGACACGCTAACCGCCACCTTGTCGGACGTTAGCTAAGCTAAGCGGCAGCAAGGAGGAACAACGGCGAACAACGAAGAACTTTACGGGGGCGTACCTTCCCGAGAGTCGCTTGTGACACGGAGACGGTGGTCCTCTTACTGCTGCTCCCCTCATCTCCCAGGTATATACGGTTATGCACCCTGGGAAAGGTGGTAAAGCATCGTCGTACCTGTTATCCATCGTTATCATCAACAACGTCATCACAAATATCAACACTAGCCAGTGAAGAATCGTGTTTTTGTTGGTCGAGGACAATCGACAACAACAACAACAAAACGTACACGTCTTGTAGACACAAATTGCTGTCTTCAAATTGTAGGACCACATAAAATTAAAACAAAAAAAAAACAATTGACAAACTAAAGTGACAAAAGAGGATGCAAGAAAGTGTATGACACAACAAACAAGTGAAACAATCTCTTTCATCAGTGAAATCTTCCATGAGTGACAGAATTTTCGGGAGGTGATTCGTAGTGGCAGCCAAAACCCTCACCCTCCTATAATCCATTCTAAACTACAATCAATCTAGACGACATTATAGCCCAAACGTGGGTGGAACTGAATATCTTCACTGACCTGACACACAAGTATTGAACAAGTTCGCCCCCAGGAGGGAAGAAAGGAGTAAGTGTTGTGTTGTGATGGAATATCAAGTTAGTCACGCGAACAAATGTGTGAAAAAGCAGTCGTATAGATAATATTGCTATCGGAAGGGAAAAGTTTCCCTCAAAAAAGGCAATAAAGGGTAAAAAAGTTCACTCGCTTGAGGGAACAATTATTTACTTATCCAAGGCACAATACAGGGCGCTTTGGGTGAAATCAAATTCCCCTTTCCCTTGCAAGAGCAGATAGAGGGAAAATAAGCTTTAATATAAAAAAAAATCGTGTTTCAAACCTCTCACGCTAGAGAACACTTGCACGCTAAATCGCGGGCGTCGGTTTGAGTTGTGAGTTTGGGGGTCGAACCAATCTGAACACTTGAAAACTCGCCAGTAAAGACAACAAATTGTAAAAACAACAACTCAATCTGTGCTAGTGAAAACAATTATACAAAACACCGTGTTCCAACAAAACCCTCGACATAGAGGCTATTCTCATCAACAACCGCAAAAGAAAAGAACAATCAGGTTCAACTATAACGGCGGGTTTGTGGATGCATTTTACCAAGGAAAAAGTGAAAAGTTCCTGCCGCGAACCGGTGGCGGTTTGCTGCTTTGTGGGGGCATTATCGTCCATCGAACGCGACGCGATCGCGATCACCTGCACGCCGTGATAAAGCTCATTCCAACCAATCAAAACACAGTATTCGTCTTGGTAGCCGAACGCCATAAAGCTCGAGCATCAAGTGGCAACGGCAAGATACAAGGCTGCTAACACATTTTACGGGTTTGCCATTTAAAGTATGCGCCAGTTTTGACGACGCTCCAAAGATAGGAAAGCCGGGAGGTGGATGGCAGCAATATCATCAGCACACGACGGAGACTGTAATAGACCAACATACGTGTGACACACGGTATTATCCTTACGCGGGGAATAAGAACGGACGGCGAATTTCAACAAACATTACTCTGTAGTATCACGATATCACTACGGACACGAAGTATCAGCGCTAATATACCCTTCGTGGATACTACACTACCCAATCTGTATCTGATCAACAAGTCTGACGGTAAATCCCGGAGGTGGTGTATTTGTATACTTTTCGGTAAGGGGCTCGCAGTTGAAACACTTACTGGGGCCATACCATCCCCTTACCAGGCCAACGACGAGCAGAACGAATCATCATCAACCGGCAAGCGAAAGAGTAGGAACCAACCCGAACTCACTTGTCCGCGCTGAGCAGCTTGTGCCAATCGTCAACGTCTGTGAACGGATAGGCTTCAACTGAAACAGGCCATAAGCCAAATAAGCGGACGACTAGTGCACCCGGGATCCCTTCGGGTAGCAGTGGTATAACACGGGAAACCATCATCATACAACCAATTACAATCTCTCCGAATTATGACATGTGATTTTCTTGCTTACCTGACTAAATGTTAACGTTAGGATTAATTTTTATTGTCTGAACGACGGCAGAAAGAGGGAGAGAGAGGGGGATAGCGAGGCGAGTGACAAATAAGAGCAATCTCGTGTTTTAACGAAACACGCGGACCGTGTCGTGAGTCAAAGGGTATAAATTGAATGCCACGACGCTAAACACTGCACACTACTCCGATAGCAAGCACAAAGAGGCAGCAGAGCAGTTTTTTCGAGGAGTGATCTTACGCACACAAGGAGAGAGGGAGAGAGAGAGAGCAGAAATATGCAACCGAATTTCGTAAGCGTTGGCGCAACGATGCAAACTACAGACCAATCGGAGCAACGGGAAATGTACTCAACAAACAAAATGATGGCAGACACTTACGTTCCGTTCGCGGAGCTACTCCGATTGACCGAACGGCAGCGTGCACTGGCGGCCGAGGGCTGTGCCCCTCGTTGCCCCGGTCGGCTCTGCGGTGGCGGAGAAAGCTCACTAAACGGTGGCGGAGCGTGGGGTTCACCGCCGGGAAGTTCGAACGCTGTCGGGTCCGGGTGGAATGCGGCCGCTAACCCACTGGTGGGAGGAGGTTCCCAGCCCGGACAGCAGCAACAACAGCAAGTCTGGAATAGTGGCCAAGCCAGCATGCCACCACCGGTTGGACCGCCAGGATCGAGGCCGGACCAGCTGGTCGGCAAGAGAGCGGCCGATCTTTCGCAGTCCTCCGGTGGGCCGATGCTTGGTCCTAATGGAGGAGCAGGAGGAGGAGGAGGAGGTGGGCAGGGTGGCACTGGTGGCGGTTGGAATCAGCTGGTCAGTAAGCCACCTTCCACCGTCATTGGACAGCAACAACCCCAGCAACAACAGCAACAACAGCAGCAGCAGCCAATCGCAAACCAGCAGAATACGCCCGGATCAGGTGCCAACCAACAACAGCAGCAACAGCAACAGCAGCAACAGCAGCAGCAGCAGCAGCAGCAGCAGGGGAATCAGCAGCAACCACCGGTTGCACCCCCACCAGGAGTGCCTCCGGGCGCTGGTGCAGGAGCGATCGTTGCCGGAGGTGTTGCTGCTTCCGTAAGCGCTATGGCCGCGACACCGTCATCGAAGCTGGAGCATCTGAACTCGATGCGTGAGGCGCTGTTCGCGCAGGACGGTTGGGGCTGCCAGCACGTCAACCAGGATACGCAGTGGGATGTGCCGGCATCGCCGGAACCAAGCACCAAACCGGATCCATCGCTCAAGGCAACCGTCAACAACGGCACGGAGCTGTGGGAGACAAACCTGCGCAACGGCGGCCAACCGCCCGTGCAGCCACAGTCTCAGAAGACACCTTGGGGCCCACAGAGTCACCACGGTGGGACGTGGGGTGTGGACGACGAGGGCAGTGGTGAGGCGAGTAACGTTTGGACTGGCGCCACGGGTGGAGGTGGCGGTGGGGCAGTTGGAGTTGGAGGTGGTCCCGGTTCAGGTCCACCACCGGTCGGTGGCGGCAACCCGACGCTCGTTGGTGGTGGTGGTGGAGGTCAACCGGGAGCACCTGGCGGTGGTGGATGGCAACCGGTTGGTGGTGGTGGTGGAGCGATTGGTGGCAGTGGAAGTGGCGCTGGACCCATCGGTGGTGGTGGCGGTGGCGGTATGTGGCCACCGGGCGCCGGAGGCCTTACGGGAACCGGTGTTGCCCCACCGAAGAAGGATAACGACTGGGGAAGTGGCCCCGGTGTCGGTGGTGGCAGTGGACTCGGAATGGGAGGAGCTGGCGTTGGTGCAGCTGGTAGTGGCGGTGGGGGATGGGGTGAACCACGTGGCGCTGGTCTTGGTGGTACCGTCGGAGGAGGAGGTGGAGCATCGGTGGGAGCTAACGCGGGAGTTCCTCCTCATCTGGCTTCGCAGCTGGACGGCCTGTCGAATGTGGACATCCGAAGTATGCGTCCCCCGGGTGCCGGAGGAATGGAGCCGAACCGCGAGTTCCGTGGAGATCCCCGAGGCATTTCCGGTCGTCTGAGCGGCTCGTCCGGTATGATGGAGCACTATCCGATGGGCAAAATGCCACCACCGGGCGCTTCCGTTGGTGGCGGTGGTGTGAATGGTGGTAATCAATGGCCGCTGGGTGGTGGTGCTGGCGGTTCCGGTGCGTTGGGCGGTGGACCGCCGAATGTTCCGCTTACGAAATCCGTCTCTGGCTGGGATGATAATTCTCCGCCGGCTGTTCGTCGCAATCCGAACCTTGACGACGGTACATCCCTGTGGGCATCGGCAGGTGGTGGTGGTGGTGGTGGCGGCAACGGTGGCCGTCCATCGGGAGTAGTCGCAGAGCAGATGGTTGGACGCAACGGACGCAATGGACCACTGGGTGGGCTCAATTCGGGCCCGCTTGGTGGTGGAGGTGGTCCTGGTGGACCGCTCGGCGGAGGTCCGCGAATTGTTGGTTCCGGGCCGGGTGGCGGCAATCCGCTCAAGGCAGACGGCGGTGGCATGTGGGGCGGTGGTGCAACAGGAGGTGGACACGGAGGTCCGGGAGGACGCAACAATGGATCGTGGGACGAAGCATCCCTCGGTGGTGGCGGAGGCAGCAACTGGGATGACAAGCCTGGTCCGGGAGGTGCACTCGGTGGTGGTGGTGGTGGAGGGTCTTGGATGGATGGACCCGGTGGCAGCGGTGGTGGTGCTCCGGGAACTGGAGCCCCCGGAGTTGGTGGCAATCAACCGTGGAACCCGAATAAGAAACTACAGCTTGCAGGAGCGCCCGGAGTGTGGCATGATGGTTCCTCCGCCGGTGGTGAGCTAATGGGTAACGATTGGGGAACCGGAGGTCCGGGTGGAGGGGGTAAGCCTAACATGAACAACAAACCCCCCCACGGTGGTGGCATCGGCAGCGGACCGCTGGAAATCATTCGCAGCAGCAAGCAGTACCGCATCCTGTGTGAGATGGGCTACAAAAAGGAGGACGTCGAGTTTGCGCTTCGTGCGGCCAACATGAGTCTGGAGGATTCGGTTGAGTGGCTGCAGCGGAACGGCTCTATGCCAAACGTGGGCGGACTGGGCGTGGGCAACGCTTCGGGTGGAGGTGGTCTTGGCGACTGGCGTCGGGACGAACCCCATGCTCAGCTTGGCGCAGGCGGTGGAACTACCGGCAATCTTGGAGGAGGCGGTGGTGCTGGTGGCAATATGTTTGAGCCACCCTTTAGCGGTGGACGCTATATGGGTGCTGCTGGTGGAGCCGGTAATAGCGGTGCAGGAGGTGGCATTGGTCCATCGTTGCATTTCCAGGTAAACTCAAATGTGGTTTGTGAGATTCGAAAAACATGAAAACTAACCTCAACTGTTTGGCAACCGTTTTTACCTTTTAGGGTAACCAGAATGGAATGCCGGGAGGAGGAGGCGGCGCCGGGGGAGGCATGGGTGGTGGAGGTAATCCGAATCTCTCCGGATTGCACGGTCTGTCGTCGAAGTCGCTCGGCAACTACCTGAACCAAGCGCCTCCCCCGATGGGTGGTGCGGGTGGTGGCGGTCAGGGGGCGAACAATATGGCACCGTTCAATCAAGGCGGCGGTCTCGGTGGAAATGGGGGCAGTGGTGGTGGTGGTGCTGGTGGAGGCGGTGGCCAAAGCGCGGTACAACCGGCAACCCAACTGCGCTCGCTCGTCCAACAGATCCAGATGGCCGTCCAGGCCGGGTACCTGAATTCGCAGATTCTCCATCAACCGCTGGCGCCACAAACTTTCTTGCTGTTGAATCAGTTGTTGAACAGTATTAAGGTAAGGTCGGAAAAAAATGATTTTTTTTGCATTAATAAAGAGAAAAAGGTCGGTGTTCGGTTTTGGTTTCTGATTTAATACCCACAGCGTTACAGTGGTTGATCTTTTAGTTTGGAATGGAATATCTGCTAGCTTGACACATTTAATATTTCATTCTTATGTCTTCCTTTCCTCCCAACAGCAACTGCAGATAACACAGAACAACTTCC
Source organism: Anopheles ziemanni (assembly GCF_943734765.1). Taxonomy (NCBI): domain Eukaryota; kingdom Metazoa; phylum Arthropoda; class Insecta; order Diptera; family Culicidae; genus Anopheles; species Anopheles ziemanni. Next base: position 23,261,817 of record NC_080705.1, on the reverse strand, counting down.
AGCGCAGCGGTGGTTCTGGATCAAACCAAATAGTGATGAAAATTAAACAGCAGATCGCAAGTCTGCAAAACCAGATCGCTACTCAGCAAACGATGTACGTGAAACAGCAGCAGCAACAACAACAGCAACAGCAGCAACAGCAGCAGCAGCAGCAGCAACAGCAGCAACATCAACATCAACATCAACAACAGCATCCCCACCAGCAGCATCAACAGCAGTCACACCATCAGCAGCCACATTCAACCGGTGGCGGCAACCCATCGTCCCATCTTGGCGGTGGTCACTTGGGCGGAGGCAACTTCCACCGCGAGCAGAACGATCTGTCGGTCCTGCAGAACAGCCTGTCGGAGATGACGCTCGGCAAGGAGCATAATGGTCCTTACCACACTGGGCCACCAGGTAGTGGAAGTGGGGCTGGCGGAGCCGGTGGAACCGGCCACACCAGCCAGCAGTCACGCCTGAACCAATGGAAGATGCCGTCGATGATGGACAAGGACAGCAGCCATGAGCTGACCGACTTCTCGCGGGCTCCTGGCTCGACGGCCAAATCAGGTGGTCTGGGTGGCAACGGAGGTAGTGGTGGATCTGGCGGTGGGATGGGTGCATTGGGTGGCCTGCAATCCGATGGGTACGTTTTACACAATTAAAAGCGATCGGTACTGCGTATTGAGGTGCGAACAGAGTCGGAATGAGTGAATGTGTCAATTCTTCTCAATGAGTGAATTGATGCAATTCACCAAGATGATTTATTGTGGCTTGTGATGATTTGGTTCCGTGAGAATTAGTTCGCTCAGAGTTAGCGCAGAGTATTCTTTGTGAGCAAAATCATTCTGAGTGAGCCAAACCATTCCCATTGAGCTAAAACATTCTCACCGAGTTAAATCATTCTGAGTGAATTAAAGAATTGACTTTCTAACTCCATTTCACTCTGAATTGAGTCACGTTACTGAATCGTTCCCATAGCAAGTACTCCATCGACCGAAGTTCTGTATGGTTTTTTTTTTATTCCTGTCTATACAGCACTTGGTCCTCGGGACGCGGTGGAATGACCGACGGATGGCCAGATAACGCTACATCCGACATTACCGGCAAGGATTGGCCTTCGAATCAGGACTCGTTTTCGGACTTGGTGCCAGAGTTTGAACCGGGCAAACCGTGGAAGGTAAGAAACAGATACGGGTGTTACTTGTATCAAGTGGAAATAATAACGTTCAATTCAAAACTTTATGTTTACAATTTCATAACCTCAGGGCACGCAAATGAAGATCGAAGAGGATCCGACCATCACGCCGGGCAGCATCGCCCGTAGCCCGATCGCATCGATTTCCGTCGGTTCCGCGAAGGACTCGGAGCTGTTCGCAAACAGCAGCAAACCGTCGCCAACCGATTCGATCAGCATTTCCTCATCGACCTGGAGCTTCGGTGGTGCGAATAACAACTTCTCTTCGGCCGGGGTCGGTGGAGGTGGTGGCAGTGCGGGGGTCGCCGGTGGCATGAACAAACTGGGTGGTGCTGGCAAGAGTACTTGGTCGGACACTGGCGTAACCGGTGCGACCTCGGACGTATGGGGAGCATCGGGCCCCGGAGCAAACGGTGCCGGTGTGGGTAAGGCTCCGCGCGGACCACCACCAGGTTTGTCGTCCGGGAAGCCGGGTGGAATCGGAGCCGGTGCCGGCGCCGGTGGACCGGGAAGTAACGGATGGATTCAACGGCATGGTCCGGCTGGAAACTGGCCGGCTGGTGGCACGTCGGGCGCCTGGTATTCCACATGGCTGCTGCTAAAGAATCTCACCGCTCAGGTACAGATTTTTCTCAGGCTAATTTTTTAGGGTGCATATCTTAACTGAAAATGAACCAAATCTTACTGAACAAGTACTGTCAAAAAATGTAAACACGACGGTGACAACAGATTTTTTTTGCAAATACATCACGTTCACAGTGATGTTGATCCAAGCAACCGCTGCCTTATATCTAATAAACCGTTTCGATTACATTCCCATCTGTTTCTCTTCCAGATTGACGGTTCGACCCTGCGTACACTTTGCATGCAGCACGGACCGCTGCAGAACTTTCACCTATATCTGAACCACGGCATCGCGCTATGCAAGTACTTGACGCGTGAGGAAGCCAGCAAGGCGCAACTGGCACTGAATAACTGCGTGCTCGGTAACACTACGATCTGCGCCGAATCGCCGACCGATAGCGAGGTGCAGACGATTCTGCAGCACCTCGGACTGCCCGGACAGAACAATGGTGGTGGCGGTGGCAGTGGTGGTGGAGGTAACGCCAACACTAACAGTGGCGTCGGTGGAGGTCTCGGCGGTTCGGGAGGTGTCGGCGGAAACTCTAGCCTATCTCAGACATGGCGTCTAGGCGGTGGGCACAACGCTGGCCGAGTTGCTGGTAAGATATTACCGGGCTTCATTTGTTTAAAAAAAAGAACTTTAGTTGGAGTAAAAAACAAGTTTGAAAATTATAATTATAACTTGACATAGATGAAGTGTATTTCAAGTCTATTTAAATACATGACATTTGTTGCATTTTATTCTTTAACACAAATTTCCATCAAATAATAAACGTTGCAATTGCAGCTAAAAACTCCTAATAGAAAACATTTTCTGCTCCGTAGACACGTGGGGTTCGTCGTGGCCTTCATCCGGCGGTGGAGGAAATTTATGGACCCCGTTGGACGGTCCAACAGAGCGAAGCACACCATCGAACCTGAACTCGTTCCTGCCGGAAAATCTTCTAGGTGGAGAGCTGAATTGAATTGCAACAACGTAGCAATTTGCCACACTCAACACCTAATTTGGCCTCATCATGCCATCACAGTAAGTTTTCCAAATAGTTAAGTAGTCGATGTAATAGAAGCTAAGTTATTAATACGGTATACTATATTTTCGTATCTGGTATAACGTAAGAGACACGGGAAACAAAGCCAATTCCCCAAGTCAAGGCATCACTCCTCTGAGAACGGGTTTAAGAGAGGATTTTTGGCAGTGTGTGTTGATGACCACGGCCGGCCGACGTTAAACCTTAAACGAACCATAAGCGATACGCATTCCCAATGTAGCCGAAGGTACAAATGAAAAGGTTTTGTTAATTACTTTTAATTATTTGTAACACACTTTTAATCAATCAAAAACCATGATAACCTGTTTTAAATGGGTGCGTGTAGGAAGTAGCGAGGAAAGGGGGGATGCCTGTAAGCGAGGAGTGAACGCTGAAAGCAACATGAGAGAGCGGTACAATACTACAACATATACATAATTGCAAAATAGACAAACACTTTTCAGGAAGATGCTCGATAGATAACGTGAGAGTTAGTGGCCAGAGCAGAAGAGAAAACTGACCTCCAAATATTCGTAATAACGTCGATATTTTATGAAACTTTTTGTCACAGTCTGTCTTAGCAATAGCGAATGATTATAGAAAGAATGGTGAAGATTGAAAGATTTTATTACACACATACCTACCTAAATGAGTAACAAAAGATATCCTGAGTGCGCTTCAGTTGGGGGATACGTTAAGAAAACTCAGTCCTACTACTTTTCATCGATGTTGGAATGGCATGTGCATGGACTCGGATGTACACGAAAAATCGAAATTGTAGTGTAATACGAGCCGGCGGTATTGGTCGTGATCTATTCTTAATGGTTCTGGCTTGATCGGACTCGCACAACAGCCTTATATTATTTATTCGTTACTGTTTTTACCTCCACTTTAATTTCCTTAAGAGTTATTACCTTTATATAGAAGTAAGTTCGTGAACCAAGCTTCTTCCATTGATGAATATTGAAAAAAAGTTTCGTTCCTTAAATAACAGTCGAAGAACAAATTGTGTACATTAATTCTCGCTTAACATTAGTATTAAAACCTGCAACCAGAACACCTTTGCAATACGCAGTGATGAACCTATCAGATCATGATGTGCATTTAGTCGAAACCGCGAATCGTCAAACAGGGAACAAATAATAGCATACAGGTGTATGGTGTTCGACGTGTGTACGTTTATACGAAGACAACGATGTTGAAATCCAACGTGCTAGGTTGAGGGAAGTGGGATTAATTTAATTTTAAAACCAACCGAAATTTAAATATCAAACTAAAATGATCTCAACATATGACGGAATGAGCGCAGAAAACAGCAAAGGGTAAATCGATTGCACAACGTTGGGAAGATTTTCAATGCCAAGCTACTAATGACGGGGAAGAATTTCATCCTATTGTTATTTGTTTGTTTGTTTGTTTCTTTGTTTGTATTCGTTTCCTTAGTTTTATTTTTATTCCAAGGTAGGCAGCCTCACTTTCGATCTTAATACGTGTGAAGATATTAGTCAAGGTGACAAGCAAAAACCGAAACTGGAAGAATGTAGTCTAAGTCTAACAGTGAACTATTGGCTAGAATAGTTTAATCAACAAATTACCATAGTACGTTCATGATTGACATGTCCTTTCCATTGTTTTGCATCTTAACCGTCTAATCGACATATGGAAATGGAAGGCTTACAAAGGACCGTACTGACAAGAGGCTTTCGAGTCGGTTCAACTGCAATCTCCTTCCCTTAATTCAATTGTGTCTTTACTCTGTACTTCGATGTCGAGATGGTTGTGATTTTCTAATATCTCAAACTCTCTCCAGTATGGAGAAAAAGTAGTGTTCCGATGGTAGTTATTCATTACATTGTATGGATTTTATTGATACATCTGCTTTAAAGTTAAGGTGATCAATTAATGTATGCATTTCTAACACGTGTGGGAAATTTAGATTGATTTTTGGTGACACGTATCTGCCTTCCCACACATGTATTACATATCATTCATAATCAATTCGCGCTTAAGTTTGCATAAAGTTTTATTTCTATGACTTACGTTTTAGTTAAAACAAAGTATGGTTTTGCCAAGCAAAAACTAGCTCTTACAGAGTGCATCACACTACGGTGGAATAAAATTAGTAGTTTTGTACACAGCCTGTTTGACCGCCCGGAAATCAAAAACGCACAAAATTGAAATAAATTATACGTTTTCTCTCCCAGTGCGCAAACAAACCTTAAATAGCTCTTTCCTATGGTAGTGAAGTGTAACAAGATGAACCAATACGACACGTAGCGCAAAATGAAACCAGGCATTAAACTAAACAAATGTACATCTACTCTAAAGCAATATTACTGAGATCAAAGTTAAGAAGTAAGACAGTCAGACAAACGAATTTGGGCGGAGCGTGTATAAAGTTAGCACTATGTGTTGTTGGCGGAAGAAAATATCATTAAATCCACTATATAATTTTTACAAGCAATCGCAGCTAAATTGAAGACACAAGGTCATGAGATTGCTATTTGAGAGGCTGCGAATGATGGTTTATTGACAAAACCTGCCTCATGTTCCACGCTAAACTACGATGGTACAAGTCATCCGAAATACTGCTATAGGTACATTAAATGAGGAGAAAAACGTAGCTTAGCAAAGTATGAGTGTCTAGTGTCTAGCACAGATTAGTTTCGAATTCTCTTTAAGCGCATCAAACAGACAACAGACTCTAAGCATATTATTGGCTAAATATGTGATAAAACAAACCCGATGATGCTTGGTTTAAAACCAAGCACTCAAAAAAGCCTTTAAAAATTACAACAACAAACAAACAAAAGTGGAAAATAGAGCAAACCAAATTAGGCAACATAAGGCGTAAGCATACCACACACAGTCGAATAAGTACTGGTACAAGGCTTTGCCAATAATTGAAACTAATGACTCTCCGCAAACATTCGAAACAGGATTTATATACATTCAACCGCATGAGTCGTTTTTCGTTCCCATTTTTGCCTCCAAGGGGTGGGATCCAATTACTTGCTGATACGTGTTCGCGTGGTCTGGAGGAATATTATTGTTTGGTTAAAATATTAAACGGGGCTGAGGTAATAGTACAGCACGATCATGTAATATTAACCAAGGCTGTCTCCACTTAGCATACTTGTTAGCGAAAAATTGGCAGGAAGGAGGGAGCATATGTGATTTATAAATGCAAAACCTGAATCCTAAGTCCCGAAATCAAAGGTAATGTGGTACCCTGTGTATGTCCGGGACGGGATGAAGTGTGATAGTTTTGATGTTCATTCGACGGTTTTGTAACTCAGCAGAAAAAACGGGGCTTGTGTGTATTGACAACGCTTGTAAACCATATTGTTCTTGTGACGGTTATTCATGTGAACCAATTGACAAAAGCATGCAATTTGCCTCGACTTTCGTGCGTGTATATAATTAATATCATCAACAAACCAACAAAATAATTGTATGAGTGATGTTTTAAGATATCTTTAGCGAAACAAACTAACCAGCTGGGCAAAAAAGGCACCCACATACCTAAATGTGAAACAAAATGACACGCAAATGCGAATGAAGCAATTATCATAACTTTGTAGATTACAATGTTTAAGTTAATGGCGGAGGGATAGTGGGTATATTTTGGTGATTGAAAAATATCATTAAAACAAAACAAATGCACAGAGAGACTACTCGGCATGATCCACGATGATGAGTGGCAGATTGCAAATGGAATACAACACAACATAGAAAAACCGTAATGTTTAAACAAAAGGATGAACCAATAATCTATTTATAAAATAATCGATTAGCAAACTGCTGGGTGTTGTAGTTCGAATACATAGAATGTACATGAGGAAATGACATGAATTTAATCCAACGCTTCGTCGACGTTCTGTGGAATGCAGATGTTAATTTTTAAGGTTTATAATAATTGGTTAAACACCACACGAGCAACACCGGAAACGATGCGTGAATTACTTCAGACGATAAATTCAGGCGGTAACTTCATAATAGGCTAGTAACAATGGGATAAACGATTACGTATAGAAATATCGAAACAAAATTAACACAATCATTATCGAGAGTGTAGAATAAGGAATATGTGACTCCAATGATGGAAACAATATCAAGGAAACAAGATAAATGACAACAGTTAATTGAAGAATCATCGAAAGGTCTGCAAACTAGGACTGATTAGACCGACCCAATATTACGACCCGAGCTATGACAATATATTAAAAACGTTGTATTCTTAACTCAAACAAACTGTTCGAATCATTTAACACCGTGCGTTCGGCGAGGAGGTGCTAGAGTACGTGTAGTATTTTACTTTAATTTTTTTTAATAATCCAAAAATAATAGAGGCCCCTACCTCTACCACACGCATCAGCCGCTGTTGTATAGCTCCGGTACGCCAATCATACTCAATATACAACCACTTGGTTTACTGTATGTGATGCCTTTTTCCCCTCAGCTGGTGTCGGTCCGTTGCTTCAGCGTTGCTATCCAATTCCGTACTTTAACACTATACTCTAAAACGGTTCCGAATATCGCAGCTACCTGATAAGTACGTAGCGCAGAACACAGCATAAAGACGCAAAGCTGGCTAGGGCTGCGCTCCATAAAGTGCTTTTTTATGATGTATATCCCTTTTTTGGTTGGTTTTGTTCGTGCAAAAGCTCAGCTTAACACAGATTCGATCTTTTCCACTCTAGTCACAAAAAATTTGCCCGAAAGACGGCGATTGTCGATTGGCAGCAAGCAATAGATGAGTGATATAACGATGAAAAGTGCTGAGAAGCGGAAATCACACAAAGGCCAAACTTTTGCATAAACTATATTGTGCGCATACCAATGCAATATATCCTACATGCTACAAAGGGGAAGAACGTTACTTTTTTTACACTAAAAGAACAAAAGGGAGGGAGAATCGACAGAATGCATAAAAAAAAACAAAACAAACAAACCAGAAAAAAAAGATACCAGATGTAATATCTAAGCTTGCAAAAAGGATGTGTCGAAAAATCGAAGCTTAACAAACCTTTTCGTGTTCCTTGTATTTTCCAAAAAAAGAAAACAAAAACAAAACCCGACCGAAGTTTGTGAGGAAACAAATCTCTATAAACCTAAAAAAAATATAAGTGTACTTTTGCTCTTAACTCTTCTTAGTGTGAAATGCATATAACTATATACTCAACCGGTAGCATGCTGTAACTCAATACTGTGTTGTAAGACTTTTAGCAACTAAAGTTTTACGGTCGATTACTATGTAAAACATGACTTATACGTTTATCTAAATTTTGTCTTACAAATGTGTGAGCGTGTGTGTGTGTGTGTGTGTGTGAATGTGTAGATGGCTTCGCAAAGCCTTTTGAATAGGGTATATCTAGGAATTAAACAATGCCTAAATCAGTAAAAACAAGACAAACATTGGACGGTGCTCTTGTGACAAAGAATTTCAGACCTGACTATAAAAGCAACACCTCTAGTTATCGCGCTGGATGGTGAAAGCTAGGACGATTTATTATAAGTTATAACTTGTACCATCCTACACATCGGAACGAGAAAAAATCGGTCAAATATTCAAATAACAAACTAAACTGTAGCTTTAAGATCACGTGGTGAGGGAATAGAAAATTGATAATAAATAGTGAAACTAGTAAGTAAGCTGATCAATGGTATGAGTCTAGCTGTATAGGTTTGGACAACAGTGACTAATTCCTGATGAACGATGCACCCTAACCGCCGAAGTGTGTGATTAACTTTGTACGTACGGAACAGGAGAGGAAAAACTAAGCTAAGTTAAGAAAAACACTGATTGTATTTTAATGTGTATTACAGCAGGGGATCACAAACCAAGCAAACGGTAGTTGAAAAAGCCGGGTAGAAGCATCCATCGATGCACACGGTCCGGTGCAGTCACGGTCCCGATGCCAAGCCATTTACTCCAAATAGTTAAAACGTAGCGAACAACATCATCGTTAAAAGTGATTTTATCTTATCAACCAACTGTAAAATGCAGCTAGCTGGCACAAGAAAGGCCTAAGGTAATAGTGGAGACGGAGTTAGATTGTTAGACATTCAAAACAAAATGCAACCAACAGATTGTGTGAGATTGATAAAAGTCCATCAAACATTTCCTTAGTTTCAAATAGTGTAAGGTAAGGAAGAGAAGCGGGGGAAACCAATAGCAAATACTAAATCAAGTGTAATAAGACGGTACCTAAACTAATGGAGTACAGTCAAAAAGTGCGCGGAAATGATGGTAGAAGCTCACCTTAAAAAAATGTATCAACGATGCGAGTATTAAAGCACAACTTGGTTTATAGTTGGGGGTTTATCGCAGAAAAACGACTGGCTTCGAACACCCTACGCCATTTTGTTCGGTGTCGAGGTTCGTCCCAAAACATTAAAAGGCTGTGCTCTGATGTACGCGTTTGACAGAAAGGATACGCGCACACGTTCATACAATTTGAACACACCCGTTCATTCGAACTTGTATTACATAAAGTTGTCTACCGCACTATTCAAGTAACTTAAACAATACGTTCTTTGGTACTATTTTAGCATAGAACGTTAAATGATTATCCCTTGCAATCTTTAGCCCCCATTTCATGGTGGTTAGTACGCACATGTTTAGTCTATGCCATAATCCATCAAAAACTAAAATTTGCTCATACAATTTTTACTGTTGTAAGGTGGTTTGAAACTGCGAACTTATTAGAGCAGAGGTCGAAGATTTTGCGGTACAACAGTACGTTATCAAATCAATCCAATTTACACACCGACATCTTTGCCAACTTTTTGAAACCTAGTGTGACGCAGAATTCGCCTTCAACAAGTACTTACCATCCTAGGCGCATTCATTGAACACGCACGTGCATAAGTCGTGGACCAGAAGAGAAATGTTGCGTAAAACAATCGGTTTGGACTGTCGATGCGAGATGACCAGTCGATTGTGCAGTTTTTTGGTTTTTGTTAGCTATTTTAGTTCCCCTTTTCGCTGACAGCACAAAGAAAATCAACGCTTAAGACATTTGAATTACTTATCATTTGCTAAGTATTGTTTAACAATACCGAAACACATTCCTAAAGAATGATATTATTCAGGCTCTATCTATCAGATATTAGTACTAGTTATTCTATTAGACTAAAATTGAAGATGCAACAATCGTTAGGGTTAGCAAACAATGTTTTGAAAGATATATTTTACTAACTTATTTTTGACAGAGGTCCCAGAAATTTAAATCTTTACATTGAAAGCAATACGTTTTAATAACACTACATTAATACATTAGGTTTGTGGCCTTATTTCAGTACCTTAGTTTGTAATAAAAAACTTCCTTTACAAAAGTCTTCTTTTCTACACGTGTAGGACATCTGGCAAAGAACAACTTTTATCCTTCTTTCTACTACTAAATGTTACGGGTTCCTCATGTGATGCGTACAAAACTGGAATTAAATTAAACACAAGTTAGTGGAGAATTATGAGACGTGAGATTGAGGCATTAATTTACTGTAAAAGCCTCTCACATACAAACAGATCTAGTTCGATTGGTTGAAAGGTTGACCTCCGAATGTGACAAGCAATGCTGTCTAGTGCCAGGTGGAAAAATAGAATGGAAACCTTTCATATTGTGTATCAATTTTGTTTTTCATCACTTTCGTCTTTTGCGTATTAGTATTCGGATTTCGTTTTTCTTTACTGTCAAGGGAAGTAATTATCTAGAGATGTATGTTGAGTATTTAAAAAAAAATCTTTTAGAAATTAAACACTTAAATTACATGTAACAAGTTCATACCAAGGACTATCTGAAATGTGAAACAAAAAATTAAAAAAAAAAATGTCTGCAGTGCATATATTGTCTATTGACCGCTAAATCCGGCGTAATACGAGCGGCAATAAAATCTGCACGATAGACGGACTATATCACGAAATATTGTTGAAAGCAAACCAAAAAACAAAAAAAAATATGTCATGCGACAGAGAGTGCCTTAAAAACTGCCACAGCTTTGTCAGTGCTAGGATACGTAACGTTTTCCGAGCGTTTAAATAGCGTCATGAAATTGACTTTCGTAATTGCGTACCTCTCGGTCCGTTTCCGCGGAGAATCAGCATCACGAAGCAAATCAAACATGAGCTTACAGTAGTTATCAGAAGATACAGATGAGGAAAACACATTGTAGGAAGCAAACATGAAAAAGGACCCATCGAACCAGAAAAGAAAAACTTGCCAAATGTAACCCTGCAATGCGCTTTGAAGAGAATAACAATTTTCCGGCGAAATCAACCGAATGTCTTAAACGGTCCCGTGTCTCGATTTGTATCTCAAATGATATTATTTTCTCATTGCGCACTATTTTTAAATCTTATCCTTAAGCCGCAGTGGAAGGTGAACTAAAATATGTAGACCCAACGATTGGAACCATGTAGAGTGGTAGCAAACGATTCATAAATTGTACGCACGTGTGCGCGTGCCGTATGAGAGTGGCTTGGTATGATTCAAGCGCAAAGTGTAGATGACGATGAAATGAAGAAATATTTGCAAAAAAAAGAATGACGTTGAGTTCAAATGAAAAGGACAGAACACAAAGCATTTGTTGTTAGAGAACAACAGACTATGGACACCAGTCGGTTTTTTCGTTATGCAAAAATCAACTATTTCAAGGATCAGCATACAATTTTTGTTGCCCGAATGCCGATCCGGTAGTCCAGCGAAAACCCTGAAGCCAAAGAGAGTTCCAATCAAATCAAACACAACTTAACAAGCAGCGAAGGAGCTGAAGGATCGACAGCGAAACCCGATTACGGCGAGGTTTGAAACATATCACTGGCAACCTAATCAATCGTTTGATGCATGAGCGAGGGTATCGCTCTCGCCTTATTCGCGATCGCTTAGTGTGGACATAGAGGTTGTTTTCTCCCGGTTGCCGGTAAAGTGAAACGGTTTGCATTCAAAGAAAAATCCGTAAGGTTTTCCAGCCACATTGTAGAGCAGAAAAGAAGGTAATAGTGCGCCCGCCAAAGTTTGAGACAACTTTGCCAAATCGCGGAGAGTGTTCTATCCCTAAACATTCCGAGCTACTGATTGGGGCAAACATTAGATGGTCCAACTGTTGCATCCCTTCGTTACCCAAGAATGGCACCTGTTGCTCAACTCTTGCAAAACGATGGTGCTGTAAAGGCACCGTAAGGCGGCGGATGCACTTGACACGGCCGGAAATGAACTATCAGCGAAAGTACAAACGTTCGAGTTCCAAATGCAGGTTACTGCAGAGCGTGCTAGTTAATCAAACTCCAACAAACACATCCAATCGTATACGAACACCAGTCGAGCACAAACTGCACGACAAAAGGACGTTATATTAGCGCAAAGTTTCGAGACGAATGATGGAAGCAAACCATGACGATACGTATAATCTGTTATACAATGACCACAATGATGTGCCACAGGTTCACCAAACCACCAGCCCACAATTAGACAGCGTGCAATTTTGAACCGGAAAAGCGTTCGATTTGTTACGGCGAATGAAGGAGACAGAAGGGAGTGTAGGGGGAGAGGATTCATGGGTTCGCTGATAAAGCAGTCGCATGTTCCACCGGATTTTCGAATACGTCGAAATACGCAGCAAAGTATCGAAGTACCTGTATCGAACGATGCGGCCGAGATATCAGAAGAATATAAAATCTTAACTATGCTGAAAAACATTTGTGTAGCAAGCAATTGCCATAACTACTGACGGTAACATGAAATAATTGATCGAAACACGTGAGTCGACGAGTCGATCAAACTCAAACATTAATGACGAGGGTGTATAAGGACTCACGTACCTTTCCATTGCGAGGTCCAAGTAATGAATGTTGCCGGTAGAGCGTCAGTGATGGAGATGGTATCTCCGCAATAATGATCCGGGCGTGAACAAATGCCCTTACCACTCAAACCCTATTATCGGCGCATTGACTTATAGGGTCAATCAATGCTACTAAAATTGGTGCTAAATATAAAAAAAAATAAACAAAACAAGTTACGAACTTAAACCATATATATGAGCATAAAAATGCAAAACGAATGAATGGCGCCGGAGTTGCAGAATGCATCCAGTCTATCACTAATAAGTAGATCACTAATAAGGTAGTGGCTTGCTTTTAACTGTGTGGTTATATGCTGTGTGTGTTCTACTAGGTCGGACGAACGTTCCGAGACAAATATGGTGATAAATTGGGAAGTGTGTGTGAAAATACTATAACACAATTATTTACCTAATTCTAGGCAATGAAGATGCTAGACAAGGGAATGAATAAAAAACATACTAGATATATGCTAAGAGTAAGTAAGCAAAAGTTCATCGATAAGATATATATTCAAAAAGGAAACTAACTTGTAAGCATATATAGCATTAGCCAACTCTTCAAGTAATGCGCATTTTATATTTTAAGTAAATTGCTGTAATTTTTTCTGACTATTGATTAAGTGCATGCAAGGCATTCGTATCAAGTTGGAGAACCCTACGTATGTGTCGTATTGAGGATAGCGCATCAAAAAAAAAAGGAATCTACTAAAATTGTTAGTGTTTTTATTGTGCTTCGAAGCGAACGGTGGGAATGTGGAAAAATATGAGGCTATCATTGTTGCTGGACATTTGGATAAACACGTAAAATGAGATCCCTTGTTGGTGAAGGTGAACCGTGGAACAGGGTTATATATAGTACATACTTATAGTGCTGCAATCTAATAGAGGATCAATTATATACTACAACTACTGGTGGTACTGATTTAACACAAAATGAAACGTACATTCGTAGCGATTATATACTACTATGTAAGAACAACCATAACGAATCCCATAACAGAAACCAGTAACAGTGTATAACAACCAATGTGGATCAACAACCAAAAACCAATGAGAGCAGAGACTTTCTCGGGATTTGGCTGTGCACAAATTGAAAAACATCATGATGCAAACAAGAGTAATACAAACAATGTTTATAAAAATGGCAACCTGTCAATGCATAATTTGCAATGCATAGAAAACATTGTCAACAGAACCTGTTTTAGGTTGAACAATCATCTTTACTCACCATGATGCTTAGCTCAAATAAAACCAACTCTCTACAGATTCGACCAATGATTGAAAATTTCATATAGTATAAAGATAAAAATTACAAAAAATAACATTGGGTGATTGTTACTCCCACTTTTATTGTATGTATGTATGTGTCGAATGTGCGTGTGCGTGTGTGTATGTAAACCGATATCGTTCGCGTTGGACGAGTTTATGGAAAACCTTACTAACAGCAACGTTGAACTTCAACATAACAAACGGGCAATGAAACTTGTGCAACAAAACGACGAATACCACCTAAATAGAAAAGCAACATGATTTTCTCCTAGTGCAAGGAACAGTATTTTCTCTACGAAAAAGGATTTAGCCAGAAGAAGAAGGAAAAAAAAACAAATAAAAAAATTAGAATAATTCAAGGTAGCGTTAGAGTTAAGTAAATGTAAGGAAACACATTACATAGTAAAACGAAAAACACAAATAAAACATGAAAACATGCGCTCAAACCATGAGGCTACTGAATAGTTGAGAGTGAATTTATCTTGCGACAAAAACAACACCTACACAATAAAAAAAAAAATTGATGGTCATACGGAGGGGGTGGTTGTTTTTTAAATAAATCGAAGAAATGGTTTTCGGAGGCAGAAACGAGATGCTAATTCGGTTGCATGTTGCCGGACGAAGTGCGCTGGTCAATGGAAGCCTTACTACTACCAAATTGAGGATGAGCAGTAGAAGACAATTTGTAATTTGTTAGTGCGAAATAATGTACTTTTTTTTTATGGACATAACAGAATGTTTTACTGGTGTGGGAAGCGACAGGATACAAAATAAAGACAAAAGCAAAGCACGCTGCATGGGAAGCAACGGCGACTACGATGGGAAGAAAAAACACTTTGTTCCACTATTATGGGCACCAGTTTCGCTTTAGATAGCTTATTAGTTTAAGAATTAAGCCACACAACCGTACACCTTGCTGTGTTTCTTTTAAGTGAAAAAGTGCGGAAGGTTGAGATTGTTTGAAAAGTGCAATTAACTAACATTCCATGCATCACGGTGATCAATCGGGAGAAACGGTAAAGTCGAAGCATATGGTTTGCTACAGTAAAACAGTGTGCAATGTATCGTCCATAAACAACGTCGAGGAAGATGAAGAGATATTTAAAAATGAAATAGTTTTTCTTTTACACCTAATCAAAATGTACTGTTGATACTTTGACGATCGGATCGATCGATTCGATTATTATTAAATCCTTTTTTTATTTGTATTTATTCTTGACACACGTTATCCCGTACGATGTTTTGAAGACATGAGACTGATTTGTAACGATGGCATAGTTGTATTCGAACCGACGTATGCAATGGTCCCCTAACCGTTGCGAGACCAAACCAGAGTGAAATACAAGAGCAGCATAATCAGTAGATATGCGGACTCCACCGTTACGAAAAGCAAGCCATCCAAAAGCCAGAAATTGATTAGGATACTTGTTTATTTTTTAACGTGTATCATCAATGGGGAACGAGGGAGTGAGGGAGGGGGGGGGGGGGGGGAGGGTAGTGTGCTGTATGTGTTTTTCTCTTTCCTCCCGAAAGCTAGGCGACGCATTTGCAAGCAAAAGTGAACAAATTTGCGTTTCATAACAGGGCAGCAATGAAATTGAGCAGAAGTAAACCATTGTTGCCGCAACATGCGAAAAAATCAACAATAAAAGTACGATTAAGCATTGAGGTGAAGAGAACAAAATGATAGACACAAATCGATATCAACCTTAGACTTATGTAGAAGCAAGTTGTGGGTAAACTCTTGGTTTAAGTAAGAAAAACATAAAATTTTGAGGAAGCATAAACGAGAAGATGATCGTACATACCTACGCCATTTTGTTTGTATAGCGTAAGAACAATTCAGCTTGCAAAATCGATGCAATATCGGACAATGGACAACGCGTGGGCCACTATGCCACCTCATTTATTGTTCTTTTTTGTTGTTGTTCACAATAACCCTTCTACATACGCGAGTCGACTAATACCCCAGGAGGACGCCTTATCCGCTGGGTTTTGAACGCTCACCTGGAGAGAAACAGCACTAACATAAAAGAAAGAGAAAGAGAGATAGTGGCTTAAAAGAAAATAAAAGCGATCTATCAGTTATCTATCAGCTAAATAAGAAAACTATACAAAACATAATGAATGCCACCAAACCAGCTAAGAAACATAAATATGATGATTTCGTTTACAAACAGTGAACTATGTGGTCGGAAAACGCGAAGCTAAAACGTAAAATGGTGTGGGTTCAACGATACAAAAGAGAAGAAAAATAACGTTGCATATAGAGTGTGAAAAATGTTCCTTTGTAAGTATAACTTAAAGAAGAACACTGTAGCATGTCAAAACAAAAATTTGAAAATGTGGAAAAAGCATGAAAGAATCAAACAAAATGTTTGCGCCACAAGTGCGTTGTGTAATTCCATACAATATGAAATTCTAAAAATCGACAAACTTGAATGTATCTTCAAAACCGTATATTGCCACCTGGAGGCTAGTGAAAGTGTATCGAAAGTCGTATCTTAATAATAATAAATTTACTGACCATGTCTTTTAAGCTATAATGTTCACCGTGATTCACCTATAGACTCAAAATGAAACAGCAAAACACAACTGCTTCACGTTCGCTTTTAAAATTGTAGCAATTTTCGTGACAAACTTCGATGAACACTAGATTGTAAATTTTTTCCAATGATTGGTCATTTCCTTCAATCGAGTTTGTGAGTACTATTCTCGGGTGTCGTGACAGAAAAATGTGTACCCCTCTTCCATTACTACAGTAGTAATGGAAATTGTGCCAAATGAAATGTACAATCTAATCTCACCATCAAGATTATTTTCTTTTCTTTATAGACATGTCCTTTCTGTGTGAGCTTAAGTTTTTTATTTGGTCTGAAGCTTGTGTTCCTCTTTCTAACAAATCAGTACAACAATAACACATTTGAATGATAAATATAATTCAGGAAGAGAATGAACCATATTTGATTATTCCGAATTGTGTCTTGTTGGGGCATTACATTTTTTTTTATTTCACATCCATACTAGTCAACTGTCTATAAAAATCTAAACATGTGTTCGTTGATTAAATTTGCCAGTTGTAACAGCATGCAAGTATTTTGAAACAACTTTCATTTGCTTTCTTTGCACAAATAACGTGTGCCCAACGTGTTTATAGTTCTTATGAAATGTTTTTTACATTTATATAAAATAACGCCATTGTGACACTTACAGTTGACAATTTAAAGCAATTTCATCCCACTACACAACTTGCATTTCAATTGAAAATTTTAAAATTGGTTTCTCCTCGATAGTGATATAGAACTGCTAATAGAAGTCGTGTCGAGTCCAGAAGAGAAAAACTGTTTAGGATACAGGTGTTTCAGCTTCAGCTTTAATGGATATAAAGACTTGATAAATTCTTACCGTTAGTTGTCCTAAATCCACCAACTTTGTCCTGTGTATCTCTGTGTGTTTGTTAGTGTGTGAGAAGAAAATGAAACAAAATGAAAAAAAAAAAATAATATGAATGTGAATATATCGCTATGTGTTGTTGTAGTGTGAAATGTTTAGACGATCCTCCATATGCACACTTACTCTCCACATCGCCATTCAATCCTTATGTGTCACGGTGGTAGAAACCTGAATGTGAGCAGTTGCCGACATCCTATAGCCCATAGTTTCTATACTTCTTCTCTTTACGACTAGTACTAAACGAGGTCCCACCCAATCCAATTGATTCCGCAATAGGCGTTCGCGATTCGTGTGGAAAAAAATGTTAGCAAAAGTAGCAGCATATGCGAAGGGCTCTACAAAAGATTCTACAAAAACTCGAACGTGTATCACAGACGTTATACCGGAATGTGACGCCCCCGAGAGGCACGGATATATATGGCTTATCAACTTGAGATGGACGAACATTTTACAAAACCAAACAAAATTCGATGCAAATCAAATATATTATATATACCTATATATATATATACATACATTACATGATACCTATAAGTGTATTTCAGCCTTCCTCTTGTCGGAACAATTTCCTAGATAACACATCAATAAAAAGGCAGATGGGGGAGTGTGACACAAGTGATAAAAAAATTGTGAATCATATATAAGTTATATCTATCTATAAATGTATGAATGGTAGGATGGTGAAGGCGGCCTACCCGTCGTTGCGCAATTGGTGTCAGATTTTTTTTCCAATACCTTCTTAAATAGGGAAAGGAAACTTACTAAAACATTACCTTTCGAATCTATTTTTGTAATCATTACTGAGTGTAATATCGTAGTTATACAACGCAGAAAACACCCTATAATACATATACAACAACAAATCATGATTTTTTCCTTCGCGGAAAGATATCACTGGGCCGAAAGCGTACGGCGATGACCGGGAACCGTTCTTATGGACGCATGGACACAGAAAGCATGTTACATGAATCATCAAATATTACGTACTCGGGAAACAGTTTTCTCAAATATCGAAGTTAAAATGCAGATAATAAAACCTTTATACACACACATACACACACCCATATACATATACACGTACACACACAAACAAACTTACAGACTTACTGACTTAATTGCTACAGTATAGCATGAATACTACAAACTTTAACGGGAAGCAACAACGTAACGTATAAAGTGTGTCACATTGAGACCATAAATGATCGTATAAATCTCCTTACGAAATATTAATACTTTTTCCCTAAATGCGTCAGTGTGTACGTGCGTGTGCGCGTGTGTGTATGGATGTGTTCTGGTACTGATGAAACCGCCAAATTCGTAGCGCAGTTTAGAAATCCTTTCTTGACCTATGGGGAAGTGATTCGAAGGTTCAATAATTTTATTGGAGAAAAGAAACGATTAATTAGAAAAGAAGTGGAACTCAAAAATATAGAACGAAATGTAATCGAAGAAGAAGATAAACAACCCAAATATTATAACATCATCAACACAGCAACAAAGACAACAAAAAGGCAAAAAAACGTAACTTATAACAGCAAACAAAAATTCGGAAGCGGAGAGCCCAATGAACGTTTTTAATAAGATAAACTACAATCAAGCATTCTTGTTAGTATTTTGAAATCAAGAAAACCTTGAACTGTAACGGAAGGAATGCAAAATGAAACAAACAAAAAGTTGATTAACCAGTCGTGATGATTATGTGGTAAAAAGCTAACTTTTGCGAAATAATAAAAAGAAACTACACACTTCGCAAGTAACTAAATGTCAACAGTGAAAAACATACATACGACACTCATCTATGGAAACTCATTAAAATCAAGATAAATGTGACCAATCAAAATGAAATAGTGTAAGAGAAAACAATAAAAAATAGTCACTACGAGGCCCATAAGAGCGAGGAGAAGAGCGGTTTGTGGAGCCATCAAATATTAACCCCAAGAAGTACTCCCAGCGAATCCAAGACGGTACGACGGGATGATCAAACAAAACAAAGAAAACTCAAGCCACCCAGAAAGAATGGAGAAAAAAACACACAAGAATACTGCATACGTTGTGCAAGAGAGGGTTTTTTAAGTGACGAGAAGAACCGTAACAAACCATATATATATATATATTTTTTCTTCATTTACAACTTATGCCGACTGTGCAAGTGGGTAACGAATTATCTTAAGAGCACAAGCAGGAACGAACGACGTTGATATGACAAATAAGATGTGCATAGAGTGACGTAGCATGTGAACTGACCTGTCTGAAAGGTGAATAAGAAATAAACTTTAAATAAACACAATATCATGCAACAGACATAAATAAAAATAAACCCAAGTGATCATGCGGAATGATATAAAAATCACTCAAATAGTGAGAAAAGGTGAATGATGAAGAAAAACAGATAACATGAGACATCGGGGTGAAAGGGGTCGTGTTTTAACACGAGACACAAAACAAACCACACAAAACTCTGAGTAGAATAAAAAACGCTTTAATGTATTAAGATGATTTAGAAGGATGTTGACGGGGGGCAGGCTAATCTTATTACTACTTCTTGCCATCTAGTAGCAAATGACATTGCGGAGGTAGAAAGTATGAGTGATACTCATTTACAAGGGAAAACTAACAAATTAAATGAATAGCAAGATGGGTCTAGGAAGTGAATGCACGGAATGGCGCTAGAAAGTTGTAGACAGGACTGGATGCGGAAACTGTGTTCAAGATACTACAAAATGCAGTTTGAAGCGGGGTATATTAATTGAGGACAGAGGTTGCGAATGCAGCAATTATGCATTTTGAAAGGTTACTACCCAGGCCAGCGAGAAAGAACATAAAAAAACACTATCAGTAAGGAGAATCGATGGTTCGGTTTGAAAGGTTTATCTGACAAGCGACATCCATTGTTCCGTTAAGTTATCGATACGGTATGCGAAAATGCATCTTGAGGAGTGAACACGTGATTAGTTAACCAAATGCAAAATAAACAGCATCGTTGCAAACGACTCAAGTTAAGGGAATATATGAGCAATGAACGGAACAGGACATTTGTTTGCAGAACAGGGACTTGGGACGGCGAGGAATGATATAAGGAAAAAATGTAATAGTCATGTGATGTGTATTTGAAATAGTTACAAAATGAAAGCAAACATACAAATGATAAAACATTTAAGCATAAAACGAATAAATGGATAAGTAAATTAATTAAACAGCTACAGCAAATAAATGAATAAATGAATAATTATTCTTAAGGTATACAACAAACAAGGTGAAAAACCGCAATGCAATCCAACAAATATATATTAAAATATTATATACATCTATATATATATAAATATATATTGGTAAAACCCGCCACCGAAACACTTGATTCACTTCCAAAGGGGGTAGTCAGTGTTGAGGGATTGAAAGACAAATTCATGGTAAAAGGTTTATGAAGGAAGAAAAAAGTGGCTGGTGTGTGCCCAAAATGATGATACTGAACGGGAGTTATGCAGGACAAACATTCAAATAACATTTTAAGATAAAAATGAAGAAAAAATACAAATAAACTAGTGAATAATTGTGAGCAACAAACAAGCAAAATATCAATGTAATCGTAATTGTAATCGTTGATTGACAAATAAAGCATATTAAACCAAGTAAAGAAAGTTTCTTACTGTACAATGTGACCTATGTGTGGTTCTATTAAATTATTTAAGATTCCTTCATTAAATATGACTGATCATATAATTGGTCGGCAACTGCTCTGTGTTTTTGAAAATATTTTTCAAACTGTTATAAACCTGTGTTGACAATTTAGTTCGGGCGGACACTAGAGTATAAACGGAATTGGATCTGTCAAACGCTATCGGCTATCCTTTGGGATTGTAAACAAACAACAACCTATCTGGTTTGTTTTTGTCGTATTTAATTTAAAAAGGCAAGACAGTTGTTTCAACGAAATCACATAAATGTAAAATATGATAGCCTGCCGCGCGTGTAGTTTGGAATCTAGCGATTTTACCTCCATATATAGTAAAAGGAACAATATTACTCTAGCGGAAATGTTGCGCACATTAGTACCGGTTCAGGTAAGGAGCTGGTTTAAATGTAGCAAATACGTAAATGGGTACTAATTAGAAGCGTTCTTGTTTTAGCTGCCCGATCCAGCTGATGGTATATTGATGGTAATGTGTGCCGATTGTGTCGATAAAGCCATAAGTGCCTATGCATTCGTGCAGACAGTTATCCGTGCAGACAGCTGGTGGACAACAAAGCAACCGGAATGGCATTCAATCGACAAAACAATTCCCGAGACGGTAGCGCTAGACACCGCCGAAATGGATGAGCATTACAGTGACGAGGAGTACCTTCTCGATGATGATGATTATCAAGATGGCTCTGAATACAATGGAAGGAACGATGGTCATGCGGATGATGGAACAGGATCGGAATCTGATACGACCTCCCTAACGCAAAGCGTTGGTTTAAAGCATGTAAAGTACTTTCCAAAGCTTGCCGGTGGTGATCGTACCTTTCGTTGCTGTGGTCGCAAATGCTGGCTGACCTTTACGTCCCGGAAAGAACTAGAAAAGCATGGAACAGCCGTACATGGTGTGCACCAGCGAGCACTTGAATGGGATGACACATTCCAGTACGAGTGTACCGTATGTTTAACCCGTTTCACCCACCGAAAGAATCTCTTGACCCATCTCCGCCGTCTTGTGCGAGATTACCAGTGTCCAGTGTGCAGGGTTTGCTTTGAGCGACCCCGATTAAAAATGACCCACATGAAGCAGCTGCACCCTAACTACCTCCGCTTGGCCGCTAGAAAATCGTACTCACTCGAGGCTCAACCATTGAAAATATGCTGTGGTTGCGGGGAACAATTCGAAACGATCGATGAGTTGATGACACATGGGAAACAGAAACACGCCCCACCACATGGCCAGGAGCAGGACGGCTTACGGATGGATACCAACATTCAGTGTACCATATGCTACAAACGATTTAAGACACGGGCCAACCTTCAGAATCACCGACGGTCGGTGTATGTGGGGAAACCGTTCACCTGTGGGCAGTGCGGGGAAGCTTTTACTTACCTCTCCCGACTAGAGGCACACGAACAAGGGCACGCACTGGAGCGAAGTTTTGTGTGCGAAACATGCGGTACCGCATTCAAGACGAAGGCAGGCTTGATCGCACACGGTGCCATACACCGGGAAAAAACGTTCCAGTGTACGGAATGTGACTACCGTAGTAGTAAATCGTCTCATCTGACCAGCCACATGAGGCGGCATAGCGAAAACAAACCATTCCCGTGTCAGCAGTGCCCGAAGCAGTTTCGAACCAAATCGAATCTGGTCAGCCACATGCAGTCACACGCGGGGGACAAGTCGTACCACTGCCGATATTGCGACCGACAGTACAAGTACGTAAGCGACCGGACAAAGCATGAGCGTCAGCACACCGGCCTATTTCCGTACGGTTGCAGCGATTGCGGGAAGAAGTTTGTACGGCCATGTCTACTAAAGGCGCACGTGCAGGCTTGCAAAAAGAGGTCGGAATGAATATATTTGTGTAAAACGATTAACTAACATGACATTATCACTTCATGATGTGCCTGAAAGAATCTAATCTAAGTCTAGATGACGAATTGAAACTGACTGCGCTTGATAAACCCCCTTCAAATTAATTTTTTTTTTTTAATTTTGCACTATTTACTTGGGCAACTTGTTATAAATATGTTTGTTCACCTAATAGTACCAAATATGACATATTTTATTGTCACAATTGGCTCTGATTCAAACGATGTATAGTACAATTGCAATTGTAAAAAAATTTGCTCAGTGTAAGTATTATTGCAAGAATTCGTATGTGCTCCGAAACCTCTCGATTATATATAGTTATAGAGTACATTGTAGATCAACCTAAAGCAACGAACTAAATATTAGTCTTGATTTAATTCTTAAAAGTAATTTATATGTAATACATAATTATAAGTGGTTGATAGTAGGGTTTGATATGGTATCAACAATTAAAGAAAAAAAATCATGATTTCACACTTATCTTACTAATTTGCTGCCCTTTTCTAGTGGGCAACAGTTCTTCCTAGTGAGTGCTTTGTCCATTGTATACGTTTACTACGATTTTTTTTCCAAATGATGGACATTTCTTTGTTCACACCCGCAAAGCGCATCATGGCAGTACATTTTGGGTGCTTATCGCAACCTGGGTGCAACGGTTGCACTTGTGTATATCAGTGTTTTTTTTTGTTTTGTTTGCCATATTGCGAGTAAATCAAGTGACGCCAGTTTTTAAGAAATGGGTCATCCCGTGCCTCCAAAAGGGATGCGCAATACGTTGACGCAATATTGCTTCCATTTGTATAACGTCTTACTTACGGTAGAGGTATTACCAGGGTTGTTGATGGGTAGTGGGGTAGGTCACGACTGGTTGTGGTGCAGTGCGAAACTCGAATTTGTCTCTTTGAATAAAATTAAAAATAAAATTGCACAAATAAATACATCAAGCATGTGATAAAAGAAGGTTGTTCATGACATGATGAGAACAATGAAATTCGCTCGACCTAGATTGATACGGCGAGGTGTGCTGGTGCACATACAGTTAAAACAAAAACTCATGTATTCCATTACAAGATAACAGCGGTCTCACGACCTCATTAGATAATTACAATTATTACAATTGTAATAATACTGTACATTTTGAGCCAGGTTTTGAATAAAAGCATGTTCAGTTCTCGTAGCTTTTGTTCTAGATTGAAATGTTTCACCCACGTGGTCTTTGCGGATTTATTAACTTTATTCTTATTTTTCACATATTAATAAGAAAAACATGAAATTTGTCTTAACATTTTTAACGAGTGACTAATTTGTCTATTCTGTTAGTTTGAATAACAACACAGTACAGAAAATACCTAAGTTTACAATAATTTGCATGTTTCTTTCCAATCGTGAATTATTTCACTTGCCACTTTGTTTTGATATTAAACTCCCAGCATTCTGCCAGCTGAGTTGAAGCTGTCAAACTATCTAAACAAACAATCTACAACGTGCTTTTCACATGTGTGGTTCTTTTTGTAAAAGTCTGTCTACATTAGCGTATCTTGGATTTAACGAGTTTCACCGGTGATCTGATAGAGACCTGCGGTAGATTTTACTGGTAACCCCTTCACACTAACTAACGACTGTGTATACACTGCCATGTCTGTAAAGATATCTGAAATTGCGGAACTAGATGTGTACTCGTCCAATCCGGTGATGCGTAAGTTTCTGTTGAGCTAGAAAAAACACATCTTAAAACATGAGTTTTTCAACAACGTGTTTGTCCTTTTTGTTGCAGTGGAAAACATGTACAAATACTGGTGGCAGCTGTTTGGTGCCAAGGGCTTCCGGGCCAGGGATCATGCGGTTCCTGCGCTGGATGGCGACGGCTCAAACATGGTGCTCGTAGCGGGAGAAAAGCAGCTTTATAGGGGCTACATCGGAGGGCTGGACGTGGTAGGGAATAAGGAACGGGGGTCGAAACGTGCTGCTGCCGAGCCGCTGCGGACGTACGTGGCCAAACGCAATCGTGAGACCGGGCAGATGCGGCTTGTGGAGGTGGTATCGTGCCAACTGAGCCACGTCTGTCATGACAGCCCCCGTGGGCGTCAGACTACCACTGCGGCACTGGACGAGAAAACTCTTCGGATGATGCGGCAGAAGTTCGATTCCAAAACGCACCTGGCGAATTTGCAGCGAATGTACGGAAACAAGGTCGATCTCAACGTTATACAGGAGAAGCTCCAACGGATGATCACGGAGTGTGCACTGAAGGTGGATGACGGTGCAGCATTTGCCAACGATAGACCTCAGGGAGACGGCGCTGAGGATGATAAAATGATGCTCCAGCCCGCTGCGGAGATACGGGCCAAGTCAAATCTTCTGGCAACTACACTGTGCGACCTTTACAGTGCCGAATCGCTGATCGGCTCGAATGTGCTACTTAAGCTTACGGAACCGGCGAAGCAACTGCTCCAGACGCCACCGGAAGAACTGTCGATGGGCAACGAGTACCTCGAGAATCGCGTAAAGGCATTGATGCAGTCGGAAGATGTGGGCTCCGAAAGCAGCTTGCAAAAGGCGGGGGTATGCCTGTTCATGGATGTGCTAACGCGCATGTTCCGTCGGAAAATGAGTCGTACGATAGGCCAGAAGGGCAATGTTTCGCCCTTCACAGATGTATTGAATCAACCGATCCGGAAACAGTTTTTGGAACTCCAGCTTCAAGGAAATGGGACCCGGCTAGTGATCACCAAAAATACGGAAACGAAGGCGTTGTTGTACTATTTAGCGCTCGTGCTCGCGCTCGAGGAGCTTGAGGAAGTCCCTGCCAAGGTGCTTTATCAATCATTACAGATGAACAAAATGGAGCTGATAAAGTACGCTCTTTTGATTGGCGCGAAATTTAACCAACGAAGCCAAACCTTCCAATTAGTTGAAATGCCGAAAATGAAGACCGAGGCGGAAGAAATTAAACAAGCGATTACCCAGAGTGTCAAAAAGAGATGAATACGGCAACGGCGGAACTATTGTTGTCAAATAATAAAATTTATAATTCTTCCGTAAAGGTAACTGTTTTTTTAATATTTAGTGTTGGAATCTTCTCAGCAATTAGTCTTTGCTGGTCCATATAGCATCCAGTGGTGTTTCGCCCGATGATTTCGATGTTCGAGCGGATGAAAATCATGCCGCGGAGCTCGATGCTTTCTACGACACCTTCCAGGGCAATTTTTAATACAAGGCAGGCCTCAGATCCCGGAGAAATTCGAACGGTTCCGACTAAAAGTGCGATATCGTTGCACGGAACTTCTACCATTAGGGCATCCATCAGCTGTAACCGTTTGTCAGGGAGGGAAACTGTACTGCCGCATGGTCTTCCATAGCTCGATCCTCTCTATGGTGTCGTAAAACACCTTCAAGTCGATGCAGAGATAATGCGTCGGGATCTGCTGGTCTCAGCACTTCTGGAAGATCTTCCAAAAAGTAAAGGTAGTGGTGGGCACGAGTCTACAGAAGAATATTTAGGATGGGACTTTTTAGGCAGCATGATCCGGATTCCTGATCCCAAATACTTACAACCAGATGGTGCATACCGATGGCAAGCTCGATCGACCCCATCCTGAATATCTCTGCCAACAACCCACCGTTGCCAGGGGCGTTGTTCTGGTTCAGCTGTTTCATGTGACTTCAGTGACTAGCTAGTGACTTCACTTCAACCTGTGGCAAAATCTATACAATTCCGATTGTAATCTTTTGTTTTAAAAACTCCAGAGTAAATACTCTTAGTTATTTATTTATTTATTTATTTATTTTTTATTTATATCAGCAAGAACGGTCTGTTCGCATTACCAGTCGGTGCCCTACTCCGGGATACTGAATATTCTTATCGTATGTGTAGTTGTCCAATTGTATGATTCAGCAGTTATCAGTTCTTATTCATTTTTATCTTACAATATGAGTTGAAGCTGTGCTTAATTTTACTTTCGGTATTTGAATGCACTGATATTTTTTAAAAGATAATTTAATTTATTTTTTATTCCGGATCATTTCAAAAAAACTGCTAAAGACAATACATGAAATATAGATGTTCCAAAAAGTTGCTTGGTTTACTTAATAATTGCCCTGGCTTACGTCTGAACGAACTGAACGTATTGAATCTGCAAGTCGGAAGCGTATCGTGGGATTATCATGATTATGCCAACCGCTCATGTCCATCGCATTGCAGCAGCTGGAAAAGTCTGACATTTTGCCCCGGTCCGTTACGATTACCATGATTACGATTACCGACGGTCATAGGGAGGTTCGGTCGGTAAATTGTGTCGTGGCCACCGAGCTACCGAGACGGGTGGATCCTAGTGTAGACCGTTGACCGGCGACGGTGGTAACTGTGACCCAATTTCACGGTAACACCGGCTAAGGGCACCCTTTGTGTTGTGGTGGTGCCGGGTTTGGCTACGGTTCGCCAGAGAGTAAAGTGAAATAAAAAATAGCTCATTCAACAGTAAACAAATGCCGTCAGTTGCAACCGAGCTCCAAATCTATCATCGGTCCAGACGGTTTCCGCGCAACGAGGGTGAAAACGAGTGCCATATGTGTTCCCCTGTTGGCGCCCAGTGCACGCACAGTGTGGCACAAACCGAAAGCACAAGGTATGTTTGTATATGATTAGTAATGAGGTTTTGAGTTATTGTAACTTCTAACCTACCAACCATGAAAAAAAGTGCTCAAACATATCTTTTTGGTTACATTTTTGTTTACAGACCTGTCGTTCTTTAATACATACAGATCTATTCAAAACCATAGGTGGAATTGCAGACGGATTCGTTTATTTAACGATCGTTTAATTTGGCGTCTAGTTAAATTCCAACTCCGGTAGGTAATATATATAAATAAATAAATTGATTCCACCTAATACATCGTACTGAAATACATCGAACTGAAAAAGTCACAACTTCGAGAACAAGAAAAAGGGTACCTTAATTAATCAAAATATGAATGAATGTGCTAGCACATGTAAATACTACTTTTGACTTTGACCTATCCCAACGTTCTTTTAGCTTTGCTGCAAACGTACAGCAGTTTATTATTTCGGCAAAAGTTATGTTATGCACATTCCTTTGTTCCGGAGGAGTAATAATGTTACAATTCTCCCGCTCCCAGTTTCGTGATATCGACTTACTTAATTTGCACCGATCCTCTGCTTGGTTGCGTCAGACACTGTTCGAAGGCGTAATTGTAATTTTCGCTTATCGTGAGACGCGGTTCAGAAAATTAATAATTTGAATTAAAGTTCCCTGGTAGACAGAAGGGCTAAACATTGTGTCTCTTGTTTACGATAAATGTTAACAATATTTAGATAAAGGTTTGATAACTGTTTCAAGCGGTTTTGCAATAGTTTAAATGTTAACGTTCCGTTGCAATCCATTATACTGAATTGTAGTGGTAAATTGGTTAATTGTAGTGGTAAATCCACTTGGTTTACTTAGTCGGTTCAAATGATGTATCTTTCTTTATTATTTGATTCGTTTGGCAATTTTTACTAGTCTTCAAACATGACATAACTTGGTTAAATGTAGATCAGAGTGAGCTAAGATGAACGGCGTTGTTGTTGAAAATGGTAAACTCACGTTTTTTCGGGTTTTTTCTTTTGTTTGGTTTCCTATCATGGCAAGCTCTCCATTATCGGTCATTGCATTGCGGTGACCGTGCGCTTCAATCCGTCCTCCATCTTCCATATCTACTGCAGGATGTGCTCCCCCTTACCAGTTCCCATACAGCCTTAGATGCATCGGTGCAAATGCAATTGCTCTTCTATTTTCTCCCTCGCGCTTTGCTCTATCTCTCTCTCTCTCTCTCTCTCTCTGTTTCTCTTTCCAGGCGACCACAATTCGCGAGTGTCGGCCTTTTTTGTTCCACTAACGGCCCCCGAAAATAGCAACCGCGAATGGCGTCGCGTTCGAAATTCGGGATTTCCGACCGTTGTGCTCTGGGTGTATGCATCTGCGTTGAGGTTCATCGAACCCCCTCGCACGCTGTCATCACCTGTCGCTCGCGAAACGAAGATTTTCGTTGCTTTGTTGAATGGGGTTTGTTGTATCCTCTCATGTTTTTCTCACAATTTGTTTTGTGTTTGGGTTTTTTTTTTCATATTTTAATTTTTTGTTTTTCTTGTATTCGAACCCTTATCTTTAAGTGATTATTTTATGAAAATTTGTTAGAATTTTAAACTGCTTCGAAGTTATCTACGACACCTTGCTGTCCGGCCTCCTTTGATCGTAGTGCAGAGATAAATAACAAATACAAACCCACCCGTTAAATGTGGGTGGAGGATTGCGAAGTGTCTGCCTTTCGTCATGGAATTTTCCGAGTGAACTTTTATTTCTTCCCATTTCTGAGGGTGATGTTGGTTTTGTTCCGTTTTATTTTATTTTATTTTTTTGGCAAGACCTACTTTTACCAAACAAACACTGCCCCACCAGGACAAAGAACAAGGGAAGGTAATTTTTTTTATGACCAACGGTAAATCACACTTCCTTTAACCGGACTCCCCACGGCCAGCCGGGCCTTTCTTTTGCTCATTCCTGCAAGTGGAGCTCAGTTTTCGTGTGTTTCCTTTTTTCGCATGTCTTATCTCATCTCGCACCAGTTGCCAGGCGAGTCGAGCACAATCCGACGCGATGCAATTGGTGCATGTTGCAGTGGTGGTGCAAAGTCGCAGTTCTGGAGTCTACTGCTGTTTTGCTTTACTCTTTCTCCTCCCTCTTGGGTTTCGTATTTTGTTTTATTTCTTCCATCACTTACGCGAAATTGAGGTCACCAAAAACGGCGCGCCTGAGGGGGTGTTTTGGTAGGGGGCGGTGGCAGCACTCACTCTCCATTTTGAAATGGTGCAACTTTTGCCGGTTATCAAATGGACGGATGGCATTCTGAGCGTCTCCATCGTTTATTGCTGGTAGTTTTCACTTACGAATATGATTTCATCGACCTTTTCGACGTATTTGTAGCGTTTCTTCTCGCGCGAAACCTGATTCGTCATGTCGGTTTCATCACGTAATGCATTGTTTGGAAAGATTCAGGCCGGCAGGGCCGCGTCGTAATATTTCGTAATTAAGATTAACGGCACAAGAGCGACGGTTTATTCTAGTTGTTTGACAATTTCTGTCGTCCTTCACTGTCGTACGTGTATTTTTTGAGATGGTAAAAATGGACGCCTTGGGTTCAATAATATACCGCTAAATACACAGGTGCACAAAAGAGGCGGGGTGTGTCTTTTTTTATCGATGCGGTTGCGATGCGGCATGCAATTAGGTCGGCTTGCAGTTATCATCGCCGTCAACTTAAAGTCTTTGTTGCATCCCTCATTTTAAGTTCGTGGGTAGATACAGAATGTAACTAATATGTAGAAATAAAATAATACAGAGTGTATATCCTACGTAGATATCACTTGTCTCTTTATAACAAATTTATAAAATATTCCTGTTTTCATATGTTTTTGAGCTGCTGTTGGAGTGAAATATATTGTTTAAATGTATTGTATAGATTGTAAATAGTTTTTAAGAAGTTTAGGGAATTATTTATTGGAGAAAAAAAATTGTTCTTGGAATAATTAAATTCATTAAAAAAATAATAATGTTTACATTTTGTTTGGCTTCTGAAATTTCAACGAAAGGGATAGAAAAATCTCCCATTGAGTCAGAGGGCTCAAGGTTTCTATTGCGAACTGTTATGGCTACGGAACCGATCATTCCTATCGTAGACATGTTCATCACTTGACCCATTTTTCCCCACCGACTGGGTGAGCATCCTTGGAGGTTGCTGGAAGAGAAGAAGTACGAAACTGTATGATGGAAGCTGCGACCTTAATCTTAATCGCGCAGTTTGGCTTGTAGTAACATTATCCCGAGTCCGGAAGGAAAAATGAACCTTAAGACCGACAATTAGAAGATGTTTATTTGGTATTTAAAAAAATTAAATTCATTTTCTTGTGAAAGCAGAATTTGATAAAAGTGATCATGTGGTGTGGATGGTGCAGCATCTGACTGACGATCATGAAACCGCACCCTGTGAAGAAATGACACGGCGCACCTTTCACTGCATCGCGCCACGCGCGGACGCAACGACGGTTTGAAATTCAACCTGCTGGTCAGATCTGACCGCATTTCGGTCAACCCACGCCACCAACGGTGGGCCAGCAATTGCGCTGCGCTTCCCTTTCCAAGTGCGTTCGCGCATTTTCTTCCCCTGCGAATGGATCGAGACCCAAACAAGGAGAGCGAGAGAGAGAGAGAGAGAAAGAACGATCATGGGGCTTCGTTTGGGGCCCAAGGGGAGGTTCCGTGCGGCCTGTTGGCCCTGATGGCGGCCAATGTCTAGGCATTGATATTGAAGCTGGGCCCCGAAGTGAAAGCGCACGGCAATGGCGGCCCGGAGCTCGTTATGTCAGCCTGGTCGTGGGGTGTTTTGTGGGGTAGTAGTGGGTGTTGCGTTTGTGTCGAGGGAACGGCATTCATCTCGTGGCGCTGGGAAGGCGCAAACTCAACTCGGCCTCTTTGTTTTTTGTGAAGCTGGTGAAGTATTGATGCACCGGAAATATGGTGCATTTCTTTTCAATGTCAGCGATAAGAAATATTGAAAATATGTCAATGATTAATCTTATCGAAACAATATATTACTTATTAAATCGCTTCTTCTCGTGTTTTAAAAAAAATCCAAATCCCTTGGCTCTTGTTATCTTTTTAAGGTTATCTCAAACCATTCATTCTATCTGCTGTAACTCTTTCAAAGCCCATTTTATGCTCACACTTTCTTGCTTTCGTTCTGCTTGACGTACTTTGCGCAATACTCAAACACCCCAAGAGGATAATTTCTAACGGGTTCCTTTCTTACCATTTGTTGCGCGAACGTCTCAGCTGGTCGGTGTTTGCGTCCCTTCTCTACCTAACTACTGTTATAATTATTATCCGGCCAGCCGCAAAACACTCAATTATACCATTAACGTTACGGGGGGGAGCCGTTCGAATGATTGTTATGCAACCGAAGATGTGGATTAGATTAAACACTTTAATTAGCCCCAACGCCTCGGCGGGCTGTAAAAATCGATGTGCAAACCACGGCAAAGCACGTCTTTTTCTACATTGGCTTTGCGTTTGCGTTCACTGATCAGATTGGTAAACGGTATCCGATTAAGTTAACACAATTGTTTTATGATTACAGTGGTACGTTGTGCGATTTGATAGTTTTTCATTTATTTTTGTTCCTATCGATCCATTTACATTGAAGGTTTTGTTCCTACTACGTGCTTCACTAACTTCATTGTCGATCGCATATTCTTCATCGCCCCCCGGATCCCGGTCGAAGCGGAACGCGCAACCAACCCGGGAGAAAGCTCTTTCACCTGGAACGCGACCGTAAGCGGCGGAAAAGCTACCGTCCACCCCGCGTCAACGCGAACCAGTGAGTGTGAGTGAGCCACTGGGTGACGGGTTTACCTTTCTCCCAGATTCGTGTGGGTTTGCTGTGTGACCCACATTTGCGACTTCGGTGTCCCACATTCACAGTTTGCTCGTCCACTGTTCCCCGGAGTGTTGCGATCCTTCCCCCACCACAAACACAACTTATTTCCGTCGTTTGGATGAGTTTTTCCGACGACCCGATCCAGCATTGGGGAAAAGGGGTGTAAATGGACGACCGTCATTGAAAAGGTGCAGAATCATTCAGTAACGTGACTGTGCGGTTGTTTTGAAGTTGGGAAATGCATTCGTTCGTGTAGGACGTATGAAGAGGTGTTTGATGATTTACTGAATCTTTTGATGTAATAAGTCTATGGTTGTAGTGTAATACTCGGCAAGGCCTAATGAGTTACTTCGAATGCAGAATGGAGTTTTGTTTGTACAAGATATATTACTTTAAAAATCCTCTTTCTTTGGTTTCCATGTTATTTAGGAGACTTAGATTATGGCTTTTGTGAATTCGGAGTACTTGATAAAAATCATGATAAGAAAAATATTCTTGATAGTTAAAATATATATTTATATTCTGAAATGTGTTCCAGGGTATTGTTTGTTCTCTTTATATTTCTTTAGAATTGTTTGTTCTTTTTATATTTAGTTGTAGATAACTTGACTAATCTTTGCATCTTGTTTTAAAATAGGTTTCGCACTATTTTTTTTTTAATTTTTCATAACATGTTTGATAATCCAATCAAAAGAATATAGCACAGATATATAAATAACTCTAATATATTTATTCTCTTTAAAATCGTTTTCTAACGTGAGTACTTATTTACTTTTCTCGTAATCTTTTTCTCACACAAACTTGCAAAAGTACATACTAAACTTTCTGCTAATTGAAAAACACAGAAATTTAAATAAAACAATAAGCTATACATTCGGCTTTTATTTATTTTTCCTTATCTGTGTCGTTATTTATGTATTCATTAAATTGTACATGCAGTTGATCTTTTTAAATTAAGTTCATACTATTTTTTTACAATACACCAATTACACTACAACTATTTTAAAATAAACTTTCAAATGAACTCAATTAATCTACAAAAAAAATGATGTAATAGAATTGATATTGTCGATTAGCATCTTACATTTCCGTATGTCGTTCTACCTCATCAAATCCGCGTTTGTCTTATTTGGTGACCCTTCATACGTCCTTCGCTGGACACCAAAGCGGACAAACGTTGATCGAAGTTTGGATCAGTCATGATTCTTCCCTTTCTCCCCCTTGCCATCCACAAAAAAAAACGCGACCCCATCGCGAGTAAAGTCCTCCCGAATGGAAGAAAGGGAAGCGCACGGAGCTCAGCAAGCAGTCTGCTGACCTACTTTCGTTCAAACGCCATCCACCCCACACGACCTTTCCGCGATTCCTAACTCCCCTCATCCGTCCCGAGTGGTGTTCTATGCCGCGGTTTTTGGTATTCCACTGCTAGAACGGACGGGAATGCAGGAGTTTGTTGTTTCGGGGGTCGCCGACTGCTTTGCGCAACGGTGGGGCGGTGTTAAATATTCAAATTAAACGCTTCCCAAACATGACACACATACACTTCGGGCCCATATGGCTTTCGATGGCCAAATGTCGCGTGGGTCGCGCTTACTCTTGGAATAGGCACAACATTTAAACCAGAAGAAAATAAAAAATAAACAAAACACGGACTTGAAATTGCCCGCCGCATCGCACCACCCCACAACCACCCCCGTGGTCGGAAAGGCGGGGTGAAGGTGAGGATGACCGTGGCCATGACAGGTGAAAAAGGGGCCCGTGCGAGCGCGAGGGATGCTGACAACATGGCAACCTTCGACATTGGACTTGGTGGTCGTGTGGAGGTGGCATTTGTTTTGGGTTGTGTGGGGGTTTTATTTTTTTTTTATTTTGTGTTCGTGAGGCTCCACAAGTACTCGACCCGTTTTCTGTTTACCTTCCCGATTTCCCCTGTTCTCGAGCCTGTTCGCATGAGGGGGTAAGTACAGAGTCCGACAGTTGCCGTTCGGAACTCTCCCGAGGTGACGGGTTGCCACTTCCATCCCCGGGGACCTCGGTGAAGCATATGGCCCCGTCGGGGGATAAGATTGATCGACAACCGGTTTTTTGGGGTCACTCGTGGCCATCTTCGGACGGGGTAGGGGGGAGATAGGTTTGTTCGTGCTGCTGGCTTTGGGAGTTTCTCGTCGCACGTCGCTATTTACTCACCGGTTGTCAAAGCCAACCGCCGAACGGGGAATATGGCTAAAATGAGGTAAGAATGATCGCGGTGAAGGTAAAAATAAACAGCCAAGCGCCCAAAAAGTGAAAGAGAGAAGCGGACAAGTTCGTGACGAGGAAAAGATTGATGAGATTCCTCCGTTTCTGCGCTGGGAGGGCAACACTCCAGACTAGGGTGATGGGTTACCATCAGCACCTAAGTAAGAGGAAATCTTCGTCTGAAATTTTGGAACGGATACTCGGAGGCCAACATTATTTAACCACGCGATTACGATCCGGTGTCATCCGAATTTCAGGAGGATGATGAACAAACGATCATGAGGAAGCGGAATTATTTACCATTAGTTCTGTTTCCTTTTTCCTTTTAATTTTCTGCAGCCCGGTAACTGATGATGAAGATGATTATGTAATCTATAAAAATGTGATAATCTTGTTTGTAGTATTAAAAATTTATACTTTGCCAACTGGGATGGTTTTCGAAATTAATTTGAAATTTGAACCCGAAATAAGAATTTGAGATTTAATTTGCATTGGAAATAAAGAAAAGCTTAAGAGGAAATTCTTAAAAGCTAAAATGTTATTTGACTCCTCGTTTTCCTTAAAGAAAATATGGTTTCCAATTTAAATTCTCATGATGGATTATGATTTTATCTGAAAAAATGTTAAAGGAACTGGAGAAAATAAACTGCATGAAGCACAAAAAATGTTTTTATAAGACTCATGAAAGTTTTTCATATTAACATACCTGTTGTTTGTACTTTTTAAAGAAACTGTTGAACTTTTGATTCGAATATAGCAAATACATGTTTTTAGGGATTTAATTTCAAACTATAGTTTAATTGAATATCAATCTGCAGACAAATGGAAAAATCTAGCTAACTTTACATTACATTAAAAAACCTAAATTTTAAAAAGCTTATAAATGACTGCACCGAAACGACTCGCCAGACGCAAAGAAAGTGCAGAAAACGGGCATACCACCAGAACGGACCGACCGCAACGGAGCAATTTTCGTTTCCCAGTGAAATTTAGGTCAATCGTAACGGCGAAATCCGCCAGACGTTCTTCACCCCTCTCTTCCTTCAACAGCCTTCCTCCGATTCACGGCCCACCTTCATCGGTGCATTCTCTGCCGTAAATGGTGCAGTTTTCGGTTGGATCTCGCGTGCAGAATGTATATATTGCGCGTCGGTTTCGTGTGCCGTACGAAGGAACTGTTTTTCATGATGTCATCCTAATTTAGCAGGCGAAAGCATATCCAAAAGAGGCGTGCCTAATGAGGCTTACGCATCGGTTGCTTGGGGCGTAAATGCTGTACATATTATTTAATTTATTTCTCTTGTAAGTTTTCTCATTAAATTTTATCCTGTTGCATAATTTCTTTTTAACATACTGGTAATATTTTATTTGTTTACCTTCGTTTCTCACCTTTGTAGATAGTAAGTTTTGTTAC
Source organism: Anopheles ziemanni (assembly GCF_943734765.1). Lineage (NCBI taxonomy): Eukaryota > Metazoa > Arthropoda > Insecta > Diptera > Culicidae > Anopheles > Anopheles ziemanni. The sequence goes on along the minus strand of NC_080705.1, from coordinate 23,225,727 downwards.
AAGGCTTTTATATGTTTTATTCTCTTTAATGGTTTTCATTGGCTCAATATTAGAACGATTTTATTCACTAACAATTCGACGCGAGTGATTTCTGCCACAATGATGTATTTTGTTCACGGTGGCTTCATTACTTGCAAAATCATCCTTCGTCTCACTTCGTTTTGTTGTGTCTCTCCGTCCATTGTTCCCGTTCTGGTGCCATTTTCCTCTTGTTACCGATTGCAATTGCGCCGCCGGGCCAACTGGCGTAGGCTGGGCGTTGCAATCGTTGCATCAGCGAGCAAGTAAATAACATTAAGCGAAAAATAATAATAACAACAAGAGAGAGAGAGAGAGAGAGAGCAAAACAAAGTACCTGACCCAAATAAAACCGTTGGGGATCGGTGGTTTGCGTTTTTTCTCTGTTTTTGCTTCCGTTTGAACATTTTTTTATCTTGCGCCTCATTCATGTCTGCCTTTACTTTCATTCTTTGTTCGACCGACCGAGGGCTGTGGTGCTTTTTTTCAGCCTCGTGTAGTTGCTTCCATTACTTCCCGTGCTGGGTCAATCGGGGCAATATAAAAAAGTAAAAAAACAAAATGGAAAAAGAGGAAAAGCTGCACACCGTCACAAAGCGCCCACCATCTGATGCAGAACGCGCCCTAGATGCCGGCTCTGGCCGGTCAATTTGACGCGGATGCATCCAACTGCAACGGAACTTCCTTGCCTCCTTTCCTTCATCCTTTCCCAACCCCCGTTATCCTGTTTCCGGACTGTCTGGTATGCCATTTTCCTGGTTTTGGTTGTTGTTTATTGACTTGTTCACAATTCACGTGTGTTGCGTTAGGGTGGTTCAAATTGAGACTGTTCTATTAATCTCTGATCTCGAGTCGAGTTTCGGAAAATGAGAATATGTTTATTTTTAGTTCGAAACACAAGACCATGATGCAGTTTTCTTGCAAATGCCATGCAATATAGCACCATATGAAATAAAGGCACCCCCAGTTTACTGCACAGCTTTCCATTTCAAAATAATTTTCCGTTACATGGAATGTTTGGTATCAGTCGAGAAATTTATTACTGTAGTTTTCAGCCAGAACCTTAACACGGTTAAGTTAGTTGTCCATCGTTTGTTATTTCGAAGTGAGAAAGAGAAGTACGTTTTTCAATAAGAATTTTTTAATCAAAATCCATCCATTTAATACCTTCATAGCTAACGCAAGGAAATAATTAAACCTTTTACGGAAGTAGATAAAATAAGAATGCTAAACAAAATGAGAAAAAAGATTAAATATCAAGCATTCTTGAAACCATAACACAATGTTTGTAGTAAAACCTTCGTTTGTGGTAAACTTAAACGTTATCGTTTTAGACGGAAAATGGTCATAGGATGTTTTAGAAAGAAAGTCTACATTAAATTATTTTGTTTCTAAATCAAATTAACTGCTTCCTGGCCACAGGATTCCTAACATTTATAAAATTTCAATCAATTTAACTATAATTTACCATAATATTATTTCATTCAAATGTTTTTTATTTGGCTTATTTTATGCGAATTTTCATGCAAAATCATCAATAACATTACCAGAGAATCCATAATAAAACTTTGTAAGATCAAAATTGATAATTAATTGATTTTTTGCTATTCAATCAAATAACTTTTCTGTTGTTTTACTGAACTGATTTTTTTTTTGCAAATTGTTAGGAAACTAAAAAGATAATTTAAGGCACTATTTCTGTGAATTGTAATAAATGTGCAGGACATTACTTATGCTTATCCGTATATGCTGCTCAACATCCAACAGCGACAATGCTGAATAATTTGCATTTTATTCATTTTCTTATTCCATCTTTTTCATTGCAATTTCACAATTGTAAAATTGTGTCAATTCAATTTGAATTTACATCCCCTTTTGGATCATAAAACGCCTTGATTACTGGCCATTACTTCGAAGTAAACATTTGCCGTTGGTGGTAATTTTAGAGCAGTGTCTAAGTGCACACCTTTCGACCAAATAAATCGTCCCCAATTTCCTGTCACCTCCTGTTGCCTAGAAACACCATCCTTACAGTTGAGGAAGTTCTAATTCGTCTCTTCTTTCGTTGGTCAAAATGGAATTTTCCCGGTAAACCATGCCCTGGTAAAGGCTTGCCCGTTCTCCACTAAGGCACCAGAAACGGCACACTATTGCGCGTCGTCGTGTCCATCGCAGTTTCTCGTGTACGGCCTAGAACCGTAAGCCATGGTGGAGGCCATCCCGGTTTTGCGCGTTTGAGTGTAACGAAAATAAGACACCGACGGAAAGCTAATGGGCCGCTTGAGGCCAGCGGTACAGGGGAGGTATGTTTTGTAATTTCTAATTCTACTTTAAGCATCCCCAAAAATAGATTCAACCTCCACTCGCCGAGACTTTTCCGCCATTTCCTCGATCACATCATCGCGTCCGGCCGCACGTACGCTCGTACGGCACGATCTCGGATGTTGAGGAAGGATCTGATCTCGAAGGGCTGGGCGTAGTAGTAGATCTTCTTTTTTTTATTTTTGACGAAATCAAGAGACACACAAATTACGTAAGATTGTTTCGGTTCGAAGTTTGTTTTCGTTTCCTCCGACTTGTTTTTTTTTTTTACCGGTGCGCTCGTGTTAGCGATTGTGAAACTTGCACACGAGCGAGCTAACTTTCTTTTTCGCTCATTTGCGGTGTTCTGTTGCGCTCTCTCGCTTGTTAGCTAATTAATTTGGCGAAATAAAACACACCGGAAAACGAACCGATCAAGATGAGTGCCGTTTGCATTTTTGCTGTGTCATGGGGGTGGGCGTCGATGCTCGTTTTTGCGATGATGGTCAGCTGCTTAGGGTGGCACGATGGTCAGGGAAATTGGTTCAGTAAATTGCAATGTTGTTGTTCTGAAAAATGAAAGATTTATTTTAGTTTGTTGCAAATGGAAGGACAACTCTACATAATAATCTTAACAAAATTCGGTTCTTGTGCTATTTAGATTTTTATTGATAGAAACCATATCCTTAAGCTTTTCTATAACGTGTCTATTTGTTTTCGTTAGGAACTCGGAATTTTTAAACCATTTTACTATTTATTCTCCTATAGTTTTTTATTTGCGTGTAGTGAAGCATTATTTCAAATGAATTAAACTGAAACGTTAAACACAATCAAAAATTAATTTAATTGCTAACAAAATATCACACGATTGGACTCAGTTCTTCATTATGCTTTAAATTCTTCAGATGGGTGTTCTTTAAATGAAGATATTAATTATTTGATTTTTAAAGGTTGGTCGTTCACTTATTTTAGTATATAATTTTAAAGCTTTACTCGTTAAAAAATATGGTCCATATAGTCGATTAGTCAATCTAGGCGAATCTGCTGTGAGATTGAAAAGGAGCAGGAATGACGCCACCGAATGCCTAACGACAGCTAAGCGTCTCAAATATAGCACAGATTGCTAACTAGCTGCCGAAAACGCTTGCACGCTAAGCAGGTCAGCACGTGGCCTTGGACTGATCACGTAAGAAGAGAATCCCTACCTACCCACTCACTCCATTCCGCAATCACAGCCTCCGATCCGACCGCGAGAAAGAGTGAAATTTCAAAATCACGCGCTTGATATTGAACTAATTTTAATTTCACTCCCATTTTCCTCACGACCAACCGGGCGCCTCCATCCGCTACTCGACGTCGAGGATGGGGGACGTGCGTAACCCGAAACGAGAACATGTTTCGTGCGTGAAGAAGAGACATTTGTTGCACCGTTACGCGGTTACGTAACGGTTGGTTGAGATCGTGCAAAAAAAGAGTAAAGGAGGGCGCGTTCGCTCCTCGCTTCGACTCACGCGCGTGTTTGTTGTCTGCCATCTGCGAGTCGCCGACGAGCGGAAGAGCGATTGTGAGTGAAATTGACACCGATCAAGAACGCGTAGCAGGCGAGAGGCGCGAACGGAAAAGCGGAAAAGTGAAGGGTGATAGTGTGGGATTGCAGGATCGTCAAGGAAACGTGCCTCCTACGATGGGACCGCGTGAAGCCGATGCCGATGTCAACGGCGACGGAGTGGAACGTTGGGAAAGTGAAACGCAATGATGCTTACATTGCGTGCCGACACAGTGGGTATGATGAAGGGTTTGAGTTACTATCAGGCATGTTTAGATTTAAACATGTTCAATTAACAAAAATGAAGTAATTTAATGTATGAATTTAATTGTTTTGAGCAATAAACATTTTGGAAACATACTAAATACTGAATTTGAAATCAATTAAAAACGTAGTTTAACAAAACACAAGATTTTCTTTCGTGCCACTATTATTTGACTAAAACAGACCAGTTTTTCATTGAATTTCCCAATTTTTTTCGATATGAATTTGTTATAGTTACGCCGTGGCACGATGCGTTGCGTTCAGCTTTTTGCGAACCAAACTAGAATGCTACACTTTCGCGCACGGCTCGGCCCGATGCGTTGTCAGTGACGATTGCGCAACTCGAAAGCGGAGCGAGAGGAAGAGAATTTGTTCAAGGATGCGGCTGAATCACTTGAGTTAACCTGGCCGTGCGAGCGAGTGATACCGCTAATGGAAAACTAGGCCACGCTGATGATTTATTTTGGCCAAGCGACGAGCTAATGGATTGCGAGATTATGGAGGGTGCCGTTCAAGAATCAAAACCGTGATTCAATTTGACCTCATCGTAGCTGTAGTAAGTTTTTGAGCTGACGTATGGGATTAACAGATACGGAGAGTTGGCAGATTATTCAATATTTTCAATTTGAGTTGAGTTTAAGTTCAATTTGAGAAACACCCTAACCACTGACAATTTGGTTAGTTTTGTTTCACTGAGCAATTTTCCATTTTTTATTTTCTTTCACTCTTTATATACATTTTATTTTCGCCTCTTTGATTTAATACTTTTACTCCATTTGTGAAGGTCTAATTCTTTCTTATTGAGTAAAATAGATTGAAGTCAGGCTAATGGCTAATGGTTATGGCTAATTATACAATCGTTGGTTTCGTAAGGGTTTTTATAAAGTTCAACATATTGAAACATAAAAGAACAATGAACGGTGCATTTAAAAATAAAGAAACGACGAAAGTAACAAACAAACGAACATAAAAATACCGAATTCCCCAACAAGCGATAAATTTTGATGTAGATGAAATATACCTTCACTCGCATGTCGTTTGTTTAGATTGGAATGGAAAACTTATTTTTCATCAGGATGTATTAACTAAATACCATAATGAAGGTTTTTATCTTTAAACCTTTGTTCATTTATAACGTTGTTTTGATAATGTCAAGCTCTTGTCAAGCTCCAGAAGATTTGGAAACAAGACAATAACTCTCTTACGATGGATGTTAAAGTAGAGGCGGAAGTGAAATACACCCAATCCGTGTACTCAGTAGTTTACACTAGTTCTAGCGGCTAGAAGCCATCGTAGGCTGTCACCCTGGACAGCATATGAGACGGTGTCACTCTCATGCTCGATTACAGTTAGACAACCCAGCGACAGCAATCGTAACACGACGCGAGGTGATGATGATGGTAACGAGGAGATGGTGATTGGTAATTGTTTACGACGCCTTACATCGCCCCGACGACGACGACGACGACGACGACAACGATGACGGTGTGTGTGCTGTAACGGTGCCAATGGGCTAATCTTGAAAAGTGGGTCTACCCGGGGCAATTCGTTCGGGCGGTTATGTTTTTTTCTGTTTCCCTTCGCCGTTGTGACAAGGTGGCGCTGGCCTACGACGCACGCCGGTAAGGTCAGGTGGGTAAAACTGTTGTTTTCACTTGGCTCCGGCTAGTGTGTTAGTTTTGCTCGTTGACCCTCACAACAGTGGTGCCGTCGGTTGCCGGTGCTCATTACACCGACAAGGTAATTGAGCTTCGTCGGCAAAAAAAAAAATCGAGGGAAAAATAAACAGATAGGTCGCACGGACTAAGCCGCTTGTGCTTGTTTATCACACTATTACGGTTTGTACGTTGCCTGACGCCCACGGACACCAGCCACACAGACACACGGTTCCATGCGTTCAAGATGAATAACGGTAAATTCAACATTCCGTCATTTCCGTCCTTGCCCGCGCGAATGTCGCCGCATTTGGTCACCTTCGCCTGCACCGTGCACTAACACTTATACACTCCAAGTAGCTTCTTACTGGTTACAAGGGTTGGGTTTGTACAGGTTTTTACTCCATAGGTTTTATTTATTGGTTTTATTTACTCGTTTATATTTCATTTACTCGTTTATGAGTATGAACTAGAAAACATAATTTTTAAATCTTATATTTGGAAAGATTTTATAGATTGTAAAAAAAATGATAAAGTTAGTTTACATTGTTTTGGTTTTGTAAATATACAAACGAAAAAAATCAAGAATAGTTTATCAAAATAGTCTTTTACTTAAAAATTTATGTTTTGATTGTGATTACAAAAGCACTCAAGAAACGAGACAGAGAAAACATCAAGTTTAAAATATTGTCCTTTTTTTTCATTAACTGTTGATGTTTGCATTAATTTGTTTTCTTGCAATCCCTTCGTTCTGTTGTTTAATTTAACACTATATGTTTTTTTCTTCTTCTTTTTTTTCTTCTTTTTGGCGTTACTATCAAGTTGGTCATGCCTGCCCGATAAGGGCTTACAAGACTGGTTCCATTTGTGCACGTGGATAGTTAGTCCTCTCGTACAACCTGTTGTCACTGTATGTTTACAAGGTTTTACTAATCCTGTTTTATCACAGATGTTTGATAAAATGTTTGCTAAAAAGTAAACAACTGCATATCTAAATTAGGTCATAAAGCCTGTCTCATATGAAATTGAGCCAAAGAAAGCGCGCTACTGTAGCGCCTCTAGTAGCGTCAGCCGAAAACTAATATTTTTAGTAGTATTAGTGAACAGTAACAATCAAGTTGTGCAAGTTTCAGATCTGTAATATTGTTTTTCGCTAAATGCCGTGTAATGGAAATTGAACGACCCAAAATAAATCCGCACAAATAACTGGAGCGCCGGTGGACAGATTGGCAAGGCCTGGAATCCATAATAAAAGCAAAGAAAAATTTCAAGTATTTTTCTTTTGTACAGTTATACATAAGGTTTGTTATAAAAATAGGTTTTTACTTTTTGGGTGTTCCCTGTTCTTAAAAATTCACGTACTTTTTTTAGCCGATTTTTCGACCTGCCATTATTCCAAGGTTGTCTTGGAGTGGTACTGGGCCAATAAGATCACTTGGTACCAAAACCAAATTTCTCAGAGTTTCACCCCATCGAAAAAATCTGGACAATCACAAAACTTCGTCTTAGACAAAGTGGTGAAACAGTTACAGATGTTCTTGGCAAGAGGAAGTTAACGGAGGTTGCGAAAAGGACACCGTTTTCCACGACATGGGCGTTAATGCAGGAAACAAATACAAAATACGTGAATTTAAAAGAACGGGGAACACGTAAATAGTAAAAACATATTTTTGTAACAAACCTTATGTATAACTGTACAAAAGAAAAATACTTGTCATTTTTTTGTTTTTTATTTTAATGGGTTCCCGGTATATTGAATTTGCTCATTGCCTTGGTGCTATAGTATTTTGTGCGGATTTATTTTTGGCCGTTCAACTTCCATTATACGGCATTTAGCGAAAAACAATAGTACAGGTCTGAAACTTTCACAACTTCATTGTTACTATTCACTAATACTACTAAAAATATTAGTTTCCGGCTAACGCTACTAGATGCGCCACTGTAGCGCGCTTTCTTTGGCTCAATTTACTATGAGACAGGCTTTATTATCTTCCTGTTTTTGGTCGATAACCTTTCTTCCTTTTTTATGCCACCTAAGGTGTGTGCGATCGTTCTCGATGGGCCCACGTGTCGACTCGGAAGTAAATACGAAGCCATTCGGACGTTACCGCCAAACCAATGTTCGTATACAGGGCCGACATGCACCGCAGTCGTTACTGCCAGGCTGCTGTCATCAGGTTTAAAGCGTACAGACACACACGTAGAGTAAATTTCCCCGTTCATTCATCCGGCATCACGTAATGAGGCCGCCCATTTCGGTCGTCGGTTGTTTACGGTCGAAAGAATAAAAATGGGAGCTTGTCGGTAGGGAAAATCCAATTGAAAGCAAGTGGCGCACACAAACGAAACCGGTGGAAAGGTCGTGAAAAAAGGTTGTTGTTGTGGTGGAATGGGAAAACGAAGATGGAACTAAAATAAAAGCAAACGATACTTAATGAGAATGTAAATAAGTGCCCCACGGTACCAGATTGCCGAATCTTTCCGCCAGTCATGGGCTATTTTTGGACGTCCCGTTTTCTGTGAGTGCTGTGAATGAGGGGGATGTTAAATTTAGTGGAATAACACTAAAACAACACTCTAGTCCCCGAAATGAAACCACACCCAACGCGGTGGGGCGGCTTTGTTGTGTAAGGCGAATGACCATTTTATTGAATGAAAAATTGCACGTTCCTCTTGCCACAATTGCGCCACAGCAGATGCAGTGTCAGATGAGTAGATTTTCATGTGGACTTCTTGATTCTAGGAAAACAGCTTCTCGGTTCTGCTTGCTCAACAGTGCTTGACAGAAGCATTCTGAAGAAAAGGACTACATCATGAGGGGGGCGTATATTTTTGATAAGCTTACTCATAGGACTATTTAGTGAACCTAACGACACGTCATTACGATACTTTGCCTACTGCGACGTTTGAAACTGTGGCCGATGCAGATTTTCCGATGTAAACAACGTTCTTGGAGCGTAAATTATTGTTTCGTGTAGTGAGGAGGCGCATCCTTTTTAATTTCTGTATTTTACTTTATTTCTACTCAATCAACCATTTAAGGAAAACAATAAATAAAATTGCCTCAAATAACATCTAGAACAACTTTTTTCTTCTTGAGGCTGGTTGACTATAGGACTTTCACCTTTGCCACACGTTGCCAATGGCGTTTCCATAACAACCCGATCAGTGACCAAGTTTCCCTAATGCCCGCCAATTCAAACGATATTTCCCAGAGGGGACTGGTTCCTAGAGCCCTACCCTTCCACTGTCCCCTGACCGCATTACCGCCGGCGGGTGTCTCACGTTTTAATAGTGCAGCAATTGGGGCCATTACATTACGCGCGCTCTGGCCCAAATTTGTGCGAATCGATTTAACCTAGAAACACAAGCTGGATGGTGGCGGGCGAAAACCCGAGCGGATGAACGTCGGAACGCAGCGGCTTACACGCATACACCCGTTTCTGTGGTTCTGCGGTAGTTTGTTGATGGTTTCCAAACGCACTGCTTAGCGACCAAACCACGCGTCGTTTGTTTGTTGCTGTTTTGCTAGAAAACAAAGTGTCAAACAACCGGAAAAAAAACCATTGGTGTTACGCCATTTTATTTACCACAAAAAGTGTTTTCCCATGTGGGAAAAAATGTCGGTTTTTAAGTATTAAATGAAAAGTTTTATTCAACCTAATTACCTTTTCTCAAACACACCAGGCGCCTCCATGAGCTGCACTAAATATCAACCGCACTTTCCCTCCGTTACCTGTAACCGTCATTTTCAAAAACAAACCAATCCATTCCTCACTACTCGCCCTGAAGTTGCATGTGGCCTTCCTGGCGGCTTCCCCGAGGCTGGTAGAAAGGTACACTAGCGAAGAAAAACGCGCACCACCAAGACGTGAAAGTCTTGACCTAGTGACTTTGTGCCCTTTTCCTTGACTGGCAAGAAGGCAGCCGGCTATGTAAACCGTTGTGGGCCCGAGTGATTGCTTGTGTGTGTGTGTGCTTGTGTTTTGTATTGTTTTTCGTTTTTTACTTTTCACCAGTCCGGTTCGCTCGAGCAAAACATGGGCATGGTTGCTGTAATGGCTGCCGTAATGGTTTGGGGTTCCATGGAGAAAAAAAGAGGAAGGAAAACGCATCGTTAGCAAAAGGAAAGTCTCTCGCAAGGGCAGTCGCACGCGAAGGGTTAAAATGTGTAGGCAGTATCGTGTGCCATTCCACGATGGAGGCCTACACACGGGGAGGGCATGCAGGTTTAGGTTCGGGACAGAGTCAAAGCAAAAGAAAGTGCATGATAGCGAGTGCTGTTTTTTTTAACTTAGCCTTGTAAACCTTCGTGAAGGTCTCGGCTGTTTGGACATACCGAGGTAATCTGCGTTTAGCGTAGTTTTTTATTTTCTTTAAGATCTTATAACATAAACGTGTTGTTAACAAATGTAACATGCAAACATAATTTATCGAAAAATAATTTCTTGTTACAGTTTAGCAATGTCATAGATGATTTAACTCATACTAAATTTTATACAAGTGTTACGACCAAGCCGTCTTCAATTAAAAGGTTTTTTTCTGTCTCAGTAAAATAATTTCCTTCAAACATTTCTTGTTTGGCTATTTTACGTTGCATTTTATTGTAATTTAAAATATGTTTTGAACATTGAAATAAGAAATTTTTTCAACATTACTTTGAATACATATTCCTAAACTCGTTCTTTGAAACAAATTATTCTATTCCTAGGAAAAAAAGTGTCCGAAAACTTACTGAAAATTATTAACAAAGTATTTAGAAATGTTTTTTTTACAACCACTGTAATACGACTTTGCTAAAGACTGGTTGGTTTTTAAGCGATTTGATATTGGATGAGATCCACAACAAGTTTATTTCTCCTTCCAATCAATAGAACTTATTATATTGTAGATACCGTGGTTATGATGGTAATTCAGACTGTCATTGAGTTTTGTATAATATCGTGCAATAGTTAATTAGTTTTAGGAAATCGGTCTACTTTTTGCGTGGTTCGCACTATGCAAAGTAATATCAAGAGGCCCTTATGTTGACCGTACCTAAGGGTCTAGCAGATTAGGTCAACCATCACCAGCACCATCATCTTCCGTCGCTGTTGAGCAATCTGTACCAAAGACGCCGAACGGAAAGCGAAGTGCAAGCTCAACCGTGCGGCGTTGGGAAAGCGACACTAAAATTTCTCTTTTTCTTTCGCTTCCCTTCGACCGCTCCCGACACGCATGTCCCTCCCCCCTCTCCAGTCCGGTCCTCGCGCTGGTGGAAGCGAAGTGTAACATTATTACCATCACTCGGGTGGATTACTTCACATCGGTGGATGATGTTTAGCGTGTTGTCTTCGTTCCCATTATTTTTTTCCAGCCCCAGCCCGAGCCCACCTTGGACTTGGCCACGAGCGATTAAGAGAGAAAGCGAGCTGGGAGGGGGGGGGGGGGGGGGGGGGGGGGGAGAATTCTTGTGCAGGGAAATCTGAACACCATCGCGCGATCCGTTGTTTGCCGTTTGTTCGTCGCACCGAAGCTCTTGGGCACATATAATGAATGCTCGTTCACAATCGCCCAGTTTGGGATGATTACAAAAGCGAGGAGCGGATGGGGGGTGGACAGGTAGTTGGGAAAACTGAAGCTGAGCTTTCGATGAGACACGGTGAACCAGAAACGATTACGCTCGCGGAAACGTACGCAGAGAGCCTGGGAAATGGGTGACGAAGTGAGCTGACAGTGGAAGATGAAAGTTTCCTCGGAAGACTTTACGCCGCGATGCGCTGTTGATTTTTCTGCTCAACCTGGAACGATTTCGTCGGTAAGCTCTGATGCGGTGGATCTTGTTTACCGATTGGGAAAGAAAATTTAAAAACAGTGTTGATATTTCGAAGCGACGATAAATGAAAAAGTTTTTCGCTTTTCTGAAGAAAAGATAGAAAATCGAATTAGATTGTAAACTTGGTTGAAAAAGTAGCACATTAAGAACATGAATTAAATCGATAACATATAGTTTAATTTAATATAGTAAAATGAGAAATACCTCGAATTGTTTACTCTTAAATATTATCACATAATACATTAAAATCGAAGATGATTCAATGATTCAATCTTGATATATTTGATTTCGTTGAAATTGAAATAAACAAACAAATGTGCAAGTAATCATTGATAAGGTTTTTTGTATGTCATCAAACGCATAACAGAGAGCACGAATCGAAAAACAAATACAAGTGAAAACCGACCGAAAAACAAACCTCCCATGAAAGTGTGGAATGGTCGAAACGTGAAAAGCGCACCAGTACTCCGGATTTTGGTTTTCCTTCCCGAGGCTCACCACTTTCTCGTGACACGATTCATTCGGCGGCGTAATGATACGTGATAAAATGAGAGCATCTCTCGCCTATGCCGGCTGTCAGGAAAAAAAAGAGGATTTAAAGCGAAAGTTTCCGCAGAAAGGGTAACAGAAGAGGCAGCACCAAAGCAGAGAGAAAACGAGGGAAAAAAGCATCAGCACTAAACCATGTGCAACAAAACAAAATCGAAGAGAAAACCCTACTTTCCGATTCGCGCAACCGCCGAAGTCCACAAGAGGCACAACCTGCGGAACCTTCTCTATTTCTCGTTCCGTTCGTTCGTCCGGCCGTCCACTCCGATTGCACCCTCTCGCCTTTCGGTTCATTTGTGTAATAATTTGTAATTTGTTATGAAAGTGAAGCGAAAGCGTACCCGTGTGATGGGCGGTGCTTGATGGGTTGATAGCATGGGTCGGGTTATGCTGCGCACGTGATTAGAGATTCCTTTCGCTGCTGCTTATGCTGAACGATGCCAATGGCGCAGGATTGATTCGGTGGCGAGCAAATACACCCCAATCGTTCGATAAGGTATGTGTATTCGGGCGTTGAGCGGAGTGTTGATTTTCATTTTCATTTCTGTTTTGGACATTTACATTTGATATGGAAAGTAGGAGAAATTATGTTCCATTTGCACGTTTTTTCTTAATTTCTTAATATTCGATATTAAACTTAGAAATAATTTTTGAAGTCCTAACTGTCGTGGCATTGTCTTAGAGATTGATAATACATTCTAAGTTACACGAGTTTTGTTTAATTATTGCCCATTTTTTACATTTTAATTTGATATTCCACGTACTAATAGTTATCATGTGTTATGTTTACTTTGGTTGAATAATTTCATAAACATATGAATTTGGATGCGTTTTATTTGAATTCGTAATTTTTTATAGCTGTTTAGCTCATAAATGTTTTTCTACTGTTTTATTGTGCTGCCATTCTTAGATATAAAAGTTCCCTTTTATTCATTTTCGTTCGGTTCGTTTTTTGTTTAAATGCTTGCTTAGGAAATCGGTACACACTGTTCCGTCGCGACCTAATGCCCTTTCCGGACGGGATGGAAATGCAGGAAATGGCCACGATTCACGGTCGCTCCGAACCTTCCCCTGCCCCAGCACTTGACCTCGAAAGGCGTATGCACATGCTTCTCGTCGCGCTGCGGTTGAGTGTGAAATCGTGAGTGAAAGTGTTCTAAATTTATGCTACGCCAGCCACTCTTTGGTCCAACGCGTGGGCCCTCACTCGTAAGGGCCGTGTCTAAACGGCGAGTGCCAATCGGATTGGTGGTTGGTGGTCATGAGGAACACGCCAGGGAAGGCGAAACCTCAGAACCGGTTCCAGGGCGGTACGATGACGACCGGCACGCCATCATCATCGCGCGCTCGTTGGCCTCATTTGGCCTGGCTCTTGGGCCTTTCGTTCTTATAGGGCTCTCTATCTTTATCCCACCCCGCTAGCAACCCATTGACCATTCGCTGTCGTTTCCCATTTCCCGGGCGCGTTCCCAGCATTGTGGCACGACTTTTCCGGTTTATGATTTGCAGCTGCCAATGGGTTTCGGATTCAGGTTATGCTGCAGCTTTCGCGTAACAACATGGGCGCGGGTCAGGAAATCATGACTTTGATAAGATTTTATTTTACAGCGCAGCTATCGATAGTTTATCTCTCTTTTACGTACATTGCGGAACAGCCCTTAACTTAATCGGAATTGCAATAAGCTAAACACTCGACAGGCAATATGAAATGTTTGAGTGTACTTTTCGTTCCTTTGAGGGGCAACTTAGTTGATCAAACCATTTAAGAAAGATCAAAAACCCTATCTCTTCAAGTGTGAATGTTGCAACGCCACTTTAAAACCTATGTAAAACATTATCTTGTTATGGTGCCGTTGTTGCTAAATTTAATTGTCTTACTTTTCAATATATCTACGATCGATAAATGCTATTTGTGATTTTTACCAATTTTTCTTAAAGTGTGTGTGGTAGTCGTCCGACTAGGTTTGGTTGTGGAGACAGTCTATGAGGCATTTAAAATTTAATTTTCTTCAAACATCAAGCTGCTCTGTGCAAAAATATAGACAACAAAGAAAGTTTGATTTTTAGTATTCAAATAATCCTTTCAAAATGTTCATTTTCAATATTCGATCAAAAAATACACGATCAACTAACACAAAATATAGGATCAAAATTGTAGCACATTTGGAATGTGTTGTTAATACACACAGAAATAGTTCGATTTAAAAACACAAATTTTGAAACAAAAATTTTTAAAATGATATTCGCTTATACGATCAAACAAGTTTTTGACTAGCAAACGTAGTAGCTAAATTTAATACTTATTTATTTACTTACCAGCAAAGCTCATTTCATAATAAAGTATTAATAACTACCAACAATTTTGCTAATTCTTAATATAATTTACATTTTGAATGCTGGTTTTAACACATCGTTGCTGAAAAGTTGATAAATCAAGAAAGCAAACTTTGAACAGCGTATGAAGATAATATTTAGACATTATTCATTTTTACTCAAGCTGACGTAGAAAAAACCATGGTAGTATTACATTGAATTATTATTTGAATTATTATTTTTATATATATTTCATTGAATTATTATTTTTATTCTTATTTTTATATTTTCTTTATTATTTTTATATTTTCTACGAATAATGTCTTCCGGGCCCATTTTTTCACCCCATTGATCTTTCCGTTTGGTCTAATCGAGCTTTTTCACGAACATCGCATGATCGCTTTCCCTTGGCCTTAACATTAGGCCCGCTCGTAGCCGGTGTTCAACTTTTCTCCTCTTCCCACGAAACTTTTCCTCCCCCAGCTTCGGCCGAAGGCTCGCGGGTTCTTTCACCAACGCCGGCCTTTCACAGCAACTGCCGGTGAAAGATCGGTCGGAAAGTAACATTTACTTTTGACACACAACCAAGCGTTTCCACCGCGATCGGTTTACTACCCCAGACCCCCTGGCTGGTGGTGTTTTCGTTCGTAACTTTCTTTTCATTTCGGATCGCTCCCCCCCCACCGCGCGTACCCTGCCTTCCTCGTCCGGGGGTTCGGTTTGGGACCGGGTTTGGACAACTTTTCTCGACTGACCCAGTTTCCGCACCCGGGCGAAGCGACCGGAAAAACTCTCTCGCGGCCGGCGGGCGGTA
This sequence comes from Anopheles ziemanni, assembly GCF_943734765.1. Taxonomy (NCBI): domain Eukaryota; kingdom Metazoa; phylum Arthropoda; class Insecta; order Diptera; family Culicidae; genus Anopheles; species Anopheles ziemanni. The sequence continues at coordinate 23,210,452 of NC_080705.1, read as the reverse complement.
TGAGATTCATGGTTAAGATTGCCTTTCAAGCTGCTCTTACGATCGGAGGTGCCTGGTCGTCCGCGGTTTTCTTGTTCGCTGGCCTCGTTGCGACCGCGAAAAAAGGGGGCCTCGTTCAAGCATCGTTATGGCTGGTTTTCTTCACAGTTCCACCACACGCACACCCGCTGCCGGCACTTTTCTTCCCTGGCGCATTTCTTCCCCGATGAGAGTGATGCTGCACCGCCCGCTCGCCGGTCGCCTATTATTATTCCACATTCCGTAGCATAGCGTGTATTTTTGGCTTGTTTTGGAGAAAGTTTTCTGATTCCATTTTGCAATTTTTTTTCCGGATGCTTCCCTTTGCTCGCTGTTGCTATTTTTATCACCGCGGCGGGAGCGCTAGCTTTTGGGAAGGGTTTGCCAATTTTTTATTTTATCACAAAACCACAAACAAACGTTTCGTTAGCATACGTCGGTACTGCTTCGCTGAAAGAAACCCTAAATTCAAATCGTTTCGCAGCGGTTAGCTCGATCGGATTTCTTTGAGCAGCAAAGTTCCTTTTCGTCTATTTGTTGTAGAGCAACACACGCTACCATGCGTAAATTGGAAAGCCTTTCGCCACTTTCCGCCTAAAATGAAAATCCGCAACCGCGGGTATCCGAAACCGCACTTGGATCGAACACTGCAAATCAATCCGCAAAATAGAGGAGAGAAATGCACCCTAATCAAAAGTGGACATTATTTTGTGGTTTGTTTTGCCACGGGATGTCTTGTTTACTACAGCGGTTCACCTTTGAGTAAACTGCTATGAGGTACGGTGAGGTAAAACAATGTGTAACAAAATCCTCAGAAAATTGAACACTTGGCTAACTTGCGTTAATTTGCAACGTTTTAGCTAAGCTGAATGTTATGTGGTAGTTTTGATTACGAGAAAGGTTTCCTCGATCGGACTTTATGAAAGTTAAAGTGGAGAGTGTTTTATTTTGCTCCAGTGATCGATATATTTACAATGAACTTTACAAAACTCGCGTAATGTGATGTTTTTAGTTTGGCATTGTCTGAAAAATTTGCGCAAATGTGTTTTTCGGTCGGCGAGTGATAAATCGATTTGCAAAAAAAATTGCGCAACCTCCTGCCTTTTTGTTGATTTATATCTTTTTACTGTGAAATAAACCAATTCGTAATGATGATTTTTAAATATTTCAAGTAGACACATTATCAACTTTTGCATTTATGCATTTATGCTTAAACATCCAAAATATCAAAAACAAATTGTTCAAACAATTGCTTTGCTAAAATTTACTCTGAATAACAACTGCTTCAAGAAATGATGCATCTACTTTTAACCTAGTAAGGGAGTAGTTGCTAGGTTAAAAGTAGATGGAGAAAAGTGTCGAGGAATGACGTAAGATGTTTTGCACTTTTATAATATCCCAACTGAAAATTGGACCACACTAAGACCCCGCCCAGGTGCGGAGTGCAGTTGTTTTAACAAATCACGTACTGCACCTGTGATGCACTCGCGCATTGTTCGCTATCAGCAACGCGACCAATACGACTAACTCACACCATCGTATTGCCATCGCCATCTCGTCTGCGGATGCGGTCATCGACCCAACCGGGATTGGTCGAAATTTGACCGACGGAAATGGCGGAACGCCAACACCTTTCTTCGAACGTTGCGCGGCCCACGGTTGGCGTCCCCTTGGGTGTTTTCGAGTGTGGGTCATGCCAAAACAGTCACCTCAAGATCGATAACGATGGCGCGATAGACGTTGATAAGCGGCAGGAAAAAAGCGGGATCTTTTCTTATCTCATACCTAAAACGACGACGATAGCGATGATATAGAAGATGATTATTTGGCCACTGTTGAGTAGATTGAATGGACAGGATGTCTACTGTGGGCCTTAAATATCTATTTTTATGATGCATTTTAAGTCTGTCGTCGCGATAATGCTGCTTGTGTTTCAATTTTTAAGAAAGAAAACTGAATGAAATGAATTTGAATTGAATTCTTGAATTTTTTAATTTGTTTTCATGAAAATCATTCAACATTTATGAATATTTTTCGTATTTATATTTTCGTCACAAGCAATCAAAATGATACTTATAACATATAGTTTTTCTTGCATTACCCATGCTATGAGATATAGTTAAATAATTCAATGATTTAGAGTAATCATTTGGATTGCTTTGAATACCACTATAAAATCTTTTTCAATAAACATTTGCTATGGTCATAAATGTTGGTGTTATTTGCAAACAGCTGCCTGAGGCAGAGGTTAATCGGGTTCATGTCATTTCTGCCCATTGCAAAAAACAAAATATCAAAACCGTCACGAGAGCCAAATTAAACGGCCAAATGTCAAATGCAAAGAGACAAACGAAACACTGCAAGACGTAATGAAAATAAATGGACAAAACGATGCAACTGCGCGAAAAAGGACCAAAACATGAAATGATAGCAAACCAGCACAATCTGCACGTAGTTTGGTAAACAAATCTGAATCTTGGCGGGCATGGTTTGAATGTTGGCCAGCAGGATGATGGATGAGGTCGTGCATCGGGCTGGGGAGGGTGCGGAGGGTAGTATCAGCTGAGCATTGTCAACATCCGGGGCCCAACGAAACCCCACGCCTCGCGCATCCTTCCCTCTATCAACGGACTGCGTGTCTATCAACCTTAGTTACAGTGCGAGTGTGTGTGTGTCTGTAAGAAAGAGCGAAAAAGAGAGTGGTAGAGAGAGAGAAAAAATATCGCAGGTGAAGCAAACAAGATAATACCATCCGAGAGTGTCATAAACATTTCGCGAGAATGTGAATTTATTTATGGAATGCTGTGTTATCGCCGGTTTCTCGAGAGGTTGCTCGGGGGGCGAGTAAAGGGTATGAGGGAACCAGGGTACCGAGTGTGGGAAGAAAAATATGCCAAGAATTGGTAGCGAATTAAATTTATGTATTACTGGCACACATTGATAAGTTTAGTTGGGGGCCATTTTGAAAATTGCCATGAAACATGTCGAGCAACCTATTACCAACAAGAATTAATTCTATTTGTTTTCTCTTTTATAGTATGAATTGTACAATAATAATAAATATGATATATTTTTTATTATTTTATTTGCTATTAAAATGGATTTTATGATTAACGAATACTTTTCCTCACTTAATGCTGAAATACCCCCGCTTAAATACGTCTACCGGTTAAAAATATTTCGGCTTCGAAACAACGGTTCTAAGCACTTATCAACTTTCGTGTTTGCCAAACGCGTACTGACGTTGCGTACACACACCGGAAGCGAGGACCCACGCTGGATTGCATAATGTTTTCGGGATCCAAAAGTCAAACAACCGGCGGTATCCGCACGTTGTTGGCACGTTGTTTGATTATTTTTTCGGAGCGCACACACGCACACGGGCACGTGTTGATGAAGCTTGCATTTGGCAACCGAAAGTGTGATAAGTGATATTGTGTTATTTTCGCCTCCAGTTCCTACAAACAACATCTAATCTGCGGTCAGACATGGGGCGCGTGTCTTCTCTGTTGGTACGTTTGACATTTGGCGACCGCGTTCTCCGATTGTGTACACAAGTCCACTGGACTTATTTCGATACGGAGAAATGGTGACTACGAGTTGGGGATTTGGATGATAAATATAGAAAAAATTGAGCAGCATGCGAACATCTTAAATATTAAATAACAGGAAACTAACGGGGTCTTAGGTTGTAAAAATATGGTTCTTCTAATATGATTTCGATTTTATACACTCTTGAAAACTTGTGGTACGATCTATAATGCTATCTAACAAAATAAGTAAAAAAATAAAGACTTAGTAAAAAATGGTTTTGAACTTTTCCGTTCAACGCCAACATTTTTATTTTCTAGCCTCGAACAATCATCATTCCAAATTTTTGATAGCAAAAGAAAATTTCTACAATCGCGTACTGGCATGATCATCATTTATGTCTTTTTTCTATTTCCCCTCCATTTTGGAATTTATTATAGATAAATATCTTATCTCATGAGTTCCAGGAACAATTTTGCAACGTTCTTCGAATGCTAATCTTGTAATATTCTTCTAGAAAATTATCTATTGATACTATGTTAGGATAGATAAAAATGTAATGTTGATAATCAAGGAAAATGTAAAAGGTCAAAGATGATGTAACCGTAGGTTCAAAGAACAAACCAACAAATCGCAACGAACCGCCCGGGTCATGTGAAAAGCCCCGGTTAATGATACAATTTAACCCACGCGCCGTCCCAGACGCTCTCGTGGGCAAATGGCGTCGCAGGAAACTCAATCGTCTCGTTCAAGAGTAGGGAAAAATGAAACATGTGCAGACCAAACTAAAAGCCATAACAAAAAAAAACTTCAAATTTTCAAATCACCCTCCGGTTGGTTGGTTGGTAAACGATCTCTCACACACTCGCACCGGCTGCCCGACGGTCCATTGACCCCGTTCAGTTGGGCCAAGACTGCCAAATCTGTCTCGGTGGTGCGGTTTGTTGCTGCAAGTTCTCTGCTTTCTATCCTGCTCAGCCCGGCTTGCCTTGACTTCGGTGTGCATCGAGCGAATGCCGCCGAATGCAACGGACGGGGCCCCACACCAACACGCAGGCATATGCCATGGGATGCTGGCGCAAAATGCAGCTGCGTGCACCTTTTGTGTCCCGTGCGATGGTTTGTTGTTCCCGTTCTAAGCCTTTTTATTTGGATTTGAAAAAAGCCAGTTTGAAGAACAAATGCAAGACAAAATTGAGAAGAAAAATGGTGCTTAAGAAAAAATGAACACTTGTAATAAATGTATACTGAAATAAACAACAGCTCGTACGTACATAGGTACATAGCATACGTTTATGCTTTGAAGAATATGTTAACATTTTGAAAATTGTTCGAAACAGAAATTTTTGTATCTGATTTTCGAACCATAAATGTGTAGCACCGTTATGCAAGCATAAGTTATAATTTCCAGGAAAATTGAGATACAGATATTTTCATAATCGCATATCATGTTTTTATCACCAATGACTCAAAATACTCTCAGAGTATCAAGGGGTGACGGTTGATTGATAATAGAGTAAATTAATTTGAACCTTATTTATACACTTAGAAAAACAAATGTATTTCATTTAGCTATTCTTGTTTTAAAATCCGTATTTAAATTTTACAATAAGTTTTTTTATATTCTCTCTTGCTTTTACTAACTTGTGCATCTTGGCCAAAATGCATCTCTAAAACATCAAATACAAGTAAAATTTAAATTGAATAAAATAAATAAGTCGCAAAACAAGCTGATGGCCAGAACCCGAACCATTCCAGGGTTTGAAAGGGAGCTAAGATTATTTGAGAAAGAAAGATTCCCTCTCCTGGTTCGCGGAATTCAACGTAATTCTTCTAATCATATTAAACACAACCAAAACAGAATGAAGACGGACAACGTAGCAAGCAGTGAGATGGAGCGGGTTTGTTGACCTTCGTTTGCCATCCTTTTGAGCGGCCGGTTTCGAGTTGCATTTATCTGGTTGCAATCGGCCCCCCAATCCCTCTCTATCTCCTTTTCGCCACCTCCGACGCCCTTTCGGCTGTCTAATGTTCGTCTACGGCCGGATCCTTCGCATCGTCGTCCAGCGAAATTTGGAGCGGTATGCTGCTGACAGGATGAAAAATACGACACACACAAAAACACATACAAATCAAGTGCAAACAGTGAACAAAAAAAAGAACCAAAAATGCGCCGAATTTTGCCACCGTTACACATACAAATCCCTTCCCCGCAGCAGGACGATGGCATCGATGAAGACGACGACCGCGACGCCACGACGCTTGGGGTCAACGAATAAAAAGCAGTCTTCTGGCGCAGCCAGAAATAATCGAGAGTTTTGGCGCGCAATCTGTTTACGCCACGACGACGACGACGACGACGAAGACGCCACGCGGCCTCTCGGTTAATTTCTGCGTTCGCGATTGTTGTTACGACGATCAACGTTTGAAGCATCGAAGCTTCTAAGGAGAATCAGAAAGCAGAAGGGCGGAACAGTGCCTTTAGTGAAGTTAGGTTAAATCATAAACAGAAAACCAAATTAGATTAACTTACATATTGTTACATAACTTACCTGTATACAATTTATAGCAAAAAAAAAAAAGTGTAACAAGATAAAAATATTAGTTTGTCTAATTTTAAATAAACAAATAATGCCTGCATCTTTTGTTATACTTAATAACTAAGGTCATTAGCTTTCTTAATACCTTAAAATGCAATTAATCGGAAATGAAATTCTAATCTAATCAGCAGTGAAGATATTTTAGAAACCTTCATCTACACTTAAATTTGTCCATAAAAGTCAAACACGTGACACTTTCCGGTAACACAAGCGACAAGATGTTTATCCCGAATGTTTCGCAATATGATGTGAAACGATTTCATAATCATGCTCCGCGGCCCGTTTCCCTCAGCTGCCAAAATTCCGTCAGCACCCTTTCCCCCTATTCCGAGGCAAGACAGGGAAAGATAAAATAAAGCGGTTTGCAACTGTGTGCCCCATCGCTACGACGGGGTTGAAATTGAATTGGCGTTGGTTCGTTTTATTTCATTTCGCCCGTCGGTCGTATCCTCCTCTCGAGGGTGCATTGCACTGACCGTGATCAGTTAGCTCACAGGAACACATGTACACACACACACACACACACACACAAACACAGGGGACATAAGATGACAGCAAGTGGTGTAAGAGGTAAACATATTTTGAGAGTCATTCTCGTCGAACCACGTGTCTCGGCAGCTGCAGGTGAGCTGAGAAGTCTTTTTTATCAGCAATCTCGCTGTGTTTTCCTCTTGTCCAGATCATTCGAAAATAAAAACCAAAACACGTATTAACCAGGACTAAAATTTGCAAAAACATAATTAAATAATATGAGAAACTTGGGACGGGTACATGTATCGGATGATTCATTAATCGCCGTGTTACATTTTTGGGGTGTTTGCATATCGATGAACAACATGTTTATCGATCAATCGTTTATCGCTCAGCAAAGAAGCAGTTAAATAAGCATTTGTTAAAATAAATTATCGGCTAATATTCTTCAAATATTGCTTCAGCCAACGGCGAGCAAACAAAGAACGTAATATTACGATAGACGTTTCGTCATGCTTGTGTGTTTCATCGTGTTTTGAGAACAAGACATTCTACATAAATTTAGCACCCCGTATTGGTGATGCTAGGGCCTGGATGGATGATTCATTAGTTCTTCAAAGTTTGTTCCTTCTTACGCTTCGGTGGGTTATTTTATGATTGGTTCAATTGGCTATCGGATGAGTCAGGTCGCGAAGCTAAATAGAATGTTTTGGATGGTTAATATTCTAATAAACTCGATCCAAAAAAATCACCCTCACAAACAACCATGTCGCTCTTTGTTTTGGGGTGGCATTTCCGGTCTACATCTGGGAACGTTTTCCAGTTTGGTCCAGGTACAAGATGATCGGAGCACAACAAGGAAATTCCCAGACTGCAATCGCATGAATCTGGACGAGTCTTGAACTTGCCATGAACTTTGCTGGATGACTTTTGACGGTGACTCATCGTTAAGGCATTCTCCTTTCGATGACTTGCAGAAGCACGTCATGTTGGAAATATTTTATACAAGTAGTGAGCTTCCATCTGGCATTATCTAATGTTATGGACGCATGTTCTGGTGTGCTCTTTAATTTTTCAATTTTATAAATTTATTATGTAACCTGATCGTACCTACACTACCTTTTTGCGTAACGCCAATATCGATCGTACGCTTTACCGAGCCTAATCAAGATAATGAGTGTAGAAAAAAAAGGTACGTAAAATTGCAAAGGTTATCTCAAATAATTAATTATAAACGCACAACCTTGACAGGACCGAGGTAAAAGATGGTTGTGTAGAAATGTGTTCCCAAACGAGGGCTAGAATCTATCGTAGCTGTAGCAATTCAATAATGTCGCCATTACTTTGCGCCAGCTTCAGGGAGATGAAGTGAAGGCAAAGTAATTCATATTTAATATTCAAATTAGACCGATTATCCTCCGGTTGCTATGCTTACCTCGTTTTGCTACTTTGTAACGGTGGCGTCATGGGTTAGTGTATTCCGATGAATAAATTAACCAACGTTTGTTGCATAACAGCGTCTGCTAGGAATGGATAAGACATAGAAAAATGCAGTCAAATGGATTGTATGTCGAAAGATGTACATATTCATTTTTTTCTTTCTTCATTTTAGTTGAAGAATTTTCTAGTTAGAAATTCATCTGGCATTTCGGATGACTCAGTCGGGGTGAAAGATAAAAATAAAATCTATGAGGCACTGCCAGTGGCAGCCCTCAGAACGCAATGAATCTGTTTGGCGCGTTGAAAACTCAACCATCACAAACTGCTACATAAATATTCGACCATAAATGGCAAATTGTATTTCTCTAGCCACATGTTTACGGACACGGATGCAACGTAACGCGAACCCGGCGCCTGAAGCATACAAAATATTGCAATAATGCAATTGCAACGCGTCTGCCGAGTACGACCGGATGGATGCAATCCGCATCGTATTGCCCCCCGCCAGAGTGCACACAGTCCGATGCATGGCAAAAGCAAGTGCATCGAACAGGGGAGGGGGAAGGGGGGGAAGGATTCGATTCGTTTCTGTCCGTTTTGTTTGTGTCTCGTTTCACGCTTTCCGTTCGCCTGGAACGCCAGCGCAGGGGCACGGGAAGTGCCGGCATGTTTTAAAAATAAAATAAAATATTAAAAGCCCGTCTCCCCGGCCGGCCATCGAGCATATGCAATGTGCTACACTCCAGAAGCGCGAAACGGAATCGAACTTTACGGTACGGTTGAAGGCCAACGCGGGCCACCATATTTGCCGTGCGGTTGAGTGCAACTGTGCAACACCCGCTCGGTGCAGCGTTCCGTTGGGACTCGGGAGCAGTCTGTTAGGCAGCAGGGTGTCGGACCCGATGCACCAGCGACCGCCGGGTGCGGCATTGTTGATGCTCGTGGACTCCTCATACGGGGATGACTGTTGAATGATACGGTTATGGAGTACACATTTCTGCGCATATTTAATCAAAGAGAGTAGATACTTCTTGCATCGCGGCGTTTATAATGTTGGATTTGTAGTACAGAAAACATCAAATTTATGTTTTTAAATGAGATACAAATTGTTTTCCCCATCAAAGACAAAAAGGAGGTAACAAAAATATTATTAAAAAAACTAAATCTAGAAAAATGTGCTACTGTTTACTTAGGTTGCAGGTTATATTTATTTCTACTATGTCCAAGCATTAGATAACAAAGCAGAAGTGATGAAACTCGAGAATTGTAGCGAACTAAGAATTGTTAGAAAGACTTATCAATGCATTTTTCTCCAGGAAAATCCAGCACTTGTTTAACACTGCGGGGGTTTGTTGTTTCTGAGGAAAATAATAAAATGCAAGACTAAAAATAGTTTTTCATTTATTATACTAACACACCGCCAACAGGGTCGATGATCTCGTTTTTTACATTTTTATTAAATTGAAAACTTCAAATCCAGATAGTGAGAGAATGTGTGTGAAAACTCAATATGTGTGGTGGTTTAAATTTTAAAATTAACCACATCTTTTTGGATCGGGTTTGATCTGATGTCAGTTTTTTATTGTTGAATTTAAGGGCGTAATTTTAAAATACGTAACTGATGATGATGATGAGCCCCACCACCTACTCCAATAAAGGTTGGGAAAATAATGTACTCTAACTCTAACTCTAATTTGCAACAATGGTTTGCTTCTTTTCAATTTCTACATATTTTTGATCAATTTGTAACTTTGTATGTTTTTCTTTGCCACAAAACATGTAATTGTAGGACATGTTATTATTTGCGGTGGATTGAAAACTAAATTGATGTTAAAGACATTTTTGTACGTCATACGATTTCAACTGGAAATTGTCCTAGAATTTCTTGATTCTTTTCTACTTCGTAATATTTGTTAATTCTTAATAGCAATGTGCATTGCGTACGAACAAGTTTCTTCAAGGCCGAGAATATCAACGCCATTCCAATGTTTTCCATATCGCTATGCTCTCCGTCCCAGACCGCCCCGCGGACACTTTGGCGCATTTCGCTTTCATTATATGTTTTATCCCATCGCCGTCTCGCCCGTGTACCCACGGCGCACCCAGCAGCGCCCCGACCAGACAATCACTCAATTAAGCAACCGCGAACCCGAACCCAACCGTTTCTAGTTTTTCAATTGCACGCCAAGAACGTTGACGCGCCGAATCGGGAACCCGTGTGCCACGCGGAAGTGAACCCGCGTGTCGCTGCAATTGTGCGGCCAATTTGCTGGCGGCCAATCCGCTCCGCTCCCGGGCCGCTCGCCGGCATCAAATACGGGTAGGGAAACTGGTTTCGATGTATGTCAAGTTTGACGTTTCGCAGAGCAAAAGGCCAAGAATCGGAGCATGGCGGAGCGGGAATGGGAGGGGATGCAAAAGTGGAACCGCGATCTAGGCTGGCTTGCGTCTAAAAAAGGCAACCATGGCGTCATGTCCAGCCGTTGCGAGTGTGTGTTTCGCGCCGTTCTCGCGTTGGAACAAGGAAACGCCAAGCGAGCGCAAACTTGAGGCCGTTTAGGAAACCGTTCCGCGGCGCAACTATCTGTCGTGCGACGCGATTGCGTAACCTGCCGCTTTCGTCTAATGCCGTTAGAAGGCTGGGCCGTTCTGTGCTGTGCTGTAGCTATTTGTCTGTTTGCTGCGTTTGCGCCGAGCCCGGGTTCCACTTAGCGAATTTCTGGAAGGGCACGAGCCAACGGAAACCGCGGTGGTTTTTTTGGGTGAGGAAGGAAGCACCTTTTCGGGCTGAATGCTTTTTGGGCAAACGTGATCCGGCGCGCCGATGACCTTGGGCCGGATAAGATCTGTAGGGGACTAATGGTACGGAAGTAAAGCGATAATTGTAGGGACTTTTTTTTCCATTAGTTGCACCCCTTCAAACTTGTCGAGCGAGATTTCGATGTTTTGTTCTATCTTTTTTTTTTTTAATTTATGTTTTTATGTTAAAACTGTGACACATTTTTCGAAATTTACTATTTGATGATCATGCTTACAAAATCAATATAAAATTATTTTTAACACTCCATAGCACTTCATAAAATTTTGATGTTTAAAAAAATGTTGTTTAGCTTAGATTGTCGACGCAAAGGATTAATAAATAAAACATTCCGGGGTCGTACTTATAATTTATTGATTATTATATGATAATAAAGCAGTATCAAAATGAACGACCCAATGGACAAATGATTTACGATAAGTAAACAGTCAACGGATGTTAACTGTATGAAGATTTTTAAATAGGAATGTATGCAATCACAATAAAAAGAAAATTAACAATTTTTAAACCGTGAAATGCATCAAAAGTTAAAAAACCGTTTTGAAACCGCGAAAATCATAAAAAGTCGATAAAATTATGTTCACAATGTAATTATCTGTAATTTAAATATAGAAGTGGAAATTGTCAACAAAATTGTTGTACATGTCTTGTAGGAGTAGTAAAGGAAGAGAATTAACAAATGAACATTTTGGTGAAAACTCCATAGATCTAAAAATCCACAGACTATTTACATAAACTGTTGATAACATAACTCATTTTGGGATTAAAAGTTGCAATTTGTCTAAATGTTTGAATACTAAGTTCTGTAAATCTGACGGTTCCGTTTTGGAAAGTTCATGCATTCAATTTTCTGTATTGTTTTCCATTCGATTACGTCGCTCCTAAAGAACGTTTTTCGTGACAAGAGCGAAACGGGTGGATTCCAATCCATGTTTTGTTCTTCTAAAAGCAAGCTTAAGCACGTCACCCGTTTCCTGTTCTTGAGCATCGGCATAAATTCTCTCACTCGGCCTTCTTTTCTGCCGATCCAAACATCTTCGCCCATCCATTCTTAAAATTGCTTTCAGCTTCCGCTGGCTTCGTCGATTCTTCCGCCGGCTTCGCACCAACGGGCGTTCGCGCTCGTTGCGTCAACATGACAGGCTTGAAAGGCTCCCAGGTAAAGGCCACGTTTTGCTTGTTGGATTATTTTTTAGTTTTTTTAAATTTATAATGTGCCTTCGCTGGCGGTCCGCCACGTTCCTTTCGGTTTTCGCAAATCAAATTCTGAGTAAACAGTGCAACCAAAAAAAAGTGCTATGGTTCGATCACCCGAGCCGTTCGAATTCGTGGCACCGGTGGGGACCGGAGGCCAGCAGTTAAAACCGCGGAAGATCCGCAGGATTGAGTAATCGCCGCCTAATTTAATGGTGTTCATCGTTGGCGCTGGCACAGGCTCCGTGCGGGGTGCCGATGAGATATCACTTTTGTTCTCACGATCGATACACGAAGACAAGGTGCTGCTGCTGCCGTGAGGAGAGTTTTATTACCAACGCTTCGACTGAAGCACCAATCAGTGGCCGTCCGTAGAATATCGCATTACAGCCCGCGGAGGTATGCGCATACGATACGGCGTATTTCTTATTTAACCGGTGCCGTCAAGCGCAAGATGCTTGTCCTTCGGGTCGGGAGGATACGTTTATTCCAAACCGTCACTAGGAATTTGAATTCCTCTGCGTTCGACGCAAGTCGGTGTTTGATGACGCACGTAAACTCGTTTGAAAATGCGCAGGACTTTCAAAGCGTCGCTGATTATGAGTCCGATTATGTTTTGAAAGCTGCTTGATGTAATAATTTTATAGCAATATTTTATTATTTTTATTAAACTTAGGGGAATTATTTTGAAAATCGTTCGGTGAAATATGTAAACCCGAAAGATTTATAAAAAGAACTCGTTCAAATAACGATATCCTAAGTGTTCTATTGAAACATCGATGTAATCAGAAACGTCATTAAAAATATTAAAAGCTGTTTAATTCGTTGTATTGATAAAAAGTGATCTCTTTATTAATAATTACTAATATTGAAAATAGTCAACGAAGTCCATCAAAGTCCTAAGTGATTTTTAGTAATTTCCTAAAAGATTCATTCTAAAACACAGAAATAATATAGAATATACAAATCGCTTGCGACGAATAATTTTGAATATGTAAGTCCAACTACGATTAGAATATTGATTTGCAGTTTTAATCGACTAGTATTCTGAAACACTCGGTCAGGGTGGTCGATTTCCGTAACAGCTTCGTTTCCCTCGACAAGATAGAAAAGCAAAACCAAATTCAGTTCAAGCGATTTTTATTGGAGGATAAAATGTTCGTGCTGGAAATGATCTTAAACTATTAAGTGTATACTTTTGAGGTTTAATTTAGCTTGGAATTGGATCTAATTGATCAAAAGGATAGAAGAATATAGATCGAACAAGAATTATGTCGAATAAACCCCTCGAAGCAGACCATCACTGTCAAACATTATGTCCTTACCGCGTTCCAAACATGAGTGCGGCTGCACTTAGTCACCTGAGCAGTGGCAAAGCTCGACGACCCCAATCGAAGTTGGGGGATGAAGGCTTGCCTGATGGTTTGTTGTTTCAACCCCTTCACGCCGGAACTCATGCTGACACTCACGCGTGCTCCACGCGAAACCGTTCGAGCGGATGTTCGATCGCCTTTTGCGAATTCCTCCGTCGGACTCCCCACAGCATCGAGTCACTCTTCGATTCCGCAGCCCCCCTCTGCTCCCCCACGTCGATCCTCCTCCCATCGCTCACCGGCTCCATCCTTCATCCTCCGGTCCGATCGGGGAAGTTGATTCCGTACCGTTTCTTTCCTCCATTTGTAATGAAAACGAACGACCATGAACTGTTATGTATTGTACGATTCGTCGTCGTGGTCGTCGTCGTCGTGCTGATTCGCATGAGGAGCTGTTGGGCGCCACAATGTGTGTGCTCCTTCTGTGTCGGGCGTGTATGCGTGTGCGGTAAGTGTAGTAAACACGTAATATTAATAATATGCCATAAGACCGCCACGGCTTGCCGCAGCCCGATTGAAGGGCACACTCGATGTGTCATCTCCGTTTGGTGTGAACAGTCATATACGCACACCCCATTCGTCGTTGTTGGGTGGGGGGAGGGATGGGACATGTGGAGGTTAAGTTTTCCCCACCATGAACCAACTGCACTTGCATTGCCCCCAGGACTCGTACGGGCTGCCATGATGCTCTTCGCAAGTCGTTCTAGCCTCTTTCGGTGTCACTGTCCGCCATTTGGAGGAGCCCTTTAACCCTTGAAGCGTTTTGTATTACTGATGATCCTTTATTGCTCGGACTCGTAATTGCGAACTAGTTTTACGGTTATTGATTTATGGGCCTCTTATTAGTTACAACTATTCCTTTTTAATCCCAAGATAAATCCCAGTCATCTTTAGTGCTATTGATCCTTGCTCAATCTTTTAAGCCGCTCGTTTCCGCTTATTACTTAAAATCGATGTTTAATCACGCACATAAAATAGCACCTAGATAAATGCATTTTTAAACACCACATGTTACAACAATTATAAAAATTTAAAAAACGATAAAATCAAATTCAAAAATGTTTTTTATCATAAAAATTAATTTATAACAGTTGTATCAAATGTTAGACTACCAGCTAATTCGTTTAATAGAACCTGATGGCTATCGCGGAGTCATCTAATACTGCTGTTAGTTAGTTTCCCGGGACGGTAATAAATATCGAGATTCAGCGAAGAGTTAAAACTGTAAAAGTTCAATATTTGGGGCAAAAATGTTTTCACTAATAAATATGTGCGTTTAAAAGCAGAAAGAAAATTGCAACTGTCAATTGTTGCTAAATTTCCAAATTTTATTACTCAATCTGCCAAGTTTATCCGGGCCCAAATATTTTAGTGAAAGTGCCAATGCACAGCTTACGTACGTTCTCCGGACAGAAAAGACGCATAATTTAGCAGGAATTGTTTTAAGAACAAGATGGAAGGAGCGCGAACTGTTAGACGAAGCTTGGTGTTAGTTGCATGTTGGCGTCTTGAAATATGTTATATGTTTAAAATTTGATAGGGGATGTTTTTAAATTCTCAAAAAAAAAATGAGATTATCACAACGAATACTTGGAATTGATTGAAAAAAAAATTAGAAATGTTCTCATACCTTTTCCGTCATACTTTGTGCATGCAAGGGTTTGGTAAGTTCCGATAATAGAGCCATGTTTCAGCACAAACGAACCGCCCGGCTTCCCGGTACGGCGTGGGTGCCGGACTGGGAACCGCCGGCGCCCACAGGGATTCAAGGTCTCCGGCTCTCCGGACGTCCAGTTACGAAAGGTCTGGCCACTGGCAGAAATTGACCATCGGCTGTCACGTTGCTTTAATTAAGCGCAAATAGCAAAAATCCCCTTCGTCCGATCTCATCCCGAACCCATCCTGGTTTCGGTCCGGTTTTCCCGGCAGCCTCTCGGGTGCCGGTTAATTTGCTTCCTGGTTTCTTCTCCTTGTGCTTTTCCTCTCCTAGGGTTGAAGAAGAAAACAAAAACCCCTTGCCCGTTGGAACACCTACCTACCTTTGTTACCTACCCACTCTTTGGAGGGGAAGCTTCTAGAGCCGGTTCTAGACAGCCGGCTCCACCTCGATACAGTCCGCCATCGAAAGGGAAACTCTTCCGGGAATGAATGGTTTCCTATTAAAGCGGCAAATGTCGGACTGATAGAACAGCATGCATACACACACACAGACATAGACATACACACACGGCTCGCCATTCTAGCCGCAAGTCCTGCGGGATCGCATCGTGATGCATTTATCAGGTGGTCCGGTACAATCGGCGTGAATCGCGGCGGGAGACGTAACACTGGCGTAACATGTTGCTGGTAATCAGCGAGAAAAAAAGGTTGTCCTGTCCGTACCTCACACAGTTATGTACGAACTAAAATCGGCATGGTTAAAATATCGCTAGCAAATATAATGCAAATAGCAAATATAAAAAGGGAAAATAGAGTCTGGATACAAACAACGTTTTGAATATATCACCAATAATGTATTGTTTGTATTTTGTAAGGCTCTAATAAATTTAATTTCTTGTAAAGATTTATGGTTGCTTCAACTCCTCTTCTACATTCTTGTTTTGTTATACTTCAATAATTTTCATGTTTTACAAGCTATGCATAATATCGCCTCAAAGCTTTTGAATAACTTTTATATCTTCTCATCGAAGTATCTTTTGTGCCACTCTATGATAAATTGAATAATTTTCATGGGTTGAATCGTATCGCCACATTTCCTACCCGAAGCAAATAAAACTTTGTCTGGCATTGTCTGGTCGGTTTGGTAATGTAAATCAATTGCAATGGTTCAAGATTTATGCTGCACTCCGGCACGGGGGCCTCCGCATGTCTCCGTTCGGTTCCTGCGGATCGTTACTAGTTTATTACTTTATCTTACTGCTTAACGTCCACTTTTTACCCTTTTGCGTCGGCCTGGGTGAGGCCCGAAGGTGCTAGTGTTTTCTTCATCCAACTCACTTACCGTCAATCTTCGCACCGGTCAGCGATCTAGCAAAGGGTGCTTTTAGCAACAACCATTCGTCTGCCGGGCTGTCCGCCCGTCCTGTCTGTCCCGTGTCTATGTCGCTGTCATTTTAGAACGCCTCGGAGTATTTTTATTGTTCATTTCCACTCTGGCACAAATAGTACCAATTAAACGGCGTACTGCACCGAATGGATGCATCCCATTATCGTGTCCGCCCGTGGGAGTGGATAACTTTCTCGCAGCTTCCTTGGCACGATGTTTACTATCGTTCATATGGCTCGTAGGGTTGGCGATCCCGACGCCAGCAACTAATCGACCTGCCAGTGCGGGTGCGAGATATGATCGTATCCTTGAGACATCGGGCTGAAAAATAAGTCCATCTCGCGGATGGATAGTTTGGCGTTTCCATCTTTCGTTGCAGACAATTCACTTCGTGTTGATTGTATGCCTAGCCGTTTGCGCGTAATTTATAGCTTCATTTTATCAGATGATACTTGGTGGACTCATTGGCATATTCTAAAGAGGATGAACTATATATAGGCTCATAAGTGTTATAAAACATATCTTTGAAGCTTGAATAAATTAAATAATACTTCTTATTTACATTTATATTGCATTGAAAATAAACCAACTGTTTATTTGACGCTCAAATTTCGTATTAAGCATGCATTTAAAATTATTTGGTCAATGCGTATTAACTTCAACAGAAGTCAATAATGTTTCTTGTAATTCTAGGAAAAATAAAAAGCGTTGTAGTAAGTCCTGTTGAGGAAACATTTTTTAATGGGATCTTAGTTTATAGTTACTTGTACATATATTAACTGAAGACTGATTTTCCGTGGCTGAGATTTCGCGTTTTTTTGCAATAAATTTTGAGAATTTGTTACTTTTCGAATTTATAATTTAGCACTACAGAAAACAAATAGTTGAGAGAATCAATAACATTATTTTATCATTACTTCTTTGATAATAAACATAAATAAGTGATCTTTAGTGAAAAGATTCATTAGTTAATAGTAAGCACATTGATGTAAAGATTCTCTTTTCGTATGAGTGGTTATGTCTGCAAGTTGTCCAACATAGTGAAAACTAAATTCATGTTATTTGGAATGTGTAAGGTAAAACGTATCATAATTTAATTTACTTATTTAATGGTTGTGGCTTGACTATTACATGTTGCTACTAATGCTAAAGCAGACTAAACATAAACTGCATGCAACATTTTATTTGCTAATTTATTTGTATTTACACAATAAACATATAAGATGACTAACGCTCGAGTAGCAGCAATCCCAAGAATGTTTCGCACGCACTTGAACGGCGCGCGGCTCAAATCAAGAGCACCGCGATGCTCGAGAGGCTCAAGTTGTGCTCACCAAAGACTGCAACGCCTTTCGCCTTCTGCGCCCTCCCTTTCGCTCCGCCCAGTACCCACTGGACGGCCACACAAGGCATGCTGTTCTTGGGCCATTTCGCCATGCTGCAGTTGCAAACCGAAGGCGGCAGCTGAGAGCGTAGCGCGAGCGACCGGCACTTGTCTGCACATTGCACCCGGCTCGACTCAAGGCCAAGGCACCGGCAAACTGGCCGCCAACCGCCGTCGGAGGCCGCGAAGCCGCCGGAGCGTGGAAAGACGAAAGAGCATTAAATGGAAAAAATAAAAATAAAACCTTTCCCCTTCTCGAGTGCGGACGCTCCGTGCAGAATGCAGCCAAGAATGGGCGGCGAGCGACGAACTGTTTGCCGAGTCTACCCGTCTGCACGCCGGCCAAACACTCCAGGATGCATCGACCAGCGGAACAAAGTTGGCCCTTGAGCGCGTGCGACGGCGAGGTGTGTCTGAGAAGATGCTTGGGGAAGCATCTTACAGTCGGTGCCCGTTTTTAACACCAGCCCTTCCGTGGTTTTGTGTTAAGACTAGTCTCACAGGGTAAATTGTAGACTATATTATCTTAATACATATTATACGATTGTCTGTTCAGTTAAGACCGGTTAGTGGTTGTAACTCACCACAAGGTACTAAATTATGAATTCTAAACCGATAAAAGTTTACGTTAAAGTTAAAGTTTATGTTAGATATGACAAATATTTATCAATGATATATGTAGTTTAATTCAACATAGTTTCAAATAAAATATGATAAAAGTTACAACTAAAATTAAACAATACATTAAGAGTACACTGAAGGTTGTTCGGACTTTTTCCATGGAGTATATTAAATAATTATATATAAAAAATGGAATATTCAGGACAGTTCAAGTCATATAAAAACTCATACAGAAATGAAAGCGCAATACAAATTATTATATTCGAATTATAGTTATTAAATCTTGATTTCGGCCGAGATTTGAAAGACTCGGATTTCAGGTAATGTGATAATATTTGATAATAATAATAAAAGCTCAATGTAATTTTACATATTTTACCTATTTTGTCATTCCAGTATGCATATGCAAATCGTTCCATACTGTACCGTCTCTGTGTGAGCCGTTTCGTTTCCTTCCCGTCGTAGATTTTCCACACTTTTGCTCTCGTTTCGCTTCCTTCTGCTCGAGTTTGAACCGGCCTCGCCTAAAACTGGAAATTCGTTTGGCGCGGAATCACGCAGCACAATATTTTCTGCACTCTGCACATTGGTCTGCCCGCCGATCTTCTTCGGTGTCTTCTTCTATTCGGGGGGCCTTTTGTTTGTGTGCGCAAAAGATGCACAGGGGTTTTGATGAAGGGGAGGAATCTCCGAAGGAACGTAATCGAGCAAGACGAGCATCGGATGGCAGAATCGTAAGCAGCGCAGCGAAGACGCGCGTTCGCTTCAAGCTGCCTCGAGCATATACACACACATACAGATATGGATAGTTATGCTGTTGTGCGCTGCGGAAACGTTCTGACGAGCGCGCAGCCCCCTTCGATGATGATGAAAAGCGAAAATGGGTTACATGGAATGTGAAAATGAGCCCGGGCAAGAAAGAATGAGGTAAGCGAGAAAGGAAAATCTGAGGAAGCGAGCAAAGGAAACCGGGTAACAAGTGAGGATAATTTTCTTCAATTACGCACACGTACAGCATAACTTTTCGGCCACGATCATGATCACTGTGGCAGCGTTGCATAATAGTTTTCATAATACGTACACTCCCTTCCGCGCCCGTCATGCTCCCGTTGTTCGGACTTCCTGTGCCGGCGCACACACTCGGTGTATTAACCCGGTTATCTCGTTATCTTCCCGAGCATTTTATTTTTATTTTGTTTTTCTCCACCCGTTGTTTATGCTGCCGCCGGGCGAAAACATGCTTAGGTTTCGGCGAGTGCTGGACGAAGTACTTCAATGGACGACTGATCTTCCGATGGCATAACAAATGTTTTGGAACTTACACTCATAGGAGTAATGGTCAATGATTCGTGGAGAGAAACATTTGAATATTTTTGTTTAGCTAGTATGTGCTTCTTTATGTATGTTAAAAAAAATGTAAACAATATTCATTTTAAAAACTGCTCTCCTTAAAGTAATGAATATTACTAAGAGTGTTCCGAACTTTGAATGTTTATTCTTGTTTTTACTTTATGCACAATCGTTTCAATACATTTTGAATAAGCATGTGATGTTTATTGCATTTTTGAAATTGTGTTATATATAAAGCTACATAATTGTACTCCCAATAGTTATTGCATTTATCATTGCATTTTTTTACAAACGTTGTTATATTTTTATCATACACTGAACAATACTTAATTGTTGTATTGAAAACTAAAGGCCTTTGGTTTTCTTAAACTGAAGACCTTTTTTATGAGAAATAATTATACAGTTTATATTTATAGATTTATTTCATAATTGTTTGGTCTGATAGCTGTTTGTATTATTTACGATAGTTTTAGTTGTTATTATTTTCTTGTGCAACCATTTTTAGACTTTCTTTCTTTTAAAAACATGTTCAAGGTTCTCAATTAGCTTTATCAGTTTTCGAAAACAAAATTTCGTATTGGGTTCCGGTTATTAAAATTTTAAAGTTGTTTGAAAATTTGAATGTTCACTACAATGAAAACTAAATATACGTAAATTGTGCGTATTTGTAGAAAACGATTAATGGGGTTCTATGTCTTACGTAAGTCTGCTGTCTGTTAGAAAACCGGTCTTGACCTATCCGCGGCTGCATAGGTTAGCAAACGGTTCGATTACGAAATTCACACGAGACCCGACCCGAGGCATCCCTTCACAAAGGGACGCGACCAGGACGTACGTGCCAGTGAACTGTGGAGTTAGGCAAAAGAGCAAAACTACTACGACCCAGACGGATGGAGCGAAGAACACACGAAATGGAAGTTTCCCTCCAATTTTACGTCCACCATTCCGACCCCGCGCGTCACCTGGTTCCCCTTGACGCTTCGCCAACCTGCCGGGAAAAGGCTGAGGGAAGCAAAACTGCGCCGCAGACACGTTCTACGGCGAATCCCTCCAACCTTTACCCTCCGGCCAGACGAATCCAGCCCTTCCTTTTCCCTGGCGGTCCAAGGATACCGTCGAGCGGCGGACCAACAACCTCTTGACGGAGCGCTCAAATACAAGACTTTGTCGCTTGCACGGATGTGTTGATGAAGGTTGCTTTTTTTTCTCTCTCCTTCTATTATTTCCATGTCCTTGGCCGTGACGACGCTCGTCCTGGTACGCGCCGAATTTCAAACACACAAGTGCACACACACTCGCACACACGCGCTCTCTCACACCCCAAGGACATCCCGAACTCGAGACGAAAATTTGCCACCGAAACGGAAATCTTCACACATAGCGATGGGGGTAAAAAACCAAGCCTCGCGATTATCTCACTCTCGCTTTAGTTTCAAAACGGTTCAGCTTCGTCTCGCAAAGGGGCTTCGATGGGTTTCTTCGACGCAACTGGTTCACCTGTCACGGCAGCCGGTACGGTACGGGATCCCGTCGTCTAGACGAACCTTCTGCTGTTCCGACGGGGGGAAAAATCGGCGCTCCGAGGATCGAATAGGGGTTTGGTTTCTGACGAGACGGAGGTTGGTTGTCTGGTTGGTTTGGAGAAAAAGAAGCATCAGCAAACGAAGGGAAAGAAGAAACCAAATTGCGTCCAGGGAAGTGGTAACAATTTTAAACTAGCGATTGGATAATTAGGGTTTGGAAAAAGGTAAAATAAAAATTGGTTTCTTAACGATTAATCGCAAGCGAAAACGAAGCTTTTCGATAGGAATTATTTAACTAGAAAACATAAATTTCGCAGAATCCATCACATTTAATGATGAAAAATATTATTTTTGAAATGAAATTAATTTTGCCCGCAAAAAGATGTGATTTTATGGGATGATGGTTGGCCAACACGGCTTTGGTAATAATCAACATGTGCGGCGCACTTTATGATCGGCCCCAACAGAACACATCGGAAAGGAGCACATTTTTTACGGCCTCCGTTTGATTTACGATCATAACTTTATGGTCTAACGATGTCGGAAGGTTTGGCGGACGAAATCCATCCCATTGACACTGAGCCCATCCGCTCAGTTCGTGCTTATGGAGCGAATGGTATTACGGTTGATGGTTTCCAGGGGAAGTATGAAATATTCCGGTCATAAAAAAACGATCCTTGAGGCCCATCCTAAGATCAGCCCGGAACCATCCTGCCATCCCCAACGCCGTTGCCAACGCGATCGGTAACCGAGCAAAGTGAATGAATGAATTCGGGGAGTCTGGAGTCTTCTTTGACTGGCGTAAGATTTTGTCCTTGCCTTGATGTCGCTGTTTAGATGCAGAATTTTTATTACGTTCCTCGTCCGGGCTGGGATAGAGAGAGAGCAGAAGAAATTCGCAGAAAATGGGTGATCCGGAGCAAACGCGTTGAAAACACCGCATCTCGTAAAAAGTCAAAAAGCGAACTCAAATGACCGAAACCGGCGCGGTCGCATTCGGCGGCATAATTAATGGTTTTGCAAAAATCCTCATTTCGGGCGAAGTCGTTCGCGAGAATCGACAACGGAATCGCAAACGGAACGCTACATAGCGGACGCTCGGTTGGGTGCGCAAGGGACGCAAACGGCACGCTACCGGGGTGGGCGAGACGATATTCTCGTCTAGAATATCCAGACTGTCTGGAGTGCTTGCCGGCAAGGGGCAGCGAGTCGGTTTTAGGATGGGTTAGGATTTTCTTTTTTAACTTCTGCACCATTCCTCTTTATTGAGTGGATTAGATTCCCCCAGACGGGCAATAAAAGAAGCGAAACAAACGCACACACACTTACAAGCGCGCCGTCCTCACAAAGAAAGACGACTAGGCAGGAAGTGTTCACCCCGGCGCATTTTAGGATGCGCCGGATGGATTTCTTTGTCGTGCTGCTATTTCTTCCTTTTGGTCTCCTCTGCGGCACGGTTTGGTTTCATAACCTGCGGGACAACCCGAGCTCGAAGATCCGAAGCATCGAAAGGAAAAGAAAGATCATCGTTTCGATAAACAAAACTCAAAACGACCACTTTTGTTCAAACACATTATTGGATACTTACCTTCAAATATTTACGTTAGAACTGTTAAGTTACATTAAATCTTACAATCACAACAATAAAATGATTTGCAAAATGCTGTTCCACGGTTGTCTCAATAATGTGTATTGAAAATTTTAAAGTTTTGGTTTCTCACAAACAAGAGCCAAGAAAACACATAAGCAAAGGTAAAGAAGAGAACAAAAAGGAAAACATATAAATAATAGAAATAAGTAGATGAGCTAAAAAAAAAAGAAAGATTGAATTAAAAACAACATCTATCGATATTAGTTAATCATTGCAAAATATAATTGCTACAAACTGTAAGCAGCAAAAAAAAAAAAAAAATACGAAAGTACGACATTTCACTACTTTTCTCTAGCATATTCTCCACCCCATGGAATGTGCCTCGTATGTGTCAATTGAATATCCTTTTTTGTTTGTATGCATGCCTCTGAAGCAATTGCATGTGAGTGTGCCAGACCGTTCGCCCTGTCCCGAGCGGTCGTTGCTCTTTAGACTAAAGTGATCGTTTTTTGTACGTCTTCTAACTACACCATGTAAGGGGGAGAGTGTTTATGGACACGAAAAATGAAAAAAAGAGGATTCAAGGCAGAAGTCAAACAGGGCAGTTCTTTTAGAAAAAATAAAGCAGCTGGTGAAGAGAACTGGGTGGTGTACAATGGTAGTAATATGTGTTCAGATGTGTGGTGTTTAGTGTGAAACGTTATAAACGTATGTTTATGGTGTCAAGTATTATTCTATCGTACATTCAATTATTTACAAGCGAAAATTTTGAGTTCTGTGATGGAGGCGCCTTGTACTTTGTAACGGAAACGTAATCAAAATCTCACACCATGCAAAATATCACATTATCAGCTCATAATCGGTTAAGCAAACATGCAGAAACTCCACTCTTCCTTCTCGTTCGATGACGCGAAAAGAAGTACGTGAACCTGAACGGTCCACCCTTCAGGGGCTTGTCTCACTTCCAAACGCTCACTCCACGTGTGCTGAAGTGAGAAACTTGGGTTTTAGCCCCTGCACCGAGGTTCGACCATCGAACGAGCGTTCTGCTGTGCTGTTTGCCAAACCCTTCATTCCGGCGGAACCGCGAACAAACACAAAGCGTCCCACCGCACCGGCTTCATTCGCTTCCCATCTCTTCTAGTCTGTCTGTCGGTAGGATCTGCCCCTTCCCGATTCATCTCCGTGTCTCGTTGCCGGTTTGCAAAAAGAGGAGAAAAAACAAAAACAAACCGCCATTGGCGCAAGCAATAAACGAACCGGCGTGACTCGTTGCAAAAAACGAGAACGAACGCATCGAAATAAAGCGCATAGTGCAACGCCGGCATCGTAAACGTACGAAAAAAAGGGGGAAGAAAGATGGTTGTCTGGAGTGAGGAAGCCGTTGGAGACTGACGGGCAGAAGAAGGCAATGGGATGTAGAGTAAACAGGGTGCAAAAGAAAAGGTAGGAGCGAATATTCACAAGAACGTGCGGAAAAGAAAACGAACGATCGTCTGATCAATGGGGGATGGGATAGAATGTTCGAAAAATCGTTTATCGCAGTCGTAAAAGTAGAAGATTAAGCATGTAACAATTTTAAAAATATAAATAAATAGAATACAATATAAATAAATAGAATTAAAAACAAAACCTCTGAACATTTAGAGAATAAGGATTAAAATGAATAAGGACTAAATCTGTAAAATAAGGATTAAGTTCATCAAACCTGATAACCGATGTGAATATCGAAACTTAACTGTACCATTAATATAATTTGTTAATTGACCACAAAAAAAATGTATTTCGTTAACATTCAATGCCATTCGATGAAATTGAACTAAAAAATGTCCAATGGGGATATTGCTCTACCGTGACCATAGTGATGGATTCCACTCGGTGTGAGAAGCGAAGGAGTGAGATAAAACGCTCACTATGGCGAGACTCAAGACGCACCAGCCGAAACCCGGCTGCATTCGAATGCGTGCAGCAGAGGAAGGGAGGCAGTTATTCGTTTGTTCGTGTATATATCGCTGCGGAGTTCACTGATCGGGCCAGGGATTGACCTTGACGAGAGATACACCGCCCGCCCTGTTCCCGAGGGGTGAGTGCGTGTGTGTTCATAGTATGCAAAATGTTATGAACCTCTCCGTGCGCCATGTGCAGTGGCGAAGGAAGGAACGAGAAAGCTCGCTAAAGAGATGAGAGTAACAGAGAACAAAAAAAATGCTGCAACGCGACTGACGCTGCGCCGACATTTTCGCGCCGGGTCCGGAGGGGTGATGGTGAGGATGCGAACTGGGAAGCGAGTGGTGTGGAGGATGTGAAGAGATGGTCGGCGGACGGAGGATGGACGATGATGCGAAAAAAGTGCAGCAGCGTCGCCGGTGCTCTAGATGGAAGCGCCGGAACAGCATAAAATACTGCCGTTTGACGTTGTTTTACGCCCGATTTCCTCCTTTTTTGACAGGTGACTTGGTTGTCGATTTCACGTTTCGGTACAACAACACGCCCGGCTTGTTAGCACTCGATTGGAGCAAAGAAGTTAACACTTTTGACAAGCATGGCAACGGGGTACTATATGGTATCAGAATTTGTGTCTTTACAGTTTTTCACAGTTTTACTGATTTCTTTTACTTGAGATATGGATTATTTATTCATTCTATGTGTAAATCTCTAAATGATTAATGTGTAAATTTAGATCAGGGCTTGCAAACTTTTGTCTGATAGAAAACTTATTGAAGAAACATGCCATGCACACTGGCCGGACCTATCGAGAGTTCCAACAGAAAGGTGTACAGAATTTGGAATAGAATTAAATGGGTTCTAAGAACTATTGAAATAAAACTAAATGGTCTTTTAGTGCAATGAGTGTCACACTTTCTAGAAACTCATTTGAATAGATTAGAGATGATATTTATGGTGTGGAGTCCTTTTTGTGAAAAATAACAAGTAGTCAATCATAGGAACTATGTGAACTATTGTTGACTTTACTTTAAGTTGATATTTTTAACTAGTTTATAAACTAGCCTATTGTCACAAAGATATATTTTAAACCAAATTGTTAGAGTAGTTAAAATCAAGTGAATGTCTTGATTTGTTTCTTCCAAAGAAGCAGTTAAACAGCATACACATATCTGTTTTTTTATTTCTCTAAAAGTAACGCGCCGTGATTTTGGCGAACTCTGACTTGGAAACAATCTCCCCCTCTAAGCGGCTTCGTCTCACGACTCTCACTGTTTGTCGCCTCGAAAACCGAAACAACAACAACCAAACGCAAATCAAGAAGCGCCCGTCGGGACACGCCGAATGGTTTTCAAATCCTAAACGCGCCAAATTCCTGCCATCCTGTACGCAGCAGGCTCGTGGTGTTGGTGAGTGGCATTATTTATTCGCTTCCTTTCGCCGGCCGTTTTGGACCCGCAGTTACCGGTATGAGGGCGATTATGTAACGCGCCCAGAGGCCTCGGCGGCGACACCCCGAATCTGCCGAAGGACGGCAGCAAAAGGGGGACGTAATTATTTGGACTTTTTACCGCTGTGTTGGTGAGTGCACATTCCCGTACGTGCGTTCCTTGACCTTTGGATTTCGGCGGCAATGGCGGCGCGTGACGTAGTCGGCGTGCAATCGATACGACGACCGCCGCGTCGGCCATCATCGCCAGCGACGCAGTTTTGAGGTTAGGTTAGGTGTGTTTTTGCGCGATTCCAATAGTAAGGAGGAGGGGGCCCCCAATTACGAGTCCTTTTATGTTATGGCCGCACCGGGACGTTATTGCGGCGAGACGGTAGAAAACGGTGTTTGTGTGTGTGTGTGCATGTTTTGGGGCGAATGTTTTCGTTGGTTGTTATTTTGGAGTTGGTTTTTTTTATCATCCGAAACGCGAAGTTGGGTCGCTCTTTGTCGCGCAATAATTTCGGTCGTGCCCAAAGTGGTGGGAATTTTCGGAATGGACGACGGACGGATAAAAATTGCCGGAACGCGCTCGTGTTTTGGCCGCTCCTTCGCCCTCCCCTCCCTGCCACGGGGCCTTTGTGTCGGTGGCAATGAACCGATGAATCTCGGCACGGGCCGTGGGAAAGGCAAGATTCGACCGCCAAAAAGGTCAATGAAAATGGTTGGCCGAGAAATGCGTCTCGCCTCGATATCCCTTGGAACGATGATACATTTTGATTAAATGATTTACTATTTAAATATTTATCAATTTGCTTGCTTTTATAAGACTTAACAAAACAAAAACCCTGTCATAATACAAAAAAAAACGTATTAATTGCGAAGCTGTGATTGTTACCTAATTCACATAGCACCAGGCACCTCCATTCAGCTGTTAATACTTTTCTCGTAGCGATTCAGAAGTTTATTTTTATTGCTTTTGTTCATGATCATAGTAATTGTGGATTACTTAACCATCAACCAACATGGATAAAAACAAAGTAGGGAATGACTACAAATGCGGTAGAATTCCGAGCTCGAACACGCAATTTTTACTGAATCACGCAATTCAAATGGGCGACTGGCCAGCTATGAACTCAATGAAGGGAAACAACTATTCTTAGGAAGCTTGAATGCTTATGTGAGACTTATGTTCCGATGAAGAAACGAAGGGCAGAAAACGTTCCCTAGAAGCGAGGAACGAAGTTGGCGTCAGAAAAGTTGATTTGACGCTAAAAGGAGGCGTGTGACTTTCCGATGTGGCGTTTGGGTAAGATTTAAACGCTTCTCTAAAGTGCAGAAGTATTTCCAATATTGACCGTTGCAGAGTCGAATTGGACATTTAAAATGGCTATTTTATTCCTGAGTTTCTTAACCCTTTTTGCATATAAGGGTATTAAAAGTATTTCTAAGATGTACTTGAAAAAATCTGTTATTTGAACATTGTATTAACCATTGTTATGTTATGACATTATTTAAAAAAAAAACAAGCAAATCAACTTTCGATTAAATAAATCTCAATGTCCACTTAGGAATATTTATGTTGCACATGTTTTGCGCCACGGTACTCAGGATGTATCCGGTTTAATTCAACACTTTCAACCTTCCGTCCCACGTCTATGTGGTTGTGTTTGGCTTGGCATCGGTGCGGGTGCGGTACAGCGAAGACTGTGTTCATTCAATGTTCAACAAAACGGTTTCCCCGTCCAGAATTAGGAGGGGATCAAAATGAAGTCAAAAAGAAACGCAAAACAAAAACGAGCAGAATACATCTTCACCGGTTTAATAAATCCTTCGGTATTTCAGTGGGAATGAGGCACAGGGCGGAATGCGGGGTACTTTTTTGCGACAGAAAGTTCATGGCCCCCGTGTGGCTTTGTCGATTGGCACCAGATGAAGATGACGGTGCAGCACGACACGGTCCGAAACCATCGTTGCAGCACCGCTTGCAAGTCATAATAAACATCCGACTTAATTTTTTCTCCGGACTTGACCAAGAAGCTGTCGAGACGGATATATTAGAGCGATATGAGTAAACACGAACGATCGATTGCGATTTTGTAACGATCTTTTTCCATTTTATTTCGTGATTTATTTTAACCCTGTTTAGCAAGAATTTTGGGTTTTACGGGAGCAGTTATAATTTCATTGATGAAGTTCAAATTTTTCCCTGTATTAGTTGGGCCTGGTTGATAACTAATGTGTTAGACACTGAGAAAAAAAAATGCTAGACACCCTTTTCCGGTCGATTCATTTTCAAATTTTTAGCTTGCAGACGATGAGTGCAAAAAGGGGAACAGTTTTGTACGGATTCCCGGATCCTTTGTTCTCCAAGGCATGATGTCTGAAGGTGAAGGGCTACGCCACAAAAAACTCACACACACACACGCTTAAACACAGTAAGAAGTGACTATGGCGAGATGCCAGCATATCGTTCGTCAACGTCGCCGTGCTGAATGGAATCCTGATTTTTGGCAGTTTCTTCCCTTTGATCACGCGTGAAAAAAAGACAATTACCGAAAATTGTAAACCCTTCCCGTTACCGCATAGCCCTGCTAAGAACTGACAATGGACAAAGAAAAACGCCATCGAATTGAGGAACCCTGTTTTCCGGTTTCCTTGTGGGACGTTTGTGCCAAAACATTTCATCACTGGCACTCGTGATCGCATTTTTGTGCGGATTATTGTCGATAATCCGGGTTGGGTTGACGTGTTTTATTAAATTGGAGAGTAATATTAACGAATGCAGCCTATTATTTACAATTTACAACATCTCGTAATGCATACAAAATTAATACAAAAAAGAGAAATAAATTTTAAAGGATATATCTTAAAATTATGTTCTTGGAAGCGCTCAAAACATTTTAGAAATAAATACGTATATGTTTTATTTATTCAGAAAATCTACAAATAGTACTGGATAAGATTTTCCAGCACTGATCATTAACTTCTCTATGAAAAGTCGTCTTCAAATCTCAACACATCAGTCCCCCAAAACTGGGAAACCCATTCTGGTTCATTCCCCCCGTAGGGAAAACAAGCTCTGCGAACATGTCAGAAAAAATGTAAATGAGAAAATGATTTGATGATGAAGGGAGTCTGAGATTGAAGACCATTTCGGATAATCACGCGTTTCCAAAACCGGAATCCTTTCCCTTTTGTGCCCAAGAGTGCTCCATACTGCCGATGTGAAACATTTCCGGGTACTTCCTTCAAGGCCAACAGTAGCAAACGCCTCAAACAGGAAGCGATGTTTCACGCCAACAGCAAAACAAAAGAAAAAAAAAACAAACACCAAAATACACGAAAGCCAACGCCACCAAAAACAACCCTTTCTTTGCCCTTGTTTACGATGGCCTCTTTTCTGCGTGTCGGATCCGGGTATCGTACATTCTTGTGCCAACAAAAGGAGGGATCATAAATTCTGGAAGCTGACGCACCATTACATCACTCTATTTGTCAGTCTCTTAGGCACGTCCGCCGCGCGCAAATCGGTTTTCGGGTTGCCGTGTGGCACCTTTTTATCTTCGTTGCTACTTTTTCTCCGTTAAAAAATACCATAGCGGGAGTGAGGCTCGCGACGTTCACCGGGCGGATGCACAAATGCTCTTTTTTAGGTGTTAATACCGACCCTCCGCTCTCGCCAGCACGATGCAACTGCACAATCTTATCTGGCGCGCTCGTAGTTACGCAAGTGCAGCCAGCGTCAATGAACGATAACGTTTCTGTTTTTTTTTTTTTCGCTCCACCGTCCTCATGATAATACACTTTGTACATCGGACGGGATGGGGACGATTGCAGCAGCGACCACAGCGTGATACTCACTTTTGTGCAATATTGCAGATAGAGCCGCTGCAGTTTGACGTGGGGTGATCTATCTTTATTGACATTTCCTAGCGCGAGAAAAACAAACTCGTTTATTTCTTGGTTTATTTGCACAATTGTGTCAATTTTTTACCAGTGTTGATGCTTGTTCGATCTATTTGGGCTTTTGCTTTATGGTTCATAACACTATACGAATTTTAAATTGAAACAAACGTTCTCACAAAAATTACTCTCAATTCGGGAGCTCTCCGAAACACCTTAAAAAATTGTACATAAAAAACGCTTGATCTATTCGAGTGCCGCCTGGTGTATAATAATTGTAAACGAGTCACGTTACAACAAACTTTCCGTGCAATAACACTAAACAGCGGCGAGGCGTAGGTCCGGTGACGATAGTGGAGTATCACCATTAACGTTCGACACGTGTACGAGGATGGGCGCAAGATAAGGGAGCAAGAGGCTGATGGGTGTATAGGTGTATCAATTGTCACCACCTTAACGTCGTTAATGAATTACGCGCCCTGCGATCGCGTAACGTGGAAAAAATATTTAAAAAAAAAAGGTACCAACGGAAACGGGCTGCTAGCGAAGCTCGGTTTGGTTGCGTGCCGTTAGCGCTCACGTTTGCGAGAGTTTTGCCGAATCGCAAGGATGTGCGAGGCACGTGGCCGTGAACCTGATAGGGCCGGTTGGAGTACGTGTACTCCAAACTCCGATCGGTTTATCAAAGGCTAAATTTAATCACACCGTATGCACCTCTCCATTATGCCATAACGTGTAGTTTTTCGGGCAGTTCTTTCCCTCAGCTATTGTGTTGAACTCGAACGTCTCCGAGAATCAGACGTTCTCATGTCCTCAGACGTTACTACAGAGTAGCAAAGTCTTCTGTGTAGCGTCCAATCCTTCGCCCCGTGCCAAGAGCTTAGCATTTGCCCGAAGTCGCTCGCATTTGCATTCGGTCGCACGCGGCCCGACGAGACGGTGGCATCCGTCGGTCGGGCGTCGAGAAACGTGATCCTGGGGTCGCCTCGGTCGATCTGATTAGATTAACTAACGTGCCGGGCATCCTCGCAGACCCCGACCGGAGGACGGACCGTGGAGGTTACGCCGCTGGGTATTGCACAACTGCGCTGCTTACAGCGTAAAACCTTGCCCCCCGAGGGCGAAGAGTGTTAGCCCTTCTCGGGCACCGACGGGCAAGGGGTTGCGCGTGAGGGTGTAAGATCAAGGAACACGAGGCTGCCGATTGCTGCGGAGGACGTTGGGTGAACGACGCTTATGTTATAATGTTTCTTTTGTGTATCACTTGCAGCAAGGGAAAGAAAGTAATGCATAACATTGGACGGACGAATCTCAAGCTGGGACGATTTGATTAGGTTTTCGAAGCGGCATGTCACACTTACTTGTATGATTGATTGTCACAGGAGGAAAATTGAATTATGTTATGAAAAGGATTTCGATAACTGCTCGTATTGAAAACGATAAAATATTTTTTTTAATTTAACAATTATTTTATTATTCAAACCATCGAAGAGAAAAATATGAGCAAAATATTTGTGATAAATTTGAATTGTGTGCATTTTATCATAATTATCAAAAGCGTTGGAAAAGGATACGCTTGCCTTCTAGTGCAACTCACGTATTTCCGGTCCAGTAAGTCCCAAGGCCAAGGAATCATTCCGGGAAGTAAGGTGGTGCAACCGTCAGATGACCTTCATCAAATACGTATTTCAGTGGCGAACGCAAAACGCCATCGTTTGCATTTTCGATCGCGTGAGCCACGTTCCAGGTCACTCCAGAAAACATGCATTTTCCCTACAGGCCTGGCTGGCCAACGGAAACGTGCCACCAGGGTCTCATGTTCGTGTGCGGCTTTCGATCCAGCTCCCTTCCATCATTAGTGTAAAAAAAAAACAAACAAAAAAATCTGCAAACCAACCGATCGGTGTCGTAATCGACTGACATGTCGTGTGTTTTGGCAACACCAAGTAGACGAACATTCTTAGCCTGTTGCGCCAGACAATCCGAACCGTTGACACAGATGTTGTTTGTGGTTGGATTGAACCGTTCGTAAACAAAAACTGGTGCATAGGTGGTGTTGTTGTGTTGCGGCCTGAGTTCGGATGTTTGCAATTGGAATCTTGATGCTATTTTCGGAACGAACGGGCTGATCAATATTTGTTTGCATGGAGCGGAGATTGCATATTTGAGCAGATTCAAAAATAGCCCAAAATTCGACATTCATGCAGCCCGATTGCACGATGATTCAGCCACGAAGAGATACCGACGAGATGGCAAAAGAATTTTATTAACAGGAATTAACTGAATCGTACATCCGAACGATAATGATTCCCACCGAGGTGAGAGAAATCGTTCTTTTAGAAGCCGTTCGAAGCGAACTCTTTCGTTATCCAGATTTCCGCGACGCGGGCCGCGAGCAAGGCGCACTAGATTGGGCACGTTTCGCTCCAATCTTCCAGGTCGATCGTCTCCGAAACGTGACCGGCGGTCCCGGGTGCAATGCATTCAGCGACTGCACCTCGTTTAGATTCCCTTGATCCACGTGCGGGAGCTTTCGATTGATTCCGGTGCATCGCAATGAGCCGATTGCGGACTCCGGTTCATCAGAGAGTGATGCAAACGCAGTTTATGATGAGTATGATCCGTGTAGAGCTGGTGTTAGGTAAGCATTTCACTCATATGGAACGCAGTCAACATTAATCTAAGTTACAGTTTTCACCTATTGAAAAATACTTAAAGCGAAATCCTACTTACAGTAAGTTATAATTTCACACATAATGAGAAATAAGAACAATTGGATTTCGAAATGAAATAACGTTTCTTCATTGCCCATTCCATTTTGTAGTTCACGTTTTATGGTTAGGTATCTATTGATCCACAAGTATAAATTTCTATTGAGTTTTGAAGCCTTTTTTAAAACACATGGGTTGCTTTTAATTTATCCAGAACGATTCCAGTATTAGACAAACCTTCTAATAAATAGATTAGTGATTTAAATATTTTAGTTTTGGCCTGCTGACTGGCGTTTGCCGATCCCTGCCTTAGGGATTGCTTTCGATGGTTTCCAAATTTATGGCTAAATGCAAACTGAACCAAGTGAATAATCGTTCACCGGATGTATCTTTCCTGTGCAGAATTATTAACATGCAGTTTCATTTTATTGTAATTCGATCAAGACATACATTTTTTGTGGTGAAGGGTTGGTAATCTTGTACGACAAACAATTGTATTTTGACATCACTAAGGATTTGTAATATTAATTATTCTGATTCAACAGAAACTTTTATACTTTTAAATGATATCGGGCCACACTATAAGCCAAATTTTCTTTAAAGCTAGCAGTTTGGCTTTTATTTATTATTTTCTTAAAGGGCTAGAAAAGAAGCATTTTAACCTTTACAACTGTCTTGAACCCATAGTAGATTTGAAAGCATGGAATGCACGCTTTGATGCAAGTTCAGAACGGTGACACCTGCGAGTGCACGGTTTGTAGAAGGTAAAACATCTCCCCTTACGTTACTCCTTATCTTCGGTCGCTTTGGTTCGCTTGTTGCTGGCAGAAACTGCTGCCGTCATCATCGGTAGACGACACTGCGATGAAAAACATTTGCCACGGGTAGCGCCGGCTCGCCAAGCCGAAGGACTTGCACGAGCGCGCGTTGAGCCAGCTTCACGTTGCACGTCACGTGGCTCGGTACGGCTCCAATTTCAAAGTGGACGACTGTAAGTTTTTTTCCTATCGTGTTTTTTCAACGTCGCCATTCGTCCTCGCATTGGGAAGGATGAGTGTAAGGTTGTTGATTTCTCGTTTTCTACCCTAACCGTTACACAATGCAAATGGTCGTAATGTTGTATTATGTAGCCCCGGGGAAGGCACTGGAAGCACAACCTTCAGGTCAATGGAACAAGTTTTTAATTGCACGAACTTTAAATATAACTTTTACCGTTTCTACCTTTTCTATTTTATAAACTCCAGAAAACAATTTTTATATTGAAGTCGAGCGAGATGTTGGCTTCTTTTTTCTAGAACAGTATTTCCTTCGATCAAAATATCAACTATGATCTAGTAGACCCATCTGAGCTCCATTTCAATCAATCCAACGTCAAATCCGTCGAATGCATGAGGTCAGCATGGATAGTTCGCGTTAAACCGCCTTGTGGGAACGGTGCAACGTGACCGTAAGGGAATTTAAAATGTGACACGAGATTGCAGGCGCTAGAAATAGGGCAGGACTGGCAGGGATTGCATAATCGATTCCGATCGTTTGATCATTCCATCGGAGGCATGTGTGGACATTGAATTATGGATGCGTTTCGGTTTCTCGTTGCTGTCGCGTCGAAGTTCGACGTTACCACTTATTTTAATGTCTTCATCTGTCACAAAATGTAGAGCTAGGTAGTACATACTTTAGAACTCACTTACTCTTCCATAGATGAATTATAATCTAAGATTTTGATTACATTTGTTGATCCTTTCCGCTTGAGATTTTTTATACTCTATTCTCTTTTACCAGTGTTCATTTTTTTGATCTAGATTATTCCCGGTTATTGTTTCGTTAGCAAATTCCGCGTATTTTGTGTTCTTGTTTTCATAATCATTTCTTCATTTCGGACATCAAATAAACCATAGATCAATAAAAATATGTGTGGTTAGATTGTTTGTTTCCAGTTGTTTTTTGACAGTTGAATTATAAACTCATTCCATGTTAAAATTGAAAAAGCGTTCAAATAATCGAACCTTAGTTTACAGTTAACATTCAACGGAACATTATAGAATTGGTTTGGAAGCTGCTGAGGATTTAAACTGTCAGATTAGAGAGTACAATCTCTCAAATTATAAATAAAATGCCAAAAAATAATAAATTCGTTTAGAGTTCAAATACAAAACCAACTACCATGTTTACTGATAGCGAACAGGCAGGCCTCGATCGGACTAGAGGCAATCAAACAGACCACGGGCAATTAGCTACAACCGGGCTACCGCTGATAACCCCACGCGTGCGGCCTTCCCGAGCTTGGACCAGGCCTTCTTCCGTTCGCTAGGTGTCCCCCGGGGGCTCCACGGGAAGTCAGGGAGCAATAGAAGAGAGTTACCGCTTCCAGTTAACGACTCGCACGAGCGCACCGTTGTCCCTCCGTCCCGATTCCTGTCACCTGATTGTCAACTGAACAGTGGCACTTGTTTTTTTTTTACTTTTAAAATTTTTAGTGGCGTTGGTTTTCCAGCTTGAATTTCAAAATGTTCCACAGCCACGCGCACTTCCTTTTTCCCTTGGCTGGAGTTTGTGTCCGCGTGTGTGTGTGTGTGTGTGTGTCCGTTTACGTGGATCGATATCGCGAATTCGAGGCGCACTAGGTTCGGCCGGCTTCGTGCGCCGGTCACGTGGAGGGAACACGTGGGAATGGAACACCCGGTATCAACCACCTTCCGGCTCGTGCTCATCTGGTTTGTTGTTGTTGATTCGTAGTAACGTAGCGATTTGGTTTCTGTTACACGTGTGTTTTTTCCTCCCCGCGGGTCGTGTTGTTTTCTTTTCATTCCTAATCCCAACCACATACCACACGCGCACACCTACACACACACACACACACACACGGGCACGGAGATGGGAAGCGTCGATCGGATCACGATTGCGAAAGCAGTTCGTCCCATCCGACGTGCGGCACAAAAACGCGACCAAACTACGGTTGGTGCTGCTATCATCAGCTACTCTGTTCTAGGAACCAGCTAGATCAGTGTTTCTCAAAGATAGGCTTGCGTGCAATGTTAGTAAATTGTGTGTTTAGTACGAACCGTTATGTTTCAGTTAGGGTTAGGCATAAGGATTATACTTCTACGTTTTTTAAATTCATTTCGGTGCTATCCAATGAATGTTTTACGGATTTGTCATTTATTAGATGATTTTATCAAAAATGAAATCCACCACGAAAAGTGACACTCTCTTTGTTATTTTCTATTCGGAAAACATACTTTAGTTAGTTAGTTGTGTGTTTAGTAGTAGTTAGTAAATGGTGTTTTTACTTAGCATTAGTGGTACTTCCACGTTTTACAAATAAATTTTTGTTTTATTTACCGAATATTTTATAACCTTTTCGATACATCTAATGATTTATATGATTTCTTAAATCTTGATCTAAAGATAAATTCACCTGAAATATGTAGATTTGTGTATTATTTTCTGGTTCAAAAACTCGCCTTAGGAACGACTGCGCCAGTTGGCGACGTAAAGTTCGCACGTTCCTTAGTGCTACCCCGGTATGCAAGAACCCATTCCTTCCCGTCCCCCCGCCACCCCAAATGGAACCCGCGGCCAACGTGAGGTAACCGCGTGAAGGAAGGAAGCGCACAGCGTTATGCAATTGGTGCCACCCCATCGGGTTTCGCGTCACGGGGCCCCAACAATGTTCCCGTTCGCGCCTGCCGATGATACTGTTGATATTCTGTTGTGTACGGTTGTGTTGCTGATTGCGCAAAATGCGCGCGCAAACGGCCACCGACACGTGTCGGCCCGTTGGCAATTGAATCATCGCACCGTTTTCGGACGCCATTGATGGCGGTGATGGCCGCGTGGTTCTGTTATCTGCTGCCTGATCCGCGTACTTGCGTGATGCTTCGTTATCTACACACCTTCTCGGCACCATCGTGATAGTAAAAACTACATTGAAAGTAGTTTACGTCCTATCGTTTTAGAATAGAATAGTAAAAACGCAATGTTTTCCATGCAGTATACTCTTTTACATATTGTTTCAAGGAGTCGGTGATAGTTTGCTAATAACTTCCAAAATGCCAGCGTAATTATTAAATCAATTTAATAAAAATGTGCATTCAATTATACCGAACCAAAATAGACCAAAGAAGTTGTATACCCGTTAATCTCTTGCAAATTTAAGCAAACATTTTATCATTTCAATTAATTGATTTGATTGATTAAGTAAGAATAAAGTTATAATCTCCCTTGGGTAGTAAATGTTCGTATAAATTTTAGTTTTTGAGTATAGAACCACACTTTGTAATGAAAGCACTGTGATACAGATGGTTGTACAAACCTTCAAAAATCACTTTGACTGTAAATGAAGAAATGTATACATTTGTTGGATCTCTAAGCCGTAGAATAATAAATTATGAAGATTAACCTCGAGTTTAAAAAATATTTGGTTCAACTTTAAAACCAATGCCAAACGAGTAAAAAAATGCCTGTACTACCCTTACTATAATATAACTAACCTTAAGATAAACATGTTTGTGACCCTTTTGTTTAAGCAAATTACAATTTTAGTTCTGACAGTTTGGTTACATTGTAGATGCTAACCAGTTGTTTACGTGGTACTCTAATCCACCCGCAATCATTCTCGAAGGGAATAAATAAGCAGCGAAAAGCAACTCGACCATAACTTGGAGGAAAACATACACCGTGTCACGGCGTGACGCGATTATTATTGCGCACCGCCCCTCAAAATTGCGAGCCCGGCAGAAGTCTAAGGCACCCAAGTCCAAAAACGGACGGATTTCGAAGCCCCGTGCGGGCGAACCTGTTTCGGCTGTAACATTAAACGCTTCATAGGTTCTACCACTTCCGGGGTTTTGCTGGGGTTTCCTGTGGTGTGCCGTGATGTGTGTGTGTGTGTGTTTTAATATGTGGCGATACTCTCACGCTCGGCCACTACAGTTCTGCCTGTCACTTACATAATCAGTCGATTGCCCAATCTTAACCGACGCCAGTTGTCAACCCGTTTCTCCCTACCCCTGCGATCGCGATCGGTCTTTCTGGGAACGCACGAAGAACACGCCTAGAGCTCGCCCGTCGTACATAATTCTAGCATCTCGCTGGAGGTTTAATAATAAAATTCATCCAACGTAACGTGCGGCTGCGGCCTTCGCTCGGACCGGAGCCTTCTCGGGCTGGTCAACGAACGAATTAAGGTCACGATCGTCGTCGACGATCGGTGTTCCGCAAGAGATGGCGTCCGAGGGGTGATAAAAATGGGCATCATCGACCGTTTAAGTATCGTTAGCGGTGTCGGTACGATGCGATGACGCGATCCGGTCGGGTTGATGCGCCCCGCAACTTTATGTCCAAACTTGGGGTGCGGCAAATCTACGACCGTTTGGATTGACCTGAAGGCGGTTCGCGGTCAATGTAGGACGCAGTACTATTTCGACGTTTTTGGCAAACATTGTTAAAGGATAGATTAGTTCTCTTTTTATGTAAAAACATGTTTTATCTTTTAATGCTTGACATTTTAAGGCAACATTTTTTCTCCCAAACTACAGCCTATATCTCCCAAACCGACAGCATTTCCGCTTCGACTTAAAAGCATTGAATTCGCACATTTTTTTCCCGCTGAAAGGGATCCTTAATCGATCGGTTTGTTATATTTACTATCACCTTAATGATAGCGCTCCGCCGAGATATTGTTGATTGTAGTTGATGTGCGCCAACCGGGTGACTTTCCAAAACGATGCTAAAACACTTTCTAAATTCCATTCGCTTAAAATCGCTTTGGCCATTTTGCCGGGCAGTTGTTTGATTAGCAGGAACCTTTTTTTTGTGTGTGTTATCAATAACTTATCCACCTTTGGCGGCAGGGACGATTGGCGATAGATTTGGCCGAGGGGAAAGGCTGTCAATAAAAGAGAAAGTTCTTCATAGCGAATGACGCGAAAACAAATTTGCTCAAAATTTGAGAAAATTCGCCAATTAGTTATGATTTCGCCGGCAGCATAATTCGAAACTATATCTTTTGGCAGGGAATGAGCAGTGATAGAATAGGAAACCTTAAACAGAAAATTAATTTTGTATCCATAAAAAGGATGAAACTTTATTTCTTAGAGCTCACATACTGAAGGCGTACAATTTATTTATCAGGTCGTTTCACCGGCTCATGATCTTTCATCGTAAACAAGGCTAAACTTCCTTCTGATGTCTTTTGTATTTATGTCGGTATAGAACAAACAATATTGTTACTAATTAAAAGTTACGAACAGCCTGTAAGTGTAAAGAATTCTTCAAGTTAGAATTCTGATCAACAAGCACCCCGAAACAGTTCTTCGTCCTTCGATCTTCTATTCCAATGACATACTATACCAAGCGACGTCTTATTATGGAACGAGGAAGCTGGATCGCTTACGGCGCAATGTTTACCTAAGTAGTACGTGAACCGTTACAAAACTGACAGATGCTACCATATTCCCAATGCGCACACATTGGAGCTACTCGTTGTGAGTATCGTAAACGCGGGATCACCTGGGGAAGCTAGTTGTCAATCGCCAAGTGCTCGGAAGGTCAACAGTAAAACCTCACCCAGAGTGACGGAGAAACCAGCGACGACACGCGCAAGCTTAGTATATGTACAACTGCTGATTCGACATTGTGTGGACGCAGGTACATCGCGACTACGTAGTAGTTTATCGGTAAGAATGACGACACGTCGATGATGACGGTTGTCTAGGGGGCCGGAGGGGATCGTTGATGACTTGATGGTAAACAACAACTACTACTACTACCAATGGAGGCTCACAGATGGGGAACTTCCCTGACAGTCATCACGCTAGCGCTCTCACTGCTCGCAGCATCCGAGACACGTAGTCAACACTGTTGGAAGATCGCGGC
Organism: Anopheles ziemanni; assembly: GCF_943734765.1. NCBI lineage: Eukaryota > Metazoa > Arthropoda > Insecta > Diptera > Culicidae > Anopheles > Anopheles ziemanni. The sequence goes on along the minus strand of NC_080705.1, from coordinate 23,170,623 downwards.
ACGTAACGCGATTCCGTCATGATTCCGGTGGCCGCTAGAACACTCTGTGCCGGAAAAGTGTACACTGGAGGCACTTGCTTGGCGGAATGGGGTAGCCTGCAGTATTACACAACGTGAGCTAACGGCTTCCGTGTTGCTGTGCATTCTATCGTTACGACATTTATTGCACGCGGTGAGCAGCGCGCATCTTGCCCCCGAAGGGTGCGATAGCAGCGATCAGTTCCTGCTGTTTGCTTGGACCAGTTTGTTTGTCGATCGTTCTCGGCATGCTCGTTTTCCGATGTGCTGTTTCATCTGAGCATGCTTGGATTGTTAGTAAACAGTTTGATTGTATACCGATGGAGGATGTTTCCATGTTTGTGCATTGGAATTACAAATAGAGACTTCGAAAAAGAATACTAATGAAGGAGAACAGAAGTAGACACGAACAGTTAGAAATGGATTGTAAAGCCATCTCAACTATAACTCAATTCAGTTTTTATCAATTCGAAGAAAAAGCATATTTCAGCTGATTGTGTTTTTTTTCGTAAGCAAACTAAAAAATGTTAAATTCTCCAAATAAGTGTTCCTTGGTTACAATGATGATTTATTGTGTAAAACATAATTACGACAGAGGAAAAAATTGTTAAAGAAAATTAAGGATAAATTAAATCCTTGGAAACTGAAGAGGTTACTGTACCACATAGAAAAAATAAAATTCTTGGGACCACAGAAAGCATTAAGCTAAAGTTGTAAAACATCTAAATATATCTTCACAAGCAGAAAACCACACAAGTTGATGCTTTGATTAATGCCTATAATGACTAATAGGACGTAGTAACCAGATGTCTTGATCTATTGACTCATATCCAGTGACATAAAATATCAACATAACCACGATTAACAACGATTACGCGTACAGATTGCAACTGTGTGGCCATCGTTCGATTAAGTGTGAGAATCATGTTCAATTCAAAAACTCGTCCTGGAAGCAACAACAAAATATGGAATACTTTAAATTACGCCATAAAAATAAAACCACAATACTGAAGATAAGGCGCCGGCGAAAGATTATCGACAGCGAAAGAGAAACGTCAACAAAACAACCAAACAGAGACACAAAAAAAAACAAGCCAATCGCGGTTAACTTCGCTAGAGAGAAACTTTCCCGTCGTAAAGCTTCCGTTCCACCTTCCGTCAACACATCTCTTGTGGCCTCAGCACACTTCGTCCATACAGCCGGCTCATTTTCGGTTGGTTTGGAGCGTCGGGGCGGGTTTGAGGGTTGAAGGTGATGGTGGTGGTAGTTTCAGCTTCAAAAGTTTCAGGCCAGTCAATCACCCTCCCATGGTCCGGGCGACCATGTCCGTGGCCGATGTCAAGGTAAAACCCGGTCAACTACCGGCCTGTCACGGTGGTATGTGTGACACTATTCGTTACCCGGTGACTCAGGAAAACCGCACTCACGGTTCGGGCCGTCGTGAGTTGGTTTCGAAAGTTTAGTCATTTTTTACAACTTTTTTGTTTTGTTTTCTTTCGGCCTGATGCTATTTTTCCTTGTGATACGAATATTTTCATAGAGCGTCAACTTTGCTTTACACTTTACACTTTATTTTACAGTTTTCATTTTTGTATATCGTATTTACTATGACGGTTTATTTATTGGTTATACTTCTAATCAATTGTTTGTTTAATTGTTCACGTTTTATATACTCTTTATCAACTGGGGTACTATTATTTTGGGAGTCATAGGTTGATCAATAGCATTTGCGACTGACTCATTTTTCCGGTGGTTAATATTATGACGAAGAGTCGTATTTCCTAGCATTACTTGTCTGAATCGTACCAGTTAAGAGCATGGCTTGTTTTTTGTTCAACTCCATCTTGGATAGCTGATTCTTAATTAGTTTTATGAAATTTGGCACTACTTTAATATTTGTAACTTTTTATAAAATCTTACTGTCTAGTTTTAGTTGAATAATATAACAAGGAATACACTTTTCCTTCCAGGAAGTGCGACAATTTCACTCTTTTATCACACTTCGTTCTTCCATCGTCTCCCACTGCCCCCAACATTTCCCACCCCTCTCGCGAGGACGGTGCGTTAACCTCTTCGGTATTACATCCTCGTGCGTGCCTGCACGGCTCAACACCCCCTCCTTCCCTCCTTAACCCGGACTCTAAAGGAAGGAGAAACTGGGCCGCGCTCGGGACTCCACGCTTATGTTATGCATAATGGAAAAGCCCCACCTTCCTGCCGATGCCACAGCGCCGCGTTCGATGACCGCCGGTTTCGTTCGGTCATCCGGCAAAGGCAAAGGGATCGCGATGGCGGCACTTTCGCGATGGTCGCGAGAGAGAAAGCGTCCGGTTTCGCCGAAAAACCGAGCGAAATGTCCACCGTGTCCAATGACGTGTCGCACGATGGTCCCACAGCACCCGGCTCCCCTCCTTGCATCCCTTAGTTCTCGCACTGTTCAGCGGGTCCTTCGGTCAACGCACTCCCGCGGTCTCGTGGTCCATCTCACGTGAGCTCCGATGGAAAGTTTGGCAGCTCGGTCGCATCCCCCGGTGTCGGTTGTTTGCGCCCGTGTCCGGATTTCCCTTACGTGTTATTTATTGTTCTTTTATTTTTTTGGGGAAGGTTTCTTTTTCGGAGGCAATGTGTGTGTATTTTCTTTTTTTTCTACTCATACACCGGCTGACACGATAAACAGTTGTACAAAGAGATGACGCTAGCCTCGGATTGTGCTGTCCGGTTACTTGCAGCGAGTTTCACTCGGTGCGGTTGTGAAAGTATTATGTATTTTTGGTGGTAGAAATAACTTCCTCGACGAACGCGGTTATGGAAATAGTTTGCTTGAGGGAAGTTATTTAATTTACGTTTGTACTCGGAAGTAGGTAATTCAATTCAAAAGCGTCTTTCCTCGAAAGTACCACTTAGTTAGTTAAGATGCATTATTAGGTCGACGTTGTTGTGGTTTTTGACGCAAGTAATGTTTTCCCAAATTATCATTAAAACATTTTTATTCTACCAATCAAAGTTAGGCTCGCTTTTTTACACGATAGTTAAAAAAACCGGCACCTCAATTTATTAGCAAATGTATGTCAAGCATGTCACGGTATGTCAAAAGTCATAATCTATCTGTTTGCCCTCGAGGAAACAAGGGCTTTTATCGGCGTGGCTGAAACACACCGAACCACCTACTCCTTTTTCCGGCGTACCCATAAGTTACCCTTTTTTCCGTTGGGTCACATTCTAGCGCTGCAACCAGCAGGATCCTGTTTGGCCTGCATTTGCTAGAAACTCCGGTTCTAAACCTCGATCGAGTGGTTTGTAACGCCCCAGCGATAGCGGTCGAAACAAGTTTTGGGTTTAATAAAATTAACCACAACAATATCTTAAGCCCCACCAGCACTTGAACTTGGAGTTGCTGGCCATGGGCAGCGGAATGTGCGATCGGTTTGGCCTTTCTGTTTTCCTGCACCCACCAGTGGGAGGGGTGGGTGTGTGTGTCTTTACAGCAAGAATGTTATCCTCTAGGTTTGACGGGGCGTCACCGGGGCGTTTCCTGTACGTGTAATTCGGTGCCGTAATGTGTCAAGGCGGAAGGAGAATGCAACCGTAACGGTCGATTTGGATCAGGTTTTGGTTGGGCGTTCGGTATGTAGGTCATGATAACCGATTGTGGGTGTATACTATTGTAGCAACATGTTATAAATGTACTACAGTAAGGCACCGATCGTTGAACGAGTAATTAAAAACCTATTTCTATGAATTTAAAATTAGTTTAAAATGAAACAAAAATCAAAAACGTGTAATTATTGTTATGCAAAAATATCGTTAAAATTGTAATTTTTCCTTCAAAACTTTCAAGTGTTTGTGCCATTTTAGTGCCTAAATAGTCAAAGATCCATGATGTATTTCATTTGGTGATTTTTTTATTTGTGATGTAAGAAAAACGTCTGTGATTTTCGTCTCGATAAAATTTTACTAGTTATTGTTGAAAAATGTGTCGCTCGAATTGATCATATTTGTACAAATTTCATTTTCCAATTGCTTAGCAGTTTATTTTGAATGCAGCTCATTATTTGTACACTAAGTGTATCTGTCAACTATTTTAAACGTGATTGATCTAATCTAATTGGTGGTTATAGATTTACTTATTTTATATTTTTATAGCTTTATTCGGTCATGGTAATAGTTATATTTTGTTATGTTTCATACAAAACCTACGCCTTTTGCATCCACATTGTTGTCTCTCGTTTGTAATTAATGTTTCAATGTTTCTGTTTAGTATTTTGTAACGGCGGATGAATTAACCTCGCGCGTCGTACATAATCACGGTGCCATCAGGGTTGAGTTATAATATTTTCTCCACCGCTCGGCGCACTGAACCTTTTCGTGTTACTTTCTTCACACTTCCTTTTTCTTTTCCGGCTTCCTCGTGCCGCACCTCGCCTTGCCATCGCCCTCCAAAAACTATATTCCTTCCGATTTCGATGCTGTAAGCACGTCCCAAAAGTAAAATCAGCGTCACCACCGCGAGGTTAGTGCCCTTTCACTTGCCCAACTCATTTGCACATTTTCGAAGATTTACAGCAACCTCGCCACCCCGGTACTCCCCCGGGTACTCTCGATCCGTGTAGGACCGGAACCTTAATCGGTCACTCGGATGGCACTTTCTCCAGGCGTGACGTCGAAAGACTTTTTCGTTCGATCTTGCACTCTTTGTCTTTCTCTTTCCAATGTTTACCGCGCGTCTCTCTCTCTTTCACCCTGTCCATCGATCCTTTTTTTCGGAACTATTTTTTCCTTATGATTTTATTTCTTGTTTTCCCTCTTCGCCAACACCTCCTTTCGTTCTTCCCTTCCTGGCGATCATTCCCGGGCTCAGTGTTTGGCTGTTTTGTTTTTTCGTTTCGACTCGGCTTTGGGTTGAGGATTTTCTCCCCACCGGTGGAGAAGCATACATTCGCACTCCTTGTCGGGAAACGACCTACAGACGTCGTTGACCGCGAGTGGCCGCGTTCGAAGTCAACAGAAACGCAGCGGAAGCAAAAGGCAACACATGGGACCGTGTTTGGTGCGTGTCTCATTGACGGATTGACGAAGTTATGTCGGGTGCTTCCTTCACCGGCGAAGCGAAAGCTACCGAAACTCGCTGGGTTGGGCAAAATATTGCAGAAACGCGGGAGTGCGGTTGGAGGGAAGGAGGAAGCGAAAAAAACAGGGTTAAGGAGCGGTGCGAGCATCGCGAGATGTTTGCTGATCGCAAGTGAAAAGTCAACGTGCTTTCGCCCATTCGCTGGCCGCGATCGCTTATTTTGATGCTCGTGTGTCGTCTTCTTCCGTTTCCCTTTTAGTGCCGACTCCCTCCCCCCTTTCCCGCACCTTTTGGGTGGCGCTTTTCTCTTCCCCTCGTTTCGGTGTTCTTCGACGGTGGTGCACCAAAACGAAAGTTTTACCATCCAGTCGCCACCTCCTCCTTGGAGGTAGGGACATCTCCGGGAGGGATGGGTTTCTGGCCCAGCCGGGACCGGATTTTCATACCGATGGGTTCGCGAACCGATGTCACCTCTCCGTGCCATTGTAATGGGTCGTTACTTCATCGTAGCGGGGTCGGTGGCCCCTAGGCGCGTTCGTGTGGAGAAAACGGAACTGGATGGATGGTTTTGTAATTTTTCGTCCTCTTTGCATCAGCTACCCATGCGGGAAAGATGGAATTTTCTCGCCATTAAAAATGTAGCGCTCTGATTATGGTATATTGAAAAATAGATAAACTACATTTCGTTAAAAATTTGATCCTTAAGTCTGCAAGTTTATTGCATGATTACGATAAGATTGAAGTTATCGTTTAACTTAGTTTAACCTGGAATATTTATACCTAGCATAGGCCTGAAAGAAATTTATTTAAAAAATTAAGCTGAGGTGTAAAAAAAAGGAGTTCAATAGCTCAAATTCACAGGTCAAATAAGCGATTGTTAACCAAAACGAAATTCCACAAAACCAATGTGTATGAACCAAATTTGACCTGTTTTGTTACATAAGTGAATCGTTTCTTCATTTTCTATTACTTTTCTATTTAAAGCCAGTAGTAACAATAACTGTTTAAGCTGATCTAGAATGTGCCAACAAGCACAGGCGATTGCATTGCATGGCAAACGCAGAAAACGAACCTCCAACTTCACCCTTTCTTTCCACACCCATCCCCTCACGTCAGTCGCAGTGTAATAATGCATTTTTAAGTAAAATAAAGCCTACTTTAGCGACCCTAGGAAGCCTTGAATGTTTGCCCGTGCTTGGTTTATTTCCTCATACAGTGTGCAGCGTCCGCAGGCGGATTTGTGAAACCGGGTGGAGTCGACACGAAACCGGCGGTGGACCAGGTTTCAGGTCAACTTTACTACCGGATTCTTGTGGCCACCCGTTGCCATCGATTCGGTTTACAGCGGCATGAGCTCGAAGTGAAGCGTTAAGTTGTTATAATCCGGGTTTGTGTTTTGTCTTTATTGCCCATAATTATCGATACGGTCGACATTGGCAAAAAAAAAAAGGTTTCGAGCGAACGCCCGGAGGGGAAGATTGGGCGAATGAAAGGATTCAACATAAAGTCGTGTTTCAACTGGGTTTCTTCTCGTCTAAAATAATTTTTAAAAAATTACTAAAACGTTATACAATGAAATCAACCAGTTAAAGCTACTCCGAAACTGAACATGCACATTAAAATCTAATCGGTAGAATTTTCTTACAACAATACAGACTCTTCAAGGACTATGTTAGTGCTATATGCAAATAAGTTCCATGCCCAAGAATGGTTGGGCTGGTTCGGAGGATAAAACCAACCGTGGGGTCCTATCGAAAGTGCCACGAGGAACCGCATTTTATCATTTCCATAAAGGCGCATGCAAACGCCAACAGGAAAATGCACTTCCATTTGTCCCCTAATCAATCGCCGAAGCGGAGGCCAACCGGCCTGCAAGCAACTCCCTCCCCCGCCGCCCATGCTGCGAACGGGTGCAACATTTCAGGTGTTCCGCCCGGGTGTTGATTTGCTGTCCAGTGCCTCTGCGAAAGGGTGCACCAGAACCGCGCGTGCCTACATTTTATTCTGGTTTAAATCGTTTGATAAACGGTAGACTTCGGTTCGGCCGGGGAGCTGTTGGGGGTGAAATCTCTTAGACTCCCAGCGTATTATCCGTCACGTTCCTCAGGTGGCCTAGAACGGCTTGCCCCACGCGGTCCCGGTCGGGGTGCCCACATACGGCGTCCAAGAGGGAGACCATTTGTCGTGGAAGTGTCGTAACCGAGCGGGCGAAGCTAATGTGTTTTCTCCTGCGAGGCAGCAAGACCGGAGGTCGGAAGAAAGTGACAGTCGCAATTAGCAGCTCTCGTCAGCGGGCCTCCGGATACGCCCTGCCCTCCCTCAAGCTTGACCGGTTTGCTGACATTTCCATGCCCCAGGGCGTGACTACCTCCCAGCCGCTCGTGCAAGGACCTTCCCCCGGCGTCGCACAGAAAGCGAGCAATTATACACAATTTGACATACTCCAGCCTCCAGGCTTTGGCTCCGCGGTGAGCCAGAGATTTATTCGGACCCGGACACCCCAGTTCGCTTCGGTTGGTGTTTTGAATGTCATGTTTTGTCGCCGGCCGAGGTGCACCGAGAAGAAATAGAACCCAGTAATAATAGCCAAGGCTAGGGCGCTCGATCTGTTTGCATTGCAACGGGTTTCGGTGGAGATAATAAATATATCCCCTGATTTATTTCCTGATTTGTAACACGACCGTTGGGGCCGACCGGCCCCTACGACTCCCGCTGATGCGTTTGGGCGGCACCCTTGGGCTGGCTTTTGTTGCCAGCGATTTGCTGGCTTCAGTTGGGCGTTGGGCGAATGCATATGCTATTGTGCACCGGATGGCCTCGTTTCAGGCACGAAGGAATGTCACCTGCCTCGCCACAACGAAAAATGAAAATATACATATTAGAAGAATAAACCAAACACACGACACCGTTTCATCCGGTTCTCATTAAACTACGTGAAAGGTAATGCTTCAAAGCGTATTGAACCGCGATCTTATCTTATTACTTAATGTACTAAGTACTTCTATATTTTATCACATTCAAAGCCCGGTATAAAGAAAAGAAAAGTATGCAAAATAAACGTATGCTTAGTTAGTAGAAATGAAATATATTACCTTTATCTTCAGAGTTTGAATCCAAGCACGATTTTTCTGTAGTTTTGATTTTTAAATTTTTTATATCTTCTAAATACAGCTTTGTATTGCTTATCTGTAATCACGGACGTTTCTAACGTCCAATTGATGGATGGATGAAAAAAATGAATTTACTAAAAGAACATTAAATTTTTTCATACTTAGTCTAAATTGTATAATACAAATCATTTTACATAACAATAAATTATTGCGGAAAATTTTGTTAGAACCTATCTAGAAAATGATAACAATAATTCAAAGTTTTCTTTCAACCCGTACACTTGGTGTTAAGTACACAATGCCTCTAGTATAAAGGTAATCACAGTAATGAAAATTGGACCGTGTTTTATGTTAGAATGGATTTCTATTTAAAGCTAAATCCCCCATTAAAGCGAAATACAAAATTTGTTCTTGCTTTAAACCACTTAGAAAGACGATAAGGTTACACATATGCATGTAGCATATAATTGTCTCCAATCTCCATGAATACTTCTTGCTAAATTGTTTTCAAATTTGTATAGAAAATGCGTAACACTTAATGGAAAGTATGTTGAAATTTAATTTTTAACCTTTACCACAGTATCATTCCACTCTTGCCAACGGCAACTACTAACTTCTAGCGCGATGTGAATCATAAAAGTAGACCAACGTTGTTAAAATGAAAGAGAACGTGGGATTATTATTCCAGTCGAACGCTTCGGGCCGGAGGTAGGAAGTGTCTCAGCAAAGAGATCGCTGTTCGACGCAGAGCCTCCGTTTGAGTGGCCTGCGGCGCTGGAAGAATCACCGTTATGTTGAAGCATCATGGATTGGGTGGTTGGAGCGTGTTTTTGTTTCGTTTTTTTGCTACCCTCCACCGGAGAAAGTAGCATAAAATGGAAAGTGCACAGCCACATTAACACCGGCACACGCACGCATACGGGCCGCGATCGTGGAAAGTAGAACGCACCGATCGTGAAATGTTGTGTAGAAGCGCCATTTGGGAAACCAGCACACAAACCCGATCCGAAAGTGGAGATCTTCCGATTCGCTGTGTTACTTCTCGGTGTCGGTTGTTTGGCCAGCTCCGCAGCACAGCGCAGTGTTGAATAATAATGATTCGGGTGCATTTCCGTCCCGGTACGCGGTGGAGGCGGAGGCCCGGAAGGGTACGATAGGTGCGATTCGGAACACCCGCGGGGTGTGCCAAGGGGTCGAAGGTAGCGGGGAGCGAGCGATGGGAAAAGTGAAGAAACCATGAGTGAAAGGAAAAACAATCGTTGACCGAATTTCGAAGGAACCGACTTTCCAATCGGGCGATGCTCACTCGTTTTCTTCACTCTCGCACCTTATGCTACCAGCATGGAAGCATAGATTTCCCCCGCCCGGTGGGGAAAGCATCCACGCGCAAAGATGGCAAAAGTGTGCCGAAGCATCCGCGTGCCGTGGTGCGTTGTTTTCCTCCATAACCGTAGTCGCCGCACGGTTTCCTTCCAGTTTCCGACTTAATAATGCGATCATTACGAAACCTGTCAACGAATTAATTGCTTCCTGTTCGATTCTTTGCCCCAGTAAGAGTCGATCGGTCTCCCGGGAAGGAATAGACCATAATTATGCTGGCCAGGAGGTGCTGGGAGAAGGGCTTTTAGGAAGTGAGCTCGAGAAATTATGCCATTCTTGGTGATGCTGATGAACATTGCGAGAAAACATCGTTTTGTGCAATCAATTCTGTTCTTTTAACTCTATCACTTATATTTTTGTTAGTAAATCTATATTTCTCAATAGTTTAAGCTCAAAATCTGTCAATATTTCACAGTTACAAGTAATTTCCTTTTCTCTCAACTATTGCTGCATTTTTGTAGTGATTTACTTTCAATCTTAATTGTTTTTAAACTAGTCATAACGCATTCCAGTAACGAAAACTGATACCCTCAACCATAAAGTTGAAGAAACAAAAAATACCGAGGTTGGCTTTTAAAGCATGGAGTACACTTTTTCCTTACCTTCACTGCGTTTATTCATTCGTTGTATACAGTTACCTACAAAAAAGTGTACCTTCCTTTTTTCCCTCTGTTTGGGTTTGGATTTGTGATCTATTTTTGTCGTAGTAATCAAAATATGGCAGGTGAACTTTACACGTGTGATTTAACTGAGCAATTTGAAAGAAAATTGCCAAAGTTAGTTTAATTGTGAAAATCGCGAAATAGTACATATTCCAGAAAATTGACATATTCCGGAATTAAATAGTAAAAAGAAACAATACACTTGCGAGAGGCATACTACTAATACCGCTACAAACCTTAAACATAAACAAAAGAGCTACTCATTTAATGTATTTCAATAAGATAGGAAAATTTTTTTAAATCCTTTCAAAAAGAGCTTTTTCTTACAACGATAAGACCAAAAAGCTATCGAAAGGTTAGTTTAAATTTTATAAGAGCCGTGATACTCTCCTCTTCTGTGAGCCACTGTACTGAACGTGTATTTTTTCTTTTCTTTTGATAAACCTCCAACCGTTTGGTTGCCAATGGGTCTCTTATGCATCTCCTTGCTTTCCCGTGGTGACGAGGTATCTAGGTATCGGTTGCCGAGGAGAATACGCGCACCCGACCCAACCAAAGGAAAGAGAAAAGGGTCAATTACTATGATGCGCGACCAGCGGGAAGTACCGGTAGGGCAGGTTAACCTATTTTTACGTTCGGTTTTCCGTGGCGATGCTGCGTTGGGGTTTGACGGATGCTGCAATTGTATCAAGTTACGGAGATGAGGAAAAAAAAATAATGAAAGGTATTCACCTAGTTTTTAATGAATAATAAGAAGACTATAAAAATGTCTTGATGAAGCAGCCTTATTTTGCGACTGGGTGCAATAAGTCGTTTTCATAGGTTTTATCAAATGCTTTTGAAAGTAAACCAAAATTGTAAAGAGTAAAAAAAAGTATGTTTCGAACCTTAGTTTCTTCAAAAATATGCAAATCCGGCACCGAATGTTCATATTACCTCCCTAAGCGCTTCACTTTCACGTATAGGCGAGAATTTATTTGATAACCGATCTGTTCCCAAATTCAGGCGCCACAAAATGTGTGGATTGTTTTCTGTTTTGTTTTGCATCTTTGTAGGTCACTCCCCACGACACCGTTCCAACTCCACTTTCCACCGGGCGTCGGTAGAGAAATCACGTCTCGTTCTGGGCCACCACCTGATCCTCCGGCAACTTCCCCCGATCGGGGAGGCTGCTTTTGCTAGCTCTCACACTCTCACTGCTGTGTGGCTGCTCAAACATGCGATCACTATCTGCGGGTATCTTTTCCGATCGCTATAGCGGTAGCGTTTTCCGAGCCAAGACTCGCGACTCCAAGTCACCGTATTTCTATTTTCTTGTGCTCCTTCGCGACAAATCTTGGCGTGGGGGCTTGGAGATCCCCGAGCAACGTGAGTGCCTCTGTCGAGTCTCCCGGTTTCAAGAAACTCTAGCAACGAATACCTGACGAAGGTGGGTTTGAACTACCGAGAGAAGTAGCATTGGCTTCCCCATTGCGTGGACCGGACGAGTATCGACCGATTCCCATCTGTGGTTGCTCACGAAAGTGGGATAGTGAAAGTATAGATCGCACGGATCGGGCCTATCGTGGATGGAATATAGGTTATGACATAATTAAGTCACTACCGGTTTACACCGCAGCTCTAAACCGCATTAACATTCTTTGCAGTAGATTCTCCGACATCATTTGAGGTTCGCTTGATGGGCTGGTGGGATTAATTTAATTAGCTTGTTCGCTTTTATTGTTTGATTTTATTGTTTTTAGTTGGCCTATTTCAATGAGATTTTTTCATTATTTCTCTTAGTTTGTTTTAGATTTGTATATATAGTGATTGTAAATTTAACTAACTAGTAGCTTTGTTGTTCTTAAACAATTCGAAACATTTCAAAAACAAAAGAACATAAAACAAAACAACCCAAACATTAACCCAGAATCCATAAACAGGAGAGCTCATGTACGGGATAATATCACGCCATTGGACGGGCTTCGAATAAAAAACCTGAACAATGAAAACCTTACTTCATTGACAAGTTTAAGTTCAACTTCGCAAAGTAAACTTCACATTTCTAAAAATTCACACCCGGTTCAGGTAAGTACATCGAGCAAGAGTTTTTATTTTAAGTCAGAAAGAAATTTTCATTTCCTTTCCACCTAAACTTTTCAAGTTCCATACCGGCTTTACTGTCGGTTATGTGATCAAAACGTGGCCTAGGCATGTGTCGCGTGTCCGTCCACGCGTGTGCCGTTTTTCCCGCTCGCAGAAGCTTTACCGGCAGGCGGAGTTTTCCCTCACTTTTCCTTGTGCCAATGCGCTAATGCTGGCGGGTCAGGCCTAAACTTTGCCTCGCTATTTTTACTGATACGTTTACACTCTTGAACCTTAGCTTTTCTTGTGGTACACGACTATTTCGAGCTTTGAAGCTGCAACAAGCTGGGTGGAAAAACACTCGCACACACGTGCTCTGGACTGCGTGACGAGGCAACGTGACCGGAGAGAGTCGATTTTCCCGACAAAAGCTATTTGTTGATGGGGGAGGAGACAATGGGACTGTAGGGTATTTCTTTTGTAGGGTCACTAACTTGAATCAATACTTCAAAATTTTATAGTCTATGTGAAGTTGGCTTTTCGAGTATTTTTATCTATTAATTATAAAATTCAATTAATCTTAATTTTACTAAATTTGTATTTTTATCACCTATTTGGAGAACTATTGATTGTGTATTGTGTAATGTGTTTTTTCCCCGAACGTTTAAATGTGTCTTGTGACATTATTTTTTCCCCTTAAATAATTTGTTGATAGTTGTTTACATAACTTGTTCGTTTGAATGAAATTTATGTGCCTGCCGATATCCTGCTCACACATTAAATTATCCATTCGTCTTTTTTTATCTTTTCTCTTGTGATTGATGAGCCACACGTTACATCAATAGAAGAATTACAAGTTTTCAACAAGAAAACTCAATTTGATTAAAAACAAAAAAGAAATAAAAATCGTTTAACCAAATGTTTACCATTTTTTGCAGTTCAATGGTTGACCCTGCCGTGTAAAGGCATAAACTGACAGCGGCAAAGCGAAGCAATCAAGCGTTCGTTTGACGATAAAGTGGGAAAACCTCAATTTCTCTCTATCGTTTGCTGTTTTCGATTGTGTTCTCTCCCCGTCGAAACCGCCGCCGATGACGCACGAGAAATGGTGAAAGTAGGTAAACCTTTCTTCCACCCATTCTTCACCGAGCCGCGCGAGCAAATGCCGGCATCTTCCGAACTGGCGCCGGAATATGCACGCTGAGGTCCGACAGGTTTGTCCACGGTTATGCGTACGTGTGACGGTTCTCGTGGCGACCATTCGACCCCAAGCGGATCTGAGTCGCAAAGAATGAAGCCTTTGGCGAAACGGGAGAAATGGAGAAAATAAATAGTGAACTGTTTAAGTTGCCCTCCGGCTAGTCCATCGCTCGTTGGGCCAAACATGGTCAACTAAAAGGCTCGAGGTTTTATTCGCTCTCGGTTGGATGCAACCCAACGCAAACCATTTTCTTGTAGGTGAAAGTTGATCGAAAGGCCAGCGAAGAACCGGCGGAGAATGAGAACGGGGAAGTCAACTGGTTAAAACTTCACCTCCAAGAAATGCTTTTGGAAGTTTAATCAAACGTCAAATCAGATACATTGAAAATTGCATCTAGACAAGAACACGAATAATCTGGAGCGAAGTAAGAAGAAAACCACAGAAATGTGATGCTTTGGACACTTTTGTTATGGTATGGTTTTAATAAAAGCCCAACCAATTCGTATGGTGGTAAACAACATAGTTGTTTTTACGAATATTCTGATTTATGGACTCCTGGATAAACTGAAATAGTTCCAAGCTAGTTGCTACTTCGCTACTTTACGAACTTGTGTTTCAATATTTGGAAAACTAAAAATTCAAACAAATGATTCAATTTTATTTCAGCCAAGTTTACTAGTTTTATCTTTTGCTTAGACAAACATAATCGTGATCCATTTCTATGGTGAATCATTATGTGTTTTATTATGTGTAATTTTTATTGTTTAACCAGGCGCCTCCATCACTTAACTTCAATGGTAATCAAAATGAATCACACATGAAACATTCATGTATTAATTTTTCTCCAATTCAAAACACTCTCAATTAAGCCATGTCGTAGTAAATACTACCAACCCTCGTGAACAAGTATTGATTCGAACAGTAGAAAGAATGACGCAATGTTCAAGCGAATGACATTCAACCGACGCTGGCGATACCATTGCTGTCAAGGTACCGTTACATCTGGATTGCATCTATCAGCTGCATGGTCGAGCTGAGGGACCATGATCTCAGTTTGCACGTCTGCTGCACTGCAAGTAAAATCATCGAATGAATGTCCTTCGAGCCGTTGGCAAGTGTTTCCTGCTCGTTTCTGCCATGAATAGTGAATAGTGGGCGATTAGTTGTCCCCGGATGGGATAATGAGGCAGCAGCGAATTCAAACTTATGCAAGGTGGTGGAAGAAAGTAATATTAATCGAAGAACGTTCGAGCTGGTTTGCAGGACGTTTTTCCGGAAGATGTTAAAACGGCGCTCCATAAGAGGAAACAGATGGTCAGTGGTAATCTTTGGATGTTTCATAGATACGTTGCTAATTTTTATATAATTACTTGACTTTAGATACATTTTAAAAGAATGATATTTTATAGCAAACTATTTTTGTGTCAATTCCAAAGCTAAACATTATTTAAATAAATCAATCAATATGTTAAGATGTAAAAATGCAGCAGGCAAGAAAAAATACAACAATAAACCTGTCACATCATCTTGTTATTGCATCTAACAGTAATGACTCGGTGCGGCGCTTAAAGCCTACGCAAGGGTACGTTCTTGAGCGAGAGTACATCCGGTATGCCATCGGATGAACGATAAACGTCAGCCATTTGCATGCCGGCGCAAACAATTGCGAAGTGACAAACGAAGGATGAGTGACTTGGATTCTAACAGTTGCAGTTCTGGCGAAGTGTATTTTATTTGCACACTCATCGACAACAATCCGAGCGGCCAGGGTCAGTCGCCGGAGGTGGTGTGTTGTTGCCCACAGTCTCATCTTTCGTAGATTAACGTACTTTTTAATTTATATTTGCATTTTCGCGACTTTTCAGACTTGTTGAAATGAATTTTAAGAAATTTTCTGATAATCGTTTCATTGCTTCAAGTACACATGCGTTTAAACCCACATTTTTCCGTGTCTGAAAAGTAACCGTCTCGTCGCCAAGTCAACCATGGTCCAGTACTATAAATCATTGTTCACAGGCGAGATTATTAGCGCGACCACTATTGCATCAGGCTGACGGAAGAGTGCACCGATAAGCCAGCCGAGAAAGGACAAACGGCTCGTCGTGACAAGCGCGGCAAGGCTTTGGCCGTGCCCTAGAGCGAGGATCTTGAACTCCGACGAACCGCTACCCGTACCCGTCTTCCTCCAAACTCGTACCGTCGCCCGGCGGGTAATTATTAATGATGTTATTCAATCGGTGCTCGACGCCGATGGCGTCCAATGGATGAGGTCGGTTGTGGAAGGGCCGTCTCCTATGGGGGGTTTCAAAGTGTAAATAAAAACCACACTTCTCCTTGCGGCTGATAACGGTGAGCAAGTGTGTGGGGGGATGAAAACTAAAAGGCACTCCTCCGCACCCCTTGAAGACAAAGAAATCCTCCGTCTGGGCTTGTTTGGATTTCGTTTGGTTTTGTTTTGTTCTGCCAGCCATGGCGGCTACATTCGCGGAATGCATAAGTTGCGCGCGCCGTCGCGGCGTGGCAAAAAGCGAAATTAATATTCCGGGAATCGTGAAGCATCTTCCGTGTGGTCGACGTCGTGTCGGCAGCGTCCAGCGTTCTGGGAACCGGTCAATGCGCCAGCAATTAGTATCCATCTAGCGCTGACGAACTCGTTCGTTTAGGCCTGCTCTGGACTCGAGATCAATCGCTAGTGCTTGAACTTCACAGAAACAGGACGTTTACGATTCTGATGGTTTGCCAAAAAGCGATGCTTTCTAGAATGGACGGGGTAGGATTCTAGGAAATGTTTCGGAAATTCGCTGCATAGCTGTTCCAAATTGATGCACGGTATTTTCATAAATAAATTTCGAAGAAGGGCTTGTAACAACTTGAATTTTCAGCACTTAATTACTTGGGGTCCGCATTTATTTTCAACCAAAGAAGACAATTAAATTATCTAAAATTGATCTTTAAAAACATAAAATCACAAAAGATTTAAGATATCGTTTAAGATATCAGTAAAAAGAGACTCAAAAGCCATTCAGGGACAAAAAGAAAGGTACTTTTTTTGAAACTGTATCAATCTTGTTTAGTGAAACGAAGGCGTATGTCCTACAAAAGGTTTCATTCCTTTCTAATTAAAGTAAATTATTAAACCTTAAAGTTTGTACGTTTTTTATGTTATGTTATGTTATGTTTATTGTGTACCTTTAAATCATTCAAGAATAGCTTCTGTTGACATACCCTTTATTATATCAATAAATATTAATACATTTTATTAAAACATCTTGGTATAACTTGGTATAACTTATGCTCTGATTTAAAAAAAACTATACAACTTCAATAAAACGTTGAAATAGGAAGAGACTTTGTTATTTACCAACCGACACTCATCAACCACCGCGGCTAATCACATCCTATTAGGTAATCATTCTTATCAGTATCATACTCTACAACGCAGTCATCTCGGTATTAATCGCTCTTCAGATTCTTCCCGCTACAGTGTTGGCCTATTTCTTAGCTTTCTTTATTCACTACCGCTCAGTTAAGTGGCAAATTCTTGTGGTTTTAACGCAATTATTCCTGTTTTTTCCACTATATCGACGTACCTTTCCAATGTTTCCAAGGTGCTGGAAATAGACTAATAAAGCGCGCATTTCTTACGATTGATTGCTCCGGGTTGCGTTCCCGTTCGGCGTAATCGAGTCGGCCTAGAACACTATCAGTGGGGATTTCTTTTTTCTAATTCACCCATGCTGCCATTGGGACTGGGGCCGAGGCTACTATCAGTGCGGCCTCGATGTGTGTTACGTCACAATTCGCACTTCGTTCGAACGTTGGCGGCGCGGCGGAGCCGTGAAGCAGTTTCTTCCGGCAAGTGATTATTTCACTTTGCTATTCTTAGAGTGGGCTTAAAATTGGCTCGGTAACGGGCCTATTCGATTGGGCTCGTCCACTATCTTTCGCGAGGCGTACGGTGGAGCATTCAGGCTATAATTTCATAATCCACCACGAAGTGGATTGTAACTCGGTTCTACCCATGCACGTTGGCTGCGGTTTGAAGGCTCGATGACGTTTGATCTGTTAGACAGAGAGCTACCGCAAAGTGGAGCTGCTGTTTGTACGAATTATCACCAATACCCCGCTTTGTCAACTGGCTCGAGTTGCATTGTTTACGGGTGCAGCCATGGGAAAAACCCTCGAAATGTTGAATGAAATCCGGCTAATGAATCGATGACCCAATGGTGCGCTAATCAAAGCTTCCGCTAAAGATATCTACGAGCGTAAAGCTTCTACCAGCTGTTGACATTAGCTTCAAATGAAATGTACTTTTGGATTGCGCGAAGAGTTGTTCGAAAAGGAACAGGCAAATAAACGCCCGAGTGAATCAAAATTAAATTACCAAAGTGCTTTTACATGGACGGATAAAATTATAAAATGAATAAAATTGGTAATCGCATGGAAATGTGAATGAATTGAAATAAATAAAAGCGAAGTAAAATAGAACATGTTTAAAAAAAACCTTTGATAAATATTATATAATCATCAAATCGATTCACAATAAGCTCATTCCCGAGGAAAACAACCAAAGAACATTAAAAAATTATCAAGCTGAATCATGAAAAACAAGACGATGAAACCATTTCGCAAAACCTTGTAGCTCCTGAGGGGTAACAAAAACACATCATAATCTGATGGCCTTCGGTGCCGGGACCCCATCGGTGACCAACTGTCACAGTTTTTACGCCTCACGTACTGAAACCCGGTATAAGGGCGGAAAGCAGCAGGGGAGAAACAAGAAAGAATCAACAAATAAACAAACGAAAAAAACGGGCACACCAGCAAATTCGAACAGATTCTTACAAGAAGTGAATTTTGATTGCCGCGTATCGGCTTGGCATTTCTTGGCCGGCCAAGAAGCAGAAGAAAAAAAAACAGTAAATATACCGCAAGAAATAAGTGAACGAAACGAATAAAAAACACCCTTCGGGGATGATCAGAACGCTGGAGGGAGGAAAAAAACGGCACCATCAACGGGCAAACCAACGCCACCAATATTGTCGCCTTGGTCGGGTCGTCTTATTATCACTTTTTTTTCTCGAATGAGGTCACGACAGCAGTAGAAGTTTGCTTTGAATTTTTCAAACCATCAAGCAGATAGCATTCATTATGGCGTATGTGTGTTTGTCCATGGGGTAAGTCCTCGCGTATGTCGCGACGCGAGCGTACTGCTGCCGGCCCCAAATGTTTGCATTGCGGAATTACATCAGCGATTGCCAGCATTATGTAACATTTATAACGTTGCGCCCCGCGTTCGGGCTCGAGCGTCTTGGCCACCATGTCCAGGCTCCTTGTGGGGTGTTCTTGGTGTTCTTTCGACCATTTTCGACACCCGCTTCGCGTGTTAACCCCGGACCGGAGCGAGGCGGGCGCCAACTGTGCCAGAGAACGGGACGACGGCCGAAATTCTTGCCCAATTAACATATTTCATTATTTGTTTGTCTGTGGTTTTTCGTTGCCTTTTTTTATCGCTCCACAGCGCTTTACGGTGCTTATTCTTTGCCGCTGCCAGCAGTTTGAAGTACATGCGAGTGGGCAGAATTGTGCAACGGAATTCGGTTCGACCCACGGCACGTTCTTTTCGATCTGCATTGTAGAATTGATGGCAGCTGGCAGGAGCGTTAATCGAGGAAAGCATGTTTATAGAACTGTAGGTTGATCTAAAACCTAAACTAAATGAATAAATAAACGCGCTCTCGTTAAGCCAGATTATCGTCAACCATAACCTCTTTCAGTGGAAGTTTATGTTAGTAAAATTATTAGTTTTTGATTGCGAAAATGAATGACATCATCATAAAGCCTTCAAGTCCAACGATAAAAATGCAAAAGTATTGAAGGAAATTATTAAAACACAGTGTACATTAACTTTCAAACTAATAAAATAACTTTTACCATCAGTTTAAAATGTACAAAATAATGATCTTGAATAGTTGATTAGAATTTTTTGAAGATAAAAAAACCACGAGTTTTTAAACAGATTAAATCAACATATGAACAATTCTTTCTTTTATTCTTTTAACGGTTTCATAGAAAAAAAAAACAATATTACAATATTTGATCCTATCGTTAAAAATTCAGGTATGTTTAACGTAAAAATCAAAATGCCACCCCAATATCACTGACCTAAAATCACTTACTTCCTTCTTCACGTTGTTCGATTCCAGTATTTAATTGATTGATCCCAATTCGTGCGTGGAAAACGAAAAATGTGCAGTCAATTTACTATGCACTTCCAAGCCCACGGTGAAGAAAACTCACACACACACACAGCCGGTCGGTCGCCCAGTTTCGCGCGGGTTGTTTATGTAAATTGAAACGAAATAAAATAAAAGCACTAGACACGGGCACGTTTTATTTATTAGTATTTTTATTCGCCACCCAGCGCACATTGTTCCTTCGAGTGCTCAATTATACCATCCCTTGTCCTCCACTTCCATTCGTTTACCATCGTCCTAGTGAGCCAAAACCGCCACGCCACGCAAAAGTGCTTCCGATTGCACGCGGCCACGTTTTCGCGCCGAACGACACCGATTTTTCCGATGACGCGAACGTAATAAAATAGGCCACGAGCGCTTTTCCGCCCGACAAACCCCAGGGTTTGTTCCCCTCCCCATGCCCGCCCACCCGGGACAGACATGTGGCACTATATGGTGATTACCTAACCGCCAAAGTACTCGGCCGCCCGAGTGCGGTTTGCCCGAGCTCACGTTATTGAGTCATATCTCGCGGGAAAAATTGCGCCGGGTGGACCTTCCGAAGGGACGGGAGCAACCGGGAGCGGGAGCTTGCACGGGGGCTTCAACTCAAAACGTTTGGCTCGAACCCGTGCACTCGTGCCCGAACCAAATTACTAAACAACCCACACACGGGTGGACGACGGCCCTAAACAGCACAGTGTGGTCGAGAACATTTGTCTACATAGATGGGAAGCGTTAAAAAGATGGGCTTGATGAGTTGTAATTCCTTCATTTCATCAAATTTTACTAAGTAATATTGATGTTCTTAATCTTTTATTGGTTAATTACGTTCTAAGTTACTTTAAAAATATTTATGAAAATTATATAAATCAAACACTCCTTCAAAAAATCTTGTAAACCATTGAATTAATTGGAAATTGATATGATAATGTACATATAATAACATGTAAAATATCTTTATATGTAATTTAGTTGTTTTAGTTGCTAATAAAGTTATATGCACCGTATTATGTACACCGTCTCAACGCGGTTGCCCTACACATGTGTTTTTACACATCGACGGGGATGTAACGCATTCCTGTAAAATGTCTCTCGGTCTTCCGAAAAGAAGTCTCGTCTCTGCTCCACTAGCGTCCAAAAACCAACAACTTCTTTCAGATAATGCCTGGAAGTGTCCCCATGGTCGCACACAGGTATACAAACAGCATCGAGTGTCATAGTCAGATCTCACATAACGCAGAACCGATCGGTTCTTGCAGACGGCGAGAGATTGTTAAAGGACTCGTCGACCGGAGGTATAATTTCATCACATATCTTTTCTTAATCAGTGGGTTATTCCTTCCTTCCTATGGGCGGATGGCCAAGAGGGTCGCGATTGGATCGGGAGATTGTTTTTGTTTTTGATTGGATGCCATTTTTTGTTGTGTTCCTCTATTTTACGCGTGTTTTATTCTGTTCTTTTTTCTTCTTTTCATGCCATTTTCCCTGCTGGCGTTTGCCACTGTTTGCCAAGGTTGAAATATTTGTTTAATGCAACACATTTCAAACCATTTTTTCGCAACCAGAGTTTGCACTTAGATTGTTTTGTTTTCTCGTGTTTTTTTTTAACGTAAGCAGTAAGAAACGAGTAATCTATCTCGAAAAGTGTGCCAGTTCTACTCGCCTGTTTGCGTTGTGTGTTCCTTTCAAAAGTCGATTCTCTTAATCTTAAGTCATCGGGGTCGCGCGTCGATGGCGCAATTGCTGTAATTTTTGTGCTACATTTTAGAAACTTTTTTCCGCGGTAGGTTTGTTTGGCCAATTCGTCATCGGAGGCTTGCTCTTTGGCTGTATATGGGATTAAGCACACACACATCTGGACGCAAGGATGCCAAAAAACCCTTGACTCATATCAGATGGCAGTGACGTTCCCGTATGAGAAGTACTATTTATGGATCATTTGATGTGACTCATTTATAAAACTCGTTCCGTATAATTTGAACATTTCCGAACAAAAAAAGTTTCAGATGTAGTTCAAATACAAAAAAAATCCTGTTTTGATACGAAGGGTAACACAATACAAATTACGTCAAGTTACATTCAATTACGTAAATTTTGCCTGAAACACGATCTAACGTGTTTTACCAATCAATCAATTGAATGTTCGTCATGTATAAAAGGGGATTTGAAAACAATAAAAAAATAATGTCGAACGTAGAATTTCTTTATCAACGCTCTAGATAACACATTGACGTGTGTTTCGATGATTACACTTCGTTATGTGCGGGAGGAGAAAAAAGAACGAAAACAAGGTGCGTTACCATGAAGAGTAACATACAAATAAACGGGCAGGAACAACTCTTCTGTTCTCTGACGCCATTTGATGCAATTGGCTGCGTGACATCAGCTTCCTTCCCATGAGGGCAACCTTATGCAAACCTTCGCCGTTGGGAGGAGAATAAAGAACGCACGTTCGCGTTGCACTCGCTCGAACGCTGGGACAAACTTGCTCCCGATGCTCTAGGGTTGCACAAAGGGCAGCCATTGCACATACGCATTGCATTGGGAACATAACGTTGCGACACGTGCATGCGAAGGTACGGCGCTGGCTGAAAATAGAACCCTGGAGTGGATGCACCGCACTTTCCTTCAAGGCGCCACCAGGCGAACATGAAACGGAGCAATAAATAGGGATGTATTTATAATATTAAAATATTTTCGAAGGGGAAAAATATTTTCGAAGGGCGGATGCATTCGTGTGGAATGCAGAAATCAAGAAATTATTTGAGATAGTTTTTTCGAATGCTTTGTTTTCTTCACACGCTTTTATTGACTTTAGTATTCTGGTTAATTTTGTCACAAAAATTTGTTGTTTTTAGTCAGCTTTTATTTCCATTTCAAACTTTTGCAAACGACCAGCTATGCTAACTCTCCGTTGCCTGCGCCATCCAGGCAAATGTATCCGTAAGTCCTAAAATAGATGTTGCAAGGAGTGAATAAACTCCTTTCGAATGCTAACGGAACTCCAAGAAAAAGTCTGAGGGAAGGAAGAAGGAAGGGCCTCAAGTAGTAGGCTGCCATGAGCACAATTATCGCACGGATGAACGCAACGGGTGTCACGTTGCGGCAACGGTTGTGTTCCCCACATCCTCCCCGTCAACCATCGCATCCTGCACACGTTTCCCCTTTACGAACGTTATCAGCAGCAGGTAGTAGGCGGCCCCACCCGCTGCCACCACCACTCACCGGAACCTGAACGGAGCGGAACTTTTTGATGATGCAACGTGCCGTCAGCAGGTTTGAGAAAGGAATTGATCGGATTCGTCGTAACGGGACGAAAGGAAACCCGAACCGGAAGGAAATCATTTCCACGGATCGCTTCTGAAATTCCCACACACTCGGGAAGCCACTTTGCAGAACCGGCTTCTCCACGTGCTCCGGCCAAGCCCAGGGACGCCCCGCTCCGCCGTCTTTCATGAACTTCGCACCGGGCGGTGAGTCATCGGATTGCAATGTGCCATCCTATCTCGTGCTGTCGAGGCACGCCTGACGTGGTCGAATGGGAGGGTGAAAAATGTCGTGGCGATACTTGTTGTAAATCATTTTTCTGCTCATTGCGAGTAATTATTTAATTTTTGGTTAACATAATGACGATGTAATTGTCGGTTAGTCAACGTAACTTTGCCATTTAAGTGGTTAAGCTACATTTATTTTTATTTGAAAAAATCCAACCAACGCCTTAGTTTGAACAAAACCACGGAACAGTTCTTACAGAGTACACAAACATACCATGTACTGGATTAAAAAACCCCACACACTATCCTAATTTTTCCCGACAATAGATAAAACTTTTTAATCGGAATTAGAGGTAGCTTATCTAAGTTACTAAAAGGCACAGGCACGTGGTTGAATTTTTCTAACCAAACAAGAAACGATCCATAACGGGGTTTTCGGTACTTTCTCTCTTAGATTAATAAAAACATTTCTTATTTGGGGTGTTGGATACAAATTATTAAAATAACGGAAGTCTGTAATCTAAATTTTTCAATTTTCCAGAATCAAGGTTTCTATGTACACTATGAAAAGATGTGTTTTATAATTTATTTTGATGTATCATCAATATGTCTCGCATGCTTCACATAAGTTGAAAGGATTTTAATTTTGTTTTGCATCTAAATAATTTATATTTGCACTTGTCACGAGCATAGTGTACAACATTTTAGATTGTTTCTGTTATTTCATAAATTTAGTTATTATTATTATTATTTTTTATTATTATTATTATTATTAAAATTATTATTATTATTTCTATGATTGTTTTTTTTCATGTTCATGCTTTTCTTGTCAAACCTTATAATCTGTGAAAAACTAGACTTAAAATAATGGTAAATATTTAATATCTTTAAAGAATCTGTTATTGTTCATTAAACGTTATTACCCAAAAGTTTATTCAAGTTAGTGAACGAACAATGGAATGCAGAGTGAAATCAAATGACCGGTTCACTTGATAACTTCTCACCCGCAAGTAAGCTTGACACTGCAGGATTAAATAAGCCAACGATGGACACCCTTGCTTGCGACAGCGGATTCGGTTCTGCCAACTGTACTGAAAGCCTTGCTCTAGCCTCGCCACCTACCGCCATCGTCGGTGCATCTGCAGCAGTGCACTTAAACGTTCCTGCCGTTGCGAGCCGCGTGTCGGCGTGACATTCATCTGTACATGCGTACTTCCATCACTCGCTTCCCTCGCCGAGGACCGAGGACGGATCTTACGATTCTTTGTTATGCCCCACAGGGCAGGATGGTTGGTAGAACGCCACTTCTCCCATACCACAACCCCAGCTGCCCTTACTCCCCCTCAATACCCAGGCACCCGCTTGATAAAGAAAGCGAAACCTTCATTCCGGTACGGCACCGAGGTACTACGGTTACGACAACAAAGAGAACCAGCGACGTCTGGCCGATATCTCCCCCATCTCGAGCCGCCCTGCGCTGCCACTTCCTGTCTGCTCGTACTTTGTTCCCCATCCCCTTTCCCAGCCCTTTTTCGCGTGAGTGGTCTCTTTTGCAATAGGAAACCACCAACACATAGAAGGGACCTCCCCGACTTGCCATATGTACATCCTTGTTCCCGACAAACAAAAACCAAACTTTGCGCCATTCTTTGCCCTTTCTTTTTCTCTCTATCTAACTGCCGGTAACTTTCTTTCTATTTTTATACATCTCTCTCTCCCTCTCTCTTTTTTTACAGACACATAAACACAGTCGGAATGCAATACCATCGTCATCTTCATCACTGACCTGGCATAATTTCTCGACGGTTGAGTGAATGTTTGGCGGCACGCGTCTCCCATCTCCCTCTCCCGACCCCTTTCGGGAGGAAATGAGATCCCTGTCGAGGACGCAGAGTATCCCTTCTCCCCTCCCCCCCCCCCCTCCTCACCACCCCCACCGTTCTTCCGACGGATACATTTTGTCTAGACTTGGGTGATTCAGTTGACTTTACCTAACACCAAACCGTTTCAAAAATCATGTCCTTGCGTATTCCCTTCGTATTGCTCCCTTTTACCGTGGGTGAAGATTTAAAGTGGATTCATCGAACGAGCTCTTCATTTTATTTTTTTCATTTTACATCATTTAACACATTCCCCAAGGGACAAACCCTTGCCTATCTAGTCCGTCTTTTTAGTTTTATAATGATTTCCGTATTGCAACCAACCAGTCCGGGACCATCTCTCCATCATCCGCTGAGCACGGATGACGCATACAACGGATACCACCGGTAAACAACGAAGCAGACAAAACGGACGGGAAGAAAACTCCACCGGCGGAAAAATCCCCCCCAGCCCTGCTGCAGACTGTGGGCTCCCCCATTGATGGCCGCGGAAGGTGGTGAGATACCGACGCGATTTCCGAAGCGCCCGAGAGCGTGTCTATGTGTGGGTTTCCGTCTCATTTTGCTTTCTTTTTCCCCGCTGCAGCTTGCCTGCAGTGTGAACGCGAACAGCACACCCCACACAGGCCAGGGGGGGGGGGAGGGCAGAATAACACAAAGCAATCATGATATGTGCGCCATTGCCAGCAGTGCGCCCTCGGTGTTGCGTTTCGTCGGCATTTTGTTATTGCTCCGATTTTCCGTCCCGTTCGCCACTTTGCGGCGGCCAACGTGACCTAGAATACAAACGCGCCTCCCGTGAAGCACTTCGAGGACTGAGGGTGGGGTGGAAGGGGGTCTACGTTACTCATTGCCACCATAGGGAGTTGCATGCACAGGTTTACCCAGGGTACACGGGGCGAGCACATTGTGTGAGGAAAATCCTTCTCCAAGGGAAACTTGAAGAATTTCTTGTGATAATTTTACACGTGGAAAAATGGTCTCGATCCGACCAGTAGTTTAGAAGTTATGGTCGTTTGAAGATCCACCCTCCCCCTTGGGGGAGGCAGGCCATACAACACCCTGACGCGCAATGAATAATTCGTGGAATGGAAACGCGGTATGAAAAGAGGTTGTTCGACGCAAGGGTAAGTGCGCGTCTTTCGACCAGACAGTTTGAGTGGCGCGTTCGGGCGCCCGCGAGCTGAGTGCCCCGGCTTCGGGTGAGTTCTGCGAACGCGTGCGGTTCGACGGCGCGGATGCTTCCTGCCGTTGTGCCGGATTCGAACCCGGCTAGTCTTGTACTAACTCGCAACCGGAGCAGACGTGAAAAAGCGGCGCCAGCCTTCTCCGTCGGTCCTCGACAGTTCGAGATTGGAAGAAAATAGAGAGCAAACAGTTAACAAACGCTAAACGCAAACAAAACGGTGATCGCGTTCGTACGGAAGAAAATATTTTTCTAGTGAAATTACAGTGCATTACCCAACATAGTAGCCGACCCCAAATAACGTCGAAAGTTATTTCCCTACGGCATATAGAGGAGATACGATTTGAGTTGTTAACGTGAATTGTGAGAAGTGTTTGGCACTTTCGAATCAAAACCGTCCCGGTGGAACGCTTGGTGCACCATAGGTGCATCGCAAAAAAAAGCATCCTCTCGAGCGGGTGGTGGTGGTGAAGTGGTCTCGCCAGCTCCAATCTAGGAAGACCTTGGCTGCTAGCGCCGTAGGCTACAACGCCTACAGAGCGACGCATAACCGACCGTGACCGTGGGCCAGACCAGCCCGTTGTCCGTGGTCCGCGTGCGCCCAGACACAAGTGCATTCAACTGGCGGTGCAGTGCCGGAGTGTGTTAAAAAGAGAGAGAGGGAGCGCACAGAGAGCCGCTTTTTGGTGCAGCATCAAATACACAACGCTCGAGCGTGAAATAAAAAGATACAGCAAGCAGAAACCGTAATTTGTTGGCGCTCTATTTTGTGTTCGGCCAGAGATTCGGTGTGAAAAGTACGTATAGTTCGTGCGAAGTTCCGGATGCAACTGCATTTACTACAACATTGAAGTGTCGAATTTCTAACGCCTAGTGAAGGTGGCATCGGAATAGAAAATTATAATTGCCTTGTGAATATTAAATTGTAGTGCGGAATAAATTTCCGAGCGAAACGCGAGCGTAAGAGTCGCCACGTTTGAAGTGTGATCGTTGTTTCTGTGGTCCGTTGCGGAAAAGGTAGAGGAGGCAAGAAAACAGAAGTGGGTCATCAGAAGAAATCGGAAGCCGACGAGGCGCAACAAGTCTGAGGGGAATAATCGTGACGAGCAAGTGTGTGGCTCTGGGAAACGAAAGCCGCATCCACAAACACCAAGTTGTGCGTGAATTGTGAAGTGTATTGAATTTATAAGCCGTAAAAAAATTAAGGCTGTACGGTAAAGAAGTTTTTTACACAACAAACGCAAAAAAAAGGCCAAGTCACAAGGATTTACTCTACGCGGTGGAAAAGTGGACCATTCTGAAGAGTGGGCCTAAGAAAAGTGTAAACCGAACCACACACAAACACACACCTTGTCGCTGTCGATCGACGGTACGACGTTCAAAATCAGCCCCAACGGAAGTGCTGCTGCTCATCGTTCTGAGAAAAAGAGTGAGTTTTCACACAAATGATTTACAACGCTTTTTTTTCACACAATCACACAATCTCTTAACAAAGTGGGGTTTCTTGAGCTCGACTGTTCTTTGTAACCATTTTACACCGGGCTTTGATTGTGCTGAGTCAGAGTATGGTAATATTGCGGAAAACCGTTCCGCGCACGTCAGCGAAGTCAGCGAATGGGACAGTTGCATCAGATTCTCCGTATTACCTCACCTCCTCGTTGGGGCGGGATGAATCTGTTTGATCGTCCGGTTGGTAACGTCGTGTGTACCATTTCTACTGGCATAAAGAGAATCTTTGGACAAGCCTTGTGCGATAATGTTTATAGCCGGATTCGAAACGGATAGAGGGAATTCACACACGACAATTCGGTCCGAACTGCTTTGATCTGGTACGATCAGCTTTGCGTATCTCATGACCATCATTGTGCGATCAGGTAGTTGTGTGATGTCCTTGATGTGTTTCTAATAAAAAAATAATCGACTAGATCGTTGACCAGCCCGTACGTAACGGTGATAGGATTTCGATCGAGTGTGCGTACCGTTCGTGGTCCAGCTGATAACACACGGTTGACACACTGCCCTTTTGACATCACGGGGGATTTGCTTGGTGTGCGCCAGTCGGAAACCCGCGTGCGTCGCAACAAAGTACGAGGCCATTTGCATTTGGGGACGCGTGCTTCAAAGGTGGATGAAAATAGAGATTGTGTCATCGATGAACGCGTGTGCAGGCCACGTTCCTGATCCCGTCCCGCACCCGTGCAGCACCCGGGATGAACGATCGATCAGATGATCTTTCGTAGTGACTTTTTCGGATCAACTGCGACACACTCTTTGGGTGCCCTTTCGGAACATTCGAGACTTTTCGAGAACCGCTAGGATCCGCTTGGGGTGTTTATTGTAGGCCCGTGTAGGTGTTGGTAGTGGCTTATCAGTTGCGTAAGAAATGGTGCTCCACCATTCTCCGCGCCCGTACATCATCCGTATCCCGTTTCATTTTTATCTCTTTCGCTCGTTCCCTCGCCAGCATGCTGTTTCACTCGTACGCATTGGGATTGAGTTCATCCAATCCCGAACCGCGCGTGGTCGAGGCCGATGGCCGATGATGTGACAGATTTGAAAATGTTTTTTGTTTTCGCTCTCATACGGCAACGATTTGTTTACGACGACAACGCGATGGCGCGATGAACTGTGACCTCTTATCCCCATCCTCTCTGCCCAAACCCGCTTCGGTGTACGACTTGGTCGATCGATACACCCTTGCGCTTTGGCGTGCCATGGCCAACCGATAGAACCTTTCTATAAAGCACCTTATAGCACATTTTAGTTTCACACGTCAATAGTCCACTTACAATGTTGGCCTCGTTTCGCTCCGCCATCCGTGTTTGTTTGTGTTTCGTCGCTAGGCCATCGGCCATCCATTTGGAGGACACGTCCCGCGGTCCCTTGGCCCGTTCCCCAAAGCGCTCGATGGACGGAATAATTCTCACTTTCTCACGGACCCTTCTTGAGCTAATCGTGTACGATTGGCCAGAAGGGCCGACGGTGGCGATTGCGGATGATTTACTCACGCTCACTCGCCGCCGCCGCTCCCGGCACTCGAATCGAATTATCTTGTTATTGTCCGTGAAATGGTTGCCGTGTCGGTGTGGTGTGTTGGACATTCAGCGCCACCGCGGGCCAGAACGCCGTCTCTGACGTCATCTGCCACGCTCTTCGGTCAATGTACGCGGACGGTAGAACGTGGCCAGTGCTGCTGCCGATGATGACGATGGTTACGGTGATGATTGTTGTTGTTGTTCTCCCGTGCACACCGTGGTCGGTGGTTTGGTTTTTTTGCCCAATATTGTGAAACACCCAGCGATTCTTGGTGCGATTACACATCACCCCTCCAACCACCCCGATCCCGTCAGCCTCCACTCCGTGAGTCATGGTGCTGTGTGCGGTGGCAATTATGATTATTACATTTTCGCCACCAGGGGAAGTTCTAACCAAAATCCGATGCAACAAGGCGCCGGGAAGAGAAAAACCAAAGCACATTCGCCTCATTTCGTTTCTTTGACCCCGAAAAGTGAGGCAATTTTCGATTGATTTCATCATCAACAACCTTTTCGTGAGCGTAACGTTCTGGGCACGCACACACACACCACGTCTTTCCGTTTGTGGTTGGTTTTCCTTTTCGTTTGCTCCACACGTGTACCGATGCTTCAACATTTATCGCTGACGAAACCATTCTGCAACATTATGCCACACTTGCGTCGGACACGTTAGAACTTGTTCCTTCCTGTCCGAATATCTGAGGGGTGGTCGGACAATGTGCGGCTCATCCATTTTCCCACCATTAAGTGTTGTGGGTATTCCAATTGTTTGGGTGGGTTTTGTTTTATAAGGACATTGTTTACTTTTTCAAGCAGGAATGAAGCGAGCAGTGGAGATAAGAACATCATCAACTGGAGTGGTTTTGACAAAAAGAAAAAAAAAATAGTTAAAATTTTGTTTTTTTTTTTATTTGGGTTTCAAATGTGTTTGTTGCCTGTGATATAATCAATTGGCTTGTTGCAAACTCGATAAGCACCCGAAACGTAGGCAAACCATTTTCAACACATCATAACTGCGCTTGGGATGGAGAACCAAATTCGTAAGAAATAAAAAATACCAAACAAAACAAAAAGCGATGGTTGAAAAACGAGAAACGCGTTTCCACGCGCGATCAAGGTCGGTCAGCGACGCCATTTGCGCGAATCGGTACGAAAAATCCCTCCGATCCTACCCGGCGGCTGTCAGATGTGTTTTGCACACACAAGCGCACCCAATGTAGAGGAGCGGAGGAAAAAAAGATGGAGGAAAACAAACTACTCGCGAATGAACCATGAACTACGTGAAGGCAGAGTGCGGGGCCATCGGGCTCTGGCGGTGGTGGTTCGAATCGAAGGTGGTTTACCTCGTGCGCGGTCGTGCAAGCCAAAACAAGCTTCCCCCACACCATCGATGGGGGAAGGGAGGTGTGTGGATGGTGGGGGTGAATGCGTGGAATAATAAATTAACACGCCGCCCTCTCTTTCGTTCGCTAGAGGATGGATCCATCTCCAAACACGATCCTCTCGCGATCGAGATCAGGCGCCCGCATCTTCTTCCGTCGTTCGATCTCGCTAATCGCTGGGAAACATCATCATCGTCATCATCATCATCATCATCCGCTTGTGGCGCGAGGAAGAGGGCAACGAAACGCCATTCGGCAATATTTAGTGCACGTGCGCGATCAGAATGACGTAATTTTGACGTTTCTGCGAAGCGATACGCAAATGGGGAGCGCTTGTACCTGTTTTGGGGTTGTTTGGAATTTTCGGGTACAGCTTCTGCACGACAGGTTCAACAGGTTTGGCAGGGGATGATGGAATTTTTGCGAGAACATTCCATCTGTGGTGGTCAATCGTCGAAAGACCGGGTGATATCAGATCAGATGAACACCGTTCGACGTGGAATCGAATGCAACCCTTGGCATTCAAATTTCAGTTTGTTTTTACACATATTTCATACTGTTCCAGTGTGCCATTTGCTTAACTTAATGTTGCATTTGTTTTCGTTCCTTTCGGTTCGGTATTCTATTGAAGAGATTTTTAAAAGATGGCGTCTTCATTAAATAAAATGCAAGATAACCACGCTACTAAACTTGAAGGAACATGGAAGACGCTTGACATTCCTGTGGTGTTTGATTTTGATGATTCGCGCGTCCAGTATTAACTGGCTGAAAGTTGAAGGTGACTCATTGGGAAAATCGTCTCGAGAAGATAGAAAATCAAAGAGATATGGCAAACATCAGGTGAAAGCTTCCGTTTACCTTCCGGAGTACTTCAGCTGAAAAATGTATTACCAGTGCGGTTGACCAGTGAGTCACCACCTATCACCTCCATGAGAATGTTTGCTATATCAAACGTTTACATTATTGATATTGATATGTAGCATTTGTACCACAAATGCATCACACAATCAACCAAATTAAGTCATGAAAGCAAGAGGGTTGGCAGTAAGTCGCAGTACGGCGATCTGGATCAACAAAATTCTGTAATGGCGACGCAAAAGCAAGGTGGTAAATATTGTTATTATTCGTTCCGATTTAAGGAAATTCCTCGCTACGCAGCAACGTTCTGTTGCGCAATAAGCTTCCGTTCGGAAAGCATGTTGATATGCGTATTAAAAATGGTTTCGAATAACTTAGTTGAGGAGCTGGATTCTCGGTAACAGTTATAAAAGGAATTGTTGAAAAAGGGAAAGTTTTTCCTTGAAAATTCAAGAACCGATGCGGGAACATGGCGCTATGGCATTATCCTGTAGCTTTGCGTATTTTTTTTTTCTGGCCTCCCCAACCATCTGCCCCTTCCACTACAAACGCAATTTGTCATCGAAAGATATACGCCGATTGCGATAAGAACCAAACTATGAACACCCCTTCCAAAGGGGGCGGGGGCAAGTGGTACCGTTAGACGTTAGAAAGGGAGCAAGGCCGCGAAGTAAAATAGTAGCAGAAGAAGGAAAAAGTCAAGAAACCGGCCTGCTCCCGGACTCTGACTGATAAGCGCGAGCGCGATTGCGACGACGACATTTGATTCATGAAAATTGTTTGCGCGAGCCTCCAAGAATGGCAACAACTGACGCGAAGAAGCGTCACGGCCGTGGCGTGTTATGGATTTGTTGCGTCACGTTTCCTGTTGTGCCGGAGTTAGACAAAAATGAAAAAATCGTGGCAAAGGGGGGGGAGGAAAAAACACCACGCGTCGTAGAAGAATTATCATGCGCGCCATTCTGGTTGTTTATGCGAGGGTGGGCAGCGTTGCGTAATGCGACGAGACGTCTGATAAGTTAGCGCGGATGGAAAGTGGGGAGTGGTCTGATTAGGAAAAACAAAGGCTTCATTCGGTAGAAACTTATTCAGTGATATAAACACAGAAGCAGTGCTAATTTTAGCAAAGGTTGGGATATTTCCTCCATTTGATTTTTTCTCTTGAATGTGTGTCGCTTTCATTTACAATTATATATTTTATGATGCCCTTTTAAATAGCAGAGCCTTATCAATTTGCAACATCTTTTGCTATTGAAAAATATATGTAAGACATCGTAAACAACATCAAAACAATCTCTCCAAAGAGAAGCGATCTGAATTCTTTTGCGTATTACACCTTCGCGTTAGAAATGCATTGGGGCGATGGAAAACCACCCGGTAAGAACGTAAACGGCACGTTTACGAGGGAGGAAGAAAAAAGCAAGCAAAACGTGTTCACAACAATCCCGGGGGGGAAAAAAAGCCGATAGCACAACACGAGCATCGCATTCACCTGATGGCGATGATGCCGATGATGACGATGGCGGTTTAGAGTTGTTGTTTCTCGTGGCGCATTCCAGCGCTCGTTCGATCATAACAACTATTGTCACATGTTGCGTTCACGTGCCGGCCCATCGTTGTGAATAAACGAGTTTCTCTAGAGAGAGAGAGAGACCTTCACGATGGGCTGAGCTGTTTATTTGTTTGCCCGCGAACGAAGTCGAGAAGAACAGGTTGCTGTTGACGTTGTTGTTGCTTGTAAATATTATTTATTGAGTGTGTGTTCTTTTGAGGATCACTCAACTCACTTTCGCAAACGTGATCGGTGGGGTGAAGTGTGTCAATAAATTATTGAAGGTGAACCAGGGTCTAATTTAATTCAAGTACTTCAATTGATGTATTTAGTATTAATTACATTTAATAATGTTAATCATGTTACTGATGTTTCTCTCTTTCTTTCTGTCTTTTCTACGTCCTCCACAGATGCACTAGTGCAGCTAGATTCACCCGTCCCGAGCAATTCTAGTATGATGGTGGCGGATTTCGTAACGCGACAGCAAAACGGTTCGCCGCTGAACGGGGAAATACCCGGCCAGAACCACAACTCTAACTCCAACATGCCTGGTAAGTGTTTTTATCATTTCGTTTTGTGGGTCTTTTATGTTGTTTGTTTACAAAAAGCACCAGGCGCCTCCATTCAACCACGTGTTCGAAATGTTTTGCTCCCATGTTTGACCGTTTTGTGTTTGTTTTCTCTTTCTTTCTCTCTGTGTCCCTCTCTCTAGCCCACAGTGCCTTACTGATGAGCAACAACAGCAGCAACAGCAACAGCTCGGGCCGCGCCAGCCCGCACACGTCGTCGGAGTCGGAGTTCCCGCAGAACGGCTACGAGCTGGCGGCGCACCTGAAGCGCAAGGAGCTGTTCTCGCAGCGCAAGCAGCGCGAGTTCATCCCGGACAACAAGAAGGACGACAGCTACTGGGACCGGCGGCGGCGCAACAACGAGGCGGCGAAGCGGTCGCGCGAGAAGCGCCGCTTCAACGACATGGTGCTCGAGCAGCGCGTCGTCGAGCTGACGAAGGAGAACCACGTGCTGAAGGCGCAGCTGGACGCGATCAAGAGCAAGTACAACATCTGCGGCGAGAACCTGGTCAGCGTCGACCAGATCATGGCCACGCTGCCGACCAACGAGCAGGTGCTCAGCTCGACCAAGCGCGTCAAGCTGGCCAACGGCAGTGCGGCGGCCGGTTCCGGCGGTCGGACCACGTCCCCGAGCGGATCCACGATCGGGTACCCGCACTCGCGCAGTCCCTCCCGCCAGTCACCGTCGCGCTCGAACGGTCGCGCTTCGTCCCCGCACAGTCCGCCACAGGTGGCCACCAGTTCCACCCCGGCCGGCAGCCTCGGTTCGCACCTCCAGCAGTCGCTGCTAGCGGTGGTGCAGGCAAACGGGGCGGGTTCCGGTGCGGGAAGCGCTCCGTCCTCGCAACAGGCTCCGGTTATCCACGCGAACCCGAACGTAGAGTCACCACCACCGGCCGCGACCGCCAGCGCCCTCATCCAGCACGGTGCGATCCAGCACACGAACGGCACGGCAGGCTCGGGAGCGAACGCTCCGGGCACAACAACTTACCTTTCGCCAATGCACATCTACCGCAATGGCACGATCATCGAGTACGAGCGAGTGCTGGGCGAGAAGGGGTCCCTCCATGCCGAGCAGGGTAGCGGCCGTAGTCCGATCCGGCATGAGCTGAACGAACGCAACGGAGACGACAACCATCACCTGCAGCAGCTGCAACAGCATCAGCAGCAGCAGCAGCATCATCATCAGCATCAGCAGCAACAGCAGCAGCATCATCACTACAGCCATCATCCGCGGGAGGTTATCCGGGAGTCCGTGATCGACCACCATGCGCACCACCCTCAGCATCATCAGCATCTTCAGCAGCAGCAGCAACAGCAACAGCAGCAACACCATCCTTACCATCACCATCGAGTGTTGGTTTCGGCGAACGGTGATGAGCTCGACCGTGACGAGCGTTCGCCATCGCCGGGTCCGCAGCACGCAATGGTGGCCTCGTCGGCGGCTCCACGCTTCGGCTCCCCTACCACCACCACCAGCCCCAGCACGGTTTCGGCCGTCTCCTCGCCCGGCACTCCACCCTCGTCCGGGCTGGGAACGAGCATCTCCAGCACGAGCCCGTCGCGGTCGCCTCCGGCGCATCCTTTGGCGGCCCACTCGCACCCGCACCACTACTCTCCGCACCATCACCCGCATCACCACCACCCACACGCCCACCCGCTGCATCACCTTGCGCCCCATCCGCACTTCGTCGTCGGCGCGAGCTCCCCCTACGCGCCGAGCTCCTCGACGGCGCTCCCAGCCGCGGCCGGTGCCCAGCTTCCGTACCCACTCACGACGGCAGCGGCAGCCGTGGCGGCCTACGCAAGCAGCACGGCGGGTGGTGCGGCTGGACTGTACTCCGTGTCACCGCCACGCTCCACAACCGAGCTGGCCAGCGCTTTGTTGACGGCGAACGTGCTCAACCTGAGCCGCCGGGCACCATCCCCGATGTATGATGGGCCGGCCAGCAGCAGCGCGAGTACCAGCGCCGCCAGCCCGCCGCAAGCACCGTCGGTGGCGAGCACCGGCAGCACATCGGGTGGCGAGGACGAGCCGGACGTGCGCGATCATCGCGATCTGCACGAGCACGTCAACGGCAACAGCAGCCTGCTGCCGGTGAAGCTGCGCCACAAGACGCACCTGGGCGACAAGGACGCGGCGACGGCCCTGCTGGCGCTGCAGAACATCAAGCAGGAACCGGTGGCGCTCCGGTCGAGCTCGCCCGCCTGGGACGACGGTGACGGTGGGTCGTCCGACGAGCGCGACTCCGGCATCTCCACCAACGAGTGGCCGACCAAGGCCGAGCAGAAGATGATGGTGCCCCTGCCGACGTCACCGCCGGCCGCCGGCAATGGCCCCCCCGGCAAGATCACCTCCATCCCGGCGTCGGTCGTCATCAGCAAGAAGGCGGAGGAAAACATCCACCTGCAGTCGAAGCTGGCCCGGCTCGAGTCGGAGGTGGCCACGATCAAGAACATGATCTCGAACACCGCCGGCAGCGGGTTCGGCGTGACCGCGGCCGCCCAGTAGTGTGGCCCGGCTCTCGGCCTCGGTTCCTAGTTCCTGATAGCTGAAGCACACGAAGCAGGGAAACGAATCGATGCAGGCATCCATAGTAGGCCGTACACGAGCACAGGCGGCAAGCATTCCTTAACTCAAGTCTCCCTCAAGGGAAAGGGGTCCCCCCCCGCGGGCTATAGCGTCCCCCCATTTATGTTAGTGGGTTAGTCGATCCGGGTGGAATTTCTCGATCTCACGATCTCGCAAGACGGCACGGGCACGGTGTATTTTTTTCTTGTTCGCACGCGCACGCAAGGCGATGGCATGGAAGAGAAGGCGAGCGTATCGGGCCTTGGGAGAAAGTTGCGACAACATTTTATGTGTGTTGTTCACTCTTTTTTCTTTCCTTCTTTCTTCGCGCCCTGCGGGAGAAAGGCGTATCGTTCGGGGCAGTTCCTCCACACGTGTGTGTGTGTGTGTTTGTTCGAAGAGAAAGCCCGCCGTTGAAACGCTTCGCCACTTATTTCTTGCCGTCTTTTGATCTTTCCCTCGCTTCGTGTGCTTTCTTTACCTTCCCAGGTGTGTGAGCCGTCCAAACGATGGTGTGTAGATGGCTTTGAGCTTGCGTCAAGTGAAATGGTTTCGGCTTGTTTCTTCCAACCAAGCGCAGTCCTTTTTTTTATTATCTTACTTTCTCGGCTAGCAAGTGAATCACTTGTGGCCAGAAGAAAGCGCCCGGAGAAAGAGATGCAAATGTTTTATGAAGAGGCAGAGGGAAGAAAGGAGGGTGGTAAAGGAACACGATCACTGGATGATCTGCAGATGAACGTTTACCCCTTTTTTCTCTTTCTTGCTAAACTAGCTGTTAGGCACGCATAATATGTGTTTGTAGAAAAACCAATCAAAATCGCTGGAAGCTTATTACGGTGAAGGGAAGGGTAAATATATTCCCTTTGCATTTTTCACCGAATAACTATCGGCACCACGCGCCGCAGCGAAGCGATGCCGGTCCCGCGTGACGGCAGAATATGCATAGGTGGTAAGTTTCTTTTTTTTTTAAATACAAAAACAAAGGTGTTAAACACTGAAGCAGAACTGTAAATGTGAAAACCGAACTACATCAAAACATATTTATACATCGATCAGAATAGGTATTAGAGGAGCAGAAGTCGAAGAAGAATAAGAAGACGGAAAGGCTACAAAACAATGCTAGCAAAATTGCAGAATTCGTTTTTTCTTCGTATATTATAAACTCTAAACGACGGCAGCGACATGCAAAAGTGTGCAGTCGTAATAGAAACTGTAAAAAGGAAATGAGGAATCACACATATACGCAGACCCATGGATTGTGGTTCGCTTAAATGAATTAGGGAGATACAAACGAAAACATAAACATAAAAAACAATACAGAATACTGGTTAAACAAGGGAATCAAATGCGCGGAAGGGTAGAGTACCGAAACCGTGGCACTCTTCACGATGTGCACATATGTAAGATACTGTAGAGTGGAGTGAAGTGACATGAGTTTTATCTTCAGGGAAGATTATCCTAGAGTGTAGTGCGACGGAGAAAAACTATAGCTGTAAGTGAAAAAAAAACATTACTCGTAACTGTACGCATATTAATCAATATATCAAAAGAGTCTATGGATTAGGAAGAAAACAAACTCGATGGATTCGAAAGGATCGGATGGAGGGAGATGCCTCGTTCTTTACTGCATTTTGCATTGAGGGCGAACCAATTTTGAGGTAATATTAAACTGAACATATTTTTTATCAAATATTTCTTATTACACTAAAACAACCCCTAAACGACAGCGTTGAGGGGATGTAAAAAGAAATTAGGATAAGTGAACAGTAAAATAAGATAAAATTTATGTAAATGTCTACAAATGGAAAAAAAGGATCATAAATTGAACCGGAGGAGCAAACTTTTTCGGAAATGTGATATCGTAGGTTTGGAACTATTTTATACACTCGTACGTACTACACATAAAACAAACAAACAAAAACACAGAACACATACAAAATGTGTAAGATAAAAAATGAACCCCCCAGGGACAAGGTGATGATGATCGTGATCCTGCAGCTTTATCCCAGGCTCAATGGAAAACCTCAATTTTTCGGGGGTTTTACTCGTATTTTAATTGCTTTTACAACTGACTATTATTCCCAATGAGACGATTCTTTGCCGACGAATGTGCGTTGGCGAATGAAACGCACGTTTCCGTGTTATTTTTGTTTGGTTTTTACATTTACTTTTCGCTAGTTTGTTTTTTTTTGCTTCTTCTTACTATTACCGAACGCAAATGATTATTAGTATAACCAACCTGATTATTTGATCGATATTTAAGTTTTCTATTAAAAGCAGCGCGTTTCACCACGTGAAAACGAGTACGTCATTGGTTAATTGCTACAGTTAACGATACATCCTAGTTGGTGACCGATTCCTGTTACCAACAGCAAGTGTTGAGTAACGTGCAGTTCTCGTTTTTTTTTTATAAAAATATATCTACGTAAGAGTTTACGGTAAATCAGCAGCGCTCCTTTACCTATATAAGTGTCTGCGATGCTGACGAAGGATAGTCCCTTTTTTATTTATTATATTTTTATACAAAACAAATCATGAAACATGAGAATAAAAATGAAAAGATGCAAACAAAACTAAACAACGTTTTACCTTTCTTTCTGACTCAATCCCAACGCATCCAAGGACTTCTGGTGAGAAAAATATTCAACTGAAACTTTTTAGAAAACATACTGCACATTTAAAGACAAACATAAGAGAAATGAAATTTCTACAGGCAAACAACGAGCGAAAAGCGGGTAAAAAAGTCTTTCAATCGGTTGGAATGTGCGAAGCATAAAGGTGGCCTTATCTTATGTTGTGTCATTTTCAAGTTTATCGAAAGTTTTGTTACTGTTCCAGTCGCTGTTCAGATTTATTTCTGAGACACACGTTTGTTCCATGGTTCTTCCCGTGGTACGCATTGCTACATTTCTTGTATTTTTTTGCTCCCGATATTGTTAACGCCCTTAGCCATCGTAGTTATATCACTCTCGGATGGTGTCCTATGTAGCGCCCACACTTGAAAACCAGCGAAACATAATCATCTTGTATGCAAGAGGTAACGCGTAAAAGTTGAAACTTCGGATGCTGAACAAAATATTTTATTTACGTTAACCTTACGTCTTACACATAGAATGTATGGAAGGGAAAAGTAAAACAGGAACAATAATATCGGTGCGATATCACGGGATATTGAAAAACACTCAAATGAAATAGACATACGATGTTCTTATATAACAAATGTTTACTGTATAATTTGTATCAAATTTACGTATGAAATACACTCACTTTACTAAAAATATGAAATACGATCTTTTCAATTTTCATTTCCTTTATCACAAGGTGGAATATCTTCAAGTTGCTGTTATATTTATAAATAGGATCGCTTTTTACATTTGCACTCATAAGGCTGAGGATGATGGAAATACTTAATTTATTATATTCGCACAGCGACTTCGTATATATAGTAAAATCGACAGTTGGTAAAAAATTATGTAGTACCGTTTTCCTCAAAATAATGAAGCCCATTTGGTTTCAAAGAATGCATAGTTCTTTTCCAGACAATGTGATTTTATGTTCTTTTTCCAATTCCACAATTTACAATATTTGATAACATATGTTATGTAACACTTGATAAAAATCGTTTGAAATTTTTTTCTACATTTTGTACACGACTTCCATTTGCGGCAAGGACGTGTGCCAATTGGTCGAACAACACCTTGCATTGTGATACTACCTACACTCACTGGACACTCTGCATTCAGCAGATCACGTTGCATCGTCATCGGTGGTCACATTGCACGGAAGGTGATGCGCGTGGCGTGTCGTCACTCCGGAACCCGTTGCTCGCGAAATCGGCGAACGTGCGTTCTGGCGGCCGCTGTGCCACTTACGCGATCGCCTGATGTTGATAAGAGGCACGAGAAATCCCGCGGCGAAGGCTTTCTTTTTCCACCAGCCCACGGTTTTATAGCTGTTCGTTTGTGTTCTTTTTTCTTAAATCACTCTGGTGACAGTGAATGCGCTATGAGTAATTGCCATTTGATGAAATTGTCTCAATAATAATGGGCAGAAAAAATCTGCCACAATAACATAAATTTGTACCAAGTAAGATTATGTATTAAATTGCAACATTTTAAATGGTTATCCACTAGTACCTGCTTGTTGGGTAACCGTCATAATGGAAAATGTATTTATGCTGTGTGAATCTGCATAAAATATCATGTTCGGCTCTATGTTATTCACCCCATCGGCAAACGAGAATGGCAACGGAAGTGAATTTGCCAGCGCAAAGTTCAACAAAAAACCAGGTAATACGTTTAACTGCCCCGTCGATACAGGAATAGCTAACGTGCGAAGTCGTTCCTCCCTTTTCCGAGCCCGAGATGGTTCTGGCGATGGCGAAACGGTCACTCGACCGTGAAGTGATGGCGTAACCGACTTGAGAGGCTTTAACCGAGGGCACCTTCCAGCACAACAGTGGAGCTATGGTGCCCGAAAGACCTTGCTCGGTGCCGTTGACCTATTTTACTCCCTCCCCGTTTTATGCTGCCTGATTGTTAGGCTAACTAACCGACACACTGAGGGTGGTACTGGAATGTCGGAACGGAAGCAAACGTACCATTCTCCTTTATTTTTGCAGACTATGCTACTTTCAAAACCATGGTGAAAGTGTTCATTTGATTCAAAATTGATTAAACAATTCAAGATATGCTAAACCCTATGAGCATTATTAATTTTTATAGAGTGATTTAAATTTTAAATTTTCCTTAACCCTTATTTCAAAGTATTTGAGAATGTAGTCAATTATTTAATCACTCTTTTTCTGCGATATTCAACATCTAACAGACACCCGATCGCATACGTTCCGCTGTTATTATCATTATGCTAGCCCACCCGCCTTCGTTCCATCGATTGCAACCGAACGGAGGTTAGCATTAGTTGTGCAACAGCGACTAATAACCCCTAGCTTTAGCGAATTGTCGAGCCACGTGAGCCACGAGGGAGTTCAATTTACACGTGAGTAATGGTTAGCCTATGTACTAAGTGTACTTTCCGGGTCATACAGCTTCTAGTTCAAGCAGTATCACATCAAAAGCCTTTGTTTTTTTTCTCTAGTGTTAGTTATGTTTTTCAGTTTCTTCATGAAAGAAATGAGTCAAAATTGGTTGACTATGGATTAATATCAAATTAATTAAATACATTATAGGATAGATGTTTGCAAACGGTAGGACACACGCAATGCAATGTACAATGAACGAAACGAAACGAAACGAAAAATGCCAAACCGAACGAAAAATGCCAAACTTTACCAGCATCATAGCTACAATTGAATTAGAAAACGTAAATTAGTATTAGTTTCCAGGCTTTTGTGTTGGAAAGATGACATTTACAATAATTCAAGAAACAGGTTCAAGCTTAAACAAGTAAAAAAACTTGTTAAAAGCATTCGATGTAATAGTTATTACAATTCGTATCAACAATCGTAGTGTATCGTTCCGTCGAGGTGCACGAAAGTACACCTCAAGAAAGCGCTACCAGAGTAAAGAAAGAGCACGTCTTGCTGCACCAAAGGCTGAGAGAGCAGCGAAACTAGAAAGCGGAAGAAATTTAGGTTAAGTGAACGAAGGAACGGGCCAGATTTGTGGCGCTGGCGGACGATGGGAAAACGCGAAACCACATCGTTGGTCGGAGTGAGAATGGCAAACAGTGAGCAAAAACAGTAAAAAAAGAAAGCCACTCAAAAGATAGAAGAAGCGAGAGAGCAGATCGCGATCACCACACGGCTCGATGGGAAGCTTTCTTGCTTTCTTTCCCGACTGATCGTCCGCCGGCAAAGTGACACCGTTGAAGATCGTGCTGGAGAAATGGGCCGCCCATTTAGTCGTTGCAAGACGGCGCACGAGGCGTGGATGAATGGATCCGATCGGGGCTGGTATTGTTTTTCGCTTCACTAACCCAAACACTGCACTACTGACGCGGTGACGTTGTTTTCCCTCGGCAGATTTCTCCCACTTCTCCGTTTCAAACCAACCGATCGCTCCGCGGCCGGGTGAAGTAATAATGAAAGAAATTTGTGAAAACAATTACAAAATAATGACCGCACGGTTTTGCACGGTTCAATTGAGTTAAGCATTTCTTTTCCACCGTTTTTCCACGTCTTTCTTTTTGCTGCCCTTTTTTTTGCAGCCTGCGTCCCTCCGATGGGGGCCGTTTCTTAGGCCCGTTTTGCAATCGTTTGTGCGATTTCGATTTCTTGCGTTAGAGGATTTTTGTTTTTTTTTCTGATTTAATTACTTTTCTTCTGTAATTGCGCACGAGTTTCTTTATTGCAACATACAGCTGGATGCAGTTGGGTGATTATCTCATGCGTTTTCCAGTTTAGATCACATCACTAATGCAAGAGCAGGTACAGATTTAATTGGTTTTTGAATTTACACTTTAAACGAGAGCAATGATTTTCGAAAAAAGGCGCACAACTTAATTTAATGATAAATTTACAAACACAAACATCGATAATGTCGTGCCATGCAGTTTTTAAAGAAGTTATTTGTTTTCTTTTTTTTCACCAACACTTGTAACCAAGAAGTAATATTACATTACAGCATATCCTGCGGTCAATTGCATTTATGCGTTCGATTAACTTCCCGAACAGGGGGCTGCATGTAAATGGCACAAGTTGTTCATCAATCAAGTTGTTTCACCAATTATGCAAATAATTAAAATATTAACCTTACTAGCTAACCAGTCAAAACCGCTCGACGAACGTGTTATGATAATTCAGCTTCAGGTCAGTTTATCCTTGCTTTCTTTGGCTATATTTTCTTCGTTCGGCGAACATTCTTTCACCCGACGGTTTCGATCAAGTCCACGGACGTCAGATCCGGTTGTGGCGTGAAATTCAGGACACCCCACGGAAGCACGTCCCCAATGACTCGCCCATATCCTGGTGAATCTGCAGAGAATGGGACCATACGTGCCGTTTTAAGGTGCCAGCGGCATTTTTTACATGCTGTGCATAATTGCGATGGTCGGTTGTCATCGGTGATGGATGAGTGGGATGGTTTTTTTATCTGCTTTCACCAATTACCTCACCGTTCGGAACGATTGCTATGAAGACCGGTAAGGATTGGATCTCCGGAATGAATAATATGTGTATGGAATTCCATTGCTTTGTTGTCGTATATGATGTAAAAATTCCAATACAGATTTTTAAACCTCCAGAACGGACCTAAGTCTTCAGTAATCAGCTTGATGGTGGAAAAGTTATTCTAGGAATGATAATCGAAATGATTTCAATATTGTTAACTCAGTATCATGAAATCTTTACTATTCTATAAATTTTAAACGGCTTAACCATTCTTTTTTTACTGAGCATAAACGTTACAGAAAAAGTGTATGACATGACAGTTTTTGGTAATGTGTACTGCATCAAGAAGCTAGTATTTTTTAAATTCATTATATTTCTGGTACAAACTGGAAGAACATTTTGAACTAATCTGCGCAAACAAAGGAAGTTGAAAAATAACTGACATTGCAGAATGTAATAATCTGCCGAAAGGGATCCATCGAAAGACGTAATCCACTCCCGTAATCGAAACAGTCGTGCGGTCGGAAGGATGCACCAAAAACAACACAACGATCACCGCACTTTCACCCATTGTAAAACGTAAATTTTCCTCCACCGTGACATTCGAGATCCACCCCATTTCCCCCCCACGGGAAGAAAGCGGCCGGGCATCAGCTTGTTTCACTGCAAAGCTTGTTCTCTTGTTATTTTATCTCATTCCCATCATCATCAGCATCATCATCATTGCCATCAATGCTCTTTTCCGCGCTGCTCGATTGCTTCGTGCATGCGATTGGCCTTTCGTGCATTTCTTGTGGGTTTGATTTTCTTTTCTTTGGACTTTTTGCTGCTCCACGCCGCGCAATGGATGCAATGAGAATAATAAAACCAACAGCAACAGTAACCAGTTTGACCTACATACTTTCTTCTTTCGCTCACCGATCCACCGCTGCATGTATTTATCTGTTACTCTTTCGTGCTTTCTTTCTTTGCTTTCTCTCGTTTCCATCACTGTTTTGCTCTGTTTCGTATTTCGTTTTTTTCATTTGTTATTGTTGTCGTTCCTCTTTCACTGTTTCACATTTTTCCCCTCGCTCCTATCATTCATCACGGGTTTG
The DNA here is from genome assembly GCF_943734765.1 of Anopheles ziemanni. NCBI lineage: Eukaryota > Metazoa > Arthropoda > Insecta > Diptera > Culicidae > Anopheles > Anopheles ziemanni. The sequence goes on along the minus strand of NC_080705.1, from coordinate 23,126,186 downwards.
TGGGTTTGTTGTGGTTGCTTCTTCATCGTGTTATCCTCTTCGTGCGCTTTTCTGTTCCGTTGACGCAGTTTTACGCGTTCTTCGCGGTTCGTTAGGCACGGTACGCCTTCGGACCCGTGTAAAAGAGAGGGCTGCTCCAAAGGTAAGCATAGGAAAGCATAGGAAAAAGGGCCACCGGGAAAGAGAACCCGATACCAAAACAGGGCTCGCACAAGGCCGGGGTGGCTGGCGGCGTCGCGCTTAGGGCATTACAAAATTAATTATTCTCCACTGGCGTGCCTGACTTCAACGTTATGATCGTCATCGTCGAAGCGCCTGGCCCCCAAGATAATCATCACCATCATCATCGCGCGCAACGAGTTGTGAAACAGTAAACCAAACAGGGACGCACGGGATCAACTCCACGCAAGACCGTTTTCCCCGGTTTTTGGGCAGCTTTGGCGTTCTTTAATTCTCTTCTTCGCCGCGCCATCTCATCCTCGCGCTGGTGTTCGCAGGGAAAGTGTGCCATGATGTAATATTTGTTCGGTTTGGGGTTCTTGTTTGTTTGATTTCTATTCTGTTAACTCGGTAATTGTATCGTCTCGAAGTTGGCGTATTCATCTCATAGCCTGACATTTTTCAAACAGAGTGTTATTATAGCTTAATTGAAAGTCGCTGTAAGTAATTGTGTTTTTCATCATTTTGAAAAATGCATTTTTTTTACAAAACTTGAACTTCTTTTAGCTTTACTAGTATTTCTGTTGTAAAGTTGTAATTTTTGTACAAAGATTTATACTATTATATGTATATTTTTTACGGTTTGTACCTGTATGTGCCTGTTTTGTCTGTCAGTAATTTATAACTGATTTACTATTTATGATTTTTGAACTTATTATTATTTAAACTTTTTTTTCACTCCAAACGTTGGGTTCCTTTGACGCGATATGTATAAAAACACATATATGCTATCGGATCCATTCGATCGAAGTCATGAGCCTCATGAGGCTGTATCTTAATTCTTTTAATAAACTCTTATTAAGTTATTTAACTTTTTGGAACGTTATTTTACATGCCTTTATTGGCAATTGTTATTCAAGCTATGCAAATACGCTTTTCTAACTGTTAGTAATAAGATACATATTCAAATTGTTGATCGTTGCTCAACTATTAACCAAATAAAACTAAAACAAGAAGTTCTTCTAATTATCATCACAAACTACATTAATAATTTCATATTATTCATAAATAACTATATAAGTTAAGAAGATTTTACCATTTAAATACATTTTAATTGAATGAGAGAACTAAACCAAAACAATAACTGATTCAAGATGTCTCCGTGGCGAGGTTCAGTAACTCGTTACTTTGATCACAGCATTTGACTTGGTGGATGTTTAGTTAGCGCGAAAGTAGGTTCTTTCCGTCCATCGGGACCGGGAGAAGAGCCGGGCACGGGAGCTGGGGACAATCGCGCGCGCCCAAAAAAAAGAAAGCAAATATAACAGGGACCCCATTCACAGCGTACCACGGTTCGTGAGCAGAAAAACAAGCCAGTCAACCGCGGCGCAGCGATAGATGCGGGAACACTCCGCGATAGTCCTCCGCATCGGCATCGTCGTCGTCGTCGACGTTCGCGTGATTATGCTGTGTCGACCATTATGCTAGTGTGGGATGGGCGGGGGGCTATGCTAGGGGACACACACACACACGGGTGGTTGCGGGCCTCCGTCAGCACGACCGCGAATCGAGGCCATTAGGGAACGGCAAACGAGAGAGAAAAGAAAAGTTGACCTCAAAAAGCAACCGGCCGGAGCCGGGGCGGGGATGCGGCCGGAGAAAGGTTAGGGCCAGCCCGATCCGGGCGGGCTCAGGGATCAGGGTCGAGCTGCACGAATGTCGCGGTCCGGATTTCTAGGTTAAGCCATCCGTCCGCCCGTCCGTCCGTCCGTCTTGTTCACTGTTTTTGGATGGCGTTTTTCGATTTTCCTCGCGTTCCGTTTGCGTCGGAGCGTTTCGTTGCATCCGCCTTTTCCGTACCGACAGCTCGCTGCCACGGTTTGCCGAGCGGCTGTCACAGTGTAATCGACTGTTCTGTCGGTGCACTTTCCAGTCGCTGAACACTCCCGGCCAAATCCCACCCAGAAGAGCCGGCACTATGTCTTTTCTGTCCGCCTCGGTGCGCATGTTTCGCGATGAAATTGGGCCAAATGTCGTTCGGATCGGTTCTCGCTGCAGCATGGATGTCGTGGGTTGAGTCATCTTTTTTATTCCTCTTTATTTTCGCCACACCAGCTTGCCTCGATGGTTAATTAATCCAGCCCAAGAACCGTTAGATGCAGAAAATGCAGCTGCATCGGATCATTAGGGTGTGTGGAGTTTTGGTGGAGGCGTAAGGATGAGTTGGATGAAGCGCTTTGTTCGGTGTTCCAGGGTTGCATCCACTGTGATGGATGTGGCTGAAAGTCTTGAGTTGTTATTCGCCACGTGCAATAGATTAGAAGCTATTCTAAAATTTCTTCGTTTCTCAGCAATCATTTTCATTAATTAGAATAGCATGGATATGGATTAGCCAATCTTAACAATTTTAAAGTTGAGATGTTTTAGGATTCTCGAAGAAGTTTTCTTTGAAGAATTTTAAACAGTCAACAAATCGACTTTTTCTCTTCAAGTGAAACAGGAATATCGGTATGAATAATTCAAAGAAATGGGTAATTTCGCATCGACCATTAATTAAGGACTTATTATTAATAGCGTAGGAAATCTAGGAACCTTGAACAAGGAGAAAATATTGTCGTTTCCCATCTTAAATAGATTTTGAATAGTAAAAAAAGAAGATAATTGATTAACATGACTTTAAACATCGCTCGTCTGGTTGCTAAGGAACAACATGTGATCGGCAATTAGTAGCATAATTTAATTCAATCAACCTCTTATCGTAACCGAGGGCAAAAGATCCTACCTATATGATTAAGTCGGAGGGCGAAATTATCGCCTGTTAAGGTATGGTTAATGAATTCACGAACAAAACAAACCAAAATAACGCACCGAACAGGTTTTGCAGCAAAACTATTGCAGTTAATCGCGGTGCTGGCGGTTAAGGAAAGAGGTACTGTTGACTTTATGAGATTTACTATCGTTCCCTTCTTTGGACGGCACAACGAGACGTTAAATAGTACGGTAGCGAAATGTCAACCAGGTGAAAACCTGTGGTCATCAACGACTGGGGAACCAATTACGCCAGCCTAGGATCTATATTACCTACAGGAAATATTATAGACGAGGTTTGCAAAGGGTAGTTCAAATCTGTGTTACTGTAGACATTTATTTTAATATGACTTTCAATGCTTTTCTCGTTAATTTCTCTCATTTTAAAGCATACATTTGAGCACATTAGATGTAGTCACCGATAAATGATTTAGATTTCGTGTTGAAAATCTTTTTGTTAATTATAATTTAAACACTACTCGTTGAGCGGAGTATTAATTTTGTTCTATATCTTCTTATGAATTCTATATTTTATACTTTATAAATTATGTTTTATTTGAATTTTTGCGATATTTTTCCAATTGTGAACTGATGAGAAACATTGTTTGAACTCCTTAAACCAACTTATTTTATGTTATCAACTAATTGATTTTAAAACAGCATTTATTAGTAATATTCGAATTGTGGTTTAAATTGCTCATGCCATTTTATTTTAGATCCAGAAAACATATTCATCTTGTTATACATATTGTTGCGTTTTGTAACAGCCCCAAAAGCCGCGATGCGTGAGTGCCGATGCTGCGGCGCAGCTTTGAACTTGAACTTAACTTTGTAAAGTTTATCCGGCGAACCGACACTCAACCGAAGCTGGGAGAGCCCACAACGCCGCAGTTTGCAGCGGGGCAAACTCGCGCGATTCGAATGTAACGTTCGCCTGCCACGTGTTCGCCGTGCAGAAGCAAAAGTGGAAAAATGGTGGGGCTTCCGATGGTGCTCTTGTGGCCGGTCGTGAACACCGGCCGGGTTTGGCGTGGGGGATTTCGCTGCCTGCGCTCTTCTGTTTATGCGCTACGAGCCGTGGTTTGAACCCGCACCGGTAGCCTCGAACTCGACCGCGGTGGCCACTGACATTTCGCTTCAATGGCATGCAACGGTTGGCAGTCGCAGCCGTTGGCGTCGCTGGAGTCGATCGTTTATTCGCGCGGTTACGAGTGGCTGCGCGCGCTGAATGTCGAATCCGTGCGCTGGATCTCTTCTGTGCGGCCGTTTAGTAATTTAAACATGGCGTCCGCCTTCGGTGGAGGTTTTTTGGGGGGTGGTGGAAATGGGAAGACTGCTGCTAATGCTTAACAGGTTTTAAATGGGCTTTATCGCAAACAGAGTGATCTTCTCGACTTCTTGTGGTTTGTATAATTGGAAGGAGATTTTCGTACAAATTGCTTGTTTCCAAGAGCGGGCACTATGAATATAACTGAAATTGCTTCCTTAGGAACAAACTTTGTCTTAGGGACGAAAAATGAGAGAAGCTCCCCCCCCCCCCCCCCCCCCCCCTCCCAATAATGTGATATTGCATTGTCTCTCTGCATGCCGAAAATTGTCAAATTAATGTTTAATTTAAAAATGTTGAGATAATCAAATGTATCAATCGAACATAGAAAATCGGACAACAAAATTATGTACAGGCATTATTTTCAGCATGCCGAAAGCCTGGGAAATTTAATAAGTTAATTACGACTGATAGCGTCAAATATTGTCAACAATATTTTCATTTTAAAATACCTAAATAGGCAAAATACCTCTGCATTGCAGCCGGTACGGAGATGACCTAAATTTTAAATGAAATTTCATCAAGCTCAGACGAGGATGACTAAAAAAAACCGTGTTGTTTAATACAAATAAAAAAAAGGCATCCCAAGTGCACCCGGCTGCCATCGCCCTGCTGGCTGGAAAGTAGAACGGACGATGCAAGATATATTTTATTCATGCAAACGAGCGTACGTACGAACAAACTAGAGACTCGGGAATGGACTACTTTCGTGGACGCCTTTCCCCCGCCGAGCGGCGGATGATGCGAACGTGGCGTGGGAGCGACCAGCCGCCCACTTTATGCACCCTTTCCCCGGCCCCCGGGGGGAGCTTTACTCGAGCACCGTGACATCGTTTACAGCGGGCCGGGCTCGATTACGAGTGATTGCTGACTTTCTCCCGACGGTTTTCCAACGGTGGCTGGCGGCAACTCGCGTGGAAACCCGACCGGACTGAAATGGAAAACCACCCGGATTTGGAAAGATCGACCGAATTCAGGGATGCTTGCTGGTTGGGCAGGGAAAACACGCTGTAAACGTTGGGCGAATGGAGTGTGTAATACGGCCGTGCGATAATAACACTGGCCGTGGTGGAGATTCGCGCACAAAAAAGTAAAACCGAAAATTATGTAGCTGGGCTGCATGTGTACTCATAATTGCAATGGCATGCGTTCGAAATGATTGCATTCCACTGATGTTGCTTCAGCGAGTGCACTTTCGAACCGTCCGGTATTCCTCATGTGATACAATCATTGTTTTAGTTATAAGGCTGATAGATTTTCTATATTTATATTGATAAGATAATTTAAAAATATTGCTGTTCAACATTTATTTTATCTTCCCCTCTGAGATATTGTTATTTTACAAAAAGATAATACAACTCACCTTCAAAACAATCCAAGACAGTAAGTCAAACACACAAACGGTGTCATTCGATTGCGTGCTTTTAATCGGTTTTGCTTACTAAACAAGCTTAAAACATGACGAGAGGCTATTCAAAATATGACGGGAAGGCCCTACCCAGTGGGGACACGATTCAATCCAACACTCAACAGTGACTTTGGATAAACCGCCACCCTCTCCCTTCCCAACTGCCTGCTGGGTGTCCTTGTCATGCCCTATTTGGGGCATAGATTGGACGAATTTCGACTACCTAATGGCGTTGGACGTAGGGCTTATGAAATGTTAAACAGTTCTTAAGAACAACCGCGTCAAACGTGTGGAGTGGGACGACACAATAGTCCGATGACGTCTTCGGTCCATTTGTGGAAAATACACGATTCCAATGACGACATTTTTTAAAGATCAATATGAGAGAATTTTAGAAAAAAAATGCCTGAAGCCTATATTCACTCTGTCTGCTTTATATTAGTTATACTGTATATCAGAGTCAACGTGTATTATTTTTTTTTAATAAATGATTTAAAAAATACTCGACGAAAAATACAATTCAAGGAAATTTATTGTTTGAAGTGCCTGTAGCATCTGGTAGAATTTAAATGAGAATCATATATTGTTTTGTTACCTTCTTCTTCGACAATTATTGTACGTATCAATAATTACAATTTCTTTAAAATAACACTTTAGAAGCAATCTAATATCCAAAGTTTGTTTTTTCTTTTTCGAATATATTCTATATTATACCACGTGCTTTGGCCTAAAATTAATGAAACAAATCGCATCCTTAGCAAATGAAACCTGTTATCAACGCAAACAACGGAAAAAGGTTCTCCAGTGCTACGTTCATTCTGAACAAGACGATGGAATGTGGAGCTAACATGCATGTGGAAGCCGTTAGTAAAGCAAGCAGTAAATAAATCGAATCAAAACATCCGCGGTTTGCAATCACGTGGCAGCGCGCTCGTCGATCTTTGCCTTGATGAACTCGTCAGCGCACACTTGATGCAGCGGAGGCTCGTGGGGTTCGGGAGCGAACGATGGATGGGATGATTGCGTAATTTACTTAACGCCAGCGTCGGCAGTGTTGAACGGAAAACTACTGCCGGAAGGTGGACGAGTGGAGGCTGGAATAGTGGGACGATTGGTGGCGTCGTCCTTATCGCCTGATGGGTCCGCCGAGTCCGTTATCGGTCAGCCGTCGCAGGGTGTCTCTTGCCGGATGGCTATGGGATGATAATTGTTATTTAATACAAGAATCGCCGAGTGTGCATTGGGGTAGAGGTTTGACCCAACGAACGTTAACAATTTTTTTTTATATGTAAATAGTTCCGGCAAGTAAATGAAGTTACTTTGTGAATATTATTGCCGTTCAGTCAGAAGCTTTTTAAACATGAAAAATATTTTATTTATTTTCATTCGATGTAATAGATGGAACTATCCTAAATGTTCTAAAAATTAAAATGCTCATTCAGGACTACTAGCCTAATTAAAGGTGTTTTTCAAACATCGCCACCCTTTTCACAATCGCCTCAAAGTAATGTAAATATTTAATATTAAATATTTCCACCGACAGAAAATTAAAATTTTAACTCGCCGACTAAAAGGACTAATTCGAGGACTAAAAGTAAGTAAAAACAGTATGTATTGTTTATTAGTTTCTGAGGTATGAGTCGATTGTTCGGTGTTCTCATTCTATCTGGAAAAATAAGTAAATAAAGGAAAATCAAGTAAAAATGGAAAAAAATAAAAATATGGATTAGTAAATATTCTAAACATCAATGGAAAATTTATTTTGAATATCGTTTGTTTAGTTGTATGTAATTATCATTTTACATTAGTTTTAACACAGTGTTTGTGAAACACCGTTTTGGTTATTTGAAATGTAATACCTGTGTTTATTTACAATACATTTTTACAAAGTCAAAAAGATTGATTGCACTTAAAACTGTCTAACACAATGCGAAATTCCAAATCTTCCAGTATTTTAGATATGACATGACGTACAAATATTATGACGTAAGCTTTCGCTAGAAATTTGATAGAAGTTTTCCACCGTTTCAAACGTCTCATATGTGACGACCCTTGGCGGATCATATGTTTTCTTGGGAGGCTTTCGTTAGAGCAACTATGGGCAGCACGACAACCTTGCCAACGATGTGCCAACCACGGTCAACCAACCTCGGTCGCTCCTTCCCATCCATCCATCCTTCAAACAGCTCTGCCGGCGGACAGCGGGACAAATTGTGCACGGGTTTGCATTTTGCAGTAAACCAAACAACAACAAACCACTACCGCGCTAGTGTCCTCCGGTGTTTGTCGAAACAAAGTCACACCCTACCCGCCTGCCATTGTCAGCCCTCTCCACGCCTCGGGAGGACGAGAGACCCCGTGTCGTTAGTGAAACTCAAGCTCACCATACGTAGATTCCGTGGAATGGACTTGGTCGGTTGACTTTGGGGTGGTCAGTACGAGGAATTTCTTTGCCAACATGGTAACGTTTGAAGGGAAGAGACGGTGGCTAAACTTGACCTACAGGGGTAACTTCATTCGAAATACCTTTTTACTTAAAAATATTCCACTATGTTTGTCAAAATTCTTCAAGTTCGAATCACAAACATCAAACAAGCAAGTAATTAGCAAACTTAGTATGTCAAGTAGTGAAGTTCTGATTCTGGTGTAATAATTATGAGGTGTTTATCTTTCCCAGCCAATTCCAGCCAACGTGTGCTGCTTTAACTTTTATTATAATTTTGATAAAATACCGTTTTTATTTTACTTGTTGGCAAGAGAACAACATTAACATTAGTAAGGAAAAAACCCAACCCACCAAAACAAAGATTGTGTAATTTTCCATCTATCGATAACGATGCTTTGGACGATCTAGTTAACTTTAAGATTGTTGTTCTTATAATCATATTTATAAAATGGTTGAAAAAAACAGCTGTGTTAGTAAATCTGTTCTAAGAAAAGAGATCCTTTAGTGGACTGTGTGGTTAAAATAGCTTACAAGTTGCCAAGTCAACGTCGCCGCAATGATGCACACACCCCTTCCGCATGAAGGTCATGGCCTCGACCAGGGCGATGCGAATATGAAGTTGCCGAGTATCAAGCAAAATAAAAAGAAAAAACCGAACGACACATAATTGACCCTTGCGCGGTGCCAACTGGGAGTCACTTTCTTGCCACCTCCGTTGTGCACTATCATCATCATCATCGTCACCCTGAACCGGGCGCACACGATAGTGGTTAGCACCGGCAGCATCATCATAACCGTAATCATGCAGCAATGTTGTCCGCCCCGGCCTGGCGCGGCTATGTTTACATGCCATTGCAGCCTTCCATGCCTGCCAGTGCTCGTACTGATTATCTTTCTTTTTCTTCCGCTCCGAAGGTAACCGGTTTCCACCGACGGCACCGGACTGAGGCCAACGCGTGGCGTCAAAACACGGTCAACCTCGGCTTCCCCGTGGCCTACTGGCCACTGGTGAAAGTGAGGGAGGAAGCGAAGAAGACAGTGGACAGTTGAGGAGGCCTCGTGCTCCACTATGCCGGAACGTGTCAGTGTGTCACGGGGCAGCATAGCCGAGAGTACCGAGAGCATAATGTTGCCAGCCTGGCCGGAGTCAGAAATGGGTTAGTGTTGCATCTTTGCAACAAATGGGAAGAAAATTTTACTAAATCAACGATTAAAAAATTTCTTACGATGAAATGGTGTAATGAATACTACATACAAGAAATATAAAAATAAGTTTCCCGATTTTTCACTATTTCAAAAATGGAAGAAATTTGTGAAAGTCATTTTTCCCACACGAAGCAGACAGTTTCGGGCGGATTAAAATATCGTAACGAAAATAAGCACTCTCTTACCTCACAGAGGAAAATAGTGAAGTCTTTGTGTAGTTTTAAAGTCACAAAGTTTATATAATATTATTACATGATTGTTAATAATGGACTCTTTCATATATTCTAATGCTTATGTCTGTTCGTCCATATCGTTTGCTGACCTGCTTTTGCTGCCATCCATCAACCGATCGCCCTATCAAAAGCAGTTCGGTGGCACTTGATGTGCGATGGTTTAGCGGAAGAGACGAGATAGAAATTCCTTCCCATTCAAAGATTCCTGCGTTATCTTGCGTGGCAAGGTCAGCCTCCCGCTATCAAGACACATTCCAGTGTCAAGCCTGCTTCACTTGGTTAATGTTTGCGGTGGCCAAATTGGGGTGTTTGTTGCCGATAGCAACTCCAATAGAACCCTTATCCAACCGTGAACTCCTAAACAGCGTGATGATCACCATGACACTTGTCTGTCAAACGTTATCGTAAGTTACGTAAGAATGGACTTATTTTTAGCAGATTTAGGAAAAACAGATAAGCACGGTGACTGGCAGATAAGCTCATAAAAGAAAAATTTGTTTTGGTGACAATTTTTAATTCGTTGAAATAAGTATTCATGAACAAAACAAAAAATACTTTCATCAATTTATAATTCCTAACTGCCTGCCTTTGGAAAACGTACATACTTCTTCTTTTTGCGTAACATTTTCAGCGACATGCCATGGCAATAGCATTTTCCCGACCCGGTCACGTGGCCGCAAAACGAGTTCAAATGACGCCCATTGAGGGAAATGTTGCTGCGCGGCAACAATACGGAAAAACTTGTGCCGCTCCTCTCGGTGGCCTTTCGATCTCGGACCGTTATTACGTATACCCAGTCGGCTTTATTTTACTTTCTTTCGCAACACCTCAAACCTCCTGTTGCAAGGCGTCATAAACACTGGCGGGACGTGTCATGACAAGCAGAAGAAATAAAGGAAATCAACCCACCAAACCCACTCCAGCGACGCATGTACCATTCGCCCTTTTCGACATACGGCCGGAAAACGTGACTTTTCATCGTCGCTCCCGTAGCGGTTCGCACCATCTTTCCGCCCGGAAACAAAGCTGCTCCTGAAATACTCCAATCCCCGTTTCTCCTGCCCTCTGTGAGGTCGCCCCTCAGCAACCCCACAGTGACGCGGCATTAGACAACGAACCGGGAAAAGGATTCGAAGCCGGGGGACCGACCACTCGCGGCTCGAATTTGGTATCGAAACCGGTGTTGGCATCGATAATTAGCACCCGTAAACCGGTGCCGATGACTTAATGGAAGCGCGCCGCTCGGTCAAGGATGAAAACGACCGGGCCGGTTGCGTTCGAAGGACAACGCGGTCGTTGGCTTTCGGTTCGATCGGTGGCAGCTTTCCGAAATGCGGAAGCGCCCGGTAGGCACGATCGGTTAGAGCGTAATGGTGGTCGGGTAGTTTTTTTTTTCTTTGCTCGAAGAATGCCTATTGCTTGAGCAACAGAAGTAATCGTTGCGTAAGAATATCAAACAGAACGTTCGAGATAGCAGTTTGAAAAATGGATCGTCTCAGTTCATTAGGAACGATGAAAAAGGCGGCTGCCAAACGGCAGTAAAAGGGAACAAAATGAAACATTTGTAAACCATTTTTATTCAATGGTCAAAATAAATAAAAGATGAGTTGTAGAATTGGAAAAAACAAAAAAGATTAGATAGGCTTTACGGGGTTTTCTTACGCAAATCTCATTCTAAATTAATCATCGTACATTGAACTAAAGTTTCATTGAGTTCAATTAAATCTTAGTTTGTACACTTGACAATGGAATAAATCATTACAATACAACTCAGAATTTCGTATGTGAACTTTCTCAAAATTGAAAATAAATTAGTTATAATGAAATTTATTTCTTTGCAAGCGATTCCATTGCAAAACTGCAGAAAAACAAAAACTAACAATAAGGATCAATTTCAGACAAAGCCAAAACTACAGATATGATTGAAGTTCCAACTGAAAGAAACGTTTGAATTTGTATTTGGCTTTTTACCATCAAAAGAATAAGTTATAATAAAATGCAAAATTTTGCTGGAGTGTATATATTGATGAAATATTTGTTGAACAATATAAAAATCTTAATTTTTATTTAAACGACTAAATATTACTAAATAAGCGTGTTTGTTAAACTTTATCTCATTCCTTTGTTTGTCAAATGCATTAGGTATGTAAAGCTTTCAATAAATTACATTTTAAGTATTCTTTTATAACAAAAAACATCTTTGAAATTGAATGTGACGTGCATGTTTATAAAATGAATCTCAAGATGAATAAAAACACTTCCCTAAAAGTACACCCAGCGTACAGTTGCTGACATTTTCCAACCAGTCATCTTTTCACCTGCTCGTGAAGCATTTTCACTCGTCAACGTACTTTCCTCGATCGGTGAAAATTGTACGAATGCACCAAATCTTCCAGAATCACGCGGACGGGTCGGCTTCCACACGGCTAGCTTTTCTCAGCTGGCTTCCGGACGCAACCACAGCTGTTCGCCGGATGTCACGTTTCGCGACAAGTGGCACATGTTCCACCGATGACGGCGGCAACGCCGACGCTCTGGTTGCGCTTGGCGCCCAGGACTTGGTTACGAAAACGCTTCCCCATCGGGCTGGAAAATGCTACCGCACGTCAGAGCGATTCCCATCACGTTACCATGCCAGGTGAGTGGAAAACTTTCGGCTTCCTTTTTCGCATTAAAAAAAAAACCGCACACACATCCATTGAAAGGTGTTGTGCGGGCAAGCGAAGAGGGTGTATCCTTTACGCCTTTAGGGTAGTCTGAGAGTGAGGGTGGTGTTGTTTCGTTGAGTTCACGAGGCGGCAACCGTTGTGCAACGGGCGGTTTCGTAACCTTTCGCATTGCGTTCGGCTGCAGTATATTTGTCTTGATAAGTTGGAAGAGCAAGAACCAGACATTTTTGTTGTCTGCAAAAAGTTGTAGAAAATACTAGAAGTACTTTAAGAATGTACTTATTTGGTTTCATTGTTTCATGAGTAAAGTAAATAAGTGTTATAGAAATAACGACAAGGATTGTTTGAATAAACAATACCTATATTTGTAATATGGTAAGAAAAAAATACTTTAATATGGCTTATTTCATGCATAATAAGCTACAATTTCGCGTATCTTCACCATCTTAACGGTAATTGCTCTTCTGCTAATCGTATTCCTTCCGTTAACTTCTTCACTTTCAACCAGATCCTTCTCGGTAGGGTCAATGGCTGCTTAAAGGCATCATTTTATGCGTCCTTTTATGCAAACAGTTGGCCGGTGTAGGCAAAGGTGATCGTTCTGTGGAGAATGTCTTCGGTAGGAAAAATTCTGCTACCATTCCAAGTGGCTTATGAAAAGCAAACGAGCAGCTGATTCAGCGTTCGTCGTTACGAAACAGTTTGTCATAAATTATGGGGGGGGTTTTTCATGGTCAACTCGCAGAGCAGGGGACAATCGGACGAGTGTCATTGGCCATCCGATCGATTTATGAAGATGCAATGTTGGTAAGAGAAAGGGCCTCTCTGGGTCGATTGCTATTCCGTGAACCATTAACCGAATTTACAAGTAGGTGGAATTGAATAGAAATTTAATGATAAAATTATGGATCGAAGGAAACTTAAGCATTATTATTTAGAATCAAAGGAATGTGTTAATGGGGTGAAACGTTAGATATTTTAAAATTTTCTGTACATAAAATGGGAATATAAAATATTGCGATCTTTTTTACTTCTTATGAACCTATTTCAGAAGTTCACCGAAGTAATTTACTACATTGTTCGTCCATGCTATAGTACGTTGCTATACTCCAGCCAACAACGTTGTCCTGGGAAATAGGGAATAACCTGGAAACACGTCTCTATAGCAACGCTACTGCAACGATCTATGCACTGTTTGTTTTCTTACCCAGAATAAATCCTGTCTTGGTACGCAAGGAAGACTTTGCTTGGCTCAATACTAATACCTTTTAAAAATAGCGACACAAAATGGCTGAAATTGTGGAGTTTCAACCGGACGATGCACTACACCATGGCGAAAACGTCCAACATCGATGCCATCCTTTGGTAAGTGAGCAAGACAGTTAGTAGAAATTTATAAAGTAAGAACCACTTCTGTGTTACTTGTCATTTGTTGCCCAGCACTTGTCTTGGGTTTCTGGGTTCAATCCACGCGTTCCACTCCTTAACGTGAGTAGCCGCAGGGACCGGAAGGAGCTGGTCCTGGCGTCGGGGAGTGCGTTACTATTCTACTCCTACGACGGCGAACGGGAGAAGGTATTTCCAGTCACTGGCCATGTAAGTAGTCACTTTTTAAACCGTCTTCGCTGTTTGTGAGATTGGCAACTCCTTTTTCTTGCGGAAATAGAAAGCCGTCGTTAACATGATCGGATGCGACGGAAGTGGCCGATTTGTGGTCAGCTCGGACTGCTCCTACAGCATCAACGTGTGGGATCGAGTTCCGGCGTGCGGCGATGGAGCAACTGGTGGTCACAAAAATCCGATTGCTATCAGGACTATTTTTGAACCGTTTAAGGCGTCCGAAATAAGTGCGGTTGCGTTGAGTCGCGAGGGAAAGTACCTGCTAGCGGGCGGGGGGACGGGCGTTGGTGGTCCCGACCAGGGTGCCCAGCTGAAGTTGTGGTCGTGGACGGTGGGTAATGATTTCCCCGATGGTAAGTTAATGTGAGGAAAAACTCAATTAACTCTCAAAGAGGATAAAGTCGTTCCGATGTTTTAAAGATACGCTAACGCTTCCGGCGCGCCTTGGGCGTATCAAGACGATACACTTCTGTCCGGACCGTGGCCGACGGCACCAGTTCGTCGTGACGCTGGGAGCTGGCGTAGTGTTCGGTGCTTGGGACGCCAAAGAGCAGCGCCTTTCGATGCAGGTCCCGAAGCGGCACGGTTTCCAGGACTACAACGACTCGGCGTTCGTGGAGGGCACCGACCGAGCCGTCTCGGTGACGGCGGCCGGTATGGCCATCGTGTGGAACGACGATCGAAAGACGCCGGGAGACGGTGCCGGCAGCGAAACGGCACTGCGGAAGGAGTTCCTCAAGTATCTGCACCTCAAGTACGCCGCGATCAATGTGGTTCGATCGTGCGACGAAAAGATCGTCACCGGAGACGACGACGGGGAGATTCGCTTCTACGACAACTCGATGAAGATATTGTACTGGTTCAAGCAGGAGGACCTCGAACCGATACGGACACTTTCGTTTGAGCTGGTGGAGACGCGCAAGAGGAAACCTCCGGCGGCAGAGCCGACCGAATCGAACGGAGGCGAGGAATCAAATGAAGGAGGAGGTAAAGCTATAGAGGGAATGTTTTATTAATCATAAATCACATTTATTAATATTTAGTGTTGTTATTTATATTTAATTTGATATTTTTAGTAAGTGAAGATTTCTCATTTTTATTAGTTGACTTTCTGGAATCAAATGGAATGTTGAATGGATTCATACAGAATAGAATGGTGATTGGTAAAGTTATTTGAACTGATTTTATTTCATTTTGATATTTACTTCGAAACGAGTTTGAGATCTTATTTTAGTGAACTTTAATTGATGAGACCAATCAATTGGTCTAAGCTAATTGTTTATTATTATTAACTCACAATTAGCTTTGGTTAGAAGATTTAAAATAATTTTTTTCAAAATGTTTTTTTAAAACTTTTTTGTGAATTTCTTCATATTACTCAAAAAGTATACATAAACTTAGAATTTCCATTGAACTGGAAGTTTGAAGAAAATCTTAAAACCCAAACAAGATGTTTATGTTCAAACTTTCCTTCATTCGAGATTTAGCATGTGAAACAAAAATGGTTGGTTTTCCTTAAAACATGTATAATTTTGGTAAAAAGGTGGTGAGAAAATCAATTTCAAAACTTGAATCTATTCTAGATAGAATATGCACGAAGGCATAATGTTTTCAATGGTTTAGATTCGACACGGTTTAAAGCAAGTTGATTATTCTAATCAAAACATACTTTTCTGTTTTAGAACAAACCGAAACACGTACACAACCGGACATCAACATCGAAGAGATCGCACCGAAGGACGTTTCATTTGACGCCAAACCGGTGATCGTGCGTGGTTTCGTTTCGGCGACTAAGACGGGCAAAATCTACGATATCGACATAGTGTACCACAAAATTCAGGAACTGTTTCTCCCAGCGCCCAGCATAATAACGGCCTTCGACGTGCATCCCCGCAGGTACCTTCCATCGGATTCCATTTTTTTTTTAGTGGCTCTGGTAGAGATTTGTTAAACGCATTTCGCATGCAGGTCGGAGCTGTGCGCCTGCGACGGAAATGGTCGGCTGGTTGTCTACGATCTCAAGACGAGAGCGATAAAGATGACGCTGGACGTGCCGATTCAGAGGACGCGACGGGGAAGAATCATCACCTTGGTGTACTCTCCGTGCGGTTGGTATTTTAGTAGTTCTATCACGCGTCAAACTCTACCACTAGCGTTTCTTCCCCTCCCACAGGAACCTTCTTGGCCGGAGGGGCCGAAAATGGATACCTGTGGATGGTGGAACCGAACATTATGATCCTGGCCGGCGCTAGCCCTCTGCAGTTCGTTAACGATAAGATCCGGCGGGTGATGTTCTCATCGGACAGCAAGAGTCTGCTGTGTGTGGTGAGAAGCGAGTCAAAGAAAATTTCGTACGGTAACATTTTTCCCTCAACGCTAATTCATGACCCGCCCACAGGACGACAGCAACACTGTTACACTGCTCCAACGGGAAAAAGACGATTGGCAGCCAACGGGTCGATGCGCTACCCACAGGATTGTGGATCTTGCTTTCCTAAACCCAACCGATTTTGTTTCCATTGGGGATGATCGCGTAAGTATAAAAGTTGACATCAGTTAGCAGCGATTCTATTAACGGTAGAGGACAAATCTGACTGAGTTCGACTGATTGATAAGAAGTACCTATAAGTCATCTTACACAACCTTACACGTTTTTTTTAAATATTTAGTTTCTAACACAATTTTGTTGGTTAAGACGCGTTACACAATTTATAGAAATGTATACTATTCTCTCGAAAATCGTTAACTGTCCCCTATTACTCCTACAGTATATGGTCAAGTACACAATTGATGACGCCGACATGGCCCAGCTGGAAACTCTTTCGATAGTGCAACGGCAAAGGATCGAACAATCCGCTCGACCTACCGGGCTGCTTGTGATGCCCGGCGGTCAACAGCTGCTGGTCGCCAATGACCAGCTCAAGTTCAAAGTTTTCCACGCCAGAACGTTCGACATACTGCACACCTATTCCGCGCCATTCGTCGATGGTCCTGCGCGTTGCTTGCGGGTAGATTTTCCTTGTTTTCCTTGGAACAACAATTCGAGCTTTAATTTTGCTTTTCGTTTTTGTGTGCGTTTACAGTTGCTTCCTGGGGAAGATTTCTTCCTGTTCATAACGCACAACAACATCTATCTGCACCATCTGCCGATCGATGGGAATCCCTTCAAGTATATGGCCGTGCGGGCCCATCCGAAGCGATTGAGCTGGATGCAGCTCACCTGGACCGAGCGGTGTGCGTTCGTCTTCGGTGATGGCGATCATGCCGTTAGCATGTGGAAGATCAACACGGGGTATGCTTTCGACCGCGCAAGAAAACCCACTCCGAGTCATGCGTAATGTGTTTTTTTCGTTTTCCGATCTTGCAGTCCGGTTCTGGACAATCTGAAAAACGTCGGAACGGGATTGGATCCATTCTGTATGCTCCTTCCCGGCGGCAAACGGGGCTGTTACGTGCGCGAGATTTTGAGTTTGTTCTTCTACAATCAGATCTCACCGAAGAATTCCGATGGCGATGCGGAGCTTACGGTAGATGGCGTTTGTCAGAAGACGTGACATTATTAAACTAATTGTTTCTGTTGTCAAATTCTAGCTTCGAGATGCAATGGACACCCGGGACGTACCGAACTATATGCGCAGCATCGGTTTCCACATGAGCGAATATGAGGTGAGAGATGATCGTCTTTCCATTTACTTCTCAGCACACGGACCCTCGGATCGGATTTCCTAAAAAAATACAAAAAAGATTAGAAACATTTCTAGAAACAACATTATTTATCCTTACCAGATTATTATCTTCTGTTCGTTGTAATCCACAATTTTAAATTGTTTTATTTAAATGAAATAAAATAAAATGCATTATTCGTTCGTCCGCTACAGGAGCAAAACCTTTGCAAGGAAATGGAACTACTTGGGACCTACTTTCTGACATTCGAGGAGGTAACCAAGCTGTTTCTCAACCACCGTCCATCGTTCGGTTGCCCGCCGAATGCCGAAGACATCCGGACCGCTGTTACCTCCATCGGTGCGACGACTGCCTCCGGTTCGTATCATCCCCAATCAAGGTTCCCAAGTTCGCTTCTCAATACTTATGTGGCACGCACCATTCCTTCCCGCACAAACTTTCTCCCAAGGTACGAAAGTCGATTTGGTCCGACTGATCACCATCCTGTCGGCCATGGGCGAACCGATGGATCCGAAGACGTCCGAGTTCTACTGCCGGCTGCTGTTCCCGGCTGCGTTCGAGTCGAAAGACCTTCCGGACGATCTTCAAGAAGACCGACCAACGGAAGAATGCGAAGGTCGGGGTCATGCCGGCGGGAAAGAATGCTCCAACTGTATCCCCATCGATGTGTTCACGGATAGGCTGTCTTAAAGCAGGATCGGTTTTCGCGGTCTTCAGTTGCGGGGAACGATAGAACTTAACACCTTTGCCAGCTTTGTGTTTGTTTCAGGTTAATCATCTTTTTATTAATCTTTCGCTTGTTGTTACATATGTGTTTTCTCACTGTATACAATTGTTTTTTAGTTTTGTTCGCTGATATCTCTTTTTAAATCCTATCTAATATAACTCTTAACCTAAGATATCCTAGCTCCTAGGAAGGAAATGAGATGCGACGTATTGGGGTTCGATTAGATGGTAGAAGGTGTGAGAAAAAGGACGATCCTCTACTAACTGCTAAGGCAAGCACTAAGGAAAGGAAGAACTAGTAAAATAGAACGGATATCATGAATCAGTAATAAAGAAAAACAGTAACCGACCACTATGGAAATAATATGTAATGCTTTGGAATGAATGGCAATGTAGAATTCAAGCTGGCAACCACTTGCTAGAGCAGCAAAACGTGAATTAACGAAAATAAACTTATGCCCGTAAGTGATGCACGCGATAAATTCCGAATTCTGTTGTTGAATTTAATATGGACTATTCCTCGCATCGTAACACCAAAAGCTGCCATATCTCACCTTTACCCTAAACTAAACCCTTTTCCTCTCCTCTAGTTCTGAACAACACTGCATGCTCTGTTCGCAGCTGTGTTTATGGAGTGTTCGGGTGCAGTGTCTTTGTACCGGCCCTTGTTGTCATCCGGACCGCTCCGAACCGAGCAATGGAACTGCTCTGCCAACGGAGCGATGCGGGAAAGAAGAAGGTTTGGCGACGAACACACACACAAGCACAGCTACTGGCTTAATTGATAAAATCACAAAATTTCCTTTCGTTCTTTCACATGCATTTCAGATGGGTCTTGAATTGGGACACCGAGGTCCAGTTATATGTCCTTTTCATGCGGTGCCCATCGATCGTACCGTTAGTTCGTGACAAGTTCTTAGTAGATTCTGGCTTGGGAAACTAATTTTCCTCTCACTTTCTCTTTGACTTATGTGACCATCTCAACGTAGCCTTAAATATAAATCCTGTGATACTCTGTGTAGGAGGGAATATAAAAACCTAACAGTTGCTAAACATATCGTACAAAATAAGGAGCACTTACATCCTATCCTAGCAACCTTCTCTGCCACCAAAGCGTGCCATGCTTCTCTTACACTAAAATATGCTTTCACAATGAGGTTAAGACGTCCGTCCGGGTTTGGTTAACGATTTTTCGAACCGCGTTCTGCGTCGATATCGTATGTGCGTTGATCTGAACAACAATAACGGCAAGTTTACAGCCTTTCGTTCCGTTCTCCGTTTCCGCCTACTTCACATTTATTATTTTCAAATCTTCTCACGCTTTTCTCATCTCTTGATTGTATCGTTACACTTGCATGCTTGCTGCTTCTTTATATGATCACTTCGCTCTGATCGATATTATGTTTAATCACATTATTTCTTCGTAAGCTGGGGTTATCCTCCGTTGTTTATTTTTTCGTTTCCATTCACTGCTTTTCCTTATCGTTCCTGTTTTTATTCCTGAATTTTCACAGCATTTTTGTTCCTCTACATCCTGATTGTGCGCTACGCGATCATTTTCGTTTTTCCCTGCCGAGTGCGCCATGACATTTTCCGACGGATCACGATCCTGTGCGTACTTTTGGATTATTTTGCGTTTGGGTTCGATTTTCTCGTACATTTGGTTTTGATTCGCATCACCTATATACGCTTCAGATTTGGATTGTACACGACCGATCATTAATAAGAAAAACAAAAACAAATCTTACACCTTTGCCATACGTACGCTATATTCCGAAAACCGTAACGTTTCTAGCTTTCGGTTTCTTTACGAGAGTTTGAATTTTGTTCAACAATTTCTTCAGTGCGATCTTAATTCCGTTTTACAATTTAGAAATTACATTCTACACGAGCATCTTAAGAAAAAAGAAAAAGTTACCAACCATGTTTGTTTTGCGTGTCAAAAGAAAGAGAGCGAAATAATGTCTAATAATGTATAATAAATAGATATAAAACAAAAAAGAAAAGAAGAAAAGTCTCGAATTAAAGGTATTTTTCGTGTGAAAACTGATCCCGAATCATTTTCCACCGTTCAGGGCGCCGTTCTTCGCGTTTAATTTTTGTGCAATACATTAACATTAGAAGTGTAATATTAATAATGCTTCGAGTAGCAATTTCATCCAATGACCCATCAACAACGCAATGGTAATCGGAGAGAAAATAGTATTATTAATTCTTGTTTGAAAAACAACTGAAAGTTCATGGTAGTGATTTTACTCAGAATAAAATTATAAATCGAATCCTTACAAAGAAAATAGAATAGAGTGCTGTAGTGTAGAAAGAAAGAATATGGAATGAATTCAACGATCTTCAACTATTGGCTGGGCGACGCTGAGTAACGTTTGGAATTTAGCGTCTTTCTTAGTTCGAAAACGATAAAACCCGCTTTTTCTCCACTAATCTCGCTTTTGTGCTGTTCACTTGAACATGCTTTCGCATGGGGCGACATTCGTTTCGTCTTTCTATATCGCGTAGATCATCTCTATCCACGATTGGACAGGAGGATTCGCTTGCTTAGCTCCGCGAAGCTTTCGGTGTCTGGTCTTCCCCCCACGATGAGAAACTTCAAAACATTCACTCGGGAGAAAGGCTTTGATGAACCAAAACTAGGCTCGGAAAGGCACAGGTTAGCTATCTTGAGCATACGAACAACAATTCCATTTTCGGAGAAGCGGACAGGCGACCTTGTCGCAACACGGTCGGTTCCGATGCAGGGGATATCGTTTGGAGAAGTGGTTATTAGGTCCCTGACCCTGGCCGGTTTTAATAATCTTTTCCTTTGTTGCTGTCTCGAATACCGCGTCGATTTGGGATGAGGTTTGTGGTGCGCTTTTTGCGCGAATATGACCGCAAACGACGATCGGATGTGGTAAGCTCGCTGAGGACCGATGAGCGTATTTTACGTCCTGAACCTGAAAGGAGGGTGGAAAAATGTTTTACTTATGTTATATGTGGAACCTTTCGCAAATTGACTTTCACGGATGAACATTTGTGTCTTTCATTTTACAGAATTGTTTTCGATTTTTTAGTAAAGAAAAAGGGACTTTTTCAACAACAACTGAATACATTTTAGTGCACTGCAATGTAGATGTTTTGACGATTTTTTCGACTAACTCGGTTCGTTTCATTGTTACAAATTAATGTTCTCGAAATCACTTCCTTAAAAGCGTTTCTTAAAAAAAAAAAAAGGAATTAGGCTTTGAAACGTATAACCTGTTTCAATTTACGACAACTTTCGTGTTCGTACCTGGCGTTTGCGAGTGTTCGAGCGTCTTGATGAGTTTTGCCTGCTCCTTCAGCTTCTTCAGGAGCACCTCGTTCTTTTGCCTTTCCATGCTGAGTTCGAGGCAGAGCTGGGCCTTCGTTTTCGAGTCAATCGGCGAGAGAACTCTGTGAAGAATAGATTGAATAGATAGAATAGATTGAATGAATCATAGATTTATCTTAATTCGCTAGGTTTGTTAACGATGAACCAAAGTTGTTACGTACGGATGGTTGAAGATGGTCGTTGACGAAGGACGCTTTTCCGGGTTCGGGTGCATCATCTGTTTGATAAGGTCGTTAAAATCCTTCCCGATGGAAGGCAGATCGGGAAACTGTCCACTGCGCAGCTGATGCCACCTGGAACCGTTCTTCGGCAGCGCGCCACCACCGGCCGCCTCGTACAGTGTGATGCCGAGCGAGAAAATGTCTCCCTTAGCCAGGTTGGAGTAGTCTTCCTGCAGGATCTCGGTCGGTAGGTAGCGGCAGTCACCCTCCTCCACCTGCGGATCGTTGATGGACGTGACGTGACCAAGGTCACCGATTTTGTACGTCACCAGAAACTCGTTCTCCAGGTCATCGTACACGTCTTCGAAGCCATCGTCCGGACACTCGGCGGGTAAGTGTTGCATCGCAAACGCAGCCTGCCCTCCGTGTCCGGATCGGAGAGGCGTCTTGGAGAGGAAAATGTTGCCCGCCTTCAGATCCATGTGCACGAGATCGTTCGAGTGGATGTACTTCAGACCCTCGGCGATGTGCAGCAGCAGCGTTCGCAGTTCCGACTCCTTCAGGTAGCGCTCCTGCAGCACCGTCTGCAGACTACCTCCGTTGCAGTACTCGTTCTGGATGAGCATGTGGTTGTTCTCGGCCCAGGCCGAGTAGTACCGGACGACGTTGTCGTGCTTGCCGAGCACGGCGTGCGCGTACACCTCGTTGAGGGCCGTCTTCTCGAACGAGCTGCCCGCGACCGGCCGGATGCTTTTTTTGATGGCGTAGATGCATCCGTCCAGCCGGTTCAAGCACTGGTATACCTGTCCGAACTCGCCCTTCCCGAGCAGCATCAGCTGGATGAACTCTTTCTCGTACCTGGAAATGTTGCTGTCCTGCAGGGCGAGCCGCTTCGGTGCCTGCCGGTACTCGCCGGACTCGTCCTCGACCAGATTGAACGACTTCAACGTGTGGTTCATGGTGCAGTCGTTGGCTTGCTTCATCGCGAACGGTGTCAGCGCACCACACAACGGGACACGGCCGCCTGCTCGATTAAGCCGGTTGTTTGGAAACCCGGACGGGAAGCTCTGTGCTTGATGAAATGCACCACCAGTACCGTACGTGCCACCCAGAGCCGCTTTGGCACTTTCCGGACCCTCCTGCCTAGTGCGCTTCTTCGTCCGCATAAACATCGCCGGAGGCGTAAAGGGGTTCACGTTGGCCGATGGTAAACCGACATCCAAACGGCGATGCAGCGGAACCGGTTTCGGTTTGTCCGCGATTAACACTGGCTCGCCACCTTCGATCGATGTGCATAGAACGTCACAACCTTCCTCGGGTGTCGCCGCTTCTGCGGCGGGCGGAAACAGATCCGTCGCGCACTGGCCAAAAACTTGCCGGCGGAACATTGTGTTGGTGGACTTCTGGAGGATTGTTTTCGGAGTGGCCGGTGTGTCGAACAGACGGAGCGCCCGCACCTTTCGGTACGGTGGCGAGTGGCTCGGTTGTTGCTGTCGATTATGCCCGTCAGCAGCGATGTCCGCTGGTTCCGGCGGTGGATTTGGTTCCGGTGAGTTTGAAAACGAAAGCTTACGAGGCATCACCACCGGTCGGTGCGGGGACGGTGGCAACTCGAGGCTCGAATTCATATCGGGCGAGGAATCGATACCACTGCTCTCGGTGTGAATATCCATCGGAATCCTAAAACTAGTACGAGCGGTGGAAGCAATTGTTATTCCGGTTGACCCTGCCAGGGTTCACAAACAGACACAGAAAAACACACGCAATGCACTTCAAGCTCTATGAAACGTAACTCTTTAAACGACTTTCGAATTTTCAACCTCTTTGCAACAAAACGAAACGAATTTTAAAACGAAAACATCTAGTGACGCTACAAATAAAAATCGAATTCTTCCGTTGACAGAATCGGGATTCGGAAGATTCGAAGATTCGATCCCTAGACGGATTCCAAAGATTTGAATCCCATTTGACGGATTCTAAAGATTTGATTAGATTCTGACTCGCTCCTAAACTATTTGAATCGATTCACTATGATTTGAGTCGAATTAGTCACATAACGAGTCGATTTAGAGACAATGTAATTGATTTCAGTTTAGTCAAATCGAACGCTGGGTAGAATGGATTATTGGACATAGATTGAGTTTTTTGCGTGATGTGCAAGTTAGATCAATTCAACCATTGTTTGTCTAATTATTAAAGTAACAAATTAAATGAAAAATTGGCAAGCTTGGTAAGCACGCATGATATGACGGAAAACGATTCGTATGTGAAGATCGGGATCTCAGAATGAATTTGAATCGAAAGATTCGAATCCCTGTAGGGATTCAATTTTTCCATCACTACATCAAACGATGTTCTTGGCTTGAAAAAACTATCGGGTTGTATTATTTGACTGCTGACCGTTCGTTATTTCAAAAATCGAAGGAGCGGCAGTGTTGCCAGAAAAAGCAAAACAAATCAGTGTTTACCAAGGTGTTTTGAACGAGCTTAAACCATCTTGGTCACAGATAAAAATAATAAATTTGAAATAGTTAATGCATTTTGATTAATTAAAGTCAAGTTTAACATCATACTATTCACATAAAAATATTTTTTAAGGTAAACATTAGTACTAGCATTTGAGAAAACTATTTGTTCCAATATATAAATGCCACAGTTGATTTGGCGTAATTTTTAAATTTG
The DNA here is from genome assembly GCF_943734765.1 of Anopheles ziemanni. NCBI lineage: Eukaryota > Metazoa > Arthropoda > Insecta > Diptera > Culicidae > Anopheles > Anopheles ziemanni. The sequence continues at coordinate 23,101,690 of NC_080705.1, read as the reverse complement.
AAAAAATCGAACCGTGTACGTTACGTCAAACAGTACTTTGCAAATTGTTGAAAGCCTTGTAACTTTAAGCTTAACGTTCGTTGTTTTACAACACCACCCTTTTTTCTAATAAAATGTTTATTTTTTTTAATCAGAAAATATGGATCATTAAAATGTGTTAGGCCGCAACAATAAACTTTAGAAATTACTAGCTGATCAACCCGATTTAATCCGGGTAGAAAGACAATTCCAAACGAAAGAGTGTTTTCATTCAGTATCTTGAGTTCTACAATTTTAAGAATGGCTTTCTTATAATTATGTTTGGTGTAAATTTATTAGATCGATTTTGTGTGATTGAGAAAATTTGTAGGAAAAGAAAGACGAAGTCTGAGATCTGCTAGTGTGATTGACAAGCACTGTGATAAACAAAACTGGAAAAAATGAAGAGAAGTTTGTTGTGTAATATTTTAATTTGAATGTTCATCCCAGCATGTTTATCGTTTTACTCATAAAATCATACGTGGTCTGAAATGCAAATATTGCCAGCGCAGGGGCGACCTTGAGCCAGAAACATCCCGCAACAGCGATATGCGTGTGCCAATCGGGAAACAATAATTGCCGCCAAAAAACACCCATTTCATTCGCAGCAGCGGCCTTCAAGGTAGACCGCAACCGACGGTCGAGATAGACAAACAACACATCAAAAGCGCATAAAGTTTTCCTGGCGCTGCCATCAGATTATCTCATCCGCCATCGTGTGACAACCGCCGCCACAGCCGAGCGGCAGGCGGATTTTCCCCGAGCGTACGGGAATCCGCTGGGAAAAACCGTGTCCCATAAATGCGCCTTACGCCAAACATCCTTCCGTACGGGACCTGGTACGGTGCGTGCTTGAGCGTGTGTGAGTGTGTATGTGTATACTGGGCTTGGCGCCTTACACAAAACCCACCCGAAGGACATTGGACCGATGCAGATGGCACAGATTGCCAATTCGAGGAAAGGAAATGATTCGCCGTACCTTCCATAGACTACGGCGTTTAGGAAAACCCCAAACTGGGTTAAACTAAATTATCTGTCAGACATGCTGGATGATCGTGCAGGTAACTTTACCCTCCATCGTCGGTGACGACGAGGGTAGGAAAATCATTATCAATAATGTGTCAACAGTTTTACATCATAGTTTTATAATAATACAATTTCTTGTGGATGAGCAAACGGTAAAGGGAAGTATTGGAAACGAATGAAACAGTTAAAATAGTTTACGTCAAAAAGAAATACTGAGCTCAAAAGCCGTCCAGACGCGTTGATTGATGTTCGACTTTCCAAAATCGTCGAACGATTGATGTGCGTCACCGACAGGTTCGATTCGAATTGAAAGATTGTCCATCAAACATGCTTTCGAAAGGTACGATCGGAATACATTCTCCTCATTATATATCTGGCCGTTTGGCCTGCTTTTCGCTGGATTTGAGCGAAAGGAGCTTCAAAAAGTAATGGGCAAAATGGGAAGGAAACGAAATGTGTCGCGATCCTTCTCACTCTCGCCAGAAAGGAATACCGATGCATCCTTGGTCGGGCGATCGGGTCGAAAGAAGCAGCGTACAATAAGAGGGGAGAAAATGACCGTTATTCTTACGTCAGTTGTAGGTAAAAGGAATTCCATAGATATCACTCGCAAGGGGCGAACGGTGGTGAGCCGGTGGTGGAAGTGATGAACACTTGGGCACAGGAAATAGCTTGCTGCGGATTCAGGATCTAGCCCGTAGGATCCCTGCAAGATTCTGCAACGATGGCGACAGCCGAGACACGCGCGTCCTCCGGTGACACGAAGCGCGTTGACTCGCGGAGGTCCTTTTTCGGCTCGCTGGCGCTGGTATGCGTTTGGAGTTCACACACCAATTCATCTGTGTGTGTGTGTGTTTGCGGGTATATGTGGTGGAATGTGCGCGAAAGGAGGGAGAAGAACACAGCGAAGAGAATGGAACAGAACATGGAACGGATAAGGCAAGAGGAGACAGATCCGAACCGGAGCGTATTTGAAAGGGACACACAATTCGCTGGCAGGATGCGCAAGGAAATGGCGGAAGGAAATGGTCAGAAGTTCGGCGAGTCGCAGCGAGTAGTTGTAGTCGGGTCGGTAGTGCCAGTAGTAGTAGTCGTAGTAGTAGTAGTCCGCCGCATACGGAGATAAAACCGAATTCGTACAAACAGACGAGAACCGCGGCGCCACATTAGTTCTATTTCTATAATATTTTATCTCTTTTCGTCTGGGAGTATTTGCCAAAAAAGCGGTATATTATTTATCATCGTGCTGTCTTTCGCCGGACGGGGGCTCGGTTTGGGCAGGGATGGGTGTGAGGTTTTCAAAGGAACCAATGGTGGCAGGGCGTCGAGAGGCGCCGGGGTAAGAACACGGGTATTGCCGTTCTGGCAGGTCGAAGGCAGTCGAACCGGGTCTTAGAAGAGTGTCTTCTGGTTCGGTCGAAGGCTTCCGTCGTTGTCGGGGGCTCGATTGGTGCGATTTTTGCAGACTGCGGTGACTCAACCACCCGGGGCCAGCCCAATGGGCTCTCGTCCTACACCACCGTAGGACCCCCGGGTGCGTCGTTTCGGGCGAGGATATGTGTCGGATGCCGGCAACTGCGGGTTTTCTTCGTGCACTTCGAATGCCGGTGTCCAGCGGTGTCAATGTGCCTGTTGGATTTTGGGGTTTTCTCCATCTTGTTTTCTCGCAGCTTTTTTTGTTGTTGTTTCCTATAGCGCAAAGAGAAGAAAATTGGAGCACATCTTAATACCAGCGTTCGATGATATTGATCTTGACGCTGGCGACGAAAGGTAGCCACCTCCGTCCGGAGGGAAACAGTTACGTAGAGTAAAGTTGGGGCTAGTTATTCAAAAAGCGGTCAATTTGGGTAGAGATAATGTTTTGAACAGGGACACAGAAGCAAAACTGACAATAGTTATAATAATTTGAAAAATGAAAAAATTGCCACCAATTGACTAGCTATTCTGATTTAATTAACGAAGTATATTCAAGCAATCAGCGTTCGATGAGTTTCTTTGATGATTTTGGGAACTTTTCATGTAAATCAATCATTTGTATTTCTAAATCGTTATCTTTAGTTTGGACAATTCTTTAACATTGTTTTATTATGCATTAATATGCAATTTCTGTAGCTTTAGTAACATACAGCATTCTTTAATATGAATTTTTAGTTTTCTTTAGCGTTAGAATCTTTGTTGGAAATCTGATTTTTTTTCTTCTCTTTATGTATCAAAATATCAAGGCGTAATATTTCGTTAAAAAAGACTAAATGGTTTTGAGAAAAAATTTGTTTCAGATTTCATTTCTAAATTAAATTAGTGTGTTTCGTGTGCTTTGCAACTTTTTGCTTATTCTTTACGCTCATTTTAGAAGTTTTATTTTATATTTCTTAAATATTATCATGTCTACATGTGGGTTAATCCGATGGGTTTGGTGGTCATTATGATTTGCCTGTAAAGCACACTATTAATGATAACTAAAACATTATTGTCTCTGGCTAATGTTCAATTAATAACATCCTTTAAGTTTGTAATTCCGGTGATTATATTTGTGGTTTTATTCACTATGTATGAAATACGTATTTCATGCATCTCTTATTTGGAGTTTAACTTCGCTCTTAACTCCTTGCTATCTTTCTTTTTTCTTTCTTAATCTGTAAAGCTCCAATCACACTACGCTAGGCCTCACGAAATGTGCCGATCTGAAACCAAGACGTACTGTTATTACTCAATCACCTCAGACGACCACATGCTCGCCAGCTTCTCATGGAAATCGTTTGTCCCAATCCGATCGCTTTTGCCTTTGCATTCTCGAAGATGGACGATGTTCGGCACGAAATTTGCAACCTAATTCCCACCATATTTCATCCCCCATCCCTACTCCTCCCCCCCCCCCCATTCTTGCACCCACTGCGGAGACCCTTTTTCCCGAAACCAATAACTCACCATCGACCTCATAAGATAATCGTTTCTCTAGGACACTTAATGGCCGATGACAATTTCAGTGGAGTTTTCCCTTCGAGTACCTTCTCCGTTGGTGGAGCTGTTTGGCATGGGAAAAGGACGGAGAGAAAAGAATTGGCAGAACCGGAGCAGTCTTACTGGACGATACAAGATACAAAGTGGCCCACATCTTCCATTGTTCGGCCCCGCTTCCCTTTGCCCGCCCGGTGACCAATAATGGAAGAAGAATTGAAATGAAACCGTCGAGCGAAAATTTGCAAAAGATGTCGAACGGCCTTCCACCCCACTCGCAGGGTCCACAAACGGGCTTGACTCCATCCCCGCTTCCTTTCCCGTCGCCCAAGCATCGGGCGAAGAATGATAAATGTTTCGCGCAAATTACCATTATTACAAGAGCACCACAATTATGTGCTGCGCTTCCTTCCCCAAAGGAGGCGGGAAGAAAACAAGAAAAAAAGAGATATCCTAACCTCCAACGAAACGGCGAAAAAGGTTGGGAAAATGATTAATTGTTCGTCGCACTCCGACGCGACACGAACGAGCGCGAATTCGGCGATTCCCGAAGTCGCGGCATGCCGGGTTTTCGGTGGCGCAAAAGGATGGGAAACTGCATAGAGCACGCGCGGGGTCCAGTTGAGGGTGAAGGTTAGCCACGGAAAGGTTCCGGAGCTTTGGGGCAGAAACAAAAAGGGCACAGCTGAAGGGCGGCAGACCACCTTCGGAGTTTGGGAAGAGATGTTTGAAGGACTCGACGCTGTTCGTGCGCTGGTTGGGCTGAATATTTTAACATCAGGTGCAGTAATGGCCGGCGTGGGACCGGGCCGATGGGCGCACTCTGGCCTGTAAGTGCCCCGGTTGTTAACATGCCAATGTATCGATGTTCAGCCCGGTGTACTCCGAGCGGGCATGTTTGTGTGGTGCGCTCCATCCAAGGGTGGTGCGCTCTGCGGTGTATGTCCACCCCCGGAATGCCGGCTGATAATTAATTAAACACAGAGGAGATCCATCTTTCGAACGGATTTGTTGCGAAATCTGGGCTTAGGCTCGTTCCTTGGCCGAGAAACTGAAAGATTCAGCATTCGAGTCCGGTACGGAAACGGAGCTAACGTTGAGCGGAGTTTTCTTTGCTTCAAGAACTGGGAGCCCATCCAATAATGCCAACTTAATGCTCACCCTCGGCAGGTTGTTTTATGTACGACTAGGCGGACCCATCGTTAGGCCTGCCGGACGGCTGGAAAAGGAGTCATCCCGAGCAGGAGAGGGATTTAGTTTCGGTGGGGCAACACACTAGTGTGAGATAAATTATGGACTTATTTATGGGATGCCAAGTATATTCCTGCTCCCCCGGAATGCATTGAAAATGGAGTGCGTTCTTCTTTCGCATCGGGGGCAAACCTCGCCACGGTCGGCTTTTGCGACAGAATCCTTACGCAATCGGTCGTCGGCCAAGGAGTACGCCGATGTGGTTCTGGTTGCTGCGGTGGATGCATTTTACGTACGTGTGGTCAATAAAGCACAGCCCTCAATAAGATATATCGATTTCGTTTAAACCACATATGGTCCGTGAATTAATGCAATACAAACAGTATCCTTGTCGGTGCCCATTTTCGATAACATTTTCAACCTTGTTTTCTAGTCATTGTCAACATTGCTACGTTGAGGATAATTTGCGTTATGTTTATGTGAGTAACTGTTACCGATAAATTGGAAGCCTTGTATTTAAGTGAAGTTTGCAGCGTCATATAGATACATACGGTATCCAACCCACAGGTACAACGAACGAGAAGATCATGTTAACATTTCTTACAATAAGAGTATTGCGATTTAATTACAGTTTTGCCCACCTGTTATGCATAACGAAAGTAATTCGTTTCCAGATGATCGAGCTAGATGTTTTTTTAGCTGATTATTATGGATTTAGTGAAAGAAAAACAGTCACCTAGAAAATATTATTTAGAAGATTTTATATTACGTAAGTTAACATAAATGAAGTTATATTTTTGTTGATTGAAGTAAATATGTATTAACTTTTGGTAAAACAGAAAAATTAATTGAGGCAAGTGAAACTATAATCAGAAAAATGGTTGGAGCGGAACAGTTAAAAGGCATCTGGACGATCCGATCAGTAGCTCCAATTTTATAATCAAAACATAAACTCCTTTCACAAAACATTCAGTAAAACAGTAGTTGTGTATTAACAGTTTTTTATTTTTGTTCATTTTATTTGTCTTGAAGATATTTTTCGACAATTTTTTATCTCAATAGTTTTGTATTAAAAATAAACTACTCATATTCATTACTGACTTGTTGTGATTAAGTTATTAGCTGCAATGAAAGAGTTGTAATTAAAAGCCAGTATTATTTTAAAGGCATTTAAGTAATGCAATTTTGCAAACACCAGATCGATAACATAAGTTACTACTTCTAAACCAAATCTGTTGTGGTGTCATGTGTCAATTAAAGCATGCCCAAAATAGAGAAGGATTCACCATCAGCATCCTTTTCTCTGAGTAGGGAAAATGGGAACCTCTTCTGCATTTGCTTTTCTTGGACTCTTCACCATCGTCTGTGGGATCTCCATCACCAGAAAAGGAAAGGTGTAAAAGACTTGGTATAGTTTTTTTATCAATTGGAATACATTCTTCACAACGTTTTTGGAGTTGAAGAAAGCTATAGAGTTTCATGCCAACCCAAGTTACTTCAGCAACGTAAAAGATTCACGTAGACGGTCGGACTTTTGGGATCGCTTCGAAAGAATTGGTCGAAGCTTTTTGCTTCCTTAAAATGGGGTACTATTTGGAAACCCACACCGATTTCTAAGGAACTTGTCGGATGCAGAACAAGAGATCTCCCGGATTGCCGGATTGCCGGTCGGAATTCCGACTTTCCCCAACCACATTCGTCGGGGGCATCTTCGGGGGAAGTTCCAGAACCGGAGACGTCCGGTTCCATTTGCACCGGGTTTTGTTTTGCGAAGAGGATACCATTTCCGATCGATGGGTGTCTGGTTTTCGCCATTTCGTCTTCATCGTACATCATTGCCCTACGCTTGAAGCTTCCCTTCCGTGCCACTCCCGGGAATGCTACACTACACCCCCTGAACGGAAGAACGCTCCCGACACCGACACCAGACCGGGATTTTCGCCCCCAGGAACGCAATGTGCCGGACATAAATTGACAGTCAAGTAGTAAAACTTTCGTTAATTTGGACAGCGAGAGAGTGACAGCGTGGGTCGGTGGTTCGGGCCGACGCCGGACACACGCAATGGACGTCGAGGATGATTCGATTCCGTTCCGTCGGGACTCGCTTTTAATTCCCAGCGTTTCGTCGTGCGTCGATTTATGAGACCGCAGCCAAACATTGGCCAACTGATCGGTTTAGCTGCCATAAGTCTGCTATCGTGCTTGCGTGCGTATGTGTGTTCGTTATCTACCGCATCGTCATCGATCCGAGCGCGACAGGATTCGTGGCAGGATGGTGGCGGGGCACCATTAACGCGGGCGAGGCAAGATGCTGACGTGGTGGCGTGGGGCAAGACCAGACGGCCAGACAGAAGCGATTCGTTTGATGGCGGCCAGACAAAACACGACAGTCGCATCGAGAGCACGTTGGCATGTCGGGATGGTTTGGTTAGTGTCCCTCCGAGTGTATGGGTTCCCGGGATGCGGCAAGATTAGCGGTGGAGCGAACCGAGTATCGATTTTGTGCGGTAGAAATTGAAATAAACAAGCCATTAAAATGGGGTTCCTAGCCACCGATTTCATTGTAACGATAAAATCTTGCAATTTGAGCAACCCTCCCCGAATATCTGCACATTCTTGTGCTAGGTTGCGTTCGGCTGCATTCGCTTAGAAGCACATTGCGTTCATATTTTATTGCACAATTTCGGAAGCATTTGTCGATTCGCTAATCGGCCATCAATAATAATCGGAGAGGTAGTTTGTGTCAGCGGAGATAAACATGCACGAAGAGGCAACGTTCGTTTAATTTGATATTTTTTACACATACATGCTGAAAGTAATGCCCGGTTACGTTTGGGGTTTATTCATCATTTGGAAGCTATCATCTGGTTCTAGGATCCCAAGCTATGTTTTATTACCAAAGATCTATATGTCGTAAAAAAGTATGTAAGCTGTTAAACCATTTAAAATAGTAACAGTTGTAAAAGTTATTAATAACTTTAAGTTTTACATATTTCCGGATTCAAACTATATATCAAAATTTAAAAAAAACACAAAGAAAACTAACTTGTATGGACTTAATGCACTGAGCTGAAAAATAGAAACAAATTAAAACCTAACCGAAACAAGCTGGTTTTCGCACAGAAAGAAAATGGAGTTTTTGAGTTAGGGTTTTAATGGTAAAGAAATTATGTTTTATAGCATTTTTCAAATTAACATAGCTCAAATAAATAAGTTGAGTGTTTTAAAATAGCATTATTTTCTTCTTGGGTTATTTAAAAAGGTAGGACAGTTGCAACTTTTAAATCAATCTTACATATATGTATCTCATTTCCTATCTGTGGCTGTATGTGTTTTCAAGCAATGGGACTCCTGATGGAGGAAAAACCAACTGTACATACGTTTACTACCAAATAAACTGCTAAGCCGTCACCATCATTTCACTGCTCGGAGATTTACATCCTTCGCGCCGTTGGTGACAACCAATGTTTTGCAACATTAATTTCGTGCGAAAGTTTTCATGTGCCATGAAAATCATAAAAAAAAACTTTCCCACATATTGCCCACTGTTTCCTGTCGTAAAAACAAAACCCCGCTCGCACGCACACGTACCCGCTTGAAGGAGATAACTTTTTTAACAGTCGACAGTCCGGCAACTGGCAACACCTTCGATGGCAAGAGAAAAGCCCCTCCGACAGCGAACACAGTTTTCGGCTAACTGAATTAAAGTCCGATACAATCGCCGTTTCGCCGCGAGCCAATCGGCCGTTCCGGAAGTGGCAAGTTGTGGCCGTAAAATCGGTGCCAACTTACCCGTGCCCCATCACATCTCGCTGTGCCGCGAATCGGAGGCACCATCGCCAGCTCATCGCGCCATCGTCCTCCAATCGATTGTCCAATCGGTCTCCTCCCTCCTTTCCCTCCTGGTGTCATTGGTTTTGCTTAAGATGTCACGCCGAAAGCGCTCTTTTCCAGCTGCCTTTTGGGCTGCGGGTTGTGGTTATGTGACGCCCGAGGTGTAACCACCCATTTGGTGGCCTTTTCACGGCCTTTTCCGGCGTATGAAGCGCGGAAACGGTGGCAGCAGGAAAAGGGAAAGGGTGCAGCAAAAACTGCCCGAAACTTGCTTTTTTTATGGACACTAAATAATCAATAAAGTAAATGACAAAGTTTGGCATCGAAGCATCCGAGGAGGCGAGGGAATCAGTGACATCCCTGGGAGGAAATTTCGGGACGTATCATCCGTTCGGTTACGGTGCTTTTAATCGGCATTAGGGCAAGCCGTTCGGATGGTGTGAGGCTTGCGTCAGCTCAGCAATCTGGTTCCCTGGGCGGGCTTTGCGTCGGGCCCGGATCCCAACATGCCGACTCGGGCCCGTCCCACGTGCAGTAAATCAAATGTATAAAGTCAATTACTGAGCCCCGCGCAAAGTAGTCTCCGCGGAGCAGTCGTTTTGGGGGCTCGTTCGGTGCTGACCTGATTTAATTAGCTGGGACAGCTTGTGGTGTCAGCGGGGCACGGGGTGGAGGCATTCCTTGGTAGCGGTGTCATAAACTCCTTGCTGGCCTTGGCGAGTGCCAATGTTACGTCAGGGTTTTTGCGGTGGGAACCGAGCTGTCAGCACGGTTTAGCCAGAGAATATATTGAGGTCATCATCATTCATCCGCGCGATCCAGTAATACAGTAAGTGAGCTCAAACTTTGGACCGTTACAGCTCTAGGAATGGTTTTTTTTCTGGAACTTCCACTTATAGACAGTCCACGGAGTTATGTCACTGCAGCCATCCATTACATCCTTTTGTGAAGTATGTCCATATTCCCACGCGAACGCTTGAAGTGGCTCATAACTGAAGCACCCTATCAGGGAATGTGATAAGAAACCTCAAAAAGTCATTTCGTTGACACCAAGATGGCACGAGTCATCGCAGTAGTTGCAGCACTTAGAACTGCAATGTTGAGGACGCTAACGTGCTGGTGACGGATCCAAACGGAAAATGGAACGGAATTCTCGAGGTTTTCTGAAAGAAAGGGTTTCTCGCCAGTTGACTGAGTGTGTTGTGGCGCCGAAAAGGACAAACGTTACTTTACGTTGGTGATTGACAAAACCGCCCCAGACCTATGGCATCGGGTCATCGGATCCCGCGTCATGGACTTCGACGCACTTGCAAGATCTTCCGAGTCTGATTGCTTTTTCTGTGAAATCGCAAGGATGGAAAGGATGAGTTTGCCACCCAGGAAACCAGGTGGGGACGACGATACGGTGGGGCACGGGCCGTGCGGTTCCACGAGACCACAGACTTTGGTCGTCCTGGTGCGGGATTGCAAACCCTGCAACCGTTGGTGACCGTTCTCTCCGTCTCTTGCCATGGTGTGGTGCATAAAATTGCTTCATTATTCTCACGAGTGTCGTTCCTCGGCTACCGATAACAATGCTGACCGGGTGTTGCGGTTGATCTCGTCGTGGTTCTCGTGGAAATGTGGAGCACAGTGGAAGGTAGCCCGGTTGTGAAAGGTGTCTTCCGGTGCTTTTGTGGTTGTCGTGCTGGGCGCTGTCGACCGGTCTATGCTCCGATTAGTTATCAGTCGTCCATGGTTTGGGCTTGTGCACCGGGTGAGGGGGGGGGGGGGGGGGGGGGGTTGATTGTGGCGCAGTATGTTGATGTGCTACTACCTTTGCTACATCGGATATTGGAGCTATGTTCACAGGCGAAAGTGAGATAAATCTCCCTGTTTAGTTTCCTCGTCCATAGCAGGGAGATTTTTCGGTGACTTAAAAGTTGTAGAAAAATTGATGTTCGAAATATAAATAAAAAAAGTGATATGGCAAAACAAATAAAAAAAATTTATGTGGTGTATTGCATTTATGCAAACTGAATATGTATATTCATCTATACAGAATATATAGACAAATTATGCACAAGTAAAAGTATACATACAAGTAAAAGTATAAAAGTAAACTTTTTGTTACAAAAAACAATAAATAAAATAATGTTAAAAAATTAATAATTTTATTGTATCATTTCTGACATTCATTTTATTCTTGATATGTTCATTATACTATGCTTTCAAATGTTCATCATTTATTTCCAATCGATTTTATTTTTCGATCGTGAAATTTAAAATGCATATGAATGCCCCAAAAACATGCATTGTATGCGACCTACTAATGTATACCATCCACTAAACCTACGCGCAATTGGCGAGGTCGATTCGTTAAAGCATCTGCTGGGGTAAACTCTTAACGGCTCGACACCTATGCGAGCAAGCGCAAAGCTGTTGCCGGAAAATCGGTCCACTAGCACCTACGTGCTAAGCATCGGTGGTTTTGATAAAACGGGATTTAAATCCTCTTTCCGTCCCACACGTTAAAGGTGTTTGTGGCGATCGGGAGAAGAAGGAAACCACCGTGTTTGGTGGAATTAACCCTTGATCATTGGTCGATTTGCTTACTGGAACTTACTTACTGCTGACAAATATTTCGACAAATTATTAAAATTGGAACATATTTTCATACTATGCTAGGTGGCTGTTGGGGGAAATGGGGAATCATGGGGAATCATCAGATCAAAACCGATCAGTTAACAAGTTAACAAGGGAGATAAAATTAGAAACGTAAATATTTCAAGATTATTATTATCAAGGAAAACCATTCTTAAATACTTTGCAATCTTCACGTCAGTAAAGATAGTTTTGATAAAAGATGAAAAAATAAATAATATTGATTGGTTAATGAAATACATAAACAATAGAATACATTTATTATTGTTAATATAAATATGTAAAGTGTTAGGTGAAGCAAATATTTGGCTTATGTAAAAACCAAACTAACTCACTTGATATTTATATTTACTTCAAATTAAGCCCCGTTTGGTTATCGTGTGCAAAGGTTTAATAATGAGCAATCCCAGCAATTGTCGGATTGAATTCATTCATTATCTTTCTTCTCATCGAGACCTTCTACAACTATCCCCGGTTGTCCAAGCTTTTCCACCAGCAGTCAGCTCGGTCGCTCGTCCTGCATGGTCAAATACATACAACCAGGGACTGCATGCGGCCGGAAAGAGTCGCTGTTCCGGTTCTAATTCATAAATTATTTTCCAATTTTGGGCTCATCGTTCCCGTCCCGTTAGTCAGCGCGCGCGGCGATAACAGCTTTTGATTTAGCGATAGGATAATTATTAGCCGCGAGCGTCAGCGTGGCACGCCGAGTGGCGAAACATGCCGAAACGTGGAGCAACGTGGACCCGGGATGCCGTAGCAGATGGCTAATTTATCGTCGCGGCCAGTCGGTCGTGAGTTCTCGTTCCCGTTGCGATCGGGGTTTGCCATTTTTGGTCAAATATATAAATGAAAGAAAAAAGAAAATTGAAAACGGGGTTCGTCAAAAACACAGAGCAGCAGAGTATAGAAGGGGGGCCGAGATCGGTCGGGAAAAATGGGAAAAGGGACGATCTGAAATCTTCTGGTGTGCTGAGCCGTTGCGTCGGGTTCACGAGCGAAGCGCGAAATGTGACACGTGGCGTGGCGAAATATGGTGAAATTATTATTTCCCATTCATTTATGTTAATTGCAGGGGCCATCGTGAGTTCCGTGGGCACCCCGAAGCCGCCCCGGAATGGCCCGGGATACCCCGCCGGGGCCAGATTTATGTCCAGAAATTTATTATGAACTAATATTTTAAACGTATAATCATCATGTGCCGCGGTGAAACTGTTGATTGTGCCGTATCGGGCACACCATATTGTTGGTGTCCCTCTTTCCAGTGTTTTGTTTTCGTCCTCTTCCCGGAACGAACGATCTCCTTCGTTCCGTTTCGCCATTCTCAGGCTCTGAATTGAGTGAAATGATTTCGTGCCTCGCAGGGCCAAAGGTTTCATTCCTGGGGGGCGTTTGCATTGGTTGAGCGTTTGTTTTCTTTGGCCGAACCCTTTTGTTTGAGGGCCAAGAAATGTAGTCTTCCTTCGAGCAACCCCAGATACCGCCACAGGTTTGTGCTTACTCGGGCCACTTCGCAACACTTGCGCCTCGGATGATGAGGTATGATTTGTGCTTTATTTTTATTGTGATCTAAAGGGTTGCACAGCTCGTTTGTCTTTGGCGCACCCCACGATCGGACGATGGCGAGATGCGTGGGTTGGCAGTTATCGTTATCAATGTTTTGCATTGTTTGAAATATGGCTCATTTTTGTCTCGGCTTTCGCGGACCCCCCTCGTTTGAACACGTAACTCGTTTTATAACGCATAATTAAATGATCTTCATTTGGAGTGGTATGCAGCGTTTTTATATGTATGGCTACATCTAGCTGGATATGTCTAAAGTGCATTGCTCGATATCAAATAGATGCAACTATTTAAGATTTGCAACGCATTATTTTAGTCTTATACTTGATATACCTTGTGGTTTTGATGCAAACATACCTGTTTCTAATTGGTTTGCTATAAAAACAAAATTTATACTTAGTTTTCAACTCTCATTACATACCTATCGTTACAATATTTCGTTATGGTTCTAAGCATTAATTTCTATTCTATTCTTAGTTCCAACCTGTCGATGATTAAGAAACGTTGATGAATGCTATGGAATATTCCTTTACGTATAAATCTGGCAAACTTGAGCTTTGGAGGTTCGAGTCCCCCCGCGACCGCTCAGTCCGCTCACCGTTAAATCCACCACTGAGCACCACTGTTGTGAGATTCTAAGGACGGAAGTAAATTGCTACACCTAAAAGAGTTGCGGATTATTAACTTCAATTAAACAATTGATTATTTCAGTAAGTACTAGCCTGGTCTTTAATAAAACTCGTTCATCTTTCGAAAGCCCACGGAAGTGCTCCTCAGAAGATTTAGTAAAAGGTTCAAATCATGATCAGGTTGTCCTGTCACCAGAGCCCAATGTCGAAATATTTTTTTAAAGACTCTTCCTTGTTCTTCAAGTTAGCAGCAGTTAGTTTCTTCATCGGTGTTATCCGATTTACGCTTGTGCCCAGCATCTTCTCCTGTCACGTCAGAAACATGTTCCTGGAAAGATGAACGTCATGTATCTAACAGTTTGATGTAACTTATAAGTGTCAAGAACACAACATTTTTCATAATTATTCCAATTATGATCGAAAAACGATCTATTTTCATCGTAAACCATCAAAAACTGTACGAAAAAAGCGTATTTTTATTCATAGTTAAATGTTAAAATGGTGGCACGCTTCCTATATGTAGTTGTGGCATCGTGTACATATAGTGGTGGTGGTATAGAAAACTTGGAAAAGACTGATTATATTTTGAGTGTAACTTATTTTTGAAGCATATTTCATACCGACCGGCAAAATTACTCATAGATCAATGCATTGGCCTCATAAACCTCTCATAAACCAATGCATTTTGCAGTTGTTTATCCTTAAGGAAATCATGGTATATCTGATAAATTCATAATAAATCCAGTATATTAGCACAACATGTTGGGACAATAATAATTTTGGAGCCTTAATTTATCATGGAATGGGAACGTTTATCTTTGGAATACTCCTAAGAAGATCAAAGAACATTTCATAGAAGAACAAATATCTCCATTGTATTTATTTGGTCCCAGAGATAGAATTTGATTCCACTGCAACCCAGTTACTAGCACCTCTATGGGAGCACTTACTCTGGCGATTATAAGAATAGGATGGTTTGCTAAATGATGTTTTCGGCATTTTGAGAAGAGAAAAACATAATCAAAACACCAATGTGAGATGCGCTGAGAAAGTTAACTAACAAATCACTAACCTGTAACTCGCTAGAAATTAAAATAAACAAAACGGAAATTGTGCCGAATACTTTGTTTTCAAACAACCAGTATCGTTCGTATCAAACACGGGCTATTTGACGTGCCTGTTTTGAGTGTAAATAGTAAAACGATAAAGATGGAATGAAAATGACTGACCGCGTTCCATCGGACCTAGGTGAATAAGCTGTCAAAGGTTCGTTTGGTAGTAAGATTTTGTCATGAAATTTTTTATTTTATTGCAAAATCCTTTTTCTACGATTTCTTTCACAACATGCCTTCTGCTTTGAAGCCTTGCTCATGATCTAAATGCATACTGTGACTACTCGTGGGCTAACGAGTGCTTGTAAAGGAAATAATCTGGCAGCAATAGATCTTCTCCAAGTAGAATAAAACCAAATACTAGACATTTTTAATGGAAAAAGAAATGATTGTCACAATATGGCCTTGGTGATAAGGTACACGTTCTAGAAACAGATGTTAACAACTCGATCAGTTGAGCTATGATGGGAGAAGACCGGATATGTCCTTCATGGCGCGTGGCGAACCGAAACACTGCATGGGGGATGCAACGAAAGAAACATTGCAATTCCCCCCAGTGTTAGTTCTAGTGTTGTATTTGTTTGTTTTCTGTAGAATGCTTTAAAATTGAACAACAGATACAGTGTTCGATGAACAATGTCATGATAAAAAAACATTACACTTCAACAACATAACTACAACACCTCACGTCAAAGTCAATTTTTTATCAATTTTTAAAATAAGTCACAAGGGATTTCATACTGCGCTAGCCCTTCATTTAGTATCAGCATCTCCGAAACAAGCCATTGACAAAGCATCAGCACATCAATGAACATTTGTAAACTCAATTTTATGCGTGGTTCAGGCAGAGGCTCCAAAAATCTGGTGTAAAAACTTAACTGTTCACTAATTGGCATCTAAACGGGTACTGAGAAGAAATGCTCCTCGTTCTGATTCAAACCTGTTCGTCTACCTCGACGTCAATGCTCTACGTATAGGCTTCACGACCCGACCAGTTGTTTGTTGAGTCTGTGGGGTTGCAAGAAGATTCCAACATACACAAACCCATACTAAAGCATGTTTAAATATTTAACCAGATTGATGAGATTGACGCATGAGAGCCGAGTTTTAGAAAACCGCGAAGAACTGAAGAAAACTCCGTCCTCGTAGAGGACAATTTCCATATGAGCTATTTCAATATGCACTGGATCTTGCAGACAACCGCTTCTTTATCGAATATATGAATCAGTTAATTCTATAAAATACGAATTAAATTTATGTTTTTACATTAGCTAACATGGATCAGGTTGAGGTTGTGCAATCGTCGTTGTTCATGGCACCTGAAATTAATGCCGAATAATGTACAGTATCGAAGCTGTGAACATCGAACGAATCGACTAAGTGATACAGTTTTCGTCAGCATTTGGTTGTTTGTCTTCATTTTGCGACGTAGCTTACTTTATTTGAACAGCCTGCACCTCGCCAAGGAACAATGTTTTTTTTAAGGCGTGCTTTGCTTACGGTTGGCTCAAGACACAATTCTACGAATCTATACAGCTTGTCATCGTTTTGGTTACTTTATGTTGACAGACAATACTTTTCCAAGAAACCATTCTGTTTTTCAAAAACAGAGGGGCGTGTCCATCGGCCTTTCCAAAAATCTACTGCTATTCTCAGCCAACGTCATTGAAGGCCAACCAATTTTCACAACTGCAGCTTCTGCCGGCGTGGGATGTGCAACGAAAGACATGACATACGCATCGCTTTGCGCCGCCTAACATTGTCACGCGTCTACACGTTAATTGCTCAACCGATAAGTGGTCAGTACTTGACGCATGCTATTTCTCGACATTCGTCTAATCACGATGATGAGTCATTGAAATAAAAGCAATCACCCTGAAAGTGAACAATTATATACCAGTTTTCAGAAGATTTATGATGGTGTCCTTGTGGTGCGAGCAAACCTAATACTTTGGAATTCAGTTAGCTACTGTTTATTAACACCTTGTCGTCCGGAGTCTCCACAGTGGACCAATCACACTATATTCGGGTGATGACAGTTCTGAGGGCATCGTTAATAAGTGTCGTTCATTCTGCTGACGGAAAGTAATGAAACAACGATCATTACCGAACAAACCCTCCGGTATGAACGGTAAATTTAAATTTTGGACATTATCATGGAATAATATAAGAAATATATAAAATTCTTGTGCCACGGTGTTAGTGGTTGAACTCCTCCTAAACGGCTGAACCATTTTTAGTAAAACTTTGCACACATGTTCTTTTGGCATGAGAATAGGCTTTTAGCGATAGCTCATGTCTGGAAAATTTATATTTTTTAAATTAATTTCGATCATATATTGGTTCGCTTGCAACATATAAAGATTGTCTTTTCCTGTTTAGATGGAAACAATTCGGATCGTTAAGCAGTGTTTTCTCAAGTTAGGCGTGCTTCATCCCAAGTTTCACGTTCGATGTAAGAATGTGTAGTCAAATTGTAAGAAAAATAAAGAAAACCTTTAGGGATGGTAATCGATTGAACTATTTAGCTCACTTTCTGGAGAACCATCAGATACGAGTAAATCTTCTTGTAAATCTGTGGGAGGAGAAACACATTTGTATACGTCGCAATGAAATTGACCCTGCAAACATTTAGCGTACCTCAACGAAGTTGAACAAATCAATGGCGGAAAAGCCATCGGACAGAACGACCGGCCGCTGAGCGCAGAGCAGCACTTGCTGAAGCGTTTTCTGGTGCTTCGTCGACAGCTCGTACCAGTTGACGTGGTAAATTTCGTTGACGAGCTTATCGTTCTGGGTGGTTCAAGAAAGTGACGTGGAGTGAGCGAATGGATTTATTCTACCAGTTAGAAAGCGTGACAAACCTTAATCGAAAGATAAGTTCCCAAGGAGCAGTTGATGAAAAGCTGCATGGTGCATATAAGAACGATGGCCATTCCGGGGTACCAGGGAAACTGTGTGGATTGAGAAAGTGTACATGATTTTTATAAGTACTAAAAGCAATGGGCAGCTAACTTACCCTCACAACAATCGCCAGTGAACCGACGAGCTCAAAAATAATGCAGCCAAAATTGATAAAGAACTGTGTCTTCAACAGAATATCCATGTCGGTGACGTATCTATTTGGGAGCAGTGCGTGATCACCAGAGGGGTATTAGATGGAAACAATATGAATATTACTCACTTGGTATGTTCCAGATGCTTTTGTACGATGGCACCGATCAACTCTTCGATCTCCACATCACGCTGCCCACGTCTGTCCCCAGAATTGCACTCGACAAGCTGCGTTAGCCTGCGTAGGTAGATGATGATCAGGTCCATCTGGCCGGTAGCATTGACGATGAGAAAGAGCAGACAGCAGTCGCACGCCATCAGGCCGACGACACCCTCGAGGACTTGCAATGACTGATAGATCCAGTTAATGGCGAACCCGAGCGGACTGCGAAAGTCCAGGAAGGGTAGATAGAAACCGAACGCCAGCAACAGTTCACCCTTTACCAGCGGCATCAGGATGGCGTACGTATTGATAACGATGAACACTACCGAGAAACCAAAGGCCAGGATGCGGATGAACACCTTGCACATGGTAGCCGTGTGGAAGAGAGAGTCGTTCACCTCCGGATATCGAGGTGCCTCCTTAAAGCGGCGCATATTGTAGAGATGAAGATCGTTCAGTTCCGGACAGGTGAAGGCTTCGATCTTCGCCAATCCCTGTGATCCAAGTAGGCAAAGAAAAGGAGTGAGACTTTTTCGGACCACAGATTGTATTGGATAGGGAGGATATATAAACAAAGCCGTTAGATCTACCGAAAGAAGTTACACGAATTCGCTCCTTTAGGAATTTGGAATAACTTAAGCCGAAACATTTCGAAGTTATTGAATCGCACCTGTATGGCAATACCCAACGTTACGAAGCAGAACACGACATCCATCAGAGAACCCCACACGAGCGCGATGGAGTACACGTTGACGAGCAGGTACAGGATCAGATCCGTCACCAGAAAGATTAGCCGAGCATTCCGTCGCGTGTAGCCCGGCTTCATCCGCTCACCACCGCAGATAGCGAAGCACCGGATCAGAATATTGCACGCACTGTCGAAAAGCTCCAGCGGAGTTTTGTACTCCGCACGAAAAAGTGCCTCCTGGCGCTTCAGGTACCGGATCCAGAACTTCATCTTGAACCGGAGCAAGCCACGTTGAAACTGATCAACTCTCAGGTGGTTACAGTTTTCTTATAATGTGCAATTGTATATCCCATGTACACTTCTAGGAAGGTAGGTTTCCTTAAAGGTATTCAGCTAGCGGTTCTTAGTGAAAGAAACGGAATTGGTTATGAGGTGCTCATTAATTATAAGCGTTTCTTTTGTGCTATTAGACACCTGTTCAACCTGCAATGAATAGAATGTGGGAAAAGAATAGAAAGAGAAAGTTTAGTATGTGAGGTTAGGGAAAGTTAGGGAACTTCAAGTCATACTGATGAAATCTTTGTAAATATTAATATTTAAAAAATCAAATTAAATTAATGTCGAAATTTCAAGGAATTTGAAAACGTCTTTAAATTAGCTAAGGAAACTATTGAATTAACGATGTCAAAGATAATGCATATTTTTCCCAATGAACATTATTGAAAATTTTCTTACCGTATCATTAGAGAAAATTTGTGCAACGAATAGGTCGTCGGATACAGGTCAAATTAAGCATTGATTAATGTATTCATCATGGAAGATTTGTTTTGGTAAATTGTTTCGAACATTGTTGGTGCACGAGCTGCAAAACCGTGATTTATCATCGATTGCGAATCGGCATCAAACAACGCCATTGGCTGTGAGATTCTCCGGAGTCAATGAGAACGAGTTAACCAACCAATTCTTTGGCCATTCGTTCCGGTAGCGTCGATGATTCATTACCATCACGATCACGCTAAATGAAGCACTTAGTTATGCATCAAAATTGACGTCCACGGTTCGGTTGGCCAAGTAACCGGACCGATTACAACCCCAGACCGCGGCCTGCAACGTTCCGCATAATGATAGTAATCAGAGTTCGGGGGTTCGTTTTCGTTGGCCCTGGGTCGGACTGGTTTCCCTTTCGGCTGTCCTGGCGCTCGCAAGCATGCAAATTCCCCCTCGCCAGGCATTAGAGACGCGAAGGCAAATTTTAAAAGCTTCAATTACCACACACAAATGTAAGCTGGGAGTTTTCTTGCGCGCGCCCGTCTCGAAGAAACTCGCTTGGGCAACGCAGTTCTTACCTCGAAATCAATTTTTCATGGCATTCGTTGGATCGTTTATCATCGGACACCACCCCGAAAGTCGGCTCGAGGAGGAACGATCGTTCGAAGGAGAAATAAAGGACGGCGGTGGGCTCTTCTCGGAAGGCTGCCGAGAACTATGCTGCTCGGTCGCGTTTGAAGCGGTCCCTCGCCACCGCCCAATGCTCAAGCATTTTGTAGGTTTTCGCTCGCTTAATTGTGATGTTATTTATTGTTTATAAATTCACTTTTAACCACAGACATTACCCGGCCACGAAATGGAAACTCGGGAATTAAATTACAAGCAAAAGCAACGGGCGGTGCATCCTTACAAGTGATTCCTGGACGCGTCGAAGCGCTCGCCGGGCCGCGTTGGAGTTTTGGATGGGTTTGTTGGCAAATTAATGGCTTTCCGGAAACAAACCCAAGCGTCGCGGATCGCCACGTTGTGCTGGTGTTGTTTTAATTTTATCTTTTTTTCTTTCGAAGGTCCAACGAATCCTTGCGATGTGATCGTTACTTTTCCCAGCGTCCCGAAACCCAATCTCGCAATCGGGACTCGATTTTTGAGAGCGATAAAGATTTACGACCGATCACGATGCCGTTTTGATCTCACGAGGTGCAGCGGTGCAATTGCATTCCGGTACCGAGGAAGTATTGGCACCGCCAAGACGGATGGGCTGGCTGGGAATGGTGAAATAATTCAATTACCAAACCGAATCGCACGAACCACAGGTTCACTTCAGGGACCTGCACGCAATGTACGACGGTTGAGGGAGATTTTAAAAGTGTGATAGATTTGTCCGCCATCGCGGCGGTGCAAAGCCACGGCGAATGGCGTTCCGAACCGGTCCCGTCCGGTGTTTCGGATCGAGAGTGCGAAACATATTATTAAGAGATTTTACATTCAATTAAACAAGTTGTGATCGTAAACATTTTTATGCGCACCAAAGAACCGTGCCGAGGTGAAGATTTTTTCTTTTATGCTCATGATTTTATTTCTCTTCCTCTGTGCTCCTCGGGTGCGAAGCAGAAGTCAATGCACGCCAGGCTCTAAAGAGGAATTCATTTCTCGTACGTGCCGCGTTGGCAAACGTGTCTTGGGTGATGCGCACAGGTTACCGAGGTGGCATTTTATGACCGCAGTTTGAAGCTGAAACAAGTTTTACTAAAAAAATAAATGCCAACTGTTGCCATTTAAATTTCATTTATTTTGCTATGTTTGTAACAGTTGAAAATAATAATCATTTAACGAGTTCATAACGAAGTAAGAATGTGCTTGGGATAGTAAAACAGCAATCGCAACTCCACTGAATAGATTGACAAAAATATATAAAACGAGGAATATAAAGATTTTTTTATTACCAATTTTTTGAGGACCACGCTTGGACCCCAGGGATTCTTTCCTTGAAATCGTACAAGTCATCGATAACTAGAGCAGGGACTATAAGACGTTTAGTGAACTTTTGAGTTCTGACATGATGAAGTTAAACAGAAATAAGGCAAAAGTGTATAATTTGCAGTATAAAGGCAGATCGTTTATCAAAGATATTTAAAAGCTTTTAAAACCTATCGCTCAAATTAACTGGTTCTAATCAATCTATCAAATTGTCCACCTGTGCTAGTGTTGATAAGTCATTCAAGTTAAAAAACAACAGATCACCATCCTTTCACTTCTAAAAAGTAATAAAATTAAAGTAGTTAGCATTCTTAAAAAATCTCAAGTTCTTCCATTTCGAGGGAAACCTGAGATAAATATTCAACAATTGAATCGTTTCCGTACAGTAAACCTTTCGATGGTAGAATGTTGTAATAAACCATTCGTAACAAATGAAAAATAGACGAAATAGAGTGAAACTATTATTTTTCCGAATTCGGCTACGAGTTATAACTTATGATTTCATTCTAATTTAAAGCGGTCGACGATTATTTCTACTTAAAGCTTCAATTTTAATGAAAATTGCAATGAAATTAAAACTTGGAATAAAAATAAAGAAAAAATACCACGAATCTTTATGCTGAATTGGCGACACTTTCATGAAAGGCTCCAAATCCAACGTGAAATGTTTAGATTTTTGTGGCAGAAGCTTTCCATTTTAAATATTTACTCATGATTTTGCTTTGATTCCAATCAATTCTGCTGTAGAATCTTGGTTCGATCCGGTACCGAATGAAAGTCCTCCAACCGGCACCAAGTCCTACGCTTTTCCCGCGTGCCTATCACTTTTCCCTCTAGAAGTTGCTCCGGTCCGGCGGAAACGAAAAGCCGTATGCGAAAAGCTCCAAGTCATTGGCGACACTTCTCCGCGTTGCGGAATTCACCACCGTCTCAGCTCCGAGGGCCACCCGGTGGAGCCGATTCCTAATGACATTCTTCGTCCGACGAGCGCGATTGCTTCATTTTAGATTCTGTTTCGTCGTTTGGGGAGGGGGAGAGGATGATCCTGGCGGGACGTCCCGTGGTGGTGTGTATTAAGTTCGCGCGAAAGCTGCTTCTTTCCCTTTCCTTGCGGTGGAGAAGTCAGCACTTTCGCCCCGAAAAAAAAAAGATGGCTAGCAAAATCGGCTAGAAGGGCACGCAATACTTTCACGCCACGCGTAGCGCACGGTGTGGGGTGGAAGGTGGGCGCGGTAGCGATGGGGTTGGACGCCGACTGAGTGGGCGGAAGGCGGGCTGGTTGCGTTACATAAAGAATAATACAATAATATGGCTAATGTAGGCAGACTCGATGTCGCCTTTTAAGATCAGCAGAATTGTGCGCGCCATACGCCGGTGTTAGGGGTGAGCTCTCGAGGGCATCCTAGAAAGGGGGAGGGATGGAAAGGAGGAGCCGGTCTGATTGTCCGTCGGCCCGACGCACGCTTTCTACGTTGTTTTCTTCGCTGCTCCGTGGCTCGTGGAACTCGTGGATTCGGTCTGCCATCCAGCGTTCGCCATAAAGTTCGGCAGCTCTCGATCAAATGTAGATGAGTTGGCACCCTTCGATTGTGGGGCTCATTTTCTTTGCGGCAGTTGTGTCTTCCCTTCCCAGCCCGCTGTTTACGCGTGTCTCTTTTCCTTCGGATGGGTGGCGTGAGGAGGGAGAAGAAAAAAAATCTCCCAATCGGTAACAGACGGACTAAAGTGTCCGGTGACACGCTCGCGCGACAGCGTGACCCAGGACCAGGAGATCGGTGGGTGGGTTCGGGAAGGTGGACACCGGAACTCCGGGCGGGACTGGCAAGAGATTAAATGCCACACTATTATTGGCTGTTCGCGGCTGCTTCCTCGCTTTCTCTCGATGTCAAAGGACAATCAGGCGACGATCCGGCCCCAGGGGACGGTGGTTATGATGATGTTGATGGGAAAACAAAAACAAAAAGGCCAAACCCCGGGTCGGCCTAACGTAAGGGGCATGGGAGTTTCGTCAGCAGTTTTCTAATCAGTTCGCCGAACTATTATTTCATCGTGCTGCGAAGTGAAAACTCTCAATGATGCAACTCGTTCTAGGATGGTGTAGTTTTGGATTTTCATATTTCTTGGAAGCAGTAAGCTTTCCTTTTAATGGTATCGTGTGCATCCATGCGGATTTTCCCCCGCTCCATGAAAATCGGAATGTTCCTAAAAATAAACACTTCGGTTTAGAAGTTCTTGGAAGCACATCGGCATCATCCATCGGAACGGATGGCGCGTATAGTTTTAATTCGTGCCAAAATTCATCACTTGCTGGACACTACTTTGGCCATTCGGGGGATTTTCCAAGAATCTTTCTCTCCCGACCCAAGTGGTACCCGACGAAATGACTGTTTATTCAAATTCAATATGGCTCTCAGCAATTGCCCAAACACTCTGTCGGTGGCGGAACTTTCCGGGATTTCCATCCGCAGCGTTACTCGGACGAAGTAACTAGAAATCTCACCAGACGCTGCTGGATGATATTGTTGTTGGCCTTCCAATGACTCAACTCTAGGGCTCCGGTCGACATGCAGACGACTTTCGATGGCCGCTGAAAGTAGTTCCATGCCGTTCCGGTTTCCATTCCACCTCCTCATTCCTCCAACCAACTTCGTTCCACTATCGTTCCGTACATGTTTCAACGAGAATGAAGTGGAAAGTAACCACCCCCATCGGATGGACGCGCGGGGGTGGACAGGACAGATTCAATTCCATCGCCGCCACCAGTTTGGAGCAGCTTTCTTTTCTTCACCATCTTCTTGCATGTTGTAATGCTAATCTCCGCTGATTGTCAGCCCTGAGAACCGTCCTCGCCGAGCGCCAATGAGGGTCTTGGGATGAGAGCTACACTCTTACAACCCGGCCATTAGCAGGCAAAGCAGGGTTTGCCATGAGGGGTGGGAAGAGGTTGGCGCGAACGGTGCAGGGTTGGGGATCCCCGAGACTATCCAACGGCTTCGTTACATTGTCGCGACTGATAAATGGCACTTTTGGGAATACGCTGCGTGGCCGAAAGTGGCGAACATTCTCGGCCCGACGCGATTACTTACGCCTCACCCACACACACACACACGCGCGCGTCGTTGGTCGTCCTGCTGGAAGGACCTCATTTTTTTTCCCACCATCGCTATTTCGGTGCGGTTCGCCTACACGGTGGGTGTGTCGTGACATTTTAACAGGAAAGAAATATGCAAACTTTATTCATTTGTCGGGCTCGTGTCGGGTTCTCGGCTAGCCTTGTCTGCAGTTGCGGCCCGGCTGATTGGAGATTGGGATTTTCGGATGGCATTGTTGAGCTGGGAGATATTTTCAGCAGGGATATGTGGTTATAAGAAAAGCTCGCGCCTCATGTGAACAAATTTGAATGCATTGAATGGATTCATATAGATGGGTTAAAATGTGTACACATGGTAGAAAAACTAATTTTAATATAATTTCCAGAAATTCTTCTTTTGAAATCGTCTATTTTCGTTGACTTTCGATTAGTTTCGATCAATAATTAGATATGTTTTTTAAGTTGTTAAAAATATAGTTCAATTATAAGTATAGTATAAGTTCGTATTCATGTAGACAAATAATGTCCGATGGATCTAATAAGCAAATAAATAAGTAAAACAAATATGCTGTTTTTCCATAGTATAGAAGTGGTCACTTTTATACAAAACATAATGTTTGATTTGTACCTTGCTAAGGTATTTTTGTAAGTTCTTGCTATTTCTTTAATGTATATGATAAGGCCTTCGTATTAGATTTACATGAAGCTGCAACAGATAGTACACATGGAATTAAAGTTATTGAATACTTATTTGATGCTCCTTGACTATTGCAAAACTCTTAGTTTTGGTAACACACAGACCAAAGAGAATTCGAAACAAAGAAAATACATTTCATCATCGCTTTGGAATGAAAGGATTCATCAACATATGGTAAGAATGGAAAATTAATATTTTTATGATTTAGGGTCTACGAAATTATTTATAGCACCAGATATTCGGAAAAGTGTAAAACCAAAAGTCTGTTCAATTCTCTCTATAAACCAATATATTTTTAGCTCTTTCTATTGCGGCGAGGTTGGTCCTTGCTTGAAAACTTAAAAATTGAACCAAAAATAACATTACAGTGTTGAAAGGTAGGACAAGAAGTGGGTAGGTAGGAGAAGAACAACAACCATAAAGTGCATCTACAACCATAAAGAACGATTTGAGTTTATTCCCAATTCATTTATAAAAAATGACAAATAAGATTAAATCACTTGAAAATTGCGCCAAGTTCCTGCTAACAGCATCAAACACGTTGTGTTTATTAGCGGGGAATCGCGATCTAAATGTTATCAGATGCTAGGAAATCTTGCAATAACATTCACCATTTAGCGTTTCCCAAGAACGAGAGAGATTCGTTAAAACAAAGTTGGGTTTAAAATTACAAATTATTTCCCACGCCCCGGTTTTTCTCACCATCGCATTGTTTGCACTTTTGCTTCTTCCAGGCAGCAAGTGAATATTGCATAAAGTTGTTGAACGTGCCGTCGAAGCCCTTGAACTACTCATAATGCTTCCCCCCCCCCCCCCCCCCCCCCCCCCCCAATTCCGCCTCGCCCCGGTGGCCAGTCCTTCAGTCAGCGATGAGTAAAATCATGTAAAATTTACCACCGTTTGTGCGTTTGTATTTGTTTGACGAACGAGCGCAGGCGAAAAAGGAGGAAAAAAAATCAACAAAATGTGTGTGCAAAACAGGGAAGTTTTCCGTATTCCCGCGTGAAAAACAAGGGAAGCCCCTAGTTTATGTTATCGTGCGCTTCCCGGTCCGATTCGGATTGTTGTCCGGTGGGAGGTCGTTGGAAAGCGATGCTCGGGTGCAAAAAACCCGTTCAACCCTTCATCGGTGCTGCCCGAGTTTTCCATACCGATGGAGGCGCCCGGTTGCCATCTGGCATGGGTACACGTACGTGGGTGTCCACCGACACCACCGCCATAGCGCCGTGAAAATCCCTTCACATACGGAACGGAAGTGCACGGTGAACTTTCGACGAGCCATTCTCGCGGCCGATGAATAAATAAAATCCGCTCGGTGAAATTTAATATGCCTTTTGTTTATTTGAATATTTCATAATTAGACGCGAACGCCGGCCGAGCGGTGGTTGAAATTCGTGGAAAGTTATCAGCGACCAGCAGCTGGGGTGCTTAAGCCGAGCGGCGAAACTAGCGATCGGACTTGGGAACGGGTGTGTTTTGATACTGGAACGCTCTCAGTAATGGTAGTTCTGGGAAGCAAACTCGATTCTAGAGGAATTTTGATAGTCCTTCGAATATCGTTGGTATGAAGGTATTGTTCCGGGAAATATTATTATGAGTAAAAAGGGGGTGATTTCTTTGCCTCCATTAAAATGGTTCTGGTTGATATCCAATCAGTGATTATGTTAAATATGAGATTTCATAAGTATTTTTGAGTTTTAACACCTCGTTGAAAATAGTAAACACATCCGTCGAGTAAAAATCAAAATGGGATTATTTATTTCAACAAACATGGTTTTTCTGAAAATGGAAGATGGCTCATAAATGCTTCGTTTAATGAAGAGAGTGCACTTTACAGTCAATTGATTAGTTTATCTCATTAAGTAAATTAGTCCTCCTACATTAGAAGCTAATCTGGTGGAAATGAACGAGATTTCTTTAATGCATATGAAATATTCACATTCAAACCGGGATATTTTTCATGTTGCATCTATATTTAAAATACCCCGTTACGAATCTTACTGGGATATCCATTTCGTTGAAAACTATTACCCAAAAACACAGGCAGAATTGGTAAATATCAGTCTCGAGTACCTATTTCTGACAGTTGATTTCGGCATTGTCACGTTACTGTGAACTCCGTCCATGCTGCATAGTAACGTTGGCACCGAGGACACGCTCTGGAACGTCCTCGAGGCGAGAACGAATCGATGGCAATTAAATTATTCAACAAGATGCGCTTTCGAATTCAAATCATCATCACCATCTGCTCGAGCAGTTGGTTGAAATGCAGTTCTAGAACGATAGAGGAAAGGGTTCACAGGGGCAGGGAGTGAAGTTTCCGGCTTTCGGGAGTGGTAGTAATCGATAGCCTCGACTGCACGGTCGGTCGGGCCCGCAGCGGACAGTAAATTCTACTTTACTACCGTTCGCCGATGACAGGTGATGTGAGATATGCAGCCAAAACCGAGCATGACACGTCCGCCATGGGGCGGAGAGGAACGAAGGGAAACCTGGTGGATCCCCATCGAACGGTACTGTGTATTACTGTGGTATCAGGCGGTGACTATTGTGTTCCGTGGCCTCGTTGCAACGGCGATACATTTGGCTGGGAGGGAATACTTTACCAAACAACAAGATAGGCTGGATAACACCAGCCGGGATACGGTCGACACAGATTGGTTGCCTGTGTCTGGTGCCCACATATGGAGACTGCTCTGGCACAAATGACGGACAAATCAAATAAACGGCGACATAGACCTTGTGCCGGATTCGGTTAGGTGGAAGATTAAATTTTAACAATATTTCGTTACATTTCATAGACCTAGTCAATTTGGCCTGTCAATTTGGAGATTAATTTTTGGTACAGTTTTTAGCAGTAAGTTGTTGGGTAAAACGATCTAACGAAACCAGAAAAGATACTTCGTTGAACGAGCAGCAGTGTGACAGTTGAAAGCATAAGCTATATCCATTTTGAATCGATCCATAGAAAATAATGCTAAATAATGCGTTTATACTTATTTTCATTCTTTACTTTCAACTTACTGTTCACTTTAGAATTGTGTATAAGAACATTGAATTTTCTGTATTATGAAACCTTTCTTTTAGCTATAAGAGATTTCTGTTGTAAACGTTTATCCTTGAAATATGGTTTTTAGTAGCATATTTCTTTTAGTAGTATATTTAACATATGAGTGTAAGAAGCAATTTTGAGATAAATATTGAATTATCACAATGAAATACATACTTGACAGTGAAAAATGGACTTAAAACGTTTGGGTCACAAATGAATTACGATTATGAAATAGTTCAAACGCTGAACCAAAAAATCCTTCTTGTTCTGTATGCTGTGTATTCTGTGAGACATAAAGAACATCTTCACCAATGTTTATAGGATTTCGGATAACAAACTAGGATAATATCGATAGCAAAAAGCGTGATTTGATAATTACACTTGTTCATAGAAACATGTTTCAATTATTACACAATACTACGTCTCAATGATTTATCCAATAATTAAAATGAAATTAAATAAAATATACGTTTTAAATTGAAATCGAACCGAGTTGCAGAACTAACAGTTTCCTTAACTTTAACAGCAAAATGGAGATTCCCTTTAAGGTAGTTAACACGAGCCCCTCAAACAGATTGATATATTTTGTTTTTGGGGCAAAAGTTTCAAAAATAGAACGTGTGTGGTGTTTTGCGAGCGTAGTTGGATGAATTTATAATGACGGTGAGAGGGAACCTCCACCCGGCTCGGAAAGTTGTCCTAAGCAGGCGAAAAGACCGGAACAAACCGTCGATACGAACCGTGGGACGTACGAGATTGACCTCACGATCGGTTCGTGACATGCCGTTCGCCGAAAGGCTTCATCGTAAAAAGCTTGCAGCAAAAGCAGCGGTTTCATCGGAGTTTATTTGAAACTCGAACCCCGCAACCAAACGTTGGGCTTTCGGGCCGGTACGATTCACGAACTAATCAGCGTGGCCGTGATTGGAGGTTAGCTCGAGTGGATGCAACACGGGTCGGGCGGAAAGGACAACGGGTCGGTGGGGGGAAGCGTGCGGAAAGTCCTTGCGAAAAACGGCGAATCCCGTGTTCCCGTGGTTGGCGGAGGTAAACGGCTTTCGCGAGCGAATCCGCAACTTGAGTGTTGAAAGCCGTCCTTCCGCCCTGCCGCCCTTTTGTCACCCTTGCCTTTTCGGTTCGGTTTATTTTTCCCAGGCCGGGTGCGAATTCCTTTTTTCCCGCACACTAAGCCACAACCGCCGCGTTTCGACGCTCATAAACACGGAGCGAACACTGTCGTCACTTTGCCGGCGCTTTCGCAGCCGAAAAGTCGGTGCATCTCTGCAAACGTCACGGCATGCTCGCTCGCTGGTGGCCGAAGTGCGGACCGGAAGTGGAAAAGCCGGAAAAGCTAACAGTTCGAATTTGACTGTACAATGCATCGTATAATTGAGTTTCGAGTTTTGCACCGGAACCCGGCAGGCAGCGAAAAAGCTTCTGGCCGGTCCTATTTGACTTTAAATTTGGGTCAGTCAGAAGGCCTCACCCTGCGTGCACCGCATTCCCTTTCCCTCAACACCAACAACGATGGCGCAGTGGCGGAGGGAAACCGTTTGAATCACCGTCGACGGGGGCATGCGACCAACAGGCCTTTTCCCGGTTGCCGAAGGCCGACGAAGTCGTGCCCGGGAATGGGGCTGAACGTGGGGGAAAATACGCCGGATGTGCCGGGATCTCACTCGACGCTGGCGTCGCGGATGCTGAGGTCCAGCGAGTGTCCAGCGCCACGATGCCGGAACGTATTACGGTCCACTGCACGGACGGCTTCGGTTGGGCGTTCGGCTTCGGAGGAGCCTTGCCGGCGCTTTCGGGCGTATTCCTGTCGTTCCTAATAGTGTCAATCATGTTTCACTGTATAACCTCAGGATGGAAGACACATAACCTCTTATCTTATGAAATGACTAAATTAACCGGCGAAAACTTCCAAACAACATAGTTCCTGCTTTGAAAAATTATTTGGTTGGAAAGAAGATCCTTACGAAAAGAATGGAAAAGAATAAATCTCACCATTGATCGAACCATACGAATAAGCTTTTAATAATAAAAATGTATACCACTATGCATTCCGTCACAAAACATCTTTGCCCAGAAAACTACATCACAATAATAGAAGCGTGACATCTATTTCAAGAAAGAAAAATGCAGCATAGCAGCGGAAACGGAAGCCGTGTTTGGTGAACACGGGTGGGGAGCAAACTAGAATAAAACAAACAATAAAAGTTTGTCATCAAATTTAATGGATTCTATGAATATCTGCAATTCAATGTATCTCGCAATCGGCTGCAGCATGCATGTGCATCGAGCGTGCCACCGGTCGTGACGATGGGGTCGTCATTCTAAAACCACCCGCCCCCCCCCCCCCCCCTTCTTCACTCCACTCCCAGTTTGCTTGACGCCAACGCTTTGGCTTTTTGCGGGGGGAAAAAAAAGTATCCGAGGAAAAATCGAAAAATACCGAAATGCTGTTGGCAATCAAAACGAAAGCAGAAAACAAACAAGAAAACTCACACTTATCCCTACATAGGCCTTGCTCCAACACCGCATCGTGTCCATTACCCGCACGGACACTTATCTTGTCCCGTGTTCGAGCTGCCGGGGGGGTTTTCCCGGTCGAAAGGGGATGGGGGAATGCGAAGCGCGGTACCGGCCGGAACCGGAGAGGGATGATCGTAGTGGCAATAGTAAAACTTTTTCGCGTCCTAGTTTCGCGCGAGTTCGGGCAGAGTAAAGCGCATCAGTATGGGCCCGCTGAAGGCAGGCTGCCAGAAAGATGTATCCTTGCAGCACTTTCCGAAGCGACTCGGGTCGAGGACACGAGCTTGCGAACGCGGCTGTTTCGCACGATGAGAGCATTTTTTCTCGAGAGCGAGAGAGAGGGCGAAAAGGAAACAGAGAGAACAGCATGGTTTGAGTTTGGAAAATGGGGGGAAAATTGAAGGACCTAACTTCCCCTTCCGATGCAATTTGAGCTACAAATAGTTCGCTGAGTGCTCTTGACGAATTGAAATGAGTTACTCTTATCCTTTTTGAAGGTGTATTTAAAATAACTTCTAAGGTTATGATAGTAATCGAACAAACAAAAAAAACAACAAAAGTTATATACAGCGCATAGAAAATCAAAGCATTCATAAGTCTTACAGAGACTATGTCAAACATAACACATAAATAAATGGAGTTATTCATAACAATAAATTATTATTAAATTGAATTGTTATATACTTCAACCATTTTCAAAATTACCTAAAGCTACTAACCTGGACTTTTCGAATTGAGTTGCTAGTTATTATACAGATGCTGCTACAATTAGTGTTCCTAAATTGATCTATTACTCAGTTACTGTGCAACACAGTTATTGTTGAACGTATTTGGAAAATCCACAAAAAACCTAAGGTGTACATTTATAAACACAATTTTTGATAGGTGATTGACTTACTGACTAACAAATTATCCACATGGAAAGAACGTTTGGTATATTGACTTCTGTGAATATGCTACATACATCTAATCAAGAGATGCATCCAAACATCTCCAACATCAATGGCTTGCCAAATTGTGATTATTTACAGAGCTCATCAGCTTCGCAACCATGAGATGTCACTTCCTTCAAAATGGTTGCGGGTAGATTTGCTTGCCTCAACTTCTAACAAACTTCTAACATCAGCAAATTCGCAAAGTTTACATATTGAGTTTCTTCCCAATAATAAACAAATGGTTCGCTACGCCAATAAACTAATCTTCTCTTGGATTTCTGTTGATGTTTATTTTCAGCAGTGTATAGCCTTGGATAGCTGTATATGTGCAGTTAAAAATTCAAGTTCAGGTGTATTTCAAAGCAAGATTTTCAAAAAGTTGGTTTACGTGTCGGTTTCTCGCATCTTTAAACAGTCAACAGTTTCCGAAAGGACAATCACGCAGCACGTGGTGCTTCATTTGAACGGTTGATGCGTTTTGACAGTTGATAGAAAATTACCCACGATTGCTTTGATCCCCGGGAAAAGACGCAAAAGATCCCTTCCAGCTGATTGCCTGCGCTGACGGAAGCGGCTGACAGCTTCCAGCGTCGCTCGGGCGCCCTTGCCTGGCTGGGGGTGTCTGTTGCGTTTGCGGAGGGGTTTGTTTTGGTGTCGAGTTTTCCCGGCACTCGCCCGCATTTGACAGATCCGACGCGGACGCAGCCGCCGTACGGGCGACGGTTGGGGCGCATGTCCGGCGCAACTATTTTCATTCGCCTCTTTCGCCGTCCTCGAACGCACCAACCTTGGCCCCGAGACCGATGTGCGATGTTGATGTGCGGACTACAGGCACAGCGTTGTTTGCTCCTATCAATCCGTTAAAGGTCGCTTCTTTTGCCGTTTTTGTACCTTGTGACGTTTGCCGTTTCTAAATTGCCATTAGATTGAGTGCCCAGCAATTCCCGCAAGTGACTACGATGGATTAATTAATCGCAAAAGTCTGTGGTTTGCGTCGCTTTGGATGTGGTGAACGATGATGGCTGCATGATGGCCTCAGATGCACCAGTGCTGCAATGAAGATGCTTCGTCAAACGATACCCAAGTAGTTGAGGGAATAGAAGTGAGCCCAGTTCATCATTCAAGTAGCGAATCTATTCTTCGCAAGCTACAATAAATCCCCTGGAGGATGTGAAAGTTTCCTACAAGGCGTTTGAAGTAAGTGTCAGTGATTAGAAGACGGGAAGTTCCGCACAATATGGTATCAGTTGTTACCAGTTGTGGTGGATCGTTTTCGCTAAAGCCAGGTGCCTCACATGCAGTGTGATAAGAAAAAATTCCTCGGAAGTGAACAAAATAGACACTCCTTCCATTTCGTAGCCTCAAGGGCGACCATTTACAGTGTAGTGTCACGGTGTTATCAGTCTACCTAGCATACATTCCAACATGTCAGTACAGGTAAGTAACGTAGGAGCATCGAAGGAAAAATCCACCTTGCGCAGAAAAACCACAAAGGAACAATTTCTAACATACGATAAAACTCCCCTTAACCTTCACCCCAATAAGGGTGCAAGACTGCGTTTAGGGAAAGTGTTAAAACTATCCCCTGCACGTAAACATCTCTTTGTTATGCATTCCAGACCTTGCCTTGCATACGCACATAAGGAGATTATTGCAATGCATGTATACGCTCGTGTTGATAAGATAAACGGTGCATGATGCGTCAATACGACTATCCGCTTATCGGTATCATTCACTGGGGCAATAGCACACAAGTAGGATTGGGTAGAGCTATCGGTGCGCGGGTCTGTACAACTTTGTTAACTAGTTTAATGCCTGCACTTTCCATCTGGTTTTGGCCGGTAGTGTTGGCGCTTCCGCATTTTATCGACGTCATTCGTCCGTTTTAGCATCTTAATAGGATTATGACAGCTTTATGAGGCAATGTGGCATTTTCAATATCTGAGCGAAACTTTGACTCATTGTTATTTAGTTTTGAATTGGCTAGCATAACGTTTTGAGTTAGCTCTTACAACATAATCCTACTCGAAGCTTTTTGTACAAGATCTATTTCCTGCCTGAAGTAAATATTCTATCCAACTTTTGGATTGAAACCCGAAAAACATTATTTTGCGTCGCTAGAAGTGATAAAGCACAGGTACTGGTTTAAAGTAAAATACTCAGTAATGCTAACACACTTTTCTTTCTTAAGCATTTATCATTCTTAGCTAATGTCTCACACAAAATACCAACCTTATTGGTTGGTTCAAGTTATAACCAAATGATTCATCTACTGTACTTTCCAACGATGTTGTTTCCATTTTACTGGCATCGATTCCAGCAACGAAAAGCACATAAGCGACTTTTAACTATACGTCACGTGTAGCCAAATGAGCTACCTGGTTTGGAATCGTTTTATGACATTCAATGTTGTTTCCGCACGTTCGTAACACTGAACTATATTGCCGCATTTTAGAGGCAGCAGCGGCGGCTTGTTTAATCATCATCGGTTTACATAACCAACCAATGAGTTGGACCATGTCCAGACAGGGTTTCTGTAAACTCCGTCCCATTTCATTCCAACACGTCACCGACGGATGGATGATGAGTGAGGAAATGAAGATGATCAGTAGCACGCTTTACGGCTATCGCCAGTAGCTTCATCGTTCACTGCCATAATTCTCATCATACTCATAGATTTCATAGAAGTCGTAGTTGCCCGCTTTTGGAAGCGTTTGTGACCGCTGATTGGTAGTTAACGAGAACGGCCTGGAGGACGTTACGATTCTCATCGGCATATGCGAAATTGCTTCCGAGTCGTCGAAGGCCCGTCCGACATTATCATGGCCCCCCGATACAGCACTCTGCTTTTGCCTAATCGTTCCCAATTCGAGGTGGAGTTGGTTCTCGGTATTGAAGATAACGCGAATCGTTATCGCGACCGCACATCTGCACATTTGCCATCTACCGAGTACAAACAGCTCGCTAGGTGGTCGTGGCGGTGGCTTATGAATGGGCGCCAACGCCAACAAACTCCAACCCCTTGTTGTGACCCGCTGCGCCGCACTTACGCCGACAAATTGGAGCGCGCGCGCACATACACAATGCGATGTTGTACGCGGAAAGCGTCGTAAGCAGGAGAGCGCTGGTTAGTCGCCCTTTTCGTACACTGGCAACGTGCAGTGCGTCATCAGCTACGATCCCCAATTGTTTACAAGATGCCTGGCCCTATCTCTCTCCCTCGGGGCGGGAGATCACGCTGGCAAGATGATCACGCTCGCGGTTTAGTTCCGTGCGATTTGCGAACGTGACTAGAGGTGCTTCCGTTGGCGGTCTTGCGAGTGTTCGAGCGAGGGTTAATTTAATTCGTTGCGTGAAGTCTACGGTCTAGTAGAGCAGTGCACGAATCGAGTGAGAATTGAAATGTACAACAGCCGTGCTTGGCCGCGTTTGAGTGTTGTCTAGACTTGCTTTGGGTTTTCAGGGGAGATTGCGTTGTTTGGTTTGTTGAGGAAGTTAACTTGCGTTGCACGAAATCGAACGCACGGAAAAGGACGGCTTCCAAGTAGGTGTGCTGATGTTGGGATGGCACGCTCTACCTGCTTGCCTCGATCAGCTGTACACAATCTGACGTATGCTGTTGTTGTTTGGATGCGCTCGTTCACAGATGACCAGATACAAACAGGCGCAGTTTGCCGATGAGGACAACAGCAGCATCGGATCGATACAGATCAACGAGACGACACGCAGCCCTACGATGCACATCCGGTACCATGCGGCCCGCGGAACGTCGCTTTGGAATGCCCGGAGCAAGCTGGAGAAGGTGCTGATCCTGCTGTTGGCGTTCGCGATCGTGCTGATCGTGGTGCTGAGCAGCTTGCTGGCGAACGACACGACGCGCATTCTTCACGTACGCCCTCACGTGGGGTCGGATAAAGGTAGGCAGCAGAAGCAGAACCTATTTTTAGCTCAATGGCCGATGATCAACGGTCGCGTGCGAGGAGCGGACCATCGCTCGCTGGGAATTTACCCTTGCTTGTTTCTTTGCCCGCAGACCCCTTCGGTGTGGAGGAGCAGACGCCCTGCCTGAACCAGCACTGCATCTTTGCGGCCAGCGAAATTCTGCACTCAATCGACTGGAGCGTCGATCCATGCGATGACTTCTACGCATTCTCGTGCAACCAGTGGATCAAGAATAACCCCATTCCGGATGGGAAATCGATGTGGGGCTTGTTCGGGAAGCTCGAGCAGCAGAACCAGCTGGTGCTGAAGAACGCACTGGAGCGTCCGCTGGCCGAGTTCAAGTCGAAGGCGGAGAAGAAAGCGAAGCTCTACTACCAGTCGTGCTTGGACGAGGATGAGACCATGGAGAAGCTCGGAGCGGAACCGTTGCAGAATCTGCTGCGGCAGATTGGCGGTTGGAATGTGACGGCTAATGCTAGTGGATTCGACGTCAGCCGGTGGTCGCTTCAGAAGACGTTGCAGACGCTTCAGATCAAGTACAATATGGGTGGACTGTTTGGTTGGGCCGTCGGTGAGGATGATCGGAATTCCAGTAAGCATATCATACAGGTGAGGATGGTGCTAACGAAGAAACCACTATGGACGAGATCCTATTGATGCTTGTTTGTCTTTTTCACAGATCGATCAAGGAGGACTCACGCTTCCATCGAGAGATCACTATCTGAACAAAACCGCCAACGCAAAGATACTGACGGCTTATCTGGAGTACATGACCAAGGTGTCGGTGTTGTTGGGAGCGGATGCAACCGATGCCCGGCGGCAGATGGTGCAAGTTATCGAGTTCGAGACACTCCTGGCGAATATAACCACACCGCAGGATATGCGCCGAGACGAGGAAACGCTGTACCACCCGATGTCGCTGACCGAGCTGCAGGAGAAGGCACCGTTCATCAACTGGCAGGAGCACTTCGAGGAGGCGTTCCGGTTGGTGCGACGAAAGATAACCGAGAAGGAACGGGTGGTGGTGTACGCTCCCGAATACCTGGAGAAGCTGAACGTGTTGATGAAGGAGTACACGGCTACGGATGAAAAGAAGAC
This sequence comes from Anopheles ziemanni, assembly GCF_943734765.1. Classification (NCBI taxonomy): domain Eukaryota; kingdom Metazoa; phylum Arthropoda; class Insecta; order Diptera; family Culicidae; genus Anopheles; species Anopheles ziemanni. The sequence goes on along the minus strand of NC_080705.1, from coordinate 23,064,719 downwards.
GTAAGTGTGGAGTTGTCGAGTATGAACCAATCGATTAATACACTGTACTGTTTGATATTCTTTGTAGCATTTTAAATAACTATCTGGTGTGGCAGACGGTACGAACACTCACCGCTTGCCTTTCGAAGGCTTTCCGGGACGCGTACAAGGGCCTCCGGAAGGCGATGATGGGCTCGGATGGGGGCGAGGAGCTCTGGCGCTATTGCGTGTCGGACACGAGTAACGTACTGGGATTTGCCGTTGGAGCGATGTTCGTGCGGGACGTATTTCACGGTGACTCGAAACCACAGGCCGAGGACATGATCAACCAGGTGCGGGATGCGTTCAAGGATAACTTCAAGAACCTCGCTTGGATGGACTCGGAAACGAGACGGTTGGCGGTGGAGAAAGCGGACGCGATTAGCGATATGATAGGTTTCCCTGACTACATATTGTACGCGGAAGAGTTGGACCGAAAGTATCACGAGCTAAAGATCGAACCGACGAAGTACTTCGAAAACAACATCAACTATAATGTGTATAGTCTGAAGAAGAACCTGGAGAAGCTGGATCAACCGGTCAACAAGACAAAGTGGGGCATGACACCGCCGACGGTGAACGCGTACTACACGCCGACGAAGAACCAAATCGTGTTCCCGGCCGGCATCCTACAGAATCCGTTCTTTGATATTAAAAACTCGAAGAGCCTTAACTACGGAGCGATGGGTGTGGTGATGGGGCACGAGTTGACGCACGCTTTCGATGACCAGGGCCGGGAGTACGACAAGTACGGTAATCTGCATCAGTGGTGGAACAATCACACGATCGAGCTGTTTAAGAACCAGACGGAGTGCTTCAATCAGCAGTACAGCGCATACCGGATCAACGGGAAGCCCATTAACGGGAAGCAGACGATGGGCGAAAACATTGCCGACAACGGTGGTCTCAAGGCGGCTTTCCATGCGTACGTCAACAACGAGCGCACGAGCTACACCGACACCGACACCCTGCCTCTACCGGGGGTCAATATGACCCACCGGCAGCTGTTCTTCGTTTCGTTCGCCCAGGTATGGTGCTCGTCCGTCACCGATGAAACAACCACGCTGCAGATCGAAAAGGACGCACACTCCCCGCCAAAGTACCGTGTCATAGGTCCACTGTCGAACTTGCGCGAGTTCTCCGAAACGTTCAGCTGTCCGCTCGGTTCGAGAATGAACCCGTTCGAGAAGTGCGAAGTGTGGTAGGCCCCCATTGGGGAACCCTTGATTTGCTTTGCGTGAAGGGCATTGTACTACTTATTGCCAAACATGTGGCGATACAAATGAGCCCCTTTGCCATCTTTCTTTACGGTTCGGGGACTATGGGGTCGCTTGGGAAACAACATTCCCTCGGCTATTCCCGATATAGAACTTTGTGGTTTTTGTATGTTCATGATGTTGCTTGTTCGGGAACAAAACATGCGCTCTAATGTGCCAAAATATCTTTCGAACGGGCGCGAAACGGAAGTGGGCTTAGATATCAGTGCCATCTTGGACGGGTCATGCTGATTATATCAATTAAAAAAATAGCACATCTAGGCTAGTTGGAACCAACATTTCCCAATCGGTGTCGGTTTGCTGGGCAAACATGGTTGCCCCAAACTTATTGCAAAGCCGCTGGAGGTGGTAAATAGAATATCTATTTTTATTGACATTCTACGAAAGAAATCCAATGGGAAAATGCGAAACACGTGCGTGGTATGTGTTGCTAGACATTTTACGGTATTAGTTCGTTCCGCATGTCTCCTACTACTATGAAACACAAGATTTATTGATATAGAAAACAACTACTTAATGCGCATAAGGTTATTAATTGTGATTGTATCTTAACTGAGCAAAACCAAAATGTAGCAGATAAACCAAATATGAGGAGGGGGGATGCACAAGCTGGTGCAAGATATGTTCAGTGCCGTGTCAGCGCCAGACTCAACGCAACCTATCTTTCGCTCGAGAAAGGAAGACTTGATGGTAGTGGATTGTGGATGTTAGTGGGTAAGAATTCAACGTTACTGACGAATTACGATGATGTGAATTCTGATGATATAGATGAAAGTATAAACATTTTGTACGTTTAAGGGCAAACATGGACACGCACATACACTCTTACACAACCTAAACACAAATAAACAGAGAAATGAAGTACTACTTATCCTAGAATGTACAACTGTTCCATAAAGTGTGTTTTTGTTTGTCTGATATTATGGAAATTAAAATTGCATCGAGGTAAGTATAATTTTCATTAAACAACGAAGCACCGTACGGTAAAAATTTGAGAGAAGATGTTTCATTTCATAGAAAAGAGATGCAACAAACAATTATAATATATAGTTTGAAAAACAAAAAATGTAAAACTTTTTACATTGATCAAAAATCGCACTGGGGTGTTGCAAACACCTATCTACCTTGTTTGACTTTTGCTCTTACTAGTTCATGTTAATCTATTGCATTCCGCTCTACGAGTTGCACAATTGTGCCTCATAATGTTCAATAAAGCGTGACATAAAGCGGCATGAAAAACTGTGTTTTAACAAGAATAGAAGTTTATTTACCTAGATGGACATGTTATACTATGGGGTTACATATAAACGAACAACGAAAACACGATTATTTTTGTTCACTATTTATTCTCCCAACTGTTCCCCATGGGTATGTTGATTTTTTTTAATCTGGCAGTTGACAGGACAAACATATTTTCATGGATTTTATTGATATCTCACCATATATCCATAAAATAAACCATACAATTTTTGTCTAGTAATAATTTGTGTTTTGGAGTGAACCATTATTATGTTTTGTTGTAAAATGATTTGCTAGTTGATTAAATGTAAATTTTCTCTAGTTTATTTCAAGTAAGAAGTGGATGCAGTATACTTAATTATTTTACTTAATTAGTGTGTAGACAAGAATCCAAAGTGTGAAGATGAGGATGAATTTCTATCTTCGTAGGATTCTGAACAAATAATATCTGTGTTTTCGGATGTTTGCTAATTTGAATGAACTCCCAAAATCGATATCTTCCACAACACAGCTGTTCATGGAAATGATTTACTTCATGGAGTTCCAGAGTGACCGTCCCGTTATAAACTCCCCCACACGAGCTCCTCGATCCAACGAAGAAAGGGAGCCACCCTGATGAAGCGCAGTTTAGTACAAGTTCTCTGCAGGACAATGCCTACCAATCGATAGGGACCCTCGCCACCGTCCGCGCCCCGCTCCTGTACCATCACCATGGGCGCCAGCAGTTCGTCGTAGCATGGGCTGTCCGGCCGCACACGGTGATGCCCCCGGTCCAAGGCCTCAATCCCGGCGACAGAACCGTTCACGGCCGAGTAGAGAAAGATTTGGCCCAGAGCACCGTCGTCGGCACCGGCCCAAAGGCACACAAACTGACAGGTGGACAGGCTTGGAGGAAGAAATATCGTTTCAATTTTGCAGCCGGACAATGGGAAAACAAATCAATTCCGGCCGATTTGCCGAAGGTCCTCGGCGAACTACTTACGGTACCGGGCGTTCCAGCTCGATTAGTGCGAGATTGCTCTGGTCCGGCGTTTCGCGGTCGCCAGCTGCCGGCGGGTTGTTGACAAAATCCGGGTGTTGATGGAATGTCCGTATGCCGCAGTCCGTCGCGCGACCGGCCGCCTCCAGGATAATGAATTGTTTCGCCGGTGCTGCAAAGTTTTCACACGAGGACATTGAGTTCAGTTTATTTCCGAACGCCCATTGCCTCCATTTCCTTATTTTTCCAACGGAACCCGAGGCGGGGGTTCCGAAAGTGATTTATTTGGAGCTGGTCGATTTATTATGTTGCGGTTGCGAGGGAGATGCATCTACAACCTTTCCTTCCTGGAAGGATCTGCTCCACTTACCTGCGCCTTTGTTCGACGGAACGGAGCAGCTGGCCGGTGTCAGGAGAAACCGGTCACTTATCAGCACGGCAAAGCAATCAATCACCAGCCGGGGGTATCCTTGAGGAAGCTCGTCGAAGTGGCTGCGATCAGGCCTCACGACGTACGCCAGATATGAGAGGTCCTGCGAGAGGTCGTCACATTCCTTCCGATACCGACGGCACCCTAGCGAGGGGGAGAGGGGTGGATAAGTTTCAATTATTGTGCCACCAATCGTGCCAAATGGACCAACCAAGATGAAGGGAATCTTTTTAGTCCATCAAATTCGATTGATCTTGCTCACTTTGTTCGCTGACCCTTTCCATTCTTTCATCCACTCTCGAATCTTGAGTGAATGGACGTTCTCGTTCCGGGACCAATGTGGCATCGGTGTCGGTGGACAGTGTTACTCCTTCACGCTGGGTCACGTGCTCAATCCAATGGCGGTACTTTGGGATGCTGACGAATCCGGCCAAACTTTTGGTGTCGCAGCGAAAGGACTGCCCATCGGCGGTGTCCTCCTGCAGGCCCGTGAACGATACGATTCCGAACGCCGTCCAGCTGCCGTTGATGATGGCCACAAACGCACCTCCACTGTCACCGTTACAGACGTTCGTGCCTGGTCAAAAGTTTCCTTTATTTAGAGAACATTTTACAGTGAACTAAACAGGCGTCTTGAACCGAAGTTGTTGAGTAAAATGAGGGATTCTATAACAGTGATTCTTAAAAATACGATTTGTTTTGCTCATACTAGATTTTGCAACATTTTTTGGTTCAGTTTAGCCCGTTCAAAGTCATTGCTATATATTGTATCAGGATGGTTTAAAGGCGTTGGTTCTCGTGACCGGCTTTAAAATATGTTCTTAGTTAGACACTAAATATTCCTTGCCTTAATTTTTTAAACTACTCATGAGTAGAAGACACTCGATTTGTTCGGAAAATGTGTATGAGCATAGTCAAGATTGTTAAACAGTATGCCTACAAACACTACACAATATACTAAACTTACCATTTTGCCAACCAGCACAGAACATTCCATCGTACAGCACGTGAGCAAAAAGGTCCGGATCGCTTTGCAAGCAGGGTAGGAAATCGATGATCGGCATTGCACTGGCTCGAAGTGTTCTTGCAAGTAAGTGGTCCTCAGTACGGCCCCAGCCTGCCACGATTCCACGCCGCGGCAAGCTAGTTTCTCCATCCGGTAGGCAGATCGGTTGCACGAACTCACCGAACTCGACAACCGTACGGAGTGTCAGAAGAGCCACGTCATGTCGAGGAGATCCAAGTGAGTAGTTCCCATGCCGGACGATCCGCTGAACCTGATGTTCTTGAGAGTAACGCGCCAGCACGAGCAGGTCGTGCAGTCCAGCCCGAATCGTCAACTCACTAGCGGCCAGCTGAAAGCCACTGGCATCCGTTACGCAATGGGCGGCCGTTAACAAGGTCCGGTCACCCACGATAAAGCACCCACAGACGTAGGAGGCACTAGCTTGGGCTCGTTCCAGTCGGTAGAGCGCAGCATGCCACGGAAATTGTCCTGGCCAGCTGGGCTGACCGCGAACGATCGTCCCAGGGACCGCCACGAGTCGGGTTCCACAGCGAGGAGGTGGTTCCACGAGGTCGACGGTATATTGACACAGCAGAAGGCCAAGCGATAGCAGAGCGATATGTAGGAGAGATTCACTGGAACTTCTCATGATGGCACTGATCGACTTACTGATCGATCGAAGGTCGCGATGCACGAGTGGAGGAGGATGATGTGAATTATGACAACGCACGAACGCACTTTATTTGTGGGAGAATCGAGCATTTAATGGAGTAGGTGTTAAATTATTATCTTTATGTTTTAATTGAATTTAAAGTCACAAGATGCGTTGAGGAGCAGACCTTTTGAAATTAAGTTAATGTTAGAATTTTATTACCAATGAACGTTGGAACGTTTGATTAGAATTTTATCACCCGAACTGAACGTTTTAGTTCCAATTACAAATTTTATAGATTCCTTGAACTGGTCAGTCGATTGGTGGAAACACTTGTGGCATTATGCGGATGTTATTCGACACAATTAAAATGTCTACTGAACACATAATGATTTTGCTAACTTTATTGAAAGTATTTTATTGCTTTAAAGTTTACATTGGAAGATTGAGTTATTTTTCGAATAGTTGAGTTTAGTTGTTCAATTAGCGTGTAAGATATTGCTTGTTATAATTTAAGTAAGAGATTTAGTTATTTTTCTCACCATTCTAATCTCGTATTGTATCTTATGCAAAAACATGCATTGCATCAGTGATCGTTCGGGCTTAGGGAATTTTTCGTTTCTACCTTAACCTATTGGAAACAGAAAAGTTTTTACTTTGATGATAATACTGTTTACTTTCTGTTTAATAATTATTCGCAATACTCAGTTCGCTTCCATCCTCTGAACTAAACGGATGCGTATTTAATTGCTTCATCAAACAAAGTGTTGTAGGGATTGAGCCGAGATAAGATAGAAATTAAATAATTGATCGAAACAAACAAATGAATGAGTGAAATTATTCGCAAGCTAGATGGCAATGATAATTTGGAACTATAGCCTACTTGAACGGAGATAGATCTGCGTTTGGATCAAAGGAAAAAAGTATATATATTGAAACGAGAACAAACGAAGAGCAGTCTTGTAAGAGAAGTTAAATTGAGCGGATGAGATTAAGAAAGAAAGGAAGCAAGAATAATATTGTCGAACTTGGAGTTTAAAATAAAAATTTATAAATGTTTCGTGGAGATCACGACAAGTGTCAACCGGCCTGGGTCAACGCTCGGGTGTATTTAGTCCACCGAGCAATAGCAGTAGTGTTGTGCAGTGTCGAAGTGTTGTGTAGCCTGGAAGTCTGTTGTGTCGCTCGAATTAGTAGCTGTCCGGTGCCCAGCGCCTGTTTGTAGAAGCTTCTGCGTGCCATTCTTGGGTAAGTCTAAAAGTATCGTTTCATAGCTTCTGCTAAGTTCATAACATTTCATAACCTTTTGGGAACCGACCCACGAGTGCTAAGTGCCCGGATTATTTTACAAATTGTTTTGTTTTTGAAATTGCGTGGCTTAATGTTTGACGAAATTTGTTCATCTTTGCTCGTTGTCTCATGTTATCAGTATAAGTAGTAAATGTTATACGTCGTCGGACTACCAGGCTAAATATCAGGCACTGAATAGCCGAGCAAGACAGACAAGAAAGCTGAAGAAACATTAATACGGCTTTGCTGTTCAAACCAAATTTAATAATAACATTAGCAATACTCCACACTTAAACACCGTCCGCAGATGAAAGCTTTGGTTTACTGCATCGGAAGCTTAAACCAAGAACAGATGAAAGGATCGAAAAACCACTTTACCGGAACCAATCATATCCATTGTCGATCCTTGACACTGGGGGGAAATTCTGGCACACTGGTGGGGGATTTTTAAACCATCCCTCCAGGCTGTTCCCCTTCGCCTAGCTACCTTTCCACCGGGGAAATGGAAACCGATTTGTTTACCATCCCATTCGGGGCCCGTCAGTCTACGCCGGCATTCAGTTTCCTTTGGAGCGTCGTGCCACGGTTCGGTAGTTTTCTCACGTTTTTCTGATAAAGCACCACCTGATGGCCATGGTAAGAGGGGGTGGAAAAGGTGATGGTTGGAGGATGGTTTTCACTGGGAAGGAATTGCTGGAGGCCGTGATTGCCGACGCAAGCAAGCACCGGAGCTCGTTTGCGCTTGAGAAATGGGACGTGCAACAATTTGTTGTTCCTGTATGTGGCTGTGCGTGTGTGTTTGGGAAAGCAATGTGGAATGTTGTTCCTGACGTGTGGAACTCACTCGTCCCTGTTCGTACCCTTCCGCCAGCTCACAGATTTTTGTAATGCATTCCTGCAGATGCCGTTTGGCATTTGAGACGAAGCGAAGGCGTCCATATATTTGGCTTTTGGGGTTGGAAACCCGGTTCCTCGTTTGGCAAATAGCAAACCGATGAAGACCGAAGAAAAGTGGGTTGGAAACGGGTGGAATTTCATTCGGCAAGACTGAACGTGGAAGCTATCAGTGAAGATTTCCTCTTCATTAGACCAACGAACGTAACGAATATGTTACGGTTTCGGTGGACTTGTTTCCCGAAACACCTGACCTACCCTTGGACAAGTCCGAGTAAGATGGAAAAAAGGTTTGGAAAGAGAAAGGGGGAGGGAGAGATTCGAAGGGATTATCTATCAATTTCAAATTTAACTAACGAACGGGCTGCAATCAATAGTTGCTTTCGATTCGATTTATTTTTCCTCTGTCGTTATCTCTTCGACGTGGCTGTCTGCTTTTCCGCCGAGGAAAACCTGCTGTGGGATGTTTCGCTCCGTGGGTATTTTTAGCTGGCCAGTATGTTTGAAAGGCTGGTCACGGTTTGCGTCCCGGTGGTAATGTTGTAGAGCAAGTAAAGAAGATACTGCTTGAAATGTAACCGATTTGTTTCATGGATGATCAAGGGTTTGATCTGTATGGTTTAGATTCTACTGTACTTTCTTTTACCTACTTATCAAACCAAAATTTGAACCTAAATAGTGTTTCTGTAAAGATTTTGATTGTTTTTGTAGATTAAATTGTTATGAAAATCTCTGTTGATTACGATAGCACAAATTAATAAATATAAATTTATTTAAAGTATATTTAATTCAATTAAAATCAGAAATAAAAATAAATAGGTAAACAATGAAAGGAATGATAATATAAATGACAATTGCTATTACTTTTTGTTTTTTTCCATCACCTCAAATATTTTAACGTAATCAATAAAAGGAAAACTGTTCAATTTTCGCAGTCTAACTGATCCCTGTTGTCATTTTTCGTCGGTTGGCGGTTTCAATTAGCAACAAAGTTTCATTTACGCCATACAACAGCATGTTTTTATTATGTGCAACGACCAGATTTTTTTTCATAAAGAGGATTGGCAGAAGCAGTCGATCATTGCCACATAAAATAATTTAAATATTAAACTACCTAAGCCTAAATGTGGCGTATCGCGCGAAGCGAAAAACAAACCCGAAGGCCAAGGTTGTCCGTCATGGTGGCAGTAATAAATTGAAGCACTAAACATGTCCAGCCCAGGGCAAACGCGTCGGACCTACCGCAGCGCGGTTGACAATAATTTCGAAAAATCGCCCCAAGTGCAGTTTTAATGTCTCTCGTAATACTCTTGACAAGGAGAAAATAATGTGCCCGTGTTACGATGGTGATCTGGGTGATGGGCCGGTTTTTCGTTTTTTTTTGTCCACACCATTTCCCGAGCACCATCAACGATTGGGGACCAAACGGCTGTGAGACGAGAGGATGTTCGGTGATGGTGTAAATTTTATCGAAAAAGCATTCCGATACGCGCAGAAACGCATTGTCCGAGCGATCGTCCGCCGGCACCGTTGTTGGCGTCGCGTAAGAGATTTTGTATTATTATTTCCCATTAGCATTCAAATTGACCCCGGCACGCCGAGGCGCAACCGATGATGGATTACGTGGCCCGCGGAAGCTGCTGCATCTTCTCGCGATAGAATGCTTGCGTCGTAGAAGCGCGTCGAGTGAAATCCTTCAGGTGCCAGGAGTTCACCCGAGAATGGAGATGGACTGAGATGCCGAAGAAAAAACCAACGTTCCAACAGAGTGACGGAGCGAAACGCGAGGCGTTCGTGCGAAAGGATTGCGCGGAACATAAATTATAGCGCCTGTTTCGCGATGCACTTTTTCCGGACCGATGCCTTCGGGGCCGTTTCGGGTGGACGGGATGGTCCGCGGAAATTCATCATCCGATCGATTACACGCCGACAATGAGCGATCGATAGGGGAGAGGATCTTCTGACGCGAAAAGGGAGATGAAGAAAGTGGCGAGAAGTCGAGGATGCCTCTGTCAGTCTCTTAATGGACTTCGGAAGAACAATACTGCACTATGGGAATCGGAAGTTAAACTATAAGTCAAGTTAATAATTTATATTTATAATGATGTTTATTTTATGTTTGTTTTATGTTTGAAATATTAATAATTCTTTCCACCTTACAATAAGAGTGCAAATTTTCCGCTGTATTACTTTTTTCATGATGTTACTGGTTAACTTAACATTTGAAACCGCAAACAGTCCATAGCTTGTTGTATTTTTTCACTTCTCAATTCGGAACACACACAGTGCGTTGGCGAAGAGCGCTGATCGGACGCACTCGATTGTTGGCTGCGGAAAGTTTTGTTTACTGTTTTTTATCATGTTAATTTCCATGCTTGGCATGCTTTAATGAGTCTATTAGCATAATATCGTGCCGACATCATAAATTGCAGCCCGAACGAGCGGTGCAGGTTGGCTTCCGATCCGGTCGGTGCATCTTCACCGAAAGCAGGTGCGGAAAGGTGTGGCCTCTTGAATGAGGGGGCGGGCGGGCGCTAATGTAGTTGTTGTTATCCCCGACGGGATGTTGACGTTGGTCGTATCCTACGGACATTCGCCATCGCCTGTTGCGTTCGCTGGCTGCCGATGCACCGTAAGGGTATGGTAGCTTTTTTTTTTATTGGGAAATTACAACCAATTTAGCAGAATGTATTTTCTCTCTTCTACCCGAAAGCAGCGAGCAAGATAACAAAACCGAGGGACCTATTCCCTAGAGGGTGGGCTTGAGGGTGGACAGGCTTGACGGGAATTTTAATAACGGTCATAAATATGTCACGTCGAAATAGCTTCGATTTTGGAACACTTGTGTTGCAAAGGGTTCCAAAAAATATGCCCTCCTTTTGACGAGCCCTGAAATCGAATGAACTTCTTACAGATATTGTGTATTGTGAACGCGGTACAAAAAGCGAGTGGAAGGCGGCGGAATAATTTTAAAGCATTAAAACCTCATACATCAATCTCTCGAGGGATCTAAATCATACTAATAAAGCTATAATTTTCTCGTTTTTGCCAACTGATTGGAACCACCATAAAACTTGTGCTACTCTAGATTAGATATTGTCAAAATGGCACATTTTTAAAAGATTTTAATCCTTTCACGACCAAGGGAAATATTTTTCCCATCTACAAAACTCGTTAATGTTTGTTCAATTATTAACAAAACGATACTTTTGAAACGAAACATCAAAGAAAACATTATGTCAAAGGCCTCAAATGTCTTTCTGAACGAATAAACAAAAAAGAACTATTAAAATTAATTGCCCAAAAACCAAACCATTCGTGCGTTCAACCAACAACAAAAACTTAGTATTTGGCAAGTTGATGAATTTATTGTTTTTTTCATAGAAATGGCTAAGATCTTTTTTTAGAATGTGGAAATTTTTTTTGTTTGTAGTGGAAAGCAAATGAAATAAATTCCGATATCATAACTATACTGGTCATTTATTGACTTTTATGGTTCATAGGGAAAAATATTTCCCATGAAATTATAAAAAACCTACACATACTGCTAGGGTTTTTCTGGTGATATTCTCTTATTTTACACCCCAAATAGCCAAAATATTGTGTTGTATTGCCAATTTTAGGCTTGAATAGCTTACGGTCGTGAAAGGGTTAAACAGTAAATTAAGTATTTTTAAAAGTTGGCCATGGCCAAAATTTCTTTGGGTTTAAGTTATTAACTTTATGTTATTTTTAAGAAAGTGCCTTAAATGTTTCTTGCATTTTCATAGTTTGTAGTGATTGATATAAAAGTGTACAAGTTATCACATATGCCAAATGATGTAAATAATATGTTTGAACTTTTTATCCTTCAAATGTTTGTGCAATTGCAAAATAACTAAATTGAAATCTGTCAAAATCAATATTTCTTAATTTTTTTATTTATATGATTGTTTTGTTTAATGCTAATTCATTTTAAAGTGAACGCCTAGGTTAGATTAAATATTTAAAATACTAGATTTTGATTAGTAATTTTCAAATTTTGAGTACATAAAAAAGTAGGTAAATAATCTTCAACCAGATAATACAATTTTGTAATATGGAGGATAATTATTTACTTATTTGATTCCCCCTTAATCGATGACCGAGACATGTTTGAAAATCTCCTTGCTGTTGAAATTGAGGTTTCCATTAAAGAGAAAATCAACACATTAAGGATAGCTGCTTCGTTTCATTCTGCCAATACGGAATCTGGATGCATGTTTGGCTTGGAACAAAACCAGAGACAGAACAGCTGATGGGTAACTCGAACGGCCAAAGTGCAATTGCAATTGCATCGCTGCATTCGCTCGTCGCCTGCTGCCATTTCTGTTTATTTAAATATGCAAATAACGAATCGAGGGAACCAAATTTACGAAAATTGCCCCATTGCATCCCCCACAACAATAATGGAACGCTCTCTCGGCTGTGGCTGTTGGTCAGAAATGGTTCAATGTTTCTACATCGTCCGGAAAGTGGGCACATCGAAACGTCAACCGACGTGCGTGTGTCAGTGATCGCCGAAGTATGCAACCGAAGCAATCATCGGTATCGTTCTGGAGAGCGACATTCAAGATCGAGTGAGTGTGTGAAACGGGGGCAAGGCAGGGTTTGACGCCCACTTCCGGTTTGGACTCGTTGACCCCTTGATTAACCGATCCGCTTCGATCCGTTTGTCGTGGAATTGTGCGGTGTGTCCTGGATCGTGGTCTATAATTGGACCAATTGTAGGGGCCGAGAAGGATGAGGTCTCGCGGCTGGTGGCTTCCGGTTTGCGCCGTCCTGCCAGCACCATGTGCTTTCTCGCTCGGAAAATGCACCTCGCAAACGATCATTCGAAGCGTTCGCAGGGACGTCGAAAGGATACTTTTTATCTTTCATTTCCTCACTCACACGCTCCCTTTGTCACTGAATAGAAAAACGTTTCAAAAGGCCTACGGTGTGACCAAGCTGGGGCAAAATGGAAAAGCCGTTGGAACAGGGAGAACGGCGAGGACGAACCGGAGAAACCACATTCAATCCATTAAACGATGCTTCATGACGTTGGGGTTTATCGTGCGGTTGGTCGATGCCCGGAAATGTGTCCGGCTCGACTCGACGGCCCGGGATGTGTTTGTACTTCGCATGCTTTCAGCTGGTTTTCCTCCCGAAAACCCTCGCCTAATGGGGTGCCCTCACGTGGAGCACCATCGATGGGGCAGCGTTCGGTTTGCGGTCGATAGGCGATGTCAGAACAAATCGTCGGCTCTGTTTGTGATTTTGAAACGCATCTGACACGCTCTTGGGAATGGCTGCGAGCCTTCACGGCTTTTCCTCGGCTCGGTGGTGGAAAGTTAGGTTGATCTGGCTTATCCAATTTTTGTCACCGCCCCGTGACAATTACGAACCATCGTCCGGAAGGTGAAAGGGCTGCCCGCAAAGGGACACTCCCGGAATCTAATGGTTCTGTCTACGGTTTCGCTAAAGTTTTGTTTCGGTGAAAATTTAAACAATTTACATAAACCACTTTTATTCTGCACGTTGACGAAGTTTATTCCTGATGGTGGCCAATGTTTTTTAAATTACTTTTGTTATGCTTGCTCTTTAATGCCTCTTTTTTTATATTTTCATTTCTTTTGTTCACTCTAGGGTGGACAAATTGATTTTCCTTTAAAGAAAATAGAACTTAAGCAAATCATTTAAAGAACATCTTTGCTAAAAACGATGGGTCAACATGGTCGGCTTAGGAGATAAAAGGACCTAATACTAATGTACTTTAATCAAAAAAGAAGTTTTCAAGTAAAGTTTTCCAAAAAGGAGTTTAATATCATAACTGATCATTTTTATGTTGGTTTTGATAGTCTTCACCATTCTTGTTTGATGTCTTTGTATTTATAATCTTTTGACGCATCTTTATCTCTTTTCCTCATTCACAAAGAGATGAAAAAAGTTGTAACATATGAAGCGAACAGAGAAAACGAACAGAGAATAAAAGAAGAACAAAATAAGAAACGAATAACGAAATCGTTAAAATGTTTAAATCGGTAGATTCATAATATTTGACACACGGCTGGGTTGGTAACATGGTTGATGATCAAAGCTTGATTTCATAACCAAAGAATAAGAATTTAATAAAGAAGTAGAATTACAAAATCATAAACCTGGTATACTATTTTTTTTTTAAATTTTAGTAAGATCTTTTTAAGTTAGATCTTTTTCACAAGAGATTATTTCCTGATAGACAAACACATTTGCTGTGCGTTACATTTCACTGGCGAATGATTATCATTGCCCTCGTTCAATATCACTCCGCTTTTCCGAATCAAATTTTCATATGCTAGCAAATTTATTTTTCTCTTTTCATCTATGCAATACCAGTGGAGTTGTGTTTTCCATACCCCTCTATAGAGGGTGAATTTCGATTTTAATGTTCTCCGCGCTGGTCATCGAGTGAGTTGTTCCTTTCTATTTAACTGGCTCGCTGTTTTTTTCCTACTTCTTGTTTTGATGGACCGTGAACCTTCGGGCCTTTTCCTCGCGAGCCCTCGTTGGGTGGTAGAAAAACTTGATAAAAAAAAAAGAATCTGCCAGTCGGGGGAGGAAAACCCCAAATGATCAGAACCAGGCCACAAGAGCAAAAGCGACCGTCTGGTTCCCGGAGGAAGAATAAATGCTTGTCATTATTTTTAATATCGGGCCGAAAATTGAAATTTTCCTTCGATCAATCTTGCCCGGGCCGCGTTGAGGGGGTAGTGGGGACACGGTCGGCCGTGTGCGGGATTGAAATGAGAACCTTCATCACGCCAAAGGGCTATAGCGAAATGGCGATTTTTGATGGCACGAGCCCTTTTGATGTTTCCGTGCTCGGGTAATGCGCCATGTGGCTCGTGACCGGAGCAGGTGGCTTCGCGGAAAAGGGGTTTGCCAGCCGATACTCGGAAACGATGGACAAATCATCGTCCATCTGCCTAGTGAGGCTCAATTCGAGAAGCGGGGCAAATTGCTTACGTAGATAGAAATGCCATGGTCGCGTTTTAGTCGGAAGCCTTTGCTCCACTAAATTTAGAACCAAACAGTTTCGAATCTACGCAAAGGGTTCCGTCTGGGCATCCTTCGGAAGTATATGGTTTTGATGCTGGGCATGAAAAATGGCCCGAGCCTTAAAACTCTTTGCACACAGACCGATTATCTAGAAGATTAAGTGTATGTAAAACTGACCCGTGCGTTAATAGGAATCTTTTTTTGAGCAACTTTTCATGGTTAAAGCTGATGGTAGCGAATTTAAATTGACATTTTTAATATGTTTGAAACTTATTTATTATTTCTGATTATACTTTCCTCACTCAATGAGAATATAAAAGAACAGTACACTGTGGAATAGTTGTTTCTATTTAATAGTGAATGGTTTAGTTTATTTGAAAGTTTCAAATAGAGGTATCATTATTTTTTATTCTATTTGTTCTTGCTCCACTTGTGCAAAACCAACCTAGTTTGAATGCAAAAAAGATAATTATTTCGCTATAACATATAGTCAGATATGCTTTAAAGTTTTTTTACAGGCATACAAGTACTCCTCTCTATCTTTTTTCTTGAAATTCGTTTCTTTCGTACATATATAAAAGAGAATCCTGATGATCTTCATCAAACAATGTTATCTCGATTCGCATACATCTCGACTGCGCGAACACGATGCTCCAAAAGACACCAGACCGTACGCAAGATGACGAATTATGTTCTTGCCGAAAATCCTAAGTACTCGAGGCTACCATAAGGCACCGAAACAATATGCTTGCCTTACCCAAGTCGAGCCCCATAAACTTGAAAACACATCCACGTGGAGGCGAACCGATGCCGGCGGAAAGAAAAATCCACACGCCGCGACGCAATGAATCGCAAGTTGCTGCTGCTGGTACGAATCTGCTCGCTTTCATTGGCCTCGTCAGAGGCGTTTGTAACTTTCGACAATATGCTCCGGAAGACACAGGAAAGATGCGTGTATGTATGTGTGTGTGTGTGTGTGAGTGTACGGCCGAACTTCGGGTCGAGAGGAGCAAGTTTTGTGCAAAGTAACTTTTGGCAAACATTTTCATCGGTTCGGGGTACCGATAGAATGAAGTTGCAACCATCGTGGCGTGGCGAAGCGAAGGCGATAAAACCTTAAACACCCCCGGAACATGCCTTTGCTAACGCCCTTGTTAATGACCCGGAAGTTCGTTCGCAGGAAGTCAGGTTCGCATCGGTGTTGTAGTTGCTGGAAGGCACGCAGTTTACAATGTTATCGCCGTTGTTTGGGCCACTCTGCTAGATCGTAAAGTTTGTCTCACCGTTTATTGGCTGAAAGGGGGAAGATGTTCGTTTTGGACACTGGGCATGGAAGGTGCATCAAACACAAATATTCGTCTTTTAATGTTGCAATAAATAATACTTAAAATCATCCTAAGAAGATGATCATCAATTAACACTCTTTAAAAGCAGTAATTCATCGCTCTTTAAAGGTGAACCAAATGGTATCCGCCTAACCCTATAACACTCTACCATTCCAACACAAAACGGCCAACAACAAATCCGGGAGGATTGTGAAAAACCACCAGAGTGGTGCCTATAGAGTTCCACAAGTCTTCTGCTTTGGGTAATGCTGCAACAAAAAAGAAAAAAAGAAACAAGTCCAAACTCTTTCGTCCCACTAAACCCGAATGGGTGGAACGTGCTCCCGGGAAAGGGAAAGTCAGCCCGATCGTATCGCAAAACCGTATGCACACAAGGCACACCCTGCGCACCGGCACCGGCATCGTTAACAATTACGATTACGTGTGTTATCATGTTATCTGTTTGGCTAATAAGATTAAATTTAACGTAATCTCACCTAATCCTTCTGCTACTTTCGGCGCTAGGTCTGGCGCTCGAGGCGCTGGAACGGAAGTTCTAATTATTTTCTTCCCTTTAGCCTGCCACGGCTTCGGGGACTTGCGGCTACGAACCGTGTGTGTATGTGTGTGTTTGTGTAGCGGTGATTGTTGAAAAGATAGTTGGAGCAGGGTAACCATGTTGGCTGAATCTGGTTCCGCTGGCGGATGCCGGTTGGTTCTGGCGGTTCAGATTGTCAGCTTCTTTGTCGCCTGGAAGGTCCCTGTTGGAAGTTATTTATTCTTTTTGTTTCCAAAGGACCTCATTTGATTGACATAAAGAGCTAAGCTGCCGGGTGGTACACGGTTGGCCACTTTCCGAGCCAGATTACACGAACCCGACGGTTGCAGCCCGTTAATGAGGGACGCCACGTCGGCCACTGGAACGTGGACGTTGCCGGGAAATTATTCTCACGACAGTGACGTTGATAGTAATCGGTTCGGACGAGTCAGATTAAGCGTTTGTTCAAGGGAAATTCATTTGAGCTGGACCATTGTTGGGGATTCGATGCCGGGTTTTCCCCTTCATGGTGTCTGCTCTTACTCTTGCTGAAGCTTCTTGCAGAGAAGGCTCCTTATAGGGCCGGTGACCAACTGTATTTCCCATCTGCATTTATAACACATAAATTTATCTGCATTTAAAACAAACCACCCCGGATGGGAGTGTTCCTCCAGCCGGTTCGGGGAGACGCATTCCGTGAACAACGCGGCACAAAACGCCAGCCGGACGGAGTTTGCGGAGTTTTGCAGAGTTGAAGAACACATTATAAAAATCTCCACAAATGTGTTGGCGCCCCATTGTCTGGCGTTTCTCGTCTCCAAGAGACCCCTCCGTCGACTCCGTCGGACGTTCACGCGACCGAGCATGTGGCCTCTCGTTCTTGCATTCGCCACTTCTCTTCCATCATGCTCGTAGTCTCCATCTTTCTCTTTCTATATTTCTTATAGACAGACTATTCGAGAGGACATCACACGGGGTGTATGTAAATCCTTTATTTATTCAACATTTAGTCGAAATTGGTGCACTTATTGTTATTGTGATCAAATTATACCGTATCCTAGCAGCCAACGGCTAGACTGCTCTGGCCTTTAACTCCAACTTTTGCCGGCTGCTCCTGGTCGAGTGGAAGTGTACGGAGGGTTTAGGAAAGGTTTGGACGATTTGCAGCGGTGGGGGGGTTGGGAGGAAGGTGCGAAAGAAATAGCGCAAGATGCGACACACTCTTTTCGCAGTTCCAGCCAAATGCGCTGCGACGCTTATCGAGTGGAAATTGAAATGATTACTACAGCACCCAAACATACACCGCTGGAGGAGCTGGTAAGGGTTGTTAAAAGATGACCAGGCCAGACGTTTAACTTCTGCGGGAACAGCGGGAAGATCAGGCCGACGACGCAGGCAGGACGAACTCGTGCATCGGGGTGCCCCGGACTCCGAGGCCGGTGATTTGGAACAGGGCACCGGCCGGTGGCTCCTGCGGCGTGGTCAGCTCCTTGGCGGCCGTCGTTGCGAAGAGGATGTCCAGGTTAGGTCCACCGAACGCCACGGAGGTAACCTGGGCAACGGGCAACGGGATCTCTTGAACGATTTGGGCCGTCCTGCCGAAAGCGGAACGAAACGTTGAAATGTTTCATCAAAATATTGTATGTTTGATAAAACGAGGTTAAAAGACCCGGTTACACGAGCCCATGCTGATGTAAGAATTTACATTAGAATCTAGTATAGTTGTGGGAAATTAAGAAAATCAAAGCCTCAGTCCAGTTGGAAGATTGGAGACATTTATCGGGCCGAAAAAAAGGAACTTTTGGCCACTACAGGCTTTACCACAGGGATATGTTAAACATTGGCTGGAAATAATTTGTAGCACTGTCAAGTACTTCTAAAATACGGTTTATGAACCGTTATCATCGTTAATTTCATTTTGGAGATCAGCTATTCAAAGTGTTTGGAACTAACAATCAATCAATCAATCAACCACGCTATCAATAATTTAATAAATCAATAAGCAGAGTAGTTTAGTGGAGTCAAGATAGACACTGCCTTTAAATTCTTCCCATAATAAACAAAAGATGCCCTAAGTTCAAATGATTTAAAAATATTTGCTCGTTTGCAGAACTTTGCATGAATATTGATATAATATTTAACTTTATACTGTGTGGGATTTGAATTTTTCGTTTCTTAAATCAGATAAAACGAAAAAGAGAAGAAGTTTGGTTTGGACATTTTTGAAATATTACTTACACAGATTGGGAATTGAAATGTATGTTAAAACATTTCTTGTTATCGATACAACATATTAGATGTTATAGATTATATTTAGATTGAATGTACTCTACTAATTCATTTTGTCAGCGTTCAGTTCATAATTCTTAAATTCTCTTTTCAATTGTTAACTTCTTCACTTGGGTACTTTTTTTAGTTGAAAAACAACTTTGAGGTGGAAACTATTTCCTATCGATCGCAGAATTCGAATCTTGAAGAACGCCTTTCTAATTCCTGACAACGCAGCACTTGGATCGCCTTTCGCCAATCGATAGCAATCGTACAGTACGTCATGGTTAAGCGAAAGATGAAGACCTTTGAGCCCCAGAGGGTGGACTTACTCTGGATTAATCTTGATGATTTTCGAGCCGGCAAACACGGCCACGTACAGGTTTCCGTCCGCATCGCTCGTCATGCCGTCCGCAATGAACTCCGTCGATGCCTCGTCATCCTTCAACTTTATCAGCACCCGCTCGTCGGCTGGCGAGATCCGATAATGGAACGCACATAGGGAAACACATGCACAACGTTAGAGCCGAAAGATAGTCTGCCGGGAGAGCCAAATCGCAGTGGCCGGGTCACGCTTGCTTACCCAGATTGCCGGCCGCATCGACCGAGTACTCTTTGATGTCGAATGCGAACGAGTCGATATAGTAGAACTTGTTTGTCCGCACACTCCAGGTCAGCCCGTTGGAGATGTGTACCTTGCTCTTGAGCTGCACTATTTGTCCACCACCGTCCAGCCGGTACAGCTTGCCGTCGTCCATCTCGAAGTGGTTCCGGGAGTCCTCCGCCAGCATGGTTCCGGCGTACAGTCGCCCCTGGGCGTCCACCTTGCCATCGTTGAACCGGTGGTCGGTCTCCTCCTCGCCCAGGTCGGCCAGCACCTTCCCGAGCGTGGCTCGCTCCGACCGGCCATCCCAGCTGACCAGCACAATCCTCCTCCCACTGCCGACGACGAACTCACCCCGGCGTCCCTTCACCGGAATGACGAACGACGCATAGGTACTGCCCTCTGCCGGAACACAGTCGATCGCACATCACCAAACAACATTTTATAACCTGGCCGAACACACCCCGGTGCCTTACCAATCGACGCCGAGTAGGTTTTGCCCTCCTTCCAGTCATACCGGTGCAGCGTGCTGGTCAGGATACACACGTAGTACAGACTCTGGGACTCGACGTCCCAGTGCGGCCCTTCGCCGAGCTCCAAAAATGGACCAGGCAGCACGTCAACCTTCACCTCGTTGGCCATTGACTCCAAAATTGTACCTTGGTACAGCTGCCAAAATTAACTGCTCGATCAAACAACTATGAGGTGCGCGTAGGCTAAGCAAACATGCCGTCGAAAGCTTATCGGAAACTGATAAAATTGCCCCTAAGCAGCCGTTATCGAGTCGATAATGCAGAAGTATCCATCAAAGCAATTTGATTAGATTTATTCAATATCAATAGAGTTGGCCACTTGCCGTACCTTTGCATGATAGAGATAACAGGGTCTTTATTATCAGCAATCGACTTCCGGAATCTGAAACTCGCTGTGATTAAAGGAACACAACTCTATTACTTGGATCCAGAAGTTTGGATAAAAATGCTTCTGTCAGTAATAGATATGTTAAGTAGAACTTTTTAATAGAGACTACTGGTACTTTGTGTGTGTGTGAATGTTATCGTTACCGCCCCTCGTTGATGTGTCAAGGATGTTATGCAACGATCTTCTATTTATTCCAGATATACTTTTAAATAACATGATAGATGGTTTGATCTATCACGCTTCTGCTGAACCCAATGGCATTACTGTCTTGTTTTCTTAAACACTTGATGAGCTGATGTTACCAGTTTCTTCGTTTTGTTTGCAATCTGTATTGAACTGAGTATTGAGAAGCGAACCGTTTTTGTTTACCTTCCTTGTAATCAATGCGATGTAACTCATATCTGTGCGACTGGTGAAATGCAAATAGACACTTGCAAAACCTAACGTTCAGCTTCAGTGCTTATCAGGAATCAAACAATTTTCTTATCAAAGAGCTTTTGACAGTATTGTTGGCTATATAATATCGTTCGAAGCAAGCGCATTCGCACAGATCGAGCACGGATAGCGACGATGGCCGAGAGTTATAAAGTGGAAACAATCCCGCCATACACGGAGTTGGGTGAAGGTCCTCATTGGGACATTGCGAGTCAGAGTCTGTACTACGTGAGCCTTTCCAATGGGTTGATCTATCGACTGGACTACAAAGAGAACAAGGTGTACTGTGCTTCGATCGGTGAGCTGATTCGTCACGCACTTGCCCAAAGTGTCCGTCAAAGGCTGATTTGTGATTTGGTTCTCCTGCAGATGGCACCAAGCAGGCCTCGTTCATCATCCCGGTGAAGGGCCAGCGGGAGTGTTTCGTCATAGGCGACGGCGGTCGGCTGTTGATGATCCGCTGGGATGGGCTTTCGAAGAAGGCGAGTATCGTGAAGGAGTTGGCCAACACCGGTCCCAAGGATACGCAAAACCGGTTCAACGATGGTAAGGCGGATCCATGGGGTCGACTGTACGCCGGTACTATGATGCATGAAAGTTTCGGGAGTCCGTTTGAGAACGCGACTGGCTCGCTGTATAGGTTCTGTCCGAGCTCTGGCAAGCTGGTGGAGCAGGATCGGAACATTTACATCTCGAACGGACTTGCCTGGAACCGGCAGACGAACAAGTTCTACTACGTCGACTCGGGCGCGAACAACATCAAAGAGTATGACATTGATCTGGACGGAAATCTTGGTGAGTGAAGTGTAAGCTGCACCGCGAGTTGAGCCAGTGTTTGACATATTCTTCCCATCTCCTAACCGCCAGTCAACGGGACGATTTGGTATGACCTTAAAGAGCCTCAAAAACCGGGTAACGTTCCGGCCGGCTTCGGTGATGGTATGACGATCGACACCGAGGGCAACCTTTTCGTCGCCATATTCAATGGCTACAAGGTGCTGAAAATATCACCTCAGTAAGTGATCGAGGGAAACCGAGTTGATCTCCAAGGTTTGTGGGATTGAGACGATAAAACTGATGTTTGTTTTTCAATAGGAAAAAAGTACTGCAGGAGATCAAGATTCCGGCCCAGCAGGTAACATCGGTTGCTTTCGGTGGTCCAAAGCTGGACGAGCTGTTTGTCACAACGGCTTCGTTGACGTTCACCACTCCGCAAAAGGATCCGGCAGGCGCGACGTTCAAAGTAACCGGACTGGGAGCGAAAGGATACCCGATGGATGAAATCGACTTGTCCAAAGTGAAGACGCCATGAAGTTACTCATTTCGTCTTAATTGTTTTTTTAAAGCTTTTCAATGTTTTAACAATTTGTTTTTCTTCATTTTGCAAGTTAGACGAGTTAGAATTTCTATTGATTTGATCATCGATTCATTCATATCCTTCTTGGTTAGTGAAAAACTAAAAAAAATCGTGCCTTCTGCATTACTTTTCGTGATTTTATATCTTTAAGCGCAATAAGCATATTTATCTTTTTGTGCATCTTTTATGTGTTTATAAACCAACCAAAAAGGCCGTAATCTACACAGTTGAATACATACATTGGCTAGGGTTAACACTGGTTTCAATCCTATTCAACGTTTTTAAATTATTTGATTGCTTTATTGTTTTCGAACACATCCTTCTCGGCGTCCAAGTCAACACGGTTGTACGAATGGTTGAGTGTCTTTGCTCGCACAGCAACCGTCTTGAAGATTAGTAATTATTTTAATTAATTTCTCTGCGCTGTCTCACAGAGAATTCCACGAACACCGAGGCGAAAGCGCACTCACGAATTAGCCATACTCGCTTCGCAAACAAGACAGATTTCCGCTGTTTGATCTGATCCTTCACCGGGCTCATAGATACAACTTTTGCAAACACGCGCACCATGGCTTCCGCAGCGGGACGAAGACTTTATCCCACTCCGCGCGGACCGCGTGGCGAAGTGTTCTGACTGAAAGATGACGAATCAAAGAAGTATATGGGCGCACCTCGTTCCCTTTGACCCCGAGGCGTTTGCCCAAGACAGCGGTGCGACAGTAATGGAGGCTGATGATTTATGAACAACGTTCAAGCCGTAATGAAGCAGGGAAAGATTTTTGTTTTCGGAGTGAATTGGAAGAAGACGGGCAAAAGAAACTCGATTTCCCAATGAAGCACAAGGACGCAAGGACCGGTTTGAGGGAAAAGTTTTGCTTTAGAGCTTGTTCCGCCGGAGCTTATTAAATTATATTGTATCCATTTAAGTATGCAACAAACAAACAGGACGGTACTAAAATTAGCAGTTCCAGCGAGGGTTAAAAATTGTCCCGACAGTTTCGTGCACTTTTGAAGCGCAAATAAATTAGTCAGACATGGAGCCAACCCGGGCGAGAATCTCTTTTTTGTGCACGTGTCCTTTTGATTCGGGAAAATCTAAGCTGGACACAAAAAAGGAACGAAAAACGTACACAAATTGGTCATCCATCCGGAAAATGGTCAAAGTAATTGACCCCTTGCCGTTACGGATCAGGTTTCGCATGCCTGCGGTCGCCATGAATCATCGCCACCGACGAGCTGGCCATGTGTTACGGTGTGTGTGTGTGTGGTTGTGTGTGACTTCCCGGTTGACGGCACTGGTCAAAGGATTGTTTCCCTGCCATTTACGTTCACGTTGTCCGCGTTTTTCGCTTTTTCCACCTTTTTCCTTTGCCACTGTCTTGCTCTCTTAGCCGCTCTATTGCTCCTTCGGGATGTCCGCTGTCGTCCGGCTTTCGGTAAATATTTGCCTTTCAGTCCACTGCTCCGACGGCGATATGATTTACTGCACCAGGGTTTGCAAAAGCTAAGCAGTCGCAACTCCGGAGCAGTTTTAGCAGTAGTTGCTGAGTAGTTTCGCGCTGATTTATGGCACGAAAGAAACTTATAAGCTTAGCTTTAGCTAAATGCTTCCATGCCCTCCCAGGCAGCACTCATTTCCACCGGCGAGTGGAAAAGCTACTTAACTTCTGATGATAAATCCAACCCCGGGAGCGAAGGTCACAGGATTCCAATTCCCTTTAATGGGTTCCCGTAGTAACAAGGACAGCCGAAGGATGATGGATTTTTTTCTTCTTTCCTCTTTTATTTTCGAATCCCACCACCTGCACCGTTTTCCACCGATCGGTGTTTTTTTTCCTTCTTCCTTCAATCGGTTTCCCGTTTCCCTGCCCGCGAATGGAATTGAAATCTCCATCGTCCATACTTGTCACTTACAAGAGTACGTTCTGGCTACATTTTCCTGCTTCGTTCCTCTTTTCTCATCACTTTTATCGAGCATCGGGCTTACAGCTTGATGATGCACTTTATCGCCCGTTGCACTTCCTCTCTATCTTTTTCCCTAAAATGGATACTTTGTGCCGGAGCCAAAATGAGCTTAGTACTGTCCAGATCCATGTACGCTTCATGCATTCCCTCCCTCTTCCTCCTCTTTTCCTTTTCATCTTGCTCTGGAGAGTTTTCTTTTCCGTTACTGGCTCGAGCTGAATGAATTGATTATGAGTAGTAATACAACTTCCGGACAGTGATGGATTAACAGGTTTACTTACTGCAATTGAAATTGATGGCAAGAGCTTTCAGTGCGGTTAAATGGCAGCAAGTGATCGCTCGACTCAAGCATTAATTTTGTTAAAGATAATAAACCTAGAAAAAGAGTACGTATTCTTTTCATGAAATTATCGCATTGTTCAATCGCCTCGGAGCAAATATTCTTTAGCTTTTAAATTGTTTGATTGTAAACAAAGTGCTTGCTTCTTGGGCTAATCCAGACTCATACTCTTAAATAACATGATAGATGGGTTGAGCTATCACGCTTCTGCTGAACCTAACGGTATTACTGTCTTGTTTTCTTAAACACTTGATGACCTGATGTTACCAGTTTCTTCGTTTTGTTTGCAATCTGGATTGAACTGTGTATTGAGAAGCGAGCCGGTTTTGTTTACCTTCCTTGTAATCAATGCGATGTAACTCATATCTGTGCAAATGGTGAAGTGCACAAAGACACTTGCAAAACCTAACGTTCAGCTTCAGTGCTTATCAGAAATCAAACAATCTTCTTATCAAAGAGCGTTTTACAGTATTGTTGGCTATATAATATCGTCACAAGCAAGTGCATTCGCACAGATCAAGCACGGATAGCGACCATGGCCGAGAGTTATAAAGTGGAAATAATCCCACCATACACGGAGTTGGGCACACGTCCCCATTGGGACATTGCGAGTCAGAGTCTGTACTACGTGAGCGTTTCAAATGGATTGATCTATCGACTGGACTACAAAGAGAACAAGGTGTACTGTGCTTCGATCGGTGAGCTGATTCGTCAGGCACTTGCCAGAAGTGTCCGCCAAAGGCTGATTTGTGATTTGGTTCTTCTGCAGATGGCACCAAGCGGACCTCGTTCATTATCCCGGTGAAGGGTCAGCGGGAGTGTTTCGTCATAGGTGACGGCGGTCGGATATTGATGATCCGCTGGGATGGGCTCTCGAAGAAGGCGAGTATCGTGAAGGAGTTGTCCAACACCGGTCCCAAGGATACGCAAAACCGGTTCAACGATGGTAAGGCGGATCCATGGGGTCGACTGTACGCCGGTACTATGATGCTTGAAAGTATTGGGAGTGCGTTTGAGAACGCGACGGGCTCGCTGTATAGGTTCTGTGCGAGCAGTGGCAAGCTAGTGGAGCAGGATCGGAACATTTACATCTCGAACGGACTGGCCTGGAACCGGCAGACGAACAAGTTCTACTTCGTTGACACGGGCGCGAACAACATCAAAGAGTATGACATTGATCTGGACGGAAATCTTGGTGAGTGAAGTACTGCACCGCGGGTTGGGCCAGTGTTTGACATATTCTTCCCATCTCCTAACCTCCAGTCAACGGGACGATTTGGTATGATTTCAAAGCGCCAGGTAACGATCCGGGCGGCTTCAGTGATGGTATGATAATCGACACCGAAGGTAACCATTTCGTCGCCATATTCAATGGTTCTAAGGTGCTGAAAATATCACCTCAGTAAGTGATCGAGGGAAACCGAGTTGATCTCCAATGTTTATGGGATTGAGACGATAAAACCGATGTTTGTATTTCAATAGGAAAAAAGTACTGCAGGAGATCAAGATACCGGCCCAGCAGGTGACAGCGCTTGCTTTCGGTGGTCCAAAGCTGGACGAGCTATTTGTCACAACCGGTTCGATGGCGTTCACCACTCCGCAAAAGGAACCGGCAGAGGCAACGTTCAAAATAACCGGACTAGGAGCGAAAGGATACCCGATGGATGAAATCGACTTGTCCAAAGTGAAGACGCCATGAAGTTACCCATTTCGTCTTAATTGTTTTTTGCAAGATGTTTAATGTTGTACGATTTAGTTTTCTTCATTTTGCAAATTTTATGAGTTACTCTTTTTACAGATTTGCTCCTTGATTCATGCTTGTCCTTCTTGGTTTGTGATTTTCAAATCATTCAACAATTTGAGTAATGGTTTTCATTATTTGCTGTATTGTACAGCTTTAGGAGAAATTTTAAAACTCTCGTGTCTTTTTAGTTTTTACTTTCTTTTTACTTATTACTTTTAAAGTTTTTTGTCTTTAAGCGCAATAAGCATATTTAACTTTTTGTGCATCTTTTAAGTGTTCTGTATGGCCATAATTTACACAGTTGGATACATAAATTGGGTTTTCGAACATATGGACAAGTCTGCTTAGTGCAATTGAAATTGATGGCAAGAGCTTTCAGTGCGGTTAAATGGCAACAAGTGATCGCTCGTCTCAAGCATTAATTTTGTTAAAGATAATAAACCTAGAAAAAGAGTACGTATTCTTTTAAAGAAAGTCTCGCATTATTCAATCGCCGCGGAGCAAATATTCTTTAGCTTTTAAATTGTTTGATTGTAAACAAAGTACTTGTTTCTTGGCCTATACAAACACAGCTTAAAACTAACACAAGCAGAATATAAACTTAACTAAATTCACCTTAAAAAATGGAACTTGGGACTTATCCCTGAATTGACCCTGTAAACAGTGTAAAATATATCAGTCAAACAGTCTAAACACGTTTAAATGATGTTGAGGTAAATTGCTGTTCAAACACTCACTTTTATTTGATGTAAATTATCCATCGCTTCACTTGGCGAGAAGATTTATGGCGATTGTGGGTTATCCGTACCTATCGTTTCTTACGATTGCGAGCGTTGTTCAATACATCATTTAATAAACTGCCTGCGAAGAACCAAATCCACCGTCAGGAGTTGTGGGGATGATTGACTTAAGTACTGCGGCATTATTGTGGTGATAAATTTTCCCAAAGCAAATTACCATTTCCGTGCACGTAATTGATCGCTTTATATCACCCGCTCGGTACGTTCGGGGGCCTTTCCGACGCGAACCTCTTGTTTTCGGCACTCCATTTCACCAACAAGACAAGAAAAGAAGGAAGGAAGCAAAAAAGGTGACAGCTCGGTGAGAAAAAGTGTGTTTATCTTTTTTAATCTCATCACATCATCTTGCCGCCTGCCGATCGGTGCCCGCCGTGTCTTCGTCCCTGCCATCGTTGCTTTCGTTCCCGCAGATTATCCCATCCCATTCGCGACTCCCGGACGAGAACGACGCTCAAGCTTCCCGAACGGAAGCTGCGCCGCTCAGCGCTTCCTTCCGTTCACGGCGGCTCCGAGGAGGGACATTAGGGTTGGGACGGGTTGGTGGTGTTTGGGGAAATGAATGATGAAAGTTGCCTTCATTGAAGGTTATTATTCATTTTACACAATTTTTCTTCGGCTCCCCCGCACTTTTTCCCAGCGCCGCCGGGTCGGCAAGGGAGAATGGGGAAGCGCTGGGAAAACATAAAACGCAGCGCTCATCAGAAGTCGCACCGAACGAGTGTCACAGCTTGTCCTCGGCGTGTTCCGAGCGCTCGTTACGGGCGCAAGGATGAGCTTTGAAAAATTTATGTTGTAAACATTTATATCTTATTACGTGTAAATTATTTATAAGCTGTAACCACATTAAGAAACAGACGGTCCCGCTCGAAGACAGGCCACATTGCGGCGGGAGAAATGGGAAAGCTTACACTTAGCGCATGAAACGGTTCATCAAAATGATCGCTTCGCATTTGCAGATCATTAAATTTGTGCGGTTCGAGGAAAAGGTTGGAGTCATTTTCAATTGTAACCAGAAGAGCATATTTGATTAAAGAGGTAATTTTACATTGAACTTCTTAATGTTTGTGCTACAATAAGTGGAGTTGGACGACTCCAAAATGTTTCTTCATATTTAGATAAATTGAAGCTGTAGAATTAAGAAAAAGCTGTAGAGTAACAGTAAAAAAGTTAATAACAAAAATTGCAACTAGGCTGATAAACGTTTTATTAATTTCCATGTCTAGGAATATCGATAGGGGAATAAAGCTTTATTTTTTTTATATGCATACTTCAAAATTTATTGGACCTTCTAATAGATTATTTAAGTATTCTTGTTTCTTGTTTAAGAGTGGAAATGATCCACTTCCGTTATGATCACTCTTTCGCCTAACGGAAAATTTGTGACAAATAAACCATATTGTTTCCTTAATGTTGATTTTATTATTTGTTTGTTGTTTAATCAAATTGTTGCGTTACTCAATTGTTTACGTACTTTAGAATGCTTGCGTTGGTGAAATGATAACATGCTTTAGTTTTTAGTTGTGCGTTGAGTACTATCGTTAAGCGTTACCATTTATAACTTATCAACTTCCTGAGCACCCTAAGCACTTCACGATACTCGAAAGTTTTGTTTTATTTACGCAATTTTAATTGTATTGCAGAGAAGGTACGGTTTATTAATGATTAAGAAGAAAATTTGCATACTTCATATTTTCCGGTTTCGTGCATGGACGGTTGTAAACGGAGCGGACGTTAAAACATCGTAAAACCCCACTACGCACGTATCGGCGAACCCTTTGCACGGGTGCTGATAATTTTCCAGCTCTCGCCGACAAAACCCTTCCGAGAAAAAAAGCGTCAGCGGTACAGCGGTAACGTAACAAGTTCAAGTTCCGGCAAACAAATCCTTTGAGACAGTTTTTATTCTTTTGTTGGTTTTCTTTCCCACCGGCACACTGAATCGTGATCTGTCGAACAAACTCGCGGGCAATCTGCCATCTCCGTAGCCTCCACTGGTACGTCTCCGTAGCCTCCACGTGTTCCACGGAACCGCTCCAAACAATGATGGCCAGCACGTCCGGATGACGGTGCATAACCGTTACTCTCCCAAAGGTATTGCAAACGAAAAGCAAAATGAAAGCAACACCCGGTTAATGTAGATTTTAGTACCTCACCTCGTGAAAAGAATCCTCTGGAGGCTCTTTTTCATTAGCGGAGAATGTGAGAAGGATAGGGAGTGGAGAAAGGGAGGGCCTGACCATGGTTGAAACTCCCCAGAGGGCCGTAGAAAGCAGGGCTTCCGCACACACCCCCAAAAACTCCGGACATGAACTCCGGATGCGAAGGAATTTATGGAAAGTAGTCAAAGTTTAGGTCAGCTACGAGAGTGTTGCGCCAAAAGCGGTTGGCCTTGTTCGACCGTGTTCCACCCACGACCCCGGGGGTCCTGTTACGAAACGCACCGGTACCGGTGGGTGGTGAATTTTATTCCCCATCTTCCTCTATCCCCAACTCCAGCCTTCTTTGCGGGGTCCGTGGTCGCCCAAAATTCCGCTACGTCCTCAGGTGGTCAGTGAATATGATAAATCCTCATAAATCTCTCGGCCGAGGCGGAACCTTTGCCATCGGAATCGTGACCCAAGTGAGCTGACCGGAGGAAGGCTACGTAATTTGGCCAACCCCGTCACACAACAGCCAGTCCCTTCCTCCCTGTATGCTATGGTACGAACAATGATGATGTCCTGCTATTAGAAGGTGCTCACTTTTCCTTCCTCAGCGGGAAGTGATGATTTTGCATTTTGTCTTTTCGTACTCGGGTGAGTCTTTCTTTGGGCCGCTCGACGCTGACATCCTCCAACGAAGTAGGTCGTGGTGGTTCAGAGTTTTAAAGTTCTGAAGGTTTAGAGCGTAGGAGAATTTTTTGGTTACTTCCATGAGTATCTCTAAGACACCGACCGGAAGCGGACCGATCGTAAGAGGAAAATTTGATAAAGTGTGGACTAATAGGACAGGGTAGGACCTCCATATTGACCTCTGGTTCACTCCCATCCGGTTGGCTCTCTTCACTTGCTTAATCGGTGAAGTTTTCTCGAATAACGGCGCCTCCTTTCGCATGGAGCAAGATTTATGCACTCGAAATGAGCCCCCGTAACCTCATTCCTACCTTATGTTTTGCTTTCGCTTGCCCCACGCATGCCTAAGTGCTTCAGCTCAGGAAGTCCGGCCTGTCCTTCATGTGGCTGATGGTTTTAGTTGTAACTTTGAATGAGTGCAATAAATTGTGCAGCCATTCAACCGTGGGGGAGCCTCCAAGAGTGGACGATCATAATTATCGGTGGCACTGGGGGAATGGTCACCGGAGGGTGCCAAAGGGTGACTGTATCTGTGTGTGTGTGTGCGTTTGCTTAAGGATACGATCTTCTGGGGTAGAAAGCCTCAAGCCGAGCTGCAGAAAGGAACGACGGCGCGGCGGGAAATTTATGCAGGGAATTACTTTGCGTGTTGATTTATACGGACATAAGCTGTAAGGTTCGTGTAAGGTTGGCTTTTTAAAGCCCATCGCCACCCTGCCATCGCGTCTCTGCCATCCGCGTTGTAAACTTCCTTCATGCCAACATTCTGGGGGCTCGTTCGATCGCTTGCATGAACCCAGCCGTTCGCAGAACGTCTAAAAATGGACATTGTCATGCTGGCTCCTCTGGAAAGGGAAAAGAGGCTCTGTGGGGCTTCCTTTTCGGGAGGGGGCAAGCAATGTGTAATTTTTGGCAGCAGCTTACATTATCCCGCGTGCAGCCAGCCTTGGCCCACCCAAGGCGCCAGCCCCGGCCGTTCGCGCTCAGCTCCAGCTTTCCCGGAAGCGGCTGCCGGACGGAGTGTTGTAAATGTTGCAGTAGTTAATAAAATATTACTTCTTCATATCGCCCGATAACCCTGCGTAAGTCGGAAATTGGTTTTTGGCAACTGCTGCCCTCGGTGCTGCCGGTGCAGGCTTTCGTGTCCGGGCAGATCCGGCGACCAGCGAGCAATCGGAAAAATGTTCCTCTGTTGTGCCAACGTGAGCCTTACACTGCTGAAGATGTAACCGTGGATTTGGTTGGGCTGTGCGTAAATTTAAATTTAATTTCACTGCATTCATTGCATTAGATTTGATAACATGCCGTCCGTGGAGCTGTTTTACCGGCTAAGTAAATGGTGCATTTGTTATCTGTAGTTACTTGCGGTTATTTATCGGTGAATTATGTGATTTAAAATTAACTTACTCAAGTTATGTGGCACTTATTTTATTTATTTGGATTACTAGGAATTTTAACTCCAGCACAAGCATAATTACAACACAGATCATAATTATCGCAAACAACTGGGCAGGCATTAAAGCACTCCCGCGGATCATTCTTTTCTCTCGACTTCTGTTGCAATTTGCTATTCGGAAAATACTCTGACTGCTGTTTTCCGCAAATCATTCTGGATTGCAGGCGACAAATGCTACGCACGGAGCTGTAACGAACCTCGGGCTCGGGAAACCGTCCCGTCTAGCTTTAAAGCTGCGGCGAAGTTTTCACTTAACTATCCCGAGCTGGCGCTCAAATACAATTCCCGGAATGTGCTTGGTATAATTCGCATGACGACAAGACGAGGCACAAAAAAAAAACGCAGGGAACGATGCAAACCCGCGTGATGAAAAACGAGGTTTACATGGTTTATGGGCAAAGTTTGGGACGTGGCGTGCGGGATGGGAGCAGGAAATAAAACATATCGGTTGTAATTTTTATGTACTCACAAAAACCAACTGAAGCGAGCTAGAGCTTACGGCGAAAAGAGGGGGGCACGTGGAGTGGCACGGTTGGTTCACAAAACAAACTGACAGCACTATAAAATACTATATCGGATATTTTTTTTATAGTTAGCTCGTCTATAGAGAGGCGGAGTTTCCACTACTGGAACGCCAAAATGGATCGAGAGTCATTCGACCAAAACCCGGGACTGGATGGAATTTCGCTTGTGGAAGTTTATTATGGCACTGAATGCTTAATTAGTGTGTCAGTTATGATAGGAAAAATAGAGGGAAAAGCAATCCAACCGAGGAATTAGAGGAGGAAATCCTCGCAGTAAAAGTATTTGGCATTCAGAGGAAAAAGTTTGCACACGCGCAGCTGCAGCATTCAATTGTGGCGGCACAGAGTGATGGAGTGAAGAGAGTTGTTCGCAATTTCACTGTATTTAAAATCAAAATAAAGGAAGTTGGTTGAATGCACTTACAGCGCATCCAAATTATAGAGAATAATGTACTGATTAAATAACGCATTGGCTTCAATTTAGGTGATTTTGTTTAAGCCGTTTCAACAGTTTGCAGTTTAATTAACATTAAAACAGTATGATTTTTTCACTAGCTTATCACATTCACTATCTAGCCCAATACTAAGCTGAAAATTCTTACGCAACGATTTATGTTACATTTTAATTTAAACTGAATGTAACTTGAAACTTCAACTTGCAACTTGAGTTTGTTAAATTGATATTGAACTTTTCTTACAAGAGTTTAATTTTACAAAAAAAAACCTAATCGTCCAACAATTCAGGTCGTGTGAACTTTATACTTTTTTATTCATTGACCAGAGCAACTTATAAATAAGGAAGGTTTTGGCTCTTCAAAGGTTAGTTTTTATTGCTCTGGGAATCTTGGATGCTTTAGCCAGGGTAATTAATATTTATCCAAAACAAACTCGATTTTCAATATTTTTGTCTACTCTTTCTTAAGCTATTGTAGGGTCGCGTATAATTCATCAAACCTTACTCAACAATGAAATGATCATCTGATATTCCTAAATTGACCGTTTCGCGGATGTATGAATTTTAAATAACGGTTAGCTAAAATTTAAAAGTTTGTTGATTTTAATTTTAATTCAAATGTAAACGATTCTTGGATTTTTTTCATGAAAACCTGTTTAAAGAGATTGAACAAGTTATAGCCATTTACGAAATTTTTTTCTGCCAATCTTTTCATTCCAAAATCTTTGTTTTAAATAACTCAGAAATTGAGAAGGAATTGATTATGCAAACAAAAAACAAAGTCAGGTGAAAGAGAAAGTTATCCTTCCTGAAGCGGACAGTCTCAACGCGTTGTTCTACATGTTTTGGAAATCAGATTTTACGATATGGTTCGTCCCCGGCCGGGTCGTAAATCAATAGCAACATCTCACTTATCGGCGTTCGATGGTCCAGGAAATGGTGCCCCGCACCGAACATGGATAAATCCCTCCGGCGAAGGCAACAGATGTTGATAGTGATACGATAGAATCACTTTCCATCAGACTAGCCGCTTGTTTGTGTGTGTCCACCGTTTGTTTTCCAGCACCTTCCGGTATCCCATCAGATGCCCGTATGACAACAGTGGATGCTTCCATTCAGCGATCGATGTTTATTGATATTCGGTCCGAAATGGAGAAGAAGAAAGGCGTTCGATCGGAAAACAAAAGCGAACAAGACAAACAGACATCAGCAACGTGCCTCAAATGCACGCGCATATATCACACGGCACCGGTTGGATGCATCGTGGCGGTGCAAAGTGCAGCACGAGCCGCGCAGGAAACGCGAGCGGGGTGAAAAATGGAACCGAATAAAGATTCTAAATTTATCGATCAGTCAGCGCATGGATAAATCGTCCGCTTCCTCGAGAAAGGGAACGAGAACAAACACCAGCCTCCTAAAAGAAGCTAATCCCTCAGCCTCTTGGGGGATCTCACAAGGCGTTCCCGGTACGCCTTCGGTGCAGCTCGTTATCGTCGTCAGCCGGCTGATGCTTATAAATGAGCCAGCCCGTGGACAGCGTTGGAGAAATGGACGCGATAGTTTAATTACCCCGGGGTCGCCGGAGGTTTTTGTTTGTCGCCCGGGATCGGTTCCCGTGCTTCGTTCATTAAAATGAGTTAGTCCACAAAGTGCACGGTTGACGGTGGCCTGCGCGTTGGGGTGTGTCATTCATCTTGGCCCATGCCGAACCGTGTTTTTCCCTTCCCATTGGCATGTGGTTGCAGACGGGCGGCACGTCGTAAAACATAAGACGACACCAGAACACTCCGACAGACGTTCGATCACGATCTCGTTCTCCAACCGCCGTTGGGTTGTTCGTGTCTTCGGGATAACGTTCTGAACGGGAGGGACGGTAAGGGGTCGCTAATGTTGTCGAATTTGAAACTGATATTCCAACGACCATTCGATTCGATCGAACACTGCTCGGTGGTACCTGTTTCGATCATGGGCGGTTAATGGGTGGACAAGATAATAATGGGCAAAGGTAAAGATGTCGCCTGCTTTGGAGAACGGTGGAATGGAACGGCTCGAAGATGAGTCATTTGGATGAATTTTAGGGACGCTTAGGTGTGCATAATGGTTA
Source organism: Anopheles ziemanni (assembly GCF_943734765.1). Classification (NCBI taxonomy): domain Eukaryota; kingdom Metazoa; phylum Arthropoda; class Insecta; order Diptera; family Culicidae; genus Anopheles; species Anopheles ziemanni. Next base: position 23,030,230 of record NC_080705.1, on the reverse strand, counting down.
TGTTGAATCGAACCCACCGTGAATGGGGCTTTTAACTTAATAAGATAATACACGTCTTTGATGCATTATTAAAGAGTTTGTATAAATCCCACATGAATTATGAACTTGACGTATTGAACGAAAAAAAGGTTTTTAATATTTCCTTAACCACTTGTATACAACATGTTAAAACGGTTATGAATTTTAGAATCTGGGTAAATATGAATCTCAAGCATTCTCCCTACAAGAACATTGATAGAATGATACGAATTATTATTTAAAATAACGAAAAAAGAAAGAAATATTATTTAAAATAACGAAAATATCCTATGACCAACATTTAAAATATATCAATTGAGTTTTATCAGACCCCGACTCAATGACACAGTCATTAAAAGGCCAACATTCTAGAAAAGGAATAATCGAAGTTGATGCATTACAATAAAGATATTATCTAATTTTAAATGAGGCCACAATTAGATAATTGAATACACGGTCCGTGGTCCAGTTAACCTTTTCGCAAATATGTCTTGGTATTCGAATCAATTGCAATGTGGTTTTACGGCTCGCTTAATGCTTAAGGATTCCTCTATTCTATTATTTTTTCACTCGCCAGATAACTTTCGTGCTTGTGCATTCCAGAACTTGCGGTTTCTGATGTTTGGTTTAGCGATTGTTGATGTTATGTCTGTGGTCATGGTGTAGATTGCGATTGGTTGTGGTTTACTTGAGCAACAACAATGTTATTCAAATGGGTCAAAGTGTAGCGCATTCAATTAACAAATCACTTTTGCACAATATCCCATCGGTTTGCATTTCGGATGCAATTTGATTTGTAAATTTGAATTGACCATAAATTGAACGAATATTATACTATCACAACCGTGTTGTGCTTATACAAAACTTAAACATCTGTTTCCTTTATTTTGGCTTTATTTTTTATATAAATGTTCAATAGTATGTATAAGTGTATCATTTTTTGTAGATAGGCGTGAATTCCTTTTAGTTTCACCATTCATCCCATTTTGGATGATCTTCATAAATATGCTAATGAACATGCGAAGAGCTCTGCAACCGCTTTAGCGAAAACGTTCCACTTTGCACATCGCTCAATTTCGTTAAATACAGTTTTTTTACCCATGAACTCGACCAAACTCCCTACACCACCACCCTATAGCCGCCCGCCATCAACAAACAACTCTTTCTCCGCGCGTGTGCTGCCGCCAGGTTTTGTTATGAAAAGTACGTGCCACCGTGGGCAAGAAAAGCGCGCATATTTCAAGCTCATCAACTTTGCGAAGCGACCTCGAGCAGCGTTCGAGAAGCAAAGGCATAAGGTTAGCGAGATTATGTTGTCCTAGTGAGACGAACGAAGTGGAGCAAAACAACGACCGCGGGGAGCGGGTGGACTTTGAGAGCCGTCGTTTGAAGTTCATCGTTTTTGTTTGAGTGTTTTCATCGCGAAAGACAACATCCGACCGCGTGCACACGGAAGAGCATAGCTTCCTGTTTAAGGATCGCCGCTCTTGTGGGTGTGCGGTAAAAATATCTTTTTCGAGAATGCTTTCTATGCGTATGTTGCAACGTCATATACAGGATCAAGAAAGAACACAAAATAGGAAGATAACAATCTTGACGTTAAATGTTGAAGTAGAACATTTAAAAATTGCATATTAGTTGCATTTTTTCAATAATTTTGTTGATTTTAATATCTTGAAATTATACAAACTTTGTGTGGGGCTACAAAAATAAACTTAAATGTAACAATTCCTGATTACTATCAGAATAGGTGTTTAAGAAATTTGGTAAATTTTAAAAGAGTAAAAGAAATATAGAAAATGATAGAAATGATAGAAAATTACAAACCTTACTAAATAAGAATTATCTTCGATACAGTTTAAATACAAAAAGTTTCAATATTTTTCTATGATTTTTAAATGTATAAAATATAAAACACCTCAGCCAGTGATGATTCGTCCCGATCGAATCAATGTCGTAAAACCGCTGCCCGGGAAAAGCGTTGCATAGATCAACGCAAAGCCCAACATAAATCATTTGATTAGCTAAATACAAGCTAACCTAGAAAAACGTCCTTCCTTGTCTTTCTCTGTCCTGTCTCCTTCTAGTGGATGCTGCGAATGAAACTTCGGGGACGAATTATGATGGAATTAGCGTATCTCGTGGGATGGTTGTAAAACACAAACACGCACATACACACATTCGCCCTTCAGGCAGCCGTGACGAACGATCGGTTTCGGGTTCGAGGATTATGTAGTTCAATGGAGCATTTTCTATTTTTTTTTATTACTTTATTCCCAACCGAAATCACGCGTTTGGGCAGCGCTCGAATGGAAGTGGAGCGAAATAAAATTAAGGAAACAAGACAACCGGTGAATTGTAAACTTTGGCAAGAGCGGGATTTTTCCGGGCTCACCGACCGGTGCACAACAGCGGGTTGTGTTCCCGCATGGGAACGGATGTGACGGAATCCGTCACGGTCCCGCGCGCTGTTCCCCGTTGGGATGAGGCTTCGAGTTTTACCATAATTCGGCAATCAATCATCCGCGCTTAACCATAAACCATATTCCCTTTTGGGCCTAACGCGACGGTGCGATGTTGATGATCGCGCTGCGTGTCGATCGGAGAGTGGAGGAGTTTTCCGGATGCTCCAATGTCACGCTGCCGGTCGGAAGGCAATAAAACTCGACTGCACCCCATAAAACCCCGATTGACCAGATTGGGTGCGTGTTTGCTTAGCCGACCGCATGGGTCTGAGCCAAAGGTCCTGAGCCGGTTTTTCTGAGGTCGAGAGAGTGAAGGCTAATTTAAAAATATTGAAATTTTTATAAAATAATAAGAATATGCTCTAATCTGATTTTCAATAATAACAAAATTTGGTAGCTAAATTCCAAAAAATGTAGAAAATTCTGTCATCTCTGATGTTCTTGCCTTGCATTTTAAAGATTTCTTCTCCATTTTCATGTACGATTAGCAACCAAATGTACCGTTATCAGACCATATTAGTCACAACATGCTGGCACAAGGCTAATATTTCACTCGACGATGAACTGAGCATTACTCATCCACGAAAGAATCATTTGCACAAGAAAATTGGTTCTTAGGACCATGTGAAATGGCGACGAAACGCACGGAGCGGGGTGGGCAGTTTGGGTCGACAGTTTTCAGTAGGACACCGGATTATTGCTGTCCACGAAGTGGGGATTTTTTTTCCTCCTTCTCTTCGCAGCCCTGCCGATTGTCCGCGAGGCCGCTATCCATCATCTTAATGGTGGCCATTAATAGATTTAATGAGCAATTTGAGCGAGTAAATTTTAAAAAGCCTCCTGTTCTTGCTCCTTCCAGTGGCGGCTGGTTGGACAGTGTCCGATCAGGATGGACGAATTGACCAGTCTTTTTGCGCTTTCTTTCTCTTCCGAACTACATTGAACGGATGCGAGTATGTGCCATGCTTGCTTTGTCTATTTTTGCGGCCACTCGACGATAGTTATATTTTTAATTCGCCCGCCAGAGGTAGGGGGTTCAGCTTTCAGCAGAAATAATGCAATTTAAAAGTTGATGAATAACCCTTGGACACTTCAGCGATTGACCCCGGCTCGGGTGGTCAGTTTGGCCATTTTGAAGCACTTCCCGGAAAAGTATAATGGACCGAGTCAATATAGCGCTCGGAAGTAATCGGCTCGAAAGGAAACCAATTCCGACTAAACGATCGTTTGACACATGGGCCCATCATGAAAAGATTTTCGGATGTCAAAAAACAAGGCCTTTCGCCAATCGCCGACCAATCCCGATTTATTTATAGCGTTCTGTGTAAATAGTTCGTAGCTGAAAAGAGTGTAGCATAATATATTATCAGTAAAGCAAAATGAGGAGCGCAAACGTTTCATGGATGTTAAGTTTCGCTAGTTTTAATTTCTAGCAAGTCAAAGTAATTAAAGACCAATCAATAGGAACTTTGTTCGAGAATTAGTGTAGCTTGGATTTTTTAAAAATTTTAATAAATTACGAAAAAAAAATTAATTAAGGGCTAAATTGTAGATGACAAGTATAAACCATCAAACAAGTTACAAACAAAACTAGATTATGGTCGAAATCTTTACACATTGTATTTCTTCAGTGGTTGGGTTAAAGAAGATAAAAAGAAAAATTTTGAATTCAGGAAAATCGAAACATAATAGCCATACTCCTGAATAAAGGCGATTAGGAACTATTTGCACACACTCAAATGCGTGAAATTTGAATTTAAATTAAAATATAAATACTTAACTTGAAGTTTCATAAGAATGATTGGCAGAAATAAATATGTTAATACCATTCTATTCGAACAAATAAGAATAAAACAACGTTTGTGGATATAGGACATCCATTTACTTCTGATTTCAACACAAACAACGTCTGTTGCCATGGAACATTCTTTCACTTCTCATTTCAAAACATCTTTCGATAAAATCAAAAGCAGTTCCAGTTTCCATCGACACCCATTGTACCGAAGTTATTCTTGTACCGGAAGAAACACCTTTCTGTTAATCAACCCAGACCCCGAGTCCCGTTTGCTGGCTAAGCCCTCAACAGCGTTGATGACAGTGAACAATGTTTCCTTTAATGGCTACTCCGTCGTACATTTCTTCCGGCCCTCGGATTGCACCTGAATGAAGAATCGGGGGATTTCGAAGGAACGGTCCCCACCAACACGAGTGGCAACTTCTTAAACCTCGCTCCTCCCGCGTGGCCCGGGACCGGACTGTGGAGTGGATTGAAAATTAATGCCCATGCCACATTCTGCCTCCGCCATTCGGTTTCAAGCCCCAGACGGAGAGGCTTTGTTCGAGGAAAATCGAAAGAAAAAAGCAATCTTAGCAGTCTAGTTGACATTTGCGTTGATGATATCGTTTTGTCCCGGTCCCTGGGTCGCGTTCGGAGAGCAAATCCGGTTGACAGATATTGATCGTACATCGGATTCCGGAGCGGACGGAGTGGTTGTCTTGGGCCGTTGGAAGAGTTGGTATTAATTTCGTAGGTGTACGGGCGGCAGAATCTGGATTGGAAAAACGGGGCATCGTCGGCCGTCACCAGGGATTGCTTTAGTTGATCGTAAAGTTTGATCGTAAAATTATACGGAAATGACTTTCGACAGTTAATTAAATAGAACCTCATATCCTGCGATGCGTTGGGCACGGGATGACATCAACATGTGCCTGCGTCACATGCGCCGCCACTCCCCTAATCATCCCCCCCACTCGGTGGTGTAAGAAGTATTTTTGTTACCAATTTATTTTTTCCTGCTTTTGCGGGAATCGCTCGATATGAAACAGTTCAATTTTTGATTCCGTGGTTTCCTAGTACAATGTTTGTGCTTTCTTAAGAGAGGTTGGGCGGGAAGTTTTTCTGTTGGAAACGTGAAACACGTTGTCAGAATGTACAGAAACTTTGATCGAATCGATTCCATTGGCATTTCGGACAAGGAGGGTACAGTGTTCCGACGACGGCGTGGACAATCTCTTCAACGACGACGAAGACGACGAAAACGGAGAAGATGTTGTTGATGATGATGATGTCGCGTCCGTGGTTGACGTTTGAGGATGTCAACGCACCCAAACGCACTCTATTCGCCTTGGGATTGTGGAAAAAGTGGTGGAAATGGTGCTGAAGGTTGTGGTAATGTAACGCTTAAAAAGTTCCGAGGGAATTGGCCAATTTCGGAAGCACGAGTCCAGTCGCAGCCGGTCGGCGAACTGGCTCGAAGACGAAGTTTTGACCGAATTTTCTTCCCCACTTGCGTTGTAATTATTCAATTTCAGTTGTCCGGCGGTAGCGGTGGACCGCGATGAAGTCCGTAGTAAATTTCCATAATTCGTCTACCCGCCACCCCCACAACATGGGTGTCTCCCTTCCCTTCCCAAACTCGTACCACCGAGCTTTCTTTCTTTTTCCTTCATGGAACATTACAAAAAATGATCTTACAATCTTCCCGCTCGCGGTGGGCGCAATTCGGGGTTTTGGGGGATTTTCTCCATTTCATTCAAGCCCGGGAACACTGCCACTCCTGGGCCAGGGGAAAGTCCTGGTCCTGGGTTTCGTGGAGACAAAATCTTCATTTATTTTCATTACCATTACACCTCATAATGACTGTTATCGCGTGAAATAATTATCCTAATTAGCATAATTCAGTAGCATCTTCTCTCTCGATGCCGCGGCTGAACGGTGTACTGTACAGTACAGCTCATTTCTTAGTCTGTTACAGCGTAACGACCACGGTTTTGGTACTTTAAGGCGGAGTAGTACTGTATTTTGATACCGTTTTTGTGGTTATTACACTGCACTAGGGTTTCTTTTTGTATTGGAGGAATACGTAAATTCCTCTTAAAATTCTTCCCAGCAATACTATTTATTTTTCTCTTTTATTCTGAAGGATAAAAGCAGTGTTAAATAATATTTGTTACTTTAACCTTGTAAGTACAGTATTTAATTTGATTCATTTCACAGGTTTTGTGAAAGTGTGTGTTGTGAAGTGAAGTGAAGTTTTTTTGCTGGTTGATTCAGTATAAGTTTATATACTTGAGCATACTTTCCAAATCGTAGTGTAAAATACGTAGTACTAATTCCACTTTTCATTATACGCAGCAAAAACAAGCGTGAATCAACATCTCATCTATTTGTGCTTAGTTAATCATAAAGCCTGTTTTCTGATGCCTAACACAATAACCTGATAAACCCATTACTGTCGTCTAAATAAAATGGTTAACCAGACATGAGAAATGAGTTTCTTAAATAAAACGCAAAAATTCGCCACGCATCATCTTTTTTAGAATAATTTGAACATAAACAGTAGCACTTTTGCAGAAAAGTTCTTCGGTTGCACAACATACAGATGCAGCGATGGCTATTTTAAATTATGGATGGTTTGGTGAAAAATTATTTAATAAAATGTGTTTGCCAATCAGAGTGAGAAAGAAGGTTTCAGTAAAAATTGATATTGCAACATTTTACGCCACCTATACTAACGTGATTTAACGGACCGAACCAACCCTTCAAAACAAACAAATTAAACAATTAATCCAATTAGGTCCTGCTGCAAGTGACAGCTTGAACCGTTCACCACCACATCATGCGGGTTCATTTTATTTTGTTCCATTTTGTCTGGATCGCCATTTATTTGCTCGCCTCCATGTTCTGCCGTTTGTCAAACGGCAGTGTTTGTGTCCGAGAAGCAACAATTCACGACCGACAAAGCCCTCGAGCACTAAAATAAACACTTTAACAGCTGAATGGAAAGCCGTTGTTCTGCGCGAAAACCCCCCAAAGCAGGATGCTTCATTAATCTAAAAATAACACGGTTGTGGGAAAGACCGACGGTGGCCCTACCGGGTGGAGAAGGAGGAAAATTACTCCAAAAAGCAGTTGCACAAGTTGCAATTGCACCGTGCAAACTCGGCTTCGCCGGCCATCGACGATCTAGAACATCTGCAGAGCGCGCCCAGCGAAGCAGCTTGGCAGCTGATGTCGACTCGAGTGGGGGTTTGGCTCCACCCGAAGTTTTTCCTCGGGGTTAGGCAAAGGATTCTATTTATTCCTTCCCGTAACAGTTTTGCGGAAGAAGCGGCTTTTTTCGCTCCCCTTCCAAACTTTCTTCCGGTACCATCTATTGATAGAACGATAACCGGTGCAATGAGCATGTATGAGGCCATGATTTAGTTTTATCGCACAGTAGCAAAAAGGGAAGCGGGATGGTAAAAGGTGGGAGGTAGCGTAGGAGACAAGAGGTAGAAAAATCGACCTAAATTTTCACCCTCACGCCTTTCGCAAGAGGCCCATTTCCCACACGCCGCGTCTACCGGGCGCACACTTTCTTAGCCGTTATCCGGCGAGATACTTTTTCTCGAACCGTTTTTCTTGCGCCTTGCGGTGCGGATATGCTCTGACTTTGGTTTTCTTGCTGGCACCTCTCTTTCTTTTCCTCTTTTGTGCCCTTTTTCTCCCGTTGCCCGAATGTCAAATTTCCGTTTTATTTTTTCCCAAACATCCCACTATGCCTCCTTCAGTCCGTTAGGAAATCCATTTTCTTGAACGCGGAAGTATTTTGCCCGGTTTTTTTTTTTCTTCCAAACCCTCCACCCGGGAAGCACTTCGCGCAGGGATGTTGCTCCATTTTTCATTTCACCAATCAAACAATTCACGCTTTTCCACAGCTTCACCGTGGGATGGATTTTTCCACGTCAACCACTCGTCCAGTCACTCGCAACGGGAGCTAAACCGGTGCGTTTTGGTGAATTGTTTGTGGATTTGTGTTTGTGGTTATCGTTTATCATCGCTCCTTTCGGGCTGCCTCCGTCTTGACGGGTGCAAGAACGAATGTTCCTGTTATCGGAGAGAGTGGAAGTGTGGAAAAGCGTGTTAAAAGAGGAAAAAAACAACCCCATCTTGATCGTCCTTCCGCGAGATTATGTCAGAAGCACACGAGCGTCCGACGCTCCGATTTCTTATTGTGTGATGTTTTATTTTATTTTACTTCCTCAAAAGTTCTTCTACTTTCTCCCTTTCTTCCACTATCTTGCTCTTCTCACGAGATTTTTCTATACCGGTGCCTTCTCTGCTGCCGCAAAGTGGCAAATTAAATCGTTTCCCATCGGTTCGACGTGCTCTAGGAGCCTTCCCCTTGGGAGGTGGAAAAGAAAAACAAAGCAAGAACCATTTCCTCCACCTTGCAGACGGTCGAGAACTACGGGCACAATTGATAGAAATGATTAAGGAACTTTTGTGGCGAAAGTTTGAGCGATAAATTGCCTCGAATGTCTCGGTGTAGGTCCTGCTGTTGATAGTTCTGTTTTTAAATTTACGAATATTAGTTTCACAAAAGCAAGCTGGTACTTGTCGAAACGAACATTCTGTGCTTTTACAATTGCATAAACATTTTTAAATTCATTCAATAAGTTACTCCTAGTAAAGTGCAGAGTGTAATGTTTGCTAAACATAAATTGCAAGCCAAATTGTTGACCAATATTTTGCATCGCATGTTCAATGTCTTATCAGCAGCGTACCAGGTACATGACCTCATTTTATTCATTTTCCTAAAAACAAACCATTACAAAGTGGAAAAATCGAAATAAAGGATTCCTCTTTCCTTAAGTTTTTCTAACTTATTTAGATTATGTTGTAGATATTTTTATTATTCAATATTTACAACCTATAAGCATTCAATATTTATAGTTTATGTGCAAGTAAACCGTTTTGTACAATGTTTCACGGAAAGTTTAAGACTTTTCTACATCTTTCCAAGTTACAATTTTACATCGATCGACTGACTTGTTCCGTTTCATAAAGTTTAATACTCATGTAAATTTTCTAACTTTCGCGTGTTTCTTTTTCGTTCCATGGAGGTAGCTGGAGCTGGTGCGGCATCTTTGAAACTGCAAGTCAAACTTCATTAAAAGTATCACTTAGAAAACTTAGCAGGCCGCAATCATTCACACGCCCCTTTTGCAGCCTCCAGGAGTGCCCTCGTCCACCTGTACACTGCCAGTGTCATCTCGAAAAACTGTCCTCGACAACCTGGTAATGTTCTTGCACGGTTTCGCGTAAGTATGTAGAGTGCTTCGCAGGCAAACTGATTGTGCCATTATTTATGAGTGTAATAAAAATTAACTTTCCACCCGTTGGAAAGTTTCCACGGCCGCCAAGAAGCCGTGCATCGCCCAAGGTACTGTGCAGAAGTCGATGCTCTAGTTATGCTTCCGTGCCGCGTTATGCGTGCTTGGCCAAGATATTCCTGTGCATGGGGATCGGGAATTTAATTTTTACATCTCTCATTGCAAGTGCCCCTGTCGAGTGCACCATTGTAATGATGGCCATTAATTTTACTACAGGCTTCATTATTGATTTTAAATCCTTCCAATGCCTTCTCAGACCTTCAAAATGAAACACTCATGACGGTAACGTCGTTGTCTTAGGGGTGTAGAACCTACCCACACGAGAGCTTCTTTTCCCTAAGGATCGCTTATTTTTCCGAGAACCAAAACCAAACAGCGGATGGGTTTTGCCCACAGCGTTGTGGAAGAACTTCCCACTTCAAGCATCGTTGGATGGAAAAACCCCAATTTTGCTGAAAAACGTGTCAGAAACTTCTTCAACTCGATTGAACTTTTCTAGGGCGATGTTTTCTGAATTCGTTGTTTCCATCACTGCGGGCTGCCAAAAGGCAATACTGCTAGCTTAATTAGATTGTTTTTGGAGGAGGCGTCATACTCCCAAAGCCAACCGTAGGGAGAATGTTTCGAAGGGATCGCCCTTAATTTTCAGGCCAACAATATTGTAACTATTTAAGAAGGGGTTCTGGGTTGAACTGTTTGTTCTTAAAACTTTTGTATGATTTTTATGTTAAATTGGTTTATTTGATACAGTCTCTTGCAGTGCCCTTTTGCAAAACTGTTAAAATTCGGAATACGTCACAAAGGGATGGATTGTATGACAGAAAAACGGGAAATGTTTATCTTTGTCTATATTTTCCGATAAAGAGATCACAGAGATCCAAAACAGATGCTCAAGAAACTCATGGAATAAACTAAATAATTAACTCTAGAGTTTTTAACATGAAATAGTATGCACAGAGAAGAGTAATAGAGTGTATTTAATTTTATTCATTAGTAAAGATGCTGGTTTTAACTCTATTGGCCAACAATTTTAAATAAAAAATGTAAATGTGAACAAAACATGTTGCAAAATCAACACAATGAAGGCCTGAGATGATAATTTCGTTAGCTCCATTACCACGAAATACCAGGAACATTGACAGTTATCACATTTATTTGGTTAAAAAGATTCAATAAACAAATAAGTGGTGGTAGAAGATGTAAATGCAGTCACACCACATATTTTCACTTTAAATAACCATCAAGCATGATTCAACATTAAGCGATAGAATCACGCAATGATCACTCAAATGAGGCAGTCCTTTGCATATTCACCAATTCACACTTGCACAAACATACGCCTGAAAAACGGTAATGAAAATTTCTCGCCAAAATTCAGCGTAAGTTGAATTTAACCCTCGAGAGAAGGGGGAAAAAGTTTTCCACTGCTACGCATAGCCGAACTCGTGTCGCTGTCGGCGTGTGAGTGTTTGGATTAATTAGTGCAATGTGGGTGAAATATGCTGCAGCATATGTGTCCACCAAGCGCCTGAGCGGGAGGTCGTAGGAGGTGCTTGGAGGAAGGAAAATTTGCCGGAAAATCACCCGGTCGACCGTTTTGTTGCTGTGTTGCTTATTGCAGCTCCCAAATATTTCGGTAATTAATGAATGTGATAAATTATCCCGCCTGCTCCACCCAGAAGCACCTTGTCGCCGCTGCCGGAAAATTGCCGTGACCCTTTGACACTCTGACACGACCGCGATCGACGGGCGCGTGTCACCCCACGAAAAGAACAGATCTCGACTCGCAATCGATGACGTTTGTGTACCGAACCGGGTGCGTTTCGGAAAATGGCGCAATAAATTTCGTCTCCACTGGGGATCATCATATCGGGCTCACAAGCTAACGCATCATCCCGCCGTTGTTGGGTGGAAATGTGGGCCACCGTGAAGAGCAGCGAAGCCGTCGAGCCTGGTCACCATTCCGAAGGGCAACTTTTCGGGCGACACTGCAGCTGCACTGATTAGCGTCGGTGGCGAAAGTCACACGGCTTAGGAAAACAGAGGAGCGGAAAGAAGGGGGGGGGGGGGAGAGCCGGTTCAACAGCTGGGTACGTTCCGGGATGGATGAGACTCGTAACAATTTATCGGAAGCATGGGAGCGCCGACATTATCCAACATCATTACCATGCTGATTGTTTATGTGCCGTTTGGTGATGGAATGGGAAAAATGGGGGAAAATGCGGAAGGGTTCGCGCTCCGACGGTCATCACTGGCACCGTCTGGTGACGAATTTATGGCCTTAGCACTAGAAGGAGTTATTTTGACGAACGTAAATATTTGAATGTTCTGTGCATCATAACAATAATCGTTGGAAAGTTAATTAATTAGGTTGGGTCCTTTAAAATGGATTTACTCAAACTGACTAGCAAAATACGTTGTCACAGGTGGCATTGACAAAATCCAGACAGCATTGAAAGAAATAAGAGGAGACAAATTCCAATAACAAGTGAATTCATTAATCCCAAGAGTTCAAGGAGGATAATAAGCATTGCTCGGTTATTGGTTTAAAATCAATCCGTTTATAATGAATCTTAAAGTCTTTGATAAGCTTATATTTTTCAAGTCAACAACCTTCGATTACGTTTTGAAATCAAGCATTTGCAAGGCGTGCTTATTTGACTCCCAATATGCTTTCAAACAACACAATAATTATTTTCAAATCAAACTAAATACTTTGTAATACTTTTTTTGATTGTACTGAAAGCATAGATCGACAATCAACGCAGAATAGGATGTGTCACTAAATGCTTATTGAAATTTTAAATATCTGTCCAAAAGAAAACAAATCAACAAAAACGGTCGGCAGTTCAACAGATGATTTAAACAAAATCCACCAAAAAATTGCAAATAGAATATTTTTATTAGTGAACAGTTGAACACCTTTTGATCATTTGAACACGAAGATTATAATTTGAACATATTTTTGAAGACTTTATCAAAATGAAGAGAACTGATCATTAAAAATGGTTTGTTGGGCATTGTTTCATTATTTCAATAATTTGTTCAATAATGTACGCTATTTGATAGTGAAGAACATTTTCACGAACATGTTTTACCTTTTCTTCGTTTCATAAAACTGTACCATGCTATGGATGTTTACTCTCAAGAGATAAAAGGTTCTTATAAATAGATGAAGAATAGTCAAGCATTATAATAAAGAAGATATTTATTGGAAGAGATTTTTGAATACTCTGTAACATTAAAAAGCATTCAAGTGCCTATAGTTTCATGAAACAATGAGCTTTCAAAGAATCGAAACAATTGTTTCGTGGTTTCTTAAGAAATACCCAAATGCAGGCTGAAATGCAGGTTGCCGCTTTATGCAGTCAAATGAAGACTTCTGCAATCAACGTGATTCAACAAACTGCACGATGCACTTTGCCAGTGGATGCAGCAAGTCCAGTGTTTCTCCGTTCTGCTTCGAAAAAGGGTAACTCAAATTCCCCTCCACGGACGGGGAAGTTTGTAGCTCAAATCTCCTCCGAATCTCTTTTCGGCTCGAGCATAAAATTTTATGTTGCGCTCTTCTCTTGCCGCTCGGAAGATGCTCGCCATGCTCTCTCGCGGCTTCCCGTTCCTTCGTCATCTTTTCCATGTTCTGTGTTATGCTTCCTCGGTGCTTGCCCTTTCCTCGCCTGGTCCTCGACTGGGCTTGTCTTTGAACGAGGGCAAGCATGTTGCCAGCATCTTCTCCCTGCAGGCGCCCGTTCGAGCAGTCGCAGCATCGGCATTCGAGCAGTTGCTCTTCGTGCCGGCGTTGGTCGTGGAAGCGTCCCGTTCGGCCCACGGTCGTCGTCGTTGATTGTGGCTCGTCGCGCGAGCGATTCCGCGTTCCGGCGAGGACTTTCGGCCCTGGCGCTCGGAACGCCACGCTCCATTCGTACTCGGGACACGGTGCCGTCGGTATCGCGGGTTTTCTAGGTGGTTGCGTCGTTCTGTGCCGTTGCTGCTGGTCGCGCGTGCGTTTGTCAGTGTGCCTGTGTCTGTGCGTGCCCGTGTGCACGGCCGTGTGACAGTGTAAGTGGCGATGGGGGTGGTGGGTGGACGGGCTAGTTGGTGGGTGGATGGGTGAAGCAGTTGTTACTTGGCGCACTTAACTAATAATCTCGCCAACCGAATCGAAAAGGTGCCGAAATTGAAGGAGCTGCAAAGAATTTCCCGAAAGCTCCGTGACTGGGAAGGTCAGTTTCTCCAGGATGCAACTCGTGCTGTAATGCAGTGCAGTTTCGGTGATAGTGTTGCACTGTTGGCAGAGATGCGGTGTTGTGCAACCAACACCGGAGGTCATTCACAGTGCGCTGCTTTGATCGTTGATTTAAAACCAACACTTCAGTGAAAGAAAACACAACATTCGTTTCCTTATGTTGAACATTATCTGGCTCAACCTGGTGTGAACTCATCCACTGGCGCCAAGTCTACCGAAGTTTAATAGAAGTCCTACTCCGACAATCGTAATCCAATAGAACGCAAATGTGACATGAGAAGTGTTTGGCAGGCGAGGGGTGAAAATTGACGGATTATCCTGCGAAAAGCGGCACGAAGGCACGGGACGCAAGTTTATCCAACGAAATAGCTAAGCTTCTCCCTAGACAACTGTTATTGACGGTTGCGCAAGACCTGCTGTCCCGACACCTAAGGCGACCTTCGCCAGCTGACGATTTCCATAAATCGTTGCGTGGCCAGTGCCCATAAGGGCGAAAAGGACTCCTCCGTATTTTCCTTGTTTTTATTATAAATGTATTCCTTTGTTCCTATACTTACCCGGGTTCGATATTTATAGTGTCCACTGATCGTCTTTAATGCTCTTCCTTTGCCTCCACAGCTAAGCGCCGCGTATTTTCGTGTAAATTGTGCGAGTGGAAAAACGAAAAAGAAAAATAAAATTCTACGGGAAAAAAACCATCCAGTGTCCCATCGATTCGACCGCGAAGGAAGGCTCAATGCCGCGTGCGTGAGTGCGTGATTGCCGCCCGTAAGTGACCCGGCGGATCGGGTGCAAGCTTTCCCTTCGGTCCCGACGGTGAGCAAAGTCCGCAATTAACAGGATAATCGGCCATCGTTGCAAGTGCCCCTTCCCGAAAGAAGTGGGTGGCCGTTTGAAGTGGCCGACTTTTGCTCGCTCCTTCTGTCTCCCTCGGTCGTTTGGCCTTTCGGTGTTTCGGGTCAGATAGGATTGCGCTTCGGTGCGCGTGATCGGAAGTGGTTAAGCGGCCGGTGTTGGTGCAGTAATTGAATTAGTGCAAAAACGACACGAGTTTTTAAGTCAACCCAAGTGGAGCTTTGCGGTCCGGAATGGTTGCGTCCGCACGGTGGCAAAGGGAAATCTAATTTTGTATGAAAACAGTGTGAAATCAAAGTGAATGGTGCGCGCTTAATCTGAGGAAAACAAAAAAAAAAGAAATAACAAACTTGTCGCATTAGGCAAACAGAATAGATTCACTTAACGGTGATTTAAAGTGTCGGAGAAAAAAAACGGAAAACACGATCGCAAGCCGTGCAGGGAAATCGGTAGCAAATAAACGAGATTGAAAAGTGCACTTGAAAGGCGCAAGAAAATTGAAAAGTAAACAGAGGCGCAAAAGAAAGTAATAACAAAAAAATAAACCAAACGACCAAACGCAATAAAAACGAAACCGCGAAACGTGAAACGAAACAATCGCAGAAACAGAAAAAAAACAACGCCAAAGCCGGAGGAAAAAAGGATTACTCGAAAATATTATTCTTTCATCAGCCGGAAAGTAAAGCGAGCGAGCCAAGGATAATAAATCTCGTCCGCTCCGCCGGCACCTGATATTCCGCCCGCGACTTTGTCCCGGCCAGCAGAAGCTTTCGCCCCGGACGGTTTGCGGTTTGGCGTTTGGATTGCCGTTTATTTTGTTGTTGGTTCTTCTACCGGCGCTCCCTCTGTCTTCCGGGTTTTGTTCCGGCGTGTTCGGGTGGCGAGTGCGGAAAGGAAAAGTGCGGTCCTTGGCGGCTTTTCTTTCGGATTAAAACAAACAACGCGCAGGCAACCAAGGCCTCTATAATGATTGTGTAAGTAGGAAATGCAATATTTTTCCCTTTCTTTTTTGTATCACTGTGTTTACGATTTCAAAACGGACGGAGGACGGTGGAAAATGAAGCCGTTAGCAAGGGGTAGGGCGAAAATTCGTTATCAGCGCGCTGCTGTCGGAAATTATGCAAGACATTATTTTATGGCTTCTGCGAAACTATTTAAAACGAAAAAGGTAAAGGATGTGTGCGTTACTTTAATGAAAGGAAATTTAAGAGAAGAATAGGAAGAACTTAATATCTTTCTTATTTGAGCTCGGATTCAATTTTCCTGACCAGGCATTTTGCAGAAAATCATCAATGGTTACGCAAATGACTTGTAGCATTGGTATAAGTATCATGAAGGTATTTTAATGGTGTAAGATTTCGAAAGATGTAACATTACATCTTGCTGGCATTGCTGTAAAGTGTAAATTTTCGTTCTTTCTATCAGACTACTCTTTACTAAAAGCCTTAAAGTAAATCATTGCTTTACCAACTAGCTGCCCCTAAAATGATGACTAGCCCTCTAGAGACTCCTTATCAAAAGACGTGCAGAAATGTCTCAGAATATAAAGCATCAATAAGTCTCCCATCATTTAGCTGCTTCAGTTTAATGGATGGCTTTTATCTAACTCCTATTCACCGTGCAAAAACCTATTGTTCAAAGACAACATTTGTGTTCAAAGTGCGGTCCCTCGAGGGACCTAACATCAAGAACGACATCGTGCATTCCCCCCGAATGATGCTCATTTAAACGATTACCCATTAGTGGAAGCTTTGGTGTCGCAACAATGAAACCAGTCTTCACAAACGGTTCCAACTGTTTTATGTGACTCGAACGCAAGTCGATCGGGGAGATACTAAATCCTTTCGCAAACGAGCTTTGCAGTAAGTGGCAACTGTTTTGGGAAGCTCCAAGACGCAGGCCCTCGGTGCCTTTGGGGGCAAGGGATTTCGTACCATTTCATGGGAAAACGTGAGACTTAGTTCGGGTTTGGAATGGGATTTCAATGGACACTGCTTGATCGAAGGCAGGTGTGTGGCCATGGAAGAGCCACTCGAAGTAAGAAGGATCGTGCATCGACTGAAGTTCTCAGTTTTTCTCGCATGTCAACTTCACCAAGAATGAGTCCTCTTGGGAGCAGTACTGTATTTGATCCAATTACCCAAAGCGCCAATATCTGGGAATCTCGCCAACGTTCAACTGACTATTCGACGTTTAGTGTCATATTCTCAAAGCTGTATCAGAAGAGACAATTGAGACATCTGTTGAAGTTTGGGTAGAAAATGGTACAAAAGACATGATTTTTTATTGATTTTATGCTGGGTGGCTAAAGTTCATCTTATACCAATTACACTTTCCAAGTTTGAACTTTGAATTGAGAATGAGATCTCAGTACTTTCAGTGTTTTTGAGAAGTTTTGGGTTTTAGGTTTGTGTGAATTTGTTCCTTTAAAGGTACGGAAAAAATGTTCATGGTCAAATTGAAAACTCAACTAGAAATCGCTTTTTGCCCTCTTCTACTGCAATGTTTCAGGGCAGTTAAAGAAAAACTGTTAGTTCCTCATTCGGCTTCACAAAAACTATTAAGACTCTTGCATGGAACATAAAAAAATCAACCTCCTTTCAACCAGAACCACTTGTGAACGTAGCCCACTGGCGAACAAACCGAAGAGTAGATAAAAACAGTGAAGGAAAACTAACGCTTGCCTGCGGTCCGAACGAATGATATTTCTTTCTCCTCTATTAGCGTCGTTGGGAAGGAGGACTCCACTGGGAAAATTGGAACGGTCTTTGCATCCGGCATCTAAGAACTTGCAGACATTCCGATGTTGGCCGGCCAGCTGCACGTGTGACGTGTGCCGCAATTGAATTTTTGCCCAAGCAAAAGCTGCCACCCACCCTCCGCCACCCACATAATCTCACCGAAACTCTCCATTTTCGGCACTAATGTGCTACCCGAATTTATTACCTGGTAATTGATATTACCGGAGGAGAAGAACACAAATGAATTGTGTCCGAGCAAAATTTTTAGAACGTTGTTTGGAAAACGAAGTGTTTTCTTCGCAATCGGCTGGGTTGGGTGCGAATGAGGTTTAATAATAAGTTTTTCAAAATTCTTTTTCCGCTAAAAAGATAGAACAACATCAAGCTTGGTAAAATTTTCTTTTTTCTAATTTTTATGGACATCAAAGAATAATGTTTAACGATATGAACCATATTCTTACTAGTTTAAAAATGTTCTAAATAAAGAAACAGCAACAAGCATTAGACTTAAGTTAGCCTTGCCTTTATTTGCTACTGCAAGGCGCAAACAGTTTTTATTGTACTCGTATTGAATTCGCCTTTTTACTGAATGCTCTTAATTTTTATTATAATTTTTTAACTTTAATAATAATTTGTTATAAGTTATGTCGAGTGTATGTTAAACGGTTGATATTTAAACTACAATTCAAAAGATAACTTAATAAATTTAATATAGTCTGTTGAAAATGAATTCAAAACGGCAATAAGCAATATTGAAAAACAAAACATTTTATTGTTTTCTAAAATGTTGGCGAATCCTCCAATTCAAATAGGATTCATATAAAAACAGAAAACAAAGCAAGTGATTAAATCGGTAACCAGAGCGCTGGAAAATGGGATGAAAAGGCGGCTCGAAGGCACTTAAATATGCCGGCAAAAGTCTTACAAGGAACCCACCATCTCGAGAAGCAATTTATCAGTTCATTATTGTACACACTTGGAAACTATGACGGGGCAATTACATTTAAATTCATTGCACCTAAATAATTGAGCAGCCAGCAGCAGCGCCATCGAGTGGCAGCCCGGCATTTCGCTCATTTTCCGCTGAGCGGCACGGAGAAACGGGCCCAGCAGCGGGGGCGACGGCAGTAGCGGCGACCGTTGTACTCGTTCTTATGCCGGGAAACTTGGTAAGGCTAGGCTCCATTGCTTGCCACCGCGCGACTTTCGGCGAACGCGGTGCAAAATGGCGGAACGGCCGGTGAATTATGGCTTCTTGAGCTTCGACATTGCTGCACGGTTGCTCCATTACCTAAACATCCTGCCGGCTGAGACGGTTCGGGTGGAAATGCAGGTGCATTGCACCGACCCAAAAGGAGAACCGTGGCCGGGCCGAACAAGAGTACGCTTTCCCGCAATTGCATTCGGCACGGTTTCTACCAAACGACCTTCTCGAACGACGTCCGAAAAGTGCCCGGACATAGCCTAGGGCGAGGACTATTACGAACCGAGGGCGCTTTCCTCGAAGTCGACTCTTGGCTGCCATGGTTTTCGTTCGCTCGCTCCGGATCGCCGGCAGTTTATTAGATCGTTTATTAAACGGCCAAAAGCTGTTGTTGTCGGCCATCGCGCTCTCGGGAGGACCCTCTTGCCGGGATGGAAAACAGCCAAATGAAAATGAAACGAATTCGTACTACGAAAGACGGGGTGGTCAAGGTGACCGCAGTTGGGCGAGGGAAAATTGAATTCTCACCTTTGTTCGGATTTTTACGATGGCCGAGGGTTTTCCGAGCAAATTGAAAAACACGGTAGGGTAGGAGGTACGGACTGCTCGGGAGCATTTGTTCTTGTTCTAACCACAATGAACAATTAATTCGCCTCTATTGGGGAGGGAGAACCAGCAGTGGGGCTGGATGATGGAGGGCCGTTTGGTTTTATCGTGCGCTCGGTTTCTTGGGCCAGCGAGAGCCGAATTGAACCATCGTCAGGCAATTAAAATATTTATTGTAGGTATTATTTTTCCTATCGCCTAATGGATGCCCTCGTCGACTCTAATTAATATGCTTCGATGCATTTGGCACAGCATTTAAATGGCATTTATGTGATTTATCATCAAACAGCAAGGTCCTCAAAAGAAAAACAAAATCTCTTTTTTATGTTTGACAAGTGTACTACTCTAGTATTTTCAGCAAAATAAGCCGTTTATTAAATAATTGAATGTATCAACGAAGTTGAATATGTTTCTTTCGTCTATTGCACTTTTTTTGTATTTCTCATTGACAAGGTTTTTTATAACATTGAAAAGTATTTATTTGAAGTTAACCTCTAATTTTTATCTCAAAAAACGATTGCATCTTCTAAAAAACATTGGATTAGGTATTCAGTTCAAATTTCAAATTTATCTTTAGTAAAAGGACTGATATGCTAGCTGGATAGGAAACAAGAATAATTTTTCATGGTTTTTATTAGATATGGAAGATCCATTTGAAATTAATCCGTCTTATCTGATCTGACTTTGGAGAAAGTGTAATAATTAAATCATTCTTATTTTTTAATCAGCTATAGCTCCTTGTTTTGTTCGTAAGTAAATGCGAATTAGTTAAACTAATCTTGAAAAAAAACTTAATATGTCACGTCACATCTCAAAAACTTGACTCAAACTTATCGAAAATATCTCACAAACAGACATTAGAGCCACAAATCTCTACAAACACACCCTCGATTGTTTGTGAACAAACAGGAACAAGGAATTAATATTTTAAACCCAAAGCTTATCTATTCAATTTGAAGGACAAGATAAGCGGTGTCTTTCGTATCAAAACGGATCACCTCTTTCAAGTAAAACAAATCAGGATCAAACATTCATTTGAAGACCTCTGTCGAAACGAAGCTCGGCATTCAGCGCGCCTTTGGCATGATGCAAAATTTATTGACCAAGCCAACCGGTGGCCAATTTGCGGACCGTCCGTAAGGTCCCGCGACCGGGCTTTGGTGAGTAATCCCGTTTAAATTTCAAAATAACGATCAAATTACTACGCCCGGGTCGTGCCCCGTGTCGGGTAGCGAAAGCCGGGGAAACGCCGTCCATTTCGGGCCATAAATTATCGGCAGAAGGGTCCCGGTGCATGGGAAGGGCGAGTATGCGGTATGCGAGTAACGCAGGAAACCATTTTGCCAAAACCATAACCTCACTTACTGCGACTAAACAAACTGAAGGCAGCCAGAAGCCACCATTCGACATTTCGGACGGAGCGGAAAGCGATATCGGGCTGCTTTCGACTCAACGCGCGCGACCGGTTGGTGGGAAAATCTGGCAAAACGAATCCGCCACGACCGGGCCCTATCTTTCTTCCCAACTCTTCCGCCAGCCTGTCCTCCGACCGGACATCGGCAAATCGGCAAACGGAACGGAGGTTAGCTTAGGCGCTGGAACACGGACGGTTCGCCGATGCAGGTGCGGCCGGCTAGAGATGGATGGCACGTGGCATGGATTTCGCAACGTCGGCCCTGTACGATGTGGCTGGCAGCACTGGCCGGAAAACCCGGGCGCCGCACGTGAAACTCGATCGTTTTTGCGCAGCGAAATGGTTGTCGGAAGCCCGAAAGTACACGTTTATGACATGCGGAAAATCAATATTTGCCCCGGGACCAGCTAGGGGGTGGGTGGGTACGCCTGAGGCTCTAAATGGGTGGCGAGGGAGGGGGGCTGTTTTGATTTCGTTCAGTCAAAATGGCAACCGCGGTGTTGGTGCGGGCAGTAGACCTACCGTCGCGTTCAGCGGCCCGGGGGGCTCGGAACGAGTTTGAGTTTTCGAAATCGAACACAGACGAGACACGATTTCCCTGGCTGGTCCGTGTATGGGGTTGAAAAAGGCGAGTATATGTGTATGCGTGTGTGTGTGTGTGTGTGTGTGTATGTATGAGGTTGTAAGGACCTGGGACAGGCTTTAAGCAAATTTATAGTCGCAGGTTAATTGGCACGAATAAAGTTTTCCACCGCCAGGAACTTTCGGAAGTCGTCTAGCGATATTTTTCGACAAAATCGTGGGCGCCCAACCCTTCACTTTCCGTTCTTCAGTGCTCGCGTAACACTTCTCGAGGTACCGCAATGGAAAGGAAAATACTATCATATCGCTACCGGTTATGGCTGATTGCTTTTTTCCGGTTGAACTGATTCCTTTTGATCGAGAGCGGTCGTAACTGGCAGGTAGCGCATTTTACCAAGTCACCGCGTTGGGGAGCTGAAACAAAGTAGAATCGTGCCAACTACATGGCTCGAGTGGTAATGCGTGGATGTTATTTGAACATTTTGGTGTTTGTTTTCGGGGTATTATCAGCAGTGTTTTCAATTATACCAAGAACACATATTTTCGGAAATTACAAATAAAATTTAACTAATCGAAGTTATTCTATGAAATAAAAGAATTATTGTGAAGAAAATTGAAGGCATCTTCTAAAAAATTATAACTTCATTTAAAATGGTATAAAGGTTACAAATAATACATAGCGAATAATAATGCGTAGATTAGTTAGACATAACTCTTTGTAGTACATGGAAAATATTATTCAATCCATCGTTATTTGTAACCAGCATGAATGCATGAAAATATTATATACTGAGCAGATATAAGATTTGTGCCTACTTTAAAGAACGGCATACAAGTATTGAATATACTTTTACCATATGCGTGATAATATTTGCATGCTTCAATGATTTAAAGATTTAAACAATTTTTTATTATTTTTATATATTTCTTTTTGATTCCGATTTATTTTTTTTATATTTCTTTTTGATTCCGATGGGAAATGTTTCTCATGGTCTTCGACGATGCTAAAAAATTTATCAAGAGATCAAAGTTAGGATGAAAAACCAATGTGAAATAAAAACGATGCAACGCTAAGGACGCATTCGCATTCCCCCTTTTCTTTATGTTTGCAATTGAAAAATTGCACCTGCATTGGTTATTTAAGCTGTGATTCGTTTAGTTGATATGTTTCATTTGCATAAAGATACTTAAGCTGGTGACCAATTAAGCGAAGGTCATCTTTTTCTTCTTCTTGGCGTAACGACCTCTTGGACGTGCCTGCCCGTTAAGGGCTTGCGAGACTTGTTTCCTGTTGTACGTGGATAGTCAGTCCTCTCGTACAGGGGATGGTCCGGTCTCGGTTGGGATTCGAGCCCACGCCGTCGAGGTGGTGAGCCCCGCCGCTCATGGGCCGATTTTCTAACCAACGCTACCGCTGAATACTCGTTCGTAATTTGAATCTTACTTCTTATTTTCATGTCTCATTTCTTTTTTCTTGCTTTTGATTTTTGATCTCATTTTTCTTGCGTTTGACTTGCCAAATCATTTACCGTGCCTAAGTTTACAGTATGCGTTACATATGTGCATTAAAAACGCCAGTTGTGTTAACTGTTAGAACTGCGGTACCATTACACCTCGCTTAGAAGCGATAAAGTATGTTATAATATACAATCACTCGATAAAACAATCTTGCAAATTATATAAAACTGAATCTTTTTTGAATGCGTTAGATAAAAAAGAATGAACTTATTGCATTGAATAATTCAACTTACTATGTTTAAAACATTTTATTAATTTTACCATTAGTTATCAAGTTCCAACTAGGCTCCGTCAAGTTTCTCGTTCGAACAGCCATCGTATGCTTTCACTGGGTCAAAGTTTGGGGTTTTAATGCATTTCGCAAACATCCTTTCTTGCTGATTCTTCCATGTGCAATCAAATGGATTATTGTTCATGAACAAAGTATCAACGTTTTGTGATACTGTATGTATATCAAGCTTGCTAATCAGGTTATTATTGATTATTCAGGTCAGTGCTTGATAAATTATTTAGACCGAGACTTAACTCTACCAAATGCTTAAGCTTCGCCACGGATCGTATGTGAAAGTGTGTAAAACGGTTTCTAATCATAATAAGGGTTTCAAGTTGAGATAACCTCTCTAGACACCGTGGCACATCTGATAACCTGTTTTAATCAATGAACAAAATCCTCAGCAAAGGTGTTTTTTATTGGCAAAAGTCTAAACGAGTGAGAACGTTTCCGGTTAGTCTTAAAGACGATAGCGAAGAGCTAGTAAAACGCCCAACCACTAGTTCGATTACATTTCTCCTAAATGTAGCCCATCGCAACCGAGAGCACAAACTAAAGAGCTCCAAATTAAGTACTTGAATATGATTTTCATCTAACACAATATGATCCATCTGCGGATTACAAGGAACCTTTGAACTATTTATGATGTAGCGAATCTTATTTTTCTTTAGCTTTAACGTTTTCAGAGAATGCATTGAACAGAACGGAGCCAAGTCCAACGTCACGATCGGACTCTCGTATATAACGATCACTGTAGCAGCGTGTAAGTTGCGAAATGTTGAAGGTATTTCCTTTAGAAAGCTGGACAATATTACCAGGTTGATCAAACGATTATTTTCCTCAATTTCGATGCTTCTTAGGCGTGAATTCAAGACTTGTAGACGTAGCAAGTTGCATTGTTTGGGGAGCATTATTTCCTGCACGATTGGCGAGTTTTCGATATTTATGTTTTCCACGAACTGACCAATGTTGTTCAGAAACTCGTTAGTAACAACAATTGATCGTAAGTTTACGAATTTCACCACGATATTACTAGATGTAGGCAAATGTCGAAACATCCACGTTCCATCCTTTTGAGGCTTCAGGTTTTCGATTACGCACGTGTATTGACACTCCATTCGAAAGGCTGCGACCATGCTAAAGTAAGACACTAATTGGAGCCATCTGTAATGAAACAAGTGTTTTAACTGGACATGCTTGCAACTATTCGTGTTTTCATTGCAACCTATATAAAATATGGATGAAGGGTTCATTGTGAGTCGAATGTGTAAGCAAAACTGAATGAGTTTCTACACCTTGTGGGTAGAATTACCTCTTTTTCGTAGAGTACGTAGACATTGGGTCATAGTCATTAATTGAAAAATATTTTTTATGAGATTGCTCCATGACATTAAATAACAATTTTCAACCTTAGCTACCACCAATCATAACTCACAACTACAAACAATTCCACCATCAGTTTGATTTCATATTGTTAACTGACTTGAATATGGCTCTAAAATCTCTTGCACACATGAGCAATGCCTGCCAAGCTAATACCAAAGTAATACTTGACAACCTCTGTTTTTCTACCAAAATAGCTTGCCTTGGTATTGCTCATGTGTGAAGTATCACCGCAAGTTGTCGACAAGTTGTCGACGACAACATTTGAGGGTATTACAATTGGGAGCGCGGAAACGATACACTTCTCGACACTGCCCCATACAAAAGGTAAACAACACTTTGAAAAAAGCGAAAAAATGGCTGGCCGTCTCGACGATCCAAAACGACGCCACCTACGTGTCGAGACGATGCGCGGAAACGAAACGACGCGGCTAGCCATTTTTTCGCTTTTTTCAAAGGTGTTGTTTACCTTTTGTATGGGACCGCGACGAGAAATCTGACAGTTCGGATCGTTTCCGCGCTCCCAATTAAAATACCCTCAATTGTTTCAAATTCTATTCGATACTCATTTGTTCATTAAAAATAAACAACACCAGTTGTGTTTGAATGCGAATGGTTGTTTACGCTTGGTAGACTGGTTTGTTTACCTTTTCTGTAGTAGGCCCCGGTAGCAAAATCATCATGCTCTCTCGTTCTGTCCAATTGACAATTGATACCAACAGAACGAGAGACCATGATGATTTTGCCACCGGGGAGGTAATATTGAATTGTCAAACATTGGTGAGGTTGCAACCAAAAGTTTTTGGTTGAGCAAGATTTGGTTGAAAATGTTTTCGACAGATGGCGATACCATAGAATCTGCATATTGGCAATGAACGTTGGCGCCAACATTGTTCATGTGTGCAAGAGTTTTAACAAGTAGCGTGTGCACAGGGTGGTTTAAGTTCTCATGACGCGTACTAACAATACCTTACCATTTTCTAATAAAATCGAATCAAAAAGCAGTTAACATTCACCGCAGTGAATCTAAAATTATAAAACGACCAACCAGTCCAATGGTTGGCAACAAACGATTGCTTTCTGTCACGGAGAAGTTTTTATTTTTGTAGAAATGAAAAGAATAATTCTCATCTCGTACTTGCTCGCTTACAGTGATAGGAACTGAGAAGGTTTTGGTATCATAGTTCTTCGCGTAGCACTTTTAAAGTATCTGGTAGGTTCGACAAAGGAAGAAAACTCTATTGCCAACAGGCTAACACGTTATAGCCTTGTTACCAAAACTGCGCTATTTGTACTCCACAAGGGGTTTAATGGATAAGTTGGTTTGGTAGAAACACGGCAAACACAATTATAACAATAAAATACAATATATTGCCCCTTGTTGTGTTCCTATGCTCTTGCCAAATTTATCGCAGTACGTTTATTGATGCTCGTTTTTCATTTGAGGCTAATTTTTTCTTTTTCCATTTTCATTCTTGCTTTTGACTTCTGCAAATCATTTACCGTGCCTAAGCATATATGCATTAATAATACTAATTATTGAGGGTATTATGATCCAGTTCCGCGTTATTGCTCGAAAGTTTCCGCATATTTGCTCGAAAAGCAACCTGGGTATTAATACAAGTATTCCAAGGTATATAAATATATAGTTTTTAACCATTTTCGAGCACTTTGATTTTTAATCAATTTTCAAAACGATCGAGTTATTGGTGTTTTTTATACTAAAAGAAAATAAACAACTGATTACAAATGAAATGGAGTTACAACTATTTTCAACTTACATTTTGCTACTTTGATTCTTTTTCCCTTCCATTATTTTTCAACGGATCACTGGATCAGATTCAACGCATTAATGATTTTTGTGGAATATCGTACGATGCATACCAGGTAATGGGGAAATTCCATCAAAATGTCAAGGAGCTACAATCAAGGTTGCCTTAAACATATTTTCTGTTTTGAATTTTGTATGTAGCTCAGAATGTTTTTTCTTCTTTTGAATGAAAATTGAATTGTTGTCATAGTGTAATATGACAAACGCTTTATTATCGTAATGCGTCTGCATTTTTGTTAAGAAACAAATTGTAAATTGTGAATGCTAATTGAAAATGGCTAAATAAATCAAAGTGACTTGTCAAAACACAACGTTGATATGAAAAGTGCATCCTGAATTATCATGTTCTTGGTAAATACCATCGCACGACATCCCCTAGTGGTACAAGGCCTCTCTCCGAAGAGAGTTTGTGTGACCGGAAGGCGGTATATTATAGATCGGTGGTCACACCTGTGGCGTGGTGTTTCCTCGCGCTACCGCTGCGCCATGGGCACCGCCATATTTATTTTTACAATTGAAAAATTTACACCTGAATTGATATTTTAATTTTTTATTCGTTTGATTGATGTGTTTTAGATGCCTTTATATGCATAAAGGCACTTAAGATGGTGATCAACTAAGTGATGGTTATATCACTGATCTTTTTCTCATGATTTATTATTTTAGTTTAACTAAGTAGAGATTTTCGATGATGTAAGTAAATTCGGTGAATTGCTTATACATGGAAAACAAGAACGAATTTAATTAGTTGAACGGTTTGCGCGAATGATTTCGATTCAATCTAGTTCCCTGTCGGCTAACGTCCTCTAAACTCCCACGAAAAAAAAATGCCTGAGGCACGAAAGTCACCCTTCCGGTTGTGCAAACTCTGCATCCCTGACTCACCGAAGAGGTCACCGGAAGCAGCGCAGGATTGTTTCACTTTGCTTTCAAAACTGCTGTCTCTTTGCCAAATGACTAGGCGTGAGTCAACGCTTTCGCAACGGAGGGCGGTGCAAAAAAGCAACCGATTGCTTGCGACCATTCGAACCCATCATGCGCTGACGATGCGCTCGCTGTGGCCTGTTTGCACACATGAACATAATGACCGAACAACTTCATCATCATCGGGCGCACATTTGGCGCACGTGCTGCATCGGCAGAGCAAAGGGGCGCACGATTGCATCATCACGATACTGCGCGCTTAATAGCCGGTTGCATTTTTCCTCTGCAGCATTTCGCACTCGATCAACCGTACGCGCCCGAAGTTTTCCCGGGGTAGGTTATCCCATTTTTTTTTTCTCTGCCGTTACTCTCCTCCAGGTCGCCAGGCAGTAGTGAAGTTTCAATTTTGGTAGCATGTTAGAAAAGGGCTTTGTGTACCCGTTTTTTTTTTCAAGGAAACCCGCTCAATTTTTGCTTCCTCGTGTACCGATTTCCTCGGTGCTGTTGAAAGGCGTGTGCTTCGCCCGAACCGCCGGGCAAAAAACTGCAAACACAATAAATGGAACCGAAATCAACAAAGATCAAGCGCAGGAAGCGAATGGGAGAAGAGAAAACAAAAATGAAAAAAACGTGGTTGAAAAAGGAAACCGTTGCCAACGACACATGCACACAAAACTGAAAACGACTGAAAACAGGGCTAAGCTTCCGGCGAGTCATTGCCAACTGTTAGTTTTCCCACTCCCCCGGGGGGTTCCTGATTTTTCCGGCGAGTTGGGGTGAGAAAAGCGGTCGCTGACCACGTTCGAACGCAAGGCGGCATCCGAAAAGCCGAAAATTGTTTAGTTAAAGTGGTCGAAAATTTTCCAGCATTTTCAGTTCGAATCAGTGGAGATTGGATGGAATGGAAGGGGGTGGAGTTAGGAGAGGGGGGGGGGGGGGGATGAGTTTTCCACTGCATGCAGGCATGTCGGTTGCAACAAATACTAACACTGCGCTTTTCCCTGCAGCTGGGAAGGAAATTACGGACGAAACGGTGATGAATGTGTACAGCAAGAAAGCGAAAGGGAGCGAATGAGGTACGGTGCTGTTTTACCAACTTCCCCACCCGCGGAGGGTTTGTTTTCCCACCTCCCTGCACACCCCGCGTAAACAAGTTCGTTGTCGAATCCTTGCAAGTTCGCTTGAACCAACTTACGCCGTGGTTCGGACGCTCGGTCAGTTCGCTGACCAGCGTTTCGGCTCTGCCGCCGAATATCCATACCCAACGTGACTCCTGCTCCTAAGACCAACCCTCTTCCTCCCTTCCCATCATCCGTTCCCGTTGGTAATGGTTGTCATGTTGAGCGCTTTTCGCTTGGCATTACTCCAATCGCAAGAAAACGCTTTTTTTAATCATCTCAAAGTTTTATCAAGCGTTCCCGCTGAGAGTTTGGGTCTTTCGTTTTCCCAGCATCCTTTCGGCAGGGCCATATACGCATTCAGTCGGTTGATTTTCCACAACCTTCGTTCGCACACTTTCCCATTCAGCCCGCACCCGAACGCGGTTTTCCTATTTTATTATATAGTTTTTTTATTCGACTCCTTTTTTTGTTGCTAGAACACTTCCACCCAAACGTTACCAAATTGTTTCTCAACGGCCATTGCTGGATTTCCAGTCCCTCGCGCTCGACTCACTCCTTTACAGGCTATACTTGCGCTCACTTATCCCTCCCTTCCGGCTCCACCTTTCTCAGTATTCTCGCTATCGGCATGCTCGCCTATGCGATCTCTCGGTTGCTAGACAGTTGCGTCGAACTTTCCAGTCTTAGACGAGAGGAAGAGGGATGAACTAAGCTTTTCTTGTCTGCAAAGATTCGTCCACCAAGTTCTCCACTTTTTACTTCTGTCGATCAGGTTTCTCTCGTCCATACAGTGAGGCAAAGTTAAACTTGAACATCTTAAATTTGCATAGTAAGTTTGCATACAATATTATGAAAATAATTATAGTACAAGTTCATTCGAACTTCCAAAGAAGCTCAACTTGCGCTAGCAAATACTGTTGATCAGTCATATAGAATCTCAATCTGTGTCAAAATGATCCTTGAAATGAAATGATATGAAATGAAATGATGAGCTGAAATTGTTCTAAAGTCCTGGATGATCAGGTCTAATAATTTTGATCTATTTAGGGCCAGCATATGTAAAGAAATTTAGTACTTTTACAAAAGAATTAGTCGTATCTAGGAATAAAAAACCATGCGGAAATTGTACCGGAAAAGGTATCTGTTCTGCATATTAAGTTCGGATAATCTCTCTTTACATTCTTATAAATATACATATATTGACCCCAAATAGAAATCATTTTCCGTAACCGAAATAGGTAATAGTTACAATTTAAGGTGTCTCGTTTTGTCTGTAAGCCACTGTAGGGATGTGTATACCCTTTACGGCCATGTGGAAACGTGTATCCATTCGCTTCAATCCTCAAACCACTACCCGAAAATCATTCGCCTGATAATTTTGTTTCCGTTTCTTTTTCTCTGATTTCCACACTCTGGCGTTAGCGCTCAATAGCCTCCCTTCCAGAGCTTTTTTTTCGCTTTATTTTACTAGAGGCTTCCCCTCTCGGCCCCACCGCACCAAACGATAAAAATGTGGACGCGGAAAATAGTACGTGGCACGGATGTCCTTACACGACCGGCGTTAAGCTTTCCCGTGGCTACTAGACGCCAAAGCGAGCAACGACAATGGGATGGAGAGAGAGAGAGAGAGAGAGAGAAAGAGTGAGTGAGAGCGGAAAAACGCCGATTGTGTGTGTGTGTGTGTGTGTGTTTGGTGGCAATGGAGCGAGCGGGTGGTGGGAAAACAGAAAGATAGAGAGAGAGAGAGGGTGAAAAATCGCGCGAGTAGTCGCTTTTCGGCTTGGCGCCACGGCGTCCCGGAGACATAAAGTAGATCGTTACAGACGCGCACGCCGCACAAGCTCGTCCCAATCCATGTGAGTGAACTTTTTCACATTTTTCCTCCGCCGTCGAGGGTAAAAAAGCGGGAGGGTGGGAAAGCGGTTGGTGCGCTTTTCCTCCGACATGAAACCCCGTGGAGGTTCGCTTTGGTACGCGACGACGGCGCGTGCTTTTTTTTGTGTGAAATAAAACGCGCAGACCATTGGCGCGATTGGGATAGAAAGGAGAAACAAGATGGAACCTAAACGAGAAGAAAAAAAAACCTTGCAAGGATCCGAAACCGAATCCCATGCAGCGACATCGGAGGGGTGACCGAGGGCCAAAGGGTTGCCGCCGTTGCGGAGATGCAGCAAGCATAAATTTACTCTAGTCGCTCGACTGACGCTTCCGATGGCTTTCCGCGAAGGGCCTGGCTTCCAACGATGTGGTGTGGGGAGAGGGGGGACGTGCAGACGACATGTACACACCCCTCGGCGGACTGGAAAATCTCCTCCCATGGCCGGCGGGGGTGAGGAAGCGGCGGGGAAAGTTTGGCAATTCGGCGAACGGTTGATTTATCCGATAAGGAACTCTAGTAGCCCCCAGAACTGCGAGCGATTTTCCCGGAGGAAAAGCTCGGCCGATGGCGACAGAAGGCCACTCGGAAGGCGCGCAAAACGCCAGAACCGATTTGCGTCTCGGTTTTTCCCTCGGTCCTTGGGGGATTGGTTTCATGCGGGTGTCAAGTATCCGTGTGGAGGTAATGGCGATCCACCGAGTCAAACCCATCTGACCTCCATTCGATGATTGGAAAATGCGGGTTGCGGGCGTGCGGATCGATTGCGGAAAGATGATTATTTTTTATCCCCTTTCCCCTTCCCCGTGCGGGTCGGCGACTCTTAAGAATTGATTTTTCCAGGTTTTGTTTTCCATTGGCCTGCGGTTGCTGGGGGAAAAAAAAGATACGTGTTCGCCTATCTTCACCTTTGCCGCATTGTTTTTCCCTATCTGGAAGCACATTTTTGTGCGCCTTTTTTGCGTTAGGCTTTTTTGTTCCTCCTCCTCAATTTACATTCTTTATGTTCCCTTTTGTTTTTGATCGCCTTCGAATGAAGAAGCAACGAACCCCTTTTTTTCCCTGACGGCTCTTCATCACGAGCGACTTCCAGAAAGCAGTGGCAGAAAAAGAAACGATGGATGGACTGGAAAACTGGATCATCCCCAACGTCGTCGTCGGTGGCCAAAATTCTCCCACCCACCGGTGGTAGTGGGACATACCGTAAACATAAAACATCCGTGCGGGATTATGTTTCGCTTTATGACTCAATTGCACAATAAATTTTGCAACCATAAATACACGGTTCCCGGGAACTCCACCGCTTTATGGTGTATGGCGTGCGAAAGGATGGTTTATCATTTGCGGTTGTGTACGGTGGGATGGTATGTGTACAAAAGGAAGGAAGGGAACCACAACCGAAAAGAAAAACCAGGGGATGAGCAGGCGCTAACCGAGCAAAACAAAAAAAAAGAGAACACAAAATACAAGGATGCGAAAAAGTGTCCAATTGGGTACAAAGCGTGGAAAACTGGTTCAACGCGGTGGGATTCACACTAAAGTATCCGATTGGACGTTCTGCAAAAAAAAAAAGAAACAGAAAACAAACAGAGAAGCAAAAATCACTCAAACGCAGCGTGAAGGGATGAATTAAAAAATAAATAAAAGCTACCATAAATATTGTAATACCACTGCGTGATGAATTTTACTGCAGCACGAATAAATAAATGGACGAAGCGGGAATGGAACTGTATTAAGTGCTGCCTACGGAACCCTTCCGCATCCGATGAAAAGCGAGGGGAAAAAGGGACATTTTAGCAAACGTATTAAAACACAAAAATCACAGCACATACATTCTGTCGAAAAGGGGCAAAATTGGGGTTCGAGCTACCACTAACCTTGGCCAGCCCTGGGGAGGAAATATGTTCGGCGCATGGTGGGTGTTGAAACCTTCCTTCGCAAGAGTGATGAAATGACTGATGTTGTCGAATTTTATTGCTTGTTGCGGCGATTGAAAACGCGATTGAAACGAATTGCGCAATGTGTGATATTTCATTGCGATTGTCAGAAAAAGGGTTTAGAATTGCAAAGATAAAACAGTTATTATTTAAACACTACAGAAAAGCAAAAAAGAATGAGTGATCTTTTTTACCTATCGCTCACTTACTAGTAAAAAAAATAAACTAAAAAAATACACTGTGAATTGATAACAATGATTTTTGTGTATCTTCTATCTCCACTTTTCTACAAAGTAACCTGTTCAACTGTTTGCTTGTTTGTTGCTTGGCTCTAGTTTTGACTTATATTTTTCGAACATCCATGGTAGAATTTCTACCTGATGCTATTTTGTTACAGATTCGTGCTATAAACTGTTTTTAATCATATTTTTGCATACTGTACACTTTTGTTCAAATTGGCTTTTACATTTTAACTTGGAGACTGAGAAGGTTGCTTCTAAACTTTTGGGCGTTTTTAAAGTTGTATTATTCGTGTTGTTTACATTGTATCTTCGTAGAAATGTGGACAAAGAAGATGTGGAATCCATTGTTATCAATTCTATATTTTGTAAAATTACTAGAAGCCAGACAATTACTCTTTTTCCAGCTGTCCAACTTACCGCTTTCCACAGTGTACTTTTCAACTTTGAAATTAATTGGCCATCAACAGTTTCGGGCAAGACATTTTAAACACCAAACCTTCGTCTGGCATGGAGCATCGACGCATCAATGCTTCTATTATCATTCAGAAGCTACACTCACAGATTGTTCCATCGGTTCCAATTCCGAGAATCACCGCTCGCTAACGAACGTTCTCGCATGGCGCGTGTACTAGAAGGAGCAAGTTTTAAATGAAATTCCACTAAACAAATGCTCCAGACTTCAGCTTCACCGGAATCACCTCGTCGAGACGCCGGCAACAGCAGCAGCAGCATAATATGCTAATGGGCGCCGACCGAAACCGAAACGCCATTCGCCAGCCGCGATTGCATTATCATCAAAACTTGCGGTTGGCTTTGCATTTGATTGCGGAGAAAATTCGCTTCATCAAAACTTTCCAAACGAAGGCCGGCCACGCCGAAACGGATGCAATATACGGTCGTCGACGTGTTTTCATAAATGTAATCATGCAAACAAGTTTGTTCGTAAAACACTTATCAAGTAAAAAATGCGAAGGAACGGTTGGTGAAAAATCATTTTAAACTAGCTCCTTGTGTCCAACTCGACGTCAAGGGAGGTCTATTTTCTTGTGTCGATCATGTGATCGTTGGTGAAAATTGGTTCTTTGTCAGCAGTTTCGGAGTTCTCCCTTACAACCCGGTGGTCGTTTCATTACATCAAGCTTTCACACGAACAATCCAACTTAAAAATAAAAAACAAATCGAAATGTCGAATCCGTCGTTGTTCGGCTTCTCTTAAGGACGAGATTTCGCACCCAGCCTTCCGTCGGGCACTAAAAGTGCAAGGAAAATTTGCATTTAACGATCGTCGCAGAGACTGTGTGCATCCCGGGACGTCCTTCTACTCCTGGAATGAATGGCCGGATGGGCTGCAAGTTACGATTACGACTGCAACGATGGTGAATTGGGATTGGTTGGGCTAGTAATCAGTAAAACGTGGTCTAATGGACGTGTAAATTACATTTTCATGTTTCCTTCCTCCGGGGGTCCTTGTAGCGGGAAGCGGGAGAGTCCTAAAGTGGAGGAAGCGAGCCGTTACACACGGTGACAATCGCCGCAATTGCAATCCGTTTCATCGCCCTCCCGAAGGCTTTACCTTGGTTTTTGATCAAACAATCCGTTCGGCTGGGAAGTCTCCCAGACGGCTGCGTAAATTGGAATGTCGTACTATAAACTGTAATTGAAAGCAGTTTACGAGCGTCCGTGGTCAACGATTCAGTGAAACCGGATTCGGTGGGACGCAGCCGCCCGTTTCGCCCGCTTCTTTACGGCTCGGTTTTACGATCTTGTACACTGTTCCTTGGGTTTCTTCAGCCATTCTCCACGCTTGGCTTCGTAGCTTGTGGCTCGTAGCCGGTCCAAAGTCAGCCGGAACGACCGTCGGATTGATGGTCTCCGTTTGAAGTCGGGGTCCCACGTTTAAGGATCACACATTCGCACCTTACAAGTTTCCCCACACGGAACGACCGGTGGTGATGAATACGGGATGGTCTAAACGGCATGTAGACATCACGTAGTTGACGAGAGAAGGTGACTGTGTAAATCTGCCCCAAATGCAGGCTTCACCGGAACGCGTCGATTGCGACACCTGGCGGGGTAAAGTAATGCCACTCATAAAAAAAAGAAAACATGCCCGAAAAGAAGTAAAAGAACCCCTCCAAAGTATTCCCCTGCCCTTAACGCTCATCATCTTCCTTTGAGCTTCCGGCGACCGTCGACGAGGTTTATGGTTCTTAGATTGACGTTTTTCTTCTACACAAAAACATAGGCATACACACACACACACACATTTTGGTGCAGCTTCCGGTAAACGCTGCTGATACACGTCCTCGGCCGACCAAGCTTTTCATCACAGACCCTCTTTGGGTGGAAGTTGTTGTGTGAGGCAGCATCCATCTTTTCGCTTGAGGTTGCGTCGCTTTGTGAAACGATTTGTCAACCAAGTTGGGGATTGGGAGGACACACACACACGCTCACGTATTTTTTGCACAGAGGGAAGAGAATGCCCCCCGTCTCGGAAGGGAAAGGCAGCCATCAATGGTCACTAACTAACGAGCCGGGGCGATGTAAAGATTTAAACACAAGATGGATCGTTTCGAGGTTCTAAAGTTGTGGCAACTTCGTCGTTCGACTTCTTTCCTCTTGTTCGTCCTCACCGTGCATACTTTCTGGGGTGTTTGAAGGGCTGTGGCCCCAGTCGGGGATGTTGTTTACCATGAAAATGGGTACCCTCTAGGGAGGAGAGGTATGTTGAGAGGCGTTTTTACTGTGGAGCCATACGTAACCGAGCGCCATCGGTCCGCTACGTTCGGTCCCGGAGCAAGCATAAGAAATAAGGCATCCATCCTCCGCGAACTCCAACCGCGGAAAATCATGAGATTGGATGAATTGCGCCGGTGAAGACGGTGAATATTTTGTGTTTTTCGCTCCACTCTCCTTTTTATGGCCCGTGCTTCGCCTTTTCTGGTCCATGCTAACGCACAGAAACGGTTGGAAGGTTGCTATCCACCAGGGATCAGCAGCTCGACGGAACCGTGACGGATGATGAGATGATGAGCCGCCGGTCGCTGTGTGTGTGTGTGTGTGTGTGTGTGTGCACGAAATATAAATTTATTTTTATTTCTTTTCTATCTCGTACACCCACCACCCACCGTCCATGCTTTTTTTTTTCTTTCTTTTTTGATGAGACAACTTTATTCCGCACGCCTGCCCGCACCGAGCAAGGACGTACCGGTGGTCATAGCCGGCAGCTATTTGTCAATCGTCTCAAGAGGCATAGGCCGAACGTATCCGGGCGGAAGACAACGATCCAACCCGGTGGTTCCTGGAGGATGTTAAAGTATTTTTTTTACTTCTTCTTCTTTTGGTTTCCCTTGTCCCCGAGGGGACGTTTTGTACCAAAACAAGCGGAGTCCAGGCTGCCCACGCCATCCATCCGGGGGTGTCCTTTTGTGCGCGGGCGTACTTAATCCTCGCACCGTGCGCCCCAACAGCGTGGTGTGCGGGGAGGGTGCGAAAGTGGGCGAAAAAAGGACGGTGGTGGGGAAGAGAAAAAAAATCCATTTCCGGCTGCACAAAACGAGCCTATTCTGTACTGGGCGCTTCAAAACACACACACACACACACACACACACCAAAGCTCCGAGGCCAGGAGCGGGGGACTCTTGAAAGGAAGGAAGGACAATTTCAAATAGCCCCCGGAGGATCGGATGGGCAAGCTTTCGGAAATTGTCTGCGAGTTCGACAAATCGGGCCACGATAAGGCCACCGGTTGGAGGCGTCGTCGACGTTGATTCCGTCTAGACGGAGACGACGGAGAACGCCATCGTAGAAGAACCGATCCGGGGCCAAGGCGGTTTGGGGTTGCATGTTTGGATAGCGATGTGTTTTGCTTTATCGTGCCATACGACAAAAACACACCGGGCTAGACGGATGTGTATGACTTTACTTTGCTGTGGATCGGTTTTCTCGAGCGGTGGATTGGTTTAGAACGAAACTGGAAGACAGAATAAAAATAGAAAAGTGCTTGTACCGGAAAATGATTTTGGTGAAGGGGTGAACCTTGATAAGCCGACTGGAAACAATATAATTGTGACACAGTGGAGGGTTTTTATCGTCAATCCATCGATGGTCAGTGACTGCCTTTGCCAGGAGACCTTTGACAGAGTATCGATAAAATAGCAATTGTTTAAGAGCAATTAGAAGCAGTTATATCATAATAAAAAGAGATTCTTTCAACAATTCAATGTTCTATTTAACAAATTGGAGGGAATTTAAGTATAAGTTTAAGTTAAGGAATATTTTTTTCATAAATACCAGAAAGCTAACAAAAAACAAACAAAAATGTGATTTACAATAATTTTCTTCGCAATCAATAGAACAACTTTATGATAAAACTAGACAAATAAAGAAGATGATTTTCAACAATGAAATTTTAATTTCATCAAAAAAAAAATCAATTGGTATTTAAAGCTTGTGTAAATTGAGAAACTGTTTTTGTTGACTAAAATGATAAAATGAATACAAAGCAAATATAACATGATTTCATAACACTGCTTCACTGTCAAAGCTAGTTTTAGTGGCTTTTACAAATGAATGCAAACATAAATTAAAAGCTCGATACTTTTAGGATTTCAAAAAACAAAAACGCCGCACCATTTGAATGCCAGACTTATCATTTCATTCCTGCGAAAAGCCCTTACGCGAAAACCTGCTGGCCGGAATGATTGTGAACTTCTTTCAAAAGCTCCATCGTGGAAATATACCTTTTACGCTACTCAGCAGGAAAAGGGCAGCCATATTTGGACGGAACTGTAGCGGGTTGAATGCACAAATTGGTTTAGCTTTTTCGCGGTGCTCAGTGTTTTCTTCGACTGCCAACCCGAACTCACCCAATCATTAGCGTGCCATGAGAAACACAACTCTAACCGGTGCTTGTTTCGCTTGAAGGATTCTGTGGTTCTGGAGAGGAAAAGGCAAAAGAAAACCTCCCACCGCTTGGTGGAGATCACTTGGGCAGGAAAATCCCGCCCCTAGCGTAGACAAGCGCGCTTTTAATCATTGCTTATGGATCACTTGACTGCAACATTTTAATTAAATCACCCATCATCATCTTCGCCCAGCTTCAGTGCGCCCTTCTTACGAACCACCCGTCTACGACGGTTCTGGAAAACGTGTAGTTTTCCTCCAGCTGTCTGTTTGTTTTTTTTTTGCTTTCGTTACTTTCTTGTGGGCTCCCTAGTTTCAGTTCGGTGTAACCGGCCTCAGTTGGGGCGGCCCGTAGGGAAAGGTGATCCCAAAGTTTGTGGAAATTAAATTTGTTTTCATGCTTTCCACAATGGCAACTTACAATCATATCACGGGTGCGGCAAGCGTTCCACACTGTGTTGTTTATTTCTTTTTCGTTTTGCTTCCGTTTGTATGTCTACGTTGCAAACACTGATTCGGTTGGAATTGAGGCAAATAGTTACCCGTGTGTGCAGACAAGCTTTCACACATGTTCACATATTCGCGCGAAAATAATATCCTTTCCGGTGACACATAGTACAAGTTTAATAAATTTCCCACGAGCGAAAAAGTAGTAACGAGATTAGTTCCGAAAGAGGATTTGTCTTTTCTTCGTATTGTCCTTCCCAGAAAGAAGCAAAACATTGACGAAATAACCTTTTTCGCTTTATTTTTCCCACCGATGTAACGTCACAGAAATTTGACAACGTCGGTAGTAAAACTTTAATGGAAAAGGAAATTCTTATACTTAATATCGATCTTGAATTTCCTTTTTGATTCAATCATTTTCCGATAAAAAATCATACAATAGAAAATTGACCTCATCTAAAACTCGAGTGAGCTTAATCGCACTCTTAAAACTGAAGGAAAATTTAATCGTCTAACCCCGACACCTAAATATACTTTCCCTCTTCGATTCGCACGCAATAAACCCTTTCCCTACGCAAGGGTTCGTGAAAACTTGCCCTGAAAAACAATCATTTTCCAAGCCGTGCCATTTTCGGTGGCCCTGGCCCCGTTGGCGAAGAGGCGTTTTCCCGCATCTATGTACTGTCGTGTACCGTTTAGCCCGAATCGGAGCCACTTGATGGAAAACAAATTCAGTACAATTTTCCCCCCAATGCTCCGCGGCGGGCCACAAATTTGACGCCATTCGGAGTCCGAGCGCCAATCCAATCACGAAGGTACCTGATTAGTTTCGGATTCGGGGCCATTGCCAGCCAGTATAGAGCCGGTGCCCTTCGCACGGTTCGGATCCACCTTTCTTACTCCACTGTTCGCTTCTCCCCCCCTCTGGTCCAGGATATTTCCCCGATGCATCTTGCTTGGCTCCATGGATTTAAATATTGACGGGCGAAGGCTCATTTATCACACACGCCACAGTAGTCCAGCACTCGGAAAGGGCCAGGGAAGGAAATCTATAAACCAATTTAAAGCAAATTTTGCCGTTCTGATTTTTGCCGACCCTTATTCATGTTTTATTTTTTCCTCCCGTGTTGCTTCAACGATGCTGGCCCCTCGAGGAGCTGATGCCAAAACGGCGATAAGAGTCGTCAATACTAATCCGGAACGTACCGAAGGCAGCAGTGGTGGTTTTTCTTGCCATCGTTCAAAATAATAAAAAAATGTTCACAATAAAAACCCCCAGAACGGATGCCAATGCTACCTTTCCAATGACAAGTGTTTCTCGGCCAACTGCTCCGGTCTCTACCTGGTGCACAGGGAATGGAAAGAAAATACGACTCGAATGAAAACGCAATCCGGCCCCACCGGCGCGAAGATATTCCGATAGAAAAGCATACTTTAGCGATTTTCCTTAAATAATTGAACGAGTACGGCGGAAAGGAAAAATTGGAGAAATGAATGATGGACCAGAGATGGTAGAAATACCTTTACCGATTTTTTGTTTTTTGTTATTTGCTATTGCACGGAAAACCCCAAGGAAACGTGGTTCCGTTTGGCGGTAGATGGAAATCTCTGCGCTCCGGAAAGAGCATTTATTTATTTTCAACCGACTCGACGCTCTAATCGAATGATAGCGAATGGCATGCGAAGGTTCATAAATTGGCTGCATTGCGCTTTCTGAGCGGAAAGAACGAAATGATTGGTTGAGAATTGTGGATTTGAAAAAAAACCGAAGAATACTCCGTACAATAATTGGAAGAATTGGTAGGATTTTCCTCCTTTTGCCTTCTTGCTTATCAATTTGAAAGTAAAAATAATTGTTAAGCTGTACATTTGCTTGTTCATTTCTTTAATATTTGTGCTCATCGAATAGAATTCTTGAGCTGTTTGTTTAATTTGAAATACTACTTTAAATAGAAGATTCACTTTATATTTTTATATTATGTTTATGTTAACGTAAAACTCAATCTCTTAACATAGCAAATTATTGATGGTGATGATGTTATCTAAAAATATATGATTATTTAAATCTCTTATCGAGTTTGATCTATAATCTTTTTCCTTTGCAACTTTTGCTCGATAAAATGAATTCGTTATTATTAATACGGTACAAATAAAATGTTGCTAGTCGGAGCTTTATGAAAATGTATTAAAACAGTGTTGTTAACATCACCCACTAACTATAAACATTGTTAGTCTGTACTGCACGTGTTTGACAAATCTTTGTCATATTATGGATGTTATGGATATTAATAAATGGTTCAAGCTTCATACACAGAGCAACCCTGCTTTAAACTATCGTAATCCTGTTTACGCTTATCTTTAAGCATTACTCTTCTCGCCAGACGATGCTGGCGCAGTAATCCTCGACCAAGAGCGCCTCTCGAAGGGTTTTGCAACAGCCGCAACAAATCAAAATCTCATTTCCGAAGAAATTACGTGCATGTCTAATATTTTCGACAGCACACAAATAGGAAATGACTGTTTCCTTCACCTAACGGCCCAATTTGTAGTCGCTCGTTTTTCGCCCCCGCCCCTCCATCGGTTCCAGCACCAGTTTCAACGTTGCCCCAAAGGTTTTGGCCAGAACGGTATCCAAAAAGAATCGGAGAGGAGACCGTTTAGCCGCTGTCTGTAGGAGGAAGCGGCGAACTACTCTACGGCGAACGATCTCGCCCACCCCCATTCCGAGGAATGGCGGAAGTGAAGCTCATGTTTTCCTTCAAGAGTGGATGGGACGGCATGGGGTGGTCGGAGAAAAGCGAAGACTTTTCAACCGACGGCCGATTAAAGCGAAGCACAGTCGGCAGTGACGGGCAACACTGATTCGCTAACTCTTGCGGACCCGTCGTGTTCTGCTGTTTGCTTTTTGCCGCTTGCAATGCAATGGAGCTTGCAGAACAACATTCTTAAAACAAACCAGCCGGAGAAGGTTTGGATTGTGCGACTTTGTATGTGAAGAATTGATGCTAGGTGCCTCTGTGTGGGGCAAGCGGAAACTGGGGAAATAATATCGATCGCGATGTGAGTGTCGGAAGGGTGTTTTCTGGAACACATGTTTCTTTTTCCGACATGCGAATGAAGCTTTAAGTGCGGAAATCTGTCTCCTTGCGACAGATTGTTCACAACAAATAAGTTTAATTAATCTTAGCCATGAAGCATTGTTTGTTTTTTTATTTTTCAAGGCTCTTTTATCACATAAGGAAGCCAAGAGAATAAATAGACATCTCTCAAATAAAACAAGAAACATTTAAATATCAACATTTCGTTACATCCACCGTTCTGTGAGTGAAGCATTATTTGTGTAGCAATTAGAATCCAGCTTCAAATGGTGCAGAAGCCTAACAGGTTCAATCATTACACTGGCTTTGGCAACATTCGGTTCTGAAGATCCTGTTCGGGTGGCTCCTGCTTCTGCGTTACATGATTTATCAACTGTGAAATACGGTGTTCGTAGCGCTCGTAGCCACCCTTGTGGCTTTTCCCGCTACGATTGCTTCCGAACGCCAGAGCCGTCCTGTTTCGAGTCCTTCGGGTGGGCGTCCTTTTGGCAGCCCAGGATGGATAAGCAAACAAGTCAACGGCAGAGTACATATAGCTTCTCATTCAACACCAAAGTGTGCGCGCAGTAAAAGGCACAAATACACATCACACAAAACAGCTGCTAAGAGCGTAATGAGAAAATCCGAGATCCACTTCATGTCTTTCCATTTGCTCGACCATCCCTACCCCCCTCTTCCTACCACTTTGATCACCCGCTTGAGGAGGCGTAATTGTGACCTCGCCTTCCGGAAGTAGCACCCTTCCTCAATCCCCGCGGAAAAAGCGGATGAGTGTATCTTCATCAGATCGTCGTTCCACTGACAGGGTGACAGCTTGCGAAACAGCAGAGACTCTCGCCTGGCCTCTGACGTGTGCGGCGTGACATCTGTAGCGGTGAGGGCTAGGAAGTGTGGCACGGGGTCGAGGCATAACAAGACGAAATGAAGCCTGGATTTGCTACCATTTACCGTTAATCCATTATCCGCACAGTGGCTAACAGCTTTAAATGCCGGACGGGCTCGCGAGTTGCCGGAAGGTTGTTCTTTTCGGAAGATTGCACTGTCACGACGAAGGCCAAGGAATGTCTACATGGGGGAAGGATGGGTCACAAACACGCTCTTGCAACGTGCCGTGGAAATGTTGCTTCTTGTGCTTCCATATTGGCACTTTGTGTAAAGGAGAAAGGACTTTCGCAGATAAAGTAAGGGATGGTCCTTGAATATCCTTTGAGGCACATATTTTAAAATCTATTGCCTTGTTTGGCAAAGTGAGAAAAATATCATATGTGGTCTAAAGTTAATGAAGATCCATTAAAACAATATTTTAACTTATTTTGAGTTATAAAAATTAACAAAACTAACTTCTAGTAAACGAATGCAGTTTGAAGTTTTTCACCACATAAAAATGTGCATCAAAATAATACAAAAAAGGCTTTTTAAATTATGTTAAAGTAATTATTTCTACTGAGTATTCCACAGAAGCTTTTTCAACATGGAGATAAGAGACAATTCAGAATATACATACCTTTTCATAAGGAAAAGATTTTCTGGATGAAGATAAAAGTGTTTTATTGAATTTTTGTAAGCTCAGCAAATGGTTTAAATTGAATTGGAAGAAATAAGTCATAAGAGTTATACAAAGATCTAGAAATAATTTAACCAAAATTTATCTTAATACCACGAATTTTTCAATTGAAACAAGAGTGTTTTGGTATATTTTGAATTATCTCAGATAAGATCTTTTGCATATTATTTGGTTGATTAATTAACTTAGGAGACCAACTTACATAAAAAAATATTTGCTGTCTACGTTGCTGTGAGTTTCATTCTCGTGCCAAAGAAATCGAGTCACTTTCCGGCGCAAACTTACCCTCATACGTAACGTTTCTTACCGACGCACTGTGATCAACGTGGTGTAATGCCAATGTTTGTCGGAGGTAATGTTTACCCACGCCTAACCTAACCGGCGACACCTTGCACCAACCGAAACCGAAATCAACCGGAAAGACACACCGATCCCCGGTACTCGAACTCGCTCCAAAATGCGAAAATGTAAATGAAAATCCTCACTTTGTGCTCATGAAATATTAAACTGTCAACCGCGGTGTCAGATGTGGGCCCTCCGGAGGGGTGGGAGGATGGGTTAAACGGATCACCCACAGTACACCCTTCCACAAACGAACGGCACAATACCGAAGCTCGCAAGGGTGACGCTAATGGAAAATGCCAAATTACCTAAAGGTAAGGTGCCGCACGTGGAACCGGATTCGCCTGTCGGGGGGTTTGGGAAGAAAAGGCACCGAAGCACTTAAGTCAGCACTAAGTGCCATCCTCGATTAGCGGTTGGATTAGTTCCGTCCCGCCACTAAGGTGGAGCCTAAGAAGGGTTTAACGAATTCGAACTATTGATTACACTTTTCAGTCGAATGATCTTTTCTCGGTGTCTTGGAGACTCTCATTGGGAACTGGAAATTCCGCGCCGAAACCTCAAAGCCGTCGGGAAAGTTAATTTTAAATCCGAAAAGTAGAGCAAATGCTTTACGATGCCTCGTTAGGCGAACGGATAATTAATCAATTTCAAAACACGAGTACTCTATTTTATCGATAAACGTCTCGAGGCATCGCCATTTGCGTTCGTCTCGGTTGGAAAGACACTGCCAGGCGGTGGATTAATGTTTTCGGTTTTGGGTGGAGCCTTTGATCGTCTCTCTTGAGGTATCTTGAGCCTAGTCCATTTTCTTCTGACATCGAAATTAATTTGATAGGAGGCGGTAAAAGCTTGTAGGATCAAATCTGTCATTAACCATCGCTCACCAACTGTAACGAAGCACTGCTATCTCCCTCATACCAGCAACTCCTCAGCTATGCTTTCTAAACGTAGAGATTCCAAATAATACTTTCAACTTACTTACCCTCCGAAGGTCATACGTAGTGTTGGTTGCGATCCAAGTTAGAAAATGTTCTATTTAAGTACCATAAACCGAACGCACCTGAAAAGTTGTCCTCTGCAGATGCGGAAAGGAAAGGGAAAGCTTTATTTGCTAAGCTTGTTTGAATATTTATTTACTGTTAGCCGTAGGATTTAACGTCGGTAATATTCATGAGAGCCGTCCGTCCTTATGGTTGGTTGGAGGAAGCAAAAGTGAGTTTGAAAAGGATTACTCCTCTAGAGTGTATAAACAACTCAAGTATCCGTAAAGGGGAAATCTTTTTTTAAAAAACATGGGATAGATTATTTAACTGTCACTTTAGCTTTAAATGTTCAACAATGAAATGAAGTGAAATAAAATTAAAATTAAAATGCAAACTGCTTTGAAGTGTACTTAAGTTTTGCAGGATTTATTGTGGCAAGTTTGAAGTGATACCTTTCTTTACTCAACTTGTTCAACAGTAAATGTCAAAATATTAGCTGTCGAATTGTTAACCAACATAATAAAATTGTAAGAAATCCTCATCTTTCTTTCGAGAAAAACGAAGCCTGTCGAGTAGGTGATTAATTTGGAGCCTCTCCATCGCTTCTAATAGATTCCGGGGGGCCATAAATCAAACTATCGCCAGTTTAGAAAATTTAGTTCTCCGACAGAAAAGCAGAAACCTCTCGATCGGCTTTCCATAGATCAACGCATCGGTGCGATAAACCAATGCTCGGTTCACCCATTTCCCGGGGCCACTTTTCTAAAGTGTATCACTGTACGGCGCTGGTTTCCCCCCCTGGCACAGGTTCGAGGTTAAATAAAATCATAAAACCCTTTAGCCCATTTAGCACCTGGAAGGCAACGCTACCGAAAAAGGGCCGCTTATTAGCGTTGCGATTGAGACTAATGTTTTTCCGTTCACGTTTCCCACCCGCTCGCCGGCAGTGGATTTCATTAAAGCACTCTTTCGACAGCTGGATTCGCTCGGAAAGGGATTTGGTGTGGATAAAACCAACTCAAGCAGCATTTCCTACGCGGGTAGAAAAGGGAACGAGATAAAGCTAAACTTTCTTTCCCCGAAGAGCGGGTCGAACACCTTCGGCTGGAGAAATTGTCTTCCGGTGGAAGCCG
Organism: Anopheles ziemanni; assembly: GCF_943734765.1. Taxonomy (NCBI): domain Eukaryota; kingdom Metazoa; phylum Arthropoda; class Insecta; order Diptera; family Culicidae; genus Anopheles; species Anopheles ziemanni. Next base: position 22,985,363 of record NC_080705.1, on the reverse strand, counting down.
ACATTGGCGGCATTCTTTTCGTTCGCCACCGAAACCGGGCCGCCAGGCTGGGGCTGCATAAATTATGACTGATTTGGTTCAATTTATTGGCTCGACTCTCTCCAGGGAGGATCATCTGCCCCCCTCCCCATTCATCCGCCGCGTATCCGCCTGCGTTTTAGAAAAAGAACCCAAAAACCGAAGGAACCCTTAAAGAACTCGAAAGAGAAAAGGTCCACCACCAGCCGGGGCGTATAGGCCACGGAGGACCAATAAGTTTTATCTTCGGGCATCGGCATTCGTGGCCGGGCGAACTCCGAACCCGAGCGGTCCAGTTTCTCCCTGGGACTGTTTACGGGTTTTACGGCCTTTTCGTAAAACAATTCTCCGGGGGATGAAGTTCATGTGTATCGGCAGCAGTCGAAGGCATGTGTATCCGTGGCACTACCTTTCTCCTCCTCAAGGAATAGCTACAACCCAACGAAGGGATCCTTTGGTAGGATCCGCTGGAAGGTAAATCCTTCAGGAGTTCCTCCTTCTGCCCCGGGATGGGCAGTCTGCATAATCAATCGTCAGCTGGATTGATTGACTTTCCGCAACAACGTGCGTACGGGAGTCGTTCCGGGGGAACACCTTCGAGGGGACCTTTTTGCCCTAATCCCACGTCAAAAGATCGGACAGCATTCGTATGTCAATGGTAACCATTTCTGCGAATTTTCAATTCCTGGACGGAAGCTTCAATGCATAAAATCGGTACGCAATAGATTCCAGCTTGTGGAGCATAAAGATACTAGCCTGAATGAAGGTGATATGTTGGAAGAAATAACATTTTCCTTTAGATTCTCATTTACTATCATTTCTTTTTGTCCGATTTGACTGCTTAATTTGATCTTTATTTCGAATTTTGACTATTTTTCTTGGATCTGTTTCAGCTTTAACCCTACTTTCTCTTTAATTCAAACAATTTAAGCCAAGCTAGTTTTTTTTTCAATTTACTATCAAAAGTATATCCTGATTTATACGATGTAGAAATGTCCTAAACATAGAAATTATATTTATTTGAATACAGTTTTTTAATTCGAGGAGATAAATTAATGTTTTCTTAGACATAAGCATTGCTTGATTTGACAAAATTTAAAATAGTTAAATGTTTAAATTTAACTATATCCACGACTCTGTATCTGTCTTTCTTGGGCATAACGAAAATTTACAGTTTTTCAATCGATGCATTAAAGTTGTCTCCCTGGGCATAATTGATTTATGCAATTTTTTCCAAAGGTCTTGTCTCTGATTTAAAAAAAAAGCTCGCTGATGCACGCGAGCATTAAAGCTGGTTTTCCCATTTTCCCCCTCCGTGTTTTTCTTCTCGCTCATCCTCGTCAATTGGCTCAAAACACTATCGGAAAACCGGTTGTTGGTTCAATCGTTTGTCATGTTTGGCCAACGATGTTTTGTCGCTCCTGCGCGGCGAAGAAAAGCCAAACAGTCTCGGATGAAAAATCACCAACGGCGCACGATTCGGTTCCGCTGCCTAATTCGAAAACGGCTCCCCGCTAGCCCGCCAAGGTTAGGCAGGAGACGATGGGGGAACGTTGTTTATGTTGCGGTTTGTTTTGATCGGAAGGACACGGCCGCTCGGGAAAAGCCTGCGTGAAAGGTGACAATTTTTCGATTGCATTTGTGTATGTGTTTGTGTGTGTTTTTTTTGTTTTGTCGGTTTGTGTTACGCTCCTTCCGTTTGGCATTGACGTTTCGCGCAAGCGGTTGTTTGGGTTGACGTTTGTTTTGAGTTCGGTCGCACGAGCGGTTGGGGAAGCTTCCTTTTTTGTTAGTGTTTTTTACGCCTGCGGTCGCCCGAAACGAGGACCATCCGAAGCGCGGCAAGGACCGAGGTGTGAAGCAATGCGATTAATTCATTTGAATTCATTTCCATCAGCCGTCAAATGTCAACTGTCGAAAAGGGGGACCGACCGGGACAGGAAACGAACCGGAAAGGCATTGATTTGATAATTGGATTTTGCGGATTTTTTGACGAATTTTGCAACCTCTCGTTAACCGGGTGGGTTTTCTGGTGAGCGCGTGCGGATGTTTGGTATTTACGGTTGGTTTATGCTTGCAGGCTTTTCAAACTAATCGGACGGGTGATTCTTCCCAAACAGTTAGCTGAACCTGTTCAATTGTAATATCAACACATTTGTGTGGAAAGCATGTGTTGGAATTAAGTTTTCGTAGAATTTGTTCAATTACGTTTACAAAGCATTCAAGGAATTCGTTCGATGGAAATAATATAAGGGATATTTTGTTAACACTCAATTTCCTGGTGATTTTCCGGGAAATATTCTGGTAAAATTAGATCCACATGTTCCTGTCCCCCATGAGTGGATAATAATTTATTTTTCCTTTTCCACCAAATCAAGTTTCCACCTAACCGTATCGTTATGTTCCGATGCTTGACCCTGAAACATTCGTGGGAGTGTACTATTTTTGTTGCATTTTCTCTCAACTCCCGGATGTTGCCCCATTCGGTAACCGATCGATGGTTGCCAACGTCTAGCTCCTCCCGAAAGCCAACGTTTCGAATGCCGCAAAAGGTCGCTAATAATCCGATTGCACGTTTGTTTACGTGTGGAATTACAGGTTTCCCTCAGTCCGGCGAATCTGGCGATCCATACCATAGCCTTCGGTTTGAATTCCCAACGATGCGTGGGGAACGTTTGATTCGTTTTTCCAAACGACACACAACACATTCGATCGTTCGTGTTGCGGTGCACAAAAAGCGGGTTTTCCTTTTTTGGAAACGTTGGTGAACCTGCGAATCCAGTCGGAGGGAAAATTTTTAGCCGTCTCCCTTCACATCGGTAGCGGTATGTCCGCTTGCTGATACCAAACTGGACACATTTTCCAGTCTGGGGTTTTCCCTGGCGAATACTGCTACCGATGGGAGCATACATCTCTAGCGGAAGTGTTCCTATAGGAAACAGGGAAAAAAAACTATTCAAACAATCCGAAAACATGCGTCACTGGTACGCGCTTTTGATAAAGGTTGCGGGATCGAAAGGCCAGCGCTGTCTTGTCAGTGTCAATTTTCACTCATTTCCACCGAAACAAGGGACAGAACGGTCCGAGCCGTGTCTCTGGTTTGCGAAACCATGGTACCGTTTGAGTGGAAAGGTGAGTTTTTACGATTTGGGTTGGTTTCAATCCTCCAACGAGAAGATGTCCTAACGGCGTTCAAATTGGCTTAGTTTCAATTGGTTATTCTTTTGTTTGCACATGGTTAGAAGTAGGTTAGTCTGTAAACTTTAACTTGTATGTTAAAAAAAAAGAATTTTTGAAGATAATGTGAGTAACTAAAAAACTTGATTTTTTTAAACCAATTAACCATTTTTGTAGTTGATTTGCAATGTTGTTTTGTACATTTGCAGAAAGTTTTTTTACAGCCACTAAAATCAGTACCCGATTTATGCTTCTCTTGCTTCTTTTTATTTATTTAAAAAAATAAACTTTTTTAACTAAAACCATAGAGAGAACAATTCTCATGAAAACGATTGAAAAGGAGACGTACAACACTGTTTATTTGACGTTCGGAGCGGTTATCGAAAATACATTTTTACCTAATACCCATAGAAATTCCAAAACCGTTGAAGGAAAGCTCGAACCCGGACGGGGCGAGCTGAACAATGATATCGATAAAATGGACAAAATATACGAGCCAGCCGTTCATCGCGCAACGGGAAAACACGATTCCCTGAATGTTAGGTGGAAGGATGTTCCGGACACCCAGACTGTTTTTTCCCCAGAGATGGGACGGCAAGGAACGCCGATGGACAGACGATACCGGATGGACGGACCGGAAATGGGCGTGAAGATGGATGGCGGATGGCCTGAATACGAGAAAGCAGTGGAAGACCAGCACGGGGTCCATATTGTTCACCAGCCGGGGAGTTTTCCACCCCGTTCTAGCCTCCTTTGCCAGCAATACTCCTTTCCATCGGGATAGTGTAATTTACTACAAGTATCCTTGCTAAAATATTACAACCAAATTGGGTACGAGAAACATCAAAACGAGCATCCGTGCGTTTCTGGTAGATGTTAGGTCTCTTCGGCCTTTCGTTTGGTTGCTACACTTCAGGTAAAATATTTATTACCCAGCTATTCAGCTATGTCCAACATAGGGTTCCTCTGTAAAACGATGCAAATCGGATGCGTTTCAACTTGTTTTGTTGTTACAATGACATGATATGACGTGATGTGTTGATGAGATACAACAAGCACCGTTTTGTCAATTGCCGGACCCAGTTGACAGGACACTTTACATCCCGCGTAATGAATGTCTGTTAGATGTAACATATAAAAGAACAATTTATGCGATAGATCATTCTTCTTTATTAGAGGCAAGTTGGTTTTTGATTGGACCAACTACATTGAGTGATTGAGTTGGACAAAACTACAAAATAACAAGCTTTCAGTGAAGTGTCCATCAGAAATAAGTTTTATTACTCCGTCAAGGTTGATGCTGGATAGAGATTGACATATTCGGCAGTTCTAACAAATATGCAAGTGAGCTCACATTTATTAGAGATGTCCATTTAAAAGTTCAGATGAATTTATAGTATTATCCGTTGTAATATTGATTACGTTCACGAATTTTGCTAAAGCAAACTAAACAAATTCACACTTTTAGCTTCGCTCCATTTGTGAAATGGTTATTCTACTTATACTAAAAACTCAAATAATGTGATGTTTCAACAAAAAAGAAAAGTTTGACGAGAAACCCATGGACAATATAGTAAACTAGCATCAAAAATCACCAGACCGAAGCACAAAAACGGCCAGCTCCATCATGGCTAAAAGCTTAGCCCTGACGGACCAATCAAAGCCAATTACATTCGTCAAAGCAACGTCAACGGAACAACGACGGTCCGGATGTCGTAACCAATTGAGTACACACATTAGCAGTTGGGAAACGTGGCACTAGATTTCCGTTTCCACGCTGCACGCCGCTGCAGTAACGAACGACCCGGCGGGCGGTTTTCCCGGTTGGCGGAAAATGTGGTCGTTGCCTGCTAGCAAGACCGGATCGCAGAAAAGAACGCTCGCAACAGCTGCAACGGTGTACGGCACCGCCGCAAACGGAACGACATCATCAACATCATGCACCGGCCGGAGTTGTCCTTCCTGGCGACGGCTCCATTTTGGGCGACTCTGGCGCAGCATTCGAAGCACGTGCGCTCAAACTAAAGCATACTTTCACGTTCATCATTTCGCTACGTAATAATCGTGACAGGGGGACATGTTGTGAGGGGAAACCAGCTGCCCCGCCGGGTGGGCCAATCCGGTCTAAGCAGGCGATTTAGCGAATCGGTGAGAGAGTCGGGTCCCTGGCGCGTCCAACCGCAACGATGCAATGCGCGAATGCAGTGATTTTTGCCCGGTGCATTTTCGTCTTGTGATGCTTTATTTAACAGAACGCCTGCATTTGTGGTACCTTTTCACTGAAAGCAGTGGAAGATAATCTACGGTACCTAGGTGTACGGACGAAAGGCCGGCAGATCGGTGGAAAGGTGATTAGTAATGCAGCCTGCAATTTCGTTGCATCACGTCGCAGTTGAGGGCAAAGACAGGATGCATTGCAGAATGGCTGTGAAGTCAGTTGGAAGACTGACACGAAGTCGTCACTGCGGTAAGGTTCATTTTTAAACCCAATGAATCGAGCACGAGTCATGTAAATGCTTGATTAAGTGTGTACCGCTTCAAGCCGACGAATACATAACTATACTTTGTGAAATGTGTCCATAATGAAGCAAATTTTATGAAAGATTCGGCACTGATCAGGCAAAGACCCACGAAATCACGCTAGAACTAGACGTTTATTTACGAGCATAATAAGGATGTGAGTGAGTAGTTCTAAATTTAATCGATGTGTACCTCCGATTTGCAGGAAACTTATTTTGAAATATGGTCAATTTTTAAACACCATTAGATAAGTTATAAGTTTCCTTACGCGTACTTTTAATGAATTTTGTATGTAGCTAACGCAAGTTCCTTAAGTTTTCTCCGAACGTTAAAATCTAAAAGCTTTATTTTTTTAAATAAATTAATTTAAAATTTTCCATAATAAATAAATGTTAAAAATGAAGGTTTCCAAGCATAAGAAAAAAATCTAAGTAACCATGGGTTCTGTGACAATTTAGGCAGCGTTGATTTGACAGACGAAAATGGTGTATAATAAAGCGTGCAAGTTTTCAGTGCTTTTGTGCAATTTTAAATACCAATCTATTAGCTAAAAATATTCCTGAAACCCTTTAAATTTGACTGCATCGAAAGTATTAAATTTGAATTTAAATGGAATTCAAGACTATGAACTTATGTTGCGTTGTGTATTCTTACTTTCAAAAATGAAGAAAACATTGAAAACCCGAACATTGGTTGTTGCATTGCAGAATTAGCTGTCAGGCAAGTTTCCAATAACTATAACCATTAATTCCGTCCAGTAATAATTGATCCTTTTCATACTTCACTAACAATAGTCTCCGTTCAATTGTTTCCCTATGAAATATGAGTGCTTTGTCCTGTCCCTCCCACCGAAAGCATAATAATCGGTTTGAAATTTCACTTAGGCGTCTGCAATCATCGATTTCAATCGATCGCGGAAGATGCCCTACGGTAGAGGTGAAATGAAGTTCTGTGGCTTTCCGTGATTTCCCGCTGGCTTTCCGTGGGGGCTTTCCGCGGCCAAACAGTGACGAGCGAGTGTGCACGCTAATGACAATGCTTTTGAAGTTCCTTACTAAGCACCCTACTGTTGACCGGAACGAGCAGTGGCGCTTCTTGCTGAAGCGATCCTTGACGTGGCACGTCCACTCCTCACCACCTGGAAACCGGTAGTTTACCGTTTCCTCGAGCCGCACACCGTGCAGGTAATTAGTGGCACTAGAGGTCTGGTTCCGATCGATCCGGCTTCCGGTTTGTGCAATAGGTAGGCCAACGACTGGTCGAAAATCATCCCTCCTTTTCATCGCGATAAGTTGATTGGCTTTGATTGATCTGTGCGGTGTGGTGGAAAAGTCATACCCGGTCCGTCCTGCGGAGGAAGCCCCCGAGCGGCAGATGCTCACTTGCTAATGACTGCACTTTCACAGCGTTCTCCGGTTCCCGACAAGTGCCACTTGATCGTTGATGGGCGATTGAGTTGCTGCCAAGGTTGGTGTTTATGATGACTTGTTATTGTCGGCTTTATGTTGATAAATCGCCATTATTACCACTATCTTAGCTTCGTTATTGGTCGAACATTTGAGGTTTTTGTTACGTTTTAATCCTAGTACTTTTAACGGTGAAAACTTAACGTTTTCCAAATGTGTTCTCAGTCTCACTAACGTTTTTCCTTTTATCTTTTCAGGTAAGTTTCCCCTCATCGAGTTTGAAAGGATCAGGATATATAACCTGACCCGCATGTGGCAGCGCAGATCACTTACCAGATTTATGTATGGAGTGAAGAGAAAGACGCACGGAACCAGACTCAACCCATCCACCCCCGACGACTCAATTAGGTTTGACACAATTAAACACTCACTCGCAACACAACTCTTCCGCTCGGTTGAGTTTTCTTTGAAAGTTCTTCGACGGTAGTGCGTATCCCTCGGGGAAAAGCAATAGTTTCGGTACGGAAGGCAGCATAAACTTTCCTCCAAGGGAAGGCAAAACTTGTGCTGCGAAATGGCCCACCGTGAGTCGGACGATCGTAGCCAGAGAGGGTCTCCCTTCAAGTGAGCGGGCCTCCAAACATTAGCTCGACCATTTAATTAGCGCCCCGTGATTATGTTGTTCGCCCGGCTGCAGATTATGTGCCCGTACGGCGCTCTGGATCTCTGGGTGAAATCGCCAAGACAGACCGACCGACCGAAATGCAACAAAGATGGAGCTTAAATCAACAGCTAGCCTCGAGCCTTACGTTTGGTTGCCGGGATCGGACCAAGGATTCGCCTCGGTGTCGGTCCGGTTGGAGAGCTCCGGAAGACGAGCAAGGAGACGGCCCGTCCTAGTGCGTTTGTCAGTTTCGCATCCGCGGACGTCGGTGGTGGTGGTGATAAATAATCAAACGAGTCCGGAAAGTGGCAAGGAATGAATTAATTACTTCCCGTTGCGCTGAACATGGAAACAAGGAATGGGAAGCGAACATTAGAAGAAAAAGATATACCGGACGCACAACAGAACAACTTTCAAGCGGCTAATGAACGGCTTTTAGCGAAGGTTCGGGTTTTGCGTTAAGTTTCGACGCTTGCGGGGTTTAATGCTTTCCAGCCAGTGGAAAGGGTATTAAAACTTTTTCCACCATTCCGTGGGTTGAATGCGTTCCAGCTGGTTTCTTGGAGATTATAAACGATGGCGAGTGGCGTATTAAGTGGATTAACGACGGGCAAAAATCATCAATGATTACCATCAATGGTTGATGCATGTTGCAATAAGTTTCATCATTTGTTTGCAACTGGATTTCGCTGAGTTCCAAAAATTGAGAAAAAGAACGAAACTTACTCTCCTGAAGTAAGATAATATGATAATGTATGTATTTATGTGTGTATTTATTTATTAATTCAGACTATTACCTCAACTTCAAGAAATAATGAATGCTTACGCAAAATGCACACTATCATTCTAAAGCAGTTTAGTTACTGCTTAGTTTGGCTTCCTTGTTAAAATTTAAAATTAACGTTTTTGATATTGATACCTTGCAGAAGAAAATACATGGAATAGGCGGATGAAACCATATGAAACAAATATCTATTTAAATAAGGAAAAATCTGAACTGCCAATCAAAAATCAATTTTCATCGCAAGACGTACTAGCCTCTTTCGGAGGACGCTCTAATGGTTATCCAGAATCCATCTGCGAATGTTCGGATTCGGGATATTGATTTTAACATGCTTCTCCAAATCCATCGCACTCAATCCCGCCGCTGGCGATCGTAATCTTAATTGTTTGTTTGTTTTCCGACGCCATTAGCCGTCCAACCTTCAGCGTCCACCGAGAGTTGGAGGGACATTTTTCGACTGCCATTTAATACACCACACCGCCCGGCCTAAACTTACTCTCGTTCGCGCTCGTGGAAATGTCCCTGCCCCATGGATGGTGGGCCCCAAACGGGCGGTGGAAAGCGAAGGGCAAAATGAAAAAAAGAAAACGAGAACCGAGCGAAGAGGCACAAATTGGGCGGCCCATTAACGCGACGCGACTACGGTTCCCGTCCCGTTTCCGGAAAGGAAAGACAAGGATTCGGCCTCCAGGACACGCTGACGCCGTCTCGTTCCGTTTGGAAAAACGAGCGCAACACAATGGAGAGAAAGGAAAGGGCCAAAAAGGTGGGGTGGTAAAAGGAAAGATAACGGTGGAAAATCGTCGGTGAATATTTCATCGGCACAATCACATAAGTACATACTTCAATATTTATAACGAAGTTTAATGGATTCGGCGAGCGGTGGGCTCGTGATCCGGTTGCGGAGTTGATGAAATTTGAACGGACAAAAGCCAGTGGCGGCGTTTGAAAAATAAATAAGCAGAATGAAGTCAAAGGAGGGAGTTCCGCAGTCGGCTTCGGGTCCTCGCAAGACTCGCTGTCTCCTCGCTGGGCTGCCGATTAGCAGACAGCTATACATTCGGGCCGGGGTTTCAGCACTTTGATAGCATGGTCAGCCCCTTCATGACAAACCAAAGCCTGATAAAATCTGTCTCAGCGCTCGTTTCGAGCGACATCGTTGACCGGAGGGCAAGGTGAAGGGAGGCAGGATCCGACGGTGTGGCCAGGATGTGATGTAAACATTTTAGTGCTCGACGCCACAAAGTCCCTTGTCGGGCGGAAAAGCAGTAAATTATTTCCACCGAACCCGTACGGCGATACCGTTTTTCGGGTTATCCTTTCAACGTTTCTTTTTGTTATTTTAATGTTTTGTTTCCATCGTTTGGGTTTAGTTTTGTTTTTTTTTTTGCACTTCGTCGCTCGAATTTGGCCATTTTGTTTTTCTTCCTTTTTTGTTTTGCTTCCCCATCCCACATCGACTGCAGTACACCACGATGAAACTGTCCGCTTCCCGCTGAGTGGAAACACCGATGGCTGCTAGCTTGCCTTGTCTTTTGGCCGTTTGTTTGTCGCCGGATAGTTTTCCACTACTGCAACCCCCCCGACCACCATCTGCTCCGCTTCGGAAACAGCCCAAACACCCCATTTGCTGTTGCGCAGCCCATCGCCACATTTTGTACGACGCCCGATGGCTCCGTCTTCTGCCGCAGCCGCCGCCACCGCTACCTGTTTTACATGTTTCCAGCGTGCCGTCCGGACCGGGCGGCCTATCCTGTCGCTTTTCCGGACAACTTTTACCATCACCCGGCGTGCCCGGAAGATTGGCAAAGTCTCAGCGATCTTTCGAGAGAAAAAAACACGACTCGAATTCCGTCGTGGAAAACCGGAACTAGCGAACTTGCGCCGGCATCGGCACAAAAAAAAAACGGAACGAGGAAAAACGGAGCGAAAGGAATAGATCTTTCTGGTGTGCCAGTTTTTTTCTCGCGACCGACTTCGAGAGATATCCTCCGCACGGTGGCGGAACCTAACGGCCGGTTGTTGTGCCATTCCATTCTCGCTTTTTTGTCACTTTTCTATTTTATCCCTTCTCTAACACACATACATACAGGCGGCAGTTCCTGTACGATGCGCTAGCGCTGTTTTATCACCCGGGCTCTGCGCCACGAGAACGACCCGAAACCCGATGGCTGGCTGCCCTCTGGGGTGTAAATCTCGTCCATTTTCCACCCTTCCTACAGCTTTCCCAATTCTTCCCTCCCCCTGAGCCAGCTTTTGGCGATCCTCGTCTGGGCGTTGCGGTCGAATGCGCGTTCCCATTGCGGGGGGATAAAAAAAGCGACCGCACGATCAACAAACACCTACCGAAAAGAAAGCAAAACGAGAACAAAATGTCCGCGAGCCACCGTCGTGTCCACCGAGCGAGGGGGGAGAGAGAAAACTAAATTTGTGAACTGTTATTGTAGCTTACGCAATTGATTGCGAATGGCACCCGGGAGGAAAGAAGGTGCTAAAAGTTTAGTGTCGAGGCTGAGTTGTTTCCGTGGTTTTGGTTTCCAATCCCCCCCACTTTTTTTCTTTCGAGGGTGGTGGTGGGAAGGAGTAAGATAGGGTTTTCCCACCCTCACGTCGCCAACCTGACCGTCTGTCAACGACTAAATTAACGGCAGGAGGCTGCCTGGTCGCGCTTTCGTTCCGGAGCTGCTCGTTGATGAACGGGTTCCGATTTCCGGCTGGCTGAAGGTGGCCTTCGTTTTCCTCTTACACTCTTTCTCTGGGAAAATAACTTGCGGGTGTGTTTTATTCAACGAACGGTTGGATTCCCGTATTTCGCCCAGAGGGTTGTTTTCGATCGCTTTAAATTGTTCGATTCGACGATTTGCATGTTGTCTTAGGTGGAGGATTTATTTGCACAACGCCTAGTTGTTAAAAGTAGTACATTGTATGTATGTTATTGTTATTCTCAACCAAAACTATCACGTTTTAAGCAATCGTGTAATAATAACAATGCCCTTTTATATTGATTAGTCGTACGAAAAATGAATTCTCAATCGTAAAATTGCGATATTTTAGTTTTACTCTCAGTTTTTAAAACTAAAACATTGAAGTCCGTATTTTATTCCTTTCTGATGTCTTCCTATTTTATCCTTAGGAGCACTATGGTTGATAATGTTAAATTGATTACATCAAACATTAAATTTTGGTCAAATTGCCAAATAAATTTGAATGTAAATAACACCAGAAAACATTTTTCTTTTTATTTTTTTATTTATAAAAAGGACTTTGCGCCTTAGATGTTTTTATATTCATTCTGTTTCATGTCCTTCAGATTAGATTTCTTTATAGATGCTAATTACTTTCAAATATTTGATTACACTGTTTTCGCTTATGGGCTCGTTACGCTAGAGAACAATATGATGTGATAAAGTACAAAGATGAAGTAATGAAACAACCAAATCTTAGAAAAACAGCGAATTAATATTTTTAATCGGTTCATTTCTAGCAGTTTACTTATAATCTATGATCGCAAACAATCGATCCAGTAACACCATCTCAAAGGGTAGAACAAATATGGCTTTCTCAAACTGAACAATTAGTAAATCATTCATTCCCTTGAGCGAGGACAAGCAAACCGGATCAGTGGCAACACGAGAGCCTTCCGGTTCTTCTCACGATGGAACTTTATGTCCCCTTTCTTTCCCCCGCAAGGAATCCGTTCGACGGCGATGAACACGAAAGGAGGGCGGAAAAGGACTCAGCGGAATCGATTTCTTCCCATTTCCGCTTGCGAGCACCCGTAACTCGTAATCATGTTTTTGACGTAAAGCTGGTGGCAGAACAAATCTGCTCGCAATCCGAGCGCAGAAATCACTGTGGCTTGACGCCTAATGAGATTAACGTGACGAAGCACCGCGTCGTCCAGGATCGTTCAGGGGCGGTGCTTCCTTTCCGTTTTGTTTGCTGCGAACTCTCGCTGCGCCCGGAAGCCCGGCGCGGTCGTCCTCTATCGGGCGCAAATAATAGATGAAGAAAAATTGCTTTCGGGGCCACTTAATTTGGCTCGTTGTCGTTCACCTATATTTTCGTTAATTTATATCTACGGCTCCATCGATGTGTGCTGTCTTGCTGGAGTTGCGGAAAGCTACGGCCCCGGATAAGCGTGGGCGAGGGACAGCGTCGGTGAACTGAAGGAATTTACCCTCCTTGAGGGTAGACACCCAGCTTCATCGGTTCCAGATATCCGGAAGAAGTGAGGTGTTGTGCGATGTACACAGCTGCTTGTCAAAGTAAGGAATCAACTTTCATCGATAAAAATTTGAAAATTTCCCATTTACCATTTACCAACAGCGTGCGATACGAACCCAATGTAGCCGTAAACTTTTCCACAACTGCATTCACGTTTGTGTGAAGCTGCTGCAACAGAGGACGGGACAGTTTTTCAACTATTCAATATCATTGATTGTCCTCGGGGCCAAACTCCCCGCAGCAGCGCCGAAGGAACTTCCGAAGCAAGAGGGCGAAGGTAACAAATTGTGACAAGGATATATTTCATCGTACTGTCACCGGTTTCCTGCTTCCTGGGGTTCGTGTCGCCATCGCCCTCTTTCCCCGTCCCTTACCCGCAGATCCTTACTTGATGCAGCATTTACTTCGACCCGTTCGACCCCAAACGCGACGCTACCTCATATGCTTTGCACCAACATCGGTGCCATCGGAATGTCTCACCCGTGTGTGTATGCCAAACTGTGCCGTCCTTGCTGCAGTGAGCGGAACATGGCAGTTACTTTCCGGTTCATACCGAGCGCCACATCTCCGAACTTTATCTACCAAACCGGTGGAACCGGGCCACATATCCTGGCACATTCGTGCGGATCAGGATACGTGTTTGGCGAGGCGAAAAAAGCAATGATCTTGTTAGTGCGATTAGAAAAGTTCACACGTAATGGATTATTTGAATTATTGGCAAAGCTTTTACATTGTTTGTTTCTTTTTTTTTGTGCTAGATGTTTGAAATTTTGTTGACAAACAATGTCGTCTTCTAGTTTTCTGGGTGGACATACTGTTTGCTAGGATTTCTGGACGACTAAAAATGGAAAACAATTTTCCGCAAATGGTAAATTGTTGTGTAGACATGACGACTTGTTATTTGAGTTATTCTGGTTTGTTTGCTCTGTATTTATTTTTTTTAAACATTTAATTTTTCATTTAGGTTACTACATTTTGTTGTTTTATTTTGATATGAGCATTTTTCTCACTCTTATTTTCTTAGAGCTTGTGGTATTATTTTCATTCTCCTCACATTTTCAAACTTGGAATATTTTTTTCATAAAAATGCTCGGAACAATATCTTGCATCTACTTGACGAACAGTTTCTTCTCGTCTTTCCAATGCAGTGCAATTTGCGTGAACCCATCGCATTCCGGTCGTTGTCCGGTACGGTCCCGGACCCCGAGAGCCACTTAAAGCAACAATCAATTTTATCGATTTTCGTCTTCACCTCATCCGTCCGCTGCATCTCCCTTCACTTCATAACCAAACGGTTCTTCGGCCATCTTCGGTAGGAAAATTCTGCTCATGTTGTTTTGATGGTCTCATCAAATTTTCATTTCCACCCCCTGGCTCGGCTCGCTGCACCGTTTCGATCGGGGCTGGCCGTGAAGCGGGAGTGCAGCATTGCCCAACCCTGGTTCTGCTACTTGTGTTTTGTTTCGTTTCGCACTGCTTTCCCAACTTTCCCGGACATCAGCTGGCGTTGTGGACACTGACGATGATGATTTCCACCGATTCCTTGACCCTGGTTTGTTGGAAGAGCGTATTTCCCGAGGCAACTGCTTTGGCATTGCCAGGTCTGCGTTCATTGTCCTTCCGGGCAGGACGAGTGAAAATCGCTCGGAGGTGGAACGGTTTTGCCAGGCACATAAAAAAAACTAACTGGTTTTCCACCTCACGACACTAAACATCGATTACCAAGGAGGTGCATGGAAAAAAATCAATTTTCTACTTCTCTTGAGATCTGACACAATTTCTTCGCTTCCTTATTGAGCTCTCCATAGCAAACTTCATGGCGTTGCTTCGTTTGCAGTATTTGAATTTCAATCTTTAAGATTTTTTTCCGGGTCAATGTCCACCGGTAACTTTTTCTCGGTGTGACTGCATTTGACACGTCGCTCTTCGCTCTTTTGTTGTACCACGCTGTTTCTGCAGTTTTCCCTCGATTGGAGTGAATCAAGCAGAGCGTTAAATACAAAGAGCCAAAAGTAACCAGGCTGGCAGCAGAAGTGACCTTCGATGGAGTTTTAGTCTGATGCCGAAACGTTCAAATGAACCACTTCAAATTAAACATCAAGCTAAAGCCAACATTTGTTCACCCGTCAGATAGCTTCTTATGCAAACTGAATGCTTCTTAACGCGCGCAGCAGAGTGGATAAGGGGAGTGGTTTTTACCTATTTTTTTCCCATCTTCATTGATTGGTAATTGACTCGTGTAAGCTCCTCGAAGGCATCGCATCGTGGATTCAACGAGGCGATCGAGCTAATTAGCATTGTTTGTAGCTCATTATGCGCCATTCAGCTTCATTAACGTGAGTTGATCCATTGATTATCGACCTTTGCGTCTTCATTTGCTGCGGAGGAGTTTCCGATGGTTTGTTTAAGTGTACAGTGAAAAGCGTATTAAATTGACTCCCCGATACTGTCGAACCGAAAGCTAAAAAAAGCATCAATGACGCGTGCGGATTTCAGTCACCTTTAACCTCTGTTAATTTAAACAAAAGTCCTTTCTACCGATTTTCTTTCAGTGATCCCCTAAGTTAGTATGTGTTTAAAATTCAAAATAAATCTATCATACAAAGGGCTTTCATATTGCTCTTAGCAAACGCCGTCTTAAAAGTCAGCCCATGCAAAAGTGTTTACTTTTAACCGGTGAGACAGGAATTTTTCCTGCTCTGAATAACATTCCTTGCTCGTGCTTGGCGAATACGCAAACATCCTTCCACCCAATGATCACCGATTCCGAGGAAAGCGCTCCACGGATCGCAAAGCATAAGCCAATTTTTCCAACGAAGGATTTCCCCCGCAGACACGCGCGTGGAACGTTTTAAATCCGGTTTCTGAAGTGCTCCGGCAATCAGGTTCAACCGCGGAGTGCATAGATCTTCCGGTACGTCTTGGCTCACGTAATTCGCAATTGCGCGAACGTGAAGGCACTCGTAGCACTCTCGGAAACGCCGCCACGGTCTGCAACTGCCTTCCAGGGAAATACTGAAGTTAAACTGCTCCAAGGACCTTGGCTTGGGCTTTGCATCTTTGCCTTTGCGGTTGAGTCCTGCACGGCGAAGGCTCGGGTGGTGCCAGCTGCTACGTTAAATTTTATATTTAAATATTTTTATAATGGAAAATAGTTTATCCCGGATTTGCTAACCTCACCCGACGCTTTGCGTTGAACTTCGCTTTTTTTTGTACATCTTCTCTCTTGAAAGATAGAGCGAGCAGAAGGGAGAGCGGATCTGCATGTTGCCTGTATTTATTTTTCGAATAAACTGAACAAAAAAACGCAGACATAGGCAAAGGACGGTAACTGCGGACCACGTGCCACCCGATTCGTAGCGGAACGCACGCTGTTGCATGTTGCATTTTTCTTTTGCCCTTCCAAGGATCCGTGCTTTCTGGAGAAAGATGCCGAGTGGCTGCATTAATATTGTTTGCATTTCGTTCCACGGAATTTTGCCCGCGCGCGTACTTTGCCGCCTTCTGCTCCGCACGATTCGGCTCGACTGATGTTTGCAGAAATAATTTCACCCGTTCACTGAATGTGCTTTCCCTTCGTTTGTGGCGCTCGTGTCCTTGCCAACGATGCCATCGCCATCTGCTGTACATTATTGGTTGTTTTTTTCTCGCGTTACAGGAAAACTAGCTACGATGTAAATCACTTCGGAATGACATTTCAAGGCATTGCCAGTCAGAGTTACTTTGAGTCGAAAGATTTCAAACGCAACCCGTCTGTTCTTCAATTTTTTACTTTCTTGTGAGTTGATTTGTTGTGCATATTTATAATCCTACTTTTATAGCATTAGCATTTCTGGAAGATAATATTATCCAATTTGCATTAGGGGATTTGTACATTAATTCCTTAACATGAACTCAAATATTATAAAATTGAGAGGATGGTAAACGTTTGTAAACGCATCATGTTTGCTAGATTTGTAACTTCACACAGAATGCGACAAGTAAAACAAATCCCATAAAATTACCTCCACCAGGTGGATGATAAGTCATGAACGTTAAATGTAGTTAAAATGTTAATAGTTGCTGTATAATTTCCTACCACCGAGCCGACGTTTGAGGAGCAAACAAGTTTTACAGCTGTTGTTGTCTCGTTGAGATACAATTTCGTTGCATAAATTAAAACTTTCGAAACGATGAGAACAGCTTGTATTCAAGCAAGACAGAGCTACGGTCCACCGAACAGTTACTTCTTGCCACGAAAACGTTGTTCGCTACCGGTAATGTTTACGTATCCTTGCATATAATCTGTGCATCTTTGTGCCCTTCCATAAAAAAGACCACAAACATACGCACACTCGCACGCACCAATCCCTCAAACAAACTCATCCGGGGCCGAAACATGGCTTCACTTTTCGGGTTACACATCAAATTTATGGTGGGTTATAATTTCCTGCAAAATTTTCACTCACCCACTCCGAAGCAGCTTTCCTGTTTATTTTCTTTTTCTCAGCAGTCGGGAAAGTATGAAAATCGCATTTCCGTCTACCGGGATCAGGCGACGCTTCGGCGTCAACGTTCGCTCGTCTTTTGCCCTCCCAGCAGTAGGGGTCAGTTGCGGTCGGTCGGGCCGGGGTCGATTGGGCAGTAATGGGCTTCGGGACCTTCCATTTCCGTCACATTCCGTCAGAGCGGCTTCCGTAAATCCTATTAGCACTGCTTAGAACGTTGTCATGCTGTAATGACACCAGCGAAACCGAGCGAACGGTTCGCCGGGAAGGGAGGATTCCGGCAGGGAAGTTATGAATAATTTTCCACTCCGAAAAGAACCGTCCCATGCAACACCTCCCTCGGCTGGTGTCCCAACGAACGTCCCCTTTTTTGTTCGCAAAAGTGTAACTGAAGGCCACCCCGGACTCCCGGTTTGACCGACGGGCAAGACGCTGGTGGGCGGGGGGGGGGGGGGGGGTATTTAAAAATGCAAAAGACGTGCCGCCGTTGCAGGGCTTCGTAAATGAACAATCCTTCCTTCGAAACAGCCACACATGCCGGGTCGAGTGTATGCTTTGACACGTACAGCAACGAATCTGCAACTGTTTCGCCGTCCGGACCGTCGAGTAAGCGAAAAAAAAGTGGACATCCCTCGGCTTGGCAGTGGACGTGAAAAATGTCCATCGGACAAAAATTCCTACTCATGACACACACGAAGGGTTAGGTCTAAGGCGACAGCACAAAAACGAAGATAAAAAAAATACCCAACATCGTTCCCCTTCCCGAGCATGAATTTGCATAAGCATACATCAAGCTTGCATTGTCCGGGTGCTGTACATGCTGGTCGCCTAACGCTCCCCCAACGCCACCCCGGACGATCCTCTTCAAAGAATCAGTACGGTCGCACAGTGTTTGTTTGGCACTGGCGACACTCAAAACTACCCCAAGTGAAGCCTCAACTTGATGTTTCTTTTAATTTGAACGTTTTTCGTCCCGCTGGCGAATCGCTCGTGGGAAACGTTCTCCATTGTGCCGTTTGTGTGCAGTGTTAATTTCTTACTATTGTGTGGAGGCTTCGTTTGGAGCTCGTTGTTGTTTTGAAAACGCGACAAGAAATAATTCTAGTGTCACACAAACTCGCAACGGTCGGTTTAGTTTTATTTCGAAGCAAGTTGAAGAGCTGAAACTTTTTTCCAAAAAGTTCCCTCAAAATTTAAGGATGTTTTACGGAATCTTTTTGGGCCAAACAGATTGATAAAATACGTATTGCTTTCAATCGTAGGAAAAGTATAATTAAAACGTAGATAAGTTTGCTTGATCTATAAAGTTAAAAATTACATCTCAACAATTATATTCATTGCAAATTATCAGCCGCAATTCTACGATTGCTATTGTTTTTTTTTTTATTTGCTATTAAAACAAACGAGAAATAAACAAATAAACGAGATACATATGAAGGAGAACAGGTAGCCAGCTGATAAATAAGAAACAAATTGGAATGTTTTAAAAATGCTCGATCAAAACTCGTTAAAAATATTTTTTAAAAAGAACAATACCAATTGAATCCAACACGTACGCTTTTAATTTTTGTCTTTATTATTTACATTTATTATTCACATTCTAATAACATCATTGAACCATTGAAATGTTATATTATATTTAAATGTTTTATCAAAAGCGATGTTTTCGAGTCAACGGTCATACTTAGAAAACATTAAATGATCACGGAAGGCCAACATATCCATTCAAACGGTGTGTCCACAAGCGTGTGACACTAAATGGGTAGACCAAAGGATGAGACACATCGAGACAAAACCAGACCGGGACAAGTTGTAGGCAATGCGCGAGGGATCGCCTTTACGCCAACGCCAGCATATCATATCCCCGTGGGGGAAAGCCAAAGTTTTCGCATTTTTTTTATGCGGCATGCGCCATCCTTTTTCACGTGCCCATCGTGGCAGGAAAGGCAGGATGGGCAGACGGCAGAAACTGTCACAGTTGCTCTGCCAATGCTGCGGTCAGAAGTTTGGACAGTTAGTTTCACTTTTTTATAATTTGTTTTCGTTTCTTTTTCCCCTTCAACATGATGAGCAATGTTTTCCCTTTGGAGAAAGCGCCCGAATGCAAGATGGGAGATGAAAAAAAAACCCGGAAAAAAGAAAACAATCTGCCACACAGCCCGTCAGTCCTAATACAATTGTACGGCTTTGGCGGAGCGGCTCATCCTGGCAGGTAGCGCCAGAAGTTGACCATGCCCGAGGGTCACATAAGACATCGCACCGTCTCATTCGATGAAAAATGACGGAAAAACACCCGACCGCACCAACCAAAGGATGGGCATCAGGGGTGGGTGGATGGTCCTAGGCCGTGGTCCGTACCGCGCGGTCATCCGGTCCGGCGGGCCCTCCCGAGATCAGCCTTTAAATATGTGGCTGGCTTAACTCCAGCAACTCTCCGGTCGCAGATAAGAGGGTGATTTATGATGACAGGTTTCCGGTGCCTTTTTTTCACGTGCTCCGTGAAGTGTGCGCGAATGCCTCACACAAGGGAAAACCCCCCCGGCCAGTGTGTGGTGGAGCTCCCCTGCCCCCCTCACACTCTTCTTTGCATCTTCTGGACGTTTCTGGAGCTGTTGGTCCCTTCTCGAATGTGTGACTCAAAATGCTACCACACGCGTGAGCAGGAGTTCTGCCAAAAGGGCAGCTGAAAGTGTGTGTGTATGTGTGGAGCCGCCGGCGAAAAACTTTCGGTCAACTTGCGAACGCGTGACCCACCGAACGCTCACTAGGCCGGTCAGGTGTTCCCAGGGCAGCGCAAAAGTCCGTTGAGTGCCGTTGTAAATGTAAATAGTCCTCATTGCTCCTAGTGGTCTCGTTTTTGTTTTTCCTCCTTCTTTCCGTATGCTTTCCTCAGATATTTCTCGCCTTGCCTCCCCCACACTTCGTCCAATCTACCACAGCTGAATGTGCACTGAATGCTAATAGAAACATTCTCACCCATGTCTCACGAGATACCTGGCGTGGAGGTCAAGGTTTCGGTGGACTCCCCCCCGGGTGCCGGGCCGGAGACAGGTTGTTTGAGTTTGACTTTACCTTCACCTGGGGGGTCTAAGATTTTTTTTTCACCCGATTTTCTCTCCTCCTCCTCCTTCGAGACGTATTTCGTGGTGATGGCGACGGGCTAGGGTAAAATGTACGTGTAAGAGATACTAACGGTAGATTTCCTTTTTTTCGTTTGTTGTTGCAGTCCTAATGCTCTACGAAGTCGTTGAGTTTATCTATCAAAAAACTCTATGGCACAGCAATAGAGGAAGATACTTGCAACCAACTCACAGAAGAGTTGGCCCA
Source organism: Anopheles ziemanni (assembly GCF_943734765.1). NCBI lineage: Eukaryota > Metazoa > Arthropoda > Insecta > Diptera > Culicidae > Anopheles > Anopheles ziemanni. The sequence goes on along the minus strand of NC_080705.1, from coordinate 22,964,753 downwards.
ATAAGTTTTGAGATAAGCATATTATATTCCGTTGAGAGAATCATACACCAATGTAATTAATTTCCAAAGACCGTTAAAGAGAAACTGCCAATCTGGCGTGAAGTTTAATGCATCATACTTTATTGAAATAATTGCATATTTGAGTATCAGGTCGCTTACTTTTTTTAAAATTGTGGTGATTCATTATTTCCTCTAGTTTTTAGGCTTTAAGCCATTTAGTTTATGGTTTTTTACCTATTGATAACAATGTTTTTAGTCAAAATCTAAATTTTTATCAAGAAGTTTACTTCAGTTTATTATATTGTATTTCTTGGATCGAAACAGGACCAAATTTATTTCTTGTTGGAATCATTTTAATTGAATTTAATTTTAATTTGTACCTAAATTCGTTTCCGTTGCTCATACTTATGTTTTAAGTTACGTTTGTATTATTTAAATTATTGAGGAGATTATTGTATGAAATAAATCAAATTTCGTCAATCAGTTTAATGTTTTTATTCTTGCTAACTTTTATTTCAAAGAGCATGCAACTCTTATTCGTCTTCTGCAACATTGCAACAGCAACCTTTTAAGTCAACTGCTTATTCAATAATTATCTCCACACTGCAGCAACAGATGTCTTATAACAGCCATAAATGTGATTCAACAGTTGCAGAAATCATTCCCGACACACTTCAACGTCCTCGGGGTCCTCGAAAAATCGCATCCAATTCATTCACAGACGACACCACTCGAATAGACGCCACCAGTAGAACACCCGTTGATGACTTATCCTTGGATGACCCTGACTATCCTCACGGAACGACAGGAAAGGACACTCATCAGCGATGGTACAGTTTCCACCAACCGGGCATTGGAAAGCAGCTCTTTCGCCACTTCCGAGCCAGAAGCAGATCGTTTCCTAATTATGAAAGCACTTCCGCGCTGAAATACTTTCCATTCTCATTGAAGCACACAAGGGTAGATCATGAAAGGAATGGTGTGTTTCTTTTCTCTTTCGTGCCCAGCTGCTCTACCATTCCTCCACTGGGAAAGCCGGAAAATGGTGATTCGATTTCGGCCGGGACGGGATTTCATGTGAAAGTCAGCTATGTCCGTCGTTGGTGGAATCGGAGGACAGAAAGAAGAAAACGAACGCAATCCATTCATTCCGTGCACGTTCTGACAATGGACCAAGTCCACCGCGTTACAGACGACCGAAAGGACTTGCGAGACCAAGTGCAACAAGAGGATTGTGAAGTGGAAGTCTATAGGAAATGTTCAAACACCGGGGAAGGGAAAATGAAAAGGAAAAAAAGCCGAATGGACAGGAGCAAAAAAATTAACTCCCCACAAACCGGAGCGTCCTTATCGCCGCAACCATCGGGCCACTTCATCGGAACTCTTTCGCCCGGAATGCGGTAGGTGTCCTTTCGGCTGCGTGCTTCAGCTGCTGCACCACTTCACGGGACGGTTCTTTCTGCTCGTTTCATCTTGAGTTACTTCAACCCATCGGGCGCAAGGTACTCCGTTTCGCAACGAAACGTTACCGGTGGCGTGCAGGTGATCCGTTTAGGTTGGTGGTATGATGGGATTTTTTTTTTCCTTCTGTCTTGTCTTTTCACTACCCGGAAAAGCCTTTTGAGGTGAAGCTTTTTCATGAAGTGCGCGTGTGGCCCGGCGTCGCCGCCTTCGATCGGGTTCGACCAGGTTCGAACTGAAAGTCAATCCTCTTAGAATTATGTGCTTTTCACCTAGCGAGACCTGGTAGCCTTTTTCCAGTTCGATGACGGTGGAAAATGTTTGCCCTTTCTTTTCCCAGCCTGTTTGTGCTTCTCTTTGCTCTTCAAGCAAAGCAAAGGAATGAGTCTAAGTGCCGGTGTCTGGCGACTGCTCGGGACGGAAAGTGAACATTTCCGCGAACAAAACCGGAGATTATTGATGGGCGGAACAAAATGGCGCTCGCCAGGAATGTTGTCTGTTCTTTAAGTACAAATAATGGATAAGTTACGCGAAGATATTCCACCTTGTACTATTGATCTATAAAATCGGTTTAAAAACTCATAATTATTACGACGTAACATTTCCTTGATGCTCTGATTTTATAGTGCGTTTTTCTTCTCAACACTCATTTTCCAACCGGAATCCAATGTGAACTTTTCTCCTCGCCAGAATATCATTAATGTCACTCGGATTGTGTCACCGTTTTCCCTACCAAAAACAAAATACTTTCCACCTTATCGGGCGCACCGGAACAGAACTGATGGGAAATTGATTGATCTCGACGGGTTCGTCCCGGTACACATCCACCCGCCGGTTTGCGTGTTTCCGTGTTGTTTCTCGGGACGACAAACGCCTTATCGAACCACCGCCATCCGCTATTCCATCGTTCCGCGCAACGAACGGAAAGTTTGGTCTGCGCGCGAAGATTGGTAAACAAAATTAATGTTGTCATAAAGTTGGCGCAAGACAAAGCCCGAGGAAGATTAATTGATATTTTATTTCGTTTCGCCTGTCTGGGTTCCGGATGGGAGCGGCCGGAGAACCCTTGGTACCCGCATCCGTTGGGATTTTAGCCCGCGCCAGTTTTCCATCCATTATTACTTTTACCAAATTTTGCCTACGTGATCGTCGTTACAAAGCGATGGTATGATCATGGCGATAGAGGGCAAACTCTACCGTTTTCGAGGACAACGTGGAAAACTCGCTGGCGGGGAAAAGGCGAAACAAATTCTACGATTGCTACGAGCACACGCGGCACCGGGCGCCGGTTCGGAGGCCGAAGCGCGAAAGGAAAACTTGGGAAATGAGCGCCGATTTTGATTTATTACGACCTTCATTAACATCTTTCCCGGGGCAATGTGTCCGCCCCCGGGGAAATGCCCGGCCGCAAACAATCCAAACCGGGTGGCGAGCAAGGAACTGTTCCATTTCGTCGGTTCGGTTTTTCGGGTTTAGAAACCCGCCCGCGCCTCCCATCCGCCCGTCCCGATCCTGAACGGTAACAGGTGACTGAGCATTAAAACCCTCCACGCTCGTGGAAACTTTGTTGTGCTTTCGCAACCCTTCGCAAATGGCGTTCCCTTTTGTCCCTTTCCTAGGAACGATCGATGCAAATGTCGTTACCACGGGACAGGAAGAGGGCAGGTGGTGGAGGCGCTATTCATTGCCCGGCCGAAGAAATGGCAACTTTGTCAAGTCAATTATTCGCGTGCCACTTTGCCGTTGCTCGGTTTAATGATATTTTTCGACGGGACAATCATTCAATTAGCTTGATTTAATGACCCGAACCCGTTCCAGGAACTGGTTGACGACTGGACACATTAAAAAAAAAGAGCGAAATTTTTGCATTTTTGATTTCGTTTCCAAATAAAGGAAATCAAATAAAAGTTTACGAAAGAATGCTTTCCAAAACAGTTGAATACGTAGGTTTGTTTGTTTTATTTCGATTGGATTATTACGGAGAAAAGTAAGATAAAAAACTCAATACTTGTCATTTTAAAAGTTGATTATTGGTATTTTCAAAACCCTAAATTGAATAACGTTGGCCAATTTGTAGTAAATAAAGAACAATTTTATATAAAAATACATAAAAGGATTTATTAGACCTACCTCGTGTCTCACAGATACCACTCCCAATACCACTTTCATCAAAATAAATAGAGGCGTTGTTTAAAACATCGATCTGTAAATTTATCTGAGCGACACAATCAGGCGCCGACACCAAAGTAATACCTCTCCGTGATGGTTTACGCGATTTTGATGGATTTTACCCTTCGTGGAATCCTAAAGCTCGATGAAAAAGCTGTCACGCTGCAGTGCAATCATCATCAACGGTACATTTACGCTCGAGGGAAGAACGTTCAACGAAATTGCATTCTGAGCGAAGTTTTCGTGGAACAATTTCTTTTGTCGATCTTTTCTCTCAAATACTTCTATTCTAGTGACTATATTAAGGGTTTTTTTTTCGATGAAAAACGTTCTCTTTTTGCAAAGATTCCCCAAAGAGATGGCATACACTCCTCTATATCATCCAGGCATATCCTCCTACGCAAAATAGATCAGATGGTAAAGGCGATTCGAATAACATGCTGAAGCCAGACAAATTGAGCGTCACCTTACATACTCATGTCTTAACCTGAAGCGAGGTGAATGATCCCTAGCGATGAAAGCCGTTGTTTTTAATAAGATATTTTTAGAATTTTTAATCAACCTTCCATCCACAGTAGCTCAGATTAATTTTATTTTAAATCATTCCGTGATTTATACCCAAAGAAGTTCTAACATCATCCTAGAGAGTCAACTTTCATTGCAAATCCCAACGAACACGAACGTTGATTATTCTAATTTGTGGACAAATATTTTCGTTTTGCTGATTCTCACAGTTTCCTACAGTCGCGTTAGGTGTATCTATTCTCGAACATTTCAGGGAAAATAAGCCCTGGAAGGCCAAATGATCTTCCGTGCGGCAAACGGCACGCTGGCATACGACAAGAAGCTAATCTTGTTATCGTATGATAATAGCTCAGCTTACACACGACCTCCAAGCAGCCTCCGGGAGGAAACGCTTTTCGCGGTCAGCCACCATTTCTCACTTGAACCAGCACGTGTTCACCAGAGGCCGCCGGAAGTGCACCATTAGACAGGCGACTACATTCCCGTTCGCTACGGGGAAACGTGTATTTCGTTTCTTTGACTTTCCGAAATGAACCCTTCAGCACGAGCAAGGAAAGGTATTCCGGTTCGTCTTGTTTCACGCCATTTGGATACAAAATCACGGATCTCTTTCTACGAAACCACCCTCAGACCGCTCACTCTTCGGTGGGAAAATAAGGTGCTAACGGTTACCGTAGAAGAAATAATTACTTTGATGTTTCAGACCATCAATTATGGCAATGAGTTCGTTAAGTTGCAAATAAGAACCACCCTCCATTGTACCTGCTGCTCTGTGAGTTGTGAGATCTTTAACGAAATGATTCGCTTTATCTACTGGGGAGCTTAAAAGATTAATGGTGGATAGTGCAAGTAATTTCATGTTTCGTTCCGTCTTTAATACAACCATTGAGCAAATCGGAAAAGAAAACACGGAAAGACGATGGTTTAAACCTGCAATTGATTTGGGATTTGTAATCTCTCTAAGTGTATTGATTTTTCGTTTGAGATCGTTAACCTTTATGTTATCTGAAATCAAACAAAACTCTCCACAGAACAGAATTTTCATTTCAGTTGTGTTCAATGCTGATGGTGAGCTTAAATGGCTTTGCCATCAGTAGAATGATTGAAATTTTTTTCAAATAACATGTAATTGTTTTTCAAATAACATGTAAGTTTTTAACTTTTGTAACATGTAATTTTTTTTTAAATCTGTTCAAATTGTACAGAAAAGGGTATTATTACAGATTGTACAGAAAAGGGTAACAAAGATTTTTAATAGAAGGTCTTTTGGGGTAGTTTTTGTATTAAATTTCACATTTAACAGAAACATAGGAAAACATAGTCGCCAAAAAACCCTTTCTTTTCTGTTTTGTTGTGATTGGAACAGGGTAAATTCGAAATTTTATGAGCTCTATAAGCTCTGTAATAAGCTCTGAAATTTAAAGACTGAAAATTTATTCACGATGCATGGTGCAAAATAAATCTTGTATGTATATTATTACATTGTCTTTCTCGCTATTTCGACTGCTATATTCAACTGACACATACTTTTAGTTCTTCTCACTTTTCTCCACCCTTTGCGATATCGTTGCGCATTTTTTACTATAATCAATAATTGAAAAAAAAAAATCTACAAAAAGCCGTTTTATTCAGCCTTCGGGATTTGAGAGCAACGGATCGAATCCAATGAATATGTTACATATTTTACTACACGAACGATTATGCTTCCAATTTATTTTTATAATGCGATTGAATCCAAAATGAACATTGAAGGATGTTCACTTTGTAAACATACTAAAAATAGAATACTGTGAAATAACTAACGTTTGCAACCATCAAAGAGAATAGCATATTTTACTTTACGTTACCATCATTTGCGCGTTGTCAAATGCTACCACTGGCCTGCGCCATTGTGACTGTTATTTTATTCAACCAAAAATCTCCGCCAACCCCTTGCGGTACCAACCACGCTAGTTTCTGTTTACCATGCAGCACAATCGCATACACACACAAACGCGCTTGCAATATGCCAGAATTTGTGCATTAATTATGAGCTGCGGACCGAATTCGGCGTCCATCCGTTCGTCCAAAAACCTGTGCATCCATTCGTCCAGTTGGAAGACGTATTTAGGTCGCCGTCGTCGGTGTGGACACTCCATTTGCGTGAAACTGTCGTCTTGTTTGACCCCTACCTACCAGCCCTGCTCCTGCTCTCCCTGGCAGACGCATCGCAACCTCGTACAGCAAAGTGTTTACCCGAGAAATGTCCATCAGCGCACATCTAATAATCATTCCCCGGAGCGAGTGCGTCGTTAGCATACCAGCAACAACCTCGGCGTACATTGACGCGTACATCTCCACCCTTCTTGGGGCTAATCTGAGACCATTAAAATCTGGCGCAGGCCCCACCAGCACGAAGCCGAAGTGTGCAAACAATGACCATCGTTGGCCAAACAGTTTACCTTTCCAAGTGGCGACCGAATCGAGAGCGCACTCGGTGGCGATCCTTCAAACGCGTCACGGAATCGGAATGGTTGCACAGAGCCGTCACCAGCACCATTATCACCGAAGGCGTAGGTCGCACCGATCACTTTGGCGTTTGAGACAGTTAAATATCGCCCCAACAGCAGGCGACGGTGACGGCGCCATTGACAACGGCGTCGATAGACTGTGTGCAGGGCACGCTTTGTTCGTTTGCGTTTCGTTAATTAAACTCAACTTACGGCCAGATTTGTCCATCTCCAAGATGGGTTTTTGGAGAGGTTTACGGGAAGGAATATTCAACGATAATGAGGCCACATTCGTTAAAACTCCACGTGCGCAGTACAGCACGAACGTCATGATGCTTTTCGTCGACTGTAGGCAAAGTGGAGAGGAACTGAAGGCCTTGTCCTCCTTTCCAGAACGATGCCCTCAACCGGTTGGGTACTTGGTAAGAAAAGTACTTAATCTTCTACCAAGGTTCAGCAGCCGCCTCCGTTTCCGGGGATTATTCTATCCCGGTCGTCGGAGGTTCTTCTACAATTTAATTCCGAAAGCGTCACCTTCAGCTCGGTCTCCCAGAACCTTACGCAACACCCGGACGACTAAGCCTGCCGGAGCGCGTGATCTGTCTTCATCCATGAATTCCGGTGGAAGAATTAACTCCGGCACCTCTTGTGCTGAACAACGTGCTCCAGCTTTACACTTCCCAAGCAACAAATTAAATTTTCACCTAGCTCGAGAGGTACATTCCCTGTTCATCGTCTGGCAGTTGGCATCTCAACCATCTCTCCATGGGCCGTTCCCTCACTCTCGGTATCTTTCCCGCAATACGGTGAAGGAATCATTCGGTGGAATGATTCTGTCGAGCTTCTGTTGCTACTGTCTCCCAGAGGTAAGAGGACCCGGCAGAGCGTTGTCGGTCCTTGGAAAATATTCTCGGGGGCCCGGGTAGGTGCATTGTTGCCATTCATGCCGGTGTCCATCATGGACAGCTCTATGACGGTACCTTGTTTTGTCGGGTATATCTTGCATCATCTCAATTGCAGCCTCTCACTTTCCTCATCATTCCGACGGCAAACATGTAATGCAGCATAATTTAGAAGCTGAATTGCACTTGCCGTCTAACGCCGACGCCTGGTTGTCTTGTTGTAATGATGATGGACATGAGGATGATTTAAAGAAATATATTTCCAAAGGGAAAGTACATCTGGCAGGTGAAACGATGTGGTTACCTGAGGAAAGAGAATTTCAACCCTTAAGCGCCTGATACGAGTGTCTCTCTCCATGACGCAGTCTTTTATCCTCCGTTCTGTTCTCTTACGTCCTATTCTCGTTCTTGATCATTACAAGATGTTCTTGAGTTTTGTAGCAACCCTTTCATGTAGATATTTAAAGTCTGTTTTCTCTGGAAATATTTTTCTTTTTCTCCAATCCGAAGAAGGAATGGAGAAGAAATCCAACGAGTATTGAATCATAGGGGCACGCTTTTGAAGTGTCACCACTTTCAGTTGAATAAACAATTGAACGCCTTCCGTTCCCTACCAGCCACAACAATCATTTGACATTGTTTGCAGTCAACTGTGCCTGTAGGCTTGCGCCGGAGATGAGAGTAATTCGAAGCAATAGCTTCTTACTATTTCACGATGAATGATCAACATGATTTCATCAGAAGCAATTGGAATAGATAGAAACACACTCATGGCGCGTTTGATTGTTCTTCATAATGCTTCGTCGTCCGTTCGGACGTGCCGTTCGGAATTTTCTTTTGATTTATTTTATTACTTCACGGTTGTATTCAGTACTTTATATAGTGAAAAATAAATTCTGCATTTTTCTTTTGATCTTCCGTCCTCCCTTAAAAATGAACCTCTTCAAAGCGACCGAAGCGGATGGCATTAGAGGCACTACATAAATACAAATAAAGACCTTAAGCTATACATTCCAAATGCATAGTCTAACCTTTATGTATACCTCACCAATTTCAACATCAATTATTTTAAAAAGCGTGGCTTGTGAGCATATGAATACACTATTGAAAATGTAAATGATGTAGTAGTATTCCAATTTTAAGGTCTTCTTATCATGATTTGAATTTTAAAGCAGAATGAAACAAACAGTAATTTTGATTTACCATATTATGTGTTTCTTGTCGGAATATTTTCGCAGTCATTGCCATGGTCTGTATTCACAGCTAGCATTTATTTTTAATTAATAGAATTAGCAGTAGGGTCTATTATCCGGAAGAAAGAGACGACCAGCTGACGGACGCGGCTGATAAAATGATAAAAGGGGCTCCAGCAGGGACAATGACTTGGTCGGTTCAGAACAGAGAAAGCAAGCACATGTAAATTTTTTAACAACACCATGTTTAATAAGTTGGTGCTGTTGGATCATATGTTTCAGTAGTTTAAATTTAATATGGAGTTCTTAGTAGGAGTCATTTTAAAGCTCCGTTTTCATTCCTTTAACACATTTTTGGAACAAACTTGAAGTCATACCCAACTGGTTATGAAATTTTACCTTCCTATGTGGGATCAACCCTGCAGGACTTTTACTGCCCTGAAATCGTTTTAAAGCCGTTCCAAAACCGCTCAGCCCATCGGACGGTCCGTCGATCAAAAGCGTAATGCCTCATTTAGGAGGAATTTAGTTTTACGACATTAATTGCTCGCCGTCAGCGTTCCCTCGGCTTACCGTGCCAGCACCGGGAACGGACGGTTCCCTTTTTCAGCGATGCGATAATGAGATAAACATTATATGACTCATCGGAGGGCGGCTTCAAAGCGTCCTTTCGCCGTTCCCAAAGGCGCACGAGAAGGGTGCCCGACCGAACACCAGCCAAGAAACCAGCCAAGACCTTCGTAACCCATCTTCCGTTCCATTAGTCCGAAGCTGCGAGCGCGCAGCTTCGTGTGGCCATTATAATCACCGCCGAAACGCAACGCAACGGTCCGCATTCTTCGGGCATTGCTGTGGCTGGCAACCGGTGCTGGTGGAACCTTTCCGCCGTCGGAATCAGCGGGAGGAGAGTGATTGTTCGTCCTGCCGGTGCGAAGGATCGGTTTCAGTCTCAAAGCCTGCCATGGTTCATTAAAGTCTTCCGACAATCTCCGCCGGAGCGCTAGCGCGCTTAAGTGCTGAAGGGTGCTTCCCAGGCGATCGGGAGTCCGGTGGACAGGTAGAGATGGAATGGTCTGTATCCTTCCGTCCGTTAAAAGCGCGCGTCGCCTAGCATCGGAAGGACCCTCGGCTACCTCTACCTGGAACGCTGTTACACACCTTACGTCGCTTTGTTCTTTTCTTAGAATAGGATGAGAGAAACCTATCCCAGAGGTTGCATGAGCGGTGTAGGAAAGCGGAAAATAGAGACAAGTGCAAAGAAAACAATCAACTCGAAACCCTCCTGCCTCGGGCTCGTGGACACTCCCGGCCAGCGAACTGACCACCGAGTTTGTATCGTTTGCCTACGTCCGTCGGACAATCGGTACAAGGCATTAGCTACGTGTAACAACGGTTGCACGGCGACTCGAAAGGAAAGTGTTGGTCAGGCCAAAGGCAGTGTAGAAATAAGGACGCCCAGAGTCAGCATTAGCGCGCGTCAAAGGAGAAAGCGCTTGGACGGGCGAAGATGGGAAAAAGGGAGTGACACTATGTAGGAGTATGTGTTATGTTTGTTTTAACACTTGAAATTAATTACTATCATCAGCTTCAACCGCACAACAGGCCAGAGCATCATCGCCTCCGGCCATCGGTTCGTCCGCCACGCACCCACCGATTTCTCACCATCATTATCATGGTCGACCGCCAACCGCGCGACGTCCGAAGTAGCTTTACGTACGTGCGCGAGGGGAGGAAGAACAGAAAGCAGAGCCCCACCTCCCCCAGAGAGGCAGCATGTTGTTGCAATGTGGTTCGTTCGTTTTGTCCGCCTCGGCTGGCTTGTTGGCTGGTTTGTTGGCATGTTGGCCGGCCAGTTATGGTTGCGGCACGTCCTGAAGGCAGCCGAGAACACATTGCACGCATACGGTTTTTGTTGTGTACCGGACGACGGAAAGTATTGTTGTTGAGCCTGTTAAATGGGCCTGCTGTGTGCGTTGGCTGTTGAGCTGTTGTTCTTTCTCGTGCCTAAACCACAACCGAACCTGTTGCAACCCGGTGTGCATGAAAAGCCATCGTTGGGTTTGAGATTATTGCAGCTTAGAGGATATCGTTTTGCAAGAAATTAGCTTTATGGACGTTTAGGAAAAAGTGTAATCCAGGTTGTCTTTAATTAATCTTTGAATGGTTTCCAAATGCCACGATATAATCTTGAGCTCAATAACACTCTTGTTTTGCCAACTCAGAGTAAGTTGAATAGGCAGAGTGTATTACTTCGTCATACTTTACTATCATACCAAACTGTTGAGTCAAGTTCTCGTCTAAATTTCTATGACATTTGTTTTACAAATTGGTCTGAAATTGTGGACAGGCTCAGAATTATATTTTCAATTGGTTTGACAAAAGTTTCCACCATTTTGTAATTTGTAGATGTACATTTGAAATAGACATATTAAATTAATTTTAGATTTAGATTATTTTTTATTATGACAACTGAAGTAAAACTTCTAACCCTAACCGTGTTCTACTTAAGTCAACCGTTGCTCGAAAAGCTTGCTACAAACCTCACTCCCCCCGAAACCCAAACACGTGCTACAATAATATGCATGTATCAACACGTTTGTTGTTTCCTTGTGGGCTGTGGAAATATTTTCCCTTTTCCCGAACTCCACGCTCACGCACACCCACCCTCAACGACGACATTTGGGGGGGTGCTGAAAGCGACCCGGAGCAAGGATTTGTTACCGAAAACGTTTAGTCATCACCACATATACGCACATTAATCTTTCCCTCACCGGTCCAGTGTGTCCTTCGTCCTATTCACGACGCCCACCAACATCGGAGACCAAGAACAAGACGTTGCTCTGGAGCACGAAAACACGCAGCGTTCGACAGCTGCTCGCCACTTGACACCAGCAGAGCTAAACAATACAGCCACCAGTGGGATGGAAAGCCAAGCACGGTCACGCAGGGAACGGCCACGACTTCCGTGTCCTAACATTTGGTGCGTGAGGTTAGGAATCTCATTAAAGTGTGTAAACACCAATCAAATTTATCTTGGCCAGCTATCGTTTCGCTCGGTCTCCCGTGCGGGGGCCACACCCAGCCTTTCGGTTCGAGCTTGTGGCTTTTCCCCAACCAACCCGAGAGATTCGTCGGAGTTTCTGCGGGGTTCGGCTGGTGGACTTGGTGTTGCCTGGAGATCAAGGACTGGTTGGAACTCTCCCGAGGGAAGGTCATTTTTCAATGCCCAAAATGAGGCGTGAACGGTTGACTCGATGGCAGAGAAGGGATCATAATTCAACACCCCTATGGCCCAACACCCGCTGCTAAGAAGGTTCGATAGAAAAGGTGGCTACAGGCGGTAAATCATCCCCTGAGGGAATAAGATGAAAGAGTTCCAACATATGACGTTTGGGTTCTGAGAACAAGGACGTAGATTTAGAAACAAAGCTGTTGTTGAGATTTCGAACCGATTATTTCGAAATCGAGATTGGGTAATCCCCTTATGTTCTACATTTTGTTAAGTTGAGAAGAACGATATTACAATCGATTGGATCATTGTCAATAATTAATGAAAAAATTAAAAAAGGGGTGCAAGTTGCTTAATACAAAAGATTTTATGACAGATACACAAACAAAAGGAGATTTTGAAGTAATTCGCATGACAATAAATAAGCATGACAATTGTCGATTTGAATGACATGTTAAATGTATCAACATTAAAATAATGCTTACATTAATTGCAAATATGATAAAATTTTCTACAACATAACAAAAATATGTTTCAATCATTTCAATTAAGATCTATTTTTATTCTTCTCTTTACAGGTGAGTTTTTTGACAATTGTTTCATCCGGCTGCTTCGAAGATCTTTTGCACCGGAAATGGTGATGGTGATGGAAGGAGTCATTGGTTGTACCTATTCCAAAGCTGACTGGAGCTATCAAAGCGGAAGAGTTCCGCCCCATCAACATGCTTCACACTGTCGAAAAGGTCCTGGAGGTTGTTATCAAAGACCAATTGGTGCAATACCTGGACCAGACCGGACTGCTGGCCCGGGAGCAGTCGGGATATCGGGAAGGACATTCCTGTGAAACTGCACTGAACCTGGTGCTTGCGAAGTGGAAGGGGTTGATGGACAGTGGACAGCCGGTGCTTGCAGTTTTCTTGGATCTAAAGCGGGCATTTGAAACAATATCGAGACCCTTGTTGCTCACAACACTTCGACGATTCGGTATTGAGGGGAAGGAACTCAGTTGGTTCAGCGATTATCTGACAGGTAGAACCCAGAGGACAATTTTCAAAAAATCTGTTTCAGATCCCATTGAAAACACCCTTGGGGTTCCACAAGGAAGTGTTCTTGGACCAATTTTGTTTATCATGACATCATGATCATTTTGTTTAAATGACATGAAGCAGGTCTTACGTTCCTGCGAGATAAATCTTTTTGCTGATGACACAGTAATATTTATATCGCGAAAGGACGTGAAACAGGCAGAGTCCCTTTTAAATGCAGACTTGGTGGCTCTGGATGGCTGGTTGAAATACAAGAAACTTGCATTAAACATTAGTAAAACACACTACATGGTGATGTCGAGGAGGGAGTGGATCGGCCAGCTTTCCATTGCCATCAACACGGAACCAATTGACCGAGTCTCCCAGGTGAAATATTTGGGAGTCATTCTTGACGACGGACTTACATTCAGTGCACATATTGATGGGGTCATCGCTAAGGTGGCAAAGAAGTGTGGGGTGATTAGTAGACTGGGGAACAACCTAAATTTTTTTGGGAAAGTTCACCTCTACAAATCCATTATCTCACCACATTTTGATTTTTGTCCATCAATATTGTTCCTCGGCAATCGGACACAGCTCAAAAGGTTGCAAAAAGTGCAAAATAGGGTAATGAGGTTAGTGTTGTGTTGTAGTCGGTACACGCCGTCTGCTGTTATGCTGGATGTTCTGCAATGGATGTCGGTAGAGCAGCGGATAGTGTATCAGACTATGATACTAATATTCAAACTCCTGAGGGGCTTGTTACCGGGGTACCTTGGAGAAAGAGTAGTTAGGGGTTCTGACGTTCACCGGTACAACACTCGAAGGGCTCATGATCCTAGAACGTCGAACTTTTCAACAGTATTTGCCAGAAATTCTTTGTTTTGTAAAGGTATACAATGGTATAACAGCATGCCTAGAGAGATTGCCGAGGCTGCAAACGTTCGCGAGTTCAAGCGCTTGTGTGCCGTGTACGTTAAGCAGGTTGTTAAGTAGCACCCAGTAGAATGTGCAATGTCTCGTAGTTGTCTATTGTGAAAATTTAATGTTTGTAAGCATCGCACTTGTCATCACGATCTCACAGATGATGATGATGAGATTTTTGTTTTGCAAATTTAAATGTAAATAAAAAAAAAATGGAACAACATATCTTTGAGACACGCGCGCGTAAAAGTGGAAATTTGAAGTTGATCTTTCTGTAGGAACTGCATCAGTCGCTCTTGTGCAATCACGTGGCAGGCGCCTCGAATTCATCCATTGATGATATTTTCGACGTGACCAACTGTTTCGCGGATAAGGTTTGCTTAATTTGCCAATCCTGGAAAGTGGTAACTCCCCTCCATATGTTGGATAAGGGAGATACCGGCTACACGAATAGGAGAGAGCATTTTTTGGCCGTGCACTCCGGAGAGCGGTTCCACGACTCCTGTCTTATGGAAGTTGTGCTAACCGCTGTACGCAAGGAAAAGAGAGCTGACTGGTCTTTTTCGTGAAGGGTCACTTTGATCCCACCACTTCGTGATTTGCCTTGGATATTGCTTACAAATATCTTATGATAACTCCGCCATTCTCAAACCTGTGTTGGGGTAAGAGGTGGGACTCATCATCATCATCATGTAGTTGATTTAAATAGATCAATCAAATAACAATGGGGAAAAAAAAACAACTCACTCGCAAACATTCCCACAAACAGCCAGATTTATTTAACTTTGTTTAATCAAGCATAACCAAATCTGAATGAATCCTACGAAAGCGCAGTATGAAACAACAAACCGTTTAAGGTTCGTCCGCGAGCATAATATTTTCCTTTTTCACAAAAAAAAAACTAAACCACAAGTACGAATCAAAGAAGCGGTCAAAACGAGCTTGGGGAAAATCACAAACGGGAAAAAAAGGAAAGGATACAAAACCGGGTCAGGCGGACAGGCGCCACCGGGAGGTGAGCACAGTAAAGCGTTTAAGTACAATACATTTACTTGTACCAACCCCCTCTTCAACACTCTTCTTCACCCACAATGCTTCTTTCTGTATCAACCAAGGGAATTGTTTTCCTCGTATCCTCCGGCCGTTGCACTCCCTTTAAGCGAGTCTGCGTTTTTACTGCTCCACCAATCCATCAGTGTGGCCACAAAAGGGAAACCTCCTGACCCGGATTAGGTTCGCTTTTTTTCGTCAATCCTTCGCCGTTTGGAGGCAAAGCGTTTGTTGTGGTGTTTTATACTTTTTTTACTATTGTTTGTTCACTGCTGCTGTGTACTCTACGTATAGTACCATAGGGAGTATGTTTCGAGGTGTATATAAAACGAAATGCAAAATATTTCGTTTGCACATGTTTCTTCGAAAAATTGTGAAAATTTGATCCTTTTTAGTTTTTTTTTGAATATAATGCAATGGTTTAACGTACAATGTTACATCCATTTTGTTAAGGAATAAATAAGGTTATCTATTCATCGGTTGTGCAAAACCTTGCAAAATTGGCAAACGTCAAAATATGGTGTGCCTGTTCCTTCCCGATGTTGGCGTGGGTCATGAACATATTTCGCGCACTTCGTACCGACGTTCTAGCAAAGCCCGGAAACTTCCTCTCGGTGCGGCTAAACTGGCCAAAAAATGACCGGTCTTTGCATTGGCATCGTCTGGCACGATGATGATCGCCCAAACATTACCGTCCCGCACCATAAACAACAACGTCGCAGGTCCCGTTTTGGGCGGGCAGCATGATCTCTGGTTTCAGTTGTGCGAAACGGATACGCAACGCTCGTTGGAACAACGACCCGTCGAAGGAAGGGACGCCGGGACCACCGTCGGTAGTAGCAGTAATCCATTTCCTCGGAGCACATAAATTCGCTCCGTTTCGTTTCGCGCAAACTTGGGCGTGGGTGGGATTATGCGCCCAACCTCCGACGATTTGGGCGCAAGGCGAGACTGCAAGGAGCATAAAAACAAATACCCACACGAAAAACCAATAAAACAAAAAGATATGCGAACCGTAGGCCTGGGCAGTCGATGCCCGATTGCAAGGATTGACATGATGAACGGGAACGGCGTGTAGATAAGGCCCGTAAGTCGTAAGTAAAGCTGATCCAATAAATTCAATAAAAAATGACCTCGCAAAGCGCCGAGGCCGGGGCCGATCCTCGATTCGCAACCGATACTCATTTTCCGTGGCTTTCGCTTCCCAGCGCCGTGGGTGATCGATCGCCTGCCAGCCCCGCGTCCCGGTCTAATCCGCAGTTTAAATCGAGCAACAAATTGATGCCAAGCCACGATTTCGACCCCCCTCCCCCCTTTCACCATTTAAAGGGTGGGAGTGGCCCCACAGCAGGTTCGATTGTTATCCGGGTGGATCCGCTTTATCGGGCCACGATTTAAGCGTATCGGGCGCATTTTCAATTGAGCGCTGGTTGTTTTATGAATTTGTATCAATTTTTCTGCCCCATAATCGGACGTCGAATGTGTGTGTGTGTGTGTTGGGTTTGCTTTTCGAATGATCCTCCCGAAATCGGTTCGTTAAAGTGCATCGATGGAACCATTTTGCGCTGCACTCCGAAGTGCGTTCGAGCGTGAAGGATTCTTTTGTGTGTGGAATTTTTATGCTTTATTCGTGTCCCCTCCTCCCCCTTCCCCAAAAATCCCTTCGATGGCACACTTTATGAGTTTATGGAGCATTCCGGCACGCGTGTGAAATCGCTTTCGGGCGTTGCATAGTTTCGGTGCACGTACAAACTCACACACACAGAAACCAACTGGTCGCTGATTGCTGTAGTCGAGCATACTATTAAGCGATTAAAATGCATTATCGGTGCTTGATGATGTTTTTCTTTTCGATACGAGGGGGTTTTTCATAATTTTGCTCCAATTTTTTTTTATTATTTACCTCAGCACCCCAACAGAAATGAAAAAAAAAATGTTGGAATGTGCGAATGCGTGCATAACTTTGGTGCATATGGGTTTCAATTTTTTGCCCCCCTTAGTCGGCCAGCCATCTCCATTCCTTTCGACGGGCAAGTACCAGGGGGCTTTTCATTACCGATCACACTCCGATTTAACAATAAATAAACGATACGTTATGTGTGCGCCACAACGCTTTTTATGTTTTCATCCTGGTCATTGCTGGTCAGGTGCTTGCCGCGCGGTGTTTGTTCCGGCGCATTGCATCGTGAAGAAAATGATTGAATTTATGTTACACACCTACAACCCCCACCTCCCTTCCCACCACTGTGGAGTGTCTGTGGAGTACAATTAATTTTAATTACTTCCACCAGAAGCATTTTCCGCTGCAACACGGCCAAACGATTGGTAGGTTTTGTTTTTATTTGCGTTTTTTTGTTTCGTCTCGTGTTTGTTTGCACGAAACTACCATTTTGGCACGATTTACCGGTCGGCACACGTGGAGTCGACGATGGGCCGCATGGAGGTGGGGAGCGTGGGAAGGATGCCGGGTGGTCGGGTGATCCCGCCATCAATCGATTGATGCCGACCGGGGTGTGAAGCTTAACATTTATTGCATTTAAGCCTGTTTAGTCACTTTCGTTTGAGTGATCAGAAAGCGTTCGGTGGTTGCTCGGAGGGATGCACAAAGGTTAAAATATAATTGACCACCTAATTGAAAATTAATTCAATGTGTTTCGTGCGCACGCTGACACGGTGAGGATTTATTATAATGGACACCTTGTTCAAACGCGCACTTGAAAGTTCGTTAAAAACGCATAGCACGTAACATTTAAATCGAAATTCACATTTCATCATAAGAAGGATGGCTTTAAAAATGGTCCACCACATGATTTAATTAATGTTTATCTTATTTGATACCAAATATGCCAGAAGAACAGTTTATGTGGTTTTTTTTTAAATTTCGTTATGCTATGTTTTTGTCAAAAATCATTTCACTTGTTTGTTTCATCGAGATTGTGACAACAAAACACCCAAATTTTATCTCACTTTTGAGATGAAAACAGAAAATAGAACGTAAACCAGATATTTTTGTTTCACAAGCAAGGTTTTGCATAAAAGTTATGTCAAGTTTTACCATCCGCAGTTTTATCTCAATCCTTTTTTCTTATTATAATGACAGTTTTCGGTACCCTTCCCATTAAAGGCTTATTTGATTTTCCTCTTCTCGTACGTTGATGGTGAGTTCTCTCGTGCTGAGAAGGGATTCGAACACACTCAATTTTTTTTAATGATTGTTTTATATGAAAAAAAATTTAAACAAACATTTTACAGCATAAAATAGTGAACAAAAATTACTGGTGAATTTTAAGCTTTCTCATAATTTCACAGTAGGCTTTCTCATAATTTGCACTCGATTCTAGTACATTTGCTTAAAGCCAACACATCTAATTTTAAATACACAAGGACTGCTACCATGTATGTTTTGTGTAGTTAAAGTGTAGCAAGTCTTAGAAAGCCAGAGAAGAAAATTCAGAACTCCTTGGTATCTTCATCGTATCAACCTTCTCAATCACCATTGACTCAAGTAAAATCCGGTGAAAAGGAAAATCTAACTAAAGTCGCCGACAAAGTAAGACACCGTCGTCGGAACACGCTACAGGGTTCACTTGATGTGGGTCCATAAACTGGCACGTCATCGTCATCACCGTTATTAGCGTTGATTACGGGAACAAAGTGTGCCCACGCTTCGTCTTGCGCGCGCGGAATCGTGCCTCGGCTCAAGTGAGGTGAACGTTACTTCAAGAAGAGAAAAACGCCTTTTACTGCGTCCTACCTCAAGTAGTAATCAAAGCACTTGCGGCACTTTTACGCGCCACACTTACTCGCCAAAAACCCGGAGCGACTCGGTCCGACTGACTGAGCCATTTCACCCGCACGACCCCCTCCCATCGCTCCGTTGGCGCAACTTTCGCGTGATCCTTATGATTAATGTCGTATAATTTCTGGCAAATTAATTCCAGATTACGAACGCTGCGGGTGAATGCACATTGGTCAGGAAGGCCCGGAGCAGCGGGAGATGGCCGGAGGGCGGGCCGATTCGATGCGGGGGTCAAAGGTTTCGGTCGAGTGCTCGCATTCGGTTTGGAGACTCCTTCGGGCCAACCCGAGGCACTGGATTGATTTAATCGTTTGTCGGCGCACATTAATTTCCGCTTTAGAGGCCACCTGAGCGTCGGGAGCATTAAAAACCCGGGAGCAAAACGGGAACGGCACACCGCCTCGCGGCGGGCGGTCGCAGAGGGCAGGTGAAAGATGGCGCCGACCTCAAGACCTGCGTTGGGGTAAATAAAGACAGAGCAGTGCGGGTGACAAGAAAGGCGCGTACCGTGGTAACGATTATTTTCCGAGAAACGACACCATTTGCTGCCGCCGAAAAACGCAACCCCTGGGACTCGTTGGGGCGGTAAATTTGGACTTAAATTTTCTCGCACTTTTCCCATGCCTTCCAACGGCTTCCTAAGTACCAGCAGTCTCGGCCCCTTTTTTCCCACAAAATACTCTGTCATAATAGCGGCACCTGCCCGGTGGCGCTTTTCCCTCCCCGAAAGTCGGTGCGACGAACGCGACGGTGTCCTTTGAGGCAGAAATAGACTGGTGTTTTTCCCTGTTTTTCCGGTTTTGTCTTTGCTCACTCGTTTATTTGATTTCATGTTGGTGTTTTCTTTACCGTAACCATCGCTGCTCTCCACCACACCCGTGCCCGTGCGAACTTTTCCCATTTTCCTATTATGCTAATTTAGCTCCCTGTGGCGTAAAATCAATTCTTACTCCCCCTCCTTATTCCACCCACTCCTGTCTACCCAAATTAACCCACCCACCGTGGCCTCGCGGCATACTTTTCGGGTGACATTTCAAAGGATGACACCGGTGTGGCATGGACCCGGGCAAGTACTGTTGTGGGAGATACTTTTTTGGAAAGACTATCCCGGGTGATCCTCACAGCCGAACGAAATGGGACGGAAGCTCACTCGGGCGTGTTTTCGATAGCGTTCGCATTTCCGGTACTCGAGGAACCCGTTTAAAGCAGTGCATAAAGCTTGCTTGAAATATGAAGTGTTGCTATTTATTGTGCCTTGTTGCGGCCGATTCTTCTTTTAAATATCATAAGATTTAAGCAGCCTTATAGACAGTATTTCTTATTCAGCACGTTCAGTTAGATTTGCGTAGCATGGAAAACTAATTTACTAGCAATATTGCTATCTGGAATGCTGATATTAAATTATTGTTTCGATTTCTTTTTTAAGTTAATGTTAAATCAAAATAAAATAGATTTGACAAATTCCTTCAAAATATGTTCTACAATTATGATTTATTCAAATTTATTAGTTTATCATACACGCTGTGGAAAAAGTTTGCAATTTTTTTTTTTACAGAAACCATGTTAACGTTCTGTTAAATGTAGACTTATTTCTACGACAACCATAACGAAACATATTTTCTTTCCATCCTAAGGTTGAGTGTTTAGTTTTTATACTGCTCAGTTTATTTCCCGCTAACAGTAAACGGATTATTAAAACATCACTAAACTTTTTCACCTTTCCTCCGGCTGAACGACTAACGTTACATGCTTTCGTGCCGACATTCACGCGAACACGTGCCTTTCGTGAACTCTGGACTTAAGGCGACCGCTTTTTTCATGGACCTCAACCGTACAATGTTTCCTACGGCACAGTTTTCTGGAGCATACTTCTCTGCGTTTTCTTCGACTTTGCCGACCACATGTAAAGCCAACCTTCCTATTCGTCACACCGTACTTCCCCTCCTCAGCTCCTGGACGACCTTGGTGCACGACACGGTCCCCGAAGGGCATGTCGGAAGCATAAGGAAACGCACATGCACGGTTCCACTTTCCGCACCTTTTCGACATGAGTCGGTCGTTCCTCATAGCACGGTTCGCAAGGCGGTGTGAAGAAAATCATTTCCATGCTCATTTGGCAAACGATAATGGGTTGTGGCCCGAGCCGCAAGCCCGTAAGCCGACGAAATCCCGTGCGCTCGGATTGCACGGATAATTAGAGTCGATTTGCTCGCTGCCTTTTTCCCGCTCGTCCGAAGCGCTTTTCTCCCGTTCGATCCTGTACGGTGTTTCGAAATGTCACACGGTTTGAGAGGCGAATTTTTGGTGATGGCGAAGATTGATGGGGACATACTCAACCCACAAGAATGGTAGATGGTTGGATGTCGCAAGGTCTTGAATTACGAGATGCCGAAAGATCGATGTGTTTGAGCAGAAGGTCATTTTCTGCTGTTAATTTATCAACACGTAAGAAAATACATTTTGTATCGGAGATATAATTTTTCTTATATTTTAGTCGATTTTATATTTTATGTCGGTTTTTTCTATTTATTTGCGTTTACAAATTTGAAAATAAATGATACTAAACTTAACGATGTAAGCAATTCCAACGTATTTGTTGGAAGATTGAAAAACGAAATGAATGTATTTCCCTGGTATAAAATGTTCTATGTTTTTCTACCAGTTATTTCCTTCTGGATATTTACTTATTGCCATTAACTTTCTTTAGAATTGTTTACCCATCAACTGTAGCATTCTTCCATTAAGACCAAAAAGCTAATTAACTCCTACAAATACACCGCGGATTAACATACACTCCAATCAACCCTAATTGCTCGTGTGGAGAGTGCCCTTGTGGTTGTCAATAGACATATTAATTGCGTTTCGTGAAACGATCAACGGTGAATCCTACCCTCAATCCCTAAGATACCGCTTTATTACCTTCGCCCGTTCCTCATTGTCCGCTCGATTCAGCGAAATGTCGAGCCATTTGTTCCGATGATTGATTTATTAGCTACACCTTTTTCCAGCCGTTGTTTCACAAAAAAAAAAAAAAAACATTATCATAACGCAGCTGCAGCAATCACGCTGATGACCCAATTTCTCGGAATCCTTCCCTACAACGGGTTGACTGCCGGTCGTCCGTTGCCATGTTTCGCTTATTGCCATCGCCGAGATTGCCGGCGACAGTTAATGTTACACGGCGTTCGAATATTAGGTCAGCCGGTGGGGCGTACGCTTTTGTGCCGCGCACAGCCCGGTAGCAGTTTCATAATTAATTATATCAATTTATATTTACATACTGTTAACCTCAGCTGCGCCGCACCACCGCAAGCCACCCACAGGTTGGTTCTGGATCCTGGTGGCGTCGTCGACCACCCATCCGGATCCTGCCCGTGGCGTGCGAACAGGCGAACAAACGATCGACGCTGCTGCTTCTACTCAAATGTGCCCGCCGATGGAAACCTGTTCACCAGTTTTTCCTCTACCACCAGATCCGCGGTGGAAGCAGTTGAAGAGGTTGAGGTTTTGAAAAAAGGATAAAAATGGAACCCTAGCCTAACCATACCGCAGTTGGCGAAAGCGCGAGTTTGGGGTTCGCTGAATACCTCAGCCACCACTCATAAACACTCTAATCAGGTTACATGCACATTATGCATTATTATAACCATATTAACGCAGGCCATGTGAGATCAATTCACAAAAATATTAACATGTACCTAAGCATGTCAATGTTGTGGTTTTTTTTTCGTAGAGTCTTTTGTTACTAAAACCACGGGAGTCAGCGGGTCCTAATGAATTCACATCATGCAACAAGCTGCAGCTGGTCCTTGCCAAGAATAGAAAGCTTGTCGAAAGCTCGTAGACGCGTAGAACATGCCATAAAACATGGAAAAATATCATATTTAAACGCACTTTATAGATGGAAAGTTTTTTAGTTTAATTATAATAACTTGATAGTAAACTAGCTTGGTACTCTGTTAAAAAAAACTCCTTACACTGCGTACTTAAATTAAACTTTAACCTTTCAACATATTAAATTCGATTGAAAAGAGTACAAAAAAGTGCACTTCAATTGAGAAACTTGGCTTCAAACAAACATAACGCACATTTGCATCGGCGTAAAAATCGATATCCTACTATCGTGTGTTTTGTGCGTGTGTGTTATGGCTCGTAGTTTTGCATAAAGCAAAAACATTAACCGCAACATGAAAAGAAAAGGTAGGAAAAAGAAATAAATTTAAAGTTCACATTGTGTCCGGCAGCATCGAAACATTGTGTGACACACCGGAACGGCACCGGAACGAGCCGATGGATCTCGATTGCCGCTCAACAACATACGTACGCTGTCAACGTGACATCAGTGTCATCACCAGCATCGATGTTGCCCACCGGCTCCCCCTCCCCGCCACCGATGCTGTTGTCATCCGGTCGCCGTCACCGGTAGCCATTTGTTTTATGCGGTCGCCATAAAAAGCCACAATTTATGCCCAAAACATTTACATGGCATCAATCAAACTGGCAAAATAGTTCGATATCGATCAAACAGGAGGAGAAGCAAATGGATTTTTGCACATTTCTGCTCCCACTTTCCCTTCTTGGCTGTTTGTTTGTCTCGTGTTCGTTCTCGTAAACGTTCCATTTCTATAGTACTGCGGTCGGAATGGACCTTCATCCGGGATGCGGCCGGGACTTTTGGTTCGGCGAAACACCGCTCATAAACGGAGCATAAACATTTTCTCCCACCCCAAAGGAAGCCCAATGCCCGTGCGATGATTTTATCTCTATTTCCACCTTTTTGCGGTTCGCGGGGGGCCAACTGCAGTCGCCCTGCTTTTTGCGAGACGATCGAAACCGACTGGCTTTGCGGTCGGTTGCTCACCTTTCGCCATTCGCCTTCCCGCCATCAGCCGGCTCGACCAAGTCCTACTCGAACCAAACATCAATCTAACAGCGATGAAACACAACCGTAAAGTTGGAATGATGGATGCAATGCTATGGGTGGGCAAAAGTGAGAATTTTTACGCCTCGGTCTACTCCAATGGAGTTCATTTGCGGAGTTCAGTTTCTGTTTAAATGCAAGGGTGATAAAAGATGTTTGTTTCGAAAACGTTCTCAATTTTTTATCACAACGTAATTGCTTTTGTGGCACTGGAATCTTATTTTATTTTATCATGGTTTATGATGTCCTTTTACGCTCATTAACTTTTATTTCGATATAAGACAAGCTGCATGTTCTATATTTTTACTTTATAACCCTTTTCTTCGGCCAGAGACATCTTTTTTCGCAGTTCAAATGCGCTCGTTAATAGAATCTTTCATCAACTGAACAAATCCTGACTATAAAGCGAAAACAAATCGCTTCCAAGCGCCAACAAATAGCATAGAAAAGCATAATTTATCACCTTCTATTCCTTCTCGAACGCTGATTTTCCACGCTGAACTATTCAAACTAGCCTTTCGACGGAGCCGAGTTTCATAAATCTGTCGCAGTGACGGCGCAAGGCGTTGAAAAACAATTTCGCTAATGCAAATTAGAACAGAAGTCACGTTTTATCTGCTGCTGCCACCGAAGCGGTTCGTTTCCTATGCCACGTTCCCGGTGTGAACGGTAAAAATGAACTTTGTTTAAAAGCCTTTTTTCTCTTGCATCACCATAAATGACGGAAACAGAATCGTATTTAAAAAGGAAAAAGGGGCAAAATGCAACGGAAGATCTTCGTTCGACCTCTCAGTTGGTTGCGTAGACCGAAATTGTGCATCGTGGCGAAAAGTTTTGCTGGAGAGAGGGACGAAAAGCGGGGTTATAAAAAAAACTCCGAGCTGCATAATAAACGGATGTATGGTTGATATTTAAATAAGTGAAGCAATTTCCGGCGGTTGTACGGTCCGTCCGAGGCCCAGTTGACGATCGGCCATATTGCATGGACTTCCAGCACGCCAGGGAAACAAAAAGCCCATCAGCGTGGCATCGAGCGAACCGGCAAAGTGAATCGAAAAGTTTTGTGACTTTGTCATCCCCGCCGAATGGGAGGCGAGATGATAGACCAAGATCCAACCGTGGCGTCGGGTCCGTCGGCCTTTTTCCCTAAGGAATGGGGGAGTGCAATTTTCTGCAATAAAACAGCAATCAAACGACCGCCTCCTTCCACCCCAGTTCACCGAGGGTCGAAGGAAGTGGGCCGTCTTTGGGTTGAAAAAAGAAAGATTGAACCCGCGATTGTGCGCAGGGCCGGACGGACGGTGGGCGAAGGTTCCGCTTAATGGCACACAAATGATACCGGAAGAAACTTTGCTGCAATGACGCCAAGGACGCGCCACGTAGGCACACAAACACAAAATGGCGGATGTGCCACTCTCGGACAAGTTTGCTGAAAGCTCCACAAAAGGGCCCGCACACTTTATTGAACGCCACACGACGCTGTCCACGGTGTCGGTGCAACTATATGAGATGCAGTTTTATGGCGGATGCTGCAAGTGGCGTGGCATTCATGGTCCATGAAAATATTTAGAACCATTCTGGAATGGTACCACTTTGGAATTTTATTGCACGAAACAATGTGAGTTTATTTACATTAGAAACTGTTTGGTTGACTAAAGCAACCAAGTACACGGTTTATTTCATACTGCGGCGTATTTTATTATTTTTTAAAGGTTACATTTTATATACGCTTTCTAGCGCACAATTGCTTTTTAACTTACAATTTGTATTTTGTAAAAATATAAAATGAAAATTATTCCTATTGCTTTACACAGAGCTAGCGAAACGATAGAGAAATGAATTAAAAAACTAAAACACTCCAAGATATATTCAACAAACACAGAGTAGCAATTTACATATTTGGATATAGTGTTTTAAAAAGTGCGGTCAAAAAGAACTCTAGATAGCAAGATACATGTTTTTCTAAATCATTTTCTTGTTTTTTCTTAGCAGTACATTTTCTTCTAAATTAGAACCACTTAACAAATTCAATTTGATTAATACCGCGTAACCCGTTTAATGATTTTTTGATAAAAACCACTTAGGCCGTTCACTAAAAATGAAAACAAGCGTTAAAGTATGTGTTGTGTTGGATAAATGCATAGTCATTTAAAGATTTATATGAGTCATTTATCTGCATATCAACAAAAATTGCCAAATGCTAGCAAGTTAAAACAGCTCAATGATCTCGTTATAGAATCCTTTTCAATGAGAAACAATTCTCACCAAATATTTAAATATCGGAATGGTTGATAGAATGTTCTGTTTTTTATATTTATTTATACTTAAAAAGGGTGTGTTTTACTTCATCAGAAGGAACTAATTCTCATATTACCTAACTTATTTAAGCACTAAAATTTATATGCGGTTCTGCTGCATGAATTCGTTTCTGCATAACTCCGTTTTTTACTAAGAGTGGCACATTAACACACCGATTCATTGGATGGACATGACCTGAAATGGTTGGTCTTATACGAATAAAACGGATATGCTTTGCACATATTCGCATATCATCCGCTTTTGTTGTTTTTAGTTATCTTTCCTGCGGGTAGTTTTCAGTTCGCATTTGGATGTTTCACCTGTAAGAACACTTTTTTTATGAAGTTTATGAACCAGACTATTTTATTCCACATTTCAGTAGGTCATAGCACCCTGCTCGATTGGAGATTCAAACAGTTTCTGTTAAAAAGATTCTCGATTTGTTTTGATTCCCCCATCACGTTAACAGACAGGGAGAGTTATTTTCCACAAACGGTTCGACCAACATAAATTCGGCAATTTCTCACATTCGCTTGAATTTGTTTTATTTATTTTCCTTTCCTTTTGCATCCGCACTGGCCCGGATTCGGGTGAGTGATGACGTCGTTGAAACCGGTCCAGTGAAATTGCGTGGAAAACGGGAAAAAAACTGCGAACCACCGAAAACCACCCATCAACACTCAATTTCAAACTGTTCCGTCCCGTCAACCGGGTTTGGGTGGCGAAAGATGGGATGTGCTTTTTTTTAATGGATGAGGAAAAATAACTCGCCAGCAAAAACCCACGGAACTGTGACGCCTCCGCAGGCCAGAAGTCGAACGGAAGGCATTCGAAAGTGGGTAAATTGCAGTGCAAACAACATTTTTCATTTCCCACCCTGTTCCCTGGCTTGACGGCAACAATGGCTGTGGCCAGATTGATCGCAAATTTCACATATCAATCAAGTTTTCACCGGGAACACCCACGCACTTTGCTAAGAACCGTCAATCCATTGACGATTCAATTGTTGGTAGAAGTTTTACAACCCAAGAGACGACGATGAGAAGCGTTTACTTTCTCTTACTGAGAAAATCCAAGCTTTAAATTGGTAGTACGATAGCAAAATAGCCATTTGCTTACCAGCTTTACGGTATTAAAATATGAAACCCTGAAAGCGAGAGGGTTCATGATTTATACGATAACATCGTGAACTTCATTAGGAGGAAATTCAAAAAGACACTTTTAAGTGCCAAGGGACGAGTAACTCCAGAACCATTACGTCCACCGCGCGGTTTACACTTTTCTTCATCACTCGGTTACGGTATTTTCCCACCGAGTTTAAGGAAATAAGGTCCTTTGAACAACTCTTCGCGAAATACAACAAAATGTCAACGGGTGTTTTTCCTGTGAAAAGCCACCTAAACTGAAGGAAAATGTTTCCGCCCTGCTACTGCAAAAGGATTTATGTCAAGTACGAGCCGTCAGCCGGGTTAAGCGACGCGTCCCGTTTCATTTCATCCATTTCCGGGTGAATTTGCTCCTCACTTTCTTCACGGTTTGACCTTCTGGCGGAAGTTTTGTATCCGGTGCTTCGCAAAAGGCTTGGGAAAGTAGAAGAAAATAAAACTCAACCCAAGGGTTTCATCCCTTCGATCACTCAGTGGCGAGTGGCCTCGCTTCAAAATGTGTCGATTATTGTTGCTCTGTGAAAACTTTTCCCCGAGTGAAAGTTTTCACGAAGAATGTTTTCCTCCCTTTCCGAGTTTTATTTTCTCCTCTGCTTTTCTCCGGTTCGACTTTTTTGAACAATTGTTCGGCAGGGCCAGGTTTCTTTTTTCCACCCGGAGTGATTTTGATCACATTTATTCACTGCCAGACTTTTGTCCGTTGCTGCCGTGGACTTGATCCCATTTGGGGGTTTTCCGATATTTTATTGAACCCAATCGAAATGGTGCGAGCCCACCGCACCAGTGCTCCGGGAAGGTCCTGCGAGCATTGACCCAGACTTCCACGCTCCTCCGGTGTACCATCACCTCCGCTCCCCGAGGGCATTAACTTTCTTCCAACTGTTTCCATGTCTTCTTAATCGGCGTCGTTTTCGACGTTGGTGGTTGAAATACTTTCTGTTCCGTTGTTTCCATTATTTATTTTCTTTTTTACTTCGTTAAGAATCGAATAGCTTTTTTTTTTGGTAGATAAGAGAAAGTTTAATCGAAATGCTCAACCTCGAACCATAACTCGATGGAAAACAATTGAAGTTTCACCACCCCGTCGCAGTCCACCCGCGGGAAAGCTACTTCCGGCCAATCGGGGTAACTTTTAAGGCGCTCGTTAAAAAAAAAACAGTATATATTTTACCACCACCCGGCGGGGTCGGAGTTGGTTCAAACAGTTTCGGCGAATTATGATATTTCTAACTTTCAAAGATGACCAACAGTCGCTTACGCAGCCCCCGGCTCAGAGCAACCGCCCGCGGCAACCTGCGCCTTTCCGGCCGGACGAATTTTATCCATATCTCATTTCAAAGGCCCGAAGCCCGAACTGAGCCAGCAGTAAACGTCCGGCCGAAAGGAACCGTTTCGTAAAAATGGTATGCTCCTTCGGATCGGGCGCAACCACATGAAAGAGAAAATGGAAGCGAGAGAGAACATCCGCGGTGGATGTTTTATGAAGCTACCGTAGGCACAGGAAGGAAAACAGAGCCAATATTAAATCGGACAGTGCGTAGCTTTCGAGGGATTTAAGTTAATTTTGCATGAATTTATTGCAACACTCGTTGGGCTAAAGCGGAAGAAAGTTTCTCTTCCGGTTATTACCGATTGTAGGAAGTAAAGGAATATTAAGGAAGATTAAAAGAGCTACTTATATGGGCTGATTTGGTGAGCTGATTAATTTAACTCTTATTATTTCGGTAGCACAAATCAATGCCGATGCTTAATTATGATATTTCAAACACTTTCAACTCCTTAATCTTATATGATGAAATTTTCTTCCGATTTAATTCATCACACGCTTCACGCTATATTTCTACTATGACACGTGCCATTCGTAGGTTTTATTACGATGTTCTTAAGTGCCTCATTTACGACACACAATTTTCATCATATTTCATAATAAAATTTAATGAACACATATACTTACTAACCAATACTCCCCCCAAACCGTTGAAAAATAGGACCTATTCGATCAATACCGGTAATGGTGTTGATTTCTTATGAAACCGTACACATCCTTACGCCAACGCTCGATCTTGGACGATAGAAAGGTTTCGGGGCTATATGTTTCGAGCAAACATTTGCTGCTGCCTGTTTAGGTAAACAGATAAAATACATTCAAAGCCGCAGCACACGCGTCTACGGGCACGCCCGACTACACCTACGTAGGTAAATACTTTCCCAGCGCAAAGTTGGCAATTTTAATTAAAATCAAACAATTATCTTCTAATCTGATGCAAGCCCGAAGCCCTCCGGTTGCCGGTTGCATGAAAAATCAATAAACTCTCGAAAAGTAACGCCCGCCGCCGGGCGTCATGTAACTGTGCATGACGCAGGTGAAAAACTCCCGAGGGGAAGTCGAAAAATAAACCCACCCAAAGTCAGTGTGACCCCATTTCACTCGTAACCCGGGCGGCAAACAGCGTGGTTTCGTGTTTTCCTTTCTTCTATTCCGGAGCTGGAAACAAATCGGAATAAAATGGTCCTACGCTAACACGGGCCACAAAATCCTGGAATGGTTTGGTGCACGCTGGGTGCCCATTTTGGAGCAGTTTCGTCCTTTGGTCACGTTGACTTAGGACCGGCAGATTTGTTGGGAAAACACCACTTGTCTATAAGGCGTGCCCCGGGGGCGATGAAAAAGAGTGAATGTTTGAGATCGTTCTGCATGGTATAGCATATAGAAAAATGATGCTTCGTTCGTTAATCTTAATCCAATAAGAAGTATAAATAAGAGGATTTATTTTGTGGATATCGATAAAACATCAAAATTGTTATTTAACCATGTAATCATTTGTAGTATCAAAATATTGATGACTAATCGCTTACTGAATTTCGTCATTAGAATATTTTAACAATGAATACGTGTTGAACAGAAATTAAAGCTGCTCTTAACCGAACATGCTGTCACTAATCGAACTTCAAAAAATTTAAAAAGCAACTCTTCAAATTGTAATATTAGGGAACTTGAAATGAAACCGATTGTTTATTTAAAAAACAAACTTTAAAAAAAGAAAACCATGAATTTGGTATATTACAATGTAATCTATCAACCCTAAAATTGCTCCAATTCTACGAACTTCGTTGGGTCCAAGATATGTTTATTGAAACCAACCATCTACAATCATTTCCCACCCGGCAACCGTAATACGCCGCCATTTGACGATAAACGAGCCAAAGTAAATAGATACACCTCAATTTACTCGATATTGCGGGCCACAATCGGTTCTGTGAGCCTTCAACTGCCCATTTATCACCAAACGATATAAACGTTGCTCACTTTTCGCTGTATGCTATTTTTCGTTGCCATCTGTCGATACGGTTTCCCGACCCTAACCACAGAAGCAACGCGGAACGAGGTCGAGCGGATCGCAAGAAATCAACAAAAATCGAACTCTTTTTCGGTTATTCCCGGCAGGGTTCCTACTACAATCCAGACGCGGGGTAAGGGAAGTTTTCGTGGAAGGTTTTTGTCGACTGTGAGTAAACTTTTCCATTGGATTGATGTTTCATACAGGACGCCCCCCAAGTATATTGCACCAAGTCGCGGTTGGAAAAACCTCGTCGTGATCTTGATTGTTCACCATCGCGTGCCTATGGTTCTAAATTGCATGTTGAGCTGAACCTTTTACTACTCTGCCAACCGTTGGCATTTCAGGACATCCATAAAAAATATATATATGCACACAGTTCGGGATTGATGTACACTCGCTAACGATAGGATATATATATATTCGCCCGCTTTTCAGCAAACGGTTAGGCGACGCCATTGCCAAGCGTTTGCGTTTGAATCCCGACGGTTTTGTTTTTCCCAACCCATGAGCATATCCTTCAACCCAAGACAGACGCAGCGTGGCCACCGCGTTTCCGGTGACGAAATGAAGCGAACCTAAACCTTCATGCGGGCGGATAAGGAAACGTGCAGTTTGAGAGGAGTATAAAATAAACAATGTCATGAAATATGCGATACAATATGCCTTCGCTCCGCACTATCGCTTCGACGGTTCATCCCTTTATTCGCACACAAAAAGGGTTGATGGGGGTAAATGAAATTAAACTATTCAAAAGAGTAACGAGCGTATGATAACAAGAGAAGTTAAAATATAAAATCAAACCTACAACATTAGATCATGGAAACGAACGACCGCGAGTGTTATTACATCATTCAGGGTTCTACACAAACTTAAAATACTACTCACAATGATTGGCTTGCAGAAATAAAATTAATTTTCCAGTATTTGAAAATCAGAATTGCGAGAACAAATGACGAAACAAAAACCGTAAATGTAAAAAACTGCAAAAAGAAAGATAAAAATAGGTTGAGAGGACAACAACGTAAGCACAAAGTGGCTAGTAAAAACGCGAAACATGGCATTGAATGGTAAGTTTATTTCAATCCTTTCCTTTCGATGCCACATTCGCGACCCTTCTGGCCCAATAGCAGGGTGGATCAATTGACTTGTATTTTTT
The DNA here is from genome assembly GCF_943734765.1 of Anopheles ziemanni. Lineage (NCBI taxonomy): Eukaryota > Metazoa > Arthropoda > Insecta > Diptera > Culicidae > Anopheles > Anopheles ziemanni. Next base: position 22,933,105 of record NC_080705.1, on the reverse strand, counting down.
GTCCCTAGACACGCCGTACCAGCCTGCTTCAAATACATGTACGTATGTGTGTAGTATCACATTCTCCGTGCCCATGGCAAAAGCAAAACACTGCAGTAAAACTTTTTTGCTCGCCCCAGCTTTGTCAACCATTTAGAAGGACATCGATCAGCGGTACTCGTCTCTGGCTGAATGCCATCATCGTCGTTTTGTGGCGAACCATGTTTGATAGGGTTGATGAGAAGTGAAACTAGTTTTTTGGGTTGACGCTTTGATCGATTTGCAACTGTTGTTTCCCAATATTTGGTGAAAATCCATTTGATTCGCATGGTTCAAAAATCCCCCTCGTAAATCAGAATAATTCAAAAGGAGTAAAGATTCGGATGTAGTACGTCTATTTTACTTCAACTTCTCTTTATTGAAGTACATAAACAATATAACTAAATCTCATCAGCAGTTTAGAGCCAATATATGGACGCTCATAATGTTGAGTTTTTAAATTAATGGAAATAAATAATAAAACATTTATAGTGCATGTTGAATTATGTAAAACAAACATTTCTTTTGTTCATTCCGTGTTTTCCGGCGGTAGAACAAAATGTGGCCTCAAACATGAGTACTAAAACATGAAAAAATAGAAGAAATCCTGTATTGAGCACAAAACATGAAGAGTAGGAAATAAGATAAAAACTAACAAGTGGGCAAGTTGAAAACGTGATAAAATTTTCATCGCAAACAAATTGGATTGTTGAGGTTAGTCAGTATTTTTAGGCACAAGAGAGGCGAGGGTGACAGGGAGTGATAAACAAACAATGTGAAAATAACGAATAGTGCGAAGGGGAGATAGCGTATCGCCCACACTTTCCAAGCGAATCCGGCAATCCGAGCAGACCGGAAAAAACAAAAATAAAAATAAAACAGATAATGGACTGACTGACAAGCATCGTTGAGAATGACTTTAAATTGAACACACTCAACGGGGTAGAGAATGAAAAAAAGCAGTTTGAAAAAATTGCGGCAAAAAAAAAGAAATATTGTAGAGCAAAATAAACTCGTCCACGTGTCTGTTTCCACCAACTCCACAGAGACGTGCGCCGGGATTGAAACAAACAGCACTGATTCGCTGATACCGGTCAGATTGGAGTTAGTTTTGAGCACGGATGGATTAAAACGGGACGGTTTTTGTGATTGAATGTACACGAGGTGTATGAATATTTAAAAGGCTTGAACAAACCCCACCCCAACGCTCATCAGCCGTTAAATCCGCGTACGGGATTCGAATGAAACATTGATTTTGTTTAAAGTTATTCAAACACAAATAAATGGAATAGAGTGCAAACAAGTTTGTATTATATAGAAACTTGCTTTAAATTTTTCAAACACCTAATGATACTAAGTTCAATGCAATGTTTATAAATTATGTTAGACACTCTTAGCTTTATATTTATTTTTAATAATTTTTGCTCTAAAATGAGTTTTGTTATAACAGATTATTTTTTGTTTTCTTTCTTGAATATCTTTTCAATTGTTTTTTCTTTGCAATCTAGAATATTTTGTCTTACAAATATTTTAATTTGTGAACTTGCGTAATCGTTTAAATCAGTTTTAATTCACAAACTATGCATATCTTTTTAAAATATAATCAAATTTATTCAAAAACACCTAATTTCGATATTATTAATTTCGCATAGAAAATTGTTCATATAACATCACAACATGAAATCTATTCAAATGTCCCTAGGACACATTTTAAACTTTTCCTAATGCGGCTCTGCGAATCTCCTCGGTTCACTGCTTAGAGGATGGCCAACTTTCAACTCTTCGACGACCCTCTCAACACGATGCAAAAGAAGCTTCGTCAAAGTGTGGTCGCGTTGCAACTTCTTGGAAACAAACTTCCCGAACATGTTTGCCTTCGTGTGCTCCCACTACAGTCGCTCGCAGCAGGGACGACGATCCTTCGGAAAACTTTGGTCCGACACAAATCCCGAACAGGAATGAAAAACATTGCAGTTCACATTCCGCAGGCACTTGATGCCGTTTGATGCTCGTTGAGTTGTGGCGAACGGTGGAATGCGATGCCGGCAAGGAAAGCAGTGACGTACTCTTTATGTTTGCTACAAGTTTTTGATGCCCCCTCGAGCATAACTTAACCCACCACCCGGAAGCTGAAACCCTTCCCGTCACGCGCTGAACATGAGATTGCTTTGGAGATTGCTTCGAACAAGCTCCCGGCAAGTTTGAGCATCTTAGACTATCGTTATGATATTAACTTCAGGCGAAAGTTTTCACAAATAGAGGTCAGGTTTCCCTTCTTCGAAAGCGCTGACCATTTTAGTGCGATTTTTTTCCTCTTGTATTGGCTTCGTTTTAATCAACTTGCATACACTTCACTTGCAGTTCTGAGGTCTGTGCGGGATGTTTCACTGACCGAACACAAATCGACCTCTAGAACCACACCGGGTCAGTTGGTCGAACTTTCCATCAGTGTACACTTTTTTCCCAGACTATTAAACGCTTCGCAACGTTGTGTTAATGGGAAAATGTAAATAAGGTGAAATGGTTTTATCGTTTTCCACCCACAGGAAAGTTCTTGTAAAATGTTATAAAATTAGCTCTCGACTGGAAAAGACAGTGACCTGAAAAGAGCCAATTCGATATAACGTGTTGAAGAGAAATTAATATTCAACGGAGCATTAACTGAACATTTTGTGAAATCAAAATTAAGCTATATTGTTAACCCAGATATAAGATTAAATGGAAATAAAACATTTAATTTCAGATGAATGCGTTCAAAGTACGTATTCAATGATAAAAAATCAGTAATTTTGGGATTGAAAACGATTTTCTTACTACTTACCGGAATAAAGATACTGTTCTGCTAATTTTGAACAGAGAAAATATGATAAATTTTCTATTTATGCTTGCTGAGTTTGAGCTTTAATAATCATACAACCCTTTTCTCCTTCACTCTTTACTTTCAGATAAGATATAAAAAATGGTAGACGATCTGAGTTGATAAAAATGGATTACAAGGAAATAATATTGTTGCTAGTAAGTATTTTTTTTAATTTTTTCAATACTGTTTTCAAGAATACGCGTTACAGGTACACCAACCCGCTTAAGATGAGTCTTATGATAAGAATCTATTCCTTACTTCTAAAACGCGGTATAGCTGGTTTTTTTCTCACATTTATCAAGATCTAATCTGTTTTAAAAAAATAATGATAATTATACAAACTTACTTAAAAAATAATGATAATTATACAAATGGAAAAATAAGCTATCATTAAAATGTTCTCAATAGATACCATGTTATTATTAGCTCCCAACACGGTAATTTTCATTTAAGAAAGGTGAGCATTCTGTTATCAATGATGATAATTGCCTAGTATAATGGTATCGTTTTCATTTCATTTCATTTAACACGTTTCATTTAACCCTTTTTCCAAACTTCACCCGGCACATGGTCTGTCCTAAGGGTGGCACATTATAAAATCAACCACTCCAGCAACCTATTCAATGTACAATCAGAGCCTTTGAGAGCATTCTTTTCGTTCAATTTGCTTCCACCAGCAAAAGAAAACGAAAACCCTTCCGTACCGTTTGCACTCAACTTCAATCTACCCACTCAGTGTCCCTCTTTTAAACCTATTGTACTCAGCGTGAGGGTTCAGGATAATGAGCTGCGGAAGGAAAAAAAGGATTTGAAGAAGAATGCGTACGCCGAACGTCACAACCATCGACATTGTTGTGAACTAATTTACCTACAAGACGTCAGCCGTTTAAGATGGCCATTCGGGCGTTAGTTGAGGGCATCCGGTGGGCGTGGGTGTGCTTTTGTTTTTCCACCCAATGTTTAGCGTTCCAAGTAGTCACTTCCGCTAGCAGGCGGAGTTCTTATCGGGCGCTCCACAATCAAGCGGGGAAAATGAAGCGGGACCGCTGTTCGTAATGGAGAACAATATCGCTTCCATTGTTAATGCAGAAACAACATTAGCCGAGATTTTTCGGAACGGATGAGAAAATCGAAATCCAGCAGTTTGGTATTTTGTGGGGAGATGGGAATTTGTGTTTACCAAGGGAATGCTCCTCCGGTTTCGACGGATTCTAAACGGTTCGTTCGCTTACGGAAGCAGTTCGTGATGTTTGCGAAAATCCAAAGCAAAATGCAACCGAATATTTTTGAGCCCCCGGGTATAAACATGCACACCAAGAGCAGTAGCGGGAATCTTGTGGCGAGAAAATGGTGTGTTTTTGTTTTCCCTTCGCCCAAGGCTCAAGCTCAGGAGAAAATCAATAGCTCGGAAAAGTAAAAAGACCCTCCTGTGGGAAAATCAAACCAGGCCTCGCCCGAAAATTAAACAATACCCGATTTCCATCTCCAAAGCCGGGAAATCCGATGGAGCGACAATGCTGTAACGCTTCTGCTGATTGTTGATTTCGTTTTCCCAGTTTTTTTTCTCACTCCCGTTGTTCTCTTCGAACGAACGCGCCTATCTGCTTGTTGATGAGGCTTTGAAATGAGGCGCGCTTTATCTTTTGTTTCTTGTTAAAGCCAAACCGATATCTGATGTTGGTTGACTCACCCGCCGTGCAGATGGTGTTCGTGATCGGGGTGTCAGATAAAAATCAAGCTCCCTTTCTTCTGCAGAGCACTGCCCCTGCCTCCACTCTCCGACGTACAACCGATGAACGAATTAATCAAACTTATGCAAATATTTACCATTCTATCAGATCGCTCCCGGCGCAGGTATGCTCGCTCACGGCCGAAGCCGTCGGACGCAAATGGATCGTTTACAGAAGCAAGGCAAGACAAACATGGGGAGTAAACGTTGCATAAACGCAACACCGCTTTCTTTCTGCCGTGTTTCATTTTTTCCACCAATCTGTTGGCAATCAAAACGTGGTTGAGGAAATTTGTTGAAGGGAAAAGCAAAAGGCCCAATGGTCAGAAAAAGCAATAATTAAATGCAAGGAAAAAGAACGTGGCCAGGCAGACCAAACCAAAATGCAATCAAATAAACTGGGTTGGAACAGGTACTGCCACAAAAGTAGGTCGATTACTCGGCACCGAAATATGTAAACGGATGCCGTTATTACAATTGCGGATATTTGTTGCATTAATTGATTGGTGATTGATGGAGATTTTATCTCGATCCGAAAAACGTGGGAAAGGGTTCATGAACGATCAGGTGATTCTTCGTAGGAGAAAACGATTGCATAAGCAAAGTAGACTTGATTCAAAGTAAGTAAATCCTAAAATAACTCAAAAACTATCAGAAAATATTATTAACTAGTTTTCGCTACAACCAAACTTCCATCTCGCCCTTAGTTGGAAATTTTTAATGATGATTACGTCCTAATGTGTATTGCATAAGCCTTTATTTTTAGCAACAAACAATAATACACAAAAAATATATGAAAATGCTACCACCAGCTGTGGCAGGGAAAAATCGGCAGCAACTCGTGGCTCAGATTTGGCCGAAACTTTCGCCATGAAACTCGCTCGTTTCATTAACCGAACGACCCCCGGGTGGATTGAGTTGTTTCTGCTTTCGGTGTTCGATCGCACCCTCCCACCAACAAACAACTAACGCCCCCGGCAGGACCGACCGTTTGCCGAGCAGACAGCCCTAGGGGCGAGATTCCATGCCGAGGGATTCGCCCAAGCGACTTTTAGTTTCATTCTTTCGAACGGTTTTCGTTCCCTCGGGAAAGCAAAGAAAGCTAGATCTGCAACTTTGCGTAAGCAGAAGCCCCTGGCCAGAGCCCGGGTAGGCTGTGGCCGTGACCGCTTGTTGGCCGTAGGCTGGGTTAGTATTTGAAAGCATCTGCATAAAACCCCACCACACTTAACCAAGACCGGCCAGGTCGGTCGGTTGCTCGACCGTCTGCTGGCTGAAAGTGTACCAGTGACAGTTGGTATAAGAGCCTTTTCAAATCAGCAAGACGTGATGATTTCCTCCAGATATCAGTGAACAAGGATTCATTTTGTTTAACAAGCTTTAACAAACCTTAGTCTAGTAGTATAAAACCAAATTTTCTATTTACGAAACAAGAAGTCAATGAGAATAACCATGTCTTCAATTTCTCTACCGTTGAAGATTTCATACTAAAATAGAGCACTTGGCAATAGTTTGTCCCTGAAACGTTAACACAGAGAGAAGATAAAATTTAAGAGGTTATGAGCCGGTGTAAAATAACTAAATTTAATGCCATCGATATTAACATAGCCCTATCCGATAACGAGCTTCAGCTAGGGTACCAAGATGACCGTCATTTAAAATCGTCCCTCCGGGGGTTGACGACATATCCTTGTTGCTTCATGTTCTAGCCAACCTCTACTCGGTGTGCAGTTTCTTTGGCCATCGGTACACTTTCCGATAGAGCGCTTCCTTCCAGTCCATCCCGACTAAAGATACACCGAGCAGATAAGGCAAACAGTATCAGAAGCATTAAATTGAAAGCATGTGCTTCTGCGAGCAGTGGAAGGAAGCAACCTTCCGGACCAAAACCAATCGACCCCGGGGACAGGACGGCGATGTTTCTTTTCTCCTGATTCCGTAAGCCAGAAAATCTGCACCTTCACAGTGGGTGGGCATCAATGCCCCCCGGTAAAATTACACTCCCTCCCAGTGAAGTGTAAGCGAAGGCACAAGGCTCCGGAACAGGTTGCTTCGAAATTGATAATCGAGCTGGTCCGGAAAGCTTCTGCTGCTGTTCGGCTTGCGGCTTCTCGAGCAGAACATTCTCTCCGTCCTAGCATTGTCCTTGCTCGGCCCCCCCTAGCAGTAAAGAGCTATATTTTACGGGCCAACTCCAGATGGAAGATAGCACGGATGGCCTAGAAGGTTGCCGGGATGAGCGCCAGAGTATCGTCGGATTGTTAAGCTGGGATAATGCGATTAACATGTTGTTGTACAGTTTAGCTTCATAATGAAAAAGACACCAAGTGGGTTTTCGGCCGTCCATTTGTTCAACGTGTGTGACTGTGTGTTGGGGAGTGTGGTCGCAAACAGGAGAAAGCTTTCCAACCGAAGGAGATAATTTATTCTCTCCGGAGTCGGCATGCCGCTTCCGCATGATTAGGCAAATGAAGCCGATCATATGCTTCGTTTAATTCGTTATTTATTTTTCACAAAATCGAAAGGATTTCCTCAAGTTTACTTCCAAAATCAATTTTAAGCCACCGAATCGATTCCCTTACTGCGCAATTTTATAGTCTTACCCAAATAAATGCCCTTTAAAGGCATTAAATAGCCTTCGAAAACTTTTCAAAAGATCATTATGTATCCCCCAACAAATATTCAAAAGTCGGTTTTTTTAAGTCAAATGATATATCTTAAATAATCAGACGATTCTGATTCAATTAAAAAATTATATTTTCTTAAATCTTCAATGATACAAATGATACAAAATAAACAAAAATACAGTTTATTATTGAATGCTTAAGATAAAATTTTATGCTGTCATTCAACGCAAATATATTTGCCGCATAATGTATATGGTATGTAATTATTCAGTTCACACAATTGTTGGAAATAAAAAGTCCAGACGTTTATTATTTAGTTTTACCATGTTTGCACCATCTACAACGTTACATATGATTCACAAAAACCGTTACATTTTCATCGTAATAAACTGAAGTGAATAGTTGCAGATTTTTTAAAACCCTCCGCAGTAAATTTTTGACATTTTCATCAAAATTAAAAAGTGTAATCAAGAATTTCGTTCCATACCAACGATAAATAATAAACAATCAACACAAGTGTCTCTAACCATTTTCGTGACGCTTTACCAAACCATCAATGTCAAAACTGTTACCAAAGTCGTGTCGATTCAATGTCGTACCTGGAGAATCGCTTTCCATCGGCAGCCATTTAACCGAACACGCACGTTCAGCCACATCGTACCATTGCTTTCATTGGCAGGTATGATACTAGCGCGTTATCAAATAACCATCACCAGTGCGGGAAAAGTGGAACCCCTTGCGAGGCGAAGGTGGAAACCAACCTCAAACCAACATGCCATTATATTGCCAGGACGAGCGGATTTTCCACCGGCGTGTCGCGCACTAACGTGGCGCACTAAAATTTGATATTCGATCGATTTAACCATCGTTTCATGCCACACCAATCAAAATCTTTACTTTGGAGGTTGACACCTCGCGCCCTCCGTCCCGCACCTTCGTGCCCGAAGTGTTAAGCCAAACATTGCCCCCATCCACAGCCAACCTTCGCGTGCCTTCGCGAAGGACATCCGAATTTTCGACGCCGCTTTCGCGTCTTTTTCTGGTGCAAATTTCTCTTCCCACGGCCCGACACTTCACCAACCGCCACGACGCCAACCCGATGGTGCGCGCCCTTTCCAGTTGTGCCGCAACCGCAGCATGCCAGCCTTCATGAAATTGAAACGCCTTCGCCACTCCGGCGTGCCGGCAATGACGCAGACACGCTGGCGTCTTAAATGTTTTATTATAAATTTATGTAAGTAGCTCTCGCTTACTTACCCCTCCTCCAACCGAGCCCTCCCTTCGTGCTGCCTTCTCGAATGGGAGTCTGCATCGTCGCATGGCAACTAAACTCTCAACAACTTGATTCACTCTATCCTAAACCGAGCAGCGATTTTCCCGCGCAACGTTATAAGATGATAAGATGAACCGCTTCGTCTCATCGTTCCCTCCTCCCGAGCTCCCAATCACAAACCAGCTTCCAGAAGATTGTCTCCGACTCGCTCGTAACATCGTGCACGATGCGCGCAAATATCGTCCTTGTTTCATGTTCATGTTCATGCCCGGAAAGTGTCATTAAGCGAGCGAGCGGGTTAAGAGCGCACAGCTGTCGCCAGTGTCTTCGCCACTGTCCTTCGCGCTCGCTGGCACGGGTGCGCCCCGACCGGAGGACGCTGCGGAAACTCCCATAAGGGCACCTTAACCTCTAATAAAACCGACCGAACCAAGCCCGAGATCGACGGCGCGACCGGGCGGGGTGGCTTCCGACCCAAGCGGACGCGAGTGTGGGTTATATAATTTTTATGAAGTGTTTACTGCGCTTCGTGAAAACCGGCGAGCAATGACTTCGGCGCAGACACCGACGCCAACCGAAGACACGTGTACCGCGTCGTGAAGTTCTTGAGAAGGGCAGCAACAAAAAAGTGAAATAAATAAATTAAAATCATCTGCATACATCTAGCAGCACGACACAACAGCATCATTACATCAAGCGAGTTAAATTTCCTTTGATTTCGCTCTCTGACACCCCGGGGGCTGTTCGTCGTTCGGTATGATCTATAAAATTAATTAGCACAAATAGATTTCCGTCGAAATGAACAACACACGCCTCGGGGTTGATGGTGCTTGGAAAAGGTCATTGCTTTAAGCCACATAAATTTAGTATCCCAAGCGAGTAATAACTTTAATACTGTAATAATCAATAATGAAATAATTGTTCAGTTTTGTACCTTCAACTTGGAAGGTTGCGTAAACCAATGTTCTCATATAGGATTTATAGTGTGCTGGTTATGCGGTAATGGTGAAATTGTTAAGGAGCGTTTGAAATTAGTTCAATGTATCAAATATAGTCGTTTATGCGTCAATCTTAATGGATATCTGTGCATAAACGAGTCTAGTTGCAGACACCTTTGATTTCGTTGATTTAAAGCACGTATATTTAATTATAAAAATATTCTTAATCGATTCAGTTTGCACTCACTAATTTTATTTTATACCTCCTTTTGGTTATATTTTGAAAAGAACGACCAGGCGCCTCCATTCGATCAAACTACTGGGCGCCTCCATTCTTTACGTTTTCGAATCTGCTTTATAGAAGTTTTATAGATTTTAAACATGTGCAAAATTTATTATTATTTGTTCAAAACTATAAAATCCGATAGTCTTCTCCAACGCAATATGGCGATTGAACCATGAAAATGAAGAGAAGTATGTTCCGCGGAATAGAATATCGTAAATCGAAGGTTAACAATGGTTTTGCAGCGGTTGAGTTAGCATAAGTTCACTTACCCTAGCCAGAAGAAGTGGGAAAACAAAAGAAAATGGTCACGTGGAACGGTTCTCAACATAAAAACTGATGGATTTTTCCCCCGCGATCACCCTCCCGGCATGCTTACACTGGCCGCGACCCTCGCTCCCACCCGGACGGTCCGTTCCGAAACTTCAATAAACAAAGCCTCGGATGCCTCGGGCAAAGTTTTTCGATGGTGTGATTCGAGTCGATCAACGGAAACTTTTATCCTTCCGTCATCATTGTGGCACCATCGCCGTCGCCGCTCGCGACATCCCGCGCGGCCGTGACTTTTCACTTTCCACTTGGCGTCGCAATCGGTCACGGAAGAGGACCCAACTTCAGGCGCCTGTGTGCGGCACAAACACTAGCTCAAAACCTGACGAAATACACAACCGCCTTTTGGGTTTTGTGTTTTTCCTTATTTTTCCTTCTCGGTTCTTGGTTCGCCTAGATGGAAAGTGATTATTCAAATCCGTTCACAAGTGCGAAAATCCATGGCGGCACCAACTAAAAAGGCAACTTTTTAAATTGGGTTGGATACTTTCGCGGGCACTCTCGGCAAACGCATAACCATTTGCCGGATGGCACATAACCATTCCGTTCCTCCGTGGTTTGGGTTTTTCGCTCCTCTTCGCTCTTTAGTTTCCGCGAACCGTAAGCACGTCTGTCGTTAGCCAAATGGCGCGTCCCGTACGGCCCCAAATCCGGCCCGCTTACCCTCGGAGCCGGTTCGGGAAAAATCGTCGCGGAGCGTTCGAAGTTTAATCTTTTGCCTAATGGCTCTGGATCGTCGCCGATTTATCTCGCCATACCTTATTCGATGAGCGGCGATGGGCACTTCGGGGCGGCGTGGTTGGCTTTCTGCAGCCGGCAAGGATAAAGTTTATCCTCGCCGTAACGCCAACCCGCTTGCCTCCACTCTCAACTCCATCCGGCGCGATACGATTCACTGAGGTACAAACGTAGAGGAAAACAACCGAGCACGAAGGATGCTTTATCTTATCACCGGCTGGGCTTATCTACCGAGCTGCCCCGGGAAGGGTAAATTGCTGTTGACAAGTTGGATGATTATTCGGTTTTCCATATTTTCTAACCAATCGCACGCGCAAGTGAGATAGATGGCGATAAGATGTTTTTTTTTGTCGGTACTCTCTGTTGATGTTATTCGAATGGTTTTGGTCCTGCAGCAGTGGACAGTGTGAAAAGAGTGCTTTTCGCCCGAGTGCAGTAGAATTTCCATTTCATGACTCACCAAAACTTGGTTCTTGATTAAAGTCTAGAAGAATGACTTGAAAGTTTATTTACTACACAGGAAACGCTGTCATTATTTCTTGGCGAGCAAGTGCTGAGGAATTGTAAACTTTTGATCATTTCAGAAGTATTCAAGATAAGCTTTTTTCGGGTTGAAAATAAAGAATAACAGTCAATGTTGACATTTGCATAGCATTTTAATATAGTTTTCTTTTATTCTGTTTATTTTATGTCTAGTGATTAGTGTAGGTACGATTTTCTTAGTTATAATCTATTCGTTCATGACTTATCTTCATATAAGTTATCTTCCTCTGTATGGAATAATATGTTTAAAGGTAACAAATAACTACGTCCAAATGAGACAACTCAATGATTATTTAAATGTAGTATTTACGTTTTAAAAGCCAGTGAACTAGATTTCACCCCATTCATTTTGCAAGAATTGTAAAGCTTTAATCACTGTGGTAGAATCAATACCTTCATTGTATTTTAAAGTTTAACAAGCGCTCTTCATCGTGATGTATCATGCGACGCACCGTGGCATCGTACGGTATTGTTACATCCTCCGACGAAAACGAAATAAACTCCGTGATAAGAATACAAAACGATACATGTGAATGTACTCAAATCGGAGAAAGCAAGCATAACATTGAGTAAGCGACTAGATACGAACGTGCAGGTACAACTCGTGCACCCTTCGCACATCGGTTCGCACACATTCGAACAGTTTTCCGCAAGGCAAACAGATCGAAAGCGGTACAAGAAGCGTCACATACGCCGTAGAAGGTTCACTTGTTCTTTTTTCTTCTTCTTTTTGACTCGCGCAAACCCTTCCTTCCATTCCGCACCGATGCCTTCCCTTATCGCATCGTCTCGAGGAAGATGTCTTCCGTGGCAAGCCGGGTCCCGATAGCAAGACGGATCGTCATCGGGGAGTGAAAAATGGAATCACCAAATTTGAATAACATTCCATTCTAAATGTAATACGACGATCAATTTTTTCCGACCGAATTTCCATAGCATGATTGAGGCAGGAGAACAAATGATGCCATCCGAGCGTTTTTACCGCTCAGTTATCTCCCTCCTCCCTCCACCTTCTAGCTTCCCCTACCCCTGCGTTCACGGTGTGGTTCTGCACGTGAAAGAAAAACGAAGCGAACTTCATTAAACACCCCACAATTGGGTACTGCACGTAGCCGATGGCATTGCTCGGAATTGTCCAACGTACGTCCCCGTCACGGTACGTCGTGCGAGTGCTTGACATACGCTTCCGACGAAAAAAGCAACCGATCCTTCCCGCGATTTCCCGCTTCCCAGTGCGCGCTACCCGGAGGCACATTTCGAGTGACTTCCGTAATGAATCTCCAGTGAAGTAGCGCCACAAAAGACGCTCAAGCTTCATCCATTCCGGTGCCTCCACATTCGGGGTTATCAGATAATGGGTACGAGCGCGATGCAGCGGTTTAGCAGAAGGCGAGGATTTTGTTCCGTATGGGCTCAGCCTCAGCGAGGCGGGGGTTTTTCCTTGCCGAAGAAAGGCCATTTCTTCTGTTCAGGTAAGTTGAGCGACACTTGATACGACCTTTGTTAGGTTGATTGTCGTCGTCGTCGTCGTTGTCGTGAACATCGGAAGAACGCCCTCGGTACGAGGTTGTTAAATTATCCTGAACATATTACATCAGGATAGCCAGCCTAGCCTCTAGGAGAACATCATGTTACGGCTGCAGCTTCGGTGAATTATGCAAGCGTTGTACCAAGCCTTTCAAACATCATCAAGCCGCACACTCACACATACACACACATATTGTTCACTGTATTCAAAACCGCAAAATTCGATGCAAATATGCAAGGAATATATTGTACATGGTTAAGCAAATAGTACGATTTTCTACATTGATTTGAAACGGTATGAAACCATAAACTATTCTTAAAGATTTTACGTTTTCTGTTATCAGTTGTACATGAATGTATTATTATAATATTGATAGTTCTAAAAAAAACATAAACTTAAGTAGTCTACAAAAGAAAATAATTCAGCTTAAACCAAAACAAGTAAAAAGACCATCAAAGTTACTAGAATAGTTCCAAAATATTCATAGTCTTTTTATACGGTTTGCAATAAATATTACTGTACCTTGCTTTTCATTTGGCATGAAAGAAGTAAACAGTCAAAATACAGTTCATGCTTTCATTAATTTGAACAAAATATATTTTTACATGACCAAGGACTTTAACCACACTTAACGTACTTACAGGAAATATGTCATGTAATAATAGTAAAAATTCAAGCGAATATTCGTCGTTTAAGCTTAACAACCAAACATATTAGAATACCAACTGTCCGTATTCTCCGTTTTTTCTCTTAATATGAATAACCCTTGTCGTTCCTAATTACGTCTAATGAGAACTTGCCTCACCAAGGCGCACATAAAGGAGTGCTTGTGTGGGAAAGAGAAAGTGCAAATATGGGACGTTAAAGGGTATGCCAGAGCATGTAGCCTAAAACATTTTTTCCAACGAGATGGAAAACCAGAGGTCTGCCTGGATTACGGATCCTTTCCCTTCCAACGCAAGATGTTCTCTTCAGTAATCCTGTAGCATCATGATTAACGTGATTTTGTCAGTAGTATGTGGACCTTATCGAGGAAAAAATCCTTATACCTATCCGCCCCTCCACTCCTGTCGCTGCTCTGGCCATCCAACGAACATACCAACCGTCATTGGGGTGGGAAAAGATTGATAAATAATTTACAAACACTGTCAGCCTCCGTCAGTCAATTAGATGGAAAATGTTTCGCTTCGCTACGGTCGGGCGTGAGTAGTGAATGTTTCATCCAACCTTCCTTTGCTCCCTCCTGGCCTCCTCCCCTCGCTAGACACTTGCAGCTCAATCCCACGCTCGTATTCGCCTGCCTCCCCGAAAACGAGCCCCAAAGCGGAATGCTAGGAATCCCAACCATCCATCCAAAATGCGGCAAATGCTTCGTGCACGGATGGGGAGGGAAGCGACACGACACCGAGGAGTTCCTGGGGTAGAAACAATGCCAACTGCCCAACCGCTGGTGCCACCGCGCTCTCGGGACAGGAATTTTCGATTCCACAATCGGATTCGGGCTCGTTTCCGTCTGATGAGCAGAGGCAGCGCGGAATGGCGCTAGATCGTCACGCGGCAAAAGCCGAACCGGGCCAGGACGGGGGTTCCAAATGGCTTCGCCTCCATAATGTATTAACTTTTATTCCAGCCAATCTCGTTCCACCCTGTTCGGGCCCAGCGAGGGCCGGGCCTTCGTTCCAGAGCTCCCTGTTTCCGAAACGGCTCGAGCCACATCAGGCTCTGACAGCTTCTCGGGTGAATCGGGATTTTTCGCGCAAGCTTTCCAGCAAGTGCTGCCTTCGTTTTTTTTCCATTCGAGTCATCCCCTTGGTGATAGTGATGGTGATGAGAAAAAATATCCCCGCTAAAGGATATATTTTTTCCCGTCGCTTCAGAAGTCGAGCGGCGCACAAGTGAAACATGGCCATCGAAAATTTGCTTCCTCCGTCTGGTTTCGGATGTCACCATGGGCTCAGTCGCTTGCAGCACTACCAGACACCATCTCCATTCGTTACCCTGCCCGCTCCCGATCTATGGTCTTGTTTTACTTCTCCCCATCTCGGGCCTTTTTTGTTCATGTTTCTGACTTCCCGAGTGACAAGCGCCGAGGAGCCAACATAGTGCTCTTAAAATTCTATCAAATATTTAAAATCAATATGCACGTGCGAGGCGAAAGTGCGACCTGCACTGGGATTTGGCGCTGCTTCGAGCAGATTGCCTCCGGGAGGGCCACCTCCGATAGGGTTTTCGGGATTGCGCCCGGGCTGGTTATTCGATTATTTACCACAGTTAGTAAACTTTTTCCTCCCTCCCGGGGTGGTTTTGCTTCGGTTCGGTTACATCGATTTTCTTCCCAACGGGTTGTGCAGCGGCGTGCTGGCCGATGAGCATTGGACCGGTTCCATTCCGTTCAATTTCGTTCGCAACGACAACATCAAATGTCATGAGGCTGTTTGGTGCTCGGAGCATGTGGTACAATTGAACTAGAAGGGTTTAGATGTTGCTTCGAAAATAAGGGGCTTTATTTCGGGTGTAAAGGATAACAGTGTACGTCGAACAGGAAACATGATGTCTTATTTGAATAGGGCCAATTATATAATCATGATATCTAAGGACTACTATATGTGTATAGGGAAAACAAACTTTTAAAAAGTACAATTAGATTTGAAGATCTGTTCATCCAATGTATGCAGAAATATTCTTGGCAAATTACGAACTCCTGTTTATCGTTGGTGATTTCCAACACGGAATTTAGGATTCATTTTAAATAATTTAGCTGTATCTAGGACCTTTGAGTCACTACGAGTTCCTCAATTGTTTCTCATTGACCGTATTTAAAATTTACATTCAAATATCCTGATCTATTTCATAATCGTTTTTTTTTTCATAAAACAATAAAGAAGCTCAAAAAAATGTATAAAAAGCAGTCATTTTCATAATAATGAAACTGAATTTTTGAGTACGTTTCAATTGTATCGAATAAAATAACTTATAATGATGAGCTAAGAAAAAGAAAAACAAATAAAAGTTTATGAAAAAATATCGTGTCGAATTCTAAAACCATGTTTAATTAGAAACCAACACCATTATGCAATTCAATTGAGTGTAGTTCTACAAATAAAAAAACACTTTCGAAATTCGAAACGAGGGGGCAACAAGCACACAAAAACTACTGTTCGTTTTGAACATCCTTAACACACATACTCTAAATTCAAAGCTTATTTACTAAAAAGAAGGTTTAGGGTAGTGGAATAAATATTTACAACTATTGTAAAAGCTTTATTTTACACGCCACTGATGCTTCCAAGCATATTGTGTCCGTAATGTTTAACAATGCAAAACTCATGTCAAATGGGGCAAATAATCTCTCGCTTTACAAGCTCATTTCACACCGCATCGAATCACCGTTTCGTGAATACGACATACCGTTTGCTACCGCAAAAAAAGCAGAAAAGAAAACAACGTCACCATGAAACCAAGACAACATAAAACCCCTGCTAAGTGCCTCGCAAAGCGCCATTAACCCCAAACCACTTCATGCGGCACGCACGCATTTGACACTTTCGCCCCGGCTGGGACGTGTGAAGGCGTGTGGCGCCGGAACCCAAGCAAGGGTCGACAATTTGCATAATATCCAATCTACAAAATTCCACATCTGGTGCGGGCGGTCTGCCTGCACCATTTCCATTTCGTCCTCGAAACACCCAATCAGCTGGCTAATTTTTGGACAAGAAAGCCGACCAGACTTCCAAGAACTGAGCTGCTGGCAAGAGTGGCGCACTTTTTCGGCCCCGAATTCTTTTTCTCACCAGCCTAGGTCACATTTAAACTGATTAAAATGACCTTTACAGCCTAGAGGGAGGCATTGTTTGCACAGCGATCCCGAAAAGGTTACTAAAGCCCCCGCAACAGCGGTGCGTATGGCCAACTCCGTCGTCCACCAGTTCTGTACCACATGCCGTACAGTTGCCGAAATCCGATCAGCCGGAAACAAGCGACTTCGGAGAGCATTTCCCCCAATTCACCGGAAAAGGGTTACGAAGCGGCCGATGGGGAGCCAAGGGAAGGAAATTTCCACGAACCTCCGGTTAAAAATTCGGACACACAAGCCTTTCGGTTTTGCCATTCTCCGCCGTTTCCCGCCACTCTCCCCCCGGGGAACGAAAATTGGATTAGAATGTAAAACTTGGCACTCCGGACCGAGTGAAACCGGCAAGGAAGGCTATCGGGTTTTCCGCCCCCGTCCGAGTATGCATGGTTTGGAAACCCGTAACGTCCTAGCGCTCGCCCGGAAGCGGGTTCGGAAATCCTGGCGGCCTCGCCCTTTTTCCGCCGGAAAGCCGGAGCGAAAATTAAATATTCAAACCATTGTGGCTAATAAAATCATGCTAACTTTTAATAATTGATAAAATATTCATTAGCTGGCTTGTTTTGGGCCGGGAAAGCTTTTGCTGTTCGAATATCTTCCGCCGAGCGGATTACTCCCGGACCAGAGCACTACAGTTTTCTGCCGGAGAGAATCAGAGTAGCTACATCAAGTGTGCTGTTTTTCTATGCACGATTGCTAGCGACCAAAGAAGTAGACGCTCCCGAGCGCGTACATGGCCCAAACACTGGAGAAAAGAAAGGAATGGAAGTGGCTTAAAAATGTACAAATACGAACGAATCGCTGCATCTGTTTATGGTTCACAAAGTTTTCCTTGTACCCACTTAGAAATTTCGTACATTTCCCACACGATCGAGCGCTCAAAAATCAACACTCCTGCAAGATGGGTGTTCGTAGGATGGGAAAAAAGCTACGAATACAATTTGTTTGAGTAATTAAAAATAAACTGAGAGAAAATCTGAGCACCCCAGCTTTAGGCAAAAACACACACACACATAAAAGCACCTCCGCCCTCCGACACAAACAACCCAAGCCCCGAGCGGTTCGCCACCAACCCACCGGAAATCCTTTGAAGTTCGGTTCGTATCTTCGGTCCCGCTCGATTCGGTCGAAAAGCGAACGGAATGCTGTAATTACATTACTGCCATCGATACCATGAAAAGTGCCGGGAAAAGCTCGTGTGGCAGGGCTTCGAGCGCAATCGGGAAATGTGATGTAAGTTGGTATTTAAAACGCCCATTCGAGGCCCAATAAGTAATCGTGTTACGTTAATGGTGCGAATGAGGTTTTTAGCACCGGGAAAAGCATATTTTTTAAACTTTGCTTCACAGCGATTTTCTATTTTTCACGCAATGCGGTCATGTGGTCTTACAAATTATTTTCATTCAAATGGAAATAATCTTAGTAGCTAGTGTACTTGTACACTTTTGCAAATTATCCATTCATGTAAAGTACTGTGTAGTTTTTTTTTAAATGAGAATCAATAAATTATAAAAATGTTCATTTTAACGTAGATTCTCTTTACTCAGTCCATTCATGTTTTAATAAGAACGAAATCTTCTTTAACTATCCTGTCGAAACTATTTGGATAAAAACTGTAAGCTCTTTATTAAATAGCGGTCTCCTTCTTCCATTCCACAGCGAGCGACACATTCAATATGAAAATTACAACAATTACTGGAAATTATCTCCAGCATTCATAAAAGTTTGTCTTTGCTTTTCCATCTGCCTACATTCACACCCACTGCATTTTCCCATTCGAAGTTATAAATAATCCATCTTTTTGGTTGGGGAGAATTATTACGAAAAACAAAGTTTTACTTCTTTTCCCATTAATAATATTGATCGTTCGATGAGTAATACACCGAAAATGTTTCATGGCAAAAACGGTGGTGGATGACAGAGGAATACAGTTATTGATACGATATTTTATTTGCCCGATCGTACAGGCACAAAAATTTGTCAGAATCTCGAACTCACCGTCATGCAGCGAGCAGGGGGTCCGTGGTGCGGCTTATTAATTAAATTTTACGTTGCTCCAGGCATGGAAAACTCATCACAGGTCTGTTTGACTTTGAAGATGGAAAATGATTGTGCATCGTTCAGATGAGTAGAGTTCTATAATAAAATGTAAGGTTATATGACTTTTCAAGCCGGAAATGAAAAGCGAAACAACAGTTGTGGTAGAAGTTTTCATGTCGTAAACAAGGTTTAAAAAAAAGGTTTATTTATTCATTTAAGATCATCTGCGATGAAAACTTTTGCAAAGACAATTGGGAGCAAGAAGGAAATATAATGACCGATTCAACTCATCTGCCTTCAAATAATGACCCATTCTATAAATTCAATTACAAGCATACTATTGCTCTTAAATAGTTCCATGTACTGCTACTTGACTTTTCCCGGAAGTGGAACCATTCCGCACCCGTTTCGTTCCGTGGCTCGTTCTGGTACGAAATTTTTCACTTTCCTACTGCAATCTAACTTGTACAGAGGACCTTTTCCTCCGAATCCATACCCGGCTAGACACGCGACGGAGGATAACGGAGTTTGGCAGAGAAAAAGAGTTGCGAATTCGTTTTCCCACTTGCAGCACTTGAGAGCTTTTTGCAACGCGCCATCATCGTCGTAGCACAAACAGCAAACTCACTTCGTTACGACAAAACGAAACTTTCTCAGCCGTCACCGTTCATCGACCACTATAAAACAAACCCCAATTGGCAAACACAGGCGCGCACACACACATACACAAACACACGGACATGCTTTCGTTTCCCGTGCTCGCAGTGCACGATGGAGCGAAGCCGGGATAAAAATCAAAAATTCATTTTTGGATTTCAGAAAAATGAGATATGTTTTCTTAAACTACAAGATGAAACTAAGAAATGACCCAAAAACTAGAGCCTCTGTTCTTCCAGGTTCTGAGAAACAGCCCGTCAAAGTCAAGATTTGTGAAAATATTGCGTGAAAAATTGAAAAAAATCCATCAACTTTGAAGGTCTGTAACTCCTATAATAATGGCCGGAATCAAATTTCAAGCACAGTTTTGGAAAGGTATATTATCATGCTTTAAAATTGTTGACAGTTTAAGTAAATTGAAATTGAATGTCAGAAAATATTAAGCATTGTTTCGCAAAACTCCTGGAATTTTTTTCAATTTTCTGTTTTTAACCTTACGCCATCGCTAAGGATTGTGAAAGATTGTAATATGATTCATACCCACTTATAGTCTGGAATGTTTTGTAACAATAAATGATAGTTTTTTTTGCGCATATGCGCGCATCTTTACGTTAGTCTGTACTTTATATGTGAAGTTTATATTTTATCAGCTACTAGGCGTCTCCATCATGCCATATGCAGCATCATGTGTGGTAAGAAATATGTGAAATTCTCATTCCATGAAATATAGGTCGATGATCGTATCGTAAAAATTTGAACCAGGGTAGTGGTTGAACATCACGTAAAAGGGGAAAGACAAGCCAAGTCAATGGAAAAGAATGAAATTTGGTTTGGTTTACTTTGAATGTATTAAGTCGCTTTTTCTTGTTCTACAGCTCACAAACATTTTGTTCTGTTTGTACCCTTACCTGTAAAAGTTGAAGTTAATCTTCAAGAGTTGGTGAATCACACTGCGTGTAGAATAATTGAAATGCAAAAAACCGAAATCTTTCGGCACCTTTCATCTCCTTTGTGTGATTAACTAAGCAACGTATTATTGTGCTCGTGGGGCATTGAAGGATCTAGTGGACACAGCATTTAAAATCAGCTGTTTCATGGTTCCGGAGAAAATACTGCATCAGACAGTGAATTACTAGTATCGGCATTAACGCCTATCCGTCTTTCGTTCATTAGTGACGGTTCAGATATCATCTGGATAAACTTGATCCCCCAAAGTGTTAAGTTTTGCAGGCCAATTGTGATCGAGTTTGCGAGAGAGTCAAAAGAAATAGTTATACAAACAGTAGACGAAATCAAAAGCCAAATAACCAGGATAGTTCCTTATACAATTCAGCTAAATGAAACAAGTTATGTGGCGGTAAACTATTCATTTTATATGAGTTTAATTGATAGAAAAAATTGGCATATTTAACTGAAAATCTGTCTATGCACACATGGTGCAAAACAAACAGAAATGAACAGTGTAGAGCACTTAGAAAATGGATTTATTCCAAATCCTGAGAATTTATCTAATGGAATATCTCCACTGCACTGTTGGATGAGACATTTCGTACAGAATTGAATTTAAAAAATGGAGGGTTACTAAAAATTATAAAAAAACATGGACAATGATCGAACAAAATTGTATTGGAAAAGATGTACAAAAATTTGGTGTTAAAGTAGATGAACCAAGGCAAATGGGGGAAAATAGTACGACGGGAAACGTTTGTCGTCGGGCTTATTCAAACATAGAAAAATTGAGCGATATTTTGCAAATAGAAACAGAATTTATAGAAAGGTTTCGAAATATTTTAATAGCCATCAACTGTTCACAGCCTTTAAATTCAAAAACTATTGGTCCATATTGCAAAGACACATACATGTTTTACATACATCGTTACAATTGGTACAAAATGCCTTCTACTGTCCATAAAGTTCTTGCGCATGTAGATAAAATAATTATAAATGCCCCAGGTCCATTTGGATCCTTAGGAGAGGAAGCAGCAGAAGGTAGAAATAAAATATACAGAAGGGATAGAAGAGAACATGCCCGTAAAATGTCACAAGAATTCAATATAAAAGACATTTTTATGAGAGCACTAGCTGATTAACCCGATTTCATCCGGGTAGAAAAACAATTCCAAACGAAAGAGTGTTTTCATTCAGTGTATTGAGTTTTACAATGTTAAGAATGTTGGACGTTTCACACTTGAAAATTGGCTTTCTTATTAGTATGTTGGGTATAAATCGAAACGATTTTGTGTGATTGAGAATATTTGTAGCAGAAGATAAAAGAAGTCTGAGATGAGATTGAATACTCAAATTCGATTCCATTCGATTTAATGACCCCAAAAAAACTACGAAAATGATACCCATATTGCTTTTAAACCATTGTTGAGATATAGAGGTAAGATGGTAGCCCCTCTTATCCTTTCTTGTACATGGATGAAATTTTATTAGATGATGGCTACATATTTAAGAAGTATTTGTACCAAATTTTGTAAAAATCCCATCCCATAATTGTTGAATTATTATTATTTTTTTTCATTTGAGGTGTTCGGTGTTCGGGGATAGGGAAAAGTTTTCGGTTCGGGAAAGGGACGGAGGATATTCGAAATCATAAAAAAATAGCTACACTCCACCCTAGTTTGGTTAAGGTAGACTTATTAGATTTTGCGTTGAATACATGTGATCAGAATTGACGTTTTTTGTTCTGAGAATTGCTATTGTTTGGCTGGAGAAGAGGACGGTAGTGGGAGTCTTAGCTAAGATTGAACATTAAGAGTGAGGTCATTCGATTTAGAGACCACAAATACTGCGAAATTGGTACCCATATAGCATTTTTACTATTTTTAGGGTAGGGGGTAATTTGAGAGCCCCCTTTTCCCCTTGCCCTAGGAGGTTGAAATTTTAATCAAAGCTATGTCTCTTTGTAAGCAGTATGTGTACCAAGTTTGTGAAAATTTGTTCAATAATCGTAAAGCTTTAATTGGTTTTCCTTATTTTTAGACGGTTGTTATCCGGGAGGGGTAGGGAGGTATGGGGACATCAATAAACGAAGTCCAAATAATTCATCCTTGTAAAATTAGCTAATATCCAGTCAAGTTTGGCACAAATCGATCCGTTAGAGTTTGCGTAATGCTGTTGAATACATGATAAGAAATAACGCTCTTTGTTTTGAGAATTGCTATTGTTATGCTGAAGAAGAGGAGGATAGACGGAGTCTGGGATAGGATTGAACATTAAGAGTAAGGCCATTCGATTTAGAGATCATAAATCTTGCGAAATTGATATCCATATTGCATTTTTACCATTTTTGAGGTAGGGAGTAGTATGCGAGCCCCCCTTTCCCCTTCCTCTAGATCGATGAAATTTTAAACCATGCTATGTCCTTACGAAAGCAGCATGTGTATCAATTTTTATGTAAATCCAATCAGTAATGGTTGAGCTATAATTGTTTTTCATTAATTTTAGAGGATAGGTGTTCGGGAGGGGTAGGGAGAATTGAAGATATCAACAAACGAAGTTCAGATCATTCAATCCTGGAAAATTAGCTACCTTCCTGCCAAGTTTGGTGTAAATCGGCCCGGTAGATTTTGCGTGATGCGAGTGCATACATATATATATACAGACAACGGTGACTTTTATATATATAGAAGATTACAATCATCCAATCCAAACATTTCAACAATATTTCTGTCTAAATCGTTGAAAAATAAAAAAACAAATCCCATGACCAGACGCAGTAAAAACATTCTTCGTAGATTACAGCTCCTCAAATAGTAACAGACCCTTGCCAATTCAAAACCAAGAATATGATGGTACAAGCTCAGAAGAATTCAGAAGTTTTTTCCGCGTTAAATATCAATTATTTTCCAGATAACAATATTTTGAATGAATGTTTGTTGTAAATTTAGTTTGTTTTATATCAAACTAAAAAAAATCTTAAGTTAATGTAAAAAAAAAGATTGAAAAAATAATGCACCCATAGAAAAGTCTAAAAATATGAGGTTTTTGCAGCGCCACCTGGCGGGATTGTCCAGAAACATAATAATTTCGTGTAATATAATAGTATTACACGATATTACAATGAAAAAATTGCAAAACATTTGATTCCGAATTTTATCCCGGCAATTTGCTCTTTTCGCTCCATAGTGCAGTGGCATGAAACGAAAAATTGCATTGTCGTCGTAAAGCATGACCCGGGAAGGGTTTTAACCACCCTGCTCCCCTGTGTGGTGGGGATGAGATGGCAGACAGCGGGGCAGGTATGCGGTGCGGAAGTGGCTTAGTTTGTAAAGCATTCTCACCCTCGAGAGGCTACACGAAGCAGCCCCATTTTGAAAGGGGTTTTATGCTTAATCATATTCATGAATTTTACTACTCAAAGTGGAAAATATAATAAGAAGAGAATAATGCATCAACCGGATGCGATTCTGTCGATGGGACGAGGAAAGAAGGGCAAAGGAAATCCATGAAAGGGACAATTTAAAAAGATAATAAAGCGTTAGAACGAGATCGTGTGACATGCATGACGGGCATAAACAAAAAACAAACAGGAAAAAGCTGAAAGAAAGTAATGATTTGCATGATAAAAGTAAGCAAAAAATTAAACAAACAACAAAATGATTCACGTCTGGCTACAACATTCACAAACAACTTTATATGCAATGTTTTTCTCCCTTGTTCTCGTCATCGTAAGGTAATGTTGTAATCGGCAGCACGATGAATGCATCAAGCGGATGGAAATCGGTTTTCGATTTCGGTCTCTCCGAAAGGATTAAACCGAATATGTTATTTCACTCGGCGGCCACATTGATGGCTTTCTCTGCAGGCCTCTGGTCAGCCACGAAAGGTAAAAATAAACCCTGGATTCGGTGGCGTGAAAAGCAACATTTTTTCACGACTCACCATATCAAGTGAAAATAACAACAACTTTGGACCGGAAAACTCGACGCTAGGGAAGGCAAGTGCAAACGGGGACCAACCAAAATGAAAAACCACCTTTCAACTTGCCAGTTCCCATTGGAGTTTGTTCGCGTCACGGGTTGTTCGCATTAATGTGATACAAGTGAGGAACGAGAACGGGAAACGGAAAATGGGAAAGTAAATCAAGGATTGATTGGTCCAATCTGTACCAGGAAGCGTCAGGCGTTTGCGGGTCAGTGGAGGCTGGAAATGCTTTTGCAGAAAGGAAAAAAATTCTGTGAAATTGCAAACAGTGAAGATGGATCCTGCATTTGGGAGGATGTAAACCGATGAAAGGTTGAAGTAATTAATTTATTGGCTTATCAATCCAATTTCCGATTCCAGGTGTGTTCAGTATCGTCGCTAGCGGTAATATTATTGACCCTCCAAAAGTAAAAAATATTTATCGCTCGTTTTGACTATATATTATCTACTTTTAGAATAACTGAGAATTCTTTTTACCAAATTCAACGAATAAATATGTATATTGGAAGGAGTGTCAGCAGTTGTTGAGGCATTATTAGACCATTTTTTCGTATATTACCAGCAATCATACAAAACCATTTTGAAAAATGTTGCAATTCATATTGCTGTGCCTTTTTTGTCATTAAAAACAAAAAACGTATTAAATTTAAAAAAATTACCACAGTGCCGTCAAAACTTTGTTAAGTTGAAGTAAATCATCTTTCTTGGAAGTGTGTGAAAGTGAAATAATACAAAGATCAACATTAGATTGAGTCTGTGTTATGCTGCAAAAATTCCCTACCAATTGCTTGTTTGGTAGTTTAAATGTTTAAACATGAAAAAAGGTAATATAAATTGTATTTTGCATCTTTTAAAATACCTATGATGTGGTTTAAAATGTCAAAAGACATTGCGCTTAAAAACTAGCTTGTTGAAAATGTAATTGCTTCATGGATTTTTATTCAAGGCAAAACCAATAAATCCATAGAAACATCGATATCCGCTAACTGGTCTATTGAACCATTGAGAAATTGCACGACGTCCCTTGAACACGGACAAATCATCTCACCGGCAACCGAATGCAACCACGTAAATGCACACCGATGCGATAAGGGTTCACTTACACTCCATTCGGTGAACAATTACAAAAGAAAAAAATTCCAAAAAACGTCACGTCATACCACATACCGATGGCTCACTTATCTGTCCTCGGCGTGGTGGTCTTCCGCAAGGACACCTGTGGAAAGAAGGTCGGCTCCCCAGCGACCGGACATCGACGCTTAGCACCCACCTTACAAAGCCCGAGAGAAAGAGAAAGACAGAGAGAGAGGGAATGAGCGCATTGAAGAAGCTTCCACCATCCGCAAGTGGCCACCTTCCGAGCGGAAGTGCAGCGGACCGATATGACTTACCTGCCGCTAGGAATGGTGGGAGGGTAGGGGTGAGGGAGGAGTACGCGCGAAGGGTCGCTAGTGCCGGAATTCGAACCGGGAAATGAATGGGAAATAAATCCCGCCAGTAAAAAGGCACTGGCAGATAAGAGCGGTTCGTCGGTCGGTGTTGTCGTGGGTTTGCGGTGAAAAGGAAATAAAATGTCGGTTAGAGGGGGGAAAAAGGGGAGGTAGAGCGAGGTGGACGAAGTGAGAGCTTACAAACTGCCATTTGCTTTTTACCTATATATGTTTGGGGGGGGGGATTCTTGTGGCCTCCCGGAAGGTGCAGGTGAAAGTGATTCGTGCCGTGGCGCAATGGCAGAAGCATAAAATGTGACCGACCGGAAGGCGAAGCGGAAACCCCTAATATCGCCATCATGATAACTCGAACTTCTGCTGCCGAGCAGCTCGAGTGGCCTTTATCCAAACACTTTTATGCAAATGCTATTTTTGTAAAGTGAATGTGCCATAGATCTGTTTGCTCGGCACCGTCCAACTCCGGGAGGCCTCTTTGGAATTGCTTTTCGCATCGGTCTACGGCAACGACGACGGCGACGATGATGCTGCTGATGATGATGGTGATGATGATGGTGATGGTAATGATGAAGACGATGTTTGTTGGCAATCCACCTGGGCCCTTGAATGGCCACTTCTCGACGTCACCGGTGAGCACCGGACCCGGCGTTCCTCCGCTGGAGTTTAGATGTCCAATATAATTGACATACTCATGGACACTTGAGACCGTCACCGTCGAGAGGTTGAATGGAAGGGAACAAAGCCGGATACGGAACGGAAGGGAAGCACTTCCATATTTACAATTCCAATCTCACACACTGACGCGATTGAGTGCAGCATAATTTTGTGCTAATGCCCACCGCAACGGGGGCAAGGTCCTCGAACCGCCAGAGCATAAGTCAACCACTTGCCGCCCGCTTCCGGCGCTCGAATGGGATTGACATACGCATAGCGTAACGGTTCCCGGTGCAGCGGGTGCAGTACAATGCTGACCGATGGTCGTTGAAATTTTAAATAACGTGCGAAACGGACAGGACACATGACAAGTGGCGCGCATTGTTGGCCCGTCGTGGCGAATCACACTGGAGACCCACTTGCCGCGCGACAAGCAGACCCATGTTCGCAGGAAACACGTACTGGGTGCTCGCACCTACGAGCGGCATCATTAAGACGTGTTGCGGTTTATTGTTTGATGAGCTTCAAGCAACTGAAATGATATACTATCGATATACACATGCAACAAGGCTTTAGAAGTGCCTATTTTGTTCTTATTTTTTTAGCATAAACGCGTCATATTATTATTAAAGTTAGCACTTCTAAAATAATTGTTGATCTAATGTTAACTGTTTTGACCAATTTTGAAAGAAACAAAAATTGGTAATAACGATTCAACACTTCAACTACTTTTCCAAATCACATTCAGGCCCTTTAAGTGAAAAATTAATGGAAAACACAATTTATTTTAGCAATTGCCTGAGAGTGTGCTACAGTCATTCTGTAAAGGTAAAATTATTTCATAAACTTACCAGAAAAAACGGGTAATCACAAAAGCTCTAGCAGTCTTGAATGTAATTTCTCGAAAATAACATTCAAGAAGATTATTGCTGATATGAGTTATGAGATTGAAAATGCCAAATCTACTGCGCATTCTTTTCAACGATACCTGAACCTGCAGTAAGATATTTTTAACAATTCCTACACTTAAACTCCCCCATGAGCAACTTCAACACAATCCATAAAGTTCATTTCCTAGTTCGCTAGATCTACATCCACACTGACAGCGATATTGGCTTTGCATAACCACCCGCTGGTTGTGAGCTTATCAGAGAATCATACTATGCTGCCCGCCGTGCGCCGGATGTAAGCCCTGCACTCCGATGACGAAGGATTACCCGGAAAAACTGCCCAGCTTTCATTGGAAGGTTTATTGAAACTGACCACCTAAAAACACCACAGGAAACACACAGATTGATTTGCACATCCTGGGGCTTGCTTCCTTTGAACTTCCGCGCGCCAGCAATTTGCGATGAAATCCAACCACCCCAAATATCCCGTGGCGAAAGGAAGCGTGTTCACTCGAATCGGTGCTGGAGCTTGGTTACTTCTAACAACAACATACAACGGGATGGAGGAGATGCAAAGGGATCGGTTTTGGTGCTTTTGATTGTATGAATAAACCAACCTATTCTTCATTACAGTTTAACGAAAAGTTTAAACTATTCCTTCATTTTGTCTACGACTGATTATTGCTAAAGCGTCATAAATTAGAAAATAGTAATAAGTTTAAATTGGTCCACAAATCTAATTGAACAATGTTTAAGGATAGCCATATATTTACCGTTTTTTACTTTTGCTATCTCTTGTGCTTGCAGGAATCTTAGATGAAATCGTTTCGAAATAATTATTAGCTGAAATTTAATAAAATCTCAAACAAATACAGAGCTCCAATTCATCCATATTAGACAAGTAAAATTTTAAAATTTAACTAGTGGTAGTTAAAATAGCAAAGGAGAAACACTCAAACGTGATGCGATTTTCAAAACATCATTGCTATCATCGTGCCACTTGATCACTTTCGAAACCGAAACCCTTCGGTCCCGTGGTTGAATCCATCTGACGGTTTGAAGTACCGGCAGAACTATCTCATCCATGCACAAGCTACTTCACCATGAGTGTTTCACTCTGGTTTGGGCATATTTCTGGATGGAAATGATTGTATCCTTTGACTCTGGCTGTGGACGCCCGTGCGCGGTTCCTAGGACGTACCACAAAACAAAAAAAAAGGCTTATAGCTTTTTACACAACCTAACTAACCATCCAACTCAGCGCCAGATACTCGTGAAAACGCCACGGATGGATAAATAGCCACTCATAGCGCGATCATCTTCATCAACGCCGGCGTGGAACAACTCCAGAAATCCCTTGCTAATGAAAAACCAACCCTCTTCTTCTGTTGCTTCACTACGAATAGTCACTTCACCCCGGACATCCTGTTTGCTGGAAAAGCCTTATTCTGGCTGCTTTTTATAGTGACTGACTATTGGAGAGGTGTTAAAATTACGTTGTATGCAAATACGCTACTGGGAGTATAACGCTCGAGGGGTGGAGTAGACAGTCTACCCGGAAAATCCGGTGAATGATACAGATATGAAACACCAACCTGATCCAAATGCTATCTGACAGCGAACATGCAAAAATAAAAAACGAAAAAAGGGGAGAAGAAACAACATCCACTCCACTCGTACCTTGTAGAGGATAATTCGGTTTTCGGTATTTCCACAAATCTATCGATTGCTGTTGAGATGTGCCTATGCGGATGGCCACAGAAGAGGACGGGGCTAAGTCCGGGTTTGTTCGCTACATTTGCACTTCCTCCCTTTGGACTGCTTTGAGGGTCCTTAAACTGTGCAAAACCAACTGCCGTTCGTTTGGGAAAGCAATCCGTCAGGTAGGTAGGTCATCATCATCAGCATCATGCCATCAAGGAACCATCTGCTCTCGAGCAGTATCAGCATTATCGACACAACAACCAAGCACCGGAAATGCTTTTCGGGCAACGGACGCACCTCAACGCACGGCCCATCGGTTTCGGAATGCTGCACAGATATACAGATTCCCTCTTCTGCTCAATAGGGGATACACAAAATGAATTCAAAAATGTCTCTGCCCGGTGTGAGCTTTCCACATCGTGGCTTCATTCAGAATTCCCCAGAGTTCGGTGGCCGGTCCCTCCTTACCGGTGTTTTGTCACGTGTATCAATCACATCAGCCGAAACCGGAAGTGCCAATGCCATTTATCGTACCGTGCTAGGTCTACCTTGGTCCACGTTTTCCGGCCCTTCTATCTTCTATCAACAAACTGAATCCTATCGTTCCGGGGCAACTGTTTGATGATTTTGTGGCTTTGCCTGTCCCGCTTCGAATTTCCATGTTACGGAGGGAGGGAGAGGAAGGTTTAACCGCCAGCCTATCGATGGTGGTGATCCTGCAAACACACGTTTGTGCAGGGATGGTGGCGAAAGAGAGCTCCGACGATGAAGACGGAGAGAAAAATTCACCCTTCACCACAGGAAAGTCAAGCTGGTTGTTTTTCGACTAGGACCAACCCTGGACTTCAACCTCGACTACCAACCATTGATCGGAAGATATTCGATTCCCACCGGGGGCTTTCGTTTCGCCTAACTTTGTTTTCCTTCCGGCAGATTGCAAGTAGAGCAAAACTGGACACGTAATTGAATTGTGTATCTCTTCTTGCCCCGGACTGTGGATCCGGTTACCATCCCTATGGCAATCGATGAAGTGCAGTACCGTCTCCTATCGACCCTTCCGTTTCGCTCCACGACAAAGACGACGACGCATCTTTGCATCGTTGCGGTTCGGGTTTTGCTCATCGTCCTTTACAAAACTTTCTCCTCAACGCCAGTTTGGTTGTTTTCAATTTCTCCCACGAGGGAAAACCAGTTCGCAAGTGGAGTTTGATGAGCGGCCATTGCGGAAAAGTGCAATCGAATGCGTTCCTTGCTAGTCGTCGAGACCGAGATGATGATGATGATGATGACGCTTCGGACCCTGGAAAGAGTGCGCCAATGTTTGTCCGATCGTTTTCTTCATGCGAATGGTTTGTTGTTGTTCAGTACTTTTTGTAGCTGAAGAAAGGAAGAACTGAATCCGGAAAGCTTAACTCCCCCGAGCGCTGGACCGTCTGCCCGAGGAAATTGGATTGACTTTTCGTTTCTCTTTACTTTCTGGATAATGTAGACATCGTCGGCTCTGTTTCGACACTTTTCTTTTATGAAACGCTCAATCGTTTCCGATGGAATCCCATTATTTGGAACGATATAACACCTTATAGATGCAAATTATCTATGTTCCTTTGTATAGTTCCATCATGACGATTCGAGTAAGCATGATGTGCTTGTAAACAATAAACAAAACTTATCTGAAGTCAGTTTTCAACTAAAAATGTGCTCAACATGTTATCTTAGCCGCAGAAAAAAAAGTGTTTGGCTTCTAGCTATTTTTCACATTCTCTATTCCATGATGTTTTTTCATTTTGTAATAAGATATTGTTTCCCACTAAAAAATAATTTTGGAAGCACTATTAGTTTATATTTATGTATTTAATATTAAATTTACATAAAGTGTTTTTTATATGATGGATGGTTCCTAAGCTAAATTTGCAAAACAAATATTTTGCAGAAGACTGTCTTAAGGGCTTTTCCCAATCCTATCTTCTAAATTGATAAAATTATGATGATTGAAACTTTCCTAAAACAATATGTCATCACAAAATCCGTTTGCTTTATGGATAGAAAGTCCATAAGAAATCTATCATGTGAAAATTCATGTGACCCTCAAACCGGTATGAACCGGTATGTATTCCCATGGGGAGATCAACAAACATAAGGCGCATCGAGACAGAGATACCTCAGGCGATTGTGATTGCGGTCTATCCTTTTAGCTTGCAGTTCATCTTACTCTTTGAACTGAGCTTCAGCACTCGGATAGTACATTGAATCAATAAAACTGATGCCGGAAGTGGTACGGCTGTGCGATCCTCATCTAAACTTCGGCTAGCCACACACGATAGCGAAGAGGCCATCAATACCGACATGGAGCGCCATGGAAAGTTGATCAAGTGGTACACTAGCCTCTTTTCGTTTCTAAATCCCAAGAAATGCCACATTAATGCCGGCACTGCGTCCGTCCTTTCCCGTTCCAGTTTCCGGTCCAGAAGAAGACGTTCAATTAACAGGTTCCCGTAAACGAGAAGTCAATTAAGCGCCTTAAGTCAGTGAGAAAGCGGTGGCATTGGGCCGACCAGAGCGGCCGCACTGTCCAATCGTTCGCCTGCTGGGGACGACGTTCGATTATTGTCAGCTTAAAAATCAATTAATTTAGTTTATTTTCCAATTTCCTCCCACGGTTCGGTCCTTTTCCGTGGTCACTTTCCTCCCTCCAGCGCGCTACGGTTATTGTTATGGTCCTCGTGTCCAATTGCCAAAATGCGATTTCGGATCGATTTTTCTCTAATTTCTTCGCAACCTGAACAACATTCTTACCGCGTCCATTTCTCTCTCTTTCCCTTACCCCACAGTGTCTAATCCTAACGTTGGCGAAGGCAACACACAAAGATAACCGAGGTGGCTCAAATGAAACGGTAAGCACTTGGTCACCGTCCGGCACGGATCTGGAGGACGAAGACGACGAGGAAGTACAGGTAAGAGGTGTTTGCGAGCAAGCTGAACGAAAATGGGAGGAAAAAAAACACACACAAAAGGAACAAGCTAGTAGAGCCAACGAAAATTGACACCGCCATCAACTGCACCGAACTGGCTGGCAATCCAAGTGAGGTCGAATTGGTTACGATTTTCCTTCAATTGCAATGCAATTAGAGCTGCTCGCTACGCTATCGCCTCCGGAATCCTTTTATTTCTTGATTGTCTATCCTTCCCAATCCCAGGCGTGGCATTGGACACCGGGAGGAGTGAACGAATTGAAATGCCATTCTTACAATTGGCGTTCATCTAGTCAATCGCGATCGTTAATGCAGAGATTAAATTAACATCAGATTTGTGTAAAGAGTTTTGAATTGCTAATATTGAAATATACCTGTACCAACAACTATTATCAACCGAACGATATTTGCTTATTGTTTTCATTTGCATTAATTTCATCAATTAATACTAGAATCCAAACAGCGATCAGTTTGTCCGCAACCCAATTTTCAATATTAATATCTCAAAAATGGTTGAATATTCTTTAAATAAAACACACTTCAATTTTTAAGCTACATCAAAACAAACTCAGATTTTTTTGTTGAAC
Source organism: Anopheles ziemanni (assembly GCF_943734765.1). Taxonomy (NCBI): domain Eukaryota; kingdom Metazoa; phylum Arthropoda; class Insecta; order Diptera; family Culicidae; genus Anopheles; species Anopheles ziemanni. The sequence goes on along the minus strand of NC_080705.1, from coordinate 22,900,507 downwards.
CAGTTCTGAGAACCAATTTGACAAGGCACGAATGTTTTTTATCAGTCATTTTGGTCGCTGTTTTTAACACGCTTCAACGATATGTTTAAAGATTTCTCCAATCAATAAACGGTATCTTTTAGTACATTTTTTAACAATCATTTGGCGTTTTTGGTTTTTGAAACATGATCGAATCGTAATTCATTTCATAAACATGTAAAATTTTATTAAGAGTAAATATGTGCAATAGAAAGCAAACACATTACCCAACTGTTAAAATAATGATTTCATATTTTAAGTTTGTCAACTAATGCCATAAATTGACGCTCTTAGTTAAACAATTAATGAAAGAGCGGCCAAAAATACTAAAAAGTTTCGGGCAAGATTCCAAAGCAATGAATTCAAGTGTTTAACACCATTAAAACTTGATAATACCATTTGAGAAATATGATAACATTGTGAAACAGTACTATCACTTATCACTTGATTGTGTAACAAATGAACGTTAAAACGAATAAATCCGTTTATTCCTACACATAATAAAGACAAAAACAAATCCAAAAGTTTGGTATACAGTTTCATTAAAAAAAACACACATTAAAAGATTTTCAAAACTCTGTAACTAGCGAAAAATAAAATGAAACCACAACACCAAAATAATTTATGGTAAAACCAATTGTGTGCTAAAGAAGCAAGTTAAAACCTGTGTCTACAATCATCGTCTATTAGTTACGCGGGCGTTAATCTCATTTCGTTGACTTGCTATTTTCTTCCCCTCCCACCAGAAACGAGCGAAAGCGCAAGGCTGGTCATCGTGGACGGAATGGTCGACCTGCTCCCGGTCGTGCGATGGCGGCGTCGCGTATCAGCTGCGCCGTTGCCACGCACCGCACGGCTGCAAGGGAGACGCCGTCCGGTATAAAATCTGTAACATGCAGGTAAGCCAGTGGGCGCCTCCGGAACGGCGACGAACGAAAATCGACACCCGAAGCGTGCATAATTGTGTGATACGCTTACAGAAATCCAATAAAACGTCGAACATAAAACACAATCTTTCCTTCACAGCCCTGTCCGGAGCAGCAGGACTTTCGCGCCCACCAGTGCTCGGCGTACGACGACGTGCCCTACGATGGCGCCCTGCTGAAGTGGACTCCGCACTACGACTACTCGGAACCGTGCGCCCTCACCTGCAGGTAGGCTCCCTTTCTTGGGTGAAGATTTTCAATTTTCGGACGCGTCTGCTCCGCGTTCCACGCGAACGGAAAGAAAATGGTACGGCGAAAGGACACCTTCATCATAATTTTTCACCGAATTGTAACGGCTCTATTACAACGGTGGCGGTTTCGGGCGTCTACAAAGACAGACGTGGTTTTCAGCGTGGTTCGCCTATGCGTTCCGACCATTGTGAAGGGCGGAATATTTTGCTCAAGAATCGAAAAAAGGAAGTTGAAAGCAATATGAAACTCAACAGTCTGCTCGTAACTTTTAATACCGACATAATATCGTTCAACAAGGTGCTCCTCGGGGCGTCCTGTTGAAGGTTATGTTTTTTGCTGAGCTTTTTTTCAACCAATAGACTGTATTTTTTAAAGTTGCTGGCCTTTAGCGCGTCTCGGTTTCTAGCGAAATGTTAACCAACATGCGAAAATTGTTGCAAAATTTATATATTTTTTTTTATGTATTTAATTATGCTACAATGTTATACGCTCTGTGTTAAAAAAATGGAACAACAGCGCAATATGAACTAATTGCTGAGAAAATGTTCCAACAGCTGGGAAAATTTATTCATTAACCGTGTTGAGTAAAATTCAATTATGCTTTGGTTGAGTTGAAGGACTGTGTTTTAGTTTTTAAAAAATTTACAGACGAAATGATTTGAACGATACGAGTCAACTTTTAGAACACTATTTTCAACGCAAAGTTCATAATTGTCAACCATATTTTGTTACAAAAAAAACATTTGACATAAAGAAAGATAACAAGCTTTCCTTTTCTAATTTTGCTTAGAAGTTCTTATTTACTTCTAAGTTAAGCAATTTTTAAATTGTTTAGCTAATCAACCCCAACATAGTGTTACAGCTTTGGTTTCGGATTTTTAAGATCTAAATAGTTCAACCTCAATTTATCTGCAACTTGTATTTCCGTTAAAAATCGTAACAAGAGAAGCATTGACAACTGTAAACAACAATGTTGTGCACTGCTAAAACACTACTTCGTTATTTTCACAATTTTATAGCGGTAGTCTTAACTTGCAAAAGCACAGCATTAACGAATTGTTCGGCAGATAAGATATATTAGATCCCGTTTTTGCTTTTGTCTCCGCTTTCTAGACGAAGTTATACTTCGGCTTTCCTTTCCCAAAATCCAGGCCAGCTTCTTCGGCGTTCGGCTAAATTCAATCAAACTCAATCTGGCTAATTAACTTTTATCATCCGTCGAGCAGCGAGCGATATCCTGGCGTGCAGTCATCCGGCAGAAATCAATTATTCTGTACTCCGCTAAAAGCAAACGCGCATTCGCTCGTTCGATCGTGCGCTTGCCCGAATTCCTATAAATAGTTTCGGCTCGAACATCCTGCACCGACGATCCCGACTCGGTCTTACTCTAATCCTGCCGCCTTGAAGGTTGCCCGGGGTCGGCTGATATTTTCCGAGCGATAAAAGAACATCCATCCTTCGGAGAAATCCACGCGAAACATTCAATTTTGTGCAGCCGCTTTTAAGTATCTTCCAACGCTCATTACCCCCGCAGCTGGCCTCGAGCCTCATTTTTCCGGTGCCATTCATCAAGGGTGGAAATCGAACCGGAAAACTTCCTCTCCCGGTGGCTTGAAAAGTTTCCCACTGTGACTTGCCCTCACTCGATCCTTTCTATGATTTAGAATCGGCAGAGTTCTTCCATGTTGAACGAAAATCGCACATCGGTAGTTGTGTTTTTCCCTGTGCCACAAAAGGCACACCAAGATCCTTATTTGATCGCCACGATGGAACTTTGACTTGTTCGTACCCATCAAAGGCTATCCGGACGAGCCTGGGTGAACTTCTTCCTATCGGCCCGGTGATATATCGCTAACGGCTGCAAATCTCTGGAACATGCGAAAGACTTTTTGAGCCTTTAAGACGAAGGTTCATAAGGAACACGGATTTTGAGAGGGATAGTTTTGTAAAGGACGCTTTTTCTAGCTCGGTGAACTATATTTGATGAGGGAAAACTAAACTGTTCTGGATATCGCCGAAGAAAGTTTAAAGGCCCAGTACGAAAGATTGTTTCAAATTTTGTAAAATTTTGCAGAACTTTGTACTAAATATTTCAGAGTTTCCTTACAACAACTAAATTAGACTTGTGAAAGCAATATTAATTGAACCACCGGGTTAAGTATATTCCATATTTTAAGAAAAGTGAAACTCACCCTGGTGAATCATCAATCAAAAAAAAAAACCTAAAGTTTTGCAATTCTGGAGCTTACGAAATACCTACTGGAGAATGCCCCGTTAATCCACCGAAGATCCGAGCGCATGCAAATTCGTTTATTCTCGAACTGTTGTAACTTGCAGTCAAACTGCGTTCTTAATTCGATAAAACTTTGTTTATTTCAATGAACACGACCATCACCATGTTGATCCTGGGTTGAAAAACTTTCCCCAAAGTCGTTCGTTTCAGTCATTGCCATTTCGTTTCGTCATTCGCACGGCAGGACGAGGGAACCGGGAACCGAAGCCAACCGCAGCCGACCGCTTAAAGTGTAACTCTGTCGACGGTACGGAACGATGACGACGACGAACTAATGAATTTACTTTCACCAACTGCAAGCTTTATGCGACTCTTGTTTAATCTCGAGCATACAATCGGTCGCCGAGGCACGATAAAGCCAAGAGCTTTATCTTACCTTTTCCTTTGGTGTAACTTGGTCGTACCTCGAGAGCCCTTAGGGTAGAAGCTCCATGGCCACTGACCATGTTCAATCCACCCTGAAACGCCTCGAGACACCGAAAGGAAGCGGTTAACAGGACAGGCGAAAGAAAATGCAAAGTAAAACTTTTCCCACGTCCCGGAGCACCCTGTTCCCCCTACGGATTGAACCTGGGTTCCATTTCTTTAACTCACCAAACGTTTTCTTTTTCTACTACGCCTCCGGCAGGGGTCGACCGCAGCACCTGCTCGAGGATATGCCCGATTCGGCCGGAGCCAGCGAGTCCTTTCCCATCAGCGACGACGAGCCGAGCGTCATCGTGCAGCTCTCCAACCGGGTGCAGGACGGCACCAGATGTCGCCCGGGCAGCCTAGACATGTGCATCCAGGGAAAGTGCCAGGTAAGTTGCACCGACCGGTCGTTGTTTCACACTTACCGGTGTCATCCCCCGAGATCCAACCCCTTCGGTGTCGCTCGTAGGCGAAGAAACTAGCGAAAAGAGAGAAAAATCTCTTTAACATCCTCACAACGAGTTCATGGACTACAAAGTTCTTAATCCCTCCATCGCTGGAGCATGGCCAGATCTCTGGGTATTGGAGTGTCAAGCGACAGATTTACAACAGTTTCTTCAGTTTTTCCCCAGCGCTAAAACTCTTCCCATCCCATGGCGAGCTATTCTGGGTCGATGGGAGGATGTACTAAAACTTACAGACTACTGAGTTACATGGTGCCTGACCGGGTTGGACATTCTTGCCAACTTTGCCATGCACCCAACCAGCCTCTCTTTCCACTTGCCGCGGGGAACGCTTTTCACCCACGGTTCACGCAACACAATGTACGACCACCGTTCCGGAGGTTCCTCCGGAAGTCCCAAGCCGAAAGGATATCAACCGCAAGTTCTGGTGGTTCCATCTCCACCACCAACCACCCTCCCCACGACACCGGTACCGGCTGCTTCGCTCAAGTGGTTTTGTCATGGTGTAAAGTTTTTCGATTAATGCACAAAAATGTTCCCCGATCCGGAGTTCGATGGGAAACCGACCGAAGCGCCCACGCTCGGAAGTCTATTGTCCGAAACCCGAGGAAAGCCGGAAAACGTGCGGCGAACACCGCGCGTAATTGCTTGCCACGAAAAGTTTGATTTACACGACGCAGATTATGCGCAGCGCTGACGATGGTCACGATGGTAATGATGATGATAATGATGATGATCGTCCTGATCGTGACGCTACTTTATATCTTCCAAACGCATTTCCAATCCCGTTGACGAACGGGCAAACTTACGCCGGAAAAGCGAGCTTCCGAAAAGCTTTCCAACCAAAGCCAACACACCTTCGGCAACATATTGCCACGTTTTCCTGTGAACCACATGAAAGCAAACCCGATACCGAAACGATGTGCCAATAGGACAACCTGGCCGGTGTCGGGTTATGGAGAGGGTCCTCGGACCCCTTGTTATCGACCGGCTGATGTCACGCTGGGACAAAACCGTTGCTTTTCTACAACCAGTGTGAACATATTCAAGATGGTGTCGGCCCAAAGCGAACGACACATTGTACGGGAAACCTTCCATTCCGATCCCTGCCCTTGGACTTGAGTCTGTTCGAAGGTTCCGAACTATCGCCCGAATGCGCCACCACAAAGAAATTGACGACAAGCTGTGCACAAAAAAACCCTGTGTCGTCCTCCTGCAGTGGTTTTGCAGCTCGAATCGAAAGGCACCGAAAATCGGCATCGCTCCTGTACTGCTCGAGGTCCCCGTCCGTGTGGAGTTTTCCAAGCGAAAAGGCTAGGCACATTGTTCAAGTCAACAACCAGATGTCTTTGGTTTGTGTCGCATTGGCCTTTTTGCCACTAACTCCACCTCTAAAACACTCACACACATACACACACCGACATTTCGCACGAGCAAGGACACGTTGACAGTTGAGCACAGCTATTTCGGATAGTGTGACAACACCACTATCGCCCGACACAACAGACACTTTCCGACGTTTCCATTCCATCCCCCCGTCGGTGGGAGTTTTTTCCCACTCTCTCCCCCTTTCCTTAGTGTTACATGCTGTGTACAAAAACGAAGTGTTAAAAGTCACCTTTTCCTCCCACATCGGGTTTCGGCTGGTTCGTGTGCAACCGTCGGTTCGTTCATGACCCAATTAAATAAAATTGGAATGGACAGAATTCTAAATGGATGCTAGACGACGCCGACACCGACAATGGAGGCGCAACGGGCAGATCGGTTGTGGAAGCCTTTCATTTACTTCACACCTCGATGCACTGTATTATTCACCGGGCGGGAGTGTTAATTGACTCCGTTCGGGTGGTGTGCGCTTAAAATATACTAATTAATTGATTTAGAAAATTAAGATAGTTCCATTGCAGTCGAACCTCCGTTCGGTAAGCAACCAGCGACGATCCATGTTTCATAAGATTGAACATTACTTATTCAAGACGTTGAAAACTTGTCTTGCTAGCATCGAGTTGCTTGAGAAGCGACCTCATTATCACACTCTATTGGCAAATAAAAATCTCACGACGATTCCCGCGAAGGTGATTAAACCGACTGTAAATTTCACTCATTTTACATGGGTTAAAGCACATTTCAAATAGTTTAATCTTTACTTTTGATTAAACTCAACATAGTCAACTATTGTTCGTTCGTGTTTTCCGAGGCTTTGAAAATGATTTTTGAGTGACTTTTAAAAACATTAACTAAACCTAAAAAATTATGCTAGTCTACTATCAAGTTCAGTTTTTCCTTCAATTGTACCTTTGAGTTGAGTGTATATTCAACAAGAACTTAGTTTCATGGGTATTTTACTTTTTTTATAAAATTGGTGCAACGATATTGGGTGTGTTTTAGTTTATTTATCGCATGCAAGATGATAATCAATGAAACAAATCAAGATTCTGGATTGTAATAACTTGCAAATAAAATGACAGCTTCTTATTGCGGTTTCTCTTCGTTATTGCCATCAGGTTTGGTTTTCTAAACCTGAGGTGCTGGTCAACAATTCTGTTGTATGGATCAAATTTTATTTCGACAAAAAACTTGTCTTATCATCTTGCAAAATTCACTGAAAAATCTTAAACAAATAAGGATCTATTACAATAACGATTACAAAATAAAAATAATGTCACTCATTTTAATATTTATACCTGTGAATCTCCAACAACAAATAAATATTCAAATGAAAGCGGTATAATGGCTAGTTTTGGCAAAAGAACAGTTGATAAGTAATTACTTAATGGTGCCTTAGAATATGAAAAATTATTATGCAACGCATCGACTCCACGTTTTGTTTAAAATTACCTTTTCTTTCAACTACCCTTATTCTGTATTGGAAACAGTTTGAATTTTCCTGCATATAACCTTTGATGGTAAACAGGGAAAGTAATACCGTGTGAAAATCCAGGATAATCTTTTAACAATCACCAAAAGGCCAAACGAAAATAGGGTTTTCATAGCAGTTTACCATCCAACCGTAGGCCCAACAACGTTGTTGGCATGTTGTTGGCCGCAGTTTTCCCACATAAAACCACAATCTCCCTCGTACGTACAGTATCAAAAAACGAGTTTTCCGACCTCTATCATACCGACCGCTTGTAGTATTTTATTGACTGTTCGCATATGCGAGTTAGGCAATGATAAAAAAAAACATCCCTAAGAAAAGAGATGAACACACCCCGCATACGGGCGGGGAAAACTATGGCCACTGTGCAATTCACGCATTTTGGTAGGAAAAGTGCCCTCGGAATGGCCCCGGCCTCGAATATATGATGCAAATAGGGACATAAAATATGGACCGGACTTTACGGTGCTGAATATGTTACGAGCGTGTTTGCCACGGTCTTTTTCGTCGAGATACTCCTTTCTTTTTGTTTTCCTCTCTGCCCTTCCACCGGCAGCTTGTTTCCTTGATGAGATTTTTGTTCCGTCGCCATCCCTTTCCCAACGGTTCAAATCTACGACGTTCAAACGCTACGATTGCGATTGCCTATTTGCCGAAACCCTCCGGATACCGATGGGGCACCGTAAAGGGATGGGCATGGGCAAAAATAAAAACCCCTACAAACAGAGTAAAAACACAAACACCATTTTGGATAACACACTGAGCACTACTTTTTTGCCATATTTTATTCAACCCCCAGATAGACGAGGCGGCCTCCTCCCGACGAATTTTGCTCATTGGCGCATTGATGGGCCACCATTATGGTCGGCTAAGTGGGAGTTTTGTTTGTTTCCCTCCCCCACTTTTCTCACCAAGCAGCAGAAGAAAAAACGAACGCACATTGGTTTTCCCGTGTCGGGCGCAAAATAGCCTCTCCTCAAAACAACACGGTTCGGGGTTGCCGGTGGAACGTCAATGGGCCCTGAGATATCGGAAAGGATACGAATCGGGCCAATCCCAAGGCACATCTTCCGCTCGCAGCGGGACGATAATAATTTCTACCCGAGGCGTAGATAAACCCATACGGGCGAGGATAAGAAGCGACGGGATGGAATCCGACCCGTCCGAGCTGGTCTAAACAGCTCGTAATAGCTACGTGGGGCCGGTCGGTCGGTTGGTTGGTCTCCTCTCAAACCATCATCTGACCAGTCTGACCTTCCGAGACCTTCCTCGCCCTTCGAACACCCGAATGGAGGTTCGTGCCGGGCGCTTGGTGAATAAGAACTTCACCACGTCACCCTCTCACCTTCGAGACTCCCTTTTCGCTTTCTTTCATCAGAAAAACAAAAGAGAGACCATCCCTCCGAGCCCTAGCAAACCCCATCCGATCGGATCCCATGGAACGAAGCCCCGAAACCGATTCCAAATTAGGCTGAAATAAGATGATAATTTAGGCGAAATTAAATTTGGCAATAATTTATTACGCCCGAGATGCTAATAGTACGGGGCGCTAGGGGGTTCTGCGGAGGCAAGGTGATTGGTCCCGGGAGGGCATCATTCTAGGGTGAGATGGTGTCGGAAGACGAGCAACGAGTGGTGATAGGAACGGGCTGAAATGAAGGCCGCACGGGCAGGATTGGTTTTTGATGTTGGCTAAAGTTTTCCTGGAATCCGCCCGACAATGGAACCCCTTTTCGAAAGGCGTCCAGAATTAAAGGTCGAAACGCTGGAAGAGAGAAGCAAATTCGGTGTGGAAAACAAGGATATTCATGAGAAAATTTAACAAACAAGGCTTCTGAAGATTTGAACTCGTCGTTATCATCATCTTCAGTGAGAAAAAGACGCCGCGTTTGTATTTGCTGCTTTAACCTTAGTTCATACCTGAAGCGACGCATATTGGATCATTCGGGTCGACGTCCAGTTAGCAACGTGACTGAGAAAAACACCAAAACACCAACTGCCAAGCGACAAAAAGAAATCGCATCCAATAACCTCCTCATGCGTTCATTTGAATATAGATTTGATTACACACCAACCCGAAGATGACGATGGTCTGCCCTGTTTCTTGCCACGGGCAGCTACCGAGCAGCAAGCAAATGAAGCCAATCGACAACTTCCCATGGCCCCTTGTGCAAACCCTAGCCTGTCCGGTAATGGGATGCTCCTCGCAGATTGGCCCGAGAGCGAGCGAAGATTGAATCATTAAACGATTAGACCACATCGGCCCCGGCACCGGTGGACAGACGCAAAAAAAGGTCAAATCCATAAAGCCCGATACCGGACCGGGTCCGTCTGGGTTGCTGCTGACCTAAGTCGACCACCCCACCGGAACAGATTGTCCATTATCAGTTCGGGATCAAGTGGGGCGAGCTCAAGTAGCGTCCGTAGCACCAATCGCAACCACCGGAAAAAAGCGGGCAAGGATGACGTGAAACAAGGACCTAAAACAAATCTCTTCCAGCCCCAGGGCACGGAACCCATTGGTGGTTGGCGGCGGCGAAGGGTAGGTCTATGATTACATGATTGTTATTGGACTGCCTGATCGAATATGCGTCCAAAACAAATGGTGACCCTCGGTGATTGATCGATTCTTGGTCCACAGCACCGTCCGAAACGATGACGACGCCGAAGTTTTGTCGGAGTTCCGGAGCTTTTTGTTTCCCTCGATGGGGGGGGACGGATGTTCTCCTTTCTGGTTTCTGGGGGTTGTTCGAGACGGCTGGCAAGATCGACGTTGGAAAGGGAAGCCCACCCGAGCCCACCCGTTGCGAGCTGCTGGTAGACCAATAACGTCGTGTCGTTATGTAACATTATACAGCTAATAAAACGTCTCGATGAATTATTAATACAATGACTGTTATTTAAAAGGACTCCCAGTATTCAATAAGGTCCTGTACGGGCGCGAGCGCGGCTACGCACGCCGGAATTGGAGGCACTTTTCCACGAGAAAATCCACCACCCAGCGGCTGTGAGTTGGCATATTCCTTCACATCTTTTTTTCCTGCTCCATTGGCTTTCTCCGACATTCTTCACCACTTCAATGGCCGCGCCAATTTGTATTCCGTTTTTTAATGACGCACAAATTAGTGGAATTGCGTACGACCCGGTCTGCCTGGTACGTACACACGCACATTGCCTACGAAGGTCGAATTAAACTGGCCCCTCGTCGAGCTAGCAATCTGCACGCGAATGTAACGTGGTGCCGAAAACATTCAGCTCGCAAGCAGAGGATGTAAGAAAAGTAAAAACAAGGTGGAAGAAGGAATGTAAAACAAATGTAGCATAAATACATCCAAATGAATTATGATAATTATGACTTCATTCCGTTTCACTCGGTTGACTGCCTGCTGAGATTAATCGACTGCTTTCCGGGACTGGAAGTGAAAAAGGATAGAAAAAAAGCGCCACATAATTATTTATACGTGTCTGCGATAGTCCACCAGATTTAATGATCGGTTTTTTAATATTACTACAGATTTATCTTGATTTCTGCTCTGCTAAGTAGAGTGCAGTGCTTAAGATTCCATCCAGCAAATACATCTCTTTTAATTAAACCGATGATCCGTTTAACACTTACTTGTAACGTTTACTTTTCTAAAGCTCCTGGTGGGAAGTTTCAATAGAACACCTGTCATCAAGCATATTATTCTAAACTGGCTTGATTGTTACGAATATAAAAGTTACGTTTATAAAAGATAACAGATTTCAAATCATCTAACAACTCCTCCTAAATTATCTCTTGTTAACTGTTACATGCTCTTTATAAGTTTCTTATTGAAAAAATTTGGAAAAAACGGTTCAACCAAATGTGCGGGGTTCTTAAATTGTTCCTCGAAACGCTGTGAAACATTGGATCAGCTATGAAAAATCTAAATATTAGTGACTGGTTTGGGTTTGCATATTAAACAAAAACATCTGTATACAATGAACTACATAACCGTAATATTTTACTTTGTAAGAAAAAACTATTGAAAACGGCAATTCTAAAAACAGGTCGTAAAACAACGTCATTAGAAAAAAACTAATTCTTAACGTTTCCAAACACAGATGAACTGCAAAATAGAGACTTTTTAACTGGTTCCTAACTTAAAACATATCTTCTTTGCCAATGCAAACAACAGGTTTCATTCTTCTATAGTAATTTTAAAAGCAAACAACAGGTTTTCATACTGCCATAATTTTCCCTCCAATCATGCAATTTACACCCTATGCGCTTTCCTTCCACTGGCAAGAGCTATTTTCTCGAAAGCTTCCAAGATATTAACGTAATCGTGGCTCGCCCACACCCCCCGCGATGGCCACGATCAATTAGTAAGTGCCAAGGGTTCTCGTGGATAGTCTTTTGCGGTTCTCGCCGCAAACTGGAAATGCCGGCAGAACAAAACAGAGAAAAAAAAACCCTTTTAAATCTGTTGTTTTCCTAGCCCCTACCAACTAAATACTTTTTTCTTCTCAATCGCCCTTCGTTCGCAAAACTTCATCGTATGGTGGAACGGGAGGCGCTTTGTATAGATTTGCCTTCCCCCTTTTTACAAAATTGGAAAACTTTTGCGGTAAATATTTGATACGAAAATTTTCCTCACTTCATTTAAATCCAATCTGGTGGAGCAGTGGGAGGTGATGCTGCTGGAGTTTAAAAGGTTTGTAGAGCAAATCCTTTGGTCTGAAAGGAAAATCTGATCCCAGGCGGGAGGATGATGTAGACACAAAAACAAATAGTAAGGAATCAGGCGAGGTGAGAGATTGGTGAGGCGAAACAGTTTGTCAACTATTGTTGTGTTGTTTTTTTGTTTTTGTAAAACAAACAACCACAAGGGAAAAACATACTTTCACATCTGCAACTGTAAGATGAAAAGAGAGTATGTTGTTTTGTTTTCCACCGGTTAAAGCACAAACCGTCGGGAGAACAGAAATAGAGAAAAAGCAAACAAGCAATTTAATGCAAAGTATGTCTTCATTGTCGAGCTGTTCCGTCCGAGACAAGTTGCCGGTAAAATTGAGCAACGGTGACGTTTAAAGCAACTTTTTTCCTATCTTTTTTTGGGAAAAACAAGGTCGAGGAATCTCCTCAAAGTTTCTATCGGGAAACATGGCAGCACAATCGTAGCCAAGTGTTGTTTAATCAAAAGCTTCAACTTCTAGCATCACTCCACTCCAAAGATGCTTTGCGAAGTGTTTGAGCGTAATCCCATTTGCTCACTAAATAAGGGCAGATTGTTTCCTAATCTTCCGACCCCGTGATAAATCAGAAGCAACTTTCACACACACACACACATACACTCACACGGACAGACCTCCTCCTACACACCTCGTGATTGTTCTAATCGCACTCAATAAAACACTTGGTCGCCATCAACTTTACGCAAACGAGCACCAACTGCTGTTTGGAAGGCGGGAGAATTTAGGGACCAGCATCACCAGCAGGACTGCCGAAAGTGGAAAACTTTTCCACCGGGCGCTAGTCATTATTTGACAAATTAAATAGCTCCAGCACGGCGTTGCGCAAGACTTCGGGATCGTTTATTACCGTAAGCACCAGGAAAACGCATCCTGCTGTGACCCGTGGGTGAGCCGTTTTCTTGTCTGGGAATTTTGCGGGGGAGCAGATTTTCCCATCCCCTCAACTGGACAAACCGTGCGGGAAAAAGAAAGAAAGTCGTTCAACCGAAAGCGTACAGCTCGGCTGTTGGATGCTTTGGTGCGTTCGGTGTAATTTACTGGAAAACTTTTCCGCTCAGCCACCCCGTAGGCGGTGGTGTGTGACGGGGACGCGTGAGATTGAGGGAAAGGATTCCGCGAAAAACAAATATGGAACGTGATCGGGCACGGTATGGGTGCGCGCGAAGTGAAATCGAGCATCGAAAAGCTTTTCCACGAGCTTTCTTCCGCAGGTCTCTGGAGGCTGCGTCGGTATGAAAGTCGGTTGAGGTTAGTCGGCAGGTGAACACCACATTCAAAGGCCCACGTCTTGCTTCCAGACGGTCTTGCAAAGACGCTCCAGATGCTAGGATGAACAACACCTTGCGCCTAACAGGGTTTCCCGCTCAGCTTCTTCCTTTTATATTTTGCAAACATTTGCCCAAAATCTTGCCCGAACCGTGTACTCGTGGGAGGAAAAGTTTTGCCCGCGTACGTTAACTATCTCTCGCTTGCGCACTCTTGCACTACCCCGGGCCGGCCTTCCGGGTCCCCGAGTCCGTCCACTTCCATTACCGGGTTCGCTTTTTATGCAATGAATATTTAAACACCGCGCGCGCGCGCTCACCGGCCAACGCCGCATCCAAGTGCTCGCCAGTGCTTGGGCTCGTTTGGCCGAAATTGAATTAAAGCATTGATTTCGATTACTCCACTCCACTCGTGCTTCCTGCACTCTTCCCCTGTCTCGATCGCTTTCCCTGCAGAAACAACAACCGGATATTGATTGAGTATGCCTGGAAGCTAGGTATTTTTTTGGGGAAAGTTTTCTTCTCCTTCGCCGACAGAGAGAGATAGGGAAATGGAGAGAAAGCACGAGCGGGCGGAAATGATTGGAAAACAGTCGAACGTGAAAGACATTGAAAGCACGACCTGCAAGCTGGTGGATTGGAAATTCATGAGTATGGCAGACCACAAGAGGACCGAACGCGATGGCGATGGTTGGTGAAAATGGAACGCCTCGCGCAAGCCCCGGAAAAATCCCGCCGAGTCCGCGGGACGCGCAGTTTGTTGCTACTTGCGTCAATGTTATTTTTCAAACCAAAGTAACTGAGAGTTGAATGGTGCAATTCATCGGTAGTGAAATTGGCGGCGGGGGAAAATATCGCCACATGCATCGGCTGAGGAACCGGCACGGTACGCAAATGGCAATATTTTATTCATCCGTGCGTACGTAAGGAGGCAGATCGGTGCCGTCTTTTCAACGGAAACCGGCCACCAATGAGCTGTTGAAAGATTTTCGTTCGTATTAAAAACTCTCAGAACTTTTTCTTTCCCCGTAAGCCTATTCATTTGACGTTTCCACCCATCCGTAATCGTAAAAACTTCAAGAAATTATGCTCCTGAAATTCGTGATTTCACGAGCGACATGATTTATTGATCTCAAGAACACTCGTCCGATGGATCTTTTGAAGAAAAGCACGCCATTGCCGCCGGTCGGAACCAGAAAGCTCGAAGCGAATCAATTACTTTCTCTCAAGTAACTATACCTAACCCTCCATTAAGTGGACGGGTTCTTTGTCAAGCGGTGCTTTAGAAAGCTTCCACTTCTGCAATCGCAGCCCCGGAAAGTAATCGAAGTGATGAAAGGTTCGCTACCGCTGTGAACAACCTTTATTGTTGAAGAATTTTTATTCCTTTCATTCCTCCGTTCCCATTGGGATCTTTTCGTCTTTTTTTCTGTAATAAGAAACCTTTGCAAACAAATTGAAAAAAAACGAGTCGAATGCAAGAACTGTAAATCAGAGGAACTCAAAAAATAAAAACTCTTTTTATAGCAGGAGTGATGAAATATGGAGTTTTTCAAATGATTGAATAATATGATAAGTATCTCTTGAAAAGAAGGTAGCAGGATTCCTGTTTTCATAGTATTACGAACTATTGATTTCACTGATTAAAATAGTCTTTCACATAGCTAACATTCAATTGTTCCTTTCGTAAGATTTTCATTGTCGTGGATAAAAAGGTGTTATTTTAGGATGAGATTTACTCCTTTTACTCCATTGCCCTATGAGATTCTACTCCTTTTAGGAACATTTTCACAAGCTTACTGTATTTACTTTTCATGATTAATTTTAAAGAAAAGATCAACAGTTACGCAGCGAAAATATATTGAAACGCGTCCAATTATATTTGTTATAGCTGTAACTAAATGTTGTTTTCTTTTTTGTAAAATTTGTCGAAGAGTTTTCACATTTTGTAAGGGCGGTCTTTCCGTTCACATGTATTTTAAATTTATTTTTTCATATTTTTACATTTCTTTATTAACTAGTACAATTTTATCGATCAATATAAGAGAATTATAACACCACAATTTGTGTTTAACGAGTATGAAGTAGAAATTTTGGTGATTTGATTTGAATTGATTTTTGAAACCATGTTTTCTACTCAAAAATGAAATATGAAACAAGAAACTAAATATACCACCATCCGCAGTGCACAAAAGTGAAAAGCTCAAATATGTATGATTTTGATATGCATTGATTGATGCGCCGCTCAGGTACATGCAAATTTACTTCACACAGCTGCATTAGGCAGGCGACTTCAACCGAGGTTTTCCCGAGGCCTCAAGCCGTCAGGACGTCATCGTCGTCGCTGGCCCATCTTTGGGGGGGGGTGTGTGTGGGGTGGGGGGGTGTGTCGCGCGCCAGCTAACCTCGAGCCAACCGACGCGACGGTGGAAGCGCCCGAAAAACCACACTAATGCAACCACTTACACCTTGCCACCAGGAGCGGGAACCGCACACTGTGGTGCTCGAGATGGTGGCAAGTGGTGCACCAGAAAAGTCAGTCACTGCTGTCACTGCGAAAGTTCATCGTTGCTGCGGCAGGAACAAGAAAACCCCTATGTCACCGGCAACAGACTTGGAAGACGGGAGCCAATTTGGAATCGCTACAACAAGGGCGACAGCGGCCGTCGAGTGAGACGTCGTTGTTGTCGAAGGACGAAGGGAAGCGAAGGTTTCTCTCCGCAGAACTCGACCGGCACGCCATGCTGCTAGCTAA
Organism: Anopheles ziemanni; assembly: GCF_943734765.1. NCBI lineage: Eukaryota > Metazoa > Arthropoda > Insecta > Diptera > Culicidae > Anopheles > Anopheles ziemanni. Next base: position 22,884,526 of record NC_080705.1, on the reverse strand, counting down.
GTGTTTCCTCCAATAATCATCAAGTTGCAGTTCCGGCGTGAGGTGATGGAATCGAAGATGGAGCCATCGAGCGAAACCGTCCATTCCCGTCCAACCTTAGCTCAGCTTGGAGGTTTTGCTTCCAAGCTAGCTTACATGAATTTTTCATCAAATCTTTTGCCTACGCTTTCTTGAACGACCTTAAGATGTCACTACACGATAGCGAACCGGGATCGACCCGTTGGTTGTGGATATTTAAATGATCCTCATTTATTTTTTATAATTAATAGGTCGGAATAGAAAATACAATCCAAAGTTCAGGAACTAGAAAGAGAAATCAGAAAAAACTTGGTCAAGATTCCATAAATCATTCTATGAAAATAAGCTACGAACAATGTAACTTACGTATATACTCCTCTTAAGGGAAACACGACTCCCCTGACGACATTCTTGTCGAACAGTCCATATTGGCACTACGAAATTTCCCAACATTTCCCTTCCCTCAAACTCTCGACGCTGATTGCACGGAGACTCATGTCTATTTTATTCTATTCCTTTTCGCCCTTCAACCTTAGCGCGTCGGATGTGACCTAAAGATTGGATCGACCAAGAAGATCGACGTGTGCGGAGTGTGCGGTGGAGATGGAACGTCCTGTACGCAGCCCCTCTACCAGTGGGAAATTGCCCCGATGTCCCTCTGCTCCGTCACCTGCGGAGGCGGTAAGTAACGGCAAAACAGCGCTCTCTCGAGCAACGAGGAATGGGGATGCTTCGATACTGACGTCACCGGGATGTCATTTCATGCGGCATTGGAGTGACACGTAGAAACAATTTTAGGAAATTTGGGAAACATTTTCAATTGTCGTCAAATTTCGAGTCAACAAACGAACCAAAGATAAAATCTGCAGATAGAACTCTTTGCTAAAAGTAGGGAATTAAGTTACACTTTACCTAAACCGTGCAATTTTCGCTCAAAAATTATCGAATCAAAACCATCTAATATTTTCATTTGAAATCCTTTACGATTAGTATCTGTACTAGTAATTTAATTTAAAGACAGGTTAGTACAACGCAACTTCGATTAAGACCGACATTTTTGTCCTCCGGTTATCAACAACAATATCAGTTGTTTCACGATGATTTTCAATTGTCTGCTAGCTGCCCATTGCTGCACAAATCCTCTTTCGTACCATGTGTCCAATTTTGTCGAACATGATTTCTTCGCTAGTCTATCCTCCGGCACGAACCTTTTCTTTCGAATCCACCCACCTGCAATATTTCCTTTCTTTGGGTATACCTATAAAACACCAACCACCAAACACAACACGGGGAGGAAAAAGCATCCTCGTCGAATTTCCCATCGCCATCGATACCGAAAGATTACGTTGTCAAGTAAAATAATGACACGTTCGATTGATGGATCTTTTTCCCGGAAAGCTTCGACACGCTGCGAACAAATCGTGTCAACGCGGAGACCCTTCGTCTGCTAAAGTGAATCCCGAATGGAAAAGCTTTGATCAAGGAAGAAGAAAAAAAATATCCCAAAACCAACGGGAACACACACACGTATACACTCAAGAAAAGAAGCTTACGGTATTAGACTAAAAATGTGTTTTTTTTATTTCGAACGGGAAAATTTCGTTTCATTCCCACGGGGTGCCAAGGATCAAAGCGGCGAAAGCGGAAATTAGAAACAAAATATTTATCCTTCCTTTCGTTGCACCAACGGAGGAAGTGAGGAGACTGGGGATGGGCAACTTTGTCTCGAATTCCTTTTGACAACGAAGCCTATCTTTTTCTGGTAAAGAGAAAAAAAGGTGTAACACAGCATTTTTCTATCGAACCGAGCGAATTTACGATGTAATAATCATAGACCTTTCCCACGAAGCCGTCGCTTCGGCCGGAAGACCGCCCACGGTGGAAGCAAGATAAAGCGCAAGAAAATCTCCGCTACCGACCAGACACAACCTTGTGTCGCGTCGCCGGCGTTGGAAAAACTCTAATTACATTAATATCGATTTTTGCTCGGGTTGACTCGTTTTCTTCCGCCGCTCTAGGGTATAAAATGGCCATGCCAACCTGCCGGAACCGTGTGACCGGAGTGGATGTGGAGGAATCGCTCTGCAACGCATCGTCCCGCCCGGAACCGACCGTCGTCCAGTGCAACACACATCTCTGTCCGCCGAAGTAAGTAACGGAGTAGCTTTGATTTTTCCCAGCAAATCTCTGACTTCCCATTGCTGTAATTCATTTGGAAATGTATTCATTTGCTTGCCGTCAAACTCCAGATGGGTGACCGACGATTGGAGGGCCTGCTCGAAACCATGCGGTGGCGGCATCCGGGAGCGGGTGGTAGTGTGTGCGGAGGAAAGCAATGGCGCAAAGAATAAGGTCCCGGACGAGGCTTGTCGCGGCGTGCGGCCGAAAAATCAGGAAGCCTGCAACGTGCAAGAGTGCCCCAAGTGGGTCGTTGGCGAATGGAGCGGGGTAAGTGTGGTTTTTTTTAAATAGTTAAATAATATGTTAGGAGGGCTAACGTCGGGAAAAACGACAAAACAAAGTTGAAACTCTATTGCTTTATGTCCCTTTTGAAATTTAAAAAGCTATTTAAAATAAAAAGATGTAAAAAGATTTAAACAAGCGTGTCAAAATTAGATGAAATATTTGATTCGGTATACCATGTCTGAGGCTGAGGATAAACAGATTTACAAAATTGAAAGTAGAAAACCCCTTTAAAAATGTACTAAATAGATGTCAATAATGTTAATCTCCAAAATAAACCACTAGCCCTATTTCAAATCAATAGCTTTGGGTCTAGTAATTACTGCTTTATCTTTCAGTGCTTCGTTTTTGCGCATTTATTTTGAATTTTTATAACTATTTACAATCTCCGGTTTCAGCTGCTAATGGTTGAACAGGGTTTTGTTGTTTAACAGCCAATAATTACCAATAATTCATTTTCTGGCTAGTGGTATCCCTTCTTATATCTCATAAATTAGTTGGGAATAACCATCACCAATCATGTCAAACAATCATTCCAAACGTACAACACTCACAAACGAGCCCGAAAGTTTCAATCGTCGATCATTAAAACAGTATTGCAATAATGAGTCAATTTATCGCTTTAAACGGCTTCCCGTGCCAGTGAGTTATAGAAAACCAGTCCGCGCTGCCAAAACGAGCAGCGGTAGACACATTTATACAGGAAGCAAAAATGTACATCCTAATGCGAGTTTTCCCGCATCCATATTCGGTTGCAGTTTGGCACTCGGAACATTCCCCGGCCTATTAAGCGCATACTCATCAGGCAAATGCCGTACACATTTTATTACCTCCGAGCCATTACATTGCCCGCTGGGAGCCCGGCTCACACTGACGCCACGAACACCAGACGCATAATTAGCCATAAATCGTGCTGCCCCATTCAGCGTCGGCTCGTTTTCAATTCCCCGCCACCAATCCTGGGGGGGATGTTTGGCGCAATGGGTGGCAATCCATCAGACAAATAAATGCACCCCGAAACTGCATTCACTTCACCGGGTGGCTTCCACTGGAATCCGGCCCGGTTTGGTGAAATTTATCGCCAATTCCGTTTGCATGAAAGACGACCCGCGTCCGAACGATAATGACGAGATGGCCGAAAAGGATGCCATCGACCTACTTTGGGCCGGTTCGTGTGTTTACTGCCATATTCACTTCCTGGCATCGCATTCCGTACAACAGGAACATCGGTTTCCTTTTGCCGTTTGCCGTAACGATCGAAGAGCGGGTTTGGAAATTCACCATCAATTAGCAAAACGATGGAAGAAATATTCAACCCGGTAAGGTTGGAATTCGTTGACGATATCCTCTTCAATAGAAATCCCGATGAACCTTCCTTGATCATTCCAACATGTTTCGTGGGTCGGAGTTTTCCCGTTACATGATTTTCCACGGGGGAGACTGTGAAACTCAAACACCACGGTGTACGAATTTTGTATTGCGTTCGATGGAACCGATTCCGTTGAACTATTTGTGGTTTCAAGGCACCATGAAGTCAAAGTTCCATATCCGAGTGTACAACCCATCTCGGTGCTGTACAACATCCGATTACTGTATTGAACAACGTGTGCGTGTTTTGTGCTTCCTCAATTTAAGCGTGGAAACCTTCCGCATAACGAACCAACGCTTCGATCGCATACAAACAAATTGTTCACACATGTTTTACTAAAGATTTACATAGGATCTGATTAGAATTAGATTAAAAAATTGCAGCAAAATATCGTTTATGCCAATTTGATGCTGTTCAAAGTTTCCATTTATTAAATCAGAGCTCAATGCAAAACCAATTTTCAAACATAATATTTTCAACATAACATTCAATCGGACGTATCGATTTGTCGATTTGGTATCGAGACCTTCTCATAAAAAACTATGAAGAAAGTGTAAAATGCCAACTTTAGTTAAAACTCAAAACTGATAAGCTTTAATTTATGTTTCAAAATTTGAAAGCTATGAAAAAATGGAAAATGTACAAACAACCAACCAAAATACGGTTCCAACACTCGTGAAGTAAATATAACTCTTTAAGAAATTTGTTTACAAATACCCGCCCCTAGAGTCTTCCATAAGAGCAAAAAGGAATCAACAGTGTTCGCCATCACAGATTCTGTAAAACTTTTTACTAAAATTAATCACATAAAAGAAGAATACAAACACAGTTTCCATGGAACAATATATTATTTGAAATGAAAATTAAACATATTGCAATACATATTTACCATCACAAACCTTACCAACAACTATCACAATAAAGCCCTAAATATACCTTTCTCCGCCACAATATGTTCACTTAAGTTATGACCCATGCTTGTAGTGCAAGTGCATAAAGGGAAAATCCTACCCCAGGCCCCTCCCCAGACACTTCCGTGACATCCAATTCTTTTCATACGACCAAGGATACGGCTCGGCACTTCACTGCCATTGTCGATACTTCCGTGCACTAAATGATTGTGTAAATTTGGCACATGAAACGTTCCGGCGGAGTTGGACAAAACTTTTCCAACCATTTCCACCAAACAGTACTATTTGTGCCAGTGTTAGTTGTATTGGGGAAAGCACTGCAAGTAACGCCCGGTAGGAAGGGGGAAGCAATTCTACCATCGGACAGCAAACCAAATATGATCGAGTGGGTGCTCGGGGTCGTAAACAGGGCGTCTTTATGGCTCTATTTAAATTTCCCGACTGTAAATTTATTGCCTCCCCCCCTTCCCCTTGCCCACGGGGGGCCAAAATCTTTAGCGCCCAACGACGCGCCCGGCGACAAAATGAAATGCAATGTCGGGCTCCTTCCAGTCGACAGGCCGCCGCCGGCCACATACGACCACGCACGTCCTGCCAATTGGTCGAATGATTATTGCCAGGCGTAGGCTCCACATTTCCTTACGCTACGTGCACTCAAAACTGCCCTCCGACGGACGCTGGCTGTTTGTTTAGACATTTTATTCCTTTATGCTGCCGCTGCGACGCCTGGAGTGGGTTTTCGGTGGTGGTTCTCCGTTTTATTTCGCTCGCAGCCGAACGGGACGAAACATCACGAAATCGAAAGTCATCGCCGCGTGCGGCGTTGATGTTGCGTAAATTTGTGAAATTTATTGATTTATTGCCCAAGCGTGTCACCGTGGGCGCGATCCGGAGCCGGTGAAGGACGCAGGCCTGGTTTGGCTTTGGGCCATATAACAAACAAACAAAACACAAGCGCCAGTATTTATGTCGCCAATAAGTTACGAGAAACGGATATTTATTGGTGTACTCGAATGTCGAACAGAAGGGCACGATAATGATAGAAGCATCGTAAAATATCTTCAACTGAGTTCAACTCGGTGACCGATACCATTTTCTCCTTCCAATTTTCCAGTGCTCGGTGTCGTGCGGAGGCGGAATTCAGGTGCGAAGCGTCGAGTGTATGGACACGAACGGTCACTACAGCGCGCAATGCGACCCAAGCTCCAAGCCGCTCACCGGCCAGCCCTGCACGACCGGCATCATCTGTAATGCGGGTTCCGCCGGCTCGTCATCGTCGGCGGGCATCGTCGCCATCGCTCCGCCATCTTCGTCATCGTCCGCCTCCGACTTCGAGGGTCTCACGACGGCGGGCGATGGGATGGGGGCGGGTGACCGGGCGGCGGGCCAAGCGAGCCTCAACGAGCGGCTGATGAAGGAGAAGGCCGCGATGCACACGATGGAGCGCGATCCGACGCTGATGACGTACAACGACCAGCCGTACTATGCGCAACCGTTGCGCCAGGATCGGCTGCCGAAGGCGGAGAAAATCGTTTCCCAGCGGGTGCCGGGCGAGGCAACGTAAGTAATTATCTAATTGCAACAATCTTCACCGCCGTTGCAGTACAAATGTTAATTTAATGAGGGAATGACAAACAACTGAGCCAATTGCAAACAGACCGACCGCTTTTTCTACACTTTCCTTTTTTTCTTCGTTTGATATGGAACACTGTGTTTATTAGGAACGTATTAGTTATGATTAAAAAGCTGAAGCAGTTTCAAAGCATCATGGCATATCTTTATTTTCCATTTTACTTTGCACGGGCCACCAGGCGTCTCCATTCCTATGTTGTCATTCTAGGGATAATTTTCTTTTATTCCAATTATTTACCTATACTTTAGTTTCGATGTTTTGTTCATTTAGTTCCAAAAATGTTCTCATCATTTTATTCAATTTGTCTCCTCTCTAAACCAATAGATTAGTTTGTATCGTACCTAACTTTATATTTGCACTGAAAAACACCATTCTCCCAAATTGGGTTATCATTTAAATATTTTACCTTGTCTACATTTTCATAACTTTTACATTACTAAACAAACTTAAATTAAATAAATTTTTCAAACATACTTGAACAAATTCATACTCTTCTTGTGGATTAAAGAGAACCAGCTTTCCCTACGTAATATTCCAAAATTGAGTTTATAGTGAGGAAACTCAAATCTAAAGCTGTATTCTGCTAAAAATATGTTTACAATCCTTTCGAATTATATTCGTTTTTTATTGACGAATTGATCAGGTTCGCGTTAGACTTGGATTGCATCTTTCAACAATAAAATGTAAATGCAATCAACCCCCTAAAATGGACGTGTGTAACAACGCAATTACTACTCAAAATTATCAGATGAATTACAGTCGATTCAGTACACAGAGATCTCGGGAACAGAAGCATCATTTAGCTCTTGCTGTGTAGGCGCTTTTTCATCATTGTTGATCATTATCGATGCCGTTTTATTTCACCTAATTGGTCGTGCATGAATTGTCGAAACGCGGGTTCGTTTTTCCATCGTTTTTCAAACCATCTGACACTTGGCCGGTTAAGAAGGATTGCCCTGAACGTATCTTGTCGTGAATCGTGCCAATTCATGCACTACACAAAACAGCTTGCAGCATGAAGGGCCATTTAGCAGCCGAGAGTGCTAAGTAGCGTGTACCGGGTTAACCGGAACAGGTCATGAGAGATCGGTTGGCGTCTCATCTTTCACATGGTTTCGGTAGCTGCCTTGCAGATGCATGTGGAAAAGCAAATTCCATCGGCTAAATTGATACCCATACCATTTTCTCAACAGCTGATTCATGGGGGGATTTTTCACCCACTCTAGAAAGCCAATTTTCCCACCATTCTAGTACTTCTACGTGGTGGTTGGGCGATTTTATACGTCTCAAAAGAATCTGCTCGAAGATTTAACAATCAGGTGGAGTGCAAAAACGTTCATGACTCGCCCAACGAATGGTGCTTCACAGAAACCGTACGGTTCATCATCGTCATGCCATCGTTTGATCGTACCGTTCCTTGGAAGCTCGCCCAAAGCGCTCGCTTTTCCTGCAAGGCACTCCGACGCTTTCCTAGTCTCGGCGGGAAATCAAGAATCCGGACAATTCCACCTTTGCTCCGCGGGCCAATTGAATTGTGGAAAACTTGAAACGATCGGCCCTGCAGGCCGCAGGAGGTGATTCCGTGGAAAAGCCCCGTCATTTCCCAAGCACGAACAGGAATCTCCCGGGACCCGGGATGCGCTCTGTTTTGTTTTTGCCTTTCTTCCTCAAACGCAACGGAATGCACCGGGAAAATGGGGTGCGTTCTTGGGAAGTGAAATTGCACCAGACCGTTCATAGGTTCAGCATAACAACCTGCTGTTTTTCTTTTCTTTCTATTCCACCTTCATGCGGAAAATTCTACGTATCGTCACCCGGGCACCAGATTCCTTTTTTATTTGTCCCACCAGGCAACGCATACTTTCACCGTACTCTGCATCACCACAAAGGTGCGACGGAAGGTGACTTTTCGCTCACAACATCGCATCGCTGATTGATGCTTTTGTTTTTCCCTGCTGCGTTCGGCGGCATCCGGGATGCAATTGCGCCAGGCTTCCGACATCAATCATAGCGCCTCTTGCACAATAACGCCATCATCGGATGGATGCTGCCTGCGAGTTATTCGATTTTCACCAGCTCCTTGTTCTGTCCTTGTTCGAGAAGCCGTCCCGTAGCTCAAGACGGGCAACACGAAAGTGCAATTTCTAAAAATACCGGTAGACACCAATGTGCCTTTTCCTTTTCCTTATTGGAAGAGGCTTGTTGCTTATTTGCAAACCCTTGCGCAGCTAGACAATCAACAATGGAGGGCAAACAGCAAACGTGCACGTACAACGTATAGAGAATTGCTAAAATGTGAGTGAATGTTTGCAAAAAACTATAAACTGATGAGAGAAAACAAGAATGCTACTAACGACGTCACAAGTTATGATTGTTCTAGAAACGGTTTAATGGAAGAAATCTTGAACACGTTGACTTCCAAGCGTTTTTAGCACACTTTTTTAGAACAGTCATTTCAGTTAGTAGTAAATTGTAGTTCGTATTGTAATTTACTTAAAATCAAAACCCATTCATATTTTTATCAATATCACTGAATACACTGTTGAAAAAGGTTCATCATACACAATCATAAAATTGTAATAGTTAACTGAGCAAACTAATGCACATATTAAAAATGCATGTGATCATTTTAATAGAAGTGACAAGAGGCATTCAAACACAAATCGAGGATTGCAATCATTTGGATTTCATAATATCTTTAGTTTATTTTACGTGATTGACTATTTCTTTGCAACTTTATACGTTGGTAGACGTTTTTTCCAAGGAAATGATTTTTATAATGTGTGCATCATATCAGACATAAGCTTTTTTCCATCTGGTTTATTTATAAATGTTTCATGGTTATCGCGGAAGGTACTCTGAAATGGAACGAATTCTTTCTAATACACTCCTCCCGATTGGGGCCTCTTTATAATCCCGACGGCTTGCGCATTACTCTCTCACGCTTACCATCTTTTCTTTTTCTCTCTTTTTCTTCCCTCTTTACACCCCCTTCTTCCTTCATCCCCTTCCTTCGCTTCATCGCTGTCTGCTTTCCTCTTCTCGTACCGATCGATTTGTCGTCCTACACGCCTTCCGATAAACATTTGCCGGACGGGCGGACGTGCAGCTACATTCAGGACACCGAATGGTCACCGTGCAGCGTGACGTGCGGCGAGGGCATCCGCCGGAAGCCGTTCCGGTGTAAGATTTTCCTCGAGTTTTCCAAGCGCGTCGCCGTGCTGAACGACTCGCTCTGTCACGCCTACAAGCCGCTGGACGAGGTGGAACGTTGCGTCATGGAGCCGTGCTCCTACTCGCACAACCACGAGGAGACCTATCTCAAGTACTGAAACATTGTATTTCTCTCTTATTACTTTTCGCTTCGTCGCTCCAATGGAGCTTTTGTGTTTGCGTGTGTGTGTGTGTGTTTTTTTTCTTTTTGATTCAAACTATTTTGATGGAAAAGTTCGGAGCATTGATTAATCTGAGTTTTCTTTCTGTCCTTTTGCCCCTCGCCTCAGGGATGGGAACCGGCAAAGCTTGGAAAATATCAAAGTGCACGCGGCCGTTCCTGGAAAGACGTACTCGTGGCGTGAGGAAGGCTACACGAGCTGCAGCGCGTCCTGTCTCGGTGGTGTCGAGGAGTTGATCATCAACTGCGTGCGGGACGACACGGGGAAAATAGTGTCGCCGTTCTTGTGCTCGCCCGAAACCAAACCCGAGGCCCGCATCCGAACGTGCAACGACATCCCGTGTCCGCCCCGGTGGAACTACTCGGAGTTTACGCCCTGCTCGAAGTCCTGCGGGTTCGGCATACAGACGCGTGAGGTGACGTGCATCCACGAGGTGACGCGCGGCGGCGAGAACACGATGATCGTGCCGAACAGCATGTGCACTACGAAACCGCAGCCGGATCGGCAGTACTGCAACATCATCGACTGCCCCGTCCGGTGGGAGGTGTCTGAGTGGAGCAAGTGTTCTAAGTAAGTATCGCTCTCCATCGTCGCCGCAATTTGTACTAAAGTGTACTAAAACAACTCTCTCCACAGATCCTGCGGCGGTGGTTTGAAGGAGCGCCGCGTCGAGTGCAAACAGATCATGGCCCAGGAGCACAAGGTCGAGCGGCCGGCTTCGATGTGCCCGAGCAGCAAACCGCCGGACAAGAAGCCGTGCAACACGAAGGCGTGCGCCCCGGAGGACCAGCGGCCACCGATCGCCGGCACCAACTCCACCTTCATCCAGCACGATCCGAAGAAGAACAAGATCACGCTCAAGATCGGCGGTGCGGCGACCGTTTTCTACGGCACGCAGGTGAAGATCAAGTGCCCGGTGAAGCGCTTCAACCGGACCAAGATCCGCTGGTCCAAGGATCAGCAGCCGCTGCTGAAGACGAAAAAGATCAAAATGTCCAAGAAGGGCGCCCTGCGCATCCTGGACGTGACGTTCCGGGAGGCCGGAATCTACACCTGCCACGCTGGGCTAAGTCACGCCGATCTCAAGCTGGCGGTGAAGGCCAAACCGGGAGCGGAGAATCAACCGAACGAAGAACACGAACGGCACCGGGAGGGAGCGGACCTTAACGCGTTGCGGGCGCATTCGTACGGCATGACGAACGGGAACGAAGATGAGAAAGGGTACGTGTACTATACTAAAATTGAAACTTGAATTTGAAAACCTCGTGTTTCCTTGTTTTCATCTAGCGCCTTGTAATTTAACATATTACTCATAAATATAAATCGGATAATTAACACGACTACTGCCAAGCATTTGTAGCACACTTTTTTAGTACAATAGTTTTTGATAAAAAATTTGTTTATAACATTTATCAAACCAACGGTTTTCTCAGGCCAAGCAAAAATTTAGCTTCTAAAGAATTAGTTTTTAATAGTACTACAGTTTTAATGTTGCATTTTCATCTTTTTATGTAGCAAAAACTTTTTAGAACTAATTACAGTTGGCTATCCAAAATGATAACCAGGGCAGTCAACGTGTTAAGTGATGTATTCGATCAGTTTAGAATCTCTGAACTCTCTATTTGTAACCTTTTACCAACTTCTCGTTTGTAACATGTGAAAAAGTCAATAAGGGCACAATCCTGTTATTACTTCCATTGTGATAGAATTATTTCCTTCTACCTTCTTATTTCTTATCCTTCCTAGTATAAACCCAAATTCGATTGAGTAAAAACTGATTTGTATATACTTACGGAAACTGTTCTCCTCAAACTCAGTACAAAATGTTGTAGATACTTAAACATGCAAACCATTTTTATGTTTCGCTCGTCGTATTTTTCAGTGGTCGAAGGAATCGTGAACGAAATCGAGGGAAAAACCGGCAGCGGCAACAGCACGACGCAAATTTAAACGAAAACGATGGAACGGAGGATGAGGTAAGTGTTACACATCTATCCCCTTTAGAAGACTATTTGCTGAAAAGTGGAAAGCTTGGTTAGGGGTAGCAAATAACGGAAGGGACTAGAGGTGTCTGTGTAAAGCTACAGTAAAGGTCTTTCCATTAAAACATTTCCCCTTAGAAAAGCTATTAACCGTCCACAACTTTCTCTTTCTCTCTATATCTTTCTATCTGCTCCGTTCCTTTTTCTCTTCCTCCTACCATTTATCCAATCAAAAATCGCATTTTTCCTTTAACAACGCGCATTTTTTTCCAAATCCCGCTCGAAATCGCATCTCGTTGAAATCTCCAAACTCCAAAGGAGCCACTGCGGTCGCACTCGCAAATGACCGTTTCCGGCAGTACGGTGCCGTCGGATGCGTCCAACGCGGCCAGCTCCGGCACCCGTACGATGCCGCTGCCCCACTTCCAGCATCTTCTGGCCGGCCTACAGGTGAGATGAGGAGTTTTACCAAAACTATCCACGGAAGGCGTCCCGCGGGTTCGCGCGCTTCCTTCCGCTCAGTTCCATTCGGCTTCACGCAACCTCTCCCGCTAGGGGAAAAGGCCACGCTGATGTACTTCCGGTGAACGAGCGAGCAGGAACGCCGCAAAAGCACTTGATCTACGCACTGCACGCGTTTCGTTAATGTTTGCATGAAATGGCAGCACGATCGCACCGTTTTCACCGTATTCAGTTGGTTGTTCCATCTCCATCCAGTTGTTTCACTTGTTGCTGCATGACGGTTCCATTTGTTTTTCATGTATCGAGATAAAAGAAACACGCTTACCGGGTTCACATCACAACGAAAGTGCATCAGCGAAAGCATTTCATTATACTTCTTTTGAAACAGATTCACCCCGGGGGGATACTTTTCCATCCACACACCACAGAATGTTCTCTGCGTATGGCATCATTTTATCTTTGCTGCCATTGGATGAGCTTGTTACTGATTTTCTGCCCTCTTCAAACGCTTCTCTCACACTCAGTTTGTTTCGTTGAGTTCATCTTTTAAGCGGGAAGTACAATTCCATCTGCATGCCTTTGCCAACCGTCTACTTTCCGGTCACAGCCATATTTCCTCAAACAAGATCTTGGGCAAGGAATGACATTTTTCCTCAGGGCAACTGGGGACCAACTGGGGGAACATTGAAAGAGATGAGGAAGTGACCGTTCCTGAAAGACTGCATGTCATTTCCTCTCGAACATAGTTTCAACATTTACTTTATTAACCTAGACATAGTTTTTGCCTCACCCCAGAGGTTCGGTTTCGTTGAATCAAAACAATGGAGAGGAAAATTATCTTCCCACCCCATTGGAAAAGTTATGAATGTGCTGAGATAGGACCTTCATTCTAAGAAACTAAGATTTTTCACTTCTGATGATTCGTGTGCATTATGTTTAACATGTTCTGGATGTTTATTATCATTTGCACTTTTTACTGAACGCATACAGTTTCTTATTATCTGTTTGTTTATAGATTTACAAAGGAAGTCAATTTATGAAACTGATCAAATATAAAACAATTATTCGTTTGCTGACTGCTTCGTGAAATTTCAAATTGTTACGAGTTCTCTATTAGTTTTCTTCAACTCTTGGTAGTATAGGGTTTTTGAGAATACTTTCGTTACGTTATTGCATCCTACAGCATTCTGTAAGATTTATGGTAATCAAGAATTATTGTATTGGACAACGTGGTGAAACTATGAAAACAGAGCAGCTTAGCTTAGCTTTTTTTATTATTCAGGATCGTTTCTATGCTCCTATGGCCGTGTACCATTAAATTTATGCATTTGGGCGGAACATTTTCAAAAACCGACCTTTTCGTCAGCAAACATGATTATCAATTTGTTTATTTTCAATCAGTGCCCAGCCAACAAAAGACTTCCAGCGTTTAATCTATGGTCAATATAAATCTTAAATAATCAATCTGTTATTCCCCTGTGTCCGCTGCGGATATCAATATTATTTAATAGTTTCAACACGATAGCATTTGAAAAAAAAAAGCTCAAACCACGCAATCGTACTTTTATCGCGACGCGCCTATGTTACGGTAAACATATAAATCAGGCAAAAATAACACAAGAATCCATAATCACCACTCGGACGCAGTTTGCTGTACGATCCCGAGCAGCCCTTGCCGCCGACGTTGGAAACAATCGCGAAACTTGCGGTATCGATGGGAATTACGAATTCCACGGGTTTCCCACTTTTTTTTGTTTTGAACCCCCACACCGCGTTTTTTTTTCAATGCTTCCCATTTCCCACCGGGAGAGGGCGAGTTGAGGTTCCCAGCCCGGTCGTTTGCGGTGCTCGGTTTAATTAAAAGCATTCATACGAGCGGAATGTGTCAATCCGCTATTTTTCATTCGTAAATAAATTATTACGGGACATAATTATCCCGTTAATCTCGACCCCGGCAATGAGCTCCCCTTGCTCCTGACGCCCGTTACCATTATAACCCACCCACCCTCATACCCCACCAACTACACCCGGCTTGTGGTGAAATATTTTCAACCGAAACCTCAGCCCCATTAACAAACAGATGGGGGAGGAACTAGGTTTGCTCTACCGTAACGGATTTAAATCGTAAAATTCTATTCTAAAAAAAAAACACAGACACACATACGAAACGGATAGCTGCTGATGCGACAACTAAGGTTCGCCCCATTCGCAACTAATCGCTCGTTTGAATCGGCAGTTGAAACTAATGGCTGTGTTCATCATTTGTCGATGGCCTTCTCCGCCTACCGAGACTCTGTTTCGAGAGGGCAGTTTGAAATAGGCCTTTTTTACCAACGGTTTTGTGCTTTATGCTTCTATCTACCACCCTGGGGGAATTACTATAACCCATCTTATTTATTGTCCAATGTGCCTCGGTCTGATCTGATCGAAACGCCGTGCCTGGCACGAATGTGTTGCTTTTCAACACCAAACCCGGAGGGAATCTGTTCTTTTTTTTTCCTTCGTAGGGAAAATTATTTTCCAATCGATTCTTCTTTGGTGCTCCCCAACAGAACACGATCAGTCGGCTGACTCTGTTTTCTGTGCTCTTTTTTTTATAAACGTGCGTAACATGACTTGTGAGCATTTTTCAATTAAACCGAAACTGTTCGAAACCATTCTCGGTCGAACCGCCCTGGTCAATCTGCGCCACAAAATGATGGCAACCCAAAGGGTTGTTTGTATTTTAACTCTGGTGGTCTTTGCCGAGGGGAACACACGAACACACGATAAACAGTTAAAATTGTCACCCGTAAGAGGCGTCACACAAGAACTCTTATGCCCACAACATAGCCAGCTTTTTATGGTTTTTTGTTTTGTTTGTTTGTTTTCGGGCAGAAAACACTAATTACTTTAATTAATTATCGTTTCGTTTCTCGGTACGCTTAAATTGCGTATCAATATGGGACACCGGTTGGGTTTCTCTTGAACGTTTTCCAACGGCATTCACCTCGCTCGAATGTGGGAAAATTTCAAAATGTTTTCATTCGTGTCATTATAAATATGTTTTCTTTTTTTCTTTTCTTAAATGTTTGTTGTTACAATTTGTGTTGAAATGTTATAATGCATGAACCTTTAGACAAAGTAAATTAGAAATATAATTCTCAGCTCGTATTTTCCCTCACTCTTCGTAGCAAATCTGTTGTTGTGATGTAGTTTGAGGACAACCGTCTCACAGTAAAGCACAAACCCGATATTATACTTTGAATTTTTTCCTTCTTTTCTCCCTCATTGTTCACTCCCTTGTGCACCTCCCGTCGTGCATCGACCCCCACCCAAATCCCAATGCATACACATATGGACACAAATAGGTAATTCTTCTTCATGATCACTGTTGAAAGTAATTTCTCATTTATTAGAATTTCCACAATACTCAGCTCATCCATCAGATTTAGGAAGTGGATGTTCAAGATAACAAAAACCAATATTTTCGTTACAATATTATATTTTAATATTTTGGTCTAATTGTTGCCATTGCAAATAATATTAGTTTATCACTTACCTACTGCACCATTGGTAGAATGGAAACTATCACGAAATAAATATGCCCTAGTTGTGCACCTTTGCACGAAATAAATATGCCTTAGCTGTGCACCGAGCACTGAACAACGAATTTTATTATCGCAAAAACGAACCACTCGTTGCTAACATACACTTTCTTCTACATGCATTTTCATCCAACTTGTAACAATCTGTTTCATCAATAACAAAATACAGTGATATACTTCACGACTTTCCCGCCCCCGGCTACAATGTACTAATCGTAACCTCCTACTTATCTCCACTCCCATCTCTCTGCGCCCTGCTACGACAGCTTCTTTGGCCGTTTCAGACCTTTAGCAACACGAAACCGCACCAGTTTCTGGTCGAGCAAGGGTACGATCCGTTCGACGGATCGATCGGTCGGCCTGGCGAGCATGACGAGTACGCCGATCCGCCCCGGCCCATGAACGTCTATCAGCTGCTAAAGTCGCGAACCAGCACCGGCACCGGCGACACGGTGGGTGACGAGCCGATGAGCCACGACGGCCAGGTTGCGGAGGGTTACGATTTCGAGTGGATGACCACCCCTTGGTCAGAATGTTCGCAAACGTGTGGCGCCAACGGTGGTGGCTACAAGGTAGGCATAGTGGATTGTACTATAATTTGGTTGATGTCGTATTTGAATTTGAAACATTATTTGTTTAGACGGTTTAAATTTGATTGCCTGGGAATATCTTCCGTAATATTTAAAAAGGCTGTTGCAAAGAAATTTTAAATATTTTAATTTTAAGTGTAATAAAATGTATATAAATTGCACACCTCATGACGCCACAATATAATCTACTTACAATAAATATAGCTGCAAGAAGTACTTTCGTTCCTAACGCCAGATAGCCTGTTAAAACGTCATGAGAATGAATCAACTTCAACGATCAGGCGACTGATTAATTTATTTAAAAAAGGTGACCCCGAAGGTCGGGATAAATTTATAAGCCGAAAACAAATTGTAATTAATACCAGGCTAATTGTCTGGTACTACCACAAGCGATCTCAAACTATTTGTTCCTTTTGTGACAATAGTAAATAAAGCAATAGAACTACACTTTTAAAAGAATAACGCACAGCTTTGTAATGCAATCTTATGAGGTTATAAATTATTGAAAAGGGAGAGCGAAACTAAATAAAATGGGAAACCTCAAATAAATTACACGTATCATTAGAACCGTAACAAACTCTAGCTTAACTCTTCTTAAATCTAAACCTGTTATTTATGTAGCATATTTTATATGGTTGCTAATTTCAAATATATCCATAGTAAATAACATAACAAATATGAAGTGAAGACAGACATTTTTAACTTATTTGATGAGTTTAGTAAAAGTTTTTTACGTTGCAAATACTGCAAATGTTACTGTCAAGGAATTTGTGGAAAAAGTATTCTTTTCTAAACCATTATATCTGAAATATCGTTATCTTAGTATGCATTTGTAATACCATAGCACGGAAATTAGCTTATAAAACCATTCAATATGGATCGGAAAAGTGATTAGAAGTTAAAATCTTCAGCCACATTCTTTCAATCTCAAGTAAAACTATTTCACCAATTAAACACATACTTCCCATATCTTCTTCCGTCACTTTATAGCTCCGTTCAGCCCACTGCATGCTGCGGATGTCTAACGCGAGCCGTACCGTCGACAACAGTTTCTGCGAGGACGCCGGCCTGCCGGTGCCGGACACGGTGGACAAGTGCGGCAACATCGAATGCCCACGCTGGGTCACGACGGACTGGAGTGCGTGCCAGCAGTCGAAATGTTTCTCGTGGCACACGGCCCTCCAGAAGCGCGACGTGTTCTGCCAGTTCGAGGGTGCGCGGGGCGACAGCGAGAAGCCGTGCGAGGACCAGGAGAAGCCCGTCACCAAGCAGGAATGCTACAACGAGCTGTGCAAGGGCGTATGGCGAGTCGAGCCGTGGTCGGACGTAAGTGAAAGCCATCCCCGGTTGTGTTCCGATTGAACTGAAGCTCGATTAATCGTGATCCTCGCTCCTTTTTTCCAACGCCAGTGCAATGCGGCCTGCGAGGGACAGGGCATCAAGTACCGGATACTGCAGTGCGTTTGGTACGGCACGAAAAAACCGGCCGGAAATGCGTGCCGGGATCAGCCGCGACCAGCGGTTATGAAAGTGTGTAAAGGACCACCCTGTATTGCGAACCGTAAGTTCTGCTTTTGATCGTTGATCGAACATTGACTGATCGCGTTCTCTTCCCGCTTGTCTCTTCCCACAGTTTCGGAATGCAAAGACTTATCGAGGTACTGTAAAAATGTAAAAACCATGGGCCTTTGTAGACTGCACCGTTACCAGCAACAGTGTTGCAAGACTTGTAGGTTTAATATTTATAACTGAGCAGCGCGCCACTAGCCGTGCATTGGCGTGTCCGATTTGTGCTGCAACTGTTCCTCCCCGAGCAAAACCAACGAATCATTCTACGAAACCGAATCCGGTTGAAAAGGGCGGACATCCACGCAAAACGGGAACCGGATTCGGTGGGGCAGAGTTCGGCTAGACTGCAGCGATCGTGCCATCGATGATGTGGGTGGGGGGACCCAAATCACAACACCCTCCCCCTCTTCTCAGCGTGCAAGCGTGCCCTCCGAAGTACGCCGCAATCAACGAACTCGTGTATGATATCGTATATTTACCGACAACAATTACCGAAGACTTGTATCAAATAGTCAATTATGCAATAAATGGCTATGAGAACGAACAGAACAACCCCCAGATTAAAAACATTACACTTGACACCTTTCACACAAACTCTCACACACTAACACACACACACACACTTACACAAAGGAACGATAACGGTACTTTTTTAGTACAACACTTGTTTGGCCGGAATGGAGGCGCATGGTGGCTCACGCCGAACAGTCGAATTGCCGAATGGCGAACGGTTTCGTTCCCTCGCCCGTTAGGTCCCGTCGAACTGCGACACTGTGCTTTACCGGCTGTTCCAGCTACTGGAGCGGACGATCCCGATACATACACAGCGTACTGAAAACACTATTTACGGAAATGGCAGGCGCATGGCGTTGGCGTGTTAAAAGCGAATGTTTGTTAATTTGCGGGTGCCGTTGGATTATATGTAAATAACTATAAAATAAAATAGAAAGGCCATATATATATATACACCTTATTGAAGCAGCAGCAAACGACAGCAACCAGAAACAGTAGGAAAAACTGAAGCACACCCTGAGCAACACAGATAGGATTAGGAAGCTGGCAAGTTTTTGCTGAGTACGAAACACCCCTCGGGCGCGAGGGGCACGTTGTTGAATATAGTTGATTGCTGGCGCAACGGTTCAGTGCTTTGTTTTTGTTTCACTTTTCTGGAGCTCATATGTAAGGATGAGTTCGGAAGAAGGAAAAAACCATCAATGGTCGAAATAAACACTTTTCGTAAAGTAAAGGTAAACGGAAACAATATAAAACATCCAGCAGAGGGGGCACGCCACCTAATCCTACCCATTTTGACTAACACCGATCATTTCACCAGCGCCACAAACCTTTACTCGTTTGCAAAATCACGAAACTCCGCGATACAACCCTCAAATTTGACCTTGTCCATCCTTGCGGGCCACTTAACGGTTTCGCCATTTTACACACATACACACTACACCGGGATTACTACGAAAGTTTTTTCAGTGGGTGCCACGAATAAGTTTATAGGTTTTTCCTACGACGTTTTTCATCATCGTCGCGGCTAACAGGAACGGGAAATAATTATTAAAAACAAACAGTTGCGGTGTACTCATACATTTATCATTCGAAAATTTTCTCATACTACCCTTTTTCTCACTACGCACACTATTGCGCATTACGTAACGTAAACTTATCTTAAACAAACCAAACCATCCAACAAAAACGGGAACACACGCGCTGAAGGAGGAGGAGTAGAAGGAAGAGGTGGAAGGAAGGGAACGGGAGCAGAAGAGCATGACATTCCGAGGTCGTGCAAGGCCACATCGGTGGCCGTGTACCACCGGCCACCACACACGTACGACGACGCCCGCAACAACACCACCCCTCCCTCCCTAGCCAAAACACACACACACACTAAGATAACATTCTCTTTTTTCCTTTTTAAAAAGAAACGCTTTCTAATCTAACGTACTTACTCTCCCCTGTTTCCATTTCCTAACGTTCATAAGTAATCATAATCTTCGAAAACTTAACGAAAGTTGTACAATCGTGGTGCAGTTTGTTTTTGTTCCAGCCACAGAAGACTCACGAATATGAATGAAAAGGCCATAGTTTGTGAGTGATTTTCTAAAGGAAAACAAAAACATCCAA
This sequence comes from Anopheles ziemanni, assembly GCF_943734765.1. NCBI lineage: Eukaryota > Metazoa > Arthropoda > Insecta > Diptera > Culicidae > Anopheles > Anopheles ziemanni. The sequence continues at coordinate 22,864,417 of NC_080705.1, read as the reverse complement.
GAGCGAAAATAAATTAACATGTTACGTAAAACGGGATCGAAAACATGCAACCCAATATTGTTCCAACCATCGCAGAACCGAGCGCAAACGAAAAATGAAACAAACTGTAAGAGTTGTAATCACGTTCCACGTTTCGTATACATCTTCGTGAACCTAAAGGGTGTGACATAAATGAACCAAAACGAGAAAAGGAAATATATACAGAAAGAATCATAATCTCCTTCCAACGAACAAGGATGCTAACAGAGGAACGGCAAAATAGATAACAGCATACCCAAGACTCTTTATTACGCTTCATTTTTATTACTTTTGACGAAAAATCATGATTTTCAATGAGGAAATAAGTTAGAATGCCCATCCATTACACCAATCATTTGTAATCAGGACTTCATGCGAAATGTTATACTTGACGATTGCATGTTTCAATTTAATTTTTCAATTTTGATCTAAGGATAACAAGAAAATCGTGTTGTACAAACACAAACAAATGTATGCTATTCAAGTCAATCATTTTAAAGTCGAAAAAGAAAATTCTTTACTATTTTGTACCTCTATTTTGTTTTGTTGCATTTTGTTTGTATTTGATCTACACCCATAACTAGTGTTTGTTAAAAGTTAATAGGAAAGAGAAATGATTAGTGATTTACTTTTTGTTTATTACAAAACCATCTGGTTTATCCTAGTAAAATACACATTGACGGACTGTTTGCAATTGATCGATTGAAGGTTTATCACGTAATCGAACCTATCATAGCGAAACGATGTCTTGGATGAAATGGAAAACTAAATCCGACGACAGATAAGCAACTGTAGTGTGACGGAAAATCCAATACAATACCCTGACTCAACACAACAAAAATATACAGTTATGTAAACTTAAGATCTATAAAATTAGTTAGATAAAATAAAAAAATTATGGAAATTAAAAACAAAACACACACACACGGTCCCAGGATGGATGGGTTACGAAATGCGACAGTATAGAATGAAACAAATGAAACAGAAACACAGAATCGCTTTGAAGGCAAGTTTTAGTTGAAGTTGAAAAGAAACGAACCAAAAGAACGTTGATTAAGATAAGTAATTTAAAACAAATGTTGAAAATTTGAAGAACACATTCAAACCCTCCTCCAAACCTGTGCGGGGGGTGTTGAATCTTACGTTTGAGGGTAACCTTCCGTGCTGCGGAACGGGGGCAGAAAGGGCTAAAATATATATAAAAATATTTAACATGCAACCGAACGGAGCAAATAGTTAAAGTAATAAAAAAAAACCAACTTGATGATCTGGATGAAGAAAAGCACAACCCGATACTAGCTGAAAATTCCTCTAACGATTTCTGTACATTGAAGTAAGAAAAAATACATTAGGAAATAAACAAGGGTAGCAAAAAAGGGGCTAAGTAGGGCCCATCATAATGAGGGCCGCGAGCGCTCGTAGCGAATGGTGAACAAACAAACGTTAGGAACCCGGCTAACTTTAGAGACATGATTAGCTGCTAAAAACCTGTAGGGAAACAAATTGTGTTTCTATTTGATTGTCGAACGAACGAAAAACAAACCACATTTGCGAGAGAATGATAAGATAAACCTCCAAGAGAAAGATACCAGCAATCTTTGTTGAAACAAGCTATTATTTAGAATCACATATACTTTTCCAATTGCAAAATACACAGATCTGCCTTGGTTTTCGAGTTAAAAATTACTCTTTTCATAAACGCAAAGGCTGTTAGTTGCATTGTTTAAACGCCATCAGCCATTCGGTTCAATTTCTCCGTGTTAGGCAATGTGCAGTAGCGGATAATATTTAGCGAATAAAAACAGAAAAATTAAAAACCCACACTATGAGCGTTTGAAACAGAAATTAAACAAAAAATACAACGCAGCAAAGCGAACCCCACGATGGAAGATTATGTGCAAGAGTGCATTTATGTAAAAATGTGATACTTTAACTCAGTTTCTTGGCTGAGCTACGCGATACCCCCTCCGCGGACATTCGTAAGTGTATGAATGGTTAAAGCATATTCAGCCATGCAAAAACAAAAAGCCAATATAAAAGCCGTTCCGACTGATAACAGATCAGAAAACCTTGTCTGCATTGAAATTGAACTACATAAATGAGGGCGAACACATTGGTTGCATTTATGGCTCGGCGCGGAACGGAAGGTTCCACGCGTCACTGTACTTATTCCAATCAAACAACGCAAAACCAAATCGAAACGCTACTACCGACCCGAATGTGAAACAACTCAAAAGCTTTATCGTTGTGTTTAGGGCTGCTCCCCAAATGCATGCTTTAGCACCTGGATCAGTTTACTTTCTGGCGACCCTTCACTCCGCTACGACTTGAGCTATTAAGATTAACTCACTTTGAACGTAACACTAAACGAGAACAGTAGATGGCGAGACGTAACTAACCCTCGCCACACTCCCAATCCTCCTCCCCATTCACACATTCGTACAGCGAATTCAGCATACAGTGAAACTTATAGCCATTAAGAACAAGCGGCGCGAGCTGAACGCTTTATTTAGCTCTCAAGCAAAAAGAAAAACCCAACTAAACATTTAAGAGCAGAAGCAGCGGAATGGAGCCAGTTCACACTAAAGGAAAAACGACTATATTTATGATAATTATACATTTCACTGTAATATGATTATCATTAATATTAACTATTATACAATAAAAAAAACATATATAGGAAGGTTATTAGTTAAAAAAAACACAGGATGAAAAAAACGGTGGTAAAATTATGAAAAATTCTCGAAGCTAACTAAAGAAAGGAAAGCGATAAACAAGCAAACACTCTCACACATAGAAGAAACACGAAAACAAGAAACGGGGAAAATAAAGTATTTTTTATTTAAAATGAAACCAAAACCTACAACAATTTGTCTGGTGTTTTATATCGCAAAGAAACATAGGAGAGGATTTGTTTTATACACCTTCACTAATTCGTTTCAATCGAAAATTTTCGATCTTATCACCGGAAAACCTCATACTCATCCGAAAAATTATTTTATCTTTTCCAAAATGCGCTTTCAAATCATTTAGTGGCCGTACTTTGGTCCGTGCTTTGCTCGTACTTTGTGCCCGTACGATTATTTCGGTAAAGTGATAAAGCATTAGCTCTAAACCATTTATTTAGTCTCATCTTGGATATTGTTCAGTAGACTTGAACGAGCAGCGTACAAGATAATTTTTAACCGGATGTTTGGAGGACGTGCACTAATAAAACGATTGCTTGCAGAAGCTATTTTTAATCATTTGAAAAGCTATTTTTTAGAGCAAAAAATTTGGAGCACTTGTTGAAATGAAAATACAAAAAAATAATCATATAACAAAAGCTTCAAATACGATTAGTAAATTTTGCAATATACTACTCAAAATTCAGTTTCTCAATAACCAAAAATTAGGAAAACGAATTTTCTCAACGGTTTTTCACGAATTTCAAAATAATTCCACTCGAACCAGGAGAGAGAAGGAAAAATAAACTGGAGGTCAAAACGGAAAGAAAGAGATAAATACAGATTGCGATATTCCCGGTTCGATGACCTTGAATTACCGATTCGATTACTTTAATAAAAACAAAACATTTAAGGTAGCTCAAACCAAGATGTATGACATTCAAGATACGTAATGTCAAGTTGCTGAATTTCATGAATTTTCAAATAGGCCGCTAAATCTTTTCTTGTAATTTTCTATTTTTAATTTACGTGTAATTTACATTTTCTATTTAGAACCGTTCATGCATTTCACGTTGGAGCTATCGTTAATGCAAACTTTTTGAGTAAAATATAATCGTAAATTTCACACTAGTCGTTTTTCTGTTCTTACTCCAATCAAAATACGACATTTTATAACTCATGTTCAAAAACAATATCGGCATTTTTTTAACATAAGTTTAACAAGTCCATCTCTTCAATGTAATAGCTATCTTAAATTATCTGTTGAGTTCAAATAAATGGGATGTTTCCGCTGGCAAATAACTTCATTTTATTGAATTAAGATGACTATTTTGATAATCTGAGTGGAAACACTAAGAACTAGTTTGAAGCTAAATTGTAAACTTATAATTGTGAAAAGATATCCAAAGCCAGTGCACATATTTAATCGAATAATACTAAATGGCCATGACATTGGTGCAGTAGATCTGAAGTAAGTCTATTACATCATATGTAATTTCTGACGTTCAATCACATCGTTCAATATGCCGTCCACTAACACCACCCCTAGCGTCACCAAATGCAGTCAAAACTACGAGCACTCATTCATTGATTCAATGTGCCGAACGCTTTACGATCGAATTTCATTCAACTTTGAAGCGCGCGAAAAAGCAGTCAACCGTAGAGATGGCTTGGATTACAATTTTCGTACCTCGCGATGACTCCATCGTCCTCTCGGTCTCATGACACGAGTAAGACGTGGTAGTGTAGTGGGCGGAGCGGAAATCACCTATTGAATGGCCAAATGTATGTACATACATAAACTCATTGTCAATATATGAGAACATCCTGTCCCGACCGGCAAGATTCCCCGGATGCGCCCGACGTCGTCCGGCCGTGGCCGACAGCATGCAAAACTCCACATGTACAAGTGGAGATACGCACACGCACTCACACAGAAACCTGGTCAGTGGTCAGTGCCAAGTGGCCGAGATTAGTGAGATTAAAAGAAAAGACATTTCACTTAAAGTGATCGCATCGCGAACGATCATAGCGATGTTAATCCCCGAGGGCGAGGGGTATGCCAGCTTGGAGGAACCGAAGGAAGTGTGTCTATTTAAGTGTGAATTACGGCTGGTCTGGAAACAGTATGTATGACCACAGCGGTGGCCTAAGTGACGGAGCGACAGCGCCTTCTTAGTATAACGTCCATAGACCGCGATCCGTCCTCCGTATCTAGCGTGTGCACGATGCTGTTCGAGCCGGCCTCGTTATGCAGCATGGCCTTCAACTAACACTAGACTAGGGGTTACGGGTTGGAGAATGCTGTAGAATAATGTTGGGGATACGAGATATGGACTGGTGTATATATTTTTACAGCTATTTTTACATTTTTAGCACGATTTCTTACAATCGTTCACCATTTGAAAATAAACTTTTTAACTGAAAAATGGTCAACTATCAAGATTTAAAACTTGTTTTTAGTTTTATTGGACGTGACACATGTTCAACTATTTATTTTTATTCACATTCTTTTGATAATCATATTCATGGAACTCTTCGAGTTCTATGACTAAATTGCTATGTATGAAGTCTAAGACTTTGTATAAATAGGAAATTACTTTATGTATTGATAATGTTTTTTTCCTATTCCTATCTTATCTAGTAGTTTTACGTCATAACTAGACATTTTCTTTGACGCTTGCACAATAAGTGCTGATTCTTTTCCATCCATCGACCCTCACTGTCGCCGGTGTTGAACGCTGGCGTTGATGGTATCTCTTTCCGGCGATCAGGAGTTCTCTAATCCGGCACCGACCCACCAGCCTAACCCTCGCCCCTCGGCGGGATTTCGCTCGGGGGCTACACCGCGTAATAAATTACCGCTCGTTTAAGCTCATCATCGTACGGCACATTTCCTAAATTAAAAGATTGCACTGAATCTGCCTGCTACCGTCGGCTTCTGGGGGTCGGAATCGGACAACGGTGCACAGCGTGTCCGCCAGCAGTTCCAGGCAGACACGGGCACTCCGATCTCGGGTTCCCTAATCCAAAGCCACTTCCGATACGATCGCGACCAGTCGCCGTCTTCAGTTGGTTCTCGATCGTTCGCGTGACCTGCAACGTCTTGGTCTTCCTTCGTACGCAGCCTTTTTCGCGTGTGGTTTGTCTGATTGGTGGGTTTCACTTTACTTTATAGTTTTTAAAAATTTCTGGTGAAAGTGAAGCAGTAGAACATCGTCTCAAATCGAGAGTGCTTTCAAGAGTAAAAACCCCAAACATGAAGTTAAAACGATTATCAGTTCCTGCTTGCGAAGAATTGATCAGGAAAATAAGTGAAATTGTTGTAGCATATGTTTGTATTGTCCAAAGTATCATATAAAAAGTGATTGTGAACCTTTTTCAAATGGTGATGTGAGAAATACTCAGACTTATTCTGCAACACGTTTGTCTGCTTCTTTAGATTTAAAAAAGAAATGTATAACCTTATGCAAAATAAAATTGCAATTATTTTAATTAAAATTTTAAATCCAATATCGTGGTTTGAAAATAAGACTCGTGAAAATGACAAAACTAATTAGAAATTATAATAATATGTGTCGTGGTGTGCGCATTCCAACAAAACTAAAATTTAATTTGATTGGATTGGTCACGTCTTTTGAAACGGAAAATATAAAAAAGCAACTTAACATAATGTACCACAAATTGCATCGCTTTTATTAAATAAGCACGGATTGTAGGCTTTAACTCGAAAGAATTGTTACTGTAAGGTAACGAATCCTTTCCCACATACCATCATTCTGAAACATGATGTTACCTCAGTGATTTGCATTCCAAGCGTAACCGAAGGACACGGAGCCAGGCGAGACATTTGTTTCGCAAAATCATTGCCATCGCCTGGCTCCAGCCAGCGAGATGCCGTAATAAATTCTCAGCCGCAATGAAGCACTAGAACCAATGTGACATCACCGCAGGAACGCGCCCCGGGGGTCAAAATCTGTGCCCCCGATGCCCGACCCAAAGAAAACTCCTTCCAAAATTGTGAAAACGGACCTAGGACCAACGGCACGCAAGTGTTTGAGAGAGAGTTGAGGAGTCAATGTCGCCAAGAGACATCTTCGTAGACACAGTGTCGCGTGATAATATAATCTCTGTGATTGCTGTGCTTGCCTTCGTTCGGTTCGAAACAAATGTATTTTTATGATTGTTGGTGTGCTATCGCTTTTTTTTCAATTCCATATGTTTCCATCCGGCGTCTCGCAACATAACAGGCAACGCAAGATACGCGTGTATTAGGTTTTTGCACATCGCCGCCACAAGCAGTCTCGTCGAAGGAAAAACCATGCCGAAGCCAGTGGAAGAGCCGTTCGATCAGTTCCAGCAGTACTACCGGACGCCGAGCAACCGGTCGGCCGCGGAGAGCTTCCGGTTGTTCCTCTGGAATCCTGAGGAAGGAGTGATCTTCGGACGTACTCCATCGAGTTGGTGTAAGTATTTTGAATGCATAATATTACAAGTAGTTTAACCACTATAGAGTTCGAAAGTAGCATGTTTCGATTTTCATTTCAATTGGAAAAGTAATAAAGCAGATTTTAAAAAAAGTACTTATAATATTTTTTCCAACATTCTTTTTGACAAAAGCTTTGTATTTTCAAGCGATTCTATTCGTATTACTTGTGGCTATTTGATTATAAAATCATCAGATGTTAATGCAAAACATAACTGAACCGTTAACATACAAAAATCTTATGTTCTATCATAGAGGCTTTTTTATTGACTCTTCTAAAAACCAATAAGAAGCACCTATTTGAAATCAGAAAACGTTTTCAAATAACATACTGGGTATATTTAGTAGGAAATTGTCCATGCTTTAGTTTTTGGGGCATAATTTTTGAAGGCTCAGTAAAAATAAAAAAATACACGAAACCCAACTTTCCTTAATCCTACTTTTACCTGATTTATAGACTTCTTTCAATTATTGATTTTAATAACAATATTATTTAAAAATATTTCCACAATTGTACGGCACATGATTCTTAAACAACCACAAAAGTGTTTGTGCTGTTTCCTTCATCTATCCGTATTGCTTTTCCAGCAGCAGTTTGAACTTAATAAGCATTTCTAATAAATATCTAATAATTCTCTGACCGTAATACTCTTTTCTGATGTATCTGAAACTTTCGTTGCGTTTCATAGCAATACGTATCACGTAGAACAGTTGACTTCACGAAACACGGAAAGCTTGAGAAAAAATCGATTCCGTCGAGAAAGCAATCTTCCAAACCGTCTTCAAACACGCATTCACGAGCAAATCAAGAATGCGTGCGGCGTGTCCTAAAACTTCGACTCGGAAGGGTCTCCTTTCCATTTTCCACTTTCTTCTGCTGCGAGCTTTATAAGGGGCTTTCGACATGCCAAACCCTCCGACATCGGTCGATTGTGATGTTGGCCCGTGCCCGCCGTCCATGTACGGTCGGCTGAACGACACCGAGCCTCCCCAGCAGGATAGCGTCAATCCTTGAAAGAGTTGTCATCGACCCCATTCGATTCAACCCTTATCAGTGGCAATAATCGAACGGATGAAAAGACACACACTCTGTGACCGCCGAGCCTTTCGCCATGCCATGGGTTGAACGGGGCTAAAAACGGGTCAGGACACGGCCAGGACATCTGGGTGGGAGTTTGTGGGGAGGGTGGGATGCAGAGAGGCTACAGAAAATGCTATCCCCGGAAAGGACGACTGTTGAGCGTCGGCCGGATGTGAACGCAAAATTCCCTTTCATTTGAATAATGGATGCTGGAATAAGGTCCGGACTGTGCATTCTATATTACATACCTTCCCCCAAAACGTTCCCATCAGAACTATAAAAGGGGAGCAGGGAACGTCGCTTCATGCAGGGCATCATGTGGCACGCATTATCGAACGATGTAGGCGTCATTACATTCATTTTATGTTTAACAATGCGATGGGACAAGGGCTGATTTGCGTTTGATCTCCCACCCAATATCTAATGTCGGGTCGTGACATTGGATGGATATTACCGCTGTGTATTAATTGCGCTCACTGACTTTTGTTTTATCAATTATCCTGTATTATTAAGAAAAGAAAAATGTGAACACGTTTTTTCCTGAGCATCAATTTGAAAAAAATTGTATAAATTCAAACTAACTTCAGTTGAATATATGGATCTACTAGAAAAACCCACAACAGCTTTGCTTCAAATGACCATCTTTACCAAAAATTGAAAGTTATAAGTAAAACATACACGGCTTATAACACTTGATACTGCCATACCTGCTGATTTCAATTTATACTACGTAATCCTTGAAATGAATGAAACGATTACAGCTTTCAGTTACCAGCAATTGTCAACTGCTCATTTCATTCATGTGAAACCCAACTAAGCATGTCTAAACACATAATTAAACAGAATCACATTCCAATGTCCTTTCAATATGTATTTTTACGATAACGTTACTTTTCCTTCAGCATAAGGTACGCCTTCGGCCCCACTTAGGGTTTAATAGTCTTTTTTCTATTGTGTACGTGAATATTTATAGTAGGCTCGTACCGGGCAAGGTTTAATGATTAATTAAACCTTATTTTAATAAAATGTAGAAACTATGAAATAATTCTACATTGTGAATAATAGTACTCTATCGGGGAAGATCAAATAAAACGCTTGTCTGAAACGGATGTGGGAAAAAGGATATGAGGTGGGGTATCAAACGACAACTTAATAATCACCCAGGAACTCAAAAACAAAACAATATTATATAGCTATGTAGTAAGCAGTTAATACTCAAACAATACAAAAAAGAGGTTTAAAATTTGATTTCATTTCAATTCACAGAAAAATTGACGATTCAAACCAAGTCTCAAACGAATCAAATCTTTATAATCCGTTAAATGGAATCAAAATCTTTAGAATCTGTCTAGGAATAGATTCTTCGAATCTTCGGAATCGAACGCGATACTAGCTAGTTACCCCAGAAATGTAACGTTAACGTAGCTAGTAGCTAGTTACTTTTTCAGATATCCACTAGTGATGGGGAAACTGAATCCCTACTGGGATTCGAATCTTTCGATTCACATCCATTCTGAGATCCGGATCTTCCAACCCGAATCCCAATCCGTCATATCATACATGCTCATCTAATGCTGATTTTTCATATGATGTGTTTAATTCAATGAATGATTTACAAAAGAATATCAATATAGTTGACATTATTCTTCTAATTGTATTCAAACAACACGAACAATCTAGTCCTTTTCGGGAATATGCAGACTAAGGCTGGTGTCAGTGCTTTACCGCGTCAGGTTTTGACAGGCGAAAATGTATGGGATTTGACAGCTGCAAGGTTCGCACGATGGACGCATCCGATTTTATCTGTCAACAAAGTTGGACTTTATAAACTCGGAGTTGTGGCTTTCATCTAAGAAAAATAATAAAATTCATTTAATCGTCGTAGAATTTAAAAAATTACAGAAAAATTGGCGGACCTGACCTTTTTGTCAATCGTGAAAATCAGTTGAAAGAATCAATAGTTATTAACAAATTGGCAATTTTTTGCGTTTCAGTAATCGAGGTTTATCAACCTTGTTCCCGGTAGAGTGCTGTCTCTTTTCCACACAATTAGTTTTCTCAAAAACTAGCAAATATGAACGGATCTATTGTAAGACAAAGTTGTGTGTCTTGAACAGACCTTTCATTTAAGGGGTCACTTGTACGAATCGGTTCAGCAATTGTAAAGTTATTAACAAATTAGTTATTTCAGCAGAAAATACCACCCAAGGTTCGCGAGTCGCGACGTGACTCGTTTTTCAGACACGAGACGTCAGTTCAGTCAGTAGCCGAGACTATCCACCAGTCAGCCCAAGATCGCCGACGTGTTTGGACGGATTTCGCGGGACGCGCTTGCGAAAAACGTTGCAGTTCGTTGTTCCGTGGTTAGAGGTGATTTGGTTATTTTTTTTTTCGTGTTTTCACCAGTGTTCCGTGGTGGCGCGTTCAAGAACCTGGGAAAAACTCCCTTACTACACATTTGACCGACAGGTCGTTTCGAGTACGTGGTACCCATCGGGTTGTTGTGTGCGACGCGGGCCCCTAGACGACCTAGGCGTGGTTCTATAATTGGGCGATATCTCGGATTTAAAAATAATCATTTTTAAAAGCCAACCGGCCAATTTCGACTCGATGTCCTCCCGGCTGGCATCTTAACAAATCGGGCTTCGTCGCAGAATGGCGTTCTCGGGGGGGTTTTCGGAAGCAGACAGAAGTGAAGTTGATATAAATACCCAAGTACGGACCTGTTCGCGGTCATGTTCAAATATGATTGACCGGCCACATACGTTCAACTGTTTGGTGAACTTTATTACTCTTTGCGAAAGGACAAAATCCTCTTCTCAACGCCCTTTAATTACATTTTTCTACTGAAGACAACACAGCGAACGCCTTGATCATCTTTTTCTTCACAAACGCGACGCGATCTGTCTCGCACGATCGTTCTCACCTCTTCACTCATTCTCATGTTCTCTTTCGCTGCTTACCTGATCTTCGCGTACCTGTTTGTGCCGAGTGGACCGGAACGATCGGTCCCCGGGATACTTCTTGTTTCCCTCCTGTTGTTGTCCCTCACATTAAACCGCCATCAAAATTGAATAAGTTGGCGTCGTCGCGAATAACAACTGTGTCTGCAGTCGCGTCGTCCCTTCGAACATTCAGGACCCTGACCGCACGGGGACGATCGAGGACACGCAAGTAGGGAATATGAGTAGGATGTAAATTTAAATTTTCACTCCGCAACTCAGCTCACACTCCTGTGCACCGTGTTGCTGAAGGTTCGGAATTAATCTAGGGACAACAAAGGGGTCGTGTCTCCCTAGGTGCGTGTGAGAAACGATAGAGAAAATGAAAAATATAATTTTGGATACGGAGGAGCGAGGGCGATCTTATTGGGTTGGTGAATAAAGTACGTTAGAAAAACAGCTGCGACTGGTGCGAGTGGATTAATGTTTCTACCGTTTTTTTGTTCTCTACAATAACGGCCTTCATCCTTGTCGAAGACGCACGAGATCCTAGTGAAGACGTTCGTTTGTGAATTTAGAAATAAAACACGTAGGACCGGTTTTTCAAGACCCTTATTCTCGGAGTGTAAAGTGACCTATCGTGTTATCCCCGTTCTAACGATAAATAAACATCACAAGCTCACGCAACGAGAAAACCCCTAACCACGGAACACGTTACTCGAATAAACTCCTGCCTGAAATATCCTTTATCCTCAAATTGGATAAAAATCAACAATATTCCCTGTTTTCTTTTACGTCCTCCCCAAAACATAGAAGTTCCCTTCTCCTAGCTGTTGGTCGAAGCTACCGTGTGTTGTGTGTCGTGTCGTGTGAATAGCGTGTGTGTCCCACCGATAATGTCCAAGCCCCGATCACCGGCCGGCCGTGGCGCGGGAGAGCCCGAGCACGAGGTCTTCGTACGCGAACGTCCGCCACCGATTCCGTTCAACCGCTTCCTGTACAACTCGGACGAGGGCACGGTCCTCGGACGGACCGCTTTGTCCTGGGGTAAGTTCCAGCTGAGGTGTGCGGTGCCCACCGAGTCTTGCAATATAAACGGGAGGGATTGGCCGTTTTAAAACCTTTTGCTTCCCCAGAGATGGCAACAATAAAAAAAACAAAAAATCTCCAAAGGATTAGGGGCATCGAAAAGTTTGGTCAACTTCTGCAATATATTTTACTAACGAAGAATGTTATTTAATAAAAAATTGCCCTTTTTAATTTTATTGTTATGGGAACATTTTTTTTTAAGTCAAAAGTATAATTTTTTATATCAGTTTTGAACTTTGTATTTCATTTCGAAAAAGCGTTCAATTGAATAAATGCCGCACGACCTTTAAAGGTCTATTCCCATTGGAATCACAACGTGAGAACTTTTTGACAGCATCGGTAAAATCAGCTAAATTGGATATCTTATTTCCCGATCGGACAAGAGACCCTTGTCCTTTTTTAAGCTGTCCTTACCGTCATGCTACAGCCTCGCCCGGGCTGGGAGTTAAATTTCCTAAAAGGTTCCCCAAACACTCGTACTAACAACCATCACCACAGCCAATTACCTCTCCCGAATTACCATTCCCACCGTCAAGGACGGAAAACCCATTTGTTGCGTGTGGTGGAGAAATTTCGCAACGGTTTTATAACAACCAGCGTCAATATAACGCACTACCGGTGGCAAGTGTCATCCAAAAACGCTTGTTGAGCGTCAATTTGCACTCCTGCGTCGCCTTGCTGGTGGTACTGGATTCGGAATCGGTAACCCGAGATCGATATTACCCTTTACAATCAGCACCTCTATAGGACGGGCTTCGCTTGGGGATTTGTTCGATTTCTTGGCCGCGACTGAAAGGCGCTGGTGTTTGCATATCCACTTCGATTGGGGCTGCTAGCTTCAATGGCACACTACAATGCGATTGTTCAGCCATTTCGCAATCGAACCGATGTTTGCCCTGAAGCGTTTTTACGCGTACGTGGTGTTTTGAATAATAAATCTACCGGTGGAGGGCGTCCACACGCGTTGGCAGTATTTATTCAATTGATCGAACCATTGAGACCAACCAAACGATGGTCAACATTAATTTGATCAAGCAAATGTAAGATCAAGATCCGGGATAAACTTTTCCTGCAACCCAAGTGCGGTACACTGTTCCAATCCAGCATTGCCTCTCCGGTCGATGGATCAAAGGCGTGTTATAAGGGAGAAAGTTTGATGCGTGCAAAAAACGATAACCTTTCCGCCAAGCATAAACCGGTTTGTCAACATTAAAAAACTGCGAATCATAAATTTGAAATTTCCATGGGCAAAACTCAAATCACCGGTAAGAAATAGAAGAACGTCTCTCTAAGAAGCAGGGACTGCCTTGCATAAGTGTTTTGGTTGGCCTAAGCTCCTGATTTCTAAATGTGCCGTCCGATTCGTCTCGTTGTTTCGGCGCCGCAGGAGGGACACTTCGATCCTCGACAAAAAAAAACCTGTTCTGCGAACGAAAACAACTTCAGCCGGGACAAACCAACCGACTCGTTGCGCCGCCACGCAATGGTCGATCCTTTGCAAACGATCCATTCGTCTTCAAGGGCACGGAAGAGTTCAGGACCCTTCGGATGGCGCGTGACGTCAAGGGTGAAACGAGTTCCACCGGTGATGGTGGTAGTGAAGCTGACGCGTAGAAAAGAAAGAACGTTTTTGAAAAATGTGGGGGGAATTTTTCTCCTCTCCCGAAATCACCACGCTCGATTTGTTTACATCAAACGTGGAGTTCCCGGCGCCGGGCCAAACTTATTCCATCCCACGTCCGGTGTACTTCATTTTAAAACGCATCAACAAATGGTTGATGGAGTTACATCAAGTTGAGTGAAAACATTCGCTCACCCGCCGGCAGCACACCATCCTTCAATCCTAAGCCGTTCGCGCCGATCGAACATCATCCACTCGAAGGTGTCTTTCGCCAGCTTTATCATCATCATCATGAACGTAATTACTGGCGTGGTCATACCATAGGGTATGGGTTGCCAAAAACATTCTAATCATCTTGTGGTAAAAAAAAAACACAGGTTGATGTGAACTGAGGCGCTCCATCTTCAACCGGGAGAAGTTCAATCATTGCGCTACCAATTTGGCGTAATAAATTATGTGCTAACAGCTCAACCCACTCGGTGAGATCGATGTTCGTCAGGCAAAACGTCTATTACTGCTCAGAGTAAACAGTCGTAAACGGTTCCAAGGTTTCAGCGATTTTATGTGCAAATGATTTCGAATGAAGAAAGTGGCTTACGGTAACAGTTAGAATAAATGCTTCAAGTGTTGGTGTTCCAGATTTTTTCTTGGCCGAGTTTTTAATTTCCTAGAAAGTTTGTTTTATTCTACGTTAACAGAAACTAACTGAAACTAATCCTCGCTATCATGAAATTATCTTTTACTATAGATTTAATTGTTATCGTCTAATTTCAAGAAAAGTTTAAGTTACGCAATCACAACTTAGGAGGACCTCACAAATGTGGGAAGTTTTCTTATCAAACAAACTGATTCCCGTTGTGTATTTGAATGTACACTAAAACAAAAGATAATAAGGTTGTTATATTAATTATATGCCATACGTTAGCAAATTTGTTTTAACTTATTACTTTTTTTTTTGATTGCGTAAATTTTTCTCTTCCTATATGCTCTCATACTCCTCTGTGAGTTGTCCTATGTGCAAACCGTAGAATGCAACGATTTAAATAGGCATTGCAGATAAAGAATTATACATATAAAAGCTCGCTTTGTGTAGGATTGTTTATAAATGCCTTTTAGTAATGCTTCAAGCATTGTTTGTTTTAAACCTTTTAAGAATGTACTTACTCGATGATGCCAGTATTATTTAGTGCCAGGGAAACTGTGTATTTTCCCATCAAACAGATTACAGACCATACGTAACATGTAACAAAGATTTTTTTAAATATCCAACCCTGCCATTAAAAATAAACAACTGTTGCCCATCACCGACAGGTTTGCTTTCCTGCTTTTTTAACATTAAAAATATACACACCGTACATTCCTCCTACCCCCGGCATTCGCTAGCAGAAGGAAACGAGCGCATTCCCCGTGGCTTTGGGGCAATTTACGATCGTAAGCGCCAGACGTAAACAATCTTCAGTCAGTATCCACAAACTGTGCAAGCTTATCAGAAACGCGAGTACCACCAGTTGCACGTCGCTGCAATTGGCAGGTCACGTGTACTTCTTCCGCAATGTCTGGTGGAGTTTTTTTTTTTTTGTTGCTGCCCTCCTCCCAACCTCCTGCTCGTCCTTCAGCGCTCCTTCAGTCCTGCGTTCGACCTGTGCCGAAACTGAAACCAACCATCCACCGCGGATTGTGTTGTGAAGTGAACCGTGACAGCCTTGAGCCTAAAGTGCTGGGTTTCAGTTTACAGCAATACGATCGCGTGAAGTCGGCAAACGATGCCCGGGTTGCGTTCGCGAAAACTGAAGGCTATCGAGTCGGGGGGCTTGAGGTGGCTTTTTGGAAGCCACCGTTCGGACACCACACTGCCGAAAGACGAAGGCTTGTCGACTTGAAGCCAGCATTTAAAATTCAAGGTAGAGCACAAAAAGCAGAAAAAAGTCACATTAAAAAATGACACACATTTTCAATGGCAAGGATGTGATATGAAGAAAATTGACACAGTGCTAAAAATCTTAAGATGTCACACATGGAATTTCCGAAAGTTGAATTAAGTAGCCGATTTTCCCAATAATCCTATGTTAATTGAGGCAGTAACTCCCAACTACATTACCATTGAGATAATCCTTGCAATAAATACCATTCCGCGGAAGCTCCATCCGCAAAAGTACAACAACAAAATATGGCCCACCATTTATCAGCAGAATATTGGTCCCCCCTATGACTCATCAGTATAATGGTGGCAATAAAAATGTCCCCGAAAGGCTGAAAAGCCCTATTAGCTCGGCTCGTGTTTCATTCGCCATGTCGCCACTGTTTTCCAGCCATCAGATGAATCTTGGCCAGTTTTCGCGGAAAGAATACTCCGTCGTAAATCATGCGAGACGATCCGGTGCCGTTGGCTCGTTCCGATTGCTTCCAATTTGACGAGGTCCAACCTTTGACCTAGACAACCAGCGGACTTACCATCGGAGGTCGTGAACTTGGCGACACACTCTCGCTTGACCCGGCCGCCGCCCTCCAGGAAGAAGTTAGTCACGATGCAATTATTATGAAATCCAATCTTGATTAATTAATTCGATTCATGGCCCATCTTTTTCTCGGTGTTTGCTGCATCGGGTTCTTCTCGGGTGCCTATCTGGAACTCGTCAAACAAGAGGCGGCATTCAAGGAGGGGTCCAAAGACGCAAACGTGAACCCTTGTGGAACAAAGGCTTTTCGTTGGCGACGTACACAACATAACCTCACAAATGGGGCGTTGTAATAGACGCGTTTCGCGACTTTCGGCCAGTTGGGTGCGGTACCGAAAACATCATTACACCCAACACTAACACATTGCGTTCAGGTGTACCACCACATGCAGGCCCCGCACCAGGGAAACCGCCACGCCGGAATGTGTCATTCACGACCGAACAATTCCGCCCCGTTCCCGCGATCCGTCGAATTCAAGTTTGGAACCACGCGTTCGCATGGAAACGATCGATGCTTCCACCACGCGCCCATGTGCGCGAGTGTGTGTGCGTGTGTTTATGTTGTGCTGGCTTGGTTACCGAGCGCTGGGGTTCGAAAATGTTTTTGTTTTCGGATCGTCCCCACCCACGAAACCGACGCACGGACGGAAGAAAAATGCAACGCCAGTCGGTGGTTTTGGGAAATGTGTGTCACGTTCGCTGGTGTAGTTGTTAAAAGCGCGATGCAGTTGCATTCGCTGCATGCACACCGCGACCATCGCGAGCATTCTGTCTGTAGTGGTGCGATGACTCACAAAAACCAAGAAATGCGCCGCGAGACGATCGTGTGTACGATCAAATACGATGCAACAGGTGGAAGTTCCAGGCAACGGCAAGAAAGGGGTGTCGGTCAATACACTGGAACAACGATGGGGTGCATCGAAAAGCTACCATTGCTCTTGACCTAGGTCGGATTTTGACTAAATGATTTGTTTATAATTTTTTAATGCAAGTAAAATCTTTTCTTGAAAGTTAAATACATGTGTAACTATTTAGATTTTTTTAAAATAAAAACATGGCAACGAAGCATTTTTAATTAAGATAATTGGTTTGCACTTAAACGATCAGTATACAAGAGGTTAAAATAACTAAGCCTTATGCGTAAATAATACCAAGCTTTTGGGTGATGTACTAAATCTAGTCAGAGAAAACTCTTAGCGAAAGTTTCTGATGTTATTTGTATTGAAAATTATTTTACAAAATTGAAATTTTTTGCTTAACTGAACAATTTCACCAGACTATTTTTTTATTTGCTTTAGTATGGTAAATTTGTTAAAGCCAATAATAATAAAAACTGAAGAAAGTTTTAAGGTTTAAGAAACCATGATTGGTTAAAACCATGAAATACAAAATATCTCGTTTGAAAAAAGTTATAGAGACTCAACATAATAACTTGAGAAACACCGTCGCTCGTATGTGGGTGACACGGCACTGAACGTGTTGATGAATTTATAAAATATGTACCTCATAAACCACAGGTCTGACTTGAAAGAAAACTTAAAAAAAGTCTTAAGATAGGAACGATTGAAAACATGCGTTGTGCCAGAAAAGAGAATACAAATAAACAGAAGTATCACAAAATATTTCTAATTGCTTAGACAAGAGATGTTCGCGAAAAACCATCGTATATCCGTATACTTTTCGTCACTTTCGACGGACAATTGACACCGGTCTGTCATCGGGGATTGGATGGATACGGTTGACTACAGGCCCACGTCGGTGTACCGTCCACTTTTAACGCATCACTGACATTTTCGGGTTTTTCCAATCGTCTCACCGTCGCCAACGAGGAAATATTTTCCACTTTTGGCTGCCAACCGGTTTCGGTTGGACAAGAAAAAACACCCAACCATACCGCAATTGACCAATCCGACGACGCTCTAAGTGCACTATTTTTAAATCGTTCGCGCATCAATGCACCTGTTGTGTCCAGGGGGGGAGGGGGGAGGGGGTGTGCATGTAGGGCATTTTGGGATATTTGCACTTCAGCATGCACATCTCGGCATTCTCTCCCGCGTGACACTCACGAGGCACATTTTTAGCTTCATCTTCAACACTCCGAATCCCCGCTGTGTGTGTGTGTTTCGAAGTAACGAGTCACGTTACTGAGGTGTTTTGGACCATTTTGGCTGCTGGCCGCTTTCCCGGTACGGTACGATCCGAGTCGGGCCACCATTTCGACGGCCTCGACGACGATGGCGTATCGAAACCGGCGATGGTTGAACAAATTGCATACCAGCATTTAAAAAAAAAAACACTCCACTCCGTGTGCATCACCTTGTACGTGAATGTGCTTCTTTCCCCTACTCCGCTAATTGCCGGCCTGCCCTCTGCCCGCAAGCTCCGCTCAAGGCACATCCTTGCGGCGAACGTCGAAGTGAACGTCTCGAGTCGGATCCGCCAAGGACCGACCTGTCAAAGGTGATCCAGTCGCTTAATGCAATGCATGCGCTTATAACCTCACGGGCGCAACAAATAAGGACTTTGCTACAACCAATTGTTTGTGAGCAGAATGTTTATGTTGTTATGAACGAACATTTGATTCAAAAGCGTATTGAAAATATTTTTTGTCAGTACTGTTCAACGCTAAAGAAACCGACTTAAATACGAGAGGGCATATGAATTTCTTGGTTGAGTAATTTTAGAATGGGCTACAGCTTTTTTAACAACTGTTGCCTCATGCTTTGCTTTTGCAATTATTATTTTTTCTATTAATGCGAAAGAAAATGGAAAACAACTAGCAAAGTGAAACAAAATTTAGAGGAAAATATTTTTTAAACACAACTTAACCTACTTTCGACTCGACTCGATAATGACATTGTAAAATGAATGTAATGAGCTAATTTAAATTATGTACTCCGAAACATGATTCAACCAAAATTTTAGAATGCATAATTGTGTTTAAAACCACGATCTTATTTGATTGAAAATGTAAAATTCAAGTTTTCTACGTTTTATAATAACTCAAAATAAAGAGCTTAAAACTAAATGAACCATTATTGAAAGATTTAATGCTTCATTTGTTTTCATTTTTACAAACATTTTTATTTACTGTCATTTGGTTTGGGTGAAATGTTTCGTACAATAACCATTGGAAATAAAAAATACTGAAAATTATAGTAGAAGTAAAATATAATGCAACTTACAAACATTTTCAGTGTCTAAAACCCGTGCATTTAAAGAGAAAGTCTTCTATAAAACACTTCTAATTAGGTAATGTTTTGTTGTTGTCATATCTTTTATTTACTACTTAAACTCAACAACGTTTCCACTTTTACCATTACTGTGCATCGGTTAGAAACAGCATTGGATCAGCATCCCACAATGTTCCTATCGAATAATATGAACATGAACATCAAAGCGTTCATTATCCGGCATCTGTTGAAAATAGTTTTTTCCCTATCTGAACCTCACGCCGGTTTCGCAAACATCTAATCATTACGACGCTTTCCCCTTATCGTTCTCCCCCACAGCGAAGATCGGCACGTTCTACATCATCTTCTACAGTGTCCTCGCGGCGCTGGTCGCCCTGTGCATGTGGGTCTTCTTCCAGACGCTCGACCCGCGCATCCCCAAATGGCAGATGGATCAGTCGCTGATCGGCACCAATCCAGGTGAGTAAACCTAGAACCGGATCATCGCGACCCGGTGCATATTATCGCGGGCGACACAACCAACACACGCGCGCGGGCCGGCATCTTCAAACTCTAACGCCCGACCCCCGCCTTGTGACTCAGTGCTCGAAACGGGGTGAGGATCGCGGTGGGCTATAATTAGATAAGCGTGTGGTATAATTTTAGCAACCATTTTCATCAACGACAAGCCGCGGGTCACCGATAGGCTGAAGGGCCCGCGTGCAATATCAACCGTCGGCGACGGCATGGTTTTGGACCACCATCGTATGCCCACCGTCTAGTCCCCAACCAGTGGCAGCATTCAGCAGCCTCCCCCCCTTCCCCGTATTGGCGATTGGTCACGGTCGAACGGTTTTCCATAGCAGCGCGACAACGAGAAAAGTGGAGGGAAAAAATAAAATACACCTCGCCGGGCGCATCGAGGTCACCGTTTGACATTGTGCTGACACACCGTCGGTTTCATTCTATTGCGTGGGGTGGTGGCGAAGGCGAGCGGGCGGAACCAGCAGCCGGGCCACAATGGGTCGGAAGAAAAACCCCTGAGCGAGTCCCGAGTGCGTTGTTCTTTTCTGATGCAAATCAATCATTGTGTGCCGCGTTTGGTGGATTGATTATTCAACCTGTCGAAAGCAGTCAAACGGTGCAGAATTGTGTTTGCCACCATCTTAAAAATGAAAAATGAAATATTTCAGCAAATCATACCCATCAGGATAAATAGCATAAGGACGTTGGAATATTGACAAATTGTTATTAACTTTGTCTCCACACTTTTAAGCACATAATTTGACATAGTGTTTGACACATTTTAAACGTGAGTCGTTGTTAGTTTAAGCACAAAAAAGCGCAGTAAAATAGACAGAAAACCTTACATGGTAGCTCTAGGGGAAACGATAATGTTTAATGACGTGCATACTTATGTTTTTCCTCCGTCAAAAGCACCCAAAAACATAGCTTATTTTTGTCTGCCAAGCTAACAAAAAGCGTTTTTCAATTAACTCGGGCTTTGCCCGGATGAAACCGAAAGGGTCCCATTGAATAGAATAAATGCCGCAAAATCATTCATTTGACCTTTATTTAGTGTTTTTATGTAAGGATGGCGTTGTCTACAAGCCTTGGCATATGCACAGTGGCATCATATGCTTCACGTTCCGACCGATCGTTTCATCTCGGCTCCGATCATGCTCTCAATGGTTTCAAAATAGACCTTTTACTCCGAAGCGTTCCAATTGAAATCCAATTCGAGTGCGGCCTAACGATGTGCTAAGAAAACCTGCGCATAGCGATAGAGATCAAGTATGACCACCAGCGGTATGTTAATCCAACATGTAGTAAAGCATCGGGGGAAAAAAGCGCATGATTTTTCTCATTTCCTATGTATCCTCCCGCCCGATCATTCGGGCCTTGAGCGCCCGGTTATCACATTCAATTGCCACGGCGCGTTGCGTAACGACAGGAAGCTGGCTATCAAATTATTTCACATCGTAATCATCATCTCGCGCGCGCCGGTTTGCGCGGTTTTGGCGCGACCGTGGCGCGATGTGATACCGATTGGAATTTGTGCGCGCCCCGTGGGGAGGAAATGGTTCACCCCGTGGTGTATTCGGTTTCCCAGAGGCGATAGCGAATGAAAAATTGATATGATTGGGCGGTGGGAGGACGTATCATCGCCAGTTTACACATTCGATCGGATGCATCGGAAATGCATATGAGCGTGGGAAGGAAAACACAATTGCAAATACACATTCAATTTTAAAGAACAATTGTTAACGGACCAAAGTAATATATCCGGTTAAAGTAATAATTAAATTTAAAATACAAAAAAACTGGCTTAACTTTACAGATGAACGCTGTTTGAAGTAAAACAAAAACAAGCGACACAAACCAGGTTCCAATTTTCCACCCCCATGGTGGCAATTTGGGCCAAGCGTTCCGCGGGGCTTATTATTCGCGTAATTTGTGAACCAACAAACGGTTAGCAGATAATTTATCACTGTTACAAACCCGCCGGGTGGAATGGTGGGATGAATATTGATGATGCCGGTTTTTGCACCGCGCGCTCTCAAGACTTTTCCAGTGTTGTGCTGGGTTGCGAAAAAACGAAGGCAGTTGAGAAAAACGGTATGTAAATATGATTGGCTTAATGTCCCCGAAAACTTTACGAAATATTTCACTGCAATTTAATTGAATTTGTTGATAATTCGATGGAGTTTTGAAGCAGTTAAGAATGATTTGCTTACGATTAGTTCAAACAGAAGTTTTTAAATGTAAAATTTGCCGTGCGAGAATAAATATTTCTTTTTTTATATATTTGGCATTTCCTTTAAGTTCGTTTTTTATCTTGTGTTTCATGTTGAGTCGATATCGCTTAAAATCATTATAAAAGTTTTCAATGATTCGCAAATATTGCCAGACGTAAATCAACATTTTTTGTTGTAAATTTTTAAATTTGTGACAGCTTCTTTTTTGGTTTCATTTCTATGTTTTTCTCGTTTCATTAAAACAAAATTCTGAGACGTTCATTCTCGATTGGTTGATGTTTTCTTATCATTCCCAACGCCAGGCACTTAAAGGGCATTAACCATTCAGGCTTAGTCATCCGCAAAGGCTCGAGGGAAGAAAATTGTTTTAATTTCACTTCTCCGTCTACTTCTGGCCTCCACAGCCGCAGTTATCGTTGACATCGGGAAGCTTTTTGGCTAACGAGAGTGGTAAGAAACGTACGGATAAAGCCCACCATCAAGCAAATTGATATTGAAACGCACGATTGAACTCGTTACAAGGCTACAATCTCGGGTTGGCATCAAAGCCAGAGATAGCTGCTAAAGGCGCAGCTCCTCATATGCATCCTTTCCGGATGCCGGAGCTTTTCCGGTGGTTGATGTTTCCTTCGGGCCTAGTTCTCCAACTCCGAAGTGAGACGGTGTGTTAGGGTGCTTTGTGCCGAGCCTCTAAATTCGGTGAAGAATCTGTGCCTTACCGCGTGACTTACTTCTTACCATCAATTGTATCTTCGTGGTCGATGGAATGTCGTGTGTGTTTGTGTGTGTCGCCTTCCTTCCAAAATCTACACTCCCGCGTACGCATCGCCGGGGTGTTGAACATCCTTCGGCCGGCCGGGTTTCGCTTTGTTATTTCTTTGCTTTTTTCCACCCTCGACGCCACTTCGTGGTACGTTCGGGCAAAATTGCGGCAAAAAAGTAGCAGCATCTTCACCAACGGCAAAGGAAAAATTAACCTACTTTTGCGAGCGTTGTTGTATCCCGCCCGATCACGTACACCGCCTCTGCTCGTGCGCAGAAACATCCTCTTCGCCGCAGAAATCCCCAAACAAAGCAGAACCACACGCACCAAATGCACAAACACACACACAGATTCAAGTGCGTAAAGTGATGGAACCAAATATTCTGCCCCGGGAACGCATTCGGGTCTATATCCTCGGAAGCCACGCGAAACAATGCGGAAGGGCACGATTCTTTGATGTAAAACTCTGCTTCGGAGCTCGGAGGCTGGAAGATTGGGGCTCGTTGTAACGGTTGGGAAAACGAAATACACCTAGCGGGAAAAGGATACGCAAGACAAGACATGGCTCTCCAACGGGGTGAGGGGAGGGCTACGCAACGATGGGTTTCTCCTAGCACCAGCTTCGCTTCAGTCAATTTCTTTATGCTGAATAAAACGTGGAACAGGGTAATTCCTTGACATGACTCGGGAGGCACGGCCTGAAGGACATTCCGTATGTTTATGATGGTCGGAATAGGATCATTCCACGTATTCTGGGTGGGAAAAAAGATGAAACGAAACGGAAACGTTACGATTTGATGTGGCATTCAGCTTCGTCTACTCAGGCTTGACGTGTCTTTAATGGTTTACTTGTTTTTATTTCCTTTTCGCTCCCCACCGACAGGATTGGGCTTCCGACCGCTACCGTCGGAGGATAACGTCGAGAGCACGCTGATCTACTACAAGGGCACGGAGCGGAAGAACTACGAGGAATGGACGGACGCGCTCGACAACTTCCTGGAGGGTAAGTGTGATGGACAGGAACACACAGATTCCTTGCGGTTCGCCAACCGCCGACCACCGAAAACATAACAAAAAACTTTACAAACCCTGTCCGGGGAAAGGTTTGGGAGCAACTCGCGGCCATGGTATTTCACTTCAACAACCGGCGCACTAATTAATAAAATAATGGCCGAATGGAGCCGTGCCAGAGTGTGTGCCGTCCGTCCCGGGGAGTGTACCACCACCGCAAGCGGCCACAGTCGGGACGCAGTGTTCTATTTTCGTATTGTTTATGACATTTACACCCGATCAAGTAGAGGGAAAAAAAACCAACGAACTAAACCACGAGTCTACCCGGCACACGGGGGAGAGCTGGCTCGCTCGGTGCCCCGGTAGGACGATTTTTTAAAGGAAAAATTGCAAAAGAAAATCCACCCGACAAACCGCGTCCCCGACTCACATGATCGCAATAGAGCGTTAGATATTATATGATCATCTTTGTTGTGCCGGTGGTACTTTTCTTCGACCACGTCAACACATTGTCCTCGTGATTGTGGTCGATGTGATGTGAAGGTTTTGATGTTATTCAACGTTCCGTTTTTTGTTGGAAAATGCGACAAAGAAACAGATATTCTGTTTTGTCTAACGTTTTTACTATAAATACACATTTGAAATCTAGATGCTTGATTATGAAAGTAGGATACCGAAGGATAGATTTAATTGGAGGAGGGTTAATGATCGATTGAGCTTAAAAAAATACAGTGGATGCAATTAAAATCAACTAAAACAGAATTTAAACCAAACAAAATAGGTAGAAGATATAAACCCGTTAAACTTGCATCTCTTACTAAATGCATCCTTAAGGAAAATCAGATTGTACGAAAACAAACATTCATCACACGACCCAGTGCATTACATTGTACTTTGCAAGGACAATTACAGCGTTTGACAAAAATAAAACCTTTCTCATACATCTCACGTGGACGCTCACACACATATGGATGTGAGTTGGAGGATCTATGGAATTTTAAAGCGATGTACAACATGTCCTCCTTTTGTTTAGTTTTGTTCTACAGATTCATGCACCTCGAGAGAGGCGCAAATTAATTTGAATTACTCTTGGATTAATGCATCTCGTTGACACATCTGTAGTAGTTTTCTGCACTTTGTTAGAATACAGGAATATCTTACTTCTTGAGAGACAATTTATTGACCCAAAAACATGCTTAAATATTAAAATAAAGTAGTCCACGTAACTCTAATCCAGGATAGAGCTGCATACCTGTTTAAATCACATAAATCACCTAGCAAAAATCAGTTCTAGTACCGTTTACCTTTTCCCGTCACCGACAGACTACCGAACTCCCGGTCAGGTTTCGGGTCGCGGTCAGAACATCTACAACTGCAACTACAAGCAGTTGCCACCGCACGGCATGGTGTGCGACGTGGACATCAAGCTGTACGGGCCGTGCACGAAGGAGAACAACTACAACTACCACAAGAGCGCCCCGTGCATATTTCTCAAGCTGAACAAGATCTATGGCTGGGTAGCGGAGTACTACAACACCACGGACAATCTGCCCTCAAACATGCCCAAAGAGCTGAAGCAGTACATTAATGACACGGCAAACTCCAAACCGGATGAGGTACGTTACTGCCACCGACGGTGAATGGTCATGCATTAATCCAGTCTTTCCTGGTTTCGGTTAGCTGAACACGGTGTGGGTGTCGTGCGAGGGTGAAACTGCGGCGGACATCGAGCACATTGGACCGATCAAGTACTATCCGCGGCCCGGATTCCCCGGTTACTACTACCCGTACCAGAACTCGGAGGGATACCTGAGCCCGCTAGTGGCCGTGAACTTCGAGCGACCAATCCGTAAGTAACGCGAACCCATCGTGGTTTTTGGAACGCCCATTAAATAAACGAAGCACATTAACTAGGATTCGTTAAAATTTAATAAAATACGATTTTTCTCTCTTTTAGATGGTGTGCTGATCAACATTGAGTGCAAGGCGTGGGCGCACAACATCAAGCACGACAGACACGAGCGGCTTGGCTCGGTCCACTTCGAGCTGATGCTGGACTAAGCGGGTTCAACACCGAGTTCAAACCAAAACAGAACAGTATCGCGCACAGCGGCTAGTAGTAGCGGCTCATCCCCGGTGTTCGGTAAACCCAAGGAGGTCCGCCAGCTCTGTCCGCCCGCAGGAGAGCAGTTAAAAATCAGTCACCCAATCAGCCCAACCACAACCTGGCAGCACACACTAACTAGCGGCAAGAGGGAAGTAAAAACCACCATATTCGAATCTCTATCGCATCCACCTCACCCTGGGATGCTTATGGAACGCGTTGGCCACAACAGCAATGCCACAAAACGCCCGGTTGCAACGTGGTGCAACCATCAGCTAATGCTAGCTAGACCTAAGGAAGAGGGTAGATCCGCGTGTCACGTGGCGTGCAACGCACTCCTAACGCCAACCCATGCGAAGCCGCGTACCTTTGCATATGCCAAACAAGCCATTACCGTGAAAATTTTATCCACTTTCTAAACGCAAGTTTTTATCATTCGTAAGTTCGTTTTTCCCCTTTTACACACATTAAATAAGCGGAAAGGTGTTTTACGTGTTTATCAAACCATACATATTCCTCGTCTTAAACCCTTTTCTCATTCGTGTCGAAAGTTCTCATATCAACTTGAATCTCTTCGATTAAACGCTTAGCGAACACACGCTTGTACGAAAAGTACACATTTTCCCGCCGTTACTCTGTGGACCTTTCCCACCCGTACTCTCTATACATTATCAACTATGTCGCTTCAGTAAACCGCTTGAGCATTGTTATCCACAATCCACACCAACCAGTTGATGATCTCAGCGATCCTAATGAAGTATAACAAACAAACGGTTACACAAAAAATTGTCAACCGATAGGTTTGATATAGGGGGGACTAAGCAGGGGGGGAATTTTGGAAGAACAACTCTTGTACAACTGTAAATATGTATTCTTCCGGCAAAATGTGTTGCCTATAAACGGGGGCTTAATCTTACACCATAGCGTGCGTGCGTTTTCTTTTCCGTTTGACCATGCAGAAAATCATTCATTCAATTCAGCTTCAGTGCACATTCTAATTTATTCGAAAGGTTTTACCACCGGCCAAAGCAATGTCCACCGTCACCGGGTTCTATTTTTCCTACGGTTTTGAATTTTCATCTTCATGCTAGACCGTTGCTCGCATATTTTTTTGGCACAGTTATCCTTTATTTTAGGTTTTGTGCAACTGCCAATTGAGTAATGGTTTGCCTAAAAATATCTTACCTGCAGAATTCTTCGCACCGTTCACGTTATGGCCGTGAAGCCGATGTTACCGCTGGCTTTTGACAGGTTCTTCCCACAGTAATCGTACCCGATTGGAAAACATCGATATCGCGATAAATAGTAGATTTTTAGATGTAAATTTCTATTTTTCGTTTGCAAAAAATCACACCGCGTGTACGTGGATCCGATCCAGTTTGTCTATTCTACTGTATGAACCCCACCAAACTATAGATAGTCAAAATAATTCATCAGTTGTTCAATTCTGTTAATTCATTTCTTATGTCTACAGCTGTCGGTGTGTGGCTCTTATTGCACACACCGATATGATGTCTGTGGACCAACACAAATGGGAACAACAAAATTTATTAAAGAAGCATAATAATGAGTAGCAAAAACTTACCTATAAAAATACTGGAGAAAGTGAAAGCGTACCGTGAAATGTGAAAGTATTCTAACGCACAACACAACGCACAGGACCACTAAGAAACATATGACACCGACAGTAGCATTGTTTTAGAACAGAGAAATCTTTTTCTAAATGCCTTTTGCTGGACAACTATTTATTGTAAAACAAGTGCCAATAGTTTTTTGTAGTGCCGTGTAGAAGAAAAATAATAAAACCGTGTTCGATCCGTCGCGTAGGAGACTTTCAAACTCGACCGTTACTAGCGTAACGTTAGATGCGAACGCTGCCAATCTGTGTTTAGCCAATACAAGCACCGTACACCTAATGTGACGTACGCAGCCAGTTGCTAGTAACGGTCTTCGTCACCAACGTTACGTATTTTTCTATCAGCGTTACTCGATTAAACGTTCTCGCAAAAGATACGAAACTAAATGTGGTGAGCATTTTTAAAGAAACAATTTAGAATCTTATACGCGTTTCACAACGTTTTCTCTATTAGATTACTTTTAATATTAGTTTCCTCGTTTGTCTCTTCTGCCCCGTTGCCGTGTCTATCACCTGTTTTGTGTGTAATCTTCGCACTCAAATATATCGATCGTTAAACGCATCATCTTTAAGAATCTTCATAGAAAACACTCTTTCGTCTAAATTCGTCCAAGGAATCTAAATTCCGCACTATTTTTATGTTATTTGTTTGTTGAAGAAAGGGTAAAAAAACTATTTCAAAGAAAAGAAAATCTATCATTGAATCGTAAGAAAATCTAAAGGGAAAAAACAAAGGGTTTTAAAAAGAGTTTTCGCTCTATAGCAAACAAAAAAGACAGTAGCTTGATAAAGTGTGCAAAAGGGAAGCAAAGTGAAGAAAATCTGTTTTTTGTTTTTCAATAGAGAAGATTAGCGTTACTGCAAGGAAGAGAAATAGATGATAATCAAACATTTGTGTGTTTTTATTTTGATGTCGTAAAATTGGTCATTCACGAGAGAAGCGTCAGCAATGCCGTCGCGCCGGATGGCGACTAGGAAAGTAGTTAACGGCCACGGCGTTGCGTCACGGTCACGGAAAAGGTTGCCGGTACATACTGCCTGCCGAAGGGTAGATCGCCCACGGCCAGTGGACGGCCCTTTCGGGCCGACGGCCATAATTTTACCCTTTACGCGATAGATAGTGCTATTAATTGCAAATTGTAAGAAGAACCTATGTATCTATACCACAAATCGATCCGAATAAAGATTACAAAAAGCTAAGTAAACGAACCGCGAGATTATGTGTGGACGGAGGGCTTTGCAAAAGAAAACC
Organism: Anopheles ziemanni; assembly: GCF_943734765.1. Taxonomy (NCBI): domain Eukaryota; kingdom Metazoa; phylum Arthropoda; class Insecta; order Diptera; family Culicidae; genus Anopheles; species Anopheles ziemanni. The sequence continues at coordinate 22,835,360 of NC_080705.1, read as the reverse complement.
TTGATACGCTACAACACGCGAAGCCACGGGTTGGTGTCTCTAGATGGCGTCAATGATGAGATGTTGTCACACCGTACACGCCGCCGTGGCTCATTTACAGCAGGGCTTCTATAAAATAATTCTCGTTCAAACACTTGTGATAAATGGGTCTATCGCTCGGCAATTGGGCTTTATCACGATGACGATTATCATTGACCTGTCTGCTGGCTGTCAGCGAAATGGTGGATTTGAACGTGAATTGGTCCAATGCGTGCTAGGGACGTGAACATCCAACGTGCAGGCAGATAAGGTATTTGAAAAATTGCTTGTTAAGTTTAAAAAAGTCGCTTGAGGCATATGCTTTTTTCTAGTTAATTCCTACATTCAGTTAAATGCTTTATCCCACAGGTATTAAGTAGCAAAAAAAATTCAACAAACAAAAATGTTAAAGGTATGTTTAAAATTGTTTGTCTTTTTCATGTTTTCTTTGTTTCCAAATTAGAGATGTTTCAATTGCATCAAACGACTTCCAATCACCAGACACTTAAAACATATTAACCATTTCTTAATTTCTTCCACCACTCCAGATATCATTGCTTCAAGAACTCGGTGTGGAGCAATAGCCAACCGATGCCTACAGTAACTCGAACAGTAATTAACGACGGCACAGCTTGAAGTGTCACTTTACGATGGCTGATTGATCTTTCGCAACAGGGTAGGGAAAAGGGAAACATTTTTATCCTGCTACTAAGCGACTCAGCTGGAAGACGTTTTCCGGCGGACAGAACAAAAGGAATAAAGATAAAGGATATGTTTTCGATTTCGTTTTCAACCCTCGAGTGAGACGAGTCCTTGGTTCCTTATGATGCGCCATTGAATGAGCCAACAATAATAAATAAGCAATAAACATTAGCACTTGCAGTTCGCTGGCCCCAAATGACCTCTTTTCCTCGACAGTCGGGATGCAGTTGTTTTGCAGCTTTCTGCAACGCGACTTCCAACGAATGAAATTACCAAGCGCTTCCGTTTTGCAATGAAAAATAAAACAAATTATACGAAACCGTTCAAATGGAATGCATTTCCGAACCCGATAAAGCCATTGCGGGTGGCGCCTGCAAGGCCCGCGGGTTCTACGGCGGGTTGTAAATTATGATATCATCCTTACGCAATAGTCAAGTACGCGCCCCAAAGTCGTCCTTCACGAACGATGTAGAGGCGCTCCTCCCAACCACGGGCCAGTCGTAGTTACACCATTACGTTTATCGTGCTAATATGATGCGGCAGCTAAGCTCCATCGCTTCCCTTATCAAACGATGTACCTTTGGTCTGGCGTGCTTGGTGTCAAACCGTGGTGAGCTATCTCTATCCGGCCTTTTCGATATGGCTGACGTCAAAAAGCCATTTGTTTCGCTTGGTGTTAAGGTACAAGAAGATCCATTTCTTTAATGGTTTTCCATTGGAAGAAGGAACCCGCTGCAGTTTGACGTACCTCTTCTACGAGTGTACAAAGGAATTTGACAAAAGTTTGACATCTGAATGACGCTCCTTAGCAGGTAAATGTTATCAGTAAACTCTGCTCTCCCTCGGATTTAGCTTGTTTCATCGATCGATAAGCGTCCTAAAGAATCGCTGCCAAGGCAGTCCTGTTCACGGTCGCCACCGGGATTCACCCCGTAGAAAGAGATTCGGCGAATTCTCCTCAGCACCGCATTCGAATGGTATTGCTGATGACGCCTTCTTCGGCCACCCAAGTGATCCGTAATCATCGGCTATGATTGACACTGCGCCAAAAACACAGGGCAACCTTGCGGAACTGGGAATAGATTAGATAAATTGTTATCTACCTGTACACCGTCGGTTGGTTTGTTCGATTTCCAAAATCGTGCCTGCGACGGAAGCGTTCTGCACAGTTTTCGGATGAGTGACACAACCTGAGCAAGGTTTTAGCTGGTCTAGATCAAAGCTGGATTATGCTGCGCCATTGAGTCATGCCATTAGTGGTAAACAAAATAGTTAACAGGTTGTTTCGAAGAAAATTAACCTTGCTTAACCGGGCGCCATGCGGGTTTAATCAAAAATGGGCCATTCCGAAAAGAACATCGTGCATGTCGGATTCGGTGCCGGATTTTTCATTAGTAGCTTTCATTTGAATGTTGTTTGTTGTTAACATTACTCACCAATGGCCAAATCGGTATACAGTTTTCTGGAGGAAAAGGATATCTCTTTTCATTCAATACAACCTCTTGATAGCATCATATTTTGTAGCTGGAGCCGTGAATATCCAAACACCTTAATCATTATAACAATCATCGTAGTTATAAACTAAATTTTTACAATTTTAAATGTATATTCTTTAGCTTAAAATCTAATCTGATTGTGTTTGCTGTTGATAAGGTCCTTGATAAACAATATCGAAAATACTATAGCAGCTGTTCCATACGAGACATCTGGGCTTAATACAATACAACGATAACTTTCTGCCATGAAGCATGCATTAAACTCGTTATCAATTAGCATACTGTAGCCAGCTGGACAAGCATAAGAAGATGGAAGACAGCAGTTTTGTTTTCCGCGAAATTTCGCATCCTGCGCATCACTTGTCACGAGGTCTTCGAGGGTATGTATTAATTAGCTTATGATTGTTCGAGAAAAAGTCCCGCATCGTGTTCAATCATACTTCCAGAGCGTGGATTTCGGCGTTCATTCAAACTTTGGTGAGCTCATCTTCAGGTGAAACAGCGAGATAAATGCAGAGCTTTCTTTTGTTTTAATTTGGGGAAACTAGCATTGTGAAAGCGTGATCAGATTTGGGGAATATCGTTACCCTCCAGAAAATCAATAGTGGATTCCTTTTTCGAAGAATAATAGCGAGGCAACGAAAGCGAAACAACAGCATAAGGAAACGGCGCGTGGATATGCAAAGGTGTCAATGTTACTTCACATTCTCGACAGCAGGTCACTTCGAACCTGGCACAATCCGGTTATATCTCCATCGTGCTTGTTGTCCGCATGCGTGCTTCATTTACCGAATCGCGCTGGTTGCGTGCCAATGCGTGGCAGAAGGTAAGAAAAACAAATGAAACTCCTGCGAAAACTGCGACATCAGTGACCGGGGAAACTGATGCTAATTAACAAATGCGCTGTTCACTATAGCGAAGACAGATATGCCCACCTTAGCAACATGGTTCCGATATGAAATTTGAAAGCTGGTGCTAACGAAAATAAACAAAAGTTTCGTTCATTGATATTGCGTATCATGGCGTGTTGTGAAATGCTCATCCATGATCAATAGAACGAAATAAGAAACACTTTTACAATTGTTCATTGAAGAGTTGGAACGTAGCATGTGAGCAGCTGCAGAAGTATCTACTGTTCCACCGTTTAAACTGACAGCGAAGTGGATTGTGAATGAAGTAGTTTCTTCAAACTTTTACAGACCTGGATTGGCTAGATAGAATTTCATATTTGAACAAAGGCTATGAAGAAACAGAACTTTAAACATTTCTTTTCTTCCTGTACGCAAAATCAAATAGATTAACCAGTTGTATCGCTCTATAAAATCGAAGTTAGGACAAGGAAATTTATTCAACAGGAAGATTTACAAACATTTGTTCTTATAATAAATAACATGCAATATCACTATATGCACTACAATGTTTACGTCAGAAAATATGACACATGATTTTAGTATATTTAGTACTAAAATTTTCCTTGCATTCCAAAATAGGGAGTATATAAGAAACTAGCAAATGGTTATGGTATAGATGATTGTGTGAAATTAAAAATTACAGTTTCATGTCAATACGAATTATTATTTGAAAAAACACGGATTTTTTATTTCTTAGAAACTCTGTCGCAAGTTTGCAACACATTTTTCGCGATTTTCAGTTTGAATAACAGTATGAAACAAAATTTTTATATTTTATGTTCTTTCATTCATGCCGTTTTCCCACTGATTACCAAGCAAGAACAAAAACAATTATTCTTCGAAAAACAGACTTTCAAACTGAAAGAAATGATCCGAGCCAGTCGGATACTGCCGTAATGTAAAACATTTACGGAAGATGTTTTACGTTGCATGCAGAACAATTATGTTCTTCTTGCCGGTTGTCTTTCCCTTTTATCCAATAATAAAAGGCGCCATTAGCGTCAGGTTTCACGCCCACGAGGTCAAATTTGTCTCAAGGGCGGCCGCACGACGGAGTAAACGTTTGGTTCAAATAAAGACCAGTGAGGCATATCATGCCGAGGTTTCTTCGGTTTGAAAGGAATGGATGATCCCTGATTATCATCAGGAATAAGTAAACTTTAACTCTCAGGTTGAATATCGATTGCATACAAGAATGTGTTGTAGGTCCTTAAGGATGGATGTTTCGATCCAAAACAAATCATTGTTCACCTCAGAAATTCATCGACTTATCTCACAAGTGGCTAAATATAGATTCACAGGACGGTCAATTAGATACGTTACACTATCGCTCCAACCAATGAAGGCTTGCCCGTCGGGGCTTCTCGGACGATAGCGTGATCTGGCCGTGGGGCTGTTTGGAACCAGCCGGAATTGATCCAGAGCCAGCCAGTTCCCACCGATATTGGGTACAATACGTTCCCGGTGGCCCGCCGTAGCAGAGCATGACATCAGCGTTTAGCGGCGTTACATGCAGGTGAGGATCACTTCGCGCAAAAATTGTCGATAATTTCCTATCGCATCGGATCGACCGCATGCTCCTCCCCCGCCAGCCTCTAGCCTGTTGGTGCGTCCCATGTGCAAACCCGCGCGCTGTAACAAGCCTTCGATTGTGTTGATCGGTGCAGCTCAGGAGTTACCACCGGAACCGCTTGGATGCAACTGGCTGTAACTGACCCGAACTAGTTCCTTGCACCGTGCGTGGTCAACTCGGCGCATCACCTGAGCCGGGGCAGTGTTTGGTCCCTAAAGCGAACCCGCTCGACAAGCCTGAGCCGGGTGGGCGGCGGTCCAAGATATGCAGGTATATGACGCTGATGCACTCGCACAGCTGAGGCGAGCCGGGAGTTTGTCTTTCGCGTCATACGTGTGTGGATTCGAAAAAGGTGTTCGATTGGACTTTCATGATGCAACCCGAATCAAAACAACGGCGTACCTTCGGATCCGATGTACCCTTTAGAAAACTGGTTTTTGGGTCGAAATGTAGCGATCGTGACTTCTGTTTCCGAGAAACAATTTGGCCCTCGACAGCTTGGGGCGACGCAATATGTTATTATGTATCATTGGTTTTTTTTTCTTTTTTTGTCCCTTTTCACTGGACAGTTTCGGCTTTGGCGGTCACTCTGCAGGGCCGCTGCGTTGGATTCGTTTGTTTCAAGCCACGTGGAGGGGATCATGGCCCTGAAGCCCTTCAACGATGGATCATGTTTTGATTCGATGGATTCATAATTAAGGTAAGCAAAGTACAGTGCGTTACATAGAAAAACACACACTGCATGCCGTGGGGGTGTGTTTTATTTTAATTACTTTCAATGTTCAACGAGCATAGTTTCATTTCTTTTTATTTTTGGATTTTAAATTGAAAATGTTTGTTATTAGGAGGAAAATGAAGTAAATTAAATTACAGTCTATAAAAAGTCTGTAGATTTTATTTTAAAAATTTTTTAACGTAGTATTCAGTTGTTTGATCTACCTTGTTTTGTATTGGGTGATGTTCTTAAGTCTCGAGACTTGAATTTTCACTATCCACCGGTGTAGCTAAAGTTGTAAGAATGGATTTCAAATTCAAAAGAAAATGCACCATATGTTCTGTCTATTTCTTTCCATCAACCTACACAAATCATTTTCGCATCACTTGGCGATCGAATAATACCATAATCGTAAAACAAGGTATGCATGAGAAAGGGGTCTGGCAATGTCCTTTGAGCAACTATGTGTAAATAATTTTTAATATTTTTCACAAACGGATCAACTCGCACGCTATTTTTGGCAAATATACACTGCACTCCGTTATCATGTATGTTAAATGGAAATGATAATTTTTTTTCGTTTTGCCGCAACGTCCCTTGATAGGTGTACGGCCCTTTCTGTATTAAATTCCCTGCGTGTCAAACTTCATCAACCAACACCACTGCACCGCCCGCTGTTATCAACGGTGCACGAGGCCACACTATCAATATCGCTATCGAATAAGATCCCGGCCAATTCTGTAGCAACCCGTTCCCATCTTGCTGCGCTAAAAACCATTTCGAACACCTCTTTTCATGACGTCACCGTTCGGGAACCATTGGAAAGCCCGAGGGGAGCCCACGGACGATGGGGCACGTTTCGCTAACCTTCCCGGAGAACACGCGGCGGACCCGAGATCAGACCTCCATTCCGTACCGCACTGTAGAGCGAGAGTGTGGGTTTGTGTTATCGCGCGATTAAACCGCGGCCACAAATATTGACATCCGCGAGTCGTCCCGCGGTGTGTGCGATCGGGTCGCCCTAGAAGAGGAGCCAGGGGAGTACGGGGGATGCGCGCGTGCACACTCTCGAGTGTCGTCGCGTCGTCGTCGTCGTCGTCGTCGTCGATCTGGTCTGCATGTGGTGGGACGATTAATGCCTGCTGCTACAGTGACGTGCAAGATAGTAGCTTCGGTAGGAAAGGCTTCGGCGGCAACAGTTGTGTTACAGCAAAAACAAAAACAAGCAAAGTAGCCTTTGGCTTAGCATACATCTACTATCATTGCATATGTGTCTTTTATCTCGCTCGTTCAGCACCGTAACACCGGCCACGCGGTATTTGTGTGTGTTTCCTACGGAGCAGCACGGTCTCGCGGTCGGAACCGTCGTCGGAACCGGCGCGTTCGATGCGACCGTCAGTTGCCATTCGGTTGTCCACGTGTGCGTACGCTAGGAAAGCGCGGTCTTGCGAACGCTGCGTGTTCTCCACCACTTGTTCTCTGCTGGAGCCGTGTGCTTCACCGTCCAAGAGTCAGCTGTGTGTGCCCCGAAGATCGCAAGGTCGGTTCGGAAAGAAGAATAACACATTTCCCTTAAGGTTACCCATCATCGGTCCTAGTTGGCGGTGCGTTTTTCGGACGGAACACGCTTTTCTCATAGATTGACGTTTTCCGAGCGCTCCATCATCCGGTCGTTGTGTGTGGTGCATTTCTCCATTTCGATGTGTTTTTACCTTCTCCGTGCGGATTAAGAAAACGGATAATCCGTTCTTTTTTACCACCACCAGCACCACCGTCGGTGAAAGATTCTGTCAACAAGCGTTTGACGGTGAAAAGTAGAAAACAAACGAGCGTATCATTAGCAAAAAGTTAGCCGCGATCATCTTTCCGCTCCGTGCGCCAGTGTGAACTCATCGTAAATCAGCCATTCAGTTTGCCAGATGCCAGTGGAGATAAATTAAGACAGTACGAGAAAGCGGATAGAACATAAACGGGAGCAAAAAAAAGAAAGAAAGAAGGGGAAAAAACAACCCCGTACGAAAGTATTTATTTAATTTACACTCGCCTTTAACCTTCCCCAAACCGCAGCAGCCAGCCGGCGATCGTGTCTTTGGTTCTTTGATCATATGGTGCTAACAGTGCAGTGAAGCCGATCTCCGTGTAGTTACTTCTGTCCAGTGGCCACTGGAAGTGAAAAAGGAAGCAGCACAGTTCAAGCGAAATACCGAGCGAATACCGGAACACCAAACACCATGCCAGAAAAACGTGTCAGCCAGGCGCGGATCGTGCGGACGTACGAGTTCCCGACCAAGCCGGAAAAGCAAACCCTCGGACAGTATCTGTACAACTCGCAGGATGGCAAAATTTTGGGCAGGACAGCGAAAAACTGGGGTAAGTTATGGCAAAAACTGGTGAAACATAATGTTCCGTGTCGGACAATAATCAAGCAAAAGTGGAAATGAAATGGCATACGAAAAGGACGATTCATCTTCGTCTGGCCCCACGGTGGACATTGTCTTTGACAGGGCGGGAAGGGTGCCCAGCACTGCAGTAGCTCCCTTCCGTACCGAACACCTCTCGTTCGCGTCCGTTATCATCGCAGCCTTGGAGTGGCCAGTGTTGCTTAGCTTGTTTGCCTGCGGCCTCTTAACGCTGATAACGTTATCATGCAGAGTGGACGGGTGTGCAGGGTTTTAGGAACAGCCAGTGAGCCTCGTATACACACTGAACGAGCGACAGTTCGACGATAAGCGGAGAAAGAATTATTCCACACCTCACACAGCTTCCTCCCGGAGCGGTGTTGGCATCACGCAAAACCGAATTGGAATTGCTAGGAAGGGTTTCATGTGCACCTGAACCTCTCTCAAAGAGCTCGAGTACTTCCTTCAAGTACGCTCCTAAGCGGAACGAGTACAGGATTACACCAGAATTGCTATCCCGAAGAACCTGCTGGCATAAGACTTGCATATATAGTCGATGTACTTCATAGGAACTACAGTATCACGTAAGGTACTACTGATTCTTAAAATGAAATCCGATCTGAATGCAAATTGATTTACCCGTGTGCAATGGTAAATAGTTTGATACTTGTTAAACTTAGTTAACGGCCTTGTCTACATACGAAAGTGTTCTTTCTAGTATCAACACAAAATGCGAAATGGAAGGAAAAGACACTCTTTCTTCGTATGCGGCACAACATCCCAAAGTGGAACAAGGACTGTGACCGAGTATATAATAATAGATCGGTGGTCAGCCGTTCGTAATACTGGAGGATGCTACACTTGAGATTCGATCCGACACCTATGGTGTGGTGTTTCCTTGCGCTACCGCTGCGCCATGGGTACACTCTTTAGACTCATTTTAAAAACCGTCACCAGCACCGAAAAGCTCCTTTATGTAACCGACTTTTCGTCAACTAATCAGGAATCTATTACCTTATGTGTTTCCCTACCATCCGCGTACGCTTTATATAGAGGTACACCTTTAAACTAATAGACGAACCCCTCGATAGACATATCTATCAGAAGTCTATTTTCCCATATGCCCTCATTTCTACCAGCACGAGAATGCTTCCAGTCTATTGGTCATTTTGAAAGACAAAAACTAGCAACTTTACCACGTGCTTACCATTCCATACACGCTATCGCAATCTTTATGAGGCCAGGCTTACACGATAGAGCCGTCATCAAGTAAACCGCGATCATTATCAACTTCGATTCAAAAGAAATTACGCGAATGGATGATCACATTGGAAAATTGCCCGAGCAACACACACTTTCCCGATGGGGAATGTATTTGTCAACAATGCATTGCGATGTGATGTTGATGTTGATTTTGAAATAGGATGGGATTTTCTATTGAATTCATCCCCCATCAAGTAAATCAAATCTTAGAGGAAAGATTATCGGTATTATACTTTATGTTCCGAGAAGATCGTTGGATCGCTTTAAAATAACTTAGTCGGGTTCATTTCCGCTTCCTTTCATTAAACTCTACTCCATTGAGCCGCTTAGTCATCCTCCGCTCCAGGTGTCCTTTGACTACTGTAGGCCTCCATAAAAGTCCTCCATTTCGCCACCAGGGGGCAAATCTCGCTTGGCATGTGTCATTAGTACCACGGCGCTAATTAGGTGAATCTCGCAAATTAATTATCATCTCGCCTATAATTTCATCTGGACTGCAAAGGTCCACCGGGGCACGGTACGAACGGAACCGCGTATTATGTATGCAAACGCAGCTCGGTTCTGTTTCATAATAAAGGTTCGATCAATCTATTTACCACTTTTTAGCGCAGGTGTGGAGAGCACCGCGAAAGAGGGTTAAAAACAAGAAAAAGGAATACGGATGACGATGGGGAGCAACACGGGAACCACATTGGATAGCGAATATCACAAACAACTCTCTGAATGGGTTGACATTGGGCTTACGCACCGGTTTAAAATGGCGCGAACCGGATCTAGCTGGATCGTAGTCGGTTCGGGGGATAATTTTTCGCTCGCGTGTGATAATAGCCATGGCTGAAATCCGGTAGGGTGTGCCATACTTGGGTCGGGGTGGTTTGAACTGGGTCAGAACGTTTCCGATTTGCACCAGCGACCGTTGTGAGATTGCTGTAAAAATCCCACCATTGCTGAGGTTGTTGCCTCCTGTGCGGATTTCTTTTAAAATATACGGGTGATCTGACCTCAAGCCTTGAACCCACACGACCTGGCTCGGTCCGGGGTGGATAATTTCCTATTCGCCAGACAGATTTCATTATCGCTCGCGAGCAATCAGACGTGTGTACCGAGTCACTTCTTACGGATGTCTCAATTATTCCTGCAAAGATGTACACCCGTTTCTGTAGATATTACTACAGGTGCTAAAAATGCCTCTAAAATCCTGCGCAGAATGATTTATCGTATTTATTTACGTCTTACCACCTACAAAGTGGCAGATCACGTATTGGCATGCGTACCGTTTCGCTAGGGGGTGTCTTCTGATGTTGGCCCTCCGCCGTCTCAGACCTAGATGGCGGAGATGGCTGAAATTTTGGAACACTAAAAATAGAATCCCACAAAATAGAATGAGGGGGTGAGTGTTGGGACACGAACACTCCTACACTTATCGCTCCATTTCTCCGTGCGCTGATGCCATAATTTACCGCATCCAACAGGTGTGTTCGATTCGAGATTGTAACTCCTTTAAAATGGTCGAATGGGATGGCGCTCAGATGTAACGCTAGAGTTTTGGATTGCACCCTTTGGCTTTTCGGTACCAGCGTATGGTCGGCATCCTATTGACACAGCGGGAGAAAACCCCATGTAGCGGAAGGTCAGTAAACAGTGTTTAAATGGGTCGTTGAACGAACTCGGCGGAGGTGCATGACGCCTGTTGAATGTGTTCTTATGGAGATTAATTGTAGGTGGGACCTGAAGGAAGGTTTCATAAACTATGAAACTATGAAAAAGTAATCACGGGACATTTTCAAATTTTTATTAACATTATTTATCATTCCTTCCTCATCATAATCTCTCTCCCGAAGAGTTTTGTCTTCCAATGCCATCATCCCAACACCATTCGTATTTCCTTATCATCTGCTGGGATGAATCATCGTGCAATCTTAATCTCAACCTCGGCCGTTCTTTCTTTCTACCTAAACGGGAAGCCGGACGTTGCACATGGACAATCATTGGCGGCGTCTAACGTCTAACGAAACAAACAAAAAACAAAAAAGACCAAGCAACTCGCCGGAATTCGCACCGACGGGAAGACAATTGTGAATCTGCATGGCGGCGGAGCCTGGTGTTATCTCGATGCCACACTTAATTCGGCTCCACTGTTTGCCTACCGTTCGCCATTCGGTCCTCCGTCTCCGGAGGGCCATTTAATTAGCGGATGCGCCAGGTTCGAGCATAAGCCTGCTGTTTGCGTTGTGGCAATAAAGCGAGCGAGAAAAAATACCCACCATGTCCACCGGGGTCCATTCCGTGGACCGCTATCAAACATCTTCCAATCGCTAAAGTGGGACATTTTCAGGAGCAGCAGCAAAAGCGTCTGCTTCGACGCTCCATCTAGCGCTCCACTCGGGAAAAGCAAATCGACTGCACTATGGAAGCGTGCCCCAACCTTCAAACCGAATGGGGTGGTACAGGGGTGGGGGTTAGCAATAAAATGATGAGTTTTCCACCCGCTCGAATCGATCCTGCTAAGGAGGGGGGGCGGGGGGGTTTGTTTGCCCCACCCCACCGGTGCCAACGTCGGACGCAGATGCCGGGCCAGCGTCGATCGGTGAAAAGTAAATTCAACCATCGACAATAACCGTCGTGTCTATATGAAGAACAAATTAGTGGCCGAATGGTAGATTCGCTGGTGTGTATCGTGTGCTGCCTTGCTTGGCGGCCAATGCCAATGTTTATCGGAGATGCAGCGCGCTGGTGAATCGAAAGGGATGATGGACTCATGGAGGGATGGATTGGGCGACGAAAGGGTGCTTTGGCGGAGGTGTTAAAATCGGATAATTTATATTTGCCATTGTGGCCTTTGTATTATTTATCGCCACATAGCTGCTAAATAGTACTGAAGTTGGCATACTAAAACACCCTTGTTGGAGATGACCTTGTCCTCGATAAGGTTGCCAATAGATTGTAGAAAAGGGTTTAGTAGTGAAACGCTGAGGTTTATATTGTTTACAACAATAAAATACAATTATATTTACAGCAAAAGCTTTGTTAGTTATACCATTTTGTAACATCTGTTTTGGAAACAACACAATTACACTACAAAACCACTCAAAATAAAGCACTACTTGTTTTTGAACTTAATAATAATATTAAATAAAAAGAAAAGGTCTCGGCAATACAATAATCAAAGCTTCTAAGGAAACTTGAAAAAAAGAATAGCTAAATAAAGCTAATCTTACTTTCCTGGCGTAGCGATCGTCTTCGTTCATGCCTGCCCCATTTCTTATTGCCTCTTACTTTACTATACTTATTCCCTTTGCGTATGTGGATAGTCAGTCCTCTCCGTACACGAGAGGGTGGGTCAGGCGATACCGCTCGACTCGTGGACCTCCATAAAAGCTAGTAAAAGATGTAAATCATATGTAAACGATAACAAGCAATTAAAACCAATTCACGTTCTACGTTTAAAAATTCGAAGATCTAATCTCGATCGATCGAATTGTTTGAATTTAATATATTCATCAATAAATCTAGTTCACGTCAGCAATAATTTAGCATATTCAATCAGTTTTAAACGGCAATTTAGTCCGGTAAGTAGTTCAACCGAACCCACGCTTTTATGGACGTATAATTTCGAGGTGCTATAAATGCAGAGATTCTAATTGGTGTGCACGCTGATCGATGTATCTCCTCCGAGCCCGGAGGTGCACTATGGTGCACCCAGAACCTCCCCTTGCACCATATCTGCATTAAATCCAACGCATTTCGTCTACTGTGTCGCTGGTCGCAGAGGGCACAGAAAAGGCGATCTTCGATCAGCGCTCGGTATGAAGTATCGGGTCTGGCAGTTCACGCCAAGTGTAATTGTTGAGACGACCTCTAATGGTTACTTACTTGCGTCGGAATGTCGTTCATTAAGGTGAACAGTAGGTGTTGCGAAAGCGGAGGTAGTTTAATAGATACGAAACAACGGCAACAACCGTGACGGTGGTTGTGATACGAACGATCATCTCGTGTTCTTGGTCAACCTGTAGCGAGCAAGCTAGCCAAGTTGCAATATCTTAATAGAGCTGCTTACATTTCACCATTTCTTGATGCACAATTTAAATAAAATCTTACCACCGACGGTAGTCTCAGGGACGAACGAACAGCAATGTGAGAGAAAGTCAATTTCCTTCTTCCCGCGACGGATGCGAACCCGCACACAAACAAAAAAATTCAATGAAAACAACCTTCCTGCACGATGCACAAACATGTCACGCGGGGGGGCTAAATTTAATCGCCCGATTTGCCGACTGTCTTCAGCCTCGTCGTCAACCCGTAGGTCGGTGAATCGTCAGTGTGATACTTTTTGGCGGTTCCGTTCAACCTGCCGCACGAAGACGAAGCGTTTGCATCGAACCGGATAGGGCTGGTTTTCGGTTTCTAAATATACAAACGCCGGTTAATCGACGAAGTGTTTCGGTGGGTTGCTCCACAAGTTTCTCACCTACGAACGAAGGGATTGATTGACCCCACACGGGAGGAGAAGGGGTGGAAGCTGAACAACAACAGCAGAAAAAAGGAATGAATTCTCCATCGATTCATCGTGTTTACCTGTTTATCAAAAATTTGGAACCCAAATTAAATTGGTACCAACTGAATGTAGCACGATTCCATTCCACGGTTAAGGTGGTTCTTGAAAGGGTTTTATTATTTTATGCTTCATTTTGTGTTGCTTCTTCCGTTAACTCGGAAAAAAGAAAAAAAAATTAAAAACCAAAGGGAAAACTGAACAGGATCATTGATAAGTTTATATTATTTTGAGATTTAACATTTTCATTAGCTTGTTTGTTTGATTACGAATTCATATTTATTCTAGTTTGGTAAAACGAAAAAGGAATAGTTAGTAATATGCGTTCGGATTAAATTTCTATAACAAGAACAGATTCATTAATACTTCTGTTAAATCACGAATTATTTATAAAAAGTTTTGAATATAAGGTAATTAGAGAATTAAAAAAAAAAAGTTTATTATTTGTAACTCTACATTTTATAGTATAGATACCCTTTGGAAAGAGTTTAAAACAATATTGAATATTGAAAACAACTTTACATATTTACACAAGCTTTATTTATCGGATTTCCATAAAGGATGTTGAGCTTCACTTTTAAAAAATATGATGGCATCATAATTAGTGTAATATACTCTGATTAGAGACCTACAGCAAATGTTAAATGGAAAGAAGGTAAATATGAGCACTGTTCCCTATTTACTTCCGTTGGGGAATGGTCACGGAAAACAGCTTACCGTAGGACACAACAGGTCGGTCGAGTGGGAGTGAACGTGATCGGAGTAAACAGACCGCAGGGCCAAGCGAAAAAACAGGGTGTCACCTGAGGAGAAAACTATTACAACCGTACAACCACGGCGTTTCTCATGATGCACTTGCAAATTCCTATCTATTAGTAGGATATTAAAACACAATTATGCGCAAAGTGGCCGTGCGCGTTGATGTTGGTAATTTACGGCGACCCGTTATGAGTGCAATTTACCCTACCCTGGTGGAACCACCTCCGAGGTGTGATGAACATGACATGTTTGGATTAATTGTCCCCTCAGCCGACTTCAACGTGTGCCGTGAAAGTTGTTGTGGTGCTGTTGCTATGTGCACTTTGATTAGGACTGGGTTGCAACTTACTTATCGCTTTATTAGAGCGTTCCTATCGTGGAGCGTTCCTCCGGCGTACCGGAAGTTTTAAGTAGGGAGGTCTATCGAAACGGTGTCTAATTGGTAGGAAAGAAAAATGGTTCCACTAACGAAAGTTTGTTTTTTTCCCCCCATCTATTGACTGTTTGCAGCACAACTTATGATCTTCTATGCCGCCTTCTACACCGTGCTGGCGGCACTGTTCGCAATCTGCATGCAGGGTCTGCTGGTGACGCTGAACCATCAGTATCCCAAGTGGCAGCTGGACGAGTCCCGCATCGGTTCCAATCCCGGTCTCAGCTATCGTCCCCGGCTGGAAGATTCGGAGATCTCCTCCATCGAGTACACGGCGGCCAACAAAACATCCGTCGGCGAGTGGGTCGGTCAGATTAACGCGTTTCTGGAACGTAAGTGTCATCCGGTGTGAGGAGATGTTTGGATGGTTTGAGTTATGGTTGTTGTCCCTTCTTTTAGCCTACGTCGATAACACGAAGCTACCCGGAGGTGGTAAGAACCAGGCGATATGCGACTTCAACACACCACCAAAGCCTGGCCAAGTGTGCGCGTTCGATGTGAAAAATCTGGGTGAATGCTCGGCAGCCGAAGGCTATGGTTACAACAAGTCAGCACCGTGCATCTTCATCAAGCTAAATCGGGTATGCATTGAACATCCGCTTGAATCAGTCGTTCGTTCCGTCTAGGTTTTATGGTGTTGCTTACAAACTGTTTTAACTCCCACACCGCTGGCTTAGATCTACGGTTGGGTGCCGCAGTTCTACGAGGACGTGGACGATCTGCCCGCCGACATGCCCGAAGACCTTACCTCCCACATCCGATCGCTGAATCCGGCCGATCGTAAACAGGTGTGGATTTCGTGCAAGGAGCTTACCAACGCCGAGGATGATCTGCTAGGACCGGTCCAGTACTATCCGACCCGAGGTTTCCCCAGCTATTACTACCCGTACATGAACGTCGAAGGCTACCTGAGCCCCCTGGTGGCGGTACATCTGGCGAGACCTATACGTAAGTATACCGCATACCGTTACGAAACCCCTGGCCGGCTGATAACATCGAACCACGCGATCATAATGCGGCATCAACCAATCCATAATCCCTTTATCTTTCCATTCGGTCTCGCTCACGGTGTTCCGTTTCTACTTCTTTCTTGCAGCACGTCGGCCCATCAGCATCGAGTGCCGCGCCTGGGCAAAGAACATTATCTACCGCGGTGGCATGCGTGATCGGCTGGGGTCGCTTCACTTAACTCTGCACATCGAATAGATAGCATTGCGCCTCAGAAGCCATCCCCCCAAGTATGGGTGCACGGGAGTACCCGGGTATCGTCTCGTTCGCGATTTCCGTGGACGCCCACCGGTGGTCAGTGTACGGCCGGTACTTGCTGGACGAGAGAGGATTAATACGAGCGCATTGGACGCAAGGGGCTAGAGCGCGAGGACACCAACAAAGACAATTTTAAACAGCGGAAACAACGAAACAACAAAAAACCACCCCTTACGTCACGAGCTGCTATGAAGCTATGAAGAGTTTACTTAAAGAAGAATTGAGATTTACACAAACGTTTTTTTTAGGGAGAATTAATTGAAGAAAATAAACTATTTACGTTTAACTTATACGAACACGCCCGGTGTGTCGGTATTTTTCCGTTGCGAAAGTATTTCGTTTCCTCCCTTACGCCAATAATTGGAGACGATCCTTAATAATCTGTTGCGAGCCTCAGCCAGGTCGGTCTCTGTTTTAACTGCGATTTTTAATTTTGTAGACGATTAAGAACAATATCGCGAACAACGTACAGAGATGATTTTTAACGCACTTAGAGTTTAAACATTTAAAGTGTTGGAGAATTTTACATGAATAGCTTTAAAAAACGTACTTCCCGCAAGCGAACCGATCGTTTCCTCCAGAAACACAACTTGTAGATGCTACCCGAAGATGAATAGAAATCAAGTACGAGGACAAGCGAACGCGTAGAGCAAAGAACTATTTAATCGTCCCTAATGACTAAGGGTTCCCACCAGTCTCAGTTCACCGAAGTCAGTGGCGTTAAAGTATGCTAAAGTTTAGTGAAAGTATAATTACGTCGTTAGTTCAATTGTTTCAATTGGTTTGAGGGTTGTTTTATTCGGTTTAGTTTTTGATAGGCGAATTCTAGGAGATTGGAAATAGATATTGTGTCGACACCGTACATACACAATGCAGGTTTCTGTGTGTTTTGTCTTTTTGGTTTGTTTTGCTTTCCGCTTTTCGACAAATTCAAACATATCTCGACTGCACTTTGAAAACGTTTTATAAACTAGTTAACGGATTTGCTTGTTGTTTTTTGTTCTCTATCACCATGCATAAGGTCTTGCTATCTTTATCCACTGCATTATCCTCCGGCCGGTAGTTTTCTCGATTCTCGTTAGTTTTCTCTCTGTTTCCTTAAATCCTTTTATTGCTTAGCCGTAGTACGACAGTGTTTAACGATATCTTCTTTACTATAGCTTAGGTTCGTTCCATTCCGGTATCTTACGAATGTTGAGCTGTGTGCTACCACCCATTTTTTTTAATTAATTCTATTTAAAGCATTGCTCACATCGATTAGTTTAATGATCTTTCGATCCGTTGATCACGTCTTGGTTCACTTATTGTTGGAATGATATAGCGCACGGACGCCTGACCGCATCCGTTGGCTGCACTTTCGATGCACCAGCGTGTGTTTGACGGGCGCTTTACGTCATCTTTCCGTATGCTTTATTGTCGAATCGATTTAATCACCACTTTGTTTTGTTTAAATGCAATTTGGTTGCTTTAAATGGCTGCTGTTCGTAGCCGCGATTGCTTTAAGATTTGATAATACGTATTGGCCCGTTCGGTTTTTCTTCGTCGAATTTCGTTCCCGCGTCCATCAGTCATTTCCGGAGGCACACACTCTTGAACTGTATGCGTTGCTTTTCGTTCTAAACTGTCTATCATAAGAATCTGGTCTCTCCTGGCCGAGCCCTAGTTTCACTAATCATTTTCTCTGTTACTTCTCTGATCGAATCGAAACACAGTATCGTAGTTATTTTCAGAAAAATCCTGCAGGAACTACCGGTGTCTAGGCAAGTGTGCTACTCGCAATCGTACTCTGATAATAATAACTTCAACGTCATCTGACTGACGTCGGCCTGACATTACCTCATACCAACTCCATGCTCGTACAAACCATTTTAGTTGCAAACAACACGTTACTTCTATTCGTCGGAACGGATCTACTGGACATCACAAAAAGTTATCACAAAATACTATCCGGTTTTGCATGCGTTTGTAGGTTAGTTAGTTTACGCTCGGGGGCACGCCGACGCCTTGCCGTGCCCTAGTTCTCCCGCCAAGGATCCGTCTCACGGTACATGCGGTCGACATTTTCCTGCAGAAGTTTTTGTTGCTCTGTGGAGTAGGAAAGTGTGTATAACGGTTTCGGTAGAGTATTCAAATGTCTGGCAAAGGCCGGTTTTTGTTTGTGATTTAACGTATGAGTAGGGTTTTGATAAACGGTTAGATACTTCACATTTGATACATTACCTGGTGACAAATTGGCAATAACACCCTGCTTAAGTAGAAACTCATTGCACAGCTCCCGGGACAGGCCAAAGGCGTGCATGTTACAGGTGAAACTTCTGTAAAGGCGAAACCATAAGTTCGATGTCAGTTGTAGTACCGACCAGAAACATGACTAGCTTTCTTACCCGAGCTGGCCAAAGCTGAGATTTTGATGGTAGTGCTTGTCCTCCTGCAGCTCCGCCGGATCGGTCCGATCGCAGGCACTGGTGGACGAGGACCGTTCCATCTCCGGGACGGCCAGTGTAAGGGCGGCATTAAGATGTCCTTCGTCTCCTCCAGCACCGACTTCCGACAGCCCGTGGCAACCCTTCGATAGCGGCTTGGTGGCATTGGGCGAATGCTTAACCGTCGGTGGCACCGGCCGATGCTTCCGCTCCGTCTGCAACGCATCGAAGAAGGCCGCATTCCAGAAGCGCAACGTCTGCCAGATCGGTTGATCGCGCAAGTAGGTGTACAGGTACTCCCGGTACGGATCACAGCCCGGAACATCAACTAGGTAAGGATGCAAACACAGATATTAGATGTATGGCATTCTAGAAATGCAACCTTGGGTAACTTTACTTACTATCGTGGTAAAAGGTAAAGCACATGTTCATAAGAGTTTTGGCCGGAGAGTAGTCTTCGCTTTCGGCACACTCAAACAAGACGATCGCGAAGTACTGGATCAGCGAGTAGAACGTCGATTCGTCGACTCGCTTAGTTTTGGCCCGCTGCGCGTTCACCAAGCGGGAGAACCACAGTCGACCCGTTTCAGTCTGCGAACGAAGAGTAGAATATTTGTAGAGAAAGTATGATTTGTTCAAAATGCTGTAAACATTCGCAGGGTAGTAAATCAGTAAGTCGTGTTGTTATTATGATTAAGCGTACCGTGCACTGTATAAATTACAAAAGTAAGGTAGCTTATTTTAGGGGAACTATTGTAAAGTTTGTCATTAATAACTAAAGAAACATTATTAACAATACAATATTCGTATTAAAATAAACTTAAACATTCTGTAAAACATTTCGTTGCTATGTTTTTAAATTACCAGTATTACCAGTAATTACCAGTATAGTATTTCTGACGAATTTAAAATTTGTCATTCAACCAAGGACTGAATGATAAAACAATGACAACAAGCTGAATTGCTCTAAGCAAATTGATTTCATTCGTTCATTGAAAGATATGTTATCATCGCAAAAATATAATAAAACAATTGTCTCATGGAATTGGCCGATTGAATTTCAGCAATTTCCATTTCGACTGAATAAATATGTACCAAATAAATGAAAAACAGCATCATAAAGCCGAACAGCCTTTCAAAGGATCGCAATAAGTTTGGCGAAGGAAAATGGCTAAACGTTAACCATAGAAACAAATTAATTGTAGGCCAGAAAAAAGTTCAATTTTCCCTACTTATCCTATTCGAAAAAAAAGCATATAAAAGTATCTTAAGAAGACTGATATTATCTAAAGAATACTATTCTATGGTCATCAGGATTTAATCGTGCTCTACAAGACTAAAAAATTAACAAAATTCCCAAGAAGGTTATAAATCAATACTTTAAAACGTAATTCTTCGAGATTTTTTTTTTCAAACATCCTTCTCAAACAATTGGATGTGCTATAAGACTAAGATAGTCAAATTCTACGAGTCAGAAAATCAGAAAATGTTGATTTCTTTCTAACAAAGATCTTAAAATAGGCTAACTATTTGCAAATAAATTTCGAATGTTTTACTCCTCCTTCACACACAAATGGTTGAGCTTGAAAATGCGGTCGTTTTCCGTAAAAATATTTATGAAATTGGGGAAATTCGAAAAGTGTTATGCCAATCCAAAAGTACATTAAACATTTCGTGTCTTCACTGGTAAGATGAAACGGAATGATAGTGCTGAAGGTGTTGTAAAGTTCGAAAAAAAAATAAAACTAAATATTGAATAACGAAAGCGCATGCTTTCATGACCATTTCCGCTACAGAACGATAGCAAACTTGCATTCCTTGACAAACATCGTAAAGAATTCAATAGATAGCGATCAAGATAAATGTACTCCAGCGCCATCATCATCGCCATAATCGCGCTCCGTCGCCGTCGGTGGCATTTTATCGATGATCGATATTTTTTTCCCCTATCCCACCATCTCGTGCGTGGAACGCCGTGGAGATGACGATGCAAAGGGTGCGGGGTTGCGAATGCCATTCCCGGCGAGCTCGTTTCGTTCATTCCCGTGCAAACTCCCCCCCTCCGTTCCAACTCACCCGCGCGTACTGGCCAAAGTCCGATTTGAGCTGCAGCGTGATGCTGGCGCTGTCGTGGAAAAGGATCCGCACGAAGCGCTTCATGAAGTCCAGCACCGCCTCCTCCGACTGGCTGTCGAGGCTGATGGAGGAAGCCCACGAGGGCACCGAGTTCTCCGACTCGGACCGGATCCACATCTTCAGCTCGGACGACTCGAGCGTGCCGCTGAACGCGCACGACTCGTTGTCGCTCGTTGAGGCACTGCTCGGAATACCTGTAAGCGAATGGGATGGGTTAGGCGCGTATTATAGGGCATACTCAGAGGTGGTACTCTTTCCGAGGCATTGACTTAATATGGAAGGTGCGTCTTCATGGTTGATTAAGGAAAAAATACGGTGGCTTGTTTTTCCCCCAGCAGCTACCAAAACTCACCCAAACGTGGCTCCATCCGAGCCAGGTGAAAGTCCTTAGCCAGCGGGTGGATACCCTCTGGGGTGGCGACTGTATTAGCTACCGCTCTGGCCAACGGTTCCCCCTCGGGCGCACCCCCGGCCGACGCCTGGGGCGACTTCGAGTCCAGCGAGTACGAATTATTGCTGTAGTTGCTGTGGCTAAAGTCGGCACTGATACTGTGCGAAGGACCTCGCTCCGAGGATCTCTGGTCCACCGTGGTGGATCCGGCCGTTGCTGCCATCCCCGTCATCGCACTTGGCACCGGTTGTGGCGGCGTACTTTGCGGTAGAACTACGGTGGAAAATAAAAGTGAATCGTTTATCTGACAATCCTGCCGCGAGGCGAGAGAGCTCGTTGTTATGAACGAACAACATTTGCAAATACTTACGGTGCGAAAAGGGCGGATTACGGTAGCGTCCGGACAGTACCTCCTCGTGCGCCCTCCGCTCCTTGGCCCGCCGCAGCTCGTAGTCGATCTGATGTTCACCCCGGGTATCATCTAGTTTCCCGACGTGCGAGTCGGGAGAAGAAGAGTCGCAACGCAAAATGGCCATTTATTTATGTAAATTAATAAACTCCTCCACCAGGGTCTACGATGCAACGACCAAGCGGGGTGAAAACGACATGAAGAAAGAACACTACCGACCTGGATGCTTCATGTTGGACGATTCGTACTTTCTCCGCAGCATGTCGTCCACCTTCATCTGGTTCCGGTTCGCGGTCGTTTCCGTGTCGGAGGACGAGGTGAGGCTGAGGGCGGCATCGATCTAGCGCGAAAGGGAAGAATTAAATATGAGCAAGCAAAGCAACACTCGCAGGAGAGGAGGGAGGGAGAAATGGAATAGTTTATGGACGAAAGCAAAAAGTTTCGCCCAGCTTCAGTACGGTCGAGAGTTGGGGCATGATTTTAGAATACGAAATTCATAGCTTTGCTTATCTGCCGCTAGCGCTTTTACTAAAGTTTAGCGTGTAGTTTATTGCTTTCAGGGTTTTCTCCCCATGGTTTGCGTCGTGAATATCAATTATTTTTCTCCAGCTTAGTGTTCAGGTAAAAGCCAAAGGATTACCGGTGTAGTCTGCATGGGAAAAAGAACAGACGCTGGATTTCGACAAACCAGTATAATTTGACTACATAAAAAACAACAACATCTCCCAGACGTGTTCGAGCGTATGTAAATGGAGAGAAATTTATTTTAATGAAATAAAAATTTTGGAAAGAAGAGAACTGAACTGAGCATACGTATAAAATCACAATAAACTCCCGGTAAAATATATCCGAAAAAGTCACAAAAACAATAGGATTTAAATTGTTTGTTAGCTGAGCTGAGTTTAGTATTATTTGGTTGAATTGTTAAAACGAATGATGAATATAAATAAAAACCCAACCAAATTAATATTAGGGGAATTGACGAAATTATTCCGCGTAGGCCAGCCGGACTTGATTCAAAACAGTGATTCAATTCATCTTTAATAATTGGGGAACGATTTGAAATGTATTATGCGACAATGAAGATTCAAATGATCCGTGGTAGTTATTTGCACTTCCTCTATTCCCTTGTTTGCACAAAATGGAAAAGAAAAAAAACGAATAGATATGAAATATTATACATTCACAAGAAATAAAAGAAATGAAAGAATAGATTTGAAAGCGTTAAAAGAAGCAGAAAATAATGAAGTTATCGGATAAAATAATTACCAATAACATAAGATTATTAATAAATTTATAGAAATAATTGAAAATCGAATCTGACTCGCAATCCGAAATAAAACAAATCATAGCGGCTTCAAACTATATATAGGATTACAACCTGTTATAAAACAAACAAGTCCAACATAGGTCCTTGGTATGGAAATAATTGCTATATGGTATTGGTATTGAAATATAATATATCAAAACACAGTAATGAAAATGTCTGAAGGGCCCCGATTACTCCACCACTTAGGGCCCTGGAATAGATTGATCCGCCCCTGGTTATCGTAGCTTCTAGGATTTCAAGGAAGAACTTCACTGAAACTTGGCAAGACTTTATGAGAGATAGAATACGCTTTACCATCACCATCGAGGTCTTTCATTTGTTGCGTGAATAAAAGGCTTGGCTTTGATGGTGTCATCTTCTGTTGTCGCTTGTTTCTGGAAATCAGCCAGGAGTGAAAAAAAAGAAAATTCGAACTCCTAGCTACGTGTTTTGGTCAACCAATTCCGGCTCTTGTTTCTGTTCGATTGGTAAGAAGTATCTTCTCCAAGACAGATCCACCAGACGGTATTACAATCTCAACACTTTCTGTGTTGATCTGGTGATCAAATGTTTTGAAACGAAATGTGTTTATGTTTGTAAATGAAAGAAAATACAGTATTTCAATGGAGTAGTAATTAGTGAATCAATGTAAATTAAGCCCCATGTTTTTAATCAAAGCAAAAATGCATCCTAACAGCTTTCAGAATCAAAATCGCTAATTAACCAAATTATTAAATCTAAAAGCTTTTCGAAAAATTAGCAACAACTCTTCATCATCATTACCTATTCGTTCGATGTACCAAAGGAAAAACATTTACTGAAACCTTGGAATGAGATATCGCAATTTGCCCGAACCAAGACTCATTGTAAACGGTCTCCAACGAGAGGTGCTCACTAATGTAATGAATCCCTATCGCTCGCAGGATCTGAGAAAGCCCTTTCGATGGTCTTTCTTTGCCCTAAAATCACGCGCAGCCCGTGCGGCCAAGGACGACATCGGGCACGATTGAAAGAATGGCGACCTCGATCATCCCTTCCGCCACACGGCTCCCCGTGCCGGGACCCTTTCCCCGAGGAGGTTCGTTTCAATTTAAAACCAATCAGCACAGGGAACGGTTCCCAAACGGGCAGCTGACGTACGGAGCCAAAGTGGCCGTCCAATGTCGGCCGTTTCCGATTGTCTCCGTTCCATCGTGGCGGCGGCTGGCAGGCAGGCAAACGGGTGGGGTCGCACGGGAAAAAGGATTGCCCTTCGGTGTCCCTGGCTGGATCTTTTTTCTGCTCTCCGGTTCTCAAGTGTCCTTGTTTGATTTCACGTTGCCCAACGATGGGGGGGCATCGGGTTTCCCCGGGGCTGTTCTGCCCTTTTGAAAACATGAACATTTTAACCTCACATTTTTCCACGTCGTTGACCCACTTTTGGTGCAATTTAGAAACATAAAAAGCAAGACAATGCGCCATCGAATGAGGGACCCACTCGGCCGCTAGTCTGTTGAGCTATTGAGTTTAGCTGTGTTTCATTTCATTTTTAAAATGGATTCCATGTTAGTTAACGGACTCCAATCTAACGTTGGCGCAATGAAACCCTTTTGTTCTTCCTTTCATCGCCGGCGAACGGGAACATGTTATGGAGCGCAGTGGAGAGGAAGTAGGAAAGGATGGTCCACTTATGGTCAAGCGTCGGCAAGCCACGGGCATTTTTCCCCGGAAAGGTCCATCGTTGTATCTAGTCAAACATTTGCCCAACACTCCGGTCCGACACGTTGTTTGCATCTACTTTGCATATGGTAAATGGTGGACCAGAGTGACCGACACATTTTTCCCTGTGATCGTTTTGGTTGTTGCTCTTTTTGTGTTTCTCATGCTGCAGAAAATGTATCTTCTACTTGTCGTTTACTATTCACTTCCAACTAAGAACGTTTCTTTAATTCTCGACTTTAAAAGACGACCAATTAAATCGGATGTTCTCTGTCTGAACCTGATGTACCTAGATTGTTTATACTTATTCATGCAGCTAAGATGAATTATTCATTCAATAAAGGATTTGTACATTGTACTCCCTTGTACGAGAGGACTGACTGTCCACGTACACAAAGGGAAAAAGTCTTGTAAGCCCTTAAAGGGCAGGCATGACCAAAGATGGTCGTTACGCCAAAAAGAAGAAAGATTTTTTTTGTAAATGCAGTAATAGTAACTAGTTGGTAAAATTTAAGAAGTGTAACCCACCAAAGGTGTCGATTACACATGAAATCAACATGAAGGGCATGCAAACTATCATAAAGTTGAAGGTTATTCATTAACGCCAACTAACGTTAATTCGTTTACACCGATAACGTGGGTTGTCGAGCATTTTAATAAACATTTTACAGTGGGTCAAGAAATTCAGTGTTCACAATAGTATTTCGAAATCCAGGCATAAATAATTAGTTAGTTCAAAATGTTTATCAAAATATTTGGCTAACTAGATTATACAAAGGCCACTCTGAACTCTGCCAACTAAACATTGAACTAAAATAAAGTGTTTTTGGCTTCTTTAACTAAAACCTAATTAATCTGTATAAGGGAGGTTTTTATGTTAAAAAAACGATTTATTTAATAATATAACAACACAAGATTGTAATGCATGCCCTTCTCCGACGTATTTAATCGTATAAATTGATGATATGTAAAATAAAGTTAACGGATATGCTTTAAGAAACATCGATCGAGATGTTTGGAAACCAGTCAGCATCTGCAGGAGATAAAATACTGATATTTGTCAAGTCAAAATATTGTTTACGCCATAAATTGAAAATGATTTCACGAAACCTTTTAAAAATAAGAAGGCAGTAAGATGATAAAATTATCACAACGTAACAATAAACCGAAAATGTGAGCTTCCAAAGCATGTAAGTTTATTGGCACTACTATAAAATATTGCTATCACAGCTTAGCTGTAAAACTTAACAGTGTGTATTTTTATGCAAATCTGCTATGCGTAAAAGAACAGATGCTTTTCTTATCGCAACACACAGGTAAGAGTCGTTCCAACATTATCACACCCATTTGGTGATGCAACGAAGGCGGTCCGAAAAGGTGCAGAAAAGCTCCAAAGTGCCGCATATCCGTTTGCACGAAAGTTCCACATTTTCCCATCACAAAAACCGGCGAGTTAGCGGCCGGAAGTAGCGAAGAGTCGGCCGTCTGCACGGAGGGACTATCAGCGACTACCCATGACGTTGCCCGTTCTGCTTACCCTCTCCCCTTCCCTTTCCCTTCGCAGCCGTCGCGCCGGAAGGCTCCATAAACAGCGATCAATATCTCGGCCAAGTTGCTCGCAACCGGGACCGACCACCGAAGTGGGAAAATTCTTGCACGACTTTTCCGCACCATAAATTCCGAGATTCAGCCGCAACAACCAGGGAAAACGAAGAGACCAATGACACAGACACACACACACACATGCGCGCGTGTATGCACACATACCCCAAAAACGACTAAAACGCCAAAAGTCACACCGTACCGCCGGCAGCCATCGCCACCGTGGAATGTCCTCGAATGGCGTCCGCCGTTCTTTGCGTTTCCCATTTTCCTTTCCCTGCTTTGATGGTTTGCCTTTCCATAACAAAAAACAACAAGAAAAATATGAAAAGCGTACCACAACTCAACGAACGTTGGTTCGGTCGGGTCTGATTGCTCACTTCATCGAATCAACGGCTCAACTGCACACCGGGGAATCATTTCACACTCTTCCACCGCGTCATCCGCACACCTCTCCATGCCCTCGGCCATGTGGAGGCTACTCTTATCAATGTTTTTGTTAAAGCGACACACATAATTTATGCAATGTCCGCTACACCACGCTGGGCAGGATATCGGGACAGGTCGTGCGGTTTCTAGCCACGGAAAAGCCAGGCTACCCCGTTGTGAACGGGGAGAACACCGTTTTCCGTTCCACCTGTCCACGGTGCGCCATTTGACGCAACGATTTTTCCAACTTACCATCGGATCGTGTACGCGCAGTATGGCTGTTTGTTGTCTAATTAGCCGATAATGTCGCACAAATTGGTAGTCATGCATAAGAGATCGTTTTGTTTCCAAACCGATGGCCAAAGCATTCATCAGATTGGAATTGGTGTCATTTAAATTACCATGTTATGACCGCATGGTTAGCGATTTAGATTACATTGAGCGTTAGTAGGGAAGGTTTAGCAAAATTTGCTGTAATGGAAAATGTTAAATTCGGTACAATCATAAATACAATCATGGCAGATGCAATTTGAAATGGCAGATGCAATTGAAAAAACAACAGGTAAACATTCTACTTTATTCAGATGTTATTAATGTTATCCATAACATACATCCATGGTATAACTGCCAAAAAGGCATACTTAAAACATATTCAAGATCCGTATGCATACAATTTCCCACAGTGAAAATAAGACGTTTAACAATATGATCGTGTTTAAACGATAAACATTGTCCAAGAGCATTCATAATCAAGATAAAAGATACTAAGTAATAATTTCAGTAACAAACAATTAAAAAATAAAATAATTAAAGTCACAAATTTCGACAACTACTGGTAGGCAATTTGAATGTACCGAAGTATACGAAAAAAAAATCACGCAAAAAAGTTGTTAATCAAAAACGGCAAGCGCATTGGGGCGAGAAAAAAACTACTGATTGAGTTTTGGCTAATTTCAGCCACATTTTGCCGGTGAATAATTACCAACTTTGTAATTAACTTTCTCGCCCAACTGTCACTCGTCATCCGGGCCTTAATGAAGCGCTCTCCATTGCAGATGAGGCATAAATTTCAAACCAACCGATTGCTTATTATTTATCGCAGCTCTGTCTCATCCATATTAATGCCCCAGCAGCCCATTCGACCATGCTGTCGATAGTGCCCGTCCCGAGTTACATAATTTATGGCAGAGAAGTGTGAGCCGGAAAAACGCTCTGCTCGTGTAGTCGACCGTTCCCGTTTGTTGGAAAATGTCCACCACACATCCTTCCCGGCCCGAGATGGATGATCCTCGATAGCTCCCCTCCTCTTTCTTTCCCAGGCGTAAAGGGGGGATCGCATTATGAACGCATTGTGACCGAAAATAGCCCTTTCGGACGGCCGGATGATGCGAGTTGCCAGCGGTAACCTTTTCGCCTCCAGGCTCATCCCGAGCTTTCACCGCTCGTCGTTGTCAATATTAGCGAGCAGATAAGTTTTACGACCGAAAACGCTTAGCTGTGTCGGGTCCATTAAAAATCGGTCCCATAAATATTGGTCGCCCTTCCGTAGGCCGTAACTCGAATCGAGTCGTTAAAAAAAAGTAAAGAGATCTTCTATCTCGAAACTTCCGAAAAGGACACTCTTAACCACAAACAGCAGTAAAATTATCAACTTGCTAAAAATATATACAGTGCGAGAATGTAATAAATACTTGCGACAGCTGAGCTTCTCATAAAAACCCGATTTAACAGTTTTCCAACTCTTCTTACATTTGCAGATTGACTTTGCTACAACCTTTGCAATCTTTGCCCGACTGTAAACCAATCAATAAATTGCCTTCCACCGCGTGGCAGATGGATATGTCCTACCAACCTTTGCCCCGGGCCATGGTTTGCTTTTCCCCAGACCAGTTCAAAGGCATCAACATCGATCCCCGGTCCTACGTGCGCCTTCAAATGCGGCGTGCTTTCTTACCACTTTACATTACCCACTGAAAGGGAAACAAAAAAAAACGCTCTCACAAACGATAATCCGAACGATCGATTCCTGGCTCGTCCCTGCCCAAACGACAAGCGGCTCGAAACCGACGAGCACACGTCGCTCGCCTTCGAATCAGCAATCACCGTGGAGAGCGTGAAGCAAAGAGGGAAAAATGGATCCGTAAAACCCGCGTTTCATAACATCGGTGACGCTCCGTGTGCGCCATACGCACCCTTCGGCACGTGGGACCATTTGTTCTCGTTTCTCTTATCGAAAGGCATCCGACCCGGGACCGTTGCCTTGGGCACCTTCCCTCCCGACCGACCCTCGCTCGGTACCAAGAAAAGAAACCCAGGATGTAGAGTTTTCCATATTTTCACCGTGGCATTTGATTAGGAACTGATTCGTCTGCCGTTTCGAGCATCAAAGAAATCAAACCCTCATTTGACGGTTATTCGAGCGGAAAAGCCATCGGGTGGCAGCTTTTCCACCCTTTCGTCACTACTAATCCGCTTGTCCCAAGCCGGTACCGGTTGGTTTTTGTTTCCGCCAGGATTTATCGTGCGCCTTTTCTTTTCGTTTCCCAACAGGAAATCGAAAAAACAACCGACTCCGTTTGGGCGTCGGTGATAAATAATTCATAGCCTGCGGATGAGAGAAAATGGTGGGTGGATTAGGCTGTCTTGCTGCTATCAAAGCATGATCTTTCGTTGAATAATATTGTTGTTTTGTGCTGATGACAAATTTTACTCTTGTTTTTAAAACCGATAAGATCAAACTGAACATTATTTACCAAATAGCTAAAAAATAAGAAAAGATCGTCTTTCATTTGAAAGGCTTCGAGTCCCATAAATATGCTGCCAAGGTGTCTATAAAACCGCAACCAGATATTGTAAATTTATAACCCAAAGTCATAAAAATTCGTCCACGGCCGCGGTGAGGCTGTTGATTAGATACCCGCCAGTGAAGGTTTCCCACGTACCAACAAGTCGTTGGCGCCGAAGGTTGAAACACATCGATACCACGACCTGGTGACCTTTCCCGTTTTCTCCTTCAGGGGCCCTCTAGGCGTTGAGACGGCGGCCCGACAGGTTCACAATGAAACTCCATTCACCCACCGAACCGTGAAAGACAAAACGTCCGGACGCGCACACCAGCAAAGCAGTACAAATTTCTTTCCCACCCCACCCAGAGTGACTCGTCAATGACCTAAAAACATGCATCGAAGCCGATGGGGAGGCGTAGTGAAGAAAAGTTTTTCCCTTCGCTTTAGTGTTTCTGCTACAAAAACTAATCCGCTTCACTGGGTGGGTAGTGAAAAAGTGGCGCTGTTTTTTGAAGAACTAGTTTTTTTTTCTATTCCATCCACAGCGCCACTGTGTTGCTCGGTGGAGTTACAGGTTCTTCGAAAAAGAAGAATAGCTCAAACTACAAAGGGACATGCAAATTTTGTAAATCAATTTTTTGGTTCAACTGGTTGTATTTGGGTGGCGAAAGGGAAACCACCCTTTGTTTATGGAAAATCGTGAAGGGAAATTTGGTTTTCAACAAATCGAGTGGCGTGATTCAACGACTATATTCGCTTTGCAGTTTTGAAGCACGTGTGTACTTCATAGAGCTGTACAGTATATGAATCATTTCTCATACACTTTTGAAAATCAAAGCAAAATGGCAGCAAAAGGAGGATTCAAGAGCTGAACATAATGTTTTCTAAAGTTATAAATGAAAACTACATAGTGTATGAAATGGCTGACTAAAACTAAACTTTCCCCTTTTCCAAATTTGTTGTACGACGTTCAAAGGTACGGTATTACTCAAGCTTGAACAGCATGAAGTATATAATTAAAAATGTAAATAGTTCACCGATTGACAGAAATTACTTTTGGGCCATGGTCATATCATCGAAAGAATGAAAAACGAGATAAGACATCTTAAAATTTATTTTTTTTAGGATCCCGATTAAAACAGCATAAATATGAAATGAGCTTAGCTTGATTTTTGACTGATATAAATATATCCGAAAACGACAGACATTAGTAAACTTCTATGAACTGTAGGGAACGGTAAACTAGTTGTAGGGACGAATTAGTTATGGACAATTCCGAACAAATCTTTGTATACAAAAATCAAACGAAACATAATTTGATTTGCAGCACAAGAAGCTAAAGAAGTGTTTTAAAGAAGAGTTTCTAAAGAATGCTTCGCTTTTGCTAATATTAAACGTCTAATTCAAATTACTATTAGATTTCTCCGTTAAGTTAATGCTTGAAAAATCCAACAATGGTTTAAAAAGTGCGTTAAATTTACATAATTTTATTTTAATAAAAGAATGTGTCGGAGAAGTTGATATAAATCCTGATATTGGTATTATAAACAAACGCATCTGTTGGAAAGGGCCAATCTGCTTATGTAATTCTGCAGTAACACCATTTTACGTAGCTAAGGTGAGCTGTACGTATTCAGTCCTAATAAACGAATCAAATAAATTGGTCACGTTGGTTAGCAATCTCCGGGGCGTAAAACGTACGACCCGACGCAGGTAATGTATGCTCCAGCCGGTCTAGCAGTTCCCTCTGATTGAGCAACAACTGGCGGTACGGTGCCAATCAGCTGATTTAATTAGCGCACCCTCGTACGGCCTTCGCTAGGCGGGAGGCAGCATAATCAAGCCACGTGCCCTAATCCATCTCGCTGGCTACGCGGCCAGACGTGTCCACTCATGCTAATTAGTGACACCCTCTCAGTCGGTTCCAGTGTCCTACGTAACCGGGAACTTCCCGCACTTTCCGATCGAAGCCGTGGTCGCTTACCTTATTGGAAATTCCGTTGATAATCTCCGTGCTGTTGCCGAGCACCGACAGGAACTTGGACTTGATGGCGCTCGGTGTTTTGCCCATGAACGAGCGGATGCGGTTGGTGGCCGGTGGAGTATCCCGTGGTCCTCCCCCTTCGCCGAGCGGGGGACCTTCGCCCGCCGAACGCCGCTCCCGTCCGTTGGCACCGTTGGCCAGCGAAAACGCACCTTTCCCGGCCTGCCCGTCGGCGGTCGCTCCCGGATCGGTTGTGGCCATCGTGCCACTTCCGTTCTGCTGCTTCGGACTCATCCGGGAGCCTCTGGAGAAGGTGGAAAGAGCTGACCCTTCCATCGTGTTCCGTATTTCCAACCGAATTCCGTAACGCCTCGTAACAATGCTGAGTTTTACGCTGCACAACTGCTTGAAAATAACGACTATTTCAACGGTACGTAACAGGCACGTGGATCCGAACACTAACTAACAGACAAACTTAACAACTCCACATCGGTAACGGACTGCTTGCATCCCGCTTGCTTCGAAAACGTTGCAGCACGTTTGATACAAACTTCAACTCACATGATAACACTCCACCAGTACGCGCACTTTACAACAAAACAGGTCACCGTTTCAACAACGCGTGCATTTATCAAACACAACCACCCACTCCACCGTTGATCTACGCCAGTATGCAGCTGTGGAAACCCATTTGTGTAGGCAATTTCATTTCGATTAGATTCGGCCGTGTTTTTACTTTCCTGCTGTCGCTACGTTAGTTTGTTTGCCGCAACATGTAGCTCCAGGCGCATGTGGCCTCTTTCTGCCCAGCGAAACTGTTGGAAGTTCAAGTGGGCGCCACAAAAGTCGGAAAACAACGGCCGGAAGGGATAGTACAGGCAAAGGAAAACTTCCCCCTAGGGCCGCTAGGGAAGGGTTTCGAAAAACGGCACGGAAAAGACAAAACAATGCCCGATGTCGGTGGCTCAATTTATGACCCGTGCGAGCGGGGATTGACTTTTGTGTATGTGTGTGAGTTGGTTTCTACTTCCGACCGGGGCACTGGAAAAGCGATTTTCATTCCGCGCGGTTCGAAAAAGGGGGGCCAGCGCGTTCTCGGTAGAAGAGAACCACCGAAACCGAGGGAATCGGATCGGTACCGCATTATGTCACACCGCACAGCCACACACGTACACTCTTTACTTGACGCACACAAATACACACACACACACACACACACACATACACAAAAGGACATTCCAAACCGAAGGTGAAGTGACGAATGTGAGCAAAGCACGTGAAAAGGGAAAAGGGAAGGTAATTTGTAATTTCACTCGCGGAAATTGCTCGTCCTCACAGTAGAGAGGTAGGGGGGAGGGTCTAAAAGGTCGCAAATAGAAAGAAAAAAAGAAGCAAACTCACGCTGGCGCTCAGCAGATTTTCCACGGGAGATAGGAAGGTAATTAAAACGATGCCCCCAAGTGCACATAACACAAGGAAATAAAAGGAACAAAACAAAAAACAAAGAAAACACTTTTCCACACGCAGCACGGGTGTACGATTCGGAACAATTTTCCCTCCAGTCGCGTGGTACGGAAACTCTGGGCTTCCCTTTTCAGAGGTCCATAAGCGGTGAACCGGAAAAAAGCTTGCGAAAAAGAAGAGCACCACGAGTGGAAACTAGAACGCTTAGAAGTGAGTATACTAGCACCTACTGGTGGCAGCGACCTCCTTGCGATGCGGTCGACATCTAACCTACGGAAACGCTACGAAACAACTGGCACGATCGGTTTTCCCTTAACTGCGGTCGACCCCTCCGGTTGGTAGGTGTGCGCGTCTGGCGTTCGGGAAAACTTTGCAGTCCATTGCCCGGAAGCCGTCGTCGTGCTGGCGACAGCTGTCAACATTCGTGTTTACGACGGCCTGCTGCGTTTGGGTGTGTTGGTTTTGCTTAAGTTAACACAAACCCAAAACCCAAGGGTGCCCACCACGTTTTTCACACTCACTAATGACTCCTGCTGGAAGAAAAACCGCAACAGAGGTGAGTTTATGCTATGTTCATGGACACCGAATTGGAACCGAAGATACCGGTTAATTCAAAACCGGGCCAACGGACAGACGCGTGCGGCGCAAACTCCACTCATGCTTTCGCTCGACGATGCCGGTTGTTGGAAACGTCAAAAACGAGGGCCGAAAAACGTGTGCGTTTTCCGCCAGCTCGTGTAACGGTATCGGCCAATCCGACCCGATCCGTGTGTTTGTTTTCATCCGTCAATCAACAGAAAAACGATACTAAAAAAAACAGCTAGTATTACTCGACCCAGCTAGTGTTGGTGTAATTGAGAGCGCGCTCAGGAGCTGTCAAACATCCTCTCAACCATCGCTCGGGTGAATGTATTCGTGAAAACTTTCTCCCTTCCTTTCTCTTTTGGTTTTTTTCTCATCGCACTTCTATCCTTGTCTCCCGCGTGCCGCGAGCGGAAACCAATTGGCGTGGGTGGGAAAAACTCCTACCACGCTAGATTGTTGCTAGCCTTGTTGCGACGCCTAAGAACGAGGTCATAAAAACAAAAACGAAAAAGCTTACTCGCTGCCGCTCGGGAGGGAAAGCCATGGGCGAAGGGCAGTCCCACCGGGGACGAGGCGGAAAAATGGGCAAAGGTTACGTTGACGAATGAAATGGAACGCGAGGCTTAACCACTGTCAATGCCCCTACGCTAAGTTTGCGGTCTCGTTTGCATCGAGGTCGTTTATTTTCGAACCACGTGGGTAATTGCACTCGCATCATTCGCGACGGAAAAACGAATGGGAATGAAAATAACGAGGCATTACATACTTTCCACTCGATTGGATCCATGCTTTCCGGCACGTGGTCGAGGGCATTGGGAATAAATAATTAATGACAGATTCACCCCTGCAACTAGCTTTGGCACTGAAAAAGGTTGGAGTTTTTGTTACACACTATAATTAATATTAATTTTGCTTAAATATCCTTTTCATCACAAAGCACCAGGCGCCTCCATCGAATTTTGCATGTCGCAATGTAAGCGGATAGCGGTTTTCTTTTTCGCACCTCCCGGAACTCGTGCGACAATGAACCGAGTGACGTGGCGCTATGACGCAAAACGGTGGCAAGGTGCGGGCCGGTTTCGAAACATGCATCGGAGAGTGTCGCAAAAAACATGAACACTAACGCGCCTTCGACGATGCCGGCGTGTGAGGCAGGCCTGCTGCGATGCTGAGGATAGAAAAGGAGCCGGTGGTGGTGGTGCTGGTTGGAGGAGATGACATAGACTTGTCGCGAGCCGTGGGCTAAACGGGAAGGTTAAAATTAGATCCAAAAGAAGTGGCCGCCGGTGTATCAAGAGCGCTGATCAACTGCGCACAATCGCTCCGGAGCGGTTTTGGGTGGCTTAGCACAATGGGTAACGGTGCTGAGTGAAGGTGGTCAGGACCCTTGAAGGTGTTTTGGCCCTTATGAAGGTGGTTTAGCCCTGTCAACATACTCACAACTAACTGACTCGCCAGGGTTCCTAAACAATGATGACCAACTTCTCTCTTGAATTACCCCCAGTAAAGCTCTCGATTGCCATTCCAGGTAGCATGGCTATGCGATAAAGTGTGCATTGCTCATATAATTTTAGAAAAGTCCTGTAAACCAAGAATGCGTTTTGAAATTTGCAAACTTGGATTGTGGAAGTTGTTCGTTTATTTATTTCGTCAGTTGAACAAGTATAGACTCCTCTAATTGCTATGACTTGAATCAATTCTAGTTTTCGAAATGTTGGTATTTAAATCTTTGCTATGGGAAATAAAATTCCGAGCGTTTTTCGTACAGCACCAGGCATTCAAAGTTGGACACTTGAAAATCGAACAATCTTTTCACTTTGAGTCAAGTTATATTTTTCTTCGAAGCAGCTAGCGACACGAAACTTCACATGAGACTTCTCGAACCATTGTTCTTTACGAATATGCAAAAAAAGTCGTTTTTTCGTGCCAGGCACTCTAAGTCGAACACGTCATTTTATCATGAATTTCTCGACGATATGGAACAAAAATAGTCAAGTATCAATATGACAAGTCACTTAAGCCAGTAATTAGTAGGTGAGCTAGAGATGATTAAGTTAGTAGTTAGTAGTGTAAAGGATATTTAAATAATTGATAATGTCTAAACAGACAACTGTAGATGTTAGAAAAATCGTCATACACAACATGACTCAAGGCAAAAGGGCCCGAGAAATCATTGATTTCGAATGACTTAATGTTATGCTCCGAAAGGAATGTAGAGGCATCCTTGCGAATCATGAACCTTGAAGGTCTTGCCGGCAGCGAAGGGTCCGGTTGATAAGACCATTTATACAAGCAACTTTGGTTAATGTAATTGTTCCGGTGAGGATTTAGCATTGTTCGTTATAAAACTCCATGCAACCGTAGGGAATGTACATACCCTGGTTCGGGAAAATCACCTTGCCCGAGAGACGATCCCCAGCATGAGCCGTTAAGTGGACAAATTTGATTTGTAACAGCGTTTTTCCCAAAGTGCCAATGCGCCAGCAAACGGTGAGAGACGCCATCAGATCGTTCTCAATTTTTGCCCGAAACCACATTCGCCGGTTCGGTTCGGCTTAATCCGCCTCGGCTCGGGCCAACCGCCTCACAGTCAGTGATCGTTCGTCAACGCGTACGCTTTCCCGGTCTCAGCTTCTCGGCGGTTCTCTGCAGCCGGCGGTGGAGTTATATAAAAAGATTCCTTTTCTGGCAAACGTGGGTGGGAAAATTTTCTCCATCCTCAGTCGGCCGGTCGTTTCGCTTACCCGGGCACTTGTTGCAGCGGCAACTGGAAGTGATCGGGCGACTCGAATCTAGTTGCCCGTGTGAAAAGTGGAGATTTTGTCCAACGATTTCTTTATTGGATGTGCAAGAATTAAGTGAAAAATTCCAAAGTGAAGCGGCTCCAGCCGAATTTTCACCAGCTAGTGCTAACAATCCAGATTGTTTGAGAAAAGTACGGGTGATTCTAGGCCCTAACGAAGGAAAAAGGATACTAGTGCAACCAGTGGGCAGATAAATTCACTCCATTTTACTTTACCAGCAAGTCGGCGGTGGAAAATTCAGCGATTTTATTAATATAGTGCTCCCGGGCAACGTTTCGCAGCCGGACGTGCTATGCGATTGAGATGAGTGTAAGTGTCAAAAGGCCATGTGTGTGTGTGTGTGTGGTTGTGTGAAGTTATGGTGTCATGCCCTACCT
This sequence comes from Anopheles ziemanni, assembly GCF_943734765.1. Taxonomy (NCBI): domain Eukaryota; kingdom Metazoa; phylum Arthropoda; class Insecta; order Diptera; family Culicidae; genus Anopheles; species Anopheles ziemanni. The sequence goes on along the minus strand of NC_080705.1, from coordinate 22,798,876 downwards.
GGCCCATCCGTGTGTGTGTGTGTGCAGATGTGTGTGATCTAACCGCACTGCTTGCACTAAGATTATATTAAAAATAGAAAATCGGTACCATTTTAGTGGGTCTCTCGGAGACAAAGTGGTGCATATCGCAATAAACACAGAGAAACAGAGAAAGAACGAAAGTGAGAGGAGCGCAAAAAAAGAACAAACCATGGGTGACGCGAAGACGGCGAGAAAAGCGCACATCTCGCGTTGTGTCGCGACGATCATCTAAAAACGATCCACAGCATTTATTGCCGGTTTCTGTCGAGTTTGTCGGAGAAAATTCGTCGGCAAATGAGCTGCGAGTGAAATGTGATTTTTCCGACGGTTTCCCCGCACGACCATCCATCCGCTCCGTCTGGAGGAAGTGTAGCTCGGCGCCAGCGAAGTTCATGCACATTAGGGCTTAACATTTGATGGCGGTGGTGATCGTGTCAGGCTTGCGTTTGCGAAGGAATGCGGAAGCGTGAGCAAGAACTCGCCATGCAAATTAACTTGAAGATGAAATAATATTTACTCGTTGTTAGTGAAACGTGGAACAAATCTTATATATTGTAATCAGGTTAAGAGTCTTCTATTAATCAACGAGAACGAAAACTTAGCATCAACGTTACTACACACTTTAGATGCAATTTATGTGAAAAGCACATGGAACAGATCTACTCATACAAGTAGTTGCGTTTAAAAAAAAATACTTGTTGTTTGCAACAAGAAAAAATCAGTTGATATTTTTATATTTGAAAAATGTTAAATTGCCAAAACCTGTTTCGCATCAGTTCTAGCCATAGATCAAATCAGAGAAAAAAGTTTACAACTGTCAAGCGCTGACGTCGTTCCGTGGTTTTTTAACGTTTCTTATGTCCCTGGGCAAACTATCGTCGAATCTTGTTTTTTATCTCACGTATTCGACGGTTTTCGTCAAGAAGCATTTCACTTGTGAACTTGTTCAAAGTGCAAGGTTTGACGGCTCTGTCAGTCAGTGAACGCGACTGAGACTGGCATGAGGCTTTAAATACATTCGATGACAAATCAGGGACGAGTGTTTGCATGCGTTACACTGCATGGTGTTATTTTCCTGTACTTTTAGCACTTGCCTGCTCTCCTCTATACTTATTTCAGTGCATACTCCATTGGTGTGTACCGCTTGAAATTGCAAATAGGTCTACGTTCCAAATCTGATTTAAATGTGAGCTCGGACAATAAACTAAACTTCCGACAGATGGTGTTCCACTTTTCCAGCAACCGGAACGTTGGAACGTTTTATTTTTGGATTTTCTAAAAGGGTTTTCGGGCCAACAGCGCGCGATCATCCCTGGTTGAATAGTTTCGGTTCTGCAAATGGATCGTTTATATTCTCTGCCATTTTGCGGAAGTTTATAATATCGTTAAAATAAACATTAACCTAACGTTGTGGTTATGTTCTCTGCTCAAATCTTCAACGAGGAGATGTAAATTGAGTTGTTCGTTTAAAGCATTCACATCTGGTATAAAATACCGATGCCACCTTTCTAAATATTTCCATTTTATACACACATCTAAAGGCGATTTGGCGATTTGAGGAAGATTTGGCTTAAAAAGTATTACAATTAACTTACCATGTATCAAACACCATGCGCCTCCATCGTTAAGCCGATGCCATGCATGAGCTGCATTCTTGTACCGGTTGCTAACGCTCGACACTGAAAGTGAACTAACCCAAATAAACAAACGTTGTTTATACTAGCAGAAGCGATTTTAAACGAGAGGAAGAAAAAAACAAGCCCTCGAATACACTTAACCCACTATCACAAAAAAAAAACCGCGGGGATATTACACAACTCGAACCTTACCTTCGCAACAACGCAACCGTTCGTGCCTCGCATGTGTGTAACGTAAATACGATTTAAAAATAAATCATGCATCTTTAACGCTATGTTAGCGTGCATTCGGGATTCACCGGTTTTGGATGTTCGTATTATGAAGACTTTAGCGGTGATATGTTGGACGTACTGTAAACAATATAGCAATAAGAAGTAGCCTGAAAGAGAAACAAATTAAACCAGATTAGATAATTCGTCTCTTCATTTGCAACCAAAATGAAAAATCACGTTGAGGTTAAATTTAACAATACACTTTGCCCACAATTAACTTATTTTGATAATGAACTGTATCGAACATTGTTCAATCCTTAAAATTACGGTGAAAAAGTTATAATCAACGCGATCGTCTAACGGCATCGTAGTGGAAAGACAAAAAGCTGTTTCAAAAGTGAAAACCAGCAGTGAATTTTTATCCTCTGTCGATATAAAATTAATATATTAAATCCTGTATTCATTTAACAAAAACTCAGACTGTGAAAATATGTTTAACAATCTCTCCACATAGCAATGCTTTTCAATTTAAAATATTTGTTCTTTTCTTAAACATTTAATTTGCTTAGGATTCATTCACCTGATTTTTCGGTGTTTCTTCCGCACAGAACTTCCGTCAATCAAATACGACACCGTCAAGCATGGACTCGGGTCCTACGGGTAGATTCCGGACAGCCCGCAACATGCCGTCATGGGTGGTAAGAAAACGTGACCAAACCAAACATTCGGCTTTATGTTGAGAAAATAAGCTTCCAAATCCAAATTCCCACAGACCGAAAGCAGCGACCGTGTAGGTCCACCACCTCCACCACCCCCCGTCATCGCCACCGATCCCGAGTATGAGGTCATCGATGTGGCGAACCAGCAGTATTCCAACGCCCCGCCGCCAGTACCGCTGAAATCACCAGGTAAGTCGGGCGAGTGTTCTCACCTGGAAAACTCCCTTGTAGTAGATTTGCATTTTTAATCTTCTTTGCTTTCCCGTTTCTTCATCGCAACCGGACAGACATCAAACGACTCACCGTGATGAAGTGCGATCTTTGTGGCTCCGTCTCGCCGATCGTTCGCTGTGAACAGTGCGACTCGAACCTCTTCTGCGCCTCCTGCGACGATCGCTACCATCGTCACCCGAAACGTCAAACGCACGCCAGAAAGGTAGGTGCCGGGTGTGTGTGTGTGTGTGATCATGTGCCCCATCCGTGCTCTAGTTGGTTGCAGTCAGCCATATTTTTCCATCCCATGTTGCATGCGTTCATAGTGGCGTTTCGTTCTTCGGCCTTCACCCGATTCCGTGCCATTTTCCATCCACCTTCTCCACTCATGGCTATGGGACGGCTGAGACTCGACCAGTGCCATTCCTTGGTAGTTTTTCTTCGTTGTTGTTATTACTAAAAAGACTCTCCATGAATAATGTAAGAGTCCTCTAGCACAAGCCGTCGGTGTCCGCAGCGATGTTAGAGTAGCATTAGAAGGCAGTTATTTTAATCCATTTAAATGTCAACGAACATCCATAGTACAAGGAAAAACAAAAACCCAGCAAAAGTGGGAATGCTGCACTAATCCATAAAAATAGATTCTTCCCCCGCACTGGACGACCGCATAGATCAGCTCCTCCCATTTCGCGTCCATATTGGCATCTCCACCAGCAGAAGGAAAAAACAAAATCCCACATTCATATACGCGTCACCCATCACCGGCTGCAGCTGCTTCGGAAAAACGCCATACAAAACGAAAACAAAACAACATGAAATCAAAAATAAAGTTAAATCAAAACAAATTTCCCATCCGCTCGGTCTCTTCGTTCTATTTCCTCTTCCGTAGCCCATTGATCCGCCACCGCCAACGCCACCGAGCACGGTGAAGCCTCCGCTGCCACCGAAAGGCGAGGCCGGAGTGGGCGGCCCGTTGCCGCCGCCGAGGAAAAACAAGCGCCCCGGAAGCTTCCACTTTCCTAGTCCTATGATGGGCCGCAAGCAGGACCAGGTACGCTGCTGCACGCTTTCTTGAGGACGTTGACGTGTTGGCCCCCTACAAAGCTACTGACTTCGCCGACCACATTGTCTTGTTTTGTTTTCCATTGGTTTTGGGGACGAGTACACAACAAACCCCCTGGTAGGGAAAAGGAAACACTTCTTCGACCACCCCCTGAAAAATTACTGTAACGCAAACGAGTCCAGCCCAGTTCGAATAGAAAACGAGCTCCAATGGACGTTTGGAGCAAATATATCTTTGATTAAAAAAATAATGAAACAAATGACCGAATACCAAATTAACTTCCTTCCCAGGTTTAAAGCTTTTCTTAACCGTCCTGCAAAACACTAAACGTTGCTGTCAAAAGCTTTTCTTACTTAAACAATAATTTAAAAAAAGAGCACGACTGTCCCATGGCCGAATAATACTTCGGAAAAAAACTAAAAAACCATAATTGGCTACTAGCAGAAAACAGAAAGATTTTATGTGAAATGGCAAATAAAATATAATGACCCGAACAAGTAATGAAAAGAAATTGTGCATGTGTTTTCATTTGGTTTTCGGTTTGACAGTGGGTTATCTTTAGTCGCTTTACCCAGTTTAATCAGAAGCTAACAACAGCGTTACGAAAACCCTGCAGATGTTTGCAATCTAGTCGAATTAACTAGTGTGTTGAAGACGAAAAGAGACAACACTTTGAATTGTTGAACTCCAAACGTGAATTGATAATATAGAAACGATAGAAGCAGCTAGGTTCATGATAAACTCGTTTACATTTCTAATACGAACACATGTTTGCGTTCCCAGACAATCCCCACAACAGTTCCGCAAGGGCAACCGGATCAGCAGCAGCAACAACAACAGCAACAGAAGCCACCCCCTCCGCCACCAAGTCCGGCACTTTCATTACGGGAAAAGATGAACTCCTTGAAGCGTTTCATTCATCCGTCTAACAGGCCTTTACCCGATCCACCGGAGAACAAAATTCATTGTGAGTTTGGTCAAACTGTCAAAAAGAAGGAAAACATCAACTGAAAGTGAAATATCGACATTCTCTCCCCACTTACCAGCTTCCAACTCATCGCTAGATACCGTATCGAAGCGATCGCCATCGGTCGGCATGAGCCGATCCGTGTCGACCACGATGGAAAAGATCCAGAACAACACGGCCGCCACGTTGGATCGGATGACGCTGCTGCAGCAACGCTACCGGCAGCACCAGGAGACGATGAAATCCGGCGACGGAGACCGCAGCCGCCGGGCCAGCTTAACGTCCAACACGGACCTGCAGGTATTTCAATACCGCTTTTCCATTCCTATTTTCCCGTTAAGTGGCCTCAAATATTGCTTTTTGCGTCAATGTGCAACTCATCTGTGAATGCAGGCCCTTTTTCCGAAAGGGAAAACAGGGTGTGTGTATGTGTCCCTTGTGATGTCGCTCCCATACAAATCACCTCTCCGGTTGGCAAACGACCTGGAACGTAACGTCGCCAAACCGTTCACTCACGCTGTGCTTTCTGTGTCCAACGTTTCAATCTACAGTCATCCGCTACCGAATCGTCAAACAGCTTCCGCAGCAGACCAACGTCGGCCACTTTTCAGCAACCGCATCCGCAGCACCAGTTTCTTCAGGTGTCGCCCCACGTCGGCGGACCGATGCATCAGCAGGCGCACCTGCAGCAACGTTGGCTTCATCCGCCGGCACCCAGAATACGATCTGGCAGTGTTGCGTCGGGCATCAATCTGCTTCCCGGCGCACCGACCGGACTAGCGCCGGCTCTGAATGCCAGTAATGCACCACCTGCATCTGTTTCTCCCACGCAGCGCTCGGAGTTTGGCGACTCGCCCCCGATGATGCCGAACGCACCGCGGAGTCTCAGCACGTCCGTCTTTAATCTGCACCAACCGCCACTGCAGCAGCCAAACATGTGGGGATTCAACCCGTTGCATCAGGTGAGTCAGCAAAGAAGTTCCCCGTTGTGGGTCCTTGCATCTGTCCATGGTAAAATTTCGATTAATCAGGCAAGCGTTCACTTAATCAAACAACCTGATGAGGTTACAACTTGAGTACATTAAGTATAATAAATTTACTCTTCCCATTTTCATGCCAGTTATTAGTGTAAAGTTATCAATCAAAGCGGCCATGTGAAGGTTAATTCTTAAATAAGGAGTTCTTTTTCGCGTTAAAAATATTTTTTTAAATATTGTTGACCCCTAAGATTAGGTAATCTTTTCTGTAATTCCAACTTTTAAGCTGCATTGATCTCACCAAATTGATTAGATTTAAAAATATCTCACCCTTTTGCAGTGTGTATTAAATTAGATCATTTTGAATAAACGATATCAGCTTTAATTACTTCAAATTTTTTGTCAACATTTATATTTTAGTTTTTTGCTAATCTTCTCAGTTGATTAGGTTCCCAATCGTGCCTTTTTGGTACTGAAAAAAGATTAATTAAAAATTCATAGGTTCAACATTCAAATCAATAGTTAATTAAAATTTAAATTGCAAAAAGAAACTCACAAACTTGAAAATAGAACATTTTGAGCTGATCGAAATACACGAGTTGAATCTCGTTGAATCAACAACTAACTGCAAACTTATTTCACTTGCGTAACATATTTTTCCAAAGATACTTTATCGGAAGGTGAAGCTTTCTGAAAGGACGCGTTATAGTGGACAAATATTTCCTGATTTAAATATCCACTGCGACATTATTAAAAATGTAATAATAACTGTTTCATAATATTTCCTTACCATAGGCCCAATCGATGGCGCACTTTAACCCGATGCAGTGGAACCAGATGAATGCCTGGATGGCCCGTGGTTCGCAGAATGGTTCCAACATGAGTCTTAACCTTCCGTCGCCTTCACCACACGGATTCCCACAGGACCCGTCCGGCTATCCGCCGGCATGGGCGAACGCTTGGGGAGGAATGTACCCATACCCGATGGGAATGATGCCAATGATGCCAGGTAGGAACACCCCATCAGACGTTGAGCTGCCATTCGGTGTACTGTAATCACTGATCGTTTTTCCACCCGCAGGTGTCGCAATGCCACCGCCACGTTCACGCGCAAACTCCCGCTCTCGGGCCGCATCGCCGGCGTTGAGTGTGAAGTCACGCAAGTCGACCATGTCCATGCGGAACCTCAACCGGAACAGCTTCGTCGACGATCTGACCGATGACGAGGACTCCGAGGACGAGTTCCGCCGCTCGCGAGGACGTGGTACCGATCGTCGGCGCCGCGAGCGTCTCAACTCGACCAGCAGCATCGACTTCGACGAGCCGGAACCGCCGAACCAGGCGTTTGTGCGTGCGTCCAGCGTGAAACATTCGCGCTTCAACCGTGATCGCCGTGGCGGAGGATCGTCGGCACGTTCGTTGATCGATTACCCCGTGTCGCGCAAACCGGCCGCTGCCAACCGGTACGAGCGGGAGGAGTTCGGTGCACGGGAGCGGTTCGACAAGATGGCCCTCGCGTCACCTTCACGTAAGCCACCGTCGGATTCGTACACCAACGAGTCGGATGCGGAACCGGAAGGAACCCGGCGAGTAGCCCCGTCAACGCCGGCGGGTCGAACACGCTCGAGCAACGATGGGTTTAGCTCACCTCGGAAGGTCACTTCCGATTCGCTGACGAACGACTCCGATGCGGACTTCGAGCGACGACGGCAGGCGAAGTTGCGTGCGGCACAGAACAATCTGTCCGCCTCGGCACGACGACCCACGTCCGACTCGCTGACGAACGACTCCGAACCGGATCACGATCGACGCAGGTTGGCTGGAAAGGCCAACAAGCAACCCGGTGCGGTTCCGGCCAAAAAGCAAAGCTCCGACTCCGATGGACGCGATCGGCAGCGCAAGATAAGCAGCGACTCTAAGGCGAGTGGCGGAGGAAAGGCGCCCGCCGCCGCGCCGGTGCCGAAGAAAATTCCTTCCGACTCGCACACTCCCGACACGGACGGAGAGCAAAAGCGACGGTTCGCCACGAAACAGCAACGGCAGCGGAAGCACTCCAGCACCGAGTTCATTGCAAACGATTCCGACGAGCAGGAGGAGCAAACCCGTGGCAAGGGTAAGGCGGGAAAAGCACGAACCCCGCCGGAAAAGCCCCCCCAGCAGCAGGTCGTCAACGGGCTGCTCGAGTTCCGGACCATCTCTCCGGCGAAATCGGACTCCGACGAGCAGCGGCACCTGAAGACGGTCGAGATCAAAAATATCATCAACGAGGACACGCGACCCGAGGTGGAGGACTTTGGGCGCTCGGTGCTGGAGGACTCCCCGCCGCCACCGGCCCCGGTAGCCCCCAACTGCGAGTGGCAGTGCGAGTTCTGCACATACGTCAACGAGCCCGGCGTGAAGATCTGCGCCATCTGCTGCAAAACGGCCACGATCGGCGTGGTGAGCGGTGCCGGGAGCAGCAACTTCGACGGCACGAACACCCAGTCACGGTCTCCGCCACCGGACGTCGTGCAGGAGGTCCCCCAGGTCACCGAAGTGAAGCTGCAGCTCGTCCCACCACAGAAACCCACCGTCAACGGTAAGCCAACAGCACCGACGGAAGCGAAGAAGAAAGGTAGGATCCGCAAAATATCCTTTTGGCCCGGCACCAAAGCTAAGTAGCGAAGTCGTGCTCCCGGTTCCCTGTGTGTCCCGGTTGTGTTAAGAAGTTTGCGTTGCACTTTTCGGCACCACTCTATCCTTCAGGTTCAAACAAATTTCCTTTTCCGTTTTAATCGCACGTAATGCAAGCAAGCAATCAAGCACGCACCCGATAATCTCTATCCGTTCCATTCGCACAACACCCTGTTTCTAGTTACGCCCACTTGTGCCGCGGTAACCGTGTGAGGGTTAGTTAGATTCCATCCCTACTCCTGAGCAGCACTATAGAGTTAATATTACACTCGACCTTGCGAAATCGTCCTGATTCATGTAATTCAACCACTAACATACTCTCTAAGATACAGCGGATCCATCCCCGATTGACGTTTGTTGTAGAAATAATACTAATTGCGCGTTTCTATTTTGTTTTGTTTTACACCGATTCTGTAAAGTTTATGATAGAAATAAAAGACGCGTGTAATAACATGTACGAGGTACAGGAAATGTGATGATCGGCACTGACTTGGTTGTAACTAGCACCACAGAAACATAAAACGCTATATAGAGTTGTTGCATAACCAAATAAAGATCGCATCCCTTTTCTTGTGTTTCGCGAGAAACTACAAGCTGGAAACAAAATCCAAACTTGAAAAAGAAAACAGATTGCGTTCCGTGTTTTAATCCGGTGCCGTCTTTTCTCGTGTTCTCTCGTTCTAGACGACGCCGGTCAATCTGACGTTGACGACGAGGAGGACGACGAGATGGACACCGGGATGACGGTGGAGGGCGGCGTTGGCAAGCCGGGTGGTGGTGGTGGTGGTAATGGTGTTGGCAATGGGTTTGACCAACAGGGTAGCACAGTGATGCCGCCGAAAGCGGCTGGCAAGGAGGAACAGGTTGAGAAAAAAGTCGTTAAGGAAAAAGTATCCACTGGTTGCGGGCCTTCTCCGCCGAGGGAAATCGTGGTGGAAGCGAAGCGAAACGCCCTGCCCGATGGGGAACGATCAGGCATGAAGGCTTCCACAGGAACGTCACCGCCACCGCAAGATATGTCCACACAGGTATGATAAATCCGTTGGATATTTGTTTATTTTAATTATCACGACAGCATCTCGACTAATCTCGTAGTCTACTTTGATAATCGAGTGTTAAAAACCGCGTCTCAAGTGACACGAATCAAAGCAGCCTACGTATTACTAATGGCATACGTCACTACAAGTTAATCTGTTTTCTAATGTCTACCATCAACACCATCCATCGATTCATTAGACCTACGACTCGTTCGAACAAGTACGTGAAGAAATCGCCGCCCTAGAGCAAACGGTGGATAAACCGATCAACAACAGGGTCGAGGAAAAATCATTGCATCAGCAACACCACAATCAGGACCACGGGTCATCGCTGTACAAGCGGTCGTACTCGCTCGCCACGCCACAGCTGCTGCAAGTGGATCGTCCTGCCAGCCGAAACAGCATCTCTAGCGACACACAGGTATGGCATAACGAGGGGGACGCGGTTAAGAGAAGGTGTCTGGTCCTTACTAACCCACGCCGATTTGCGGAAGGCATCAGCCAAGCGCTCGAGACATGCCACGCCATGTTATAACGCAGCGTGCTTCATTATTTGCATATGCTTCATTATTTGATCGTTGACAGACGCTTTGTCTGGCCGTCTAATTTAAGAGCCCGACATCGCGTACGCATCCAACCTCCGCTCACCTCAGGTGTTTCAGTCTTCCCTAAAAATAACGTCAAACTAACCAAACCTCAAGACGCTAGCTGCGATGCGTCGTCTCCGTCGCTTCCTTGTGGCTTCGTATTCGGTACGTCGTGTTCCAATTCGGTAACGATTATAAATAGCTCTCATAAGAAACCGCATATTCTCCCCCGATGGTTGCAGCATGGTTTTAGCATCCACGATATGCGGTAATATCAACAGTCTAGACCACACGATGTCTTCTGAAGTATTTCGGGACATGATGATAAGTGGGACGACGTAGCTCCGATCGTTTAGTTATCGAAATTAGGCCAATTTTAACGAATGTTCTGATCGGGTTCGTGGCAAAGATTTTAAAAGGGCTTGTCTAACCTCTCGAAGGTATCAGTTGTGATTGGCGTGTGGCAGGAGCTGGTAAGAGTGATTTGGTAAGGCTTTATGATTAAAGCAATAGATAACAACAATACGTACGAATAAGCATTCATAACTATTCATTACCCTTGTTTTCGATATTTTGGAGATTAGTTTTGTTTTTGTTTACTCTCAACAGATATTGGGATTATTTTTCATAATTGAAATCATAATTCTTCATGATTAATCACATACATAATCAGATCACATACAAAGCGAGCTCATATTCACATTCCACCAATTTTACAATACACTCTTGAAAATTCCGTAAATTTATGTTTGAAGATTGCTAATTTACTAAACAACTTATTCCCATATTGTTTGGCAATGGAAATATATAATAATAAGCTGTAAAAAAGCGAACAATTTACAAATAAGAAGCTAAGAATGAATACTAGAAATTCTTTTTTGCATTTGCTGCTTTTAAAGATGCGTTTAGACACTAAACTAAATTGTATGTTCTTCCAAAACTAACTGTAGTTAGTATTCGTAAGTTTTGGCAAATAGCTATGTTTGCACTAAGTTTTAAGTGGTTGCAAAATATAAATGATAATTGCTGAAAAATAAAACAAAAAAAAAGATCCCAATAATGATAGACCAAATGTCCACCTTTTAGAGTCTACCACCATCACCACACGAGCTGAGCCCTCAGCCGGGCCTGCAGAGCTCTACTCGTTTTCAAGCAAACACCGCACTGAATCAACCGACCCATCCGAACCCATCAACATCCACCACCGCATCGTCATCATCCGTACACTACGGCCAGCAGCAGGATGAAACCCTGTCCTACCTGGATCGTGCCATCCATCAGATCATACAGACGGCTGCGAACCAGTCGCGCGGTGCCTCAGGTGGGCGTCCGGCCACGGTCCACGATAGTAAATATCGAACTGTCGGTGATCTACGCCGAATCGAGGAGCCGCAGCCATCGGTGGCCAAGGTGGTCCCGGCAGCCCCGGTCACCGTGGCCCAGACGCAGCCAAAGAAAACAATGGTGACAAGAGAGAGAGCGAGGGTGTTTAGAATCGAAAGTGTCGGTGGAATTAGTTTGTAATTGTGTTTCAATCCGTTTCGTTTGTAGCTCGTAAATACTATGGATGATCAGATAGATCCGGAAGAGATCGTGCAGCAAGGACAGCCTGGATTGTTGGTACAGAATGGATCGGGCAAGGAGGAGCCGTCGGAGATGACACTTCTCTTGAGGGTAAATTGAAACTTGATCAAAACTATTAAAATCTCAACCATGATGGTCGAACTTTATATTTGATCACATGGATAACTTTTCATCTTCAGGAAGCAGAACGGTACCAGTTCAGCGCCGAAGAGTTACAGGCCGCTCTCAATCACTGCGGGGACAAGCACCCGGTTCAGTGGCTACGCGGAAACTGGAATAAACTGATCGAAACCGTACAAACGCTGGCTACGAAGTATGGGCACGAAAAGCGTGAAAACACCATCGGAACCATCTCGACCACCGAGGCACGGGAGGCCCTCCGACAGCATCGTGGTAACATCTGGCGAGCAATCACCGAGTGCATCGAACAGCGGCAACGCAAGTACCGCGAGATTGCCAAGCAGGGTAACTTTACGCGCGAAGACATTGTCACCAGCCTGACGGCGCATCATGGCAACCTCGAGCTGGCCATGGTCGAGCTGAGCAAGACGCAGCTCAAGCCGTTCCTGATGCGCATCTGGGGGCCCCCGAACGGGGCCGACAACGACAGCGGGAACTTACCGCTGCTCCAGCAGGCCCTCAGAGAGGATCGGAGTGGAATCAGTAAGAAACGATCGCAACACTAGACTACCGACAGAGGGCCGCGCCGCGAGAACTGTGGTATTAATACTAGTTTTTTCTTTCCTCCTTTACTCCCGCCCCACTCTACTTCTTTACCCTCGTCCCCGAAACCCCGACCCATGGCCGACGACGTGGAACTATGTGTTTTCTGTGGGGCGACACACATCAATGCGACCCTTCCCTGGTGGAAAAACTTCGTGTAATGGCTCCTTTGTGCGCTTCCTGCTCTAAAATTTACAAATGGCGAATGTCTGCGTAGATAGCGATATTCAACAGTTCATCAGTGCCCACGTGGAGAAGGAGTTGCTTGGAGAAGATGGGTGTTCTATAAAGCAAACAGTACTGGAGGAACCGTCCGTGATCGCAGACGGGATCGACGAGAAGTTGCAAGAGCCTGAAGAACAAACCGAACCAGAGATTGCCACACTGACTTCGACTCAGGATGCCGACCAGCGAGAAGAGGTATGTGAAGAGCTCACGTCGAACTCGTGCAACACCGAAATATTAAAGGACATCGAAGCGCTGATCCAACAAATGGAGCGTAACCAGGAGTCCATGAATGCGCCAGTGCTGCGCAATATCCAGCAGCTGCTGACGCAGCTGGTCCACACTGACCCAGAGCCGCAGAGTTCACGCTCACCGTCCGTCAACTCGGTACGTTCGCAGGCAAGTGATCAGCGTATCATGAGCAAAAGTCCCATTCCCGTGGTGCGCCCATCCACCAGCCAGCATCAGGCGCACCCGGGCGAGTTCGAACGCACCATCGAGGACGACGTACGCGACTTTGTGGAGCAGAACATACAGGAAATCCTTCCGAACCTGGTGCAGCAGGTTCGGCAGGAACTGGACGCCGTGCACGGGGACCAGTGGACGAAACCGACCGGTACACTCGAGGACGACATAAGGGAGACATTGATGAAGGCAGACTATACGGAAAGTGACTACAGCAACATCCATTTCTTTCCATTCGAGAAATCAAATGAACCGAGTGCTGTGTTTCCGGAACGCCAGGTGTCGGTGAACGAGGTTGTTTTGAAGAGTCCGGTGGTAGTTGCTGAGGACGAGCAGGAGTACGCTAACATTCAGCAGTTCCTACAGAGGGCAATCAAGAATGAGAGAACAACGACTGCGTTCGATCGGTATAAGCGTCGACATTATCAGATCGATAGCAGCTCCGACGAGGCACGACAAACGGCTGAATCAACCGACTATTACGATCTTATGTCGATCAACGAAAAACTTATGAGTCTCTTTAACAAGCCACCGGTGAAGGAGCAGCAGCTTGAACGGGAACCGTCGATATCGCGACCTGCAGATTTGCAAGCTGATGAGATGATCGTCGTACAGACAGTTCAGGGGCAAACTGTGATGACTAAAGTGGAAACAGCTGAACGTTCAACAGAGAAACCAGCACAAGTTCCAGTTATCCCAGTTGATAAAATCGAAACACCAGCATTAACTCCGGTAGAAATCACATCCGAGAAGAAGGGAATGAAAAAGCGACGAGGATCGCGAGTACCGGCCAACAAGAATAACTATCTCTCGCGGCGACCAGTAAGGAGTTCTTCGGAAAGCGACTTCGAGGGTTTGGCCCACACTGCAAAGGCGTCTGCCCTGTCGACTGCCGTTGCTGTTGAAGAATTGCGCCATGTAGTTGAGAAAGTCGATCTTATCGAGCGAACTGTCGAAGCGGAAGGCACGGTCAATCAGGAAGAGGTGGGAGCCATTCCGGACCAACAGATTGAAGAACCAATTTATATAAATCTACCGGTAAACCAGGAACCGGTTACAATCGAAGAACCTAGGGAAGTACAGCAAGAGCCAATCCCTGAACAAGTGTCTCCAATTGAAGAGGTGGTCTTGCCCCATGCTGTGCAAGAACCGGAACCAATACCTGTTAAATCTTCTCAACACGAAGAGCTGCTCTTGCCACAAACTTCACAACAACCAGAACCAATCCCTGCACAGTTGGCTCAACTTAAGAGTGTAGTACAGCAGGTTTCGGAAGAATCTGGGCAGGACGGAAAAGTTGCTTTGGATTCAACAGAATCTGCTTCACAGGTGGAAGAACCTAAGATAGAAGGAACAGAGGCTGAACCAGAAACCGTTCCTTCATCAAATCAAAAGGAAGCTGATGCTGAAAACCATATCGTTCCGACAGCAAATCAAACAAATCCAAAAGAAACTGCTCAAGCATCGACAACCACTTCCACCGAAAATGCAATTGAACAAATCACGCCGATAGAATCCATAGATGCGGAAAATGGAGAGCCTTCTCCGAAAGAACAGGCCAACGTCTTAGGTAACGGCGAAGTGCCGCAAGATGAAGTTCTCGTTCATAGCGCAAAGCTGTCGAACAATCTTTCCGAACTAGTGCTGGACACTAAACGGTTGATTCAACAGATGAAAGATGAAATCAATTCCGACATTGCCACGTTCAACGAGGACGATGCCGCCTACGAGGATGACTACTACGAAGACGAGTATGAGGATGAATGGGAAGGTGAAGAAGAAGAGGAAGAGGAGTGGGATTCCAACGAAGAGTACGATGTCGATGAGAACGGGGATTTTCTAGAATACGAGGATGATGACGACGATGGGTCAGTGATGTTTTCCGAGATGACGATCATCGATTCCACCAACGGGAAATCGAGAAGCGTCGAGCAGTCGCAGCACATTGAAGAGCTGGAGCCTGTCCAGGAACCATTGCAGGAGATAATTCTACCGAAGATCAACCTGGCAGTCGTGAGAGAAAACGAGCGGAACAGTGCGTCCGAGGTGAGCGATCTTCCGCTGGACAGTGACTTCAATGATGCGCTAAGCGTGATCGAACACTCCGTCAGTGAGATGCGCAACATGCTCCAGCTGACGGAGGAAGCTCTCGGTCCGCTGCCAGATCTGGGTGGCCCGCTGCACCATGCCTCGAGCGTGGAAACACTTCAGAACAGCCCGGAGCAGAGTGAGATAAGCGAGATCACGCTCGTGCCGGAACAGGAAATACTACCGTCGGCGGCAGCGGAGGAATCGAGTGAACAGACACTAGTTGCTGAGGAGAACCTACCGATGACAATGAAAGAGGTACAGACACTGATGAATGCCAAGGCGGTTATTGGAGGATTCCTGAAGAATGTCCTCAACGAAAAAATTGAGCAAACCATTTTAGCCGCACCCGAACCGGTAGAGTTACCAGAAGCTGAAGCTCCAGCTGTGATATACGATTCGGTTAGGACAACCTCTACCGAGACGACCGAGAATAAACCAGCTTCCGTCATAGAACGAAACTCAATGGTAAACACTGACCCAGCTGAAACTCCGGAACAAATAATATCCCCGAACGAGGTAAACGGCGGAACTTTACCACAAGAGAACAATGTTCAGATAGAACCTCAGCCAAAAGAATCAGTTCAACATGATACTGGAAATACGGTTTTACAAAACACTGAAGAGCTTACGCCAGTTCCCGCTGTCGAGCCATCTCAAGTGGAACTGGCTGAAAATATCGTCCAGCGTCCCTTACTTTCAGCATCTGAAGATCTACTATCGAACTCCACCATTCAAGAACCAGTTGTGAATGGTTTGCCCGAACAGATGGATGCATCTCAAGAGGAGAATGCTTTGCACGAAACAACTACTGCCCCAACCTCAACGCTTGGCACAGACATTTTGGTGGTAGAGGAAAAGATAGTTCTAGCACTCGCACTTGACATAGGGCAGCAAGACAGCACACAGGAATCAGGAACTCACAACCAAGTCTCGGAACTTTCGCCAGAAATGGAGCAGGTGGAAATTGTTACTCCGGAATATGTTAATGTGGCCGCTTTTCAACCAATGGATACTCTAGAGGCTGCTAGCACTGTTCCAGATTATGCAACGGTGATTAAGACAGGATCAAAGTTGAACGTCATAGAAAACGTACTAAACGGTATGGATAGTCAACTCAGTGAGCACTACGATGTAGCAACTACGTCAGACGATTTGGTCCCGACTACATCCAACGATAGTCAGTTGATTAAAAATCCTTTGTCGATCCCAGTAAGCAAGGAAGACGAAAACAACCCAACATTGGACACCGTTGGAGATGGTATAAACAACTCTACGATGAATCGTGGCACTCCGTCACGGAGTGGTGCAGCTCCAGATCAACAAATACAGGCTGCAGAAAAAGTTGATGTAACCGTGAATGAAGGACAAACACCTAATATAACCGATGACGCAAGTACCGCGAACAAAGCCTCCTCGCTACCTAGTTATGTGGAACCTGCACCTTTAACCAATGCAGAATTTACTGCGAATGTTAAAGAAGACAGCATTATTGAACAGCAGCAACCAGCGAATGACGTTCATGCTACGGATCATGCATCAAAACCGCCTACATCGATCATTCAAAATGGCAATACAAGTGCAGCGCTTACGCAAACCCCGGATAGCACATACGATCGCCCTCCATCACCTGCATCCTCCGAAGAACCTTCATCCAGTTTCATCGAGGTACAGCCATCCCAAGTCATTGTTCATTCTCCTCATCCTGCCTCCCCACCAGAAGCACCCCCACGTACCACTAACATTTATCAAAACGTTGACATTCAGCCACCCGTGTCCGCCACTAACGGTCCAACCGTCCGTAAAAAAGCTTCCTCCAAACTAACCGTTAAATTAACTAACGCTACCACTTTGCAGTCGGATGACGGGACCTCACCGACAACACCACCAACTCCCACCGCTTCCAAAGCTAACGCAAAGGCTTCCAAAACTACTAAATCGGATGCGAAAAAGAAATCCACCACCACCACCACTACCACCACACCCACTACCGCCGATCCCTCTGGGCGCAAGCAGTCGATTGTGCGCAAGAAATCCACCGGTAGCCCATTCGGGACGGTGCAAACGAACACGGTCAAGGCGATGCAGAAAGAGTTCCTCAGCAAAGCGAAGGACTCGCCCAAACCAAGCACCTCCAAGGTGACGCCCAAACCGTCCAAGCTGGTGCAGCCGAAAGTCTTCACCAATGTTCGCGCATCGCCCCCGTCGTCGTCGTCGTCCTCTATTCCAGCAGCACCCGGTACGAGCAAAGCTTCCACACCGGCCTCGGATGGTGCCTCATCGTCTAGGTCCACTCCTGTGCTGACGGGTGCACCGGATGAGCCCGGTCCCAGCACAAGCAGCTCGTACACGTGCGAGAAGATGCTCAAGAAAAAGTATCGCGAAACTTGCTTTAGTGACGACTACCAGACAACGGACGATGAGGACGAGAGCCGCATGACGATCACCGAAAGCGAGAGGACGATTATCAAGAGTCTGGTCAAACCGTACGAACCGGACAGTGATCCGCCAGAAGTAAGTTACGTGTGTGCGTGAAAGTGTGGCAAAACAACATTGTTTGACCTGTTCGACCGTTCCCTTTCCCAGAGCATACGTAGTGTCCTTAAGCTGTGTTCATGCTGTATGATCTTCGGTGATCAAAGATCTTCAGTACTGTTCAAACTAAACATCATAGAACTCTTCCTATACCACACACACACGCGCAATATTGATAATTTGATTTTGAAATTTTAGCTATCGTTCTCGATTAACGAACGGTGTCTTGGATTGCTGATTTCACTTTACTTTTATCCATCTGACTCTTGCAGATCCAAGCGAAAAAGATTTTGGATGATGGTCTGGTTCAAACCCTTACCCAAGCGGAGCTCGCCGTTCAATTGATCGAGCTGCGGTACGCGAGGGATAGCGCGATCTGGGCCGCCACGCAGTGTCACACAATCGATGAAGCAAAGGATCTTCTGCAGAAGGAGTGCGAACTATGCCTGGGTGTATTTCCAATGAACGAAATCGTCTCCATGCTGAAATGTACCCACACGTGTTGTCTCGAGTGCGCCAAGGAGTACTTCACACAGGAGATCACTAACCGATCGATTACGAACTGCAACTGCCCGTACTGCAAGGAGCCAAACTTGAACGGATCAGATGTTACGGAGGATGACGTGCTGGAGTACTTCTCCAACCTGGACATTCTTCTGAAGAGCATTGTCGACGAGGAAGTGCACGATCTGTTCCAGCGAAAGATTCGCGATCGTACGCTGACGCAGGATCCGAACTTTAAGTGGTGCGTCCACTGTTCGAGCGGTTTCTTTGCGCGACCAAAGCAACGTCGGCTGACCTGCCCCGACTGTGGCTCAATTACTTGTGCGTCGTGCCGTAAACCGGTAAGTAGGAGCGCGAGAGTGTGTTTGTAGTGAAATGCTAGTTCAAAAACTCAATTTGTCGTTACAGTGGGAATCGCAGCATGAAGGACTCACCTGCGAAAAGTATGCCGAGTGGAAGGAAGCGAACGATCCGGAGCTCCAGGCAGAAGGCGTCCAGCGGCACCTACAGACGCATGGTATCAGCTGCCCAAACTGCAAGTTCCGCTACTCGCTGGCCCGTGGTGGTTGCATGCACTTCACCTGCACGCAATGCAAGTTTGAATTTTGCTATGGCTGCAATAAGCCATTCATGATGGGAGCGAAGTGCAGTGTGTCACCATACTGCGCCAAGTTGGGACTACACGCGCACCATCCGAGGAACTGTCTGTTCTACCTTCGCGACAAAGAACCACGAGACCTACAGAATCTACTGCTGGTATGATGACGATGATACGGAGGAATGTGTGTCAACACACAGTATATACATTTTCCTCTTTCCAGATGAATAATGTGTCTTTCGATACGGAGCCGTCGGAAATGATGAAACAGGAACATATGAACGGACAGAGTACCATTCCGAAGTGTCCCATTCCGCTTCAGAAGGAAACACCGGCTGGCCTCATGGATATGATCTGTAGTGCCGAGGTGCCAGAGAAACATGCGGGACTATGCAGGTAGGCCATGGAGGTTCCAGTTGCTGTAATGGTATAAACTAAATTATTTCAGATACATTAGTTTTGTTTGATGAAGGTTATTTTAGACACCTTCCTACCTGACTGCCGTGCCTACCGATATTGGCCATTTGATGTTCCTGTTGAGCTCTTACTTTGGTTTACTTTGATATCGCTGAATTAGAATTGTTGAATTATATTTGATACTGCTGAATTAGAAAATAGCCGAAATCAGTTGTCTTGGCAACCATCATTTAATGGCAAAAATTAAAAGCCAACTATTTTTTACTGAACAAACGAACTTCATAAGCCATGCCCGACTCGAGACACCGTACAGATTGTACCGATCACGTACTGAAAAACGTATCGCTCCCATCGTTCACTTCTAGACCGCACTACATAGAGTACCTTAGCTTCCTGGTGACCCAAAATAGCATTGACCCAATCGACATCCTGAACGCGGACGATCTCGAGTCGATCGTGCGACGCGCTAACAAGCGTATGCCCCCGCGCCCCTATGGCACGTTGGATGGCATTTATCGCGAATACCTGTTCCAGGTGAGAGGTGGCCCCCGAGCATGATGTTAACTAAGCGTTGCGTTTTTTTTTTTTTTCTTTTTTTCTTTCTCTATCTGCTTCTTCCAGAACCCATTACGTTGAATATTTGGTCAGTACAGTATCGAAAGCGCAGATCGATCCGCTACCGATACTGGATCTTACCGATTGTGTCCAGGAGTTGCGCAGACGCGGCATACCACTCCCGGAACGGGGTCCCTGGGACACCGATGTTATTTATCGGGAGATGTGCCAGAAGGTGAGACGACTAGCGTTCCAATACCACCACCGGGCACCGTGTTGCGTTTGGCCACTCGGTCAACAACACTTCCCCTGCCTTTCGCTGCCTTTCTCGTGCTATTGTGCTCCATCTCTGCCTTTGTCGAACTCTATTTCTCTATCATGTTTTAATTTTGTAAACGAGGACACATTACGGTAGCGGATTCCGACTGCACTGACTGCCATGTAAATGGACGATACTGTTACCAACTCTTAGGGAACAAGAACTGCTATATTTTTTTCAATCTTTCGTTCAATGTTTTTGCTTTTTGATTGTGTTTCTAACGTTTATAACAAGGAATTGTTTCTTTAAATTGCTCTCATCACTAACGATGCGGCTCATAAACTTCAAAACTAACGAACCAATAAACTTTCACTTTCATTAGAGGATGCTATATGCTAGATCGGCTAGCATGCGACAAGTAAGTCTGTTAAGTGGCACAGTTTTGATGTTTGAATTTGGTATTGGTTGCTATGTTTTTCCATGCGATAAAGAAATATATTTAAAATTGAATTCATATAATTCAGTTCATATATTGTCTACCGTTCTTAACCCGTAGATCGTCAAGGAGCAAATACCGCTTAACAACTGATGCACATCTTCGTCTCCTGGGTGTCCAATATTCCTGACCGTTTGTCACGACGTGTGACAGTATTGCCGCTAGAGCTACAAAAGGCCGCCTATCGACTTAAACAATACTATCTTAGTTCTCTTTTACAACCATTATTAATAAAATGAAGAACGAAAGCGAAACTACACTCTATACACGATCATCATTTGGATGTCTTTTCGTCGAAAATCTCGTAACTGTGTTGAATAATGAACGATAGAAAATAATCGGAGAAAAATAATATAAAAATAACAGTCCTCCCTCCACAGGGGTTTGCTTCCTCTTTTCGTTAAGTATACTTTAAACGCATCCCTACTATAAGCTGAAGAGGTCTGTTAGCGCCAAAACATGGTTAGTTAGCGGCGTTGGTACACCACTTTCTGTTCATCAGATGCCTTGCCGTCGAATATCTCGTTACTGTGGTGAAAAATTAAGGAAAGAAAGGTAACCGAAGAAAGACAACATAAAAATAAAGCAAGTTCTCCTTCCTTTGGGTTTGCTCTTTTAGTTAAGTATACTTCATACTCATCCATACTTCCAGCTGAAGAGGTTTACTGATTCCGCAACAAGTCCTTTAGGTAGCATTGGTACAGCATCTTCCGCTGCTGGAGTTGTTGCTTCTGCCGCTGAAGTTGGTGTTCGATCGTTGTCAGTTGATTGCAGTGTACGGTTGCTAAGTGCAAAATTTGTTTCTGCGTGCATCTTGTTTTGTCCCGCAATTCCGGTATCTGCAACTTTAAGTTCATAAACGAGCCAAGGAGTATTTGACGTCGACCGTACTCTATGGTCGAACGTGACTTGTGGTGCCTGGGATAGGGGGCACTCGAGTTGGTTTGGAGATTCTCCTTTTTGACCGACACAACATTGATTGTTTCATGTGAATCATTCGATGATTCTACTTTAAAATACATGGGACTTTCAGTAGAGCTGGACGACGAAGAAGGCGGAGGACCGTTTGCTTTGATGATAACACTCTGCTCCATTTCTCCTCCGTAAAAAAGTTCCGGCCTACGTTTTGTTTTGTGGGCGCAACACAGGCCCGACCACATGCAGTCATGCCTTCTATCTTGAAACGTAGCTTCCATCGTAATTCTTTAGGACTGAAATTCCTGGAATGTTGCTAGCAAGTTAAATACAATAACCTATATTGTAAACCTATATTGTATTCACCTGGAGCTGTAAGTACCGTGGTGGGTTTGTTATGGCCTTTTTACACGGGTTCTAAACTGCAGCGTCGCGTAACGCGACGTCTCGTGACAGGCCCTGAACCCCATACAAAAAAATGTAACACAAATCGCGCCAGGGCCTACCAGACTTTGACCCTCTGTGTACGTGGATAGTCCGTCCTCTCGTACAGGGGAGGGTCCGGTCTCGGTTAGGATTCCACCCCACGCCGTCTAGGTGGTAAGTCTTGGCGCTCCATGAGCCGATTTTTTAACCGGCGCTACCGCGCGACTGTCGCGGACCCCCTACGCAAATGTTAAGATGCTGAGATAAAACTGTGTTTCATCTTAGTGGCCGTTGAAATCGAAAGATATTTTTGTAACAATTTTACATCTGTGAAGTTCTACATTCTTTTGGAGTGTTTACAGACTTTTGTGTCGTGTATTGTGTTTTACAATTGGAAAAGGTTCGTTATTACTTAAAACAATTACAATGTTTCGATATTGTTTTTTATTACAGTTTTGTTTAACCCTTTTGAAGATGTGAAGATTTTTCATTGCGAGTATTTTAAGAGATTCGGAGATACACCGAAAAAATTCCATGCGGGCAATTGAACCCTTGCAAAAAATTCAACCAGTGCACCACTTTACCAGTTCAGTTCGAAGTCCCAAGGCATGGGACATTACCTAAAGCAACTTGCTATAAGGTTTGAACCAGATAAAGCGGTATGTTACTCTTCTGTTTATTACTCTTGCAACTCTCATGATGCAAATGAAATTCTAAAAATATATCCCACTAGTCTGAGCTTGTTGCATTTTAAGTTTGTAAATTTAAATTTAAACGTGTGGGCAGCGGGTAAAGTTATCTTGGTCGCTATCGTCATTTTTGACAGTTCGGCGGTTAATCGATTGATGCCAACCGATCGGTTAACAATTTCAACTTATCGTTCGTTATTTTACAACGTATCGTGTCGCGCAGTTAGTCAAAAACTCTGCACAATCCAAGACGCTGAAGTTAATTTCGTAAGATGGATTCTATAAATGAGATTGTGGAAGAATCAGCAATTATTGATAACATAAATGAGCAATTTGTCCAGAGTTTTGAACCGGAATCGGTCACCATCACGGATACCTCTCCAGGTATTACAGGGGATTGCATCGTTGAACCGAACGAAGCAGTCCTCGCTACTACGGATTCAGAGTCTCAGTTATCAACCATTCAAAATGGGATTGCAAAATTAAACCTTATTGCACAAGACACGCAAAATAATACCGACGATGAGTCTGCATCTTTGGAGGAAGCAACGCGCAGCCCCATGCAGGTACAGATATGTATATTTAGTTATCCTTACCTGGACGATGAAAGAGGCGTAAGAACATTATGACGTAAATATGCAATCGATCCAGAAAGAAATCGCTCAGATAGTGACAACGTAGTCATAGAAGCCACCACTTACTAAAAGGTTTTAACCAAACCGACTCCTAATTTGTGATATACTACACTATATTGAACCTACACATTTCGTATGAAACCGCTATCGCACAGTTTGTATAAAAAGAATAAAAATGTTTATCAATCTGGCTCTTGCAGATCCAAGCAAAACAGATGTTGGATAATGGCCTGGTTCAAAGCCTTAGCCAAGCGGAACTGGCCGTGGAACTGATCGAGCTTCGGTACGCGAAAGATAACGCGATCTGGGCCGCCACGCAGTGTCACACAATCGATGAAGCTAAGGATCTTCTGCAGAAGAAGTGCGAACTGTGTCTGGTAGTATTCCCGATGAACGAAATCGTGACCATGCTGAAATGCACTCACACGTGTTGTGTGGAGTGCGCCGAAGGGTATTTTTCAGACGAGATCTCTAACCGATCGATTACAAACTGCGTGTGCCCGTACTGCAAAGAACCGAACCTGAAGGGATCGGATATAACTGAGGATGCCAAATTGGAGTACTTCTCCAAGTTGGACATTCTTCTGAAGAGCATTGTCGACGAGAAAGTGTACGATCTATTCCAGCGCAAGATTCGCGAGCGTACGCTGACGCAGGATCCGAACTACAGAAGGTGCACCATCTGTGCCAGTGGATTTATCGCGTTGCCCAAGGGAAGGAAGATAACCTGCCCCGACTGTGGATCAACTACTTGTGCATCTTGTCAAAAACCGGTAAGAGAAAGGGAAAGAATGTATTTGAACCAAACTTAAAATCTCCATTTTCCATCGTGTTTTTATATAGTGGGAATCGCAACACAGTGGACTAAGCTGCGAAAAATACGCCGAATGGAAGAAGGCAAACGATCCGAAGTCCCAAGCCGAAGGGATTGAGCGGTACCTTCAAATGCATGGGATTAATTGTCCTAAGTGCAAATGCCGTTATTCATTGGATCGTGGAGGCTGCTTGCACTTCACCTGCCCGCAGTGCAATTTTCAGTTTTGCTATGGCTGCAATAAGCCGTTTACAGCAAATTGTAGTGGATCATCGTACTGCGCCAGCCAGGGCAAACTACACGCGCATCATCCACGAAATTGTGTTTATTACTTACGGGATAAAGAGCCAGAAGAATTACAACAATTACTACGGGTACGATGACTTTAACAAACTTACAGCTCCACACTGTAAATTTCATTTCATTTTTTCACTTTTTTAGACGAACAACATATCTTATGATACGGAACCATCGGAAGAATTGAAACAAATGAATGGGTCTAGTCGGATTCTAAGTTGTCCCATTCGAATTCCGAATGAGTTAATGGGCGGTTCCCCGGATACGACGTGCAGTGTAGAGGTTCCGCAGAATTACGGAGGAATGTGCAGGTACGATAATTCAATGATTTAATTTTACAACATTCCACCAAGTTTCCACCAGACTCGCATTAATAATATCCGTGCCTGTAGTAGTCGGATGATCAACATTTCAATATATTTTATCAACTATCAGACCATAGATGATCATAGTTATACGGTCGAATTACGAAAACTATTCATGGTTATTCGTTAGATAATTACCAAATATGGTACTTTGGAGTCTCTTGAACAACTGGATACTTTAATGAAGAATGTTGATTCTGTTCTTTACATGACTGCTCACACGCCGTACCGATTCTACTTCCCTTGGCCATGTGATATGGGATGTTGGACGGTGCCTTTTGTCGCCGGACACCAGGTGAGTGAAGGCAACCACTTTTACCTCCTTTTATTTCTTTATTTGCTTCTTCTAGAACCCATTACATTGAGTATTTGGTCGGTGAAGTATGGAAAGCACAAATCGATCCGGTACCGATAATGGATCTTACCGATTGTATGCAGGAATTGCGCAGGCGTGGCATACCACTCCCGGATCGGGGTGCCTATGACACCGATCCAATCTATCGAGAAATGTGTCAAAAGGTAAGACAACTACTACCAGACATAAAATTATAGGAATTTACTATTTCACTTATGCCTTTGGTAATCTATCATTTAAATCGTGTAAATTCTAAACAAAATATGCCAATACGCCGGGGAAAAACAACACTGTCGCATGAGGGCTTTCTTTCATTGAGAAAAAGAAAATTTCTTTAAACTGGACCCGCTTGAACGTTATTAGTTACCGCGTGACTACATAAGGCGTACCATACCAAAAACTTGGTACGGTCGAGCTCCAGCGTACCATACCAAATGCAACCCAGCACTTCTGGGTTGGCTGGTTTGACACTTGGAGCGTACTAGTTTTTTGGTATGGTACGCCTAATGTAGTCACGCGGTTACAGTTGAAAGGGGGTTGGAGCTGGAGTTACTTTTTTGCTGGAGAAACTTTTATATTTGGTACATTTGCGAAAGAAAATAACATGTTTCACCATTCTTACCTCGCAGGCCATTAAACAGTGGATACCGCTCATGAAGTAATGAAGAACGACTGTCCAATCCAGCCGAATACTCGTTATTTAGTTTTCATTCCATCTGCTGCCCGTCAACTGCTTCACACTATGATGCACAAATCCTGATCAATATACGATTTGTTTTTAAAATTCTTTACTATAGCAGTTAATAAATCTAAAAATTCTTTGAGGTACCGTAAGATCGTTGTTTTTATTCCCCAAAAATCTATGAAGTATGAACGGCGGTACACAGCAGCATCATTAACAAATGCTAAAGCGCAAACTTTAATTGGTGAACAATTTGTGTTCGACCAAACAGGTCAGTTTTACATTTTGCCTTTCTTTTTCTTGCCTTTTCCGTTCTGGGCTCCCCGTTGAATTTCCTTCGAGGACATTTTATCAGTGAGCATTTGTTGAATGGTGCGAAAATCTTTCGGCTCGAATCGTTTCGGTGGTCGCGTTAGGTGAAGAGAATTTGGAGCTTGCGGTTTCCCATTTTCTGAAGTTTCCCCGTTTTCCATATTGTTGGCTGGTATGTTTTCGTTACCGTTTACGCTCATGTGGTCCGTTTTACTCCTTTTCTTTCCTTTCTTTTTTTCCGTTGCTAACGGAACAGCTATGGTGGGTTGGGGTTGCTTAACTTTTTTCTGTGCAACTTTGGTCTTGAATGAGCATACCAAGCAGGTGTATTTCTAGAAGAAAGCAAACGCAATGATAAGCAAGAAGCCTCAAAGTAATAATCATTCATTTTCATACCGCTACCAAACTAGTCCGCTTCGTGAGGTATTGCACCAATGACATCTGCTGTTTCTGTTTTTTCTGTTGTTTTCTATGTTTACGGCTTAGATTATACTTTGCTATCTGCTTCCAATTCTTTCGTTGGGGAGGTAATATATCGACCGAAAAGTGACCGTCGGAGAATGGTGTAAAGCATTTCCGACATGTCGTTCTATCTGCCGTCAATGGATCGTCGCTGTGCCTCAACGCTGCAGTTCTGAAACACCGAAACGCGGTTGAGATTGCAGAAGGGATTGAATCGAGAAAATGCTTACCTCAACCCTAATTTAAGCACGGCTTGAAATTTATTCGCGGATGGTAATAGATCGCTACATTTGTGAAGATGTATGGCCTTAATTTGCGACTGCATTTTCTAACGGTATATAAACGACACTCTACACAACGATCGGGGTATTTTGTCGGATTCAAATTGGAACGTGGAAATTTATTTACGTTTCACGTGCGTTTATTGACATAAACAAACTAACTTTGACAGTCGAAGGTTCACCACGATGGTGAACCATTTATTCACCTCCGAGGTTAGTAAAGCGAAGCAATATTTCCTCCTAAAGGTTGGATTAACATAGCGTGTGACGTATCTTTTTCTGGATGTTGAGGAGTCCAAAAATCAACCGAATTTTCGAACGGTCGGTTTTGTCTTATCTGAAAAGTAACCTATGTTGCACATCGAAAAGTTTAGAGTAAACATTCGTGTAAAATTGATTTACCGACATGAATTTGTACAACAAAAGATTCGTTACATATATTACTGATTGATATGCATTTTGATTCGTGTGGTAGCAGCTAAGCAATCTGAATTGTATGATCTAATTGATCATCTAGATTTTATGTTTTATAAAATGGGATCAAAGCTTCGTTCACGAATGATTAATTATTTTATCACGAATTCCATGATGGCGCTTCACATGACTTAACCTTTTGGGGATTTTTATAGAAACGTCAAAACGTTCGTGAAAGACGTACCCATATTATTAGGCACCTTGGTATCTGATCTAGTCGGTCGTTTCGTTTATTCTGCGTGCTTCTGTGGACGATACGGAAGGCAGAAAATCGAAAATTATTCTCATCACGGCCAGGGCTCCATCGTAGGCCAACACCTGTTTCGCAGACGCGTCGTGCACAGTACTACGTGCAAGCAGAATGTCGTTCATCGCACGCAATGTGGCCAGAACGCTGGTGCAGGTAAGCGCACCATCAGGATTGTTTTTCGCAAATGTTTATGTAACACCCGTTAGAGCACCGTTCCGATTTTGTGGGACGACAATGTGAGAAAGTGTAGCGAGCTAAATGTTACCGGAAATTGGTTTCCCTTGCAGGCCTCATGCCGTGGAATTCACTCCACGACCGTCGCCCAGAACCCGGTAAGTGTATTGTGGTGCCTCTTTCGACGGATTTGTTTGATAACATCCTTCTTCCCGGTGTCCTTCCCAGCGGTCGAGCGCGAAAGAAGGTCGCATCACGTGTACCCTGATTCCCGGCGACGGTGTCGGTCCGGAGCTGGTGTACTCGGTGCAGGAGGTGTTCAAGGCCGCCGACGTGCCGGTCGACTTTGAGGCGTTCTTCCTGTCGGAGGTGAACCCGACGCTCAGTGCCCCGCTCGACGATGTCGTTCGATCGATCCGCAAGAACAAGGTGTGCCTGAAGGGTATTTTGGCGACGCCGGACTTCAGCCGCACCGGCGAGC
Source organism: Anopheles ziemanni (assembly GCF_943734765.1). Taxonomy (NCBI): domain Eukaryota; kingdom Metazoa; phylum Arthropoda; class Insecta; order Diptera; family Culicidae; genus Anopheles; species Anopheles ziemanni. Next base: position 22,770,708 of record NC_080705.1, on the reverse strand, counting down.
TGGAAACGCTCAACATGAAGCTGCGCAACGAACTCGACCTGTACGCGAACGTGGTGCACGTTGTCAGCCTGGAGGGAGTGAACACGCGCCACAAGGGCATCGATGCGGTCGTCGTCCGCGAGCAGACGGAGGGCGAATACTCGGCCCTTGAGCACGAGACCATTCCCGGGGTGATCGAGTGCCTGAAGGTCATTACCGGCCAGAAGTCGGCTCGCATTGCTAAGTTTGCGTTCGACTATGCCACCAAGCACAACCGCAAGAAGGTCACGTGCGTCCACAAGGCCAACATCATGAAGCTTGGAGACGGATTGTTCATGAGGAAGTGCGAAGAGGTAAGTGGTAACAAATGGTCGACCAAATGGATGAATAAATTATATTTCCGTTGTATTTTTTCTTCTAGATCGCCAAGCTCTACCCAAGAATTCAGTTCGAGAAGATGATCGTGGACAACACAACCATGCAGCTGGTCAGCAATCCGAACCAGTTCGATGTAATGGTGGCCCCGAATCTGTACGGTAACATTATCGATAACATCGCGTCTGGTTTGGTCGGTGGTGCCGGTGTCGTGGCTGGCTCGTCGTTCTCTGCCGAGCATGCCGTGTTTGAGCCGGTAAGTTCACAATGGTTTAGTCCTATTGAAAAGAATCAGTTAAAAGTTTCGATGCAGTTGTCGCAGTTTCTGAACTGTAATGTGAATTTAACCTCTCTGTTTTGAAGGTCTCACTTTCTCGTTAAATTGGCTTTATCTAGTTGAAAAATAGATTTAAGCATAAACATGCATAGCAGAATTTTTGAAAATTTTTAATAATGGAGCACTGATTAGCTTACGATCCGGAACAAACTAATATTCTTAGCTTTCCAAATGGCAAAAATATGGGCCAGTAAAATGTTTCGAAAATATTGAACGATTCTTTAAAATCGACTCTTATTCTTATACATACATCCAACAAGCAAATAGCGCATTTTCCCTACAATCATACTTTTATATTGTAAAATTATTATTTATCCATCGAATCTTTCGTAATATTCTGACATAAATCCATACTTGAATAATTTAATAATAATTCGATAAATGGCGGCGATTACAGTCACTTTTTGTAAAAACTGGTATATAAACCGAAAACCTTAAACTAAGCTTAACATACATCAACCGTAAAACCTTAGATTGAATTCATCATACTTCACTTGTTACTAAGCAATATTTTGTTCACTTTTAATGCATCTTTTCTATGGCAATAATAAAACCGTTGTTTGTTTCTCTTTCTACGTTCAGGGTGCACGACACACGTTCGCCGAGGGCGTGGGCAAGAACATCGCCAACCCGACGGCAATGCTGCTCTGCTCGTCCAAGATGCTGCGTCACGTGAACTTGATGCCGTACAGCAAGATGATCTTCGAGGCCGTACAGAACGTGCTGCGCGCTGGCAAGGTTCGCACCAAGGATCTCGGTGGTCAGAACACGACTAACGAGTTCACTCACGCCGTCATCCACAACCTGCGATAAATGTTTCGCACGATAATGCCCGACCGTCGTTCCGAAATGTTCTCTACGCAAAGGGAACCTACGGTGGTTTGATTTTGCTGGTGATGATGATGATGATGATGATGATGAAGTACGTGAGGCGAACGGGGCACAGAACGAATTGATAATACCCTGATAGCAGTTATTTCCTTTTTTGCACTCTCCTCAATCACCTTTTTTCTCAAATCTCCTCCTGCGGGATCACAATAGTACTTTTTCGTTAGATTTTATTATCTACTCGAGTCTTTCTTTTAGTCTAACTTATTTTCTTACCATTACCTAATGAACTTTCTCCGGCAAAGCTTGGTCTACTTGCGAGGCGCCCACCTCCACCCCTTCCCCCCCACAGAACGAATGCAAAAGATATCGTCGATAGATTTTAATTAGTGCAAATGTTTGTAAAACAAAAGCCAACTTACCTATTTATTCAATTTACCAAAGGAAAGGAAAAGCACGCGAAAACGGCGTAAGGATATGTAAGACGAAGCGTGTGTGCGAGTGTGGCCGCTTCGGTATGATGCCATCGAGGATGTGATTAGGAGTTGCTTAGGAAGAAGACAAGAGTATTAAGAGCAAAATCTTGCAATAAGCGGCACCGGATGCACCGAAAAGTGCAGCACACTCTACTACTACCTGTTGTACGTTGCTAGTGAATGACGAGTCTTCGAATAATAATAAATTTTAGCGCGATAACGTTCGGCTCCTGAACGCTTCACTCTGTAGCTTGCTTTATTGTAGATCGTACGCAACATTGAGGATTTGGTAAACTAACAGACAATTTTGGCTGGCTTACTTCTTAACTTTCTTCGGTTTTGCCAGCTCCAGAATGCGTTCGCTCGCCTTCGCTCGTAACGCGTTCGGTTCCACGGTGAACGGATTGTCACGGTATTCGTTGTTCACGTTGGTATACCGCTTCGCTACGGCCAGCTCGGCGACCCGACTGGATGCCTGCGCTTTAAGTGCACGCTCCGGCACGCCTGTTTCCTCCACGATCGGTCCCTTCGCTCGCCGGCGACGTGCAATCGGTTCGGCCAGCTTCACCACGTGATCGGTCGGGGTTGCTTTCATCGCAGCAGGCGAAGCCGCCGGCACTTTCTGTTCCTTTCCGAGTCCGAACTTCGACCGCGTGGATCTCGGTGCGGCAAGGCTTTCGATGCGGTTCAACAGAGCCGCCAGGGGTTTGCGGTCACGCTTTGGCTGCTCCGTTGCCGGCGGTTGTTTCGGCTGCGCATTCCGGGTGAGCCAATCGCGATGTTTCTGCCACTCGGCCGGTGACATACCCTTCAGGTCGCTCGCGTCGGGTAGCTGCACGTTCGCCAACCGGCTGTACACGGTGAAGATACTTTTTTTGATGCGCTTCTCGAGTTGCTCCTGGCGGTTGCGTGCGATGAACCGTCGGTACTCTTCCTGCGCGGCCACCAACTTGCGTACGTGCGGCTCGGCCAGCTGCTGGAGGCGCTTGGACGCGAACGGTTCGTTGTACGGGCGGCATACTTCCGTGCCCGTGGCAAATCGCTGCACCGGCTGGGGTTGGTATTTGCGGTTTAGTTTGCGTGGTTTGGCCAGGTACTGAATTCTTCGAGACGTTCTATAGCGCTTCAGCTTACGCTTTTGCTTTCCAGCAGCGTCCATTTCCCCTTCCAGCTGTTTACCGACCACGCAGTGGCATGGTGTGTATAGCACCGTATTTCTGTAAGGAATAATTGCCATTGTGTAATGGAATTCTTTAATTTTTGTGCGCTACTTTCAAGGGCCGCTAGCTTCGTTCGCTCGAGTCTTGATTCATCAAACTGAAATTTAATGGCAAAGCGCACAATGTTTACTATGATCAAAGGAATTTCATAATCAGACTGTTGATACAACAAAACAGTCCACTATGCTTAGCAACGGTTTGTGTACTTACAAAACGATAAAAATGACCGAATTCTTTTTGACCGAGTTTTGAGCACTTTGGGATCAAAACAAACGAATTTATTTTTACTATACATTAGTTAACAGACAAAGGATACGGTAAAATATCGTGGAATAGCTATGCGATTTTCCCACGTGTCGCAGAAACTGATTTTATCTTATCGTCAACGATTTCCAATGAATGCGACCCCACTAGCTACCCCTAGGGTAAGATATTTGTCACTCTCTTTGTTTAAAAGTTCCGTTTTATTGTTAACGGCTATAAGATCAACGATATATATTCTTTATTCCATAAAATCATAAAACAAAAGTTCGTTCATGTGAGGTAAATAATAAAATTTATTTAAAAATGCGAACAGAAAGATAACAGAAATGAAAACTAACAAAAACTGTGCTACAAAATATCATTTGTTTAACACTAAACAGGAGACCGACGACATGGAATCGGAGTCGAGCACCGGACGCTAAATATTAACACGATTAGTGATCCAGAAAATTGGAACACACAAGAGTTACGGTAAAACCAACGCTTTCTTTTCTTACGTACTTAAGGCTAAAGGTCCATTCGGTGAAGGAGTTGTTGTTTGTGGTGACTTTTGATGCTGCGGATGATACACGAAACAGCTCGCCGAAACTGATTGTCTTTACTTGCTCGGGTAGAACTTCTTGGTCGAATCCTTGCCCATGTCGACCAACGTTTGTGCCGGCACGAACGGCGCACCGTACAGGTCGGCGTACGAGCGCATCTTGTCGACGAGCTTGCCGGCTCCGTACTGGTCCACCCAGCGGAACGGTCCGCCGGTGAATGGTGGGAAGCCGAGGCCGAATACTGCACCAACGTCGCCCTCTAGCGGGCTGTCGAGGATTTTCTCCTCCAGGCAGAGCACGGCCTCATTGACGAATCGCGAGACCATGCGCAGCTGCATGTCCTCCACGCTGTTGGCGCCGCGCGACTGTAGGGCGTACTTTTGCTTCAGGATGGCCAGCGCATCCTGGTTCACTTCACGGTTCTTGCTGCGACCGCCAGAGTACACGAACACACCCTTGCCCGACTTGCGGCCCATAAAGCCGGCCTTCACGAGATCCTCCATGACGCCCAGGTTGCCACCGGAGAACCGGTCGCCGAACGCCTTGGCCAGATCGACGGCAATGTGAGCACCGACATCGATACCGACCTCATCGGCGAGCGTTGCCGCACCGACCGGGAATCCGAACGATTTGGTCATCTTGTCCAGGTCCTTCGGGTCAACGCCTTCCTGCAACAGTCTTTAGTAACGTAATAAAAAAAGGTGAATGAGTTTGGTTTACTCGTTTGAACCATTGAATGTGTCTCGTACGCTTTACCTGATTGCTTCCGACAGCATCGTCGACAGGATGCGGGTCGTGTAGAAGCCGGGCCCATCGCCAACGGTGATCACAACCTTGCCCTGACGCAAGCCAACCTCAACGGCGGCCGCGGCCGTCTCCTTGGAAGTGCCCGGATGCGTGATAATCTCCAGCAGCTGCATCTTGTCGACGGGCGAAAAGTAATGCATACCGACCACATTCTCTGGCCGCGAGCTGCCGGCAGCAATCTTCGTGATCGGAATGGCGGACGTGTTGGTGGCGATAATGCAGTGCTTCGGTACAACCTGCTCCAGCTCCTTGATGACACGGTGCTTGATGTCAATGTTCTCGAACACGGCTTCGATCACGATGTCCGCCTGGCGGAATGGCTCGTAGCTGAGCGTGGAAGTGAGGTTGGACAGAATCTGATCACGCTCGATGCCGCTGATACGCTTGCGCTTGATCGCGTTCTGCAGACCACCCTGCACCTGCCCGATACCCCGGCCGAGACCGGCCTCGGTCGTATCTTTCATCACCACCTGGTATCCCTTATCGATGCTGACCTGAACGATGCCGGCACCCATGAGGCCCGCTCCTAGGACACCGATCTAAACGCAACGAACGAAGAAAGAAGCGTGAACCAAGTGAACCTGATGAAATCAATCGGCCAAATTAACCGTGCCGGAGCTAGTACACTTACTGTCTTCGGTGGATTAGCTGGCTTTCCGAAACGGTTCTTTTTGCACTCGGTCTGCCCACGGAACAGACCAATCAGACCCTTCGATTGAGGTGTTTGGGACAGCTCGCCGAAACCCTTGCGTTCGGCCTCGTATCCGGCCTCCTGCCCTTTGTCTACACCGACTCGGATCACTTCCAGGATCTAGAGAGAAGATGAGAACATTTTAAAAATAATATTGAGTACCATTATTCAACACACCAGCGATTGTAAATTTGTGTTAAAAAGCATACAAAATATTGTAGCATGTTATAATAATCATGATTGCGTTATTAAATCAACTGGTACTGTTGCAATATCATGTACTGCAGTTGGAATAAATACTGCTACTGTCATGATATCATCTGAAAATTCCTGTATCAGTAAATTGCAGGTTTAACACAAGTGTTTAATTTAGCAATATTGTGGCAAAGGTGAAATCATCAATGTAAACAAAAACTCGCATCGATGGTAGTAGAATGCCAGATTAATTTACGCATGTTATTCAAATTGTAACGACATAGAAAGTTGTCCAAACAATTGGTTTGTAGTTATGCGCTTGTTTAAATTATCAGTAAACACAAGTGTTTAATTTAGCAATATTGTGGCAAAGGTGAAATCATCAATGTAAACAAAAACTCACATCGATGGTAGTTGAATGCCAGATTAATTTACGCATGTTATTCAAATTGCAACGACATAGAAAGTTGTCCAAACAATTGGTTTGTAGTTATGCGCTTGTTTAAATTATCAGTAAACACAAGTGTTTAATTTAGCAATATTGTGGCAAAGGTGAAATCATCAATGTAAACAAAAACTCGCATCGATGGTAGTAGAATGCCAGATTAATTTACGCATGTTATTCAAATTGCAACGACATAGAAAGTTGTCCAAACAATTGGTTTGTAGTTATGCGCTTGTTTAAATTATCAGTAAATTACAGGTTTAACACAAGTGTTTAATTTAGTAATATTGTGGCATAGGTGAAAACATCAATCCAAACAAAAACTTGCATTGATGGTAGAATAATGCCAGATTAATTTACGCATGTTATTCAAACTGCAACGACATAGAAAGTTGTCCAAACAATTGGTTTGTAGTTATGCGCTTGTTTAAATTATCAGTAAACACAAGTGTTTAATTTAGTAATATTGTGGCATAGGTGAAAACATCAATCCAAACAAAAACTTGCATCGATGGTAGAATAATGCCAAATTGATTTACGCATTTTATTCAAATTGTAACGACATAGAAAGTTGTCCAAACAATTGGTTTGTAGTTATGCGCTTGTTTAAATTATCAGTAAATTTCACGTTGAACACAAGTGTTTAATTGAGTAATATTGTGGCATAGGTGAAAACATCAATCCAAACAAAACTTGCATTGATGGTAGAATAATGCCAGATTAATTTACGCATGTTATTCAAATTGTAACGACATAGAAAGTTGTCCAAACAATTGGTTTGTAGTTATGCGCTTGTTTAAATTATCACTAAACACAAGTGTTTCATTTAGTAATATTGTGGCATAGGTGAAAACATCAATCCAAACAAAAACTTGCATCGATGGTAGAATAATGCCAGATTTATTTACGCATGTTATTCAAATTGTAACGACATAGAAAGTTGTCCAAACAATTGGTTTGTAGTTATGCGCTTGTTTAAATTATCAGTAAACACAAGTGTTTAATTTAGTAATATTGTGGCATAGGTGAAAACATCAATCCAAACAAAAACTTGCATCGATGGTAGAATAATGCCAAATTGATTTACGCATTTTATTCAAATTGTAACGACATGGAAAGTTGTCCAAACAATTGGTTTGTAGTTATGCGCTTGTTTAAATTATCAGTAAACACAAGTGTTTAATTTAGCAATATTGTGGCAAAGGTGAAATCATCAATGTAAACAAAAACTCACATCGATGGTAGTTGAATGCCAGATTAATTTACGCATGTTATTCAAATTGCAACGACATAGAAAGTTGTCCAAACAATTGGTTTGTAGTTATGCGCTTGTTTAAATTATCAGTAAACACAAGTGTTTAATTTAGCAATATTGTGGCAAAGGTGAAATCATCAATGTAAACAAAAACTCGCATCGATGGTAGTAGAATGCCAGATTAATTTACGCATGTTATTCAAATTGCAACGACATAGAAAGTTGTCCAAACAATTGGTTTGTAGTTATGCGCTTGTTTAAATTATCAGTCAAATGCAGGTTTAATACAAGTGTTTAATTGAGTAATATTGTGGCATAGGTGAAAACATCAATCCAAACAAAAACTTGCATTGATGGTAGAATAATGCCAGATTAATTTACGCATGTTATTCAAATTGTAACGACATAGAAAGTTGTAGAAACAATTGGTTTGTAGTTATGCGCTTGTTTAAATTATCAGTAAACACAAGTGTTTAATTTAGCAATATTGTGGCAAAGGTGAAATCATCAATGTAAACAAAAACTCGCATCGATGGTAGTAGAATGCCAGATTAATTTACGCATGTTATTCAAATTGCAACGACATAGAAAGTTGTCCAAACAATTGGTTTGTAGTTATGCGCTTGTTTAAATTATCAGTAAACACAAGTGTTTAATTTAGCAATATTGTGGCAAAGGTGAAATCATCAATGTAAACAAAAACTCACATCGATGGTAGTAGAATGCCAGATTAATTTACGCATGTTATTCAAATTGCAACGACATAGAAAGTTGTCCAAACAATTGGTTTGTAGTTATGCGCTTGTTTAAATTATCAGTAAATTACAGGTTTAACACAAGTGTTTAATTGAGTAATATTGTGGCATAGGTGAAAACATCAATCCAAACAAAACTTGCATTGATGGTAGAATAATGCCAGATTAATTTACGCATGTTATTCAAATTGCAACGACATTGAAAGTTGTCCAAACAATTGGTTTGTAGTTATGCGCTTGTTTAAATTATCAGTCAAATGCAGGTTTAATACAAGTGTTTAATTTAGTAATATTGTGGCATAGGTGAAAACATCAATCCAAACAAAAACTTGCATTGATGGTAGAATAATGCCAGATTAATTTACGCATGTTATTCAAATTGCAACGACATAGAAAGTTGTCCAAACAATTGGTTTGTAGTTATGCGCTTGTTTAAACGATCAGTAAAATGCAGCATTAATATAAGTGTTTAATTTAGTAATATTGTGGCATAGGTGAAAACATCAATCCAAACAAAAACTTGCATCGATGGTAGAATAATGCCAGATTAATTTACGCATGTTATTCAAATTGCAACGACATAGAAAGTTGTCCAAACAATTGGTTTGTAGTTATGCGCTTGTTTAAACGATCAGTAAAATGCAGCATTAATATAAGTGTTTAATTGAGTAATATTGTGGCATAGGTGAAAACATCAATCCAAACAAAACTTGCATTGATGGTAGAATAATGCCAGATTAATTTACGCATGTTATTCAAATTGCAACGACATTGAAAGTTGTCCAAACAATTGGTTTGTAGTTATGCGCTTGTTTAAATTATCAGTCAAATGCAGGTTTAATACAAGTGTTTAATTTAGTAATATTGTGGCATAGGTGAAAACATCAATCCAAACAAAAACTTGCATTGATGGTAGAATAATGCCAGATTAATTTACGCATGTTATTCAAATTGCAACGACATAGAAAGTTGTCCAAACAATTGGTTTGTAGTTATGCGCTTGTTTAAACGATCAGTAAAATGCAGCATTAATATAAGTGTTTAATTTAGTAATATTGTGGCATAGGTGAAAACATCAATCCAAACAAAAATTTGCATCGATGGTAGAATAATGCCAGATTAATTTACGCATGTTATTCAAATTGCAACGACATAGAAAGTTGTCCAAACAATTGGTTTGTAGTTATGCGCTTGTTTAAATTATCAGTAAATTACAGGTTTAACACAAGTGTTTAATTTAGCAATATTGTGGCATGGGTGAAAACATCAATCCAAACAAAAACTTGGATCGATAGTATAATAATGCCAGATTAATTTAATATTAAAAATCGAACGGTATAAAATGACTTATCAACTCACCTTCAGCGGTGCAGGGTAGAGGCCACCGGATAGCTTCATTACCTGCTCCCGGGCCTTCTCGAACACCTTGTTCTTCACCCACTCGATGCCGAACGCAAAATCGGTCACCTTAGCCACGATGCCAGTCTTCTGTCGGTTCACCTTCAGCTTTTCCGAGGCCAAATCCTTCGCCACTTGAATCGCAACATTCTCCAGATACTCGAGCGTGTTCTGCTCGGCAGGCTTCAAACCGGGCCCGAGCGGATTCACCAGCAGATCGACGATACCCAGTTTCTTTGCCTTATCTGCCTTCACCGACTTGCCAGTGAGAGCAAGATCGAGCGCCGTCGGGATTGAGGTGAGTTTCGGGAGTCGCTGGGTACCACCGGCACCTGGGAGGAGCCCAAGCATTACCTCCGGCAATCCGAGGACCGTTTTCTTATCCTTCAGAGCTACTCGATAGTGGCAGGCGAGGGCCAGCTCGAGTCCTCCGCCGAGGCAAACACCGTTGATGGCGGCCACCACCGGTTTGCGTGATTTTTCCAGCTTGCTGAACTGTATCTGCCCTTCGTGAGACACCTTCGTGGCTGCCTCTACCGTTTTGCATTGCTCGAGCATGGTAATGTCGGCACCGGCAACGAAGCAGCCTGGTTTACCGGAGATCAATACGGCCGAGTTGACGGACGGATTCGTTTCGACCTCCCGCAGCACGGCATCGAACTCGGACTGTACCTCGGCGTTCAGGGAGTTTACTTTTACGCCGGGCGAATCCAGTGTGATTACCATGACATTGTCGACGATGCGTGTTTTCACGTGCTTGCCAGCCGGGGCAGCTGTGGCTAGGTATCGGGTTTGCATCTGCGATTGAAGTGCTGTAAAGAGAAGATAACATGTTGTTCCGTGTTATTATTGATTACACGATTAATCGATCCACAGGCTGCCGGAAGATCCTACTTCTAAGGTGGGTTCCCGGCCATCGGTATCAGCAGGAAGAAAATGATAGTATGTAGGATTATTATGAATTGAAGCTGATTTCATAACGATGTCTGTTCATCGAGTCAAAACTTATCAGCTGAAAAGAAGAGTTCGCTCGTGGTACACCGGGTGGACGTAACGAAAATTCCATCCCAACGTCAGCAACCGGTGTCCGTGAGCTGGTATGTGTGCGCGGGCGAACTAGCGAGTCATGTTTATATGCTTCTTGCACCCGGCAATCACCTCCTTCCGCTCCGCGTAACATCTTCTACAGCACCATCGTCGCCAGTACAAAGTCCAACCTGACAATCCGTCGCGATTAGCGTGAATCTCGTGTCGAGATAAAATGGACCGACGCGGATTCAGTCTGTGCAACATTTCGGTTTTAGTCGGATGAGAAATAAAGTAATCCTTACCCTTCAGCCGCAACGCCCGTCCAAAGGTCACATTTCGTTGCACTGCCGCACCGATCAGTCGTACACTGGCCATCTTTCTTTTCTTTTACCTTGCTTTCTCCGATTTCGTTTCAATCGCCTTTTGCACCAAGATGAAAGTTAAATGACGATTAGTTAGAAATCAGTGGAGCATGCAGCAAAACGATGATTCTTCGATGAAGAAATCCGACACTCACTTGAAAAAGAAATGCAATAAGTAACTTAAATAAGAAAGACACACGGGATCCGGTACTTTCGCAGCTACCTGCGGCAAGTTAACTTCACGACTGCCTGTTGGACGACTGAGAATGGCTTCAACCAAGGTTACCAGAACGACGAACATATGCCTCTGACAGCTGTCAACATATTGCTTCGTACCAGTAACCTTGACCCAGTTCAATTTTGGTGAACCAAGTTTACCAAAAATAAAAAGATGATTTTTGTTCTAATAACGATTTTTTTAGTTTCATTTAGTTTTGTAATGTTAGATCTTTTTGATAAACTTATGTAGAATGACAGTGTAGTGAATGCGTTGAAAGTGTAATCAGAAATTTAGGGTTATCATAAAACTTTTGTGGTAAGAAATTACAATTTTGTGTTGCTCGTCCACAAATGGTTGTCCTTCAAAGTAGTAAACAAAATGATGGTACATTAACTAGAACAAAATAAGATTTGAAACTAGACAAATCTAGTTTGCAGTTCTTTTGCTCATTAGTAAAGAAGACTTCATTTATCTTCGATGTTGTTTTCCAGCTGCACTTCGCCCACAAAGTTTCTAAATTTTATCTTTGGAAGCCTCTGCTCTGTGCCTCCAAGTAATAGGAATGGTTAGAGAATGCATGAGGTAAGACATAGCTTATTTTCTAGCGATCGTTTGCATTACAAATGTATCACTATTACCAGTAGTTTCCAAATGCCCAATGAGGCTGATAATGAAGGAAGATGAGGAAAACCTGTCTGCAGGAATAAAGCTGGCGAAGAATCGAAAGAGTTACGACTGGTGCAGAAGGAAAGAGGCGAAGATAACCAAGTTTTTTGGGTAAGAACGTGTTTTTATTAGTGTTGTGCTTAATGAATCTTTTGGCGAGATTCATTCATATGAATCTTTTACCTAAGATTCATTCAGATGGATTCATGAATCTTTGCGGATTCGAATATTCAAAGCTTAATGAATTTTTCGAAACCTTAATGAATCTTCATGAATCTTTCATGGTTCTGTCATGAATCTCCCCGATTCTGTCATAGGCGTGGACAATGAGACCAAAAAAAAAAAAAAAAAAAAAAGGTGGTCCCTCAACCGACTTTTGGTTGGTGACTTTACATCATTTGGTGTGTCTTTGGGATTCATGAATCTCGCGGCGAAAGATTCATGAATCCCTTATAAGGCAGAGATTCATTCAGATTCATGAATCTGAATCCGATTTACACAACTCTAGTTTTTATTAAAAAATAACGTAATTGAGTTGAGTAGTAAACCATTTTAATGAGATCAAATACTTCAAAAGTATTCCGGTCTCCGTAATAAGCACGAATTCAAAATATTGTCGAGTAAATCAAAACTCGTTTGTCACTCGATTACAATGACGATTAACAACACAATTAAACCATAATTAGATCAAAGGTTATTTTCGCTTGTGTGTTTGAGAAACGAACCAAAACCGCCCTCCGCTAAAGCTTCTTGTCGGAATTCGTCATAACGGTGACGTCCGGCAGAAAGCAGGATTACACAGATCGACCTGAAAGTAGCGCAAAGTAAATACAAATATTTGCGCAACAAATTCAAATCGATGCACAGTGAGCAGGCTGAACAAACAGTACGAAACTCCCACCCCGCTGCGTTTTTCGAATGTTCTCGGCATCGCTTTTTAGGCGGAGGTCCTTTCGCGTAATGGGAAAATTGTAGTGCCATCGTTTCCTGCGGCGGCCCGCCGACACGCTCCCGGAAACGCTGGGAATCTAAAACAATCGTGCCGAGCAAAGGGGACGGATTCTGGCTTCGGATCATCGGGCATCAATCGAGAAATACGACACCTAATCAAGTGATGCCGAGCAATGGGGAGGACGAGATAACTCGAAGCTACGAGTATATTTTTATGTTGCGGTAGGAGTGCGTTGGCGGAAGTGCCAATGATTACTGCTTCCTCTGTCGTTGCACACCTCAACACCCTCAAGTACCGACCGGAGGTCTCATTTGTTTCCCTTTTCCGCCCGGGAAAGAAGTGGCGATCCGATTTCATTATATCTGAATTAATATTGATCTAATAGATTATCGGTGGTACGTTGAATACCCACCGGCGAAGGGGAAACACCATCTTTGGCACTTGGACGGTGTGGCATCCGATACTTGTGTAACCGAATGTACGCAAACAAACCGGGAACCTTGCCGATACGCGGGACACTGTTGAAGGGATGCGCCTGATCTGTTCCCGTTTCCCTAGTAGCATTCGGGTTCGTCCTTTGCAGTTGCCGGATCTTCGAACACAAAGACATAGGCATCAGAGCCGGTTGATTCCTTCCTTTTCCGGGTGGCGTTTGATGTTACCATTATGCGCTGTCTCGTGTCCCTTGGTAACGACCCGTTGCTCGGAAAGGGAGTGAACCCATCATCATCATCGCACGACGATCCGTTGTTTGCTATTATTTGTACCTACCTTATTTTTGACTGTTGTCTGTTGTCGTCCTCGTATACACAAACACACCTTTTCTTGCACGGTTCCTGACCACATTCGTTCGATGTGCCTACCGGGAAAGGGGATTTGATTGAGCGATGTCGGTAGTGGGACACGATCGGAAACACAAGACAAGGATGCGCTTGAACGAACAAACGGATCCGTTCAGCTGTCGCGACAACGGAGGGACAGAACGAACGGGTGCGAAATGGTGTCCGGAGGCAAGGATAAGGATGAGGAAAATCCTGACTGTTTAAGCACCGGTAAATGGAAGGATAATTACATTATGTTGTGGTAAAGGCATTGCCCTTATCCTTTTGTTTTACCATACGGAGGTTAAGAATGTTATATTGTAATGTTCTGAATGTAATGTTGTATCGTGTTAAGGTTGTATTCGGCATTAAAAACATGCGTAAATTTGTGAATGAATGCCTTAAAACTACTTATAATGAGGCTATATATTTTTTCCTTTATAAAGTTATCCAACATATTGGTTTGAATGTAAATTTTTCGATTTTAACTTTTCTTAATTTCGATTAAATTCGATTTTTCGATTTTAAATTTAATTTATTTATCATTAAATTTATGGAAACACTCATGACTAATGATGATTGTTATTATTTAAATGAAACTATGCAGGTTTTGTTCTTGTTTGTGATTAGTGAATCTAACATCAAGGGTTACTTCCTGTGGATTACTTGAAAGAATTGTCATAAACGTTGTTATCTGAAAAAAAATCGAGACGCAAGCAGTAATTACTTTTTTCATTTTTTTTTTTAAATTTTGATACCTTAGAAAAGTTTAAGTTTACCCACCGACTTTACTGTTAATTTTCGGTCAAAAAATATATTCGCCAAAATAAATGCAGAAAAAAAATCTTTGTGTGTCGCACGTGCAGAAAAACCAATCGATAAACATGAATTGAGTGCATATCCGTCCACGTGGCCGTTAAGTCTTTTATCCTATCGAATCTTTGTAAACTATTAATTCAAACCATACATTGGTCTGTTTTAAAATCCTCTTTTTACTTTGCCCAGTACAGTCTCTAAATGTAGGGTATGTGCCTCATCGCCTTATCGGCTTGTCGAAGTGTCAATTTTCTGACGAAAAACACACGCCAGTGGCTTAATTTTCATAATGCTGACCGTGACACGAACGCACCCTACAAGCACTTGAGGTTTTGCGCTTAATCTCGTTACGGGTCGCGCCCAAAGGTCGTCCAGATTTTCGGTGCTGTCGTAGGAAATATCAATTTAACGGTTTGTCACGAATGGCAGGAGCGCATCGCGAATTTGCGACACAATCGATGCCTCTTGTTTGGTGCCCTGGTACGGATTTGTATTGCGCTTCGTTTTTCCCATAACCCTTTGCCCGGACGATTTCGTCCCTTCGGATTTTTCAGGCGGGCCCTTTCGGTGCCCGGCAGGGGTTGATTGAATTAACACCTCGTCAAACGCGCAAGTCCACGACCAAGAAGGGTGCTGATTTTTCCAAGCCGCCGAAAAGCCTGCGCCGGGTGTTCCGCTAGGAAGGAAGGTTTCTTCTGTGTACTGTCGTTCACAATATTGTTACCCTGTTTTGTTCAATGGGTGCCGGGACGAAGAAAAACTGAGTGGAGAACGGAGGCCTGAATGAAAAAGTGGGCCAAACTACCTCTTCCTGATCAACAATTTGCAACAACTCCCCGTTGTAAAACGAATGAAGCCGATGAAGAATCGCGATAATGACGGGTTCATTTACTGCATTTAAGTTTTCCTGCACCTTAAACTAGATCTATCTCATCGCGGGACTTAGTTGGAAATGTTGTCAAGAAGAAGAAGTAAAGTACAGGTAGTGACAATTTTATCCCTTTTACTACAGCTTTTGATTAATTGAATGTAAATTTGGTATAGGATAATTAAAAAAAATTCAAGAAAAGAAAATTGAGTTAAACGTAAAATGTAGCTATAAATAATACATTCTTAAACTACATCTCTTATTTTTGAATTTGTAACGATAATCTTCAGAAACCGACTGTATTACGGACGCCGGAAGATGAACACTCAAGATATCCTTTAAGTTTACTTGTTTTTTTTCTTCTGCCAATACCCTTTCCTTTCATCGCTCCGTTGAAGGCACTTTCGCACCCGAAAAACAAGCGATATGCACGGACGAAAATTACACGGTAGCGACTTTTATAGCGTTTTATCTTGATTGATTTCAATCCGCAATCAGCGGCCGATAGGGAAGCGGGGAAAGAATCCGATCGTAATTGTACGGCCAGGAGCGATACCGGGGACACCGTGAGGCGCTTTTGACAGTTCTCACACCAAGGTCCCCTTGTGTATCTTTGACGTTCTTTTTATTATAGTTTTTTTGTAAAGTGAAGAAGTTTTTTCCCGTTTTGATTCTTTTAGCAAACTTACTTTTCCCGATGACGGCGTCGACGGCGTTTACATGTTTTCTATTGTGTTTGAAAATGCTCCCTGAAGCAATGAACTGTACAAAGGGGCGCACGTAAACGTACTCCTGCTGTCGTCTTAGCAAACATCTTTTCAACGATCGTGCTGTAAGCGATTAACGAAAGATAACACTAACCCAGCTGGGCGATCTTGAGGCATACGTACGTAAAAGATTTGGAATAAATATATAGGCACGGTTGTGTGCATTTTTCAATGGTAAATTGATTAGAAAAGCACTGATTGAAGGAAAGATATGCCATGTAAAAATGTTTGAAAGTAGCTGATCAAAATTTTCAATTTAATTTCTGCCTTTTCCTGATTATGTTATTACATTTTCGGCTCAACAACATTATGTACATAAACAGGAGAATTGGTTAAGGCTAACGTACGTCATCTTTTTTTCATGTCGTTCGTCAAACAGTTTCTTTTTCGAAAATTATCAACCGAAATGACTGTTTCCTGATTAACGGCCGTTCCTTTCGTCGGTTCACGGCAGGGCCGGTCGGAAGGGTTCGCTTTGATCGGTAATCACACGCACGGATGGGAAGAAAAGTGCTACCGACTTGTTTCATCATCCCTTCGACACTCCCTCGGCAGTCGGTGGCCTTCTTGCACGAGGACATTCGATGAAATGAGCTGATGAAATGAGTCCTTTCAACAGGCACTCGTTAACACTCCACAACAAGACGTTTTGCGGGTTTCGTCTCTACTTTTCTCACATGAAGGTGAAACGTGAACAGAATTTAGTAGAGTTCACAGTTCACTGACGGGTGTGTATAAATGTGTGCTTAATTCGTTTGAAAAAAAATTATGAACTGAAAAAAATGCGAGAAGTTAGTTGAAACCATTCGTTGCACTTGTTGATACTGTTAAAATGATACATTTCATCTTTACTTAAACCTTTTCAGCAAGCCAACCTTGCGGATCATTCGATCTACTACCATTACATGCATCGAGATTCAATCCTGTTGGATATACTCCAGTGGAACCGCTTAAAAATCCAATCAATCATAATTTCCTTAAATTAACCAAAGTAAATACGGAAAAAAGACTCCCACAGATTACACAACGCCGGTCGTGCCGTCCCCATCGATCGGTAGCCCAAAAGGCCAACTGGTAGCCTCCGATGGGTTTCGAGTAGAGATTGCGTTTCTTCTGGGCGCTCCCAGAAGGCCGAAAGGGGAAGTCCGCGGTCACCGTAAAACATGACGTAAATTGAGCATAATTGCACACCATTCGGCGGTGCACTTTCATTAACGATATTGATAATTATCGTACACCGGACTTCGGTGTTCGGCGGCCAATGAGACATTCAGCATCCCTTCCCTCTCCGCAAGATGGGGACGCTGGAAAAAAAAACCCGGCCACCGGCTAGAATCCGTGTGTCGCCTGATCGTCACCGCCGCATGTCGCATCGTTACTGTTGGCGCTCGTTTGGCCTAACAATTGGAGGGCCAATTGCGTGCGTTTTGGTCGATCCTTGCTGCAGGATATATGCGCAAGCAGGAGCACACTAGCGGTGGAAAAGTGGCAGCAAAACGTAAAAACCGACCAGTTCTCGCAGTTTGGAGCACGACCAGTCACGACATGATTGGCAGAAGAGTTTGCTGGCGAACGGCGTTGGAAACGGTGCAAAAACAAACACTCAATTTTCGCCGCACAATTATCCCCTTGTAGCGTGGTCTCGTTTAGGCCTTTCTTTTTTTGGAACTCAAGCATTTTGGATGTTGTTATTTTTGGATAGTATACACTGTAGGAGAATTGACTACAGTGACCGATCGTGAGTTTGCGGAAAATACAAGTTTATCATATAGTTTTTTTAGTATCTAAAATCTAAGACTATTCATCCTGTCTTTCAGATAAAGTAAATTTTTTATCGCTTTGAATCCTGTTTTTATAGCTACTGTATGTCTGTATTACAGCATTGTATTTTTGTTTCGTTATTATTCAAACCTCATCGACAAACGATGGTTACATCTCTTCGATGTATAAATACATTTGTCAGAAATGTTTGCTTTGAATTGTGAGAATTTATTGAACGATGGTACAGGAGGATTTGTAACTGAAGTAATATTCAACTGTTTTTAATATTCAATTGTTTCTTTACAATTAGAATTTCTTAAAAATATATTGCATTCTACTAACACATTAAATCAGGGTTAAGATGAACCATTCATGTCAAGTCGATTAAAATATTTAAAAAAGTTGTAAAATATTATGTTTTATTTTGTACCAAAGTGTATTCCACAAAAAAAAAAGATTAATATCAAAATGCAACCAGTTAGTGGCACTGATTAGTGTCGAACACGTCCCCCCACCCCCAATTGGCACGCCAAGCCGTATACCTTCGCCATTTAGCCGAAGGTAACTTTTCACCGGTATCATGCAAACGAGCCATTTCGAGCCGATTTAAATGCGAGCAATAAGCTTTCCCTTTTTCCCTGGCCCTGCCGGGACCTTTTACTTCGCGGCACGCAACTCCACCATCGCAGCCCGGCCCGATGGCTTCAATCATCTCAAATTATCCCTGAACGGAATGCAGAATGAAGTTATTAAACTGTTGAGGTGCTTTTTTTTTGGCTTCCCCGTTCTCCCTTGGGAGGTTCAGGGAGTTGGTGATTTTTTGTTCGCTAAGAGTTCTTCCGTTGGCTTTATTTATGCAACTCGTTTTATGAACGGTTGATTTTTTTAAAGGAAGTCTGACATAGTCCCCGCTTTTCGATTTCAGGGCAACGTCCGCTTGAGGGAACACGATGATCATAGGGCTGGAATGTGTGTCATTGTGACAACGACCGCCATGGTAGTGTGCAAAAGACCGAAGGCGAGTACTTTTGCAAAGAACAAGGCCGGGTGTGAACTCGATTGGTCCTTGGCATTTGACAGGGATTTGTTTTCCGGTTTACCCCGAGTCGTTGACATCGTACCACATTTGCGAACTCCATGGATGGGAAATAGCTAATAAGCCACATTTCGTCGTTACATTCCCTTAACACTCGATACATTTCGAGAAGTCCTTTCTTGTACGACCATCCGCGTGTCGCACAACCAACACCGGCCGAACGCTGATCCTGATAGTTTGCCCTGCAGCTTAAGGTTGTCGAACAACAGTCATCCATCAAATTCCGGTGACAGTACAATGATTTCTAATTGAACACTTCACCCGCTCTTCAGGCCAGGGTGTAGGTCCGCCTGCAGTGGACTTTCTTTTACAATCGGAAGCTTCTACCCAGGCATGAGCTGAAGAGGATCAGTCGGCGTTTAGCGAGATTCGGTTAGGAAAAAACAGACACGAGCATTGGGCGATTGATGTACGGGCGTGTGCCAACTATGTTTCGGCCACCAACAAAGTTTTGGTAGGCCCTTCAAAAATCACCCATAGTGACGAGGATTCAGGAAGATAAAACGTCCAAAGCAAGAGACAGGAGCAACGGCTAGAAGAAAAAGCATGAATGCAGTACGATGCAGCTTTCTGGTTTAACTGTTGTCTATTCGTTGGTCCTTGGAGAAAGGATCATAACATATGGAAATAGAATTTTTCAAAAGAATCGCAAATAAACGAAAGATTTGATGGAATGTATTATTTTTAATACATACTACATACTAATACAATATTTTTCCTATAACTTGATATCAACAACCGATTAACTTACACGTTCATTAGGCAAAATAGCAGAAAGTTAGAGTGAAGACACTTAGAGACCATAAAGATGATAAAAATAAATACATTCTAATTTCCATATTTAAAGGAACTAAAATCCAATAAAAGGAGAAAAAAAATTACAAACATTTGGTAATGTCTTTGTGTGTGTTGACGATGGGAAACATTCTTTCCATTATGGCAACAAACACTGCTGGTATCACAAAAAAGGAAAAAAAAGGATTTTTCGCCGGACTTCAACAGTTCTCACAGGACGAAATTCTGTTGATGCTGCGGCCAACATTTGGCCCCGTGAAGTTGCCATAGTAGCAACCGGTAAAGCATAACCGTTTTATGATCGCCGGTCGACTAAATGCGGCCCATTGAGGGCCATTGCACCGGAAAGGAAGCTGAAAGCGCTTGGAACGCACAGACGGAGTCAACCGGAACACAATGTTTCACAAACACTCTTCCTTTCGGAGGGTAAAGGAATGGCCTAGGTCACAGAAGGAGCTAGGTTTTTTTTTTTGTTTTTCTCGGGAAGTGGCACATTTTAAGGGTACAAATTATTATCTACCATAAAAATCTCTACCCGCTATTGCGACGTTCTGCACCGTGAGATGTCCTCACCAGCCATTTAATCCCGCCCGAATCGGATGCTGGTGACTTTAGCTTTCCCGAGCCTTTCACAAACATTCGCTGCACTCACGAGCGCGTAAATAATCCGTCCCGGTGTACGTGGCCAATTTCCTTTATTTCTTCCGCGACGGCAGTGTCATGTTCGGTAACCAACGCGACCACAATTCCGGGTTTCTCCGAGTCTCCTGGATCGCCTTGCAAGAACAATAACCTCTCGAAAGTCACCCGCCCTTGGGCACCTGGCATCGCGCACCGGAGGGTCGACCGACGCACACCAGAAAAGAATACAGTAGCAAAACTTGAAGTTTATATGAGCGCCCTTTCTTGGCTGGCGGTTTAGTTTTCCTTAAGGACCCTAGGTTTCTTGTTCGCGTCAGTTCCACCCAATAAAAGAGCAAAACACCCCGAATTATTCTTTCCCATTCTCGAGTTCCTAGCGGGGTTGAAAGCTAGAAGAACGAACGTTCACGAGTGAGACGATCACGGGGGTCCTGAATATATTTCCTCGTTCCTTTTCCCTTCCAATAAGATGGGCTACGGAAACTATAAAGTGAACCGTTTTGCTTAAGACGCTGTTAGCACAAGCGGGTCATTGTTGCGCGAAGGGCTCTTGGAGTTTTATTGCGATCGTATCGTACACATTACACGGTGCGTTGGAACGATGTGTGTGCCAAATCGGTGCGGCCTCAACAAAACCCCGGACCCGGGTGGCAAATCAAACCGGGCGTCCAGTGGAAGGAAATAATTGAAAGTTTTTGATCGGGGATTTTCTTTTTTCCACGCAAACGCTTGAAATCGATAGCGCCGCTCGATTCGGCTTCGGGTTTACATTTCGGACTTCTTTTCACCATGGCTGAAGCGAAGGGAGACGACGGCAGCGTCTCAAGAAGGTGCTGTAGAGTGTTTCAATGCTTTTCACAACCGTGTAATGCGGATGAATGCATCAATAACGGAAGAAGACATATTTTCCACTCATGCCTCCTTAGGTTGATGATGCTAGCGAACGATAAAAGGATTATTGTAAATTTTGGAGTGTTTTATAATTTTGAATGAGCTTTATAACATGTGATTATGAATTGCTTGTTACCGGAATTAGCATTATGATCGTGTCATTCAAATTCCATGTCATATTTGCCTCTTTTTTATGAAATTTTGAGTAGTTTTACTAAATGATGAATGTCCCTCGATGACGTGGGTTCGAATCAGTTCGAATCCTTCTCTGTACGAGGATGAACTCAGAGGAAAACGTTACGTAAACCCTTTATGAGTATGGTAGTGAGCCAAAAAAGTATAATAAAACGGGAAAGATTACTTTAAAATATTGAAATAAAAGAACTATCACAAAAACCAACTTTTAAAAGTTTAAAAGATAAAAAAAGTCATCAAACATTTAAAAAAAACTTAGAGAAATGTCTTTTAACCCTATTTATCTCATACATGAAACATTTTTATATTAAAAAATTTATGTCGAATTGTTTTTTACATACGAGTTAAGAGTTTTCTTGGTGTGGTTTTTATTTTTCATTGGTGAATTGAAATATTTTGATATGAATTTGATGCTTGTGCTTGCCTTTTCAGAACATTTGGCAAATTTATATAACCTTGCTACAATGCTTCCTTATTGTTTAATATAATCTTAAAATGTTTTTAAGCTATCCACAATTATCAAAAAATTTGAAAATATCATATTTTAATACCGTTTGTTAAACTATTGCATAAAAGGAAAAAGCAAGGAAAATGTGTTGTCGTGTGTGATGCACCCCTAGGAAAACTCTCCACACCCAAAGCCGATATGCCAACTGTCCAACATCGCAAAGCGTCTTTCAGGCCGGCGCAACATTTTTAGCGATTCATTAGCGACCGTTTTGCAATTGAGCAATTATTTCCCATTTCTGTCAGAAAAATGAATTGTTGCTGTTTTCTCTTATTTCTTTTTATCATGTGTGCCTTTGTGTGTGTACGATTTTCGTTCCCTTGATTGGCGGATTTGCACATTCCCTTCGGTACCCTGGACAATGGGAAGGCTGGCCAACAGGCTGTATCTGTAGAAGGGAGCGCTTTCCCGAAGGTCCTTTTTACGCACTTCCAGTAGGGCTCGGCGAGTTTTTGCTAATTTGCATAACACATGTAAACCTCGCATTGACACGGGGATGATATATTTGCTCTTTTAATTATGCACGCACTCCAAACACTTTCCGAGCTGGGCGATTTTTCATCTTTCCTCCCGGGCTAAACCGTTATTAGGCAGCTTTTCTTTTTCGGAAGGCACGCGTTCGATTGTCCGTTCGGTAATCGAATCTCACCCCGGTTCACGAGCGGAGCCACTCGAAGGACACGTTCTGCTCTACTTCATCGGGTTGAAAAGTGCGGAAAATATTCAATACACTCGCAGTGCACACGCTAATGTATGCAAATCACGGTGATTAATGCGACTTTTAAACGTCGCTAAAAGGCGCTCGCAAACACGGCACGTTTCCATCGGATGGTTTCGAGTTCAAATTGGTTGTACAAAAAATAGATTTGTATTCAAATTAGTTTTTTTTTCGTCCTCATCCCTTTTCCGATTTATACACAGACGGGCTCAACACAACATCCAACATAACGGGGATGTTCGATGGGTTTCTGATTTGTGCCAAAAATAGTAAATGAATTGAAACGGTACCCGGAACACGCGCGCTCCGGTTTCGATTACTGTCTACGAGAGCCGGTTTCCGGCCGTATCGGGCCCTCGGAGGGTTTGCTTTTCCACCCTGCGGTCGGTGGCTTTCTCGAGTGTGTCATAATAGAAATATAAATATTGTTTTGATAAATGACATATTTCCAGCCCTTTTGCTTCCATCCGTCACTGGCACTACCCTCATTTTCCATGGATTGCCGCAACCGGGGCCTTGTTGGCGTTCGATTTCAAACGTTTCATTTCCACTCCATGCGCTGGTGACGGGAAAAGTTGGTCGTCAAATGTCCACGAACGAAAAGGAAGCTCAACAGAAGGCTGCCAAAAGGCGTACACAGTGGGCCTAAGGGGGTTTTCATGTGTCTGTTTTTGCACAATTTCGCCCACAGACTTCTCACACCACCACCCCTTCGGCGTGTCTCTCATCGGTCATCACAGACATCACCAACCAGCGACCTTCGGCGTGACCCCTCTCGGGCAAACATCCCACGATTATCAACAGTCCCGGTACAGCAACCGTATCCGTGGTTGCTCAATTTTCCCGGCCCACCCTTTTTTTCTCGTTCGGGTCGGGAAATTCTCCCGCGTGAAAAGCCGGGCACTTCATTTAACGTATGTTAACTGTTCACCGGCAGTACCGGCGAGGTTTCTGGTAGTTGCACTTAATTGCAGGGGCGTACGGATCAAATTAATCAAACTCTTCCAAACCCCTAGCGCCGGAGGGGGACGAAGGACCACAGCCGCGGTGTGAAAGCCGTGGGATTATGGTGAAAGTTGGTGGAAGGTTGGGTAAAGGTTTCCCTCTCTTTTTACCAGATTCCAGTTTGTTGTTTCCTCGCGTCCATTCTGACTGTTCGTTTGTCGGTTGTTTTGGGCTCAAGTTTGTCCTTTTTTTATGTTTGTTGTTTTTTTTTTTCGTCAACATCTCTGGCATCAGTTTTTTTTTTCATTCGTTTGCCACTTTTCACCAGGGGTTCTTTCTTTTACGCTTCCGATCCTGGCGAAAGTGGCGTTAAAATTGCCGTTACGACACGCTCTTTTCGAGTATTGCATAGATTTCCGACGCGCGTGCGTATGTTTTTATGTACTTTTATTGTAGGACGGTGTTACCGTTTTAAATTGGGCCAATAAAAGCTCATTACGAATCATTCATTTTAAAATGTTGCCATTTTACTACTGGTTCCGCTTCTGCAATACGAGGAGGGAACGCTGCAAAAAGGAAAGGTACATCAGCGAGTGGTGGAAGGAGAAAGTGGTGTGGAAAGTTTTGTACCAGTAAAAATCTAATAAAAATAAAAATAAAAAAGATACAGTTTGAATAGGTGGGAAACATGATATTTTGTCAATGTTACGTATGGATTTCAAAATCCAAATGGTGCATCACAATAAGACTACTTTATAATTGAACAACTTTGTATCGATATCGAGTGAAAACACGGTGTTTTAAGTTTCAAATGGTAATAAATAGGTGCAACAGCAGTTTTCGGACAGGAAACGATCTAAAAGTGGGTTTAAAACTGACCCCGTACGAAAAAAAAATTACATACGTAATGACCTTCAGGTAATGTTTGTCTTAGTTTTCAGCTTTATTTACCTTTTCACAAATATAATCGAATCCCAGTGACTAGAACTGTTTTAACAAAACAAACTTTACACAGTAATTAGGCAGTTCGGAAAGCTTACCCTATCTCATCCTACTTCATTTATCTAGTCTCACTCTATGACTCGAGCCTTCTGGTTGCCTTAGAATAAGTAAGAACTAAACAATATCTGCCTATCGCCGTTAGTTGGTGGTGAACAGTATTTATAGGTTAAAAAAATATTTATGTTTACGCAAAACAAAAAAAAAAACTACAATTATCCTACCACAACTACCTTGGTACTTTGATTTGTGTGTTTCTCTCAGTTCCGCGACGCTTAACTCTAGTGTGCTTAACATCTAGCGCAAAATGAATAGATCGGTACATCCTCGAACGGCTTTTTGGGTGGTGTATTGGCCTACCCTGCACTGGTGGTTGTTTTAAAGATCAACAGAGTCTTGAAGATAACGGAAACGAATAACGCATTCAACAGGACCGCGTCCGGCGACGTCGGTCGGCGCTCTAGCTGAGATATTCACACTGCTCGAGTCCATAGTACTGCTGCTGCTGCTGCTGCTGATGATGATGATGAGGGTGATGATTGTGCGTGCCGTCGGGCAAAACAGTTTCGTCGTAGGCCTGCGTCCAGCTACCGACCGCGGGCGCAATTTCGGTCGATTGGAAGAAGCTATTATTCCACCAGTCACCGCCGCTCGTTGACGCACCCTGGATAGGCTGTTGTAGGTCGACGGAGGAAGAAACGGTAGCGCCGCCCGACATGTGGGGAGATGTTGGTACCATTCCGTCGGGGGATGGTACCAGAGATCCGAGCGATTGTGGTAACGCGGAGTTTTCGTAGGTCGCTCCACTGGCGGTGTAGAGGTGCGAGGAGTTTGGCGAGGAGGACGCACTATAGTTTTCGTAGCCCATGCACACCCCGGCCGGAGGGGAACCACCGTACGCATCCAATTGAGCCGGCCCGGGAACGGTGGACCCTGCCGGTGGGGTTGGGGCGACTGTCTTACGCTCATTAGTCGTCGGTGACACGCAACTCGATTGACTAATAAAGAACGAATTAATACCATCGCACGCACGCAGACCGAGCTTGTTCATGTCGAGCTGCGCCAGGGTGTTATTGTTGGAGCCGCTCTGATAATCGACCTGCGGCCCGCCAGCACCGTAGTACGCAATGTCATCGAGCACACTCGAGCAGCCGCTGCTGGTGAGGCTGGCCGTGTCAGTGTCGGTGCTGCTCTCATACTTTACGCAGTCGAAGTACCGTCCCGCGCTAACATCGGCTCCGTAGTAGAGCGTCCCGTTCTGGTGTGGCTGATGGTCTCCTCCGTCCATGTCGAAAATGGAGGTCACCGGAGGACTTCCCAGCGAGTGGTGGTTGTGTTGCTGTTGGTGAGGCTGATACTTGCCACCAACTCCAGCCACCGGTCGCAACGGTTGATCCAGTTGGAAGATCTCTTCCGGGTGGATAAAGTTCGAGTTGTCGTAGAAACAGTTCTGGCTATAGTCCACGTTCTGGGGATACTGGTGGGTTTGGGATTGCTGATGCAACGGTTGCGTGGTCGAGGTTGGTGCTGCTGCATGCTGACCCGAGTTGTACGAACACCCTCCTGGTACGCTGGATCCATTAAGATACTCCATCTGGTAGCCGCCTTCGTCGAAGGAGGAATCTGGCGATTTGCCAATTTCGTTCGATGAGATCGAACTGTAGCTCGTGGTCTTTGTGATGGTGTACATCTGTTTGGTTGACTTCTTTGACTGTTTGATGCCGTTTATCTTTTGAAATAGAAGGAGATATCGAAAAGATTAGCCTAATTTCTTTGAGGTATCATATGGGCCATTTGTTGTTTTAACCTACCTTGTTCATCTTGGACTGTACCGTCCGCAGCACTCGCTCCCGACGTCCAAGTCCCAGTACGCGCCGTGTCTCTCCGGAGGACTTGGCCTCTGGACGCGGATGATCATGTACTCCTTTCGCTTGGAAGAATATCGCGTGTGGTGTGTGTCGCCAGAAGTGTGTAACCGGGTATCCACAGTGTCCCCGGCACGGGAGAATCTCCAGAATTCCTCCAATGCATGTTCTACCGAGTGAGGAAACAAATGCGATTTAGTCCACATGTCTTACGAGTTATTTCGCGGAAACCCTATACTGTTTCTCTCGATTCTTCGATAGAAAAAAAAAACTGTCGTAACCATTATCTTACCTATTGGGGCATGCTTTTCCTTGCTGCTTGCGTCGGGCCTTGTCACAGATCGCCGGCCGTAGGTGAATCTGTCCACCGTTCGGGAGCTTACAGCGTGCGGAACACACCAGAACGCCTAGGCAGCTTTTCTTCAGGATGTTCACGTTGTGATTGTTGGTGTTGCGCATTGCCCAACCGGACGAGTGTCGCTTTGCTTCCTCGCTGGTCGGCCGGTAGATCGCCCGGCAGTGGCCATCACTCCACTCGTTGAACGGCTCATAGTCCGCCTCGGTCACAATCGGTACGCTCGGATCGTTGATGTCCCAGTCGATGTTCGGCAGCTGAGCTCCTCCGACGCCGTTCGAACTGATCACATTCGATTGCCTGTGCGATAAACGAACGATACAGCCACAATCAATCATTAATCAACTTGTGCCTAAAGGCAGGAAATCCTCCTTCGATCACACTTGCACGCTTGAGACACTTATTGCATCCCGAGCAAGAGAAAAACCGAAAACAAACAACAAACAACTTACACAATCACCATTTTGATGACCTCGGCGCTCCAATGATGTCTCTATGTGAAACCCGCTGTTGTCCGTTTCGCAACACTTGGCTCCTGTAGGGGGTTTTCTTTTTTCTAGAAACCGTCGATCTCCGTGGTTTGCGAGCCAAGGGATCAATTGAATTTCGGGCCAATAATTTAATTTCGTTCCATTCGACCGTTCCCGTACATTTGCCGCTGATGGTCACATTGATTAAACGATTCGTTTGCGGACCAAAACACAACACTCAACACAGCGCGCTGTTTATCAATTAAGTTGTTTCCCTTGTTCAGGGCTGCGTCTCGACTAGTAGAAGATCTTTACGATTTTCGTCTTTTTCTGTTTCGATAAGCGCAGGGGCACATTCACGTCATGGTGTTTTTCTATTTGTTCGAAGTTGTCTTCTCATAGTCGTACTAACTGATCTGGTTCGTGGTCTTCAACACTGTTTGATCAATTAATCCGAATTAATCGTAAAACACATATTTGTTTTTCACTTTCAGTTCGATTGCGACGCACAAAGTTCACTGTTTGTATACTTCGGCTGCTGTTGTTCCCTTCCAATGACGAGCTCCCGATGTCCTTCCGGGTCGAGTGCGTAACGTGAACTGATCAGAAAACTCGTCCTCAGCCAGCCACTATGACCCAGTGCTTGTGTCCTGCTACATGTTTCGATACGATCGGTGCTCTTTCCTGCTCATAATTCTCTTGCGTTCTCTCTGCATAAATTCCCTTTCACCAAGGGAGGAAAAAGGTCCTCTCTGCAGCATATCGACAAAACAAAAACCTATTGAAATCGCTCAGCATAAAAATGCACCCCTGAGGGAATATTCTCACCGTCTTTGTTTTCTCCCAAAAGAAACAAGCTGAATAGAGCTCTCTCTTTTGAGCGGCTTTTATGTTCACGTAGCTCCGCCCCCGGACGCATTTCGACGAATGATGATGCTATGCTATGCTTCGGCTGCCAGATCCAATGATTGGATGGTGGGGTTTCCCGGGTGGAAAGCGTCTCGAAGGCGACGGTTGTTGTCGATAAAGACTGGACGGAAAATTATCCGAACCAGCACGATATGTTACGATGGTGTTGCGCACTCTGCCGTATTAATCTTCAGCTCAATGGAGGCAACGTTCCGGTCGGCAAAGAAGCTGCATTATGTGTTAATTATTGATCGACAATTGGGATGTTAGTGGTGGAATGACAAAAGTATCGTAGAAAGCAAGAGGTCATCAACAAAAAGAAAAAAAAAACACCCTTAAGAAAACCCAGCTCAAATCTTCCGCTAGAATAAGTGCGGGTGACCTTTGCAGACGGACGTCGGAGGACCTTTCCCAATCGCCCTCTACAAGACGGAGGTCATGAGGAGACCCTTCCTGCCCTGGGTGACAATTTATGCTACAATCACGGCACTCCACCACAACTATTCCTCGATTGCAACGTTCTTGCATTCGTTGGACAACCAGCAGATTTCACCCGAAGAGCAGAATACATCGCCACATCTATCGTCTAGTGATGGCCAGTCTCCTAAGGCGGCGGTATCGGGGAAATCGGGGTGTTGGGTACCAAATCATATTAAAGCCAATCCATTGCTGTCGGTTGACCAAGAGGCAGATTTCTTTCTAGCCGATCCCTTATGACCGCGACATCTTTTCCTTCCGCTTTTCTTTACGAGATTCGTTCGATCGTTCCGATGATTGAGGGCAAGGTCGGGTCCAAATTGTCGGATAAGCTCTGTGACGTTGATCAATTGCTCTATTACAGTAATTTCCACCATGGCAATCATTGTTTGTTTAGGCGTGAGGATCAATTATTTTATAAATGACTGCTTTTTTATCTAAGATTATCGATTGAACGTTATTTGCTACTAGCTTGATCCAAGCCGCGAGCCAAGATTTTAATATTTATCCTATTGTCATTAGATTTGAGGGCTCATTATTTTACTGTAGATTATTTCAGATTCTATTTAAACACTCAATTTTTATCTCAACGTACTCTGAATTCTTCAAACTTTTTCAACAATAAAGTTACATTTCCAGTGTACACCGTTGGTGTAGCGTTTTTCCCTTTTTAATATAAGATGTATCTTTAAATTTTTCTAAAATTATTTTTACGTTATATAAAGTTTTATCATACAAATAAGTATCGAACACTTTTCCTAGATACTACGTATATAATTGACTGGTTTTATAAAAAAAGACAATCACATTTTTTATTGTTTCTTGTGCAATTTTTCCCAAAGCTTGCCCATAAAACATTGTTATCACACTTCCATTGTTAAAGGGAAACACATTCCCGGATTGGTTTTCCGAAAAAGAAAACCAGTACCGATTGTACGAAAAATACCAGGTGAACCATTCTTCAAGCGATCGATACGGGGAATCCGTATCAAGAACTTCCGATAAAATGTTTGTTTGAATCACCCCAACAAAATTCGCATCCATGCCGGGATGGATGTTCCGATCAATTTCTAAATCCAGCTAATTGCTATCATCTCGGAGCAATCTGCCTTTTCGAAGGCTTCCTGGACCGCACCGTACGCTTCCTTCCAAAATTTTCCGGCCTACAGGAAGCGTCAATAGACTCAACTCCACGGAAAAGTGGCGCAAAAATGTTACCACAAATTCCCAGCCCTTAAATTAAATGTCCATGTTCCCGGCTGCCTTCCAATTGATGCAGGAGGAAAACTGTTTGTTGGTGGGACCTTATCAGCGAGTCGAAATCTGATTTAATGAACAACAATTGCGCGTTCGCTTTTGCTAGCACACAAGCTGACGTTTGCCGGCTTCAAGTGATGCTGATGAACTCTAATGTTTGAAGGGGGAAAATCTCGTTGGAAAGCTGATTTGAGGATTTTATTTTCACATTTCCTGTCCTGTTTCGGAATTCTTTAAAGCAAGTAAAGCTGCCTCTACCTATACATCCGGACATCCTCCGTTCTTTCGGTATTATCCGGAAAGTGTTGAACTTCGACGTCCCACTGTTTGGTAGGCTGCGCTTATCAGTTCCGTTTATCGATGGATGGAAAATATGATTTTTCCGGCGAACCACGGGGAAGCGGTCCTCGTTCTCTCAGTTATTTCGTTTTCCGTTCGAAAAAGCAAAGGGAAAAGTCATTCACACAGTCCGGGGCTAGAGGAAGAATGCATTTGATCGATGCAGTTTTCGGGGTTTCCGATACAAGTTGCCCGTACGCACGGCGGGAATCGATGGGAACAGGACGAAACACAGAGGCTCATCCCTCAAACACGCACGTTTGCCCAGTACCAGGCCTCAATTGGTTGTTTCCTCACTTTTCCGACAGGATTTCCTTGCCCCTCCCGTGCGCCTTCAATGGATGGATAATTTTTATCCGATTAGGAAATCTACTCCATAAAATACAATTAAGTGTGAAGGGCTTTGGTGGCGGGAACGACAATGACGACGCCGATGACGATGACGACGACATGATTTAGAAGTTCTTCAAAATTTATCTAGACACCACAGCTCATCGGTTTTCGGGAACTGTCCTTCCGGCGGAAGGAGCCAGGCTCATTCTGAGGGTTCTGTTTCCTTTTCGGTCAGAAGATAAAAGCTTAATTCCTTCACCCGAGCGCCCCTATCTCGGGGAAAGAGCGAAAGCTTGTTTTTCTTTTGTGCATCCACTTTTCCATCCAAGTCGCGTCGAATGCAGATTAGGAAGGATCCCTTTTGTATCCTTTGAACACTTGTTACCGTGCGTTTGGATGTGTGTTTTTCAATCCACAGGTGTTCGGGGGGTTCCGTGTGAGAATTTTCCGTATTTCCTTACCGTGGACAAAGTGGTTTCAATTTTGACGTGGAAACTAAATCCTTCACAGGGGTCGTTTGTTGTGTCGCGCTGAAAAGGTCTCTGTAATGTAAGAAGAAGCCAAACGAAATAAAACAAATTCGTCCTCTCCCGCCGAAGACCTCCATGCAACATCCGCGCTCGAGTATGCCAATAAAATAATGTTTATGATTGAGTACTGCAGTAATAAACGACCTTCTTTGACGCGCGCGTACTTCGTGCGAGCGGAGGATATTTTAATAACCATTAATTAATGCATCGATGCGGGTACTCTAAAGGAGTTTCCTTCGGCCCACGGTGCGCCCGGGATGGGTGGCTTCCCGTCTGCAGCGCAGGGACGTTGGCAGCGTATCAGGGTGGGCGCCGGTTGGTTGCTGTTTGGTTGCTCGACAATGTCAGGCACTTCCAATTTGTTTACTCACCCTTCTCACTTATCCATTAGCATTTCGGTGCATGAGCTGTGTGCTGAGAATAAGAAACAACTTCTCAAGAAGATTTGAAATACATCTACCAACGTTGTATACTGTTACAGCTTGTGAAGCGCCCTTTTAAGTGAAAATTAAAATGAGATCTTTTCTTAAAGAATTCTTTGTTTTCGTTCTTTTTTTAAAAGAAATCTGATGAAACCTGTTGGTGTTAATTGTTGCATTAGAAATTCTGACTAGTCGTCTAAATACTGATCCCGGGTTTTGCTTTTAAATTTTGTTTTATTCTAGAAGCGTTCGCTACCGATGGAAACATGTTTATTCTTCTACATTGCATCGCATAAAAAATGTGTATTCTTCTCCATTGCAACTTATAGCTGGTCCATTTTCCTTTTAAACAAATCACTAAAATTACTTGGTGTCTTTTCCACCACAACTTGTTTTAAACAGCTGACAAGATATTCTCATACAATATGAGGTGTTATTTCAAGAATGTAATTGCTTATGTCATTTTTACCTATTCCTGCCTACTCTGAGATCAGTTTCGAACTACGCTTCATACTATTTGGAGTTTTCAGCTTTATATTATACAACTGGTTAACCAGTTCAAGGTTTAAAAGAATCTTTATGCTATTGTATGAATTTTGTTATGCTCTTTAATACCTTTAGATTTTCAGGTCCTTAAATCTACTAAAATAAGTTTTGAATGATTAACCGTTTAAATTATTTTGTTATTGTGCAATTTGTGTATTTTCTTATGTTTCTTGAGGATAAGTTGTGTGCCTTTTCATACAAATTTTTTATGATTTTTTGAATAGTTTCGAATAATTTTCGCATTTTGTTCAAGATTGATGATTACTTTTTTACCTGCTTTAGTATATTTTATCTATTTACCGTTAGAAATTGTACGAGTACAAAGCGATCTTTTTTTAATTATCTTACTCTATCGTTGTCACCATATTTTGTATTCATGGCCATGTAGTCTTACCCCATGAGAGAAGCTTAATTCAACGGCCATTTGTGTCACCCGACGAATCAAACATGCTGAAACATTGCATTGTCAGGCAAGTTCACATCGTGCCGGAAACGCATTAACCCGCTCGGGCAGTCGCATTTTCTTCCATCGCGTCCGTGGGAGAACAATTTCCTTTGTGCTGCCTTGAAAACGCAACAAACTGCCAACCGCCGCCAACGGCACACAGGTGTGAGTGTGGGCTCTGTCCGGATGTGTTTCGTCCGCGAGGATCGGTTGGGGCCATTTCCCATCCGTTCGCGGACCGGGTGCGCTCAAACCCGACCCCATTTCCAGGTGTCCAGCCATAAATTGATTGCCTACAGTGAGTGGCTCGCTGGGACACGATTGCGACATAACTGCCGGTTTTCCGCGCCGGTGCGACGTCTTTCTTACTGTGCGCTCGCCAACCAGCATCTTTCGATGGCCGAACCGATAAGATGGGGACGCCTTGGTGGCTCAAGAACGGTTACCTTGTAGTCGGCCGTCCGTTGGAAAGCACCCGTGTCCATTCCGCTCCAAATGTAGTGCCTGCTTCTTTGCGACACTTTTTCTCATTGTGGCTGGGTTCCACGAGAGCCAGGGAAAAGATGGCCGCTCGGTGGTTCGTCTGCCTGCCTGCGGAAGCGTAACGTTCAACGACGTTGGTGTCGGCTCGTCCTGCTCCTAAAGTATGATTAATACTCGCACGTGAACCGTGTCAGTCGGTGTTCACCATGAAGACCAAGAATCTCGAAGCACCAAACCGGCGTAAAAGATCCGCTCCGAAGCCGTGGCGACGAGGCGTGTTAATTCATGATGGCCGCACTCGGGGCCTCCTTTTTTTCCCGACGCCGAACGTCAGCCGTTTGGATGGTAATTTTTCCTCCACTAGCCTGCATAACGCACGACCTCGTGAACGTCCCTTCGCCACAAACTGCCTCCAACTCGGTTTCCCGGCACACTCCGGCTAAATGATTTGATTGTTGGGCGAGTACAGGCGGGCTTCGAGCGTTCGAAACCCCCAAAAGGGATGCCGTTTAGGACGGCATTCTTCTTCAATTAATTTTCATTAAGTACGGACCCTATTTTCATAAACCAAACACGGTACCATGGAACGGAGGGAAAAAGAAACTCTTGCACTCCAACATCCACCGGAGGCTCTCTCAAAGTAGCCTCCTAAATAGGCTAAATTTTCCCGGGGACTTTCCGTCCACGCCGTGGTTTAAATAAACCAATATGTGTGCAAGGAAATTACTTGCCATGCACTCGAGTTTGATTCGCAGCGAACCGATGGGAGTTCGGTTTTCGTGGAGAGGTTGCTTAATTGAACGTAACGTTCCCGGGGAGATTCCGCCGCTTACCATACGCTTTCGATAGGGAAATCGAAACAAAATGGAGACCCAAACTCCGGGGTCAGCGCAGTGGTGAGGGATTTAAATTACAATTGTTGACGTTCAATCAGCACCATCATCAGCGTACTGGGAGCGGGAAGGAGTGAGGAGTTGTGTCGCCTGAATTCAAGTTCAAATCCATGCCAATAGGGCGATGCCTTTGTTAGTCAATTTAATCCGGTAAGGATATGATACCATCATAATTCGGTAGTAAATCACGGCGGTCGGTGAATAATTCATTTCTTCGTACTATATGTTAAATATACAAATGAAAATAAATGAATTTTGTACCGTCGTTTGGTTCAATTCATCGAAAGATGGATGGTGTTTTCACTGATCAAGTTTGTTAAATTATTAATTATTGACAAGTTGCTTCCTTCGCCATTTTGTTTGATGTATTACTAAAACCAAAATAGATTTTAATCCATTTTTATTTTTTCGGAACTGCAAAATGATTGAAAAGAAAAAGAATTGAAAATTAGTGAGACTTAGATTTTGTATTTGGTTTATTTGACTACCCATATTTAAATTATAATTAAATCAGATTTTTTTTGTTTCTAAACTGGTCGTGTTTCTTGATTTCTCCATTTCTCCAAATTATCTCCAAGAATTTAGATCACAGAAATTGGCCTTATGTTAAATTTACAATAAAGTCCTAACTGTCAAAGATTGTAGTTTCAATAGATAAATATTTAAATAGTGTTATTTTTATGAGCGAGATTTATTTAGTTTTCTACTATCGTATAATTTGAGTTGAATTTTATTGACAGCCATTTAAAATTATTTTCGTTCCAAAAAACTCAAAAGGAAAAACTATCATCGCAAAACATCAAAGCATAAAGTTGGTCACAAATTGAAACCAGAAAAATAATCGTTTGAACTAAACGGTACAATTACGAGACGGCAGAAAAAAGAGCATGATCCCATGAACCACTCTGGTGGGCATTTGTTTGCGATAACGTAATCATCGTTTATTTGTACATCTAAATTAATCTCTAATCTTTCGCCGCTCGTCTGCTCGTCGGAACCGTGTGCATGACCCGAGCGCCCGGAAAACCGGCGTTCAGCGATCTGTAACATCCGAACCGACGCTCTGGTGATGTCCCGTATGGTGGAGCGGTCGGTGCGATACTGATTCTGTTCCATATACATTTTGTATCGAGCATTAGATTAGCTAACCATGTGTCTCTTCCCCGCGACGAACCCACCGCCCCGGGAGCCTGACCTTCGTTACTCCGCTTGTCCTGAACACAGACTTAGGATTTGTTGGAGCCGTCGATGCGGTTGTGGTTCTGGCGGATAAAAAGTGTTGGGAGCTTGGGGGGGAGGTCCTTTAGGGTGGGAAAGTACTGATTGCGGTATCAGCGCCCGGGATTGTTAATGGTGTACCACGCTGTGTGTGCGGAACAAATGAATCACGACCATAACCTCACTTTATCGCACCGTCTCTCATCCTGTGTGCCCACCGAGCTGGGGTGGAATCCTGGGTGGAAATGGGAGCACTTTCTTTTATGTTGCCCTCCTACCCCCCGGCTCTAATTAGATATTTTATCAGATAAAACAATTTATCCGAGCGCCATACACTCATCGGAGCCGCTTTCAGCCGTGATCGTATGTGCTTGTGGGTGTGCCACAGTGCGTATTTGCACCGGACGTCCGTGTGCCTCCAGACGGTGTATGTGTCCATATGGTAATGTGTGGTTTCAGACTTCATCCCCGGTGCGACGATATGGTCCTTTGTGATACGCCCGTTCCGTTTGAACTTCGTCCGTGTTCCGTGTCACAAAACCCGTCCAGCGAAGAAGCGACGCCTCGGATCGTTTTGTCTCAACCAGAAATCGTTCATCCCGACCCTTCCTTTTGTGCGAAAGGCACATCGCATTCGTATCTCATTTGTTTGTCTAATTGTGTTTGAATTTAAGACCGAATCGAGATTTACAACATCCATCCAAACGTTCCGTTTCCATGCTGGGAAGAAAACATTCCCCGTTCGCAAGTTCTTCATCGGCGTCCTTGCAGATAAGAAATGGTTCTGCTCCGTACTCGTACGGTTCACCGTGCGCACACGTTCATCGTTCGATTCGGAAGGGTTTCCGGCAGGAGATGAAACGATTTTGCAAACCGTTGCTGTAAATAAAATCACTGAACTGGCAAACGTGTTCTGACGACCGATAGTTCTGTCGTATTGGTTTTGTTTGAAGATCTGATGATGGATGTTTACTCATTATTGGCATCTAGGAAGGAATTCCTGTGTAAGAACGTTGGTTGTCAAACTTTGTCGTTCAATTTGGCTTTATGTATACAGGATGTGTGTTTAATTACATCGATTTTAAATTCCGACTAACACAAGTCAGCATCTATCAACTTGATTAATATCTTTGAAATATACATATATTATTTGTTCATGTTTGATTTTTCTTTTTCTGTTTCAAATCAAATTGACTTATAATAGTTAGACCCCCGTTATCTGAGAAATTAACATAATTTAAATATTATGGCACGATCGATGTAAATATTTGCGACTTTTGTGTTAAACATAAAAAGCCGTTTTTGTATCATATCGCATCAAATGGTCTGAAGATAACGTTTTTAGATAGAAAACATTCAAAGAAAGAGCAGTAAATTGGATAGTAATCAAAATACCCAACAATAACCGGATGGAAAACCGTTAGATCATAAGAATGAAATTCCAATTTGAATCGCTGGGATCAAATGGCACTTTTCGAAGCACCTTTTGAGTAACCCTCTCTCCAACACAAAACATGACTTCATCATCAGCTCGGTGACTTCATCAAAAATAATCCTCCGCAAATTAAATCCTTTTTATCCTTTGCACACCGTTGAAACGTCGTTTGGAAAAAGGGATTTTTCTTGTTGTTACCCGATCGTGTGTCGTCACCCTTTGGGCCGGAAAGCCAAACGTAACACACCGGTCGGTTTGCCTGCTGCTGCTGTTGATGAGGTTTCACCTGCGTCCATTCCATAGGCCACGCCGTGGTGCATAGTAATAAAGCTCTCCTTTGAATGAACGCAACCCAAGCTCGACTGTTTGGGAAGGAGTGACGACGAAGGACCGTCGGAGAGGTCAACAAACATATCCTTTGGACGCATTGTGGCCGAGGGTTGATCCTGAATCAACCGCATCGGGTCGGGAGTCATCAGCAGCACTGGAACGAACGGGGAGAAAATAAAAGGATTACGATGACTCGTGGATCGTCCTTAACCGTCCGTGCACGTTACCGATCACGATGGGCAGATAAACGGCGGCCAAGCCATAGGGATCCGTTGGTTTGCGCCAACCCTTCGCCAGAGACATAATAGAAACATAAAAGGCAGATGTAAATCCTGGTGAATTAATACGTACTTAACCGCACACGCACATCGAAGGAAGATGAGCGGACAAATAGAGAAATGTATGTTATTGTCTTTGCCTTTGACTCGAGAGTCCTCCAAATCGCCCTATCGTTTCGTTGTTCCGACGTTCCGATGGTGCGGTACCGTGTGAGGTGCCGGGTTCTTGAAGGGTGCAGAGAAACGACAGGTAAAAGAAAGGCCCATGGTTAAGTCAAGAATGTTTTCTAGGATACCGTGTGTGCTTCGGCAAACTCCGAAGAAACCAAGCCAGGAAGAAGCTGACCATCTGCGCAACCGATTGCAGCGTAGCTTTTGCATAAGCCGGGACCTCGGCTGGGGTGTTTCATAAAGACTTGTTGCCGCCTGGAAGAAGGTACAGAAAAAAAAGACCGACCAACACACAGCGACGAGTTTCTTTAACACGATCCCTACCGTGTTCGCCGGCATGATTGAGCCGTCTGGATTTTAGTATTCTTGGGCAACACGGTGTAAGACGAAGACAGCTAGATAGCGTGTTAAATCTTCCCACCCGGCCAGAGGGCGCAGATGGACCAAGCAGCACGTGCCCGTGTCCGGCTGGTTGCTTAAGTGTACTGGACGATTAAAACGCTATGAGGTGCGTCATTTATTCACCCGCCTCGTTCGAGTCGAGTCTACGAATAGTTCCCTCCACGGCGTTCGTGATCGTAGCTAAATGATGGCTTCGCGGTTCATTAAGAACGACGCAGGCAGCAGATTGCAGTTTTGGTTGCGCACAGTGTCACCCCGTGTTCGTCCGTCTGTCTCGTGTCCATTGCATGCTTGTCGTGTGCGCGGTTTGGCAAGTTGGTTAAAGGTGTCACTAAACCACAGATGGCGGCGGGCGCTCTAAAGGTCGTTTGCACATTAACACCTTGCGCAGGTTTTGTACAACTCTGCACTTCACAGAAGGCGATTGAATGAGGAGAACGGCTTTGCTGAATGTATTTTTCTTCGAGAATGTCCTTAAGTGTATTTTTTGAACTGTAATTGTAATCCAGGTTTTTTTAATTGATTTTCAATAAGGCCTGTAGAAATTGAAAAGATTATTATACTTTTTAAACATTACATTTATTTCTCGATGAATGCCTTTGTATTTTTTTTTAAGTTGGTAGCATTCTATATATCGATTCGCTGTACATGTCGTGTGATCTGAACATAGTTATTTTGCGACATATATTTTTCCTTATCTCATCAATACCGACATGAACATTAAGTCTCATTATAGCAGACCACAATTTTCTTTTACTAAATTTTACTATATTTCTTTCAATCGATAGGTTGTTTTTCTTTGCATTCTTTGTTGTCGATAGTTTATAAACTTCTTACTTTTACTTGAATCATTTTTTTTTGTAGACGCAGTTAAACTTTGGATGAGAAACCATTATAAAAAACCATAAAATTAAGCGGCATGGAACCTCGGAATCCACTTTCCGAAAAATATACTTTTTATAAAACTAGAATCAAGATATAAAGTAGCATGCAGAACATTAAAACGAAAAAAATTTTGAGACGTTTAGACGTTCGAATTTTATTTTAAAAACTATCGGATGAAACTATCTAAAATGAAATGTTAGTTTCTATGAAAAAAAAGGTTCTACTGTATTTCTAAGCAGTAATCAACAGTAACGAAGATGTAAAACAATAAAAAAAATTATCACATACGAGAAAGGGCGTACAAGGCTGGATGCGTTTAAAGAAGCTATCGATCGCACGAAGATAAATTGGATGAAGTTGACGAATACATAAAAATCGGTACGTAAAACATTTTTTTGCAAGGCATCGATTTAATCAAATTTCAACTATCGTTTTCTGCATATCAAAGAACCGACGATTCATAAATATCGGTTGTTGATTTTACGTGCAATAAAACGCACTCCGTCGCTTTACTCGATGTGACGATTTTCCCATAAAAACGCCTCTCCGGTAAACCCTTCGCCCTCCCTCCGCTGGCGCTGCGTGGTATTATTTTCGGGGCATAATGCATCAATATTGAAACCGCGTGCAAAAACGGGTCCTCCGAAACGCACATCATGCGGGATGCAGTTTCCATTCGGGACATCGCACTGCAAACGGCCGGTTTTCCTGTCAAAGGCTCATGCCATCAAAACGCATCCTCCTGGTCGGAGTAGGACTCGTGTTTCGGTGTCAATCATTTATCCGGCGTTGGCAGCATTCGACGGGGATGATGAACTTGACATTTACGAGTGTGCAATTTGCAGCTAGAAGTACCGTAGCCACCACCACCACCACCATCACCACTCCGGTTCCGTCCGAAATGGGGTATTAATTTACGCAAATTCCATCCTTCAAAACGTTGCGAACCGAATACTTCCCGGAGGAGATCGTTTCGGGCGAACAAAATTTACGATTATTGCCCAAAAACGGGTGCGCCCGGAATTTGTGTGTGCATGCAAAAATCCCTCCCGGGGTTGTCCGTTGGCCAAAAAGGATTTAACCGGTGCAACAAAGTGGTCCCCGTCGATATGCCGTCGAGCGATCGTAAATATTCCCACACGGCACGACACGGACCGATAAACCGCAATGGGACAGTTTTGTAATTACTGCCGCCAGTCGATAAAGGCACTGTTTGGAGGCATTCGGCATCATCGTCACATAGGTTTATGGAAATTTACCGCACTCGACGGGTGACGATTTGACATGCTCTCGTCACCCAACTCCTCGGGGCTCGGGAAAACCGCAGTTTGCGCTACGTTTGTCACCGTCGTTAACTTTTACCACAATTTTATTTAATTTTCACTCCATCTTTCCTTAGAGCCCCGACGATGCCACAGTTTTCACTGTGCCGTTCTCTCTCTAATCAACCTCAAATCCACTCGAAGGGACCGGCTGCAAACTCGGTCGAGAGGAAAATCCAACCGACTCCTCTATTTTTCCCTCTCTTATTCTATGGTGATGGGCAACCGTTTGCGATATTAATGGTTTGTTTTTATCGTCGTTTTCCACCAGAACCCTCTTGTGGTATGCGAATGGTTTTGATGGAACACGATGATGATGATGATGATGATGATCGTCACTGTTACTGGTTGCGTTTGCTCCCTTTGGAAATTGGTGCGAACAGTGGGACGGAAAGCGCTGGAAACTTATTGCAACAAATTCGTTTCCAATGAAACGATGTGCACACATTAATGCCGATAGGAAGGGGTTAAGGGTTGAGTTGTAGGGAGGGACTTTCTGCGCATCTTGTTGATATTCTGAGGTATCTGAAATAAATGACAAACGAAAATGGTTGGTTGAAAAATTTATGAAAAGATCTATGATTTGTTTTTGTAAATGTTTAATGTGGTTTTAAATTTACTTTATCTAAGAGACCTGACATTTTTTGAACAAATTATCGCAATCAGAACTTCGCCACTTGCTATTTTAAATAATCATAACGAAACATTCTTAGTGAATAAAGAATTATTAAATGGTTGCTTTTAGATTCAACATTTGAAAAAAAAAAAATGGCCTAGATTGGTTCAAATAAAAGAAAAGTGGTATTATATTTATAGGGCTCCATTTAAACTAGTTCCCCCAATAGCCCTTCTAGCCTTTGACCTGCCTGCCAATTCTCAACCTCAATCACCTTCGGGCTTCATCACTCAAACCTAGCACCACTTCTATGTTTCCCTTCAGCCCGCAACCTTCCTATTTCACGCGTCTTCGAGACGCTCACGCCATTTCTTGCCCAACCGATGAAAAGCAAACCAACGATTCCGCCGCCGCCGACGCTTAAGTTCGTGATGTCTCAACTACGAGCCGCTAATTGAAACATCACCTTGTCTGATTGTTAAACCGTGGTTTTCTGTTGTGGTTAGTTTTGCTGCTTGACTTCCCTTAACGCTGCAGCCCTTGCCGGTAATTTATTCTCGTTCCCGTTCGGTGTCATGCTTTCGTGCCTGCTCGAAAATTCCACCCCAAAGTGGTCAGATTGATGGATTTGTTTTGACGAGTTGACTGACTTTTCTGTTCGCTTTTCTATTGCTTTCGGCGCATGTTTCGCGTTTTTTTTTTGCGCCCGAGCGTGGGAGCGTTTCGTATTGTACCGTGAAGGTAAATTGTTTTGGATGCTAAAAAATGTCATATTCTGGATAGAGTACTTGATTAAAAATTCAAAAGAACAGATGTTGATATTAAAAAAATGAATTTATATAGTTTTTAATGAAATGTCTATCATTTAAAATAAATTAAGTTAGGAACTCATCGCCTAAATTCATTTGAATGGTTGTCCTATGCTTTTGTTTGCATCCGACTGTCCTTGAAATGCAATACAATAGGAATGTCAAATGTAATTTTATGCAAACGCAACATTCAAATAGCATACGTTTCGCATCCTAATACCGTGGGAAAGCAAAACATTATCCCTCCGTATCTACTGAAACCACCCTTCCAATGAGAGTGGGCTGGAAAACATCGCAAAAAAAAAACCAAACAAGTTGAACTCGCTCTTCTCCCGAACCACGCAAAGGGCGCGACCCGACCGGAGTGTGCGGGGCAATCCTCAAGTGGCCACTTGGACGATTGTTCATCGTGCAACATATTGTGCTATCCTACGGTGGGCCTTTGAAATCACGTGTGTGTGTGTGTGTCGGAACGACCGGGTGGAAAAATTCCCTTCCATTGGGGTGTTTGCGTTATGAAAATTGGAAACTCTCAAGATTTTGTAATTTTCCATTCTGGAGCCCTTCCGTGCAGGGCAATCCAAATTCTCGTTTCCGAGCTTCCGGTTAAAGTGTCCTTTTTTTTAAATTCATTTGCACGGATGAATCTTTGCGACCGCTGTGACATTTTACCATACAAATGTAAAAT
This sequence comes from Anopheles ziemanni, assembly GCF_943734765.1. Taxonomy (NCBI): domain Eukaryota; kingdom Metazoa; phylum Arthropoda; class Insecta; order Diptera; family Culicidae; genus Anopheles; species Anopheles ziemanni. The sequence continues at coordinate 22,728,612 of NC_080705.1, read as the reverse complement.
TAATGTCGCCTCGAGGGGACAATCGTTCAGAAGAGAACGTCGCCGTCCGCGTGCGTTCCAACAATGCGGTCTCGAGTCCCATTGAGCGTCGGTGTCCTGGCGAGCTGATGATGAGCCAGTTTTATTTAAAAAAAAGGAGACACTGTTCTGGGAGACACTTTTGATACTTTGATACACTAGAACCCTTCTTGCATGAAGCATATTGCTTTACAATTGTGATTTAGGTGAAGAGGAAGGATGTGAATGTTATAAATTATGCACTAATGAAATGCATACCAATTATCAAATACATAACAAGACATAAAATACTAGTTATATGAAAACAAGTCATATTCATTTTGGGTATTTATTAATTTATTTGTTGAATATTTAAATTAACTACTTCTTATCATTAACAATGAATTTATCGAAAATTTCACAAAATAATTAATTAAAAGGAGAAAATTAAAGTAACATTGTTTTGACAAGGATAAATTTATTTTGTGAAATTAATTGCTTTGGACGCAATAGTAACATGAAATCAGTTTTGTGTCAGTGAAAGAAAAATTGAATCATGCTTCGGTTCTGTCTATTACTACCTTTTATGCTGCAAAAACGGTAACTTTTAAAGAAGAGAAACATTGTTTCCAACCAGCTACTTTGGCAAGTGCCGAGTGTACTTCTGCACAGCAGGAGAACATTGTTCAGATAGCGCGTGTGCGCCAAATCCTTCACTTCAGTTACGCCTCTTTACATTTGGATGACAAATAGGAAAAGGACGAGTGTTGGTTTTTTTTTTCTTCTTTTCAATATCAACTCTTATTCTCTTATCCCAGGGACATGCAACCTCTATCAATGCGGATGGCCACCGCGTGTGCGCTGGAAAATGGGTTTCGGTTCCGTATTTTGTTTCACCATCATGCTTGTGTGACGCCTGAAAAGACGAAATTGCTTGCGGAGAGACCTCTCTCCTCTTGAAGCCGTTCCACCGGAAGGTGAAGGGAAGACGGTGCCCTCAACAACGGGCCCACGAGTTGCGCACGGTGCGCTCGTGCCCAGAGCCGGCCTGCAGCTTGCAATGGTTTTCCACCGTTGAAGGATTTCGATGCCGCTCGCACCGCAAACCCCGGCGTGCATTTCTTGACGATGATCGCCATCATCATCATCATCATCATCGCCATCGCCATCAGCCGTCAGTTTCGTCCGTAATCGCTCATCGCGGGACCGCATCGGGTGGACAAGTTCCCCGTGCCAAGGTCTATCCGATACTCGACCACATATCGACCGACTCCCTGCGGCGCAGCACAAACATCTACTCGCGCACCGGGAGGAAATCGCTCGATAGACCGTAGAGCTTGCTGCCAAAAGCCTTCGTACGCAACGGACCGGGAATCGGGTTTTCATGGCTGGCGCATTGTCTTGACGGGCGAGCGGGCGCATGTAAAGAGATATCCCTTGCCAGATAGGAACGGCGAGCTCGGAAAGGAATCTACTGGGCTGTGCGTTGAGTGGACGAATGGTTAGGCGAGAGGTGGGAGGGAGGTGGGAAAAATGCATTCCCCATAACGATCGATTGCCGTGCGGGACGCAATGATCGGTAACGGCCCTACTTCCCGTCCGAAGCAAATCAGTCTATAAATTTATTACACAACATAAGTGTGGCATTCGTTGATGGAACTTGAAGTTAGTTTAGCTTGAACATGAAAGCACTTTAAGTAGGGTCTGCTTGAGTCTTAGTCTTTAAAATATTACGCTGCGATCGATGTATTTTGTGTATTTGAAGGTAGACGAGTGATCGTACTATTCCATACATATATTTCATAAAGTCCATATACTGTTATTTATAAAAAGATTGAAAAAAATCCTTACAAAGTACTTTGTGCCAGGGTAAAAATACATAGGCCACTTTTATAAATATTTTTTGCAATTAAATAGAACATTTAAAAACAAATCCAGAGACAATACGGCTTATTCAAGGGCAACAAGAGTCTTTAAAAAGGATAACGTTGTACGTAAGACAAAACAAGGACGAAGGGAAGAAGAAACCTTGTAGGAAAGGCCAGTAAACCGTTGACCCCTGGTACGGTTTTCGAACGCAGCTGGAAGCGAGAAATTCGTCAGAAGTGTGCCCCTCAACGCAGACGTTCTGAAAAGCACGATGCTTGCGTCGACTGACTCAGCGTTCCATTCTCTGGCGGGCTGAAGGAATAATAGACTCCAGACAGCGTCAGACATTCCGGCTGGAAAAAAAGACCATCGAGCATCTTCACCCAGACAACGCCGCAAACCTCCGCGGACCCGAACGTAATCGTTCAACACTGATCGTCCTTTTGTTATCCTCCCGAGGGGTTTTCACAGGGTCAGGACAATGAGCGTTGAGGTGGAACGTTGCGGTAGGGCGGGGGCCAATGAGGCATTAATTTGAGCATTTAGCGAGACACCACCACCGGCGACGATCGGCTGGGGTTTTCTGCCGTTGGCATGATATTTTCTTTCGTCCTTTCTTACCAGCGCGAGCGTTGTGGTTTTTCTTACGTCTTTTCAAACATAAATCCTTCGGCAGACGGAAAGGTGGTGGTGGCAAGTGGTGGGTTGAGCAGGACGATTGAGTTTGAAAACATGGTGTTCGTATCTTAATTTGTTTTATCGCGCTCTCGAACAGTAGGAGGGCGGACGCGGGATGATGGCTTGTTAGAATAATGAGGAAGGATAAATCGTTTATCGGGAAATCGATCTATCGAAAGGATTTGATACGATTTATGTGCCTCAAGGTTACCTTCGTATGTAACATCGGTTGAAATCTCTACATGCCACCGGTAATGAAAGAGGTGAAAAGGTTTAGTTGAAGGCATGCAATACTCTTACACGATTGTCGTTTATAGAATCTAACAGCCCACCCACGGAAAGAGCGTTTCGTAAACAATGGCATGAAGCATGATCACTGTTTTATGTGAAATAAAAATCCTTAAGCATAAAGGATTGGCTTTGCTGTTGAATGTTTACAAATGTTTTGACATTCCCTACCCTTATCGTCGTAACAATAGGATGTCTTGTGATGACTAGATATGCTTTGTAAGAAAGGAATGGAGAAGGTGTGAAAGGGCTAAATGAGCCACAACTTTTAATAAATAATGAAAAAGAAAAAACGGAAAATTATCATTTTTTGTGCTTAATTGCAAATTCTTTGTTAAACTGAGCAGTGGTAAACTATACAACCAAAGTGCTAGATAAAATATTCCATCTAGTATTATCGTTCGCGCTATGATCTCGGTCGTTTACTATGTCGAGTATCGTATTCGTAGCAAACGACAGACATCATGGCGCAGAGGACGGTACCTTGCAAAAAAAAGATCGACATGTACAATATTTTCTTCATGTTCTGTTGAAATTGACTTAATAAGATTATTTATAAGTTGAAATATTCTTAGGAAACTTCAAAAGTTTTATAAAACTGGTATAATAGTAAAAAAAAACTAGAGATGTACCAAACATTACAGATAATCGATATCAAATAAGCTATTAAGAGTAAATCACTTTTTTTAAACCGCTTTTGATAATGTGAACAGAATATGAACTAGGTGTTCTGTGGCTGATATGTTTTGTTGTTTAATATTACCATGTTTTGTAAATTGATACCATCTTCCTGTATTGAAAGGCAGACACGAGTGCAATATCCTGTAACAGGACCCTCGATAGAAAGGTCCTTTCGTTACTCTCCGTGTCGTGCTCTTATGCTCCTGTGCGTATATTGTAAGGCGAAATCAAGACCACCACCAAATTGCAACATAAACACCCAAACCCACGATAGCACGCCTCCCTCGCAAACCCTCGTGCGCAATGTTGCCATCCAAAAGCCAAAAACATTACGTACGTACTCGACAAAATCTGCCGCCGGTCGCGTGTACGATCTTCCTCCTGTCAGCGGTGAACTGATAAATGTACAACGCCGCGGCAAAAAACAACGACACACAACACGCGCACAACTTCCGCATCAACCAGTTGCCGGAAGTTATTCGAGCCGTTTAAATTGATTACGCTGGCCATTGTGTCGTCGGCGCTAATAGTTTGGCACGGTCGCTTACCCCTTTGACGGTAAGGTGGAAGGCACGGAGCTCACAACAAACAAGAGGCACGCAAGTGGGGGAAGCGTGTAGGGAAAATGCTGAAACTTTGGCGAAAGGGAAAACTTTAAACTTCCTGCCGTAAATCAACGCACGGTGTCATCCCTTGTTCGTTCCCGAGCGCGCAGTTTAAAAACAACGAATCCTTCCGGGATTTTTCCTCTTCTTTGTTTGTTTTTTTACAGCCAAAAGTGTGTTCTTTCCCGATGGCGGTGGTGGTGGTGGTGGTAATGTAACCCTTTTTCTCCCTTTCAAAACATTTCGGTGGAACCTCGGCGCGCGCTGACGATTTTCCACCCGATTTTAAACCCATCCGGAAGCTGGCACCGTCCGTCGAGTCCCGGCACGCATGACCGCTAATAGATCTGCTTTTGTCAGTTTTGTTTGACAACATGGCCGTCGTCTGTGTTTTGTGCCAACCCGGTTTGGGCGTTTTTTTTTTTTTTGGGTTGTTTCTCTTCTGGCATCTTTTTGTTCCACCCAAAAGGGTGAACACACGTCGGAAGCATTATGGGAAGCTGCTGAAGTTGATGAACCTGATCAAATTACAAGCATCACTCGCCGGAACCCGTTGGGAGATCTCCCTTCGGTTTGGTTTGTTTCCGCTGCTATCTGTCCCAAATAATCCTTTTTTTCCCCGTGCGGGGGTTGTGTTCGTTGTGGCGTTAGCGATTACGGTGATTAGAATCTTCACCGTCCCTCGAAAGTGTCCTAAGCAAACGGAAGAACTGTACCTTTTTCATCGAACCAAAACAGGGTTCAGCTAATAAGAATCACACCCACAAACACGCACACACACACACACTTGAGTACGTGAGACACAGTCTCAACTCTTAAACATGGGCAGAAGAAAACCGTCGTCCTTAATAAAACCGAAGATCTGCCCGTTTGCAAGAGTAATTTTCGGCACGAAGAACTCATCCCGCTCACATGTCCTAAACCGCACGAAGTCATCGTGTGCATTGGTGGTGGCTTCTAGACCGGCACCAACACTACGTCGAACATCCCCTCCCGGTCAATCCAACCCCCGGGCACAAGAGGGTGATAATCCCACCAGTCAGCCAGAGTCAAACCCCGAAACCCTAAACTAATGCCAACGGAGTCCGTACTCCACTCGACGACTTTTCTCACGCCTCGGCTCGACCGTAATGAAGTCAAATGTCGGTGACTCACGCAATATGGTCGCCCGGAATTAACGTAGCTAATCGACACGTCGTACTACACGCACGCCCTTGAAGTGATGGGCGGACGATGAAGCGATTTATCTTCCGTCCTTCAACGCAACCCTTACAACCCGGTTGCATTTTTCTTTTTCCACGACTTCGTTCGGAAGGAGAAGAAAATTTCGTATGGTTCGATAGCCGATAGGTTGGTAGATTTTCTTTTCGAAAAAAGTACTTTTTGTGGGAAATATTCATTATTGATTTTAAATTTAAAAAGTTTTTAAATACTTGCATTAATGTTTGCGGTTTGTGGTATATTTTTGTTATTCATTTGTTGTACTGTACGTAGGCAATAAAGTCGCCCGAGATTTTCTAAAAGGAAAATAACTGTAAATGAAAAATAACATTGAAATTCGATTACGTTTCAACTGGTTATCTTGACTTAAAGAATAATAGTAAGGTTTCATAGAAGTGAGAAGTAATAAGATGAATTCGATCTCCTAGGATTAACTAGGAGGTATAAATAACAGCTAAAGACAAAAGTACAATAAGCAAAGGAATTAAAGTTGACAAAAAGCAACCAAACTACAGCATCAAGTTTTTGGAAGTTCATGAAATCTTCAACCTTTATTCGTAGGTATTTTCTAATAATAAACCCAAACACAAATAAACAATCCTCACGCTCGAACTAACGCCGGTACCTCACTTTATACCGTTCTGTCCGGAAAAATCTTCCCGCGACACCAAACACCTTGGGCGCTGTTCGGGGGTCATAATTACCAATGAGCATAAATCATTCCACCCCTCGTTTTGCGGCTGTTGCGTTACGCACGTCTCGCGCTAACCTCGGAGGCGAGAAAGGAGATAATTTCTCCTTTCCGAAAGGGAGAAAGCCCTTTTTCCATGCCCAGCCGGTTCCTTTCGCCGGGCAGGATAGGAGAAAATATGTTTTTGCTTCGTCCTTTCTGTGTTCCTTTTTTTTGCCCTGGCTATGCTCGGGATGTGCTTTATTTATCATTAACAATTTAACAGCTATTGAGCCACGAATTAGGGGTTGCGTGTGTGGAGAAAGCGGAAGTATCCGTTCCGAAAAAAAAATTAGACCGTACAAAATGGTTTGGGGAAAGGAAAAAAAACCCTGGGTATCCTGCCAATGTTACCCGTCATTTTCCGCACACATTGGGCGCGTGCCTTGCTCAAGGAAGGACGACGTTTGGATAAAAGAAAGTTTCCGGATTGAAAAGGTACCCTGGAACGTCTTGAGAAAACCATTTCGTACTTCGTACTTAATAAAACCATTTGAACTGTTTGATGTCGAAAGAAGTTAATTTCAGGTATGTTGACTCAAGCTTCCTTCAAACCGTTCGGACGCCTTTTCGAGCGCATTTCTATTCTCGTTCTCGCTAATTTGCTTTGATTAATGATTTTCGCGAGCCTGAAAAGAAAATGCCGCCTCGTGATCGGAGCGAGCCCTCCACAAGCCTGACGGTGATTAATTGCCGGGCGCTGTCAAGAGGCGCTCGAGTGCGGATTTGCCACAGACGTGGCCTCGTGCCCCGACAAGGATAAGCCGACAGGGACCCCGGGGGCCGGTTAGTCGAGGGATGAAGGATTGTGTTACATAATCAAAAGTTAATTAGCACGTTTTTCTTCATCGCTCTCTGCCATTCAGATACCGTTTAACGGTTAGCGAAAGTTTGTTTACGTTGTATACATCGAATATTGTGTGGCGTTTGTCAAGCAGATCATGATTATTTGCGCAGAATTGATTGTTTTCGCAACGATTTGCAATAGGATAGTTGGAAGATTTTTTCAGCTTTGTTCAAGAGGATATTAATGATGTTTTCTGACAAAATCATTTTTTTGTTCTATGTTTTTTACTCCTTTTTCCTTTTTACATTTGTTACGAATCCTATAAAGGCTCACAATTAAATCATTTGTTTATACTCATTGTTTTTTCTACTGTAGTTTTCAATAAATTATAAATAAATTAATGTTGCCAATTGTCGAAACCTTTAAGATTGTAAAAATTAGTGGTTTTTAGATCTTATAAAATATAAAACTTCGATAAAAACGAGTTTCTCATTACGCACTTTACCTTTAAATTTGCTGTTTATTGTTTCGTTTTTACAAAAATAAAACTTTTTTTAAACAACTGTTATCAAGTTATAAAATAAACAGATACCTGACGATTCCTAGTGTATATAGTAAAAATAAAATAAGATAAGCACCTCATATGATAATGCTAGGCGATTTGCTGATTCTGTGTTTCGAATTAAAATAAAGGAATAGCAAACATTGTTTGAAAATATAAAATCCACCGAAACTTTCTGTCAGCAAAACCTCGATCTGTTTCCATACTCATACATTCTTGCCTTCAATGTTAACCCTTGAACAGAAAATCAAACCTTTCACGATTTCGCTCACACCTGTGCTACATTTTCCTGTTTTTTCCATCTTCTTTTGCAGGTACTTGCCCTTTTCTTCCCCGCAATAATGTCGCACTTCAATTGGAACCCCCAAGAGACTCGCTTATCAACGCAGTGTGTTACGTAAGCCACGGTTTTGGTGAATCTTATTATCACATAATTACTCCCTTTCGGCTTCCATTTCGAAAGTGACACCGGAGAGTGGTTTACTTGTCCATCCTAATTAAATTCATGCCGAAACCCCTCACCAAACCCGCACTCGTCCTCGCTTCCTTCGAGGGATGGATGCAAGGCAATTGAAAACAAACAAAACGCCGCGAAACGAGGTGAAAAATATCGACACCTTAAAACGGACCGTCGTGTCCTGTCCTGCTGTTGTTGTTTGTTGTTGTTGTTTCGGCGACCAACCGGTCAGCGCCTCCGGAGATTGATGACTCGAAGCTGAGCCCCGAAAAGGTTGGAAAATGGCCCATTCCTCGAGGTACTCATTAAAAACCACTTACCGGACGACCGGGGCCTCGAAGGGAATATGGTTTCTGGCGGGAGATAAGGTCCGGCGGGCATGGAGTGAGAGAAAGGTGTCACCCAAAAATCGACCCCGCGGCCATTAAATGTCCAACACTGCAACAAACGAGCGGTTTCACGGTGTCGCGAACGTAACGTCATAAAACCAAACGACCAACTACCGTACACCCAAGCGTGTGTGTGTGTATGTTTATAGATTTCTGTCCTTGTGCAAACCCTTCCTTGTTCAGGACATTCACGAATATGTTCGTCGCATAAATTGGGTGAGGAAACATAGAGGTTGGTCAACACTTTTATCAGCTGTTGTTGGACCGAAAAATCCCCGCGACCGGGTTTACATCATAATGTCCCCCATACCAGTTGCCACCCCCTCCGGGAGGGCACACATAACCGGGTGTTGATCGAATAATTTACGCATTGACACTTTTCGCGTTCGCGCGCCCCGTTAAGATGTGCCAAGTGTGGATGGCTTCGTTGACTGGTTCTGACGCCCGGTGGAACACCTGTATCATTATCCTGTGTGCCGTGCGTCCGTGATATGAATCGGGGTGAACCGTAATCAATAATCTGCTTCCTCGTGTGATGTGCGAGGGAAAACATCCTGGCGTGGCGAAGGCGGGATGGGACAACGGTACAACATTAAATTCAACCCGCGCTTCGACGGAACGGCGGGAAATGGGGTTGGGTATTTGGGTAAACGGGTATGAAATTAAAAATGCGAAATCGAAAGTGCATCAGAAGTAATAAAACAGGGGAAAAATATGAGGCTAGTTAATGCGTCTTTTTTTTGTCGCTTAAGAGAGGCAGGCTCGTCGTCTGAATCCAGTTTTTGTCGCAGGTCGCGTGCGAATCCCCGAGGTGCTTTCTTCCAAATCACAAAAAAATCGTACCTTCATGAATACTTCTTACATTTCTTACCCGTTCAGTAAGACAAAACAAAAAACTACTGCTTGATTGTACTGCTCTGACGCATACCAATGCTGCCCGCACCAGGGCAGCAGAATCAACAAGTGGCCGAATCGAGGTGCAACAAACCCCAAAGGAAGAAAAAAGGATCCCAAAAACACACTAAATAAACATCGGCACCCGGCGTTGGTTGCATATGAATAAATTACCGCCGGCCGGCGGTTAAACTCCACACTGCGATTCATTCTCCAGGTGCCATTCCCGGGACGTTACGTTCGGCCGAGGAGGTGCTCGGTGGCAGCACGTCGTCAGCATGCGTATGTGCGCGCGCGCACGCTTTGCCCAAGAATGGACCACAAGATCGATCGATCGGATTCGTGGCGCAGCGTGGTGGAGTTCGTCGCTTGTTGTGCAAATCTCCAAGCAGAACCGGCTGCGCTTATGTTGCTTTGGGTTTCGTGGAAACATTCGAGGGGCAACCGAAAAGAAGGGAGAATTTATGGGGTTTAATAATTTAATTATTGTATTTGCTTCTTCTGGTATATTTCAAATTCCTACATATCAGCTGCAGTATCTTGTTTTACAACAAAAAAAAAATTCTCACAAATAGATATGGAACACATTTTTCTTCCTTTCGTAATCATTAACCTATAATTTTTACATTTTAGGACAACTTCAGCCTGTTTTACTTTTGGACATACCCTCCAATAAGTCGGAACGCACGGTTTTGCTTTGAACGCTCAAATGACAGCTTCATAAGCAGCCCGAGAACTACTTCTTCTCATCATCAGTATCATCATCATCATCATCGACGGAGCTTCAATGGATGTCAGTATCACCGTTTCGTACCACGGTATGTTGGCACGGCATTTCGGCCTAGATGTAGTAATTCCAGGAACGTCCGGATCGCGAAACTATAAAGTGCAAACCCTCAACCTAGGAGAACCCCTTCTGGGAGTGATCGGAATTGAGCGATATTATGAATTGTTTTCATACCGCCTTTTTGTTTTTTTTTTGTTCAGTTTTGCCTGTTTGTGGTTCTCACCTACAGCTTCATCTGCTTCGTGCACATGCACTGCTGCGCACCGGAAACCTGGCTGACCTACGACAACTTCGCGCCACGTGCGCCGAATGGAAAGCATGCGTTCGGCGATGCGTTTCCTTCGTCGCCGGTTCAAAGTTCAACGGGTGTTTGCAGTGCCAAAGCTAAAGTGTAAGACGTCAAGCGGAATCGTTCACCGATATGTCTTGGCCGATGCTGCTGCCCAGTGTCCTTCCATGTTACGTGCGAACCGCTTGTATGCCTGGAAAGAACCGGAGGATGCCATTGCCACGGACAATACAATACTATCGACAAATCGATTGGAATTCGTTGGGCAGGTCGTATTTCACTTTTGGCTGCCTCGTGCAAGCAAGGAACGCGGACCGACGCGGTTGTACAATTTATTTACGAGCCACCGAGATCGACGCGCGGCCGATGCTGAATCCGAGCGGCACTTGGAGAGATTTTGAGCGAAGCCCTTTTTTATTATGACGAGCCTAACGATTGCGGATGCTTTCTTCTTGCGGTTGGCAATTATGGAAACTATGCACAACATCAAATCGCGACGGTTGGCTAAGCATAACTTCCCGCTGTTCGCTGTAGGGAGAGCCCCGGTTGGACAGTTGACAGTTTTGACCTTCGATCGAAATGTTATTGTTGGTAAAGATTGGGTTGAGACTTATTGTAGACTGTTTTACGCATTTTTTCTAGATTGATGTAGCAAAGTAAAATTATTCTATTAAAGCTTCATAAATGATGAAATTTTAATTATCGAATAGTTAAAGAATAGTATCAGGAGTGAAGAATAGAATACACATTTACTTTACTAAGTAAAGAGTAAAAAGTAAAAAAGTTTTAAAAAGTTTTGATACTTCAGTTCAGTTGCCACTGAATGTCATAATATTCGTAAAAAAACTTATGCTTATATCAAAATTAACATGATAAAAGAAGTACCATAATATTGAGGTTATGTCGTATAAAAACATTCAACGTTACAAACGCGACAAGCTGCACAAAAAACCAACAAAGCCAACCATAAAAAAGCATCTAAAAAAACAACAAAAAACTCCACTTGAAAAAAACCAACCCTTCCATCCCACAACATTGAGGGACAATTTCAATTCCATCGGCGCTTTTCAAGGGGGTGAATAATTCGACAATAAAACGCTCATGAATGAGCAAACAACGAGCAGCCGACACCGGAGTTTATTGAAACAATATGGTCCACCGTGAGCAGTTTTTGCTCCGTAAGGCTTATCAACGCGATTCGTCTCCTCATGTGGCTTCTTCGAGCGAAATCCTTCCACGAAACAACCAAAAAAAAGCCTGGCAGCAGCAACAGCAGACGGTTCGGTGCGTGGCAATAATTTATTGAAATGTAATGTAAATGAACCAAAACAGTTTAAAAAAAAGGTACGAGGGCCAAACAAACTACCACTTACCTTTCTTTGCCCATTGTTGAACGAGAAAAAAAAGAGTTCGAGTTATCCGGAGTGTTTAGAGAGTAGCTTGTTACTTGTTGTTTGTTTTTTTCCCCCATTAATCGCTAGGATTTATGGTTTTTGGCTGGTGAAGAAGTCGTTTTCGGGCGACCCATTTCGGGGGAGGCGTTTCGTCACGGCCCATCCAGTCTACCGTAATGCCTACACGCCGAAGAAACTATTTGTCTAGCGTTGGTGTGGTGATATTAAATTAATTTTCTGATTGACAGGTCCGAGCTTTACCTCGGGCCACGATCGCTGGCCCAGGGATGTTTGCGTGTTGTTTCTCCCTCTCGTGGTACATTCTTCGATACATATTTTTAAGGGATCACAATCATCCATTTGTCTCGGGATGAGCCAAGGTGCTGTACCTGTCGCTGACGTCGAAGGGGCACGAGAAAAGTCATCAATTTGTTCCAACGAAGACGATCCGAAGACGATCATCGTCTTCGAGCGGGAACGTCTTGGTCCCGGGTGCAATTCTAACATTTCAATAAACAATTTTTCATTTCACCAACAAATCAACCGGCACACACACGCACACATTCACGATTACACGCCGGTGAAGATCGTTTCCCGTCAACTATTTCAAACTCATGTTTTCGTTGACTTTTGCCTGTGGTCTTGGGATTTTCTTTCACTCACCACTTCGCGCTACCCTTTATCGGTCAGTCCTTCGGGGCAGCTTGTAGCCGCTTGTAAATTAATCAATCTTTCCACGAAAACCTCGAGCTAGGAATCGATCCGGGGAGGGGGAAGAGGAGAAGAAAACAATCAAACGCGAGGAAAGGTAAACAATCGAAAATATCTATTTCACCAGTCAACTGGGTGACCCCGGGAGCGCTCGCGAGTCATTAATCACGGGCTTGGCGCGAGAAACCGAGAAGAATCTAACAAAAATGTTTCATGCCCGGTGCAGGCATGCGCAAAAGAAATTGTTTTCCGGACGGCCGGAGCACGAAGGATGTGTACCGGCGACGTCGGTCGGTCGTGATCGTGAAGCGGATCGCTCGAGATCTGCACGTGTTTTCTTCTCACGTGGGCGCTTGGAATGTGTCCGCTGATTGCAAATGATTAGGTTTGGCCGTTTGTCTAGTTTCACTCGTTAGTAGGCTGTGAAGAAGTTGTCTAGGTAAAGGTTGTAAAAATCTGTTTCAAAACTACATTAATATTGCATAGAAAATAACAAAAAAAGGAGGGTTACAAATGTCCTTGTGAAATAAATAACCTTTTTTTCTGTTTACACCACAAGTCAGAAATCAGTTCGGAATGTTTTTGAAAAATTTATCTACACCCATTCTGTTGAAATAAGATGATTTCTATCCACGGTGTATTTAGTTTACAACAAGAAAACTTCTCTGGCCGGGCTTGTAAAATTAGAATTTATTTCCATTTACCGAAAACATCGTTCCATTCCAAGAAAGATTTAACTGCAATCTGAAGAATTACAGTTGTTGTTTGAAATTCATCATCTATTTAAAATTTATTCTAGTTTTAATAGTTAAAGAAAAAGTTGTATCCCATAAAATAAAATACAGCTTGTAAGCTTTCAATTTTTTTTTTGTTTTTTTAAACGATTTTTGTTGCATGCATTGTGCTGAAATTCGTTTAGGTTCTTATACCCAAATTCATGTTTTGAATACTATGAGCATTGTATTAATTCAATTTGTTTTCATTCTAGCGAAGTTTCTCCTTTCATCTCCACCAAACACATGCCCTCGGTTGCCCTTTTCTTCTCACAAAGGTAATAAACGATAAAGGACTCCCGATGCCCAAACGGTCCAGACCGCGATGAAACACAATCTCTTCTTGGGAAAGCCACAGCTGCGCCATGGTTGTAAATATGCGAACTGGTATTGCAAATTGATCCACACAAACGGCATCGGGTCCCAGTGACCCACACTCCGTTTCCTCTTTAATTACTGCCTCGTCCAGCAAGCCCTTATCGAGGCCAAAGCTTAATGGCGCACGTTTACCGGTGAAGCCCGATGACTCGACGGTGGAGTCCCAATCTGGGGAGGAATTAAACGAAAACCTGCTCCAGCCTCAGCCCGCGAGTGGCGCAGCTGTCTAGGACGCGCGATTCGATTGCATATGCCGGATTTTGGAGGGATTTTATGCACGGCACGGTGTGTTACGTAGCCTTCGTTAATTACTTCTGGTTGTTTTTTGTCTGTCCTGCCGGACAAATGTGGGTCAATCGATAAGACTATCAGCAGAAACTGAGAATCGACGTAAACCTTTACAATAATTCATCTTCCATTGCCAAACACTAGGAACATATTCGATACATTTATTATTAAAACTTGATAGCTTATTATCTGGTTTCTGATGTATCCATAGTGCTTTTTGGTTTTGTTTAGTTTGCAAAAATGTTTCGTGTTACATGAATACTGATTTCAATTTTCTTCTTTTTTGTTTTTTCAGTTAAAGCATTGTTTGGATTTTCGCAACACATCACGGACGTAGCTACGCAATCCATCATTTTCGGAAAAATAAGCTTTGGTCCATACGATCGTTTGGTGCTTCTTGCAAAACAGGTAAATATGCATTGCTATGCTTATGCGAATTAAAAACACGTTAATGAACACTTTTCTTTCTTTTCTATTTCAGTTAAGTGTCCACTTTCTCCGATAATCTAAAATTGAGGGTTTCCCAATCCGCCCAATCAATCACACACTTCAGCTGGCAAACCGTGTTGTGCATAGTTCTGGCTGACAGTTTCCGCCGGTATCATCATCACGGGAAATTATTCCGAACAGCCCCGGAAAGCCCACACCCGTCGCCGGCAGTATCTAATTGTTGCCGTTCATTAGCATAAATGAAAGCATTTTTAATTACTGTCGCATAGACATTATATTTGTGCCGTGCCCTACCGCAAAGGTTTTTTTTCGTTGCTTTCTGTATGCTTTTTTTTCAATCGTTTCCCTATTTTTTGTTCGAGTTGTTTTGCACAGTTGCATAGCATAATGCCGATATCTATTTTTTTTCTATTTCCTTTCGTTTGGTACGGTGTCCGTGTTATGCGAAAAAAGGTGAAATTTTTATTGTGCAAACGAAAAAAAAACGAGGATGATGCATCGCAGTTTTAGATACGCGCCGCGTGCACCGGTCCGATACCTTTTTGCCCATATTTGCCTATTGTTCAATTAGTGGGCAATGGAGGTAAAACGAGGAAGGAAGGGACGACGAAAAAACGTTCTAAAGGCTGGTGGAATCGCATAATTTTTAGACGAGAGCATAAACCAGCAGCCTTCGACATGGGCCCATGGGCAGAGGATAGCACGAGCCACACGAGTTGGAATCGCTGTGTGCAAACTGTAGGTAAAACGCGGTACGCAACGACAACAACGGAAACAAGCGAGCATAAAAGTGGCCTGGTGCGAGGCACGAGGATGGCCTGTGGGCCCCGATGGGCCGATTTATCAAAACATGTACGGCCGTGCACGTGCCCGAGGTGATAGAGAGGAATTGAAATTTAGAAAAAAAATATAAAACAAGGCGCATGAAGCAAACGGTAAAGATAGCAGCAAAGAAGGTCCATAATAGAAATAAGTACTTCGTTCCGTGCCGTGCATTTCGAAAGCAAGATCGTATACGTGAGGATATTTTGGACGTAGCTTGTATGTTCTCGGGATTGGAAAGGAACTGTGTGGTCAATCAAATCGTCACATAAAGGACGCTATTGTTTAGAGTTGGACAAAACAACATGATCGCTGGCAAATGGATCGCGAGGATAGTTGTGGTTTCCACTGTTCTTGGTGATCGCATTACATACAGTGCTGGTAAGCTTGTACTTTAAAAAGTTTTATTATAAGATATTATGTTTGGAAACCTGCAAGTATATACCATCAAAATTGTACAAACAAATACAATAGTTTTTTTTTATTTTAATATTTTGAGTAATTTGTGGAGTAATCTTGAAGCAACCATTCTTTCTCATAGTAAGGAATATACTGATGAGTCCAGTACCTTCTATAGATAAATGTTATTCAATAATTATGTAACGTTGGAACTAATTACGGTTAAGAGAAAATTCTTCAACCAACTGTGCCAATTAAAAGTAATAATCATGATAATTTTAATATTAATGATGAAGACTCTTTACATTATTAGTATGGGATATTGAAATGCAACTGTTCAGATTATATTTTCTTCAAGGACCTAATGTAATTTCGGTTTAAAATTTATAACGCAATCGTTTTGGTTTTCTGCTTAAAATTCAAAAGAATCAAAATATTTATTGTTATAAATTCTTCAATGATTCTTAACGGGCTTTAGATTACTGAATGTTTATTTCATTGTTGTAGGGATTACACTTTTCTTGTCACTCACTGTCCTTCTGCTACCTTTTTCACAAGGTGTTCAAGGCTAGGGCCAGGTGACGATGCCTTCCACCTTTCCTCCCGTCCTCCTTCATCTCCTTCCTCGGATACTTGCGACCATCCGACTCGACTGTCATTGACACCGTTGTTGTCCTTTTAAAAAGGACGGCGCAGTCGTGAAAACGGAATTAGCACGGAATCGAGGGACTACAAGCTTGCTTGCCCGCTTGCCTACCATTGTCCTTTTTGCGGTCCTTCCAATGTCCTAATATCAATCGTATTACCTCGACCAGCGTCCACCGGGGGACGAGGATCATTCAATTCGGGAGGGCCAACACGGAGGACGGTCGGAGTAATTTACGAGCCTTCGCGCGGTGTTTGTTTGCACTTCAGCGTTTCAGCACCGCACATACAAAAAGGCACAATCATGCCACTCATTACGCTGCCGTGGCGTACAAATCGGAAAACCGCAGGACTCGTGGTCATTCGAATCGGACTCCGGACAAAGGAAACCAATGGACCGACGATATGGACCGAAGCGAAGGGGCCCGTTTGTTCATTTTTCTGTGGGGTCCGTGAAGAAGCGATTTTTCCTGGGCAGCTAGTGTCCGGCGGTGATGCGAATGGGATGCGCATGGAAATTTGTTCTCGTTCGTTTACGACGCGAGTCCATAATGGGACCCGGAAGCGCAGGGTTCATTAATATTGGTATTGATTGTTGGGTTGGAGTGTTTTGATTCTTAACGCGCACACAACGGTGGAAAAATGAATTGGGGTGCTGGTTTCTATCGGGCCGATGATTGGAATTTATGAGTTGGCTTTGTTGGGAAATTTGTTTAATTTGACTGTTTTGCAAAGTGGCTGCGTTACGATGAGGGCCTAGGAAAATGTGGAAATTACAGAATTATTTGATCGAAGTACTTTCTCTTCGTCTGTACTAATTTTCAATTGTCAAAAAAACACGCAAGTTAGAGAGGAGAAATATTTTTTGAATTCTTTTAGCTCAAAATAAGGATGACAAAATATATAAAAACAGATATCATTTAAACATTTAAAATTTGAATGTTAAAATGGGAATCCGTTTATATAAACATGCTAAATCAAACAATAAAAAGCACACAAAGTTTCATTGGTTTAAAATTGGGAAAAGTGTTAAGAAACACGTATTTAAATACTACACGAATAATATATTCTATTCGTATGCTTTTATCTCTAGCCATTAGACACATGTTTGGTCATTTATTTGATGTCACACTGAAGCCATCTTTTGGTTAGTTTAATGCAGTTTTAAAGCTCGGAACAGAACATGGAATATTAAAAAAGACCAACCGATGGAAGCGATCATCGGGAAAAGGCCAGTTGAGAAATCTGCCGAGTGTCACTGTAAGACAAACGATGGCTCTCATCAACCCGTGCCCCCCGCTTAACCAGACTGCTTTCCCCAGACACCGATCTTCGACCCGGAAAACAGATGAAAAAAAATGAAGACAATTGCGGCAGCGGGAATAAAATAAAAAAAGAGGAGAAAAATGTGCGGTAAAAAATATCACCTGAGCACAATTAAAACACCCGCATCGCCCATTTTCCGGCGACAGGCTTTTGTCGTCTTTTCAACATTTTCCACACCGTGTGGCCGTGTGGTGTTCCGTTTCACGATGTGGTCGGATGGGGAGGTCACATTTTCTGTTTGTTTTATGTCGTTTTTAGTTGTTTAACTCTTTTTCCACAGTGCAAATGCCATCCTTCCGTTGGCTGGCCACCCAGTTGACGGAGAAAATAGTTCGAAAGCTGGACATGGATGAACTTCTTAATGAGATACGCAAACCCGCTTCGATGAGCTGGGAAAGCTGAAAGAAATAGAAGGAACAATGGTATTTCGAACCAGATCATCTCTTCTTTGTGGTTTCATTTTAGTTTTTATTTGATGGTTTGGTGGTTTTTCGGTTGATACTGCAAAGATAGTTATATTATTTCACAGTTTGTACTTGACTGCCTGCCGTGAGTGTTTTCGGACTCTTTTTTAGTACAATCTTGTTTGATAAAATTGATGTACAACATTTATTAAACCTACGGTTGCAAAGGCCAAGCAAAGACTTAGCTTCCCAAAGAATTAATTTTAATATTACTTTGCTTTTTCATTTATTTATCGAGTACAAACGTTTCTGGAACTAGTGGCAGTTGGCTTTAAAAAATGATAGCTTTAGCAGTCAACATGTTAATTATTTTAAACTCAAAAGAACAGAGTAGAGTAATACAAATTGCGTCAAAAAACTACACAAAACAGGCAAAAGGCTTCTGTTATTTTAAAGTCTACCAAATGAACTAAAAACATTATCTCATCCAACAAAAGGCCCTCTTTCGTGTTTCGAAAAGCTTTTCAGAGGTGTCAGTTATAATAAAAGTAATTTACATTCGGATAACAGGTAATTATCACTTCGGTTAATTTTTTTCTATTTCTTTCTTGGTTAAAAACGTTCTAAACATCGCGCCCCCACCAGGATTAGCCCACGTTAGAAATCACTTAGTGAGGCAATAATGAAAAAAATCCCTCCCAACACGTTGTGTCATCCTCACGCTACCCCGAATTGAAGGCCACCATATGGTCCTCCGACGGAACGCGGTAGCAGA
Organism: Anopheles ziemanni; assembly: GCF_943734765.1. Classification (NCBI taxonomy): domain Eukaryota; kingdom Metazoa; phylum Arthropoda; class Insecta; order Diptera; family Culicidae; genus Anopheles; species Anopheles ziemanni. The sequence goes on along the minus strand of NC_080705.1, from coordinate 22,710,013 downwards.
TGCACCAACGCCGCACACGACTGCACCGTTGCACTGCATTTGCATTCCCCCCTCCTTCGGGGCTTCACGAAGACACGACCCGTTCCTGCGTTGAGGAGTGAATAAAAATGAAATAAAACAAAATTGACCAGAACGGGAGATCATCTCCGAGGGGAGGGAAAGGTTAAAACAAAAGCCCTTCCCCGGGGGGAGGGGGGCAGGGACCGGGAGGTTGGAGGTTTAATTGAGCGTTGGACCTTCAGCTTTTACGGAACGTGGAACGTGTCAAAATTGTTCTCACTTAGCATGCAATTAAACTGACCATATCGGTGCGAGCTGGCGTGGGGCAGCTTTATCGCGGCCACTTCAAGCACCGTGGACGATAGAGATATGCATCTATCTATCGACGATCGTGCCGACGGAGCTGTCGATGGCTCTTAACGGATGGATGCGTGCGCCAGGATTTCGCTTGGGCATTCAACTTATGAAACAACTAGAATATGAAGAAGATGTTGATGAAGTAATACTAATTTGTAGTGAATTGGTCGAACATTGATATTAGTTTTGAACCTCCTCACAGATCTCAAATCTTTTTTTTTTAAATTATAAACTTCAAAAACTCCAAGGTAACCTCATTTTATAGGTAACATTTTATTTTAAATCCTTTAAATGACTTCAGCAAAATTTCTGGGAAGGAATTTGTGTCGAATTGCCAAAGAGGGACGATTTTAATTGATTTAGAGCCTCGCAAAAGATAGCCCTGCATCGGATAAGGTCCTGAACACGTGTCGCATGTCCACCCTATCGGATCGTATCGGTGGTGGGAGGTGTAGCTGATGGAATTCTGGCGTGGTGATGACCCTACCCTGGGGTACCATATGGCCGAAGCGTGACACGCAAAGTCCGCTCCTCCGGGGGCAGCATTTGACGCGAATACATTAGATCCTATCATCACGGGCGTTCCTCCGCGGGCCCTTTAATTTTTAAATTGCCACCACTTGCGCCACAAGTACAGTTTTACTGTCCAGACCTTTTTTTGGGTTTCATTTTCGGGGGGGTCAGATATCAGATATCAGGGTTTGTAGGTTTTTTTTTGTAGTGTGTGTTCTTCCGTGAGCCAAGGCCCTCCTGCAGTCAGTGGAGCATTAAATTTATTCACGCATCGTCACGAGGTTTACCCGTTCCAGTTGGGAGAATAAAAGCCGGCGATAAATAAAAGGACCTCGCCGACAGGCAATTTAAAGAGCAGAGTCGGAGGGCAGTCCACCCCCTGTTTGCGGGGTGCATTTTCCACCGTTCGAAACCATTCGCGATTGATTCGCGTTTGTTCCCGCAAAGAAATCGCGGTACAAAGTGAAACATCTGTTTTTTCTGTTCCTCTATCGGCTTCCGCATCCCTAAAATGCCACCCCTAGGGGTCTCCGGACACTCAAACTCACCCCAAGGTGGGAGTGGAAGGGTCGTAAAGTAATGTACAGTAATGCACGGTTTGCCCGGAGGTGGTGGGGTGATGCGGAGAAATGCATCCGATGCATTCGTGTGCCATTCGCGTGCCGTACGCCTTATCAGCTGCCGGTTCTGCGGCAAGCGCCGGACATATTGCCGGAATGATAGCGATGACTAATTTCTACGACTGCTTGGATGTCGGTGGTCTTTTCGGATGATGTTTCGAAATTTACTGTCCCCGTCTCCCTGGGGGAGGGAATGCAATACAATGGGGGTGCGTTTGGATGGAAAAGTACTATGAAAGCGAGGTAAAGTAACGTTATGACACGTGGTGGAAAATGAGGTACGTCACGGCTGAACGGTTTGGAACAAACGCTGAAGAGCACTGAATGATCAAGGAGAGCTATTGATTTACGATTGATAGGTAGCATCGGTTTCGTGCTGTGTTTAGTTGCATCGTCATCGCGATCTATCATCGTTGTGTTGCCGACATACGGTCCATTTCAATCTATAATGCAGCACAAATATTCACTGTGGAATTTTAAGTACCATATAGCATCAATCACATGAGTGAGTCAAAAGGAAAAGATAGTCTTTCGCTATAAATATCATGTTTAAACTATCGCGTATAAAATTGAGAAAAGGCTACGAAACTATTTGAAGCCTTTATCTTAAAAGGGTTTATTCAAAGTTTAGAGTCACAACATAAATTTATTTCGGTAAACTAGAAAGCAGAAAAAGACAGAAATGGAACACTTTGGAATATGAACCATAGTATTAGAATTATGTTTAACTTTTTTACCGTTGTATGCTTGTTTATTGGCTCTGCCATGAAGGAAATGTTTCATTGAAAATTTGTGTCAATCCATCGTAATAGTAATGTATCCGATTTTAAATCTTTTTAAATTCTGTTAAAAACATCGAAGATACTCAACAGGCAAGAATTGCTACAATGTTAGTAATAAAATATAAGTAAACTTTCTAAACAGTTAAGCTAAGCTCTAAATCAATTAAAATCGTCCCTCTTTGGCAATTTGATCCAGTTTATCTTGGGATTGAAGTTTATAATTTAAAAAATAGTGTCTAGAATCAGTGAGGATAGGATTCCATTCTAAACCCTCTATGTATCGTTTAATCATTACTTGAACAGTTCATGTTTTATTTTATTTCATATGTTTAGGAAACACTCTATAGCAGAATGTCACAATCTGGTAACAAAGTCTTGCTACAAAGAAAGAATTAATCGCTCCTTAGAACCACACAATAATGTCAGATATCAAAACACAACATGCAAGAACATGTTCAGCAGATCAAAACCAAGAAACCGAATTAATATGTTGTACACATTAATGCAAATGATGAAACAACTCATAGAAAACAAACGTAGCAAGAGCTCGCATCAAAAATGTTGATAAGCGTAACGTTCAGAAAGATCTTGCATAAGATTCGAACACGTGTCGCAAAATCAAAGAAGGCTACAACACAACATTGAATTAAATAATGAAATAACCAAATTCAAACTGAAACATGTCAGCGCAGAACGTGTTAGCCAACGCAAAGAAAACACATTGGGCCAACCACTTACACCAAATATCCATAGAAATGTAATAAGTAGGCAACTTAACAAGTATATGTAAACTGACCAGATCGAACTTCATCGTCAGTCGACCGGCAACAGGATCAATCACAATTCAGTTCATCAGTGTGTAGTTTGATCTGGAAGACGACGCAGTTCTTCTCGTGGCTTACATGTTGAAGTTAGAGTTTTTATTGGAAAACCTGAAAGAAATTTAACTAATCCTATCACATGGTTGAGTAAAAGTAAAGTAAGACTTCATTTGTTGCATTTACTGTGTTCGTCGATAAGTTTAAATTTTCCGGTGAACACAAACATCTCAATTTGAAATCAATTAGTCTCTGCGAAAGAAAAGCCAAACAAGCACATCAAAACAAGAAATTGGTGAAAAAATATTCTCACGAGAAAAAAAAGCCCCCATCGTTCCGACAAAAAAGGTGTTCCAATTTTATTACCCTGTAAAGTATATCGAACGAGTGTGCCTTTTTCACCCCTTAGCCGCGCAGATTATCCCAGGCTAAGGAAAATACGAAAATAACCACAAGCACACATCGACACCCAGCCGAACATCGGCAACCACAGACACAAACACTCAGATAAGCCCGAGAAACGTCCGTCACCGTTGATTAGCGCACGAGGCGAAGGTCCTTCGCACCTTCGCTTTTCCGTCCTTCCGGTGCCTGAGGATCGCGCCCGTGCAGCGGAAGGGAAAGAAACATCATCGATAAAACAAAAACACTACCAAATGACCCGTCCCGATTATCTCCCCTTTCGAATCAGACGCTCGAAGGACGATCGCGCGCTCCCTTTCCGGATCGGATCGCGGTGTCGCTTCCTGAGAAAAGTCCTGACCCCAAAAATGCCCAACGTCGTTCCGAACGACGGCAACCAGTATGGAAACGGTGGAAGTGCCAAATATGCCTTTGCAGCCGACGAAGATGATGGTTTTATTAGCACTTGAACGTGGGAACGTGCGTCGAGGGCTCTCGTCGGAAGGGAGTTTGAGTTGATGTTGCCTTTTTTCTTCCTTCTTTCTCTCTCCCTGCCGTTCACTTCCTTTCCCCCTGGGGGTCTCCTTCGGAGTTCTTCGGGTCTCTGGGTCGCGAGGGGCAAAATTATGAGGGTGGTCCTTCCGCCTTTTGGGTCGTTCCGGAAAGAAAAACCACCAACAACTGATTGCCCAACAATAGTCGGCGATCATCATCTCGACCTCGTTCCCAAAACAAGGACACGCGGGATATCTTTTTAGGATGTTTTTTTTTAAAGTCTCCCCTTAAATGCGTCATTGAACTGTCAAAAACAAAAGGCATCCTTCAAATACGATTTGCTGTGACCCTTTTTCTTCGTGTTTGGATAAAAACACGGAAAATATGGCCCAGATATCGATGCGATTTCAACACTAAATGTCAACTTGTTTTCCCACTTTTTCCCACCGGAAAGCAATGTTGGTCGTGTTGAACGAGGGTTGTGCAATATTTTTTCATTTCTTGCAAACCAGAATTCAACAAAAAATTGTAAAAAAAAAACTCTTCCGGGGGTGTAAAACACTTTCACGGGGAATTTAACAAAAACCCATGGAGTGGTGAAAGCGGCCTGCGGGTGCGACTGGCAAAAACCAGGCACCGGATCGGACGGCGGCGGCGGCGGCGGGAAAGTGTTTGGATTTTCATCAATTAAGTCCCAATAAAATAAAAAATAATCAATTTTCATCAAACGACTTTCGGGCCGGCCGCGGGTTCGGGCTGTTTTCTCTCGTTCGGCTGCGCTTCAAATCACTGACTCGGTCGGTAAATCCGGCTGTGTGACGTGTGGGGTCGAGCGGGATGAGATTTTCCAAGCCCGCTGCAATCGGGCTCGCCGTCGGGATAAGCCCGTGCCAGACCAGGAGGCTCCTGGGATCGTCCGGGCCAGAACGGAGTCCCGCGGGCCTTGATTATGCGGGCGCCTGGCGAAAGCAGCCGGCCCTTGCCGACACCGGCGCAATTGTTTGGTGAGAACTGTCTCCGCGACTGGCTGTCGGAAGGCTCGAAAAGAGAGAAAAAAAACAACTTGACAATAAATCAATCGGTGTGAAATTTAGTTCATTCAAATACTCGGAAATGGGTAGCATATTTAGTGCATATAAATAGATCTAAATAAATAGATCATGTAAACAAATAGATGAGAGAGCTAACTATTTTAGCCGTTAAATGTTCGATCTGGAAGAAAAGATGGTTGAGAAATTGTTTGAAATTTCATCCAGCTTTCTTGAGCACTAGTCATATTTTTATACATTATATATTTGCTTGACTTTACATACAATTACTGTCATATTTCTAGCAAATGCTAGAGCAAGCAAAAAAAGCAACAAGACAATTTAAGTTGAACAAGTTTTACCGTTTAGAGAATGAAATCAATTCCACTTCTCTTTTGTTAAGGAGTAAATTTCCTATAATTTTTTTATTTGTTATAAAAGATAGTTTTGTTTTGTTTTGTTTTAGTGTTGTTCTTTCTTTTCTAAATCGATAACTTGCTTTTGTGATGAGTGGAACATACGTTTACGTTTCCATGCCTCAAACCAATGCTTATAGTCAATTCCTAATATCTTTTGATGAAATATGCTCTAGTAATTAATCATTCAATGTTGATTTCGGTAAGCGATAGTAAATGTCTCCAATCGCAGCAGCATCCCCTGCAAGAGTGCGGTAGGTCCAGTTCAATTGGGCGGATTGTTTCATCAGATCGATTTCCACTTTCCCAGTTGGATCCCCGTTGGCGCTAAGGGCCCGCTCATGCCGGTGGTGGCGAGATGATCGTTACGATAGCTGCGATAGATCGATTGGACGGCGGTCGTAAATCACGCACCCCGAAACGGGTCAGAAGGGCGTCGGTCACCCGTCAGTGATCGATAACGGCGAGTCAAAAGTCGATTGGTGAGAAAATGTGCATTTCCACCCTCGTGGCCGTGCCAAAGGTGCGCGATTCAGTTCAGGGTACGCATCGGACTGGTTTTTCCGAGGCCGATAATCAATCAAGTGACAATTCTACCAAAGACGGATAGGAACTTTTCGCTTAACCGTTCGCCAATCCGGCGGTGTGAAAGTGAAAATTTTCAATGGGAGGATTATTGTACGTACGTTAATGTAATGGATTAGAAATGGAAGATCGCATAGGTCAACATTTGGTAGCTCCAAATCATACAAAAGCAATAAAGCTGGCAAATGTGTTTCATGAAAAATATTTTAGTAAGTAAAAGATTACAAAAAAAATATTCTAATTTATTAGATTCTTTTCGTTTTATGATTTACATTTTAACCTTTTTACTTCTCTTTCATTGTTAAATCATCGTTTACTTTCTATGTTTCGTCTAATTTTATTTTTCATTTGAATTCACTTGTTTTTTATATTGCAAAAATACTTATTATTTTCACCATTCTATCCTTTTTCTTGCATCCAACTTTTACATTTGAGCCATATGAGTCAAAAACAAATCAACTAACAATATCAATGAAAAATAAGGGAAAATGGAAAAAGAATATTCACTCACAATATGAAACATAAATCTGAAAAGAATAATATTGGGGATTTTTTTTTGTGGTCAAATGAGCATTTCAGAGTAGCTTTCATTTGTGTGTTGGACATCTTATGTAGATAAGCGAACATATTTCAAAAAATTAATGCAAGTGGTATTGCAACACATAGAATGGCACAAATATTTGATTAATTTTCAGAAACAAAAATGAGCTATCAAATGTACTATTTCCCATCAAACTCAACCTAATACCACATCTTAAACGGTTAAAATGTTTTCTTGTTTCATCCTCTCGGAAACAAACACACACTACGAGCAAACATTGCGCTGGCCACAACAAAACGGAGCACAATGTAACAATTTCACCGACCGTGTTGACAACCGTGCGGTTACTCTAATCCTACATACAATCCGCCAATCTTCGGTTTCGGAGCCGCAAAACCGCCACACTGATTAACGCACATTCCGTGCCAGTGGATTCCTCGCAGGAAAAACCCTTTCGGATGGGAAAGCTTTCTTGAACGGAGGGCAACAGGCGGCGCTAAGTAGGACTGGAAAACGCACTAGAGAAAGCGAGCGAGGGAGAAGGAAGGTGAAAAAAAGGTGGAGCTGTTGGAAAAGCAGCGTTTGGAGAGCGTATTTTTGAGCAGAAGCGTGCCTGTTTGAGACTGCGTGGGCGAAAAAGGAAAAGCGAGAAAAGCGAGATGAAACACATCGCCATCTCGTTGTCCTTGCGCCTGTTTCACGTTGAACACTAGTTGAAGGGTTATAGCGAAGGGAAGGGCCTGCTTTTTTAAGCAAACCATTATGCGCAAGTGCAAGCACGAAGGAAAATGTGGGATCGAGAAAGGAAAGAGATGCATTTTCATCCCTCCGGCGACTAAAAGTAAACGGCGAGCAAAGAACGTGAGATAGAAATCATCATCACGAGGGAAAGAGAAAACACAAACTCGCTCACAGCCTACGCGATGAAGAAAAACATTGCACCCTCGCATTTAATGTTTATTACAGGAAGCAATGCGCCCCCATTTTCTTTCGATCGGAATAAAAAAGAGACTAAATTAAAAAATAGGGGAGGTAAAATATGGCGAGAGAATTTTCTTCTTTGGGATGGCGGAATGCAATCCCGTCTCGGTGGGTGAGCTTGACAAATGAGATGCACCGCAAAGGAAAGATGCCGGCTACGACGATCAACACGACGATGATGATGATGATGATCATGTTGATGATGGTTGCTAGAAGATGGTGGCGGTGTTTGGTTGTGTAATTTACGCTGCCACCGAATCGGTTCGTTCTACCAATAATTCGTTAGGAATCGTTTATGTTCCCCCTTGCGCCCTCAAGGGACGAAAGTAGAGAGATATAGAGAGAAGCGTGAGAAAAAGGGAGCAAACAAAGCATTTAAAAAAATATAAGTGCGAGGGTGAGAGAACCCGAGAGAACCGCACGCCGGTCCAGAAAGCTACCCCTCGAGCCCAGCGCGTTAGGTTGTTTGGTTCAAATGCTCCAAAACGGTTTGGCATCGCGCGCGAGATCACGCCACGGAAAAGCGAGAGGATGTGTTGAGGGTTTTCCAACCCCATGGGAGAGCCCGCGAGAGCACACGAAAAACAGCGAGAGCAGCCCAGAAAAAGGGGGCAGATCGACACTCCGCGCTACACGGACATAGCGTTACAAGAAGCAAACAAGCGTTTCGTCAAATTCGGTTCCAATTGTTTTCCACAGCTCGCGCCCGTCGATAGTGCGTTCGATCGTCCGTCGAAGGGTTCGGGGTTTCGGTTCGATGCCGCGGTGTCGGATTTTTCGGCATTTTTTTTTTACTGAGCGGGGATAAATGAACAGACACTCGATCTCGTTTGGGTGAAAATTGTGTGAAAAAACATAATTTAGTGTACTTATTACGTGCCGGTTCTGCAATTAAAAGTTTCGAAAAGTGTTGTGAATTCAATTGTTGTTGTGAACTGTTCGCTTTTGAGTTGGTTGTAAGAAAAGTTTAATATTTTAAGTGAAACAAACCATCGGATCTCTTGCATACGAAGCACATTAAAAAAGCCGCTTTTCGAGCGAACAGTGAAATGTAAAAAGTGTAAAGTCTTAAAATAAGCAATTTGTGGCTGAGCTGAAAGAAGTTAAAAATGTGTTGAATGTGATAAATTGAAGAATAGGTTCGAGATACTTAATTGGTGGGCGCTAATAATTCTATCCAGTTTTCGTTAAAAATGTACGTATGATGTGTTTAAACAATGTGCATGAGATCAAAAATAGATACTTAAAAAAGTTTTTTATCAAATTAATCATAACGATAATTTCAATGAATATATTTTTTTATAACTTTGCTTTGATTTCAACTGGTGACTGGTTTTTCCCTAATGTTTTCTGTTCATCTTTCTTTTCCACAATTTTGTTTGGAGAAACCCTGAAATGTACACACTTTTAAATTATCAAAACATACCGAATCCTTATTGGTTGTTTGTTCAATGAACTTTGCTGGAGAAGCCTCATTTGAACAATAAAAACCTTTTCACGATCAACGATTCGGAATTAACCAATCGGAATTGATGGCTAAGCAACATCATCTCTACAAAATAAATAATTAAAGCCCAATTGCTAGTAATCTGTCTGAGGAATGCCGTTGGAAGCAGTTATAGGCCTGTTCTGTTGTTCTTCTTGATTGGTTCTCAATTACATAATTGGATGTTACACGTGTTTTCAAACTTGGAACGATCGAAATTGAAAAGATTTTGCTCTTGAAAGCTTAGCATGGAGACGTTAGAAGTGTGCTTTTCCTATAACATTTTGTAGATGAAAGTAGTACATTTTCGCTAGTTAAGTTTTCTGAACTGTCTTGTGTGCTTTTTTAGTCAAAGAAAGCATTCTTTATTAACAGTTGTGATTTTAATGATAAAACTTTTGATACATTTTTACGAACCTTCTTATTTTTTTTTAACTTATTTTAACGTGCCTTGAAAACTTAAATAAAATGGTTTACAATACGTAAAGGAAATGTGCCAATGATTGTCAAACTGTTGTTAATTCATTCAAACGCCGTTAGTGTCTGATGTCGACATGCCTTCATATTTGTATCTTTCGCAAAGGCATTCTTTTTATTGTTTTAATCATATAATAATCTGATATAATATCCTAGTTACAAAATGGCCGGCGAGTGGGACATCAACGACGCGCACATCCCGTTCATCCAAGAGCTCGTGTACGACAAGTTCAACGAGTGGTCCGACGGGCACGTGCGCTACGTGTACCATCCGTCGGACGACCATGCCCGGAAGCACATCTCGGGCTGGGCGATGCGCAACACCAACAACCACAACGTGAGCATCCTGAAGAAGAGCTGCCTCGGGGTGCTGGTGTGTTCGGCCCGCTGCAAACTCCCAACTGGCGGCCACATTCACCTGCGGCCCGCCATCTGTGATAAGGCACGCCGGAAGCAGCAGGGCCGGGCATGTCCGAACCGCAACTGCAAGGCGGGCCGGCTGGAGGTGCTTCCGTGCCGGGGCCACTGTGGCTACCCGGTGACGCACTACTGGCGCCACACGGAGAAGGCCATCTTCTTCCAGGCGAAGGGCGCGCACGATCATCCGCAGCCCGAGTCGAAGACGTCGGGTGAGACGCGGAAGATCATCGGTGCCGGAGGGAAGGCGGCCAAGGCCAAGAAGCTTTCGGTGTTGCTGTTGCGGGATGCCGCCCTGGGGAATAAGGTAAGCGATTGGAGCGATGACCCTGCAGCATTAATGGATGAAAAGGGAATTTTTCATCTGTTAATCGAAGTAACTCTTAAGGAGACCGAAGTAGTTACCATGGAAAAATCGATGATGTAACACCAATCCAAGATCGGTAAAAAGAAAGGTCACAGCATACCTTGCAACGCGTCAGAAATTATAAGAATAATTTTGACAGTTAGGTTGAATGTTTTTACCTTTCGAAAAGTTTGTGTAAAACAGAAAATTTAGTACTTTTTACTAATTGGACAGGCAATTGAAGCGTTCGGTATATGTTCTGTAGGACGGTTGCTCGTGTGGAAGACCAGCATACTAGAATTCGGTCATATCATGGCGACCAACATGATCCATATCCCATGACTTCGCATCGAGGACCACGGATTTCGACTACACGGATATTATTTTACTACAATATCTGCAAGGTCCATAACTCTAGACTTTGATCCCAAATTTGCTATATCATTTAAATCATCTATATTTTGGAGACCTATATCATTTAAAAGATTATTGCAAAGATCTTTCACATTTTGCAAGTATGATTGTAAATACTGTTTGAACCAACTGTCAAACCAATGTCGGAGCAGAAAATAGCTTTGTACCGATCTCTCTTTTAATCGATCTCATCAAGAAATGCTGAACGGCTAGCAAATGTTTTCTTTACTCCAGGTTTATAAAAATTCTACTTTATTACCACAGCTAATGTCCTTGAAGTCCTCAACCAAGTCGAATGGAGCTTCAGGACCGGAGATATTGCAGCCTCCACCGTTGATTCCCGATCCCAGTTACGGTAAGATTTACAAACCCTTTCAGAGCTACCAAAAATAAATGGATACTAATGGAGGAAAACTTATTCTTTTTCAGGAGATACTACGAAGTGTCTATCCTGCACCCGAACTCCCTGCGTTTGTCGGACGAAAATTAGTACTTCCCTAGCAAGAGCTGTGGAAGAAAATGGATCTTTTTTCGACCAATCCGCCCATCCACAACCTTCCCTTCAGCAGCATCACTGCAGTTCCGCCTGGTCTGCGTATGAATCTGCGGCAGGGGATTCCTTCACGCAAGCCTCTACCGGATATGACGCGAATGGATCGAGTATGAGCCACTGCCAGACATCGTCGGCCAGTAGCACCCCCGGCTGTTCCCAGCTGCGCACATCCAGCCTGATAAACGAGTGCTTCCATCCGGATGAGATCTTTCAACTGGATCAACCACTGCGGCAGCAGTCGAGTGCGGGATCGGCGGCAGTCGTCAGTCACCTAACGACCGCGACACCGACGACGTTGCTGGACCTCGGGAGTGGCGCGATCTATAAGAAGTGCAACCAAATCAGCCCGGAGTACATCTTCGGTACGGCCAGCAGTGGAACCACGAACAACGGGGATCTGGTGGGTGGAAGTTACCAGTCCTGCTCTTATGCCACTGGTGGAGGATCGGCAGGGAGTCACACCACGGTGGCTGATGGAATGGGTGTTGGACAAACGGTTACGGAACAACCGATCGGGAAGTACTTCGCCAGCGATGGTTACGGCAGTCTTCCGGCGCTTGATGAAAGTCCATCCAAAGATATCCTACGGTACATCAAGAAAGAGGCTTCTACTACAGCTAAGCAATCGCTCGGAGCCGATGCCAACTGCACGGGGGTCACGTCCCGTACCACACGGCCATACGACTGCGAACCGGGTCAGTACAAAAAGCCGGCCTACCACTACAGACCGTCCTCGACGGCGGGGACCTACTTTGCCCACAACAACAACAATAGTAACTCCGCCGCCAATAACAACAGCATTATCTGCACGAGTGGCGTGACCAAATCCACCCCGAACAGCTATGAGGCTCACCTGGACCATCACCATCCACTCACAAACAGCAATGGCGTCAATTATGGCTATCATGGACAGGCGGACTCGGTAGGACCAAGTGTGGCGATCTCGACTGGAAGCAGCTTCGAGCAGCCGTACGGAGCATCCAGCTATATCAGTACGACCTCAACGATGCTATCGGGTTCTCCGAAAGCCGTGGCAGCGATGACCCAGCAGCAGCAGCATCATCACCATCATCAGCAGCATCAGTCGGAGCTGCACTACACCTCAACGGTGTACGCTGCTGGTACGGATAATTACCGGTACGGCAACAATTACCTTAAAGGATCGTCACCGACGATTCACGGTGGCGTTCCGTTTCAGGCGTCGGCGGTGCAGCAAATGCACCCGGAGCTGCCCCTGGCGGCGTACGACTTCTATTAGGGGCGACGTACCAAGCGGGCAGCATTTAGTTGAACAATAAATAATTCTTAAAATATACCACCATTTGGTTTCGTGTTGAGATAACCCTACCCATTAGGGTGTATGTAATCTATTGGTTTTCGATAAGTTGATTATCATTCGTTTTGTGGCAAATTACATGCAACGGTAAACAAGATTAGGTTTACAAGGAATAAGTCCGCCTTTAATACTGATAATAACTACAATTTCAATGAATTGTGTGGCAAAAACTATTGTAAAGGCACATATTTATAAATTTATTTTTCAGTTTTGAGTTGATATTCTCTTCAATTTATCGGTTTAAAATAAATTTGTCGTACCTTTCAGACCGATCGATTTAAATATGATATATTTCATAATAATATTTAAAAAAAATTCAGATTGAAATATTACACGAAATATAGCACTCAAGGTGTATAGAGCCAAGTTAATTCAAGGTTTAGAAGATTGAGATGGCTTTCGCACAAGTACGTAAAAAGATGCCATTGATATTATTTTTGAAATGGCCGTTGATAATTACTTATTTGTTTTATAATTGATATTTGAAGTATAAATAACTGTTTATTTGGATGACATGAAGACAACAAAGTACCTTGCGCTACTTTAAGAAGTATAGAAAAGTTTAAAAAAAGTAAAGAAACAACTGGTTTCATTTTTTATATACTTTTTCATTGGTTTTATTTTCTCTACTTAAAAAAATTATAATTTGTCATAATAATTCTTCAATGTTTTTTTTTAATCATCCTCCCTCAGCACCGCGAGCCCCGTTCACCGGGGCCATTCTGTGGTTGAGTGCTGTTGTGTTTACTGTTATCCAGTTGCAGTATTTTTCTTTTGTTATGTGTGTCTCTCTCTTCTATGTTTCTTGTCCACTTTTCCACTCATTGTTGCAGTTAAGAAGTTACGTACCAAGTAGTTAATTAAATTTATGCATTATACTTATCGTTCGATTTGATCTCAACTCGCGCTAGTTCATTTAATAATCGCTTCCTTTTAACATTCGTTTGGTTTTTGTTAGAGTGAGTTGAACAATTTTTCTTTATGTCTCAGAGGGGAAAAACTTTCGCTACCCCATTTTCCTACACCCTTGCTAATCTTCTCTGAACCGTAATAAACCGTGTTCGATCTTTCGAGTCTAATGGGTTTTATTATTGGAAACGTATTGTTTTAAAATTTCCTTTCCGGTTGCAACAACCATTGCAAACATCTTTGAAGAGATGAAATGAATGCTTAAACCCATCGAACCCCGCAAACCAAAGTCGTACAAATGAGAAAAAATTGTTTTTGGCTTATATTTCCCCTTCAACTTCAATTCTTTAACGAGTTTCTCTTTTTTTGCACTTTCTGTACTGTATTATTCAAATGAATTGAATTTTGAAACTAATTCCCAGATTACTGCAAAAGTAAAATAGTTTGTTTTCTCAACATTGGCCAACAATTGTGAAATTTCCAATCCAACCCGATTCACTGTTCAGTGTAGTTTCCAGCGGGGGTCCGATGGCACAGTAAAGTACTACGTATATCTAGCTTCCCGTTGCCACAATTGGCAACACAAACAATGTTCTAGGAAACCACCGATTGCGATCTTTCAATCTCTTCGCTTGGTCGCTCGAGTTAGACGTATTGGTTTTGTAAAAGGTTGTTTTTCGCTTGAATGTTCCGATTCATTTGCAGCATATATCCGTGTTTTCGTTTGCTGGGTAAAACGGCCAATAAAATGTTTCTCTCCTTCGTTCTGCGTTCGTTCGGTTCATATTTTCTACAGTTTGAAACTCTCTTTTTTTTCACCGAACATTCCGCCAACATACTCCCGCGTCGGTTGGGAGGCATCATAGCATCATATATTTTCTTCGTTCCTTGTACTGGGACTATAGATTTTAGCTTAATTCGGTGCCCGCGAAAATATTTCTCCCAAACCATACGGTCCGTCCAGGCTTCTTCGTAACGTGATGTGTATTTACACCAAGCCCACACACGCTAGTCTAATCTTATCCTCTTCGCCTATCGGTGCGCCTCGCTTGTCGTTTCTTTTTCGTATGCACGGTTCGCGTCCTTTCGGTAGTTCACTCTTTGTTTTCGCTAAAGGGGTTATCAATTTTTAATTCAACATTCAACATTATATCCATAATAGTCAAGGGTTTCTAAACGTACAGTTGTAATAGTTTTGTTTTAATTTTTGTGTGTGTGTTTCCCCTTCTTGAATGAGAAGGTTTTCTTTTCTACTATCATTTGTGAACCGTCTTGATTCATGTTGTCGACCTCACTAAAAGGGTTACTAAAGGGTCTAGGGTGTGTGTGTGTGTTCTATTACTGTAGTTTTGTCGTCTCAACAATCCCTGCTTGGACTCGGTTTCAATTGAATGTGACCGTAAACTTGGAACTCGTTTAGTTTCACCGACTAAGTGGAAGAATACTTGCGTTTGGGGGTTTAGGAGTTTTCCTTCCTCCACTACCTGTCGAGGGCATTCCAATTCTGTACCATTATATCCTATTGCACACACCCAATCACACCCAAGTGCAGCACGTTGGCGTTCCACAAGTGTGTTGTCCATCGCTGCTGCTCTGTTAATTCTATCCACTCTAATTGCACATCATCCGGCCTGCACTGCACTTACAACTAATCTTTGCCTGAATGCATCCACTCGTTTGTGGTTGCCCCAACGTACCTCCGGCCACGTACTCCCCCTCGCGGAAAGGACAGAACGATATGCACAAACTAAGCGTAAGAGAAATTAAATCGAACGGTACGACATTCGATCTCGAACTAGACACATTTGCGATAGCTTTCACTCACCAAAGAGCCAAATCTTAACGTCGTAAGTGTCGGCTCCGGTACAACAACCTTCACGAAGAGCCTTTCCTACCACTCCGCGTCCCTTCTCCAAGACCCTCGGGTGGTTAAAAACTATCGATACCTTCACACCAACTAGGTGTGTACAATCTACGGAAATGGAGAGAAACTGAACATTTTTCCCCCGAAACAAACTGGATGGAATACATGGACCGCCTTTCGCTACAGACTACAGTTCCTGAAACATATTTCAACCAATGTCACTCCTCCTCCTGCTGCATTCAATACTTTCACTTTCCGCGGAAATGTGGAATTATTTTCTTTTCACCCATTTGCAAATTATTTACACATTTTCTTACCCTTCGCCCATTGCCCATTCGAGACTTGCCATTAGGCTGCCTTTTGCGGTAGCAAAAATGAATCTATGAAACTAACGACTAGCATGTGTGGCTTAATATAGTTTGCCTTATTTCTTGCGACCGACAAAACGGCGGACAATGGATGGATAGTTGTTATACTTAGAAAAAGTAACGCAATGAATAAGAGAAAAGCTTGAAAGTTTCGAAAGCCCTAAAGCAGACGGAATAGTTGTTAGAAACAGGGAGTTGTTAAGTAGAGATATAAGAGTATTTCACTCAGAGAGCATAAGGAAAATGAATTAGTTTTCTAGAAAATTTCTTAAAAATCTAAAAGAAATTAAGAAACGTTGTGAAAAATAACCATAAACGTTTCAATTATAATTGAGACTCGTAAGAGCATTGGGGTTTCCAAAACAAAAGGAAAGGAATATCTAAAGTCGAATATCACATAAGCTTGGAATTGTTTGTAAATAATGTAAACGATATGCAGAGCGTGCCAACTGATCGTTTGGTTATCTAGTAAAACTAAAAATATCCTAGCATCGAGTACTTTCATCGAGAACATTTGGGTGGTAGAGTTGATGATGCAAACAACATGTATTCACATTCCTGATATGTTAAAATTAATTCTAGACGGAATGTATTTACGTAAGATCACAAAACGAACGTGTAACGGGGCAGCGCGAGCGCGTTTGTTTGCTCCGCGTGTACCAAAGAAAACGAGTGAATCCCTAGCGTTCCTAATGGAAAACATAAAGAACTGAAAATCACCAACATAAATCACATCATTTGTCGCTTACCACAACGTTCATAGTTTTTTCCTCACTGAATTTCGGCACATGTAACTGTGGGTGGTTGCCTTCCTGCCGATTCTTCTCCCAAGCCTTCCAACCAACCAAGCACGTGGAAACCTTTTGCTCGTTTTTCGTCCTTACTTTCTTGCCCCCTTGCTCCTTGTGTATCACACGACTAATTCTCCACTTTTTCCTGCACTGCACCTAACCGCTACAATCGTAAAACATTAACATTTACTTACGCACTATACAAAGGTGGAAAGAGGAGTCAAAATAAACGTGTTTTGGGGAAGGGAGCTTCGAGAGTAGAATGATGGAGAAGTAAATTAGAGTCTGACTATAGACTTGGGTGGCTCCGAGGGAAGCTCTCCAAACAATGAACCAATCGATCGAAAGCCTTTGAGCTGGGGAAACGTGCTTCATTTTCCCGATCGAGCTGCAACATTCGTACACGATCTTTGTTTTTTCGGGTTAAGATCAATTTTTTTTTCTTTGGAATTTTCCGTTGAATTACTTTTTGTCATTTGTGTTTCACCTTCGAGGAACAGGGCAGTGTTTCCATGGGTTTTTTTCTGTACGTTTTGTTCTAATTTCGGTTTAGGTTATCGTAAAGTATTGTAAGGGTTTCTCTCACAGCAGTCGAAACCCTTCAATCTGCTTTGGTTGTCATTTGTCGTTGTTGTGTTGGCCATTTCAGTGAGTCTGCCCGTTTTTGGTTTTCATTCGTTCTTCTTACATATTGGGGACTGCTAGTTCCCAACAAATCGTATGTTGTTCCTATGGAAGGCTTCACAATCGGTCATTGTTCGTACTTAATTTTCAATGAACCTTTCACTTCGACTCAGACATTTCCTTCCCAATAAAATTTAAAGGGATATTAGAAATTGTTTTAAATGTCTAGTACTCCATTGCTTTATCCTAGCACAGACAAGACAAGAAATAGAATAAGCATGGCGGAAAACTAATGATTTCCTATTTTGTTCGTACATTTTAAATCACATGACTAGGGTGGTTTTCTGGTCTGCACCTTCCATAGGAAACGCCTCTGAGCGTGTTTTAAAACCAAAACGATAACTCTTTTCTACGGGGACTACCATTATACATCTCGATTTTTGCAGTTTCCAGACCTGATCCTGTTCAAATTTTCGACAGAATTTCTATTGTTAGGTTTTGTTTTTGTTTCTATTTGAATACACACTCGATAGATTATTATTTCTTCCGTTTAGTGGCGCTGCATTTATTTTAGGACACTTTTTTCACTGTTCTGTTCGGGATGTCTTATTTGAGCAGTCAAACGATACGTCCTCCTTAATCCGTTTACTCCCGTTTCCTAAACACTCCAGGGTTCACACTTTCAACTTCTTGTAGAACCACCAGTTTCGACATCTGAATTCATTGGTTTTGCAAGCAAATACTAAAAAACAAAGTACAAAATAAGGGTATTTAAAGTTAATTGTCATTTCATGATAAATGTTAGTCCTTAAAATCTTTAAAAGAAATGGTTTTCTAGTGCACTGTTTTGGAAACACCACCAGTGTGTTTTCCGGGATGAGTATTTCAGTGTTACAAAATATCGTTTTACGGTAAACAAAACTTTGAGGAGTTTGTTTTCTTCTTTTTTTTTGGTTAGTTTTTCTAGTTTTTTCTCCCCTCTCCCGTGCTGCCTCACTTCCCATTCGTTGGCGAGTAGTTGCACAGACTGTAGTAACCCATGCAGGTACCGTTGCTGGTGGTGGTGGTGGTGGTGGTGGGAGGACACGGTTGAAACGGTGTGTCCCGTTGATCGTGCGAAGCGCTCGCCGGAAGAGGAGGAGGACCGGATCCGCCGTCAGGACCGGTACGTCATCAGACGACGCTGGTCAGCTCCTGCAGGGTGGCGCTGGTGGCGTGCTGGTACTTTTGCTGCTGGCCGGCAATCGAGAGCCGGACGACGACCTCGCGTGGATGGCGGGTGGTGCGTCAAGCCGCACCGCACGGCAGGTTGCCGCTGGCGTTCGCGCTCGCCGCGTTCATGCCGCACGCCTTCAGCTCGGTGAAGATTTCGGTGAAGAAGCCCGGCTCGGCGTTGATGCGCAGCATGTTCGACGACAGCCGGTTGACGATCAGCAAACATCTGCGCCAAGGGAGAATGGGAGAGAGAGAGAACAGGGAGGTTGATTCAATAAGGATGTTCGTTCCGGAAGGCCAGTCACCGGCATCCGGTGGTCAACCGGAAGGTTACAACGACCCGTACATGGGCGGCGGGCGATGATAAATTATTTCTGGGCGTATGGCGAATTGAGCTGTTACACTCTTAGCACGGGAAGAGATATTTGAACCGATCTGTCTTGTAATTTCTTCCACCCACAGGAAAGCACTCCCCCAATTTTTCACCGTTTCATTTCGAGCACAACACTAACACGGGCAACACCGAACGCTTTCGGTTCGCTGCGGAAAACTTACTTTGTTCTTAAGCGCAACTAACGAGCGCACGCGAACAAAAGCGCTTTTCCCCGTGGGAAAAGTTTTCGCCCACGCGGGGCATTCAATTACGTCCGGTGGGGTTTTCCACACGGCAAGCACACGGCGGTCTCGACGATGCCATACATCAACGCAGCCCACGCACTCCGTGTGTCCGGTCTATGGTCATCATTCTCCGTTGGCGGAACGGAGGAGTTCGTTCAAGGTTTTGCGCTAAATCTATCCTTGCATGATGAGCGGAAATTGTGTCTCGGTTTTCGCTGGTGTCCAAGTGAGTTTTCTATTCTGGATGTCTTCCTCCCTCCCCAATACAGGGAAGTTCAAATGTCTGCAGTCTTTGTTGAAGGTAATGCTTTGAGTTTGGAAGTTAAATTAAACGTACTTTAGGACTCTATTCGAATGTTAATAGGAAGTTTAAAAACACTTCATACTGTTTGTTTTATCTTGATAGAAATGTCCCGGGGCAGGTAGGAAATATTGCTACACAAATATCATTGTTGTTGAAGGCCTAGACCAACCTAGACGACCTCGAGGTGGACGGAAAAATAAATTGTCCTCAAGGCAAACAACGATAAATAACGTCGAGGGCATTACCGGAGACAGCATATTAGCGTGAGGGAAAACCGGTCTCACGCGTCGTCGTCGTCGTCGGCAGTAGTTTTCCCGCACCCGGACGCTGCTACAGGTGGGTGAACGGAACGGGGAAAATCTCATCTCCATTCCAGCGCGCTGGGGACAACGAATTCGCGAATAACGAATGGCGCGCCAATGAATTACCGCGTTCATCCCGGGCTAAATATCAACGGGCGGAGCGCATATTTTCAATTTTCCATCCTTCCGGCCCGGCCGGGGTTCGGGTCGGTCCAATGATTTACTGCCCGAAAACCGAAACCAATGCCACCATCGCTCCGCACTTACCTGTCCCAGAACTTGTCCTTCGAGTCCTCCACTAGGAACGGTTTCAGCGGGTAGCTTATTTCATTTCCCATGTACGAGTAGGAAAGGTACAGGCAGGTGAGGACGGCGGCTTGCAGTTCCGCTTCCTTCGTCTCCTCGCCGTCGACCAGCTCGCGGACGAGCATGTACACGAACACCACGTTCGCCGGGTTGATGAAGGCAACGTCCTGCAAAGAGAGAGAGAGAGGAAGTAAGTCGAGGTGAAAGGCAAAATATGGTGATGAGTGTAAATTTATTGATTCATAAAAGCATCGGCTGGTGGGCTGGGGTTTTGGGGGGTGGAAAAGCTTTCACAACTCGACGGAGCGAGACTGGTCGTGGTAGAAAATGGAAATCATTTGCAAGTGAACCCTTCCCGACCGGTAGACTTGCGTCGGAGAAATGTGCGTCATTACTCACTGACGTACCTTTACTGTTCGCTTCTACTGAGGAGCCTTATCAGTTGGTATAATACTCGAAACATTTGCAGAATCTTATCATACACTAACACATTTCTCGTCTGCTTTTGACGTAGAGTGTGACATATTTCAAAGGACACGTGTCTTTTCCGCGAAATTTATCTAATCTATGCCATCGGGTGCACCAGCATCATTCCGAGTTTCAATTAAATTCCCGAATGACAACTGCAAAAACCACCCTAACCTCAACTGCACTTGCCATCCGCTGGCTACCAAACTGCGGTGTGGATATATGCAAATACTCCATTTAAATCCGCCAATGAAACGCCAATGGTGGAACCTGCGTCAACGAACGCCAGCGAAGCTACAGAGGAGGGTTGTGGGTTGTAGATTTGTTGGGCTTTAAAAAAAACCTCCCCTGCCGGTGGAAAACAGATTTAGATTGCAAACCTCACATATCCCGGCGGCAAACATGCCGTATCGCTTCTGGAGTGCCGGCTGCCGGAGCGATAGTGTTGTAATTTATTCATCCGGGAACGGATTTAGGTCGCCGGCGTCGGTGTGTCCTTCTTCTCCCACCGGCCGGCAGAGTCTCTAGCTTTTCAAACTGACATTCGCAAAACCGCACTCGGGAATGAGATACCCTCCAAATGTTTTGGAGGGTACGATTTGCTTATTTTTATATGCCTTCCGTTTTGTAATCTGAATGCCCGGGCCCGGACCTGGGTCTTCATCAAACGAAAGCTAAGCCGTCGCGTTCCGTCGTTATCCTGAGCACGCTCGGTGATTGTTGACGGCCGATAAGAAATTCATTCATTCTTCAGTCGGTGTCCGTGAATGGTACACGTGTACCTACTATAGTGGCACACATACAACTAGTCATGTGTGTGGCCGTGAAGGACCATATTTGCAGTATGGAAATCGGTGTTTTTTTTCTCCAGGATAACGAACGGTCTAGTTTTCATTTATCTTAAGAGCGTCAGCATTCAAGAGGAGTTTGAATAATTCAACTATGTTAAACGAAGCCGTAAACACGGCAGGTAAACATTAGTTTACATATTTCTCTGCATTTTTTCTTGATGAAAAGCTATGTTTATATGAGTCTTTATTCTATCCTTAAAAATTGTTGAAACTATAAAAGTATAATTTTAATTTATCTGGTAAAACACCTAAACTAAATAGTCTCCAATACGAATGAAACAAAAGTTGTGTCTTAAAAATCTTTCGACGGGATTGATATTTACGAGATTAACGAATTTCCTAGGATTATTTAGTCTTTCTAGATTCATGAACTATCACCAACGATGCATGAATTTCCAAATGCATAAAACGGTGGACCAGGAAGACAAAAGCATAAACTGCTTCATTTTGTACACCGATTTCAAATTTTTAATATTTTCTAAATCACATTAATCCGTTTTTAAATGACATGTGAATAAGTGACATTATTGAATGTACGATGAATTTCCAATGAAACGTTTAATGTTGATGAAGCTCTAGTTTAAAGATTCAGATTAATTTCATTCCGGTTTAGGATTGAAACAGTTCACTTCTGGTAACCTGAATGAACTATCCAACGGTTGGTTTTGAAGCTGACCGGGGTTTTCACATTTATTTTAATATCGATCGAAGCTTGTTATCCGATCGTTAACAATTATTTTTTCGTGCCCCCACCCTTTCTCTCCTTCCTCGTCGCTAAACGGTTATTGATGCGGTTGATGGAAGCCAAATCAACTATCAATAGAGAGCTTCGGGTTGTAATCCGATTGCGATGCTTCCCCCCGTTTCATCGCGCAAAAAAAAGGAACTCCATCCAGCGGGAAGGTTTCACAACAAGGATTTTCTCCACTATTCGATCGGCAGCACAACGGCAACAACGAAAAACTCCCATCCCGTTTTTCCCCGACCATCCGAAAGCGCTGTTATGTAATCCTTTATCCCAACCAACGCTTGCCCCCCAAAATGGTTGGCACCGAGGGAAACAACATGATGCGGCCGGGTGAGTAAATGCTGCCGATTATTTATCGGACCGTGAGAATCGGAATTTATACTTATCACCTTTCTTCACGGGCATATTTTGGGTGCTTTATTCTCCCGGGCCTAGTTTTTTCTCGTAATGCTAAAATCTAGTTTAGGCTGGCGATTGGCCAAACAGGCGAGCAGCAAACATTAATCACTCCCGAAACGCTGACCACCACACACCGGTGTCTACTCGGTAAACGTGGTGTGGGGTGGGAATTACGTTACATCCACCCGAAACGACATGGCGCTTGCAAGGCCGAGCACACGAAGCTCCACCACAAACTATCTTTCCGCCATTATCGAGATAAATCAACCGACGTTACCTTAGAAAGTGGCAACATTCCGGCTAAACGGGGCAGCATATCTCAGCACATTTGGGGTTGATGGAAAAAGTTTTCCTTTTGTGCGGCAGGCACCGATAACTCTCGCTCGGGTTTGTTTTTCTTTTCCATAGGTTCTTTTCTCAGAGTTTTTTTCCATTTTTACGAAAGCTTTGTCATGCCTGGCGATGTTTTACTTCACTTTATTTGCTTCCCGGGTCTATAGGAAATAGGAATTGGTATGAAAATTGTTTAAGAAGGTTTAAGCAACAACATAATATGTTTTTCATACCCACAATATATTAAAGAATGTCTAAAAGAGAGGCTTAAGATCTCCTGTTGGACTTCCATCGAGTAAGCTGAAGGTAATTTCGAAACTTTAAACCTAGTGATGGCACAGAAAGAAAAACCCCAGAAGCTAACCTTGACCGTGATAAGATTTCGTTCCACCTAAAAGGGTAAAATAATGGTAATTCTTGGTCGTAAAGAAAAGGTAAAGGACAAAAACTCTCTTGACCACTCGCGGGTTTCCTCGGCTCGAATGGTTCCCGAAAACTGGGAGCTCATTAAATTTTCAACCATGATCCAGATTGACGCCGAGTCGAGCCTAACAACACAGGCCGGGAGGGGGTCCTTCGCCTTCCGCTCGTGCATTTCACCACATCTATCCATTCGACGGCGTAAGAGTCCTTCTTTTTCGGCATCGGCAGACGTTTGAAGTTAAGCTTTATGGGTGTTCATAAAAAGAAGGGGCGGAACATAACCAACCGACCGTTTTGTGGGTGGAAAAATGGCGCAGGCGGCGACGATCTGAAAATTAGGACAAAATGCAACCCCCCGCCGTGGTGGCCCTGTGGTGGCAAAAAAGACAGAAAGGAGAGGGATTCTAGGGTCCCTGCTCTCGCTCTCTCGGAAGCCAAGTCACGGTTGGAACGCGTGGTGATGATGGACGGATGGACGTAAAACCGGCGACCGGCACGATCTCGCGTTGATGGCAACCATCATGTGGCAGTGATTTTTTCGCTATCACCTGCTTCCAGCTTTTTGTCGTTGTGCTTTGGTTTATGACTGCACCCTGCTACCCCCGGCGAACAATTTCTGTTTTTATTTTTCAAAGTGTAAAAAAGGACCGGAGTCGCATTTTTAAACGTTTTTTTGACACGGCGGGACTTGCCGAAAAGGTGTCACTTGGAATGTGGCCCACACAATCATCCATTCTTGTCGCAATTCCAGCGGCCCACCGGGGGGCACTACCGCGCGCGGTCATTTCAATACGTCACGCCACCGGTGCTGCTCCTGGCTGTCTTGGCCACCGACCCGAAGCCCATGTCAACGGTGACTGCCGGGTGACAGGTCAGGCGGCAACATTTAATTGGATGGCGCATTTTTAAGCGAGGCCCGTCAGCGGCCGCTGTGCTTAACCTACATCGGGAAGGAGTAAGAAGGGGTCCAAACAAAACAGGGAAAAAGAAGACAGCTCCCAAGAGTCGGTCTCAGTCGGTCGAGGAAAGGGATGATTTTTCCCTCGCGCATACAACGGTACGGTATAGATTTACATAACATTGCTTAAGGCTTTGTTGCTTCGGCTAGATCCAACGATGCGGAGCTTAATGAAGCTTTGTTTGCACAAGGATCGATTGCTGAATACACAACTGCATTGAGCTGCAAGACGGTTGCAGAAACTCTTGAAAGGAAACTTGAAAATGGATTCCGACGGTCACGTTTTTATTTGTGAGGTATTATTTTATGTCTTGTAATGCTTTGCTTTTTTCTTTGTGATTGCTTCGTGTTGGTTTTACCGTTTTGATACTTTTTTAAGTTTTATTTTAATTTTAATTATTGAAAAATAAATAGCAATAAAAGATTTAAAAAGATAAAATCTAACAACAAATAAGTTCTTAATTTTATCCTAGCTTAGGCGAAAACCTCCCTTCCAAGTAGATATTACTTAACACTGAATACAACCAGCGGTGGATGAGGCGTTCTAGAAGCCCCACACAGGAGCATACACTACATTCACGATACTTTTTCAGAATATATAAAATTTCAATAAATATTCATTCATTTGATATGAAACAAATTGACTAGTAATTTAGTTTTTACTTCTTAACCAAATAACTTTTCAGTCGTTTTAAAACTGAAAAAGTCTTCTTTTTATCAAATTTTGTCATATTTTCTATGGGTTGAAATGTGCTTATGCCAACCCGTATATATGTTAATTATCCTCAAAATATTCTGTAAATGTTTCTCTTTTGGATTGAAATCTTTAATCCGGTGACATAAATATACGGTGGCGCATTAATACTCTTATTTCAATCAAAGGAATAACGCTGGAAGGCGACATTTGGTGACATTTGCTTCATCAAAACTCAATAAAGATCGGTTCAGATGCATATTTTTCACATTTTCATTTTATTTGTTTACTTTCTCGTACAAACTTGTTTCGCATTCGTTAAGCCAAACATCTTTTTGGAAAAATATTGCTCAAAATTGTACAACTCGGGGCTGTATACAACTTAATAATTAAGTACTTTGAATAAGCTCTATTGACATTTGGTAAGTTGTTATTTTAGACTGTTTTCCTGATAATATAATAATAAGATCTTTTTAGGTCCAGTTGTAGATTATACTTCCCCAGTGGGCACACACAATTTAATAGTGATTTAAACTGAACGAGGAGTTTAATATAAGTCCTAGATTAGCCTCAAGCTGGGCAATACTTAATTGGAAATACCGGAACTATTAATTACTCTCACTCGACACCTGGCAAGAAGTTATAAAGCAATTTTTTCTCTAGAAATTCTTTTAAAATTAGCTCTATTGCACCCTCTCGCGCACACACACTACGCTCACAATACCCGTAATTAATGGGATCATTAGTAGCGTTATTATTGCCTAGCCAACGGCTCCAAAGGGCCACCGGTGGGACACCTGTTGGGGCTGCCGCCTCTAGAAAGTTCCCCTCGTACAAAGGCTCCTACCGCGCGCGCGGTAGGATGATGGAAAACTTTCTCTGCCGGAGTTCGGAGCGCGAGAAAATTTCAAAAACTTTCGAACCCGCTGAAGGAAAACCATTTCCCCCCTCCTCCGAGGGGAAGGGGAGTGAAGGCAAGGGAAAGGAACGTCAGCGCCACTTTGGAATCAAAGTTGCTGGCGCTAACGAATGGAGGCGCTTGGTCTAATTTGGGCTCCTCACCTTTCGCCATCTCAACGATTGGCTCGGAGCGGATTAAACAAAGGCCAAAGGGTATTGGGAAGCGAAAGAGGGGTAAAGAAGGGGGAAAAACCCCTTCATCGGATTACACACGTTAATCAAACGGCTTTCGGTTCGTTCGTTGTCGCCTGTTCCTATGGGGAAAGGGTGACGATTTCAGATCCGATTTCGTGTCGCCATCGACGTTCTCTTTTTCTAAAAGCCAAAAACCCACGAAAAAAGCTCATGGCTAATGCTGCGATCAACCTTATTAATTCTAAACCTGCCGGTGGCCTTTGGGAAAACGGAATATTTACATCGTCCTCCGGGGCGCTTCGTGGCGCCATCAAGGTATGCTCTACAAATTAAATCAAAACCCACAACAGTGTGCGCTTCCGTGCGAGCAGGTCGTACCCCGGCTCTATCTTCCCGCGGAGATCAAATGGCCTTTTCATCACCTTTGAATGCAACACAAGGTTGGTACGATTGTTTGAGAAAAAGATACGACAATAATCGACAAATAACGCAATCGCAGGCAATGCTTGTGCTCCTTTTTTTTTGGATCGCAAGCACTTCTAATCCTATCCAGCACGTACCTGCCAGCCCTGAAGCAGTAAGCTTCGGTCGACCGCCCGCAGCCACATCACAGCGTCGCCGGCCTGGAAGTCGCGCAGTTTGCGGCATCGATCGTGCAGGAACATTCCTAAGCACTTCAACAGCTCCGAGGTGGACGCCTAAGGTTGGGTGAGGGAAAGAAAATCGAGTCATTAGAATAACATCGAGGCTTACCAGCATATTATTTGTTGATGAGAAATTATAAGCTTCTAGATAAAAGATAGTTTGATCTCTCTAAAATTATAATTTAGTGAATTTTAGAATAAATCAAAATACCTTTTTCTACATTCTAAAATCCTGTAGGTGGTTTAATCATCAAACATTACAGAAATAAAAAATAAAAAACGAATCAAAAACATGCATGATTTTCATTTAATTTCAATAGAAATATTAACATTTCCCATTGTTTGAGGATGCTTCTTGTTTTAATTAATAATTTAAAAATTTATGGTAAGACAAAAGTAAATAGACTTTTCAATATTCCGAGAAGAGGGCGAATAGTAATATTCGATGATCCTTTTTGCGCAATTTAATTTCATCAATTTTCCGACTAGAACAATTTCGCTTCAAATTATTATAAGTGTCTATTTGTATGTGGAAAACAAACAACAACATAGCACAACGAAAACGGTTCCAGCAGCAGTGTTTTGTGTGTGTCTTTTTTCTTTGTTTGTTTGGCGAATTGGAACATGCTCGTGGAAAACAAGTCGCCCTGGATTGTGTCACTTTGGGGGTGCTAGGTGGGAGGGGTGGGAAACCCGGAAACGCTGGTGAAAGCTAGAATAGCACAATGGCAGAATTCAATTAACACAAGACACCGAAACGTCAGCTGCAGCAGCGAGTGCACGTTCACGCGCCGAAAACACGGCCACCAAACGTCACGTCACAAACGAGCACAAGTCGAGTCCTTTTTCCCGCTGCTCCATTTTCTTTTCCCCCGATGTACTTTTGCAACCTATTTTATTTCCTTCACACACACACACATACATGCATACAGGGTGCTTCATTTTATGTCACGACTGTCATGTAGTGCATGATTGGAGTGTGAAATAAGAAAAAGGAAAGTATGGAATGGAAAAACTTGAGAGAAAATGGTGGCAAAAAATGAGCGTCACTTTGAAACCGATGCACAAAGACATAAAATCGGTATACATACACAGATGTGTCAGTGGAAAAACTTATCGCTGGAAAACGCTTCCCTCCCCTCCTGCCAGTTGTTTGCCGTTTTCCCAATTCCCCCATTTCAAGTGAACATTAAAATGTACCTCCTCGACGCTAAGACGGAGCAGCATGAATGATGATGAACTGATTTTCCCCCCAGCACGTGCGACGGGGGAAAAGTCTCGGTGCAGTGCGACGTTTTCCATTGCATCAGACAAATTGGAAAGCGAGAAATGCAGTACGAGTAAGCTCTGCTTCAGCGTACGACATTATGTGCTTCTTCTTCTTCGAATAAAATTTATCCTGGAACATAGCCACAACCTGGGAAGGGACACGATTTTCCCCTAGCGTGGAGACGTCTGTGATTTAATCAGTATAAATAATTTATGTGGCCACTTTCATTCATAAGTTTATGAGCGGCAATGAGTCGTTGGACGATGTTTGTGCCCACGGTCGGGGCACTTTGGGGTCTTTGTTCGAGTGGATGAACATAAATCAGAGAAAATCCAAAGAATGCTTCATGCAGGAGAAAGGAGAAAAATAATTTTCCTTCTTCTCCCGAGATAAAACGATGTTTTCTAGAAAAAATACGTTATGTTTGCAATTGTCTATTATTTTCATTTTATCACATCCCCTTTTCCCTTACAGAACTAGATCTTGTTTTCCCGCGAGAGTTCGTTAAACTTCAAAAAGCAGTTGAAATCATCTCTAACTCACCTCACACTCTACGTAAGCACGTAAACCCTCATATCATCGATATTGATGGCCTGTGTATCCAAATTCCCACAAGACCTTTAGCCAACTAACTTTACCGTCAGCATCATCACCATCATCGTCTCTGTCGTCGTCAGGTAGGTTTGTGATGGGGCATTACAAGTTTGGACAGTTGTTGGTGGAAAAGTTCCTGGCCCGTTTTCTCCATAGTTTATGGTGCAGACACATTGTAAATTGAACCATCTCCGAGCGACCCCGAGCACGACGTAGTGGGGGAGAAGAAGACACAACACTGCACAAAAAGTGAGTGTCCAACGGGAAGCCGATCAGTGTTATTACTACTTCAAGGCGCCTACACATTCCCATTCGCTCGTCGTTCGTTATCCTCTTTCCAACTGAGGAGCTCTCGTTCACTCAGCGCCGCTCGTGGTGATGGTCATAAAAAAAAGGGAAATTCCCTCGAGGGATCTCCGGCATACTTTCGCTAGTAATGGACTTCCTGGAGGCAAATGCCCTGCCGGCGGGAGGGGTGTGTGGTGAGGAAAGTTTTCCTCCTGTTGGACTCGATTTTTCTCCTTCAATCCAATTCAGCGGCACAGAGTGGTACACTTCCGTGTAATTGGGACGTCGTGAAAAGCGGTACTCGATGGAAGGAATCAGGCGAACCAAAGGGCCCACTATCTTTCCCTCGAACGAACGGAAGGAATGGTGTGCGAAAGATTGCGTAATATTTTACTTTCTCTGTTCATCGAGACCTGTGTGTGTGTGTGTTTGTCCAGGTCCAGGGTTGTTAAGGCTTGTCCTCGCGTTGCCACTCCGGTTGTCTGTAATCTCATTTTAAATTGATGCCTCCGGCTGATGCAGAACTGTCCTACCGAAGTGTTTCCTGCATCCCACCACAGGCTGAGGGTTGGGGTATGGGACGAACGGAATATCGGGTTGGGTTTAAAAATACCCGGCGGGTGGACATCAGCCTGTACTAAGAGATTTTCCACTGCGCATTTTCTTTCTCCAAGTGACTTGATTACAACCTTCCCCTGGATGCCCACCTCTAAGGTCCGAGCTAACAAAGATAATCTAATTCACTTTGCAGCCGACAAGAGAAAGTTCCAAAAAATTATAATATTAATCGACAAAATATTGAAGGCCACAGGAGGAAATGTTTCGGGCAAAGCGACGACAGACGGCGGTGAGCCGAAATGAGCTGTTACATGCTAATGAGGTTGTGCGGTGTACTGGGGCACCTTCTTGGGTGTGGATATTTTTAACAGGCTAACGTTTTCCCATTACAAGAAGCAAACGATTTGAATGGCGCACGAGAAAAGCGAACAGCAAATGTTCTCGTAACTAAGCTCGAGCATCGAAAAGTTTGGTGAAGAAGTTTGTTACTCCCGAGTGCAAATATACATTAGTAGGAGGACGAAAATCGGGGCCGCTCAAAGGCACACAGTTGTTACCTTCTCCATTAGCGTGCCGTCCGGTTGCTTTTCCTCCACCTCGGGAGGAAACTTCTTCACATTCCCGCGCGGCAGTAACGTAATCGATGGCCGAACACAGAATTCGGTATAATTAAATTCTTCCGTCCAAGAAACGACCCCCGCGAACGTGGGTTCTTTTCCCCGGTTTTCCCGACATGCCAAGATGTCGCGCCGATAAGGAAATCATTGCCGGCGCTGACGCACGTTGCTTTGCCGTGTGCGTTTCCTGTTCGGATATCGAATCTCGAAGGTCAACCGCACGCAAGCTGGAAGGTTGCTGACGCGCGAACGTTCGTAAATCCAAAATAAAACCTCCCGTTTTTCTTCGTGGTGGACAATTTGGAACAAAAAAAGAACCCTCTTGTGGAAAGGGTCTACCTCGGTATGGAGAAGCAACGGTCATCATTTTCCAAGTCATAAAATTTCTATCGATTACAATCGAAGGCACATACTTGAACGAGGTAGCACAACAACAACAACAAAAAATACAGAACACAGAAATGGGTTTCGAGAAGAGGTTTGACCGGCATTCGTCGGGCTTAGGTTGACGCAAACAACCGTGAATCGATAAAGAATTTATTGAACCGCGGGCTGAGGCAGGTCGGGCTACTATTATTACCCACCAGATTATGTAACATAAAGACGGAGAGATGATGAAGGGGAGTCCGATGCCTAACGAAGGGGTGGATTGCAGAAGATGAAAATTATATTTAAGAAGCGAATTAAGTCACGCTCTGCGAGACTACACTTCGTACCGGGGAGTGGAAACGAAAGAAAACAAAATTGCTACTGGAAAGTTTTCCCTTTTTCAATATCGTAGTGAATATTAAACATTCCATCTAAATTCCTCCAATGGAATGTATTAACAAGAACTTTTCAAGAGTGTTACCGATTAAAGTAGCAAACGGAAAAGCGTTTTGAATAGAAAATACGCTAAGACAAGCCTCCAACTCCGCGAAGTACGTTTGATCGATGCAATTTAACGAGTCTCGCGAAGGGTCGTCTGATCAGTTGTCTATTTTCCGTTGAACAATCTACCAATAAATCAAACTAACACCCTTCGAGGGCCGCACGTGAGCCAACCGGGCCGGTTTACAACTTGTTTTTCGTCTGGAATGCTGCTTCTCTTCCATGCACGCGTCCCACGCTCCCGGGTTGTACGGTCCTTGGCCAATTTTTCATGTCGCCCAAAACATCGATGCATCAAAACAACGAAATCTAAAAGAAGAAAAACCATATCCGCGAGCGTCCGGAGACCTGCTTGTGTTCTCATCGAATACCGGCGCGCACGTACCTTTCGAGGCGCGGTCGAATTGAAACATTAAAATGATTTATTCTCAAGGGCATCTCCTGGCGATCCTCCATACGGCGGGCTCCTAGGAGTCCGATCCTAGTTTCGTCCTCTGCTTGCCCGGCCGGAGTAGGTCCGCACTAGCAAACATTGGCACACACCCACACCACTTCCACCCGGGCGTGTTGTTGTGTGTACCGTGGGACGTGATTTATTGCTTATTGATGTCGTGCTGGGGCAGTTTTGTTTGCCCGCTCCGTTTATTTTCCAATCGTCCACCGAGGGAACCGGGTTCGTCTCCGTCAAAGGATCCGATGGCCACACGGGAGTGCTCACAGGGTTCACCTTCATCTGGCCCCCATCGATCAATTTTCCGCCTATCCTTCCGATCATTCCGGTGTTGTTGTGTTGCTGTTGAGAATAATTTTCCTGTTTTCAAAAAATGAAACCCCTAAAAACATTGCTGTAACATCATCGTGTGCAAGTCGAATCGACGCCAACACGAACCAATAAACACCCGCACACGCTCGCGTGTTGCTGAAACGGTAAATTTCAATTACGAGATAAAATTTAATGATACGAGCATGGACGACGATGGACGAAAACCCAAACCCCGGGTGGGTGGAAAACGTCGTTTGACGACACCGACGCAACGTGACATGGAAGCACCGGCGAGGACCGGCTCTTTGCTTCCGTCCACCATCGCATACCAAGGAAATACACACACATACACGAACACACCGTACGAAGCTACTTGGCACTTTGGATGAAGTGACGTAGGTGGATAAAGGTTCTATTTATCGTTTCATAAATGCAATCAAATTAACATTCCCAACTGTTTGACGCGCGTTGCTTCTATACAATCACAGTTTTACCCATTTACGTAAACGTAATGTAATTTATTATACGGCGCCCGTTTGACATAAAAATTGTCAAACAACATTCGACACGTTTAAAAGATCGTTGCCACGGCTACGATAACTGCCAAAAAGGAACGAGTTTGATTTTATGGGAAAATAGATACAAATATACATTTGTTGAAGTTGTTTTCTAGTTTCAAGTAATTGATTTTGCTTATTTTCTTTTTCTGTTTTGATCTTTTTAAGTAACGGATGTTGTTCAAACTGTTGCTTACGTCGAGACCCGATTGCTTATCTGGTTGTCAATCCATTTTGTCCGTTCTTCACGTCGACGAAAAGAGACCCAAGCAGGCAGTCCGTAACATATGAAAAAGTTTCGATGATGGAACATTTCTCACGCTTGGTATGTTCTTACTGAACGGCGAAAAAATAACATAGCGCCCAACTTTCCATTTTCTTCATTGGGAAAGTTTTTCGCGCGGAATGAAAAATATCTGATTCATTGCGAGACGCGGCCCGGAGTCGGAGTCTGTGTGCACAGTTGTTGAGCGCGTTTATGTCACGCGAGGATGAGGGAAAACCCCGTGGTCCAAAGCAGATAAATGCCATGGTGGAAACCCACAGTTCGCTTGTCGCCAGGGAACGGTAGGACGGTGAAGTATTTTTACTTATTACTCGTCAGTTCTTTGGCACTACAGGAGCTTTGACATCGCCAGAGTAGCAGGTGTCGTTCGTTGTTGGTACGTTTCTAATTTTTCAAAGAGCCGTCCACCCGCTTCCTTCCTGTTCGGAAATCCAACTGCACTTTCGAGTGACATTTTCCACATTCCCAGCAATTCTATGGAGGTGAATCAGTAGAAAATCTCGGATTTATTCACCTGTGAATATTTTCTAGTGGCAGCTTCTATATTCTACATTTTCCTTATATCTTATTTCTATCTCTCTGGACCGCATTAACAAGCGTGTGGTTGGATGTGGTTTTCTTGGAATTTATTGCTTACCAAGTGCACTTGCCATGTTCTAGAATGCCAGACGACGATAACCGTAAGCCGTATCAAAGGGTAGGAGATTAAAAATCAACTGAGCGTGTTTCAGTCTAAATGAAATTCACCCATGGACAAAAACCCATCTTCCAAATTTTCAGAAGTAACAGCATGTCGTCGGTGAAAAAGGTGAGAAATTTAATTAGTGAAACTGTACCCCTTGGAATAACACACGCCCACGAACCATTTGTGAACACGTTACCACCATCCTCTGCAACATGATATACTAGAAGGATCTTGTTCGGTCCATTTATTTGATCCCGTCCTCTAGTATTTGTTTTCCTGAAAATAGTCCCTTTTCTTGCTTAAATATCCCTTTGAAACCGTTTTTCAATCAGTATGGGAGAAAACACATTTATCTTCATTTTATCACATGGAACCTCTATTGATAGGCGATATTTGACAACGCAGAAAAGAGCAATCCTTTTTTACCATGAGAGAGTTCTGCATGAGGATCATGAACTCAGAAATAAAACATATTATTTTGGTCGTGAAAAATTGTCACTCTCATTTCTTATCTCCCAAAGCACCCAAATTAAATGTTTCTATTCTGTTTCAATTGAACTTAACTGAAATAGGTAAAGCATGTATTTAATCATGATTTTTCGAACTGTATCATTTTTATAATTAAACCACTACATCTAAACAAAACATAAAGGGACAATATTTAGCAAATTGATTACACACCCCACGACATACGCCATTCTTTAGAACGTATTGGTAATAATAAATCTATTTTCTTCTCTTTAGGACGACAACAACGTACCCACCAAGCTTATCCAGGTCCCAATCTATATGATAATGTCGGATGCAGCGGATCCAGTTTTCCAGACGTAAACTCTCCCACCCTCCTTTTGGTGATGGCGAATGGAAATTTATTTGCAAAATATGTTTATTTTCCCACCACCACGACACTGATGGGACCGAAATGATGGTAACGTTTTCGGTTGGCGCAATGGTTTTTGCTTCCAATGAGGATAAAACCACCCCGTTGCTCCTTTCCTCTCAACGGCTCAAAAACAATGTCTCCACGCCGACATTAATCATTTTGTTTGCAGCATGTTATTTTCCAAGCTCCGACGCGCACTCCAATGGTGGCCGGATGAGTTTTTGGCACAACGAACACCCCATGTTTGCGAACAAGGGTATGTGTGTGTGTGAGTGGTTTTACAAACCGTAAAGTCTCGGCATCAGTTAATCCTTTCGTTCGTCTGCTAAATTTAATTCATTCCGCACAGCATGTGGCCTGTTTCGTGCGCCACATGAAAATCGCGCCAAAACCAGACACAAATCCGTCGCATTAGGTGCTCGCGACACCATTGTAACTTCCAGGCAGACTTAAAAATAAATATCCTTGAAATTACATAACAACAAGTACTACTTTTAACAAATAAACAATTTCTGAAGTTTCATGAACATTAAGTTCATTAATCGCCATCTATGAACACTGAAACACTGGAAACATTAGAGAATTTAAAATAGAGAAAACTTTCCAGATAAGACCAATGTTATCGATGAAGATAAGCGATAAAACAAGAAGACTTTCTTATCGTTTCCCAACGAGAGCAAATGGAAATTCATTTTTCCTGGAAAAAAAGAGCTTCATCCTGTAAAATGTTGAAACCCAGGATACTTTGGCCCAGTTGGTACTTATTGAAAGAACTAGAAAGAGTGAGAGAGGGGACGTTACAGTTTGCCGGAGCTTAACATCGTTAGGAGGAAACTTTCTTGTGCGGCACTTATGAGACGTGCCGTTCCGATATTCCGATGCTTTCCTGTCTTTAAACCGAACGGAACCGGGGAGAAACTCTCTCCAGTGGAAAGGGATTATGTTAGGGATTATAAATTGCCATTGCCCCACCCCCCTGAAAGCCCCCACTAGAGAGTGAGGGGATCGACTCGATGGAGCGTTTGGTTCTTTGCGAGCCGGCCGGAGTGTAAGTTAGTGTGCGTGCGCGGGAAACATGTAACGCCCGCGGAAACGGTATTACTTTTATGGCCCGATAAAGTCATAATCGGACGCGTCATGAGGCCATTGTGAGGCGATGGGTGGTGGTGGTGATGGAAGGAAAAAGTTTAACACCACTAGAACCGATCCAAAGAGGAGATTATTTTAAGTGAGCTTTTAAATTTTGTAAGTAGAACATTTTCTCCTGAAACGCTACAGTTTAAATGGTGCATTGGAAAATGTTGATTCATACAAAACTGCTGAACCCATGACCCATGAAAAGCTATAATTATACCAGCACTGGCTTGTTTTAATGAGCTTTACAGACTCATTCATGTTTGATGAAATACAACACTTGCAACGAAACCATCCTTTGATCAATTGACTGGACACGGTCGATATGCTTCGGTTTCTAAGAAAATGCATGCGATCGATCCCGCATAAAGTATGTGTCCAGGAAGTATTTATGCTACCAGGCACACACGACGCACACGAATTCCATTTACGGTGCCATGGATGAAATGTATTCCCGTAAACTGCTGCTGCTTTACGGGCCATCCTGCCTTCATCGTTCGGGGTAACGCAAGTGCAAGCAAGTAATCAGATTGGAATGTCATAATCAGCACTACGCCTTTCGTTCATAAAACCGGCGCACATCCATTTACCCTGGACGCCATCAAGGGCGGTGAGGAGGCACACACACACCGTTGATCGTTGATCGGAACCGGGCATCAATTACCGACCCTCGTGCGCCATCCTTCATTTGTTGCCAACGGCGAAACGCAAACCCGTGACGAAGTGCCTCCTGTGATGATGCTGGAGCTCTGACACGTTTTCAGTTGATTGAACAGTTCCAGGAATGGCTGGATCCGCGGGTGGATACCAAATTTGCATGCCACTCGAACAACTATTGAACCGATATTAAATTTTCAATGGAATGGAAGGTTGTAGGTGATGTAATTAATTCGTTAGAGTTCCGCAAATATATAATTAAGCTGTGAATCGTAACTAACAAAAGTAGCATTCGAAAGAACTTTTTTTTCAGTACCATTTTCCGGGTGTAAAGAATGCTTATTTTAAATTTTTTTTGCAAGGCACGTAATGTAATCCCCTTTCCCCCTGTATATGGGGTTAATTTTTGCACTGTGTGTAAAACATTTTCGAAAAGCTGCCGCAAACTTTTCATCCCACCAACGCAAAGGACCACGCACAAGAGTAAATAACGAGCGGATTCTTAGCCGTCACCGCTTGGCAAACAGCTTCCCGCGTAGTGCAAACAAAAAAACAAAACAAAAAAACGCTCGCAACAGCGAACGGGACGCAAAATTCAAGCAAAAACTGGGCGCAAAAATTTCCCCATCAACATGCATCACGTCACCCCACGACGAAGCATTAGCGCAGCGTTGGGCGTCTGTTTGCACGTCTTTGCGGATCAAAGATGGATTCGACGTTGAAATGACGAGAATGTGGTGGCTGCGAAGGGAGGAGGTGGGGAAAAAACACATACACACACACACACCTACCTTCCGTGAATCCGTTAACCAACGAACCAAACTGGATGCAGTCAAACGGAGGACGCGAAATCAGCCTCACTTAGCCCAGCTTGCCGTAGGACGGCTATACGGAAAACCTCTCCAGTGCGTACAGTGGCGTAAACACTTCAACCGTCTGCGAAACGGATCACGGTGGAACGGAAAATGGGCATACACCCGTAGAGGGAGCAAGCCTCCAGAGTGGCAGGAAATTACTCGCGGAACGCTCGGTGAAAGCATTTAACCGGGGCCGAAACGAAGCTGAACGGAGCTGAACGGAGGTTGCTTTCCAAAGAACGAACCTCGTTCCGAAATGTGAACAACAATCACATACAAACACACACACACATACACACATATTGCTCAAACCCTTCTGACGTCCTGCTTGCAGCAGGCTTCGTTTGCGATAATTGGTTCGCCTCGAAAGGCTCCGGTGAATAATGGAAGGGAAATGACGAGCAATCGAACCGAAGGAAAACCCAACCAGTTTTGTCCGCTGCAGCATCGTCCTATGTCGAACCGACGGCAACACGAGGTAAACGTTGGGTAATTGAAAGGAAAATCAAGCAGTTTTGACGCGATCCCCGATGTTGCTGGTCGCCTAATGTACAGCCTTTTGAGGACACGCAGAGTTGAAGGACTTGACAGTAGTCTCTTACTGGAAGCAAAAGATTAGCGTAAAGCGAAAAATTTTCCGCTCAAAACAGCTAACCGATAAACAGAAAAACTTGAATTAAATAGACCAATTGGGATGTAATAATTTATGCGGAAAGTTTTGATGAGCCATTTCATTAACCAATCTTGGCATTATTACAAATGAAAAGTTGTTTATCGTTAGGCATGCCAAAACTCAACCGAGTTCATGGAATGGAATTACACTGTGAGGGCGTCTAGGCTAACAAGATGATTTTCTCCACGCTAAAACGCACTTCAACGTGAGATTGTTTAGCCTGCTTGCCATCGAGTGAATGATTTATTGTCTGGGAAAATTCCACTTGCAAATGGAGGCGCCCAGTGCTTTACGTGCAGCAAGGAAAAACTTTAAAATCGCTTTATTGCAGCATACAAGAACATAGGGGATAGCTTTTCACGCTTAATAAATATCGAAGTGCCTCACTTTGTTTCAAAAAGGTTCATGAGTGATGTTCTAAGCAGCAGATGTATGAAAAGGATTCTTGTGTGATTAAAATCATTTTCATTAAAGTTGTCTGCGATGAGGATGGCGCTTGGTTGACCTCGGTGAACAACCGCATTCATATAAGGGCGAGGGCTTCGTTCAAGGATAATTGTCAACCAGCATCCTCGAGTGCAGAGAGTTATCCCTAAAGTTCACATGAGGGGATAACAACATGACACACATTTGTGGGCAAACTAGATTGATGCGGGCCGGAAGCAACAAGTCAGGCAATGCATACAGAAGGAGTTGAGCATTATGTTTGTGCAAATACCGATCGTATTGAAAAATGGTTAACATCGATACTTTAAACCAATGATTCCCGAAGGAATATTTAAAATATACGATTTTCAAACAGCCTTTTCCTTCTCCCCCGGATTTTCTTACGCTCGAACAATGGCCAATGGCTGCAACTGGAAGACAGATCGAAGCCTGTGGCTCACATATAATGTTCACACTTAACGACATGAGGGGAAGCCATAAAACGGGTAAAATAACTGTTGCTCTCTGACCTTGTCGCACGAAGCGCCAGATGGCTCGACGCCGATAGGCAAACCCCGGGCGTACACAAATATAAACTCTTTATTGTCCCCCATGCACGTGCAGCACGATGGTGGTAATTGCTGACGACGGGTAGCGGTGATGCAGTAGCACTGCACCATCAGCAGAACGCTGCTATCTCGGGCTGCAAATTGTGCAGCCGACGATCGAGACGTATTCCTCGCTCGTGGAATGCAAGGCGCCAGTCAACAAGAGTTTAGGTGGATCAGGTCGGGGAGGAGGTATCAGAAAAGAGATAAAGGCATCTTCTAAGCCAAGTAGCTTAGGCCAAGCCTTCGGGGTAGCTTTTATTTCGTCGATAAAAGCCTCTTCGTTCCTGTTCCGGTCTTTGCTTGCGCTTAGTTTTACGTGTATGTGTGTGTGTGTGTTTTTATGTGCGTGGGGTTCTTTGTCGACTACCTTACCCCTCGCTTCAAATGTGACCATGACAGTGAACCACTCGATGTCTTCTTGACAGATTAAACAGCAAACCCTCCGTCTTCTTAGATGTTCACACGTGCCATCGGTTCCCATCTAGCCGTATGGTAGGTGACCTCAAGGCCGATACTAGATGACACTCTAAGCTTGTTTGTGTGTGCGTGGGTGGCTGTGTAGTGCCTGCTTTCCTGCACAAAATCATAAATTTACATAATCACCCGGGCGGTACTTTATTGTTTGCAATAATGTTTGCGGAGGACGTACAAGACCTCACTCGGGGATCCTCTGTGTGTGTGTGTGTGTGTGCATGATACAACAGTTGCAATCACCCCTAACTCCAGGGATCAATCGATCGATAAGACCATGCTCCGCGGGGCGCGGGTTGGGAGCTGGGAAACTATTTTTCACAACTATTTTCGGCATTTCCACTGGACCTGCCCGCGTTTGCCTTGTGGGTATACATCCGTTGGGAAAAACTTTGTCGTCACTGGCTGCCGGAAAACCCTGGTGGAATAAATTTCCAACGCCAAGGATAAGACCAACCTACACACAGGCACGCTCGGAGACATACGTGACAAGCAGTAGAAAGTTTCCGAACATATACGCCAAAACGTTTGGACTTGAACATCGGTGCGTCCCAGATGACGACACAACGGAAACACGTACACACACAAAGCACAAGGGATCGGAACAACTTTCTCGCAAATCATCGCATTCTGTCGGTTCGACAGAAGTCGCCTCATGAGCTCACGGTGGCGGTACTGCAGTGCTGCACAGATTCCCAAACCACAACCAACTCAAGATGGTGACACAAGAAACATTCTAAGGACATCACTATCCACGTCACTCGTCCCACATTGCCTGGCCGTTTCTCCGACCACTTCCGGCGTGAGGACCTGGGCCGGATAAGATTGTTCTCACGCAGCGGATCTCAAGGACACCGGAAGGGTGCCTGATGCCATTTACGTAAGCTCACCGCTTGCGATGAACGGATATTCTTCATTTAATTACTGCCCCGTTTCCTACTGCTGGTCTTCATCTTTCAGCTAGTATCCAGCTAGGAGGTTCGTAAATGGTCTTCTCGAATTTATGTTGCACTTGTGGCATGGTCATCGACCCAACCAAGGGGACCCAACGGCCGGAAGTGGATCGATGTGAGATACGAGAAAACGTTTTATCCATTGTAAGTTTATATCGGTGTAATAGAGTGAAGATGATAGTGTCAAGTGAGCACTTCTTTGAGGACTTATGAATTTACAGATATACAGAGCTATTATGAGATTCGTTTCGACATTGTCTTGAACGCAAGCTCTCGTCTCGAATCGAGGTTGGATTGGTAGCTGTCAAAATCAAATGGTCATTAAAAATTTGGACGATG
Organism: Anopheles ziemanni; assembly: GCF_943734765.1. Classification (NCBI taxonomy): domain Eukaryota; kingdom Metazoa; phylum Arthropoda; class Insecta; order Diptera; family Culicidae; genus Anopheles; species Anopheles ziemanni. The sequence continues at coordinate 22,670,040 of NC_080705.1, read as the reverse complement.
AATTTGAAAAAAATCGTTTGTTAATTTTAGAGTTCCGTGATAAAATTTATATAAATTGATACTACTGAATGTACGTAGATAGCACGCACGTACCAATCATCGCTCCAAAAGTAATAATAACAATCAAATCAAATTATCGAAACGTCGTCAAAGGTTTATTCGGAATATTGAATAGAACACCTTTACATACACCTTGATAAATCTCGAATTCGAATTTGGTAATACCAAATATCGAATCACGAACGTAAATCTTGAACGTTCGGATCTCGGAATAGGTCAGATAATTAAGAACGGAATGAATTGAATATAATAATTCATACGAGTATGAACTATCTTATTTCTGTTAAAATATAAAAAAAAAGTTGGTTTTGTCGGGTCCTCGAAATACTCGTGACGATTTTATTTGATGTTTTAACACACCACAAAACACCTCCTGTTAACTATTATTCGTTTCGCCCAACGAGCTTGCCACAATGGGGAAGAAAATTGAGTGAAGCAATTCGCAAAACCCTTTCCAAAATAAAATAAAAAAATCGAACCAAGTGTATCCTCATCCATTCCGCCATGTGCTTCGGAATATGTTTATGGTTCGTTGTTATTTATGTATGCCAAATATCGACCACCGATTTTTCTCTATGCTGCCCATCTCTTTTTCTTCTCTCTAGTTTTCCTCTTCAACCCGCCAACCAAAAAACCATCTGATGGCAGCACGATTTTAGTGTCGGGTAGTTTATTTTTTCCTCTTTTCCGGGTCGCCAATCACATATTCCACCGACGACGGACGATGTCGGATTCCCATGGTGGAATCGGGTCCGTCTGTCAACCCTAATAATGCCCCCAGCCCCCACTTCTGTTTTGCTCACGCCGATTTTCCTTCGAAAAGGAATACTGAGTCACAGGACGTTTTCTTTCCATTGTATTGATCCTATTTTCTGCTAGCTGTGTTGTTATTTTCTCTCCCTCCCACCGCTGTCCGAAAGGCGTTCGTTTAGTTTTTGTTTTTGCTAAACGTGGTGGAAGGGTGGTGAAAGCATTTTCCCATTTGACGTTTGCTATCAAACCGGAACGTTTCCCTCCCGCAGCCGGGTTTGACCTCCCCCCACTCCGATTTTAGTTTATATGTTATAACCAATAACCACCGGCAACCCGCCACGGTAACGGTGTTTCCACGCGAGGGGGGCAAAAGCGGGGAAATAACAGCGACCGCCCGTCTATATCAGCATTCCGATGGTGGCCCCCTCGTTGGCCCGGATGAGTCATCGGGGCAGTACACAACAGCGCACAAACGGAATGAAGAAGGACACACCACGAGCAACCGACAAAGTGCCTGGGCGCGGACTTTGAATAACCCTCCTTTTCGAATGGCGTGTGTCTTTCTCCTCGCCACGACGCATTCCGTTGGCTGCCCTCCGGCTCGCCCGTCTCCTGGATTTGCATCACGTGGCGTATGCGATTTTGTTGCGAAGATGATTCACCAAACACATGGACAAAGAGACACATGGACGGAAGAAAAATAAAAACTGAAGCTTTCCTTAACCAGCGAAGAAGCAAACAAATGCCACCAAGTGGAAAAGTCGCAATCCACTCCTTCTTCTCTACCACATTCCGAAGCACGCACATTTCCCGAGCCGTTGTTCCCCTCGCCGGACGTAAGGCGTTCCCTCGAGACCGGTCATTGACGAATGGTGCGATTTGCAAACGAAACAAACGGCACACACTTTCTCTCTCTCTCTTTCACTCTTACCAACACACACACACACTAACAAACACCCCAACATATGAGGAGTAATGATGAGTGTCCTTTTGGATGGTTTGTTAGCGTGAAGGAACACTTCTCTCCACTTTGAAATGGGGAAGAACGGATTTGTCAGCATTTGATTTCCCAACCAGCCAGCTCCTCGATTCGTTTTCCACCACCACGGAAATTGGATTTCATGCTTCATGTGGAGTTTGGGGGGGGGGGGGGAGTATCATCAAAGGAATTGCCTGGCAAATGTGTTCAATTCCAACCGACATGCAAAGTGCCTCAAATTATAGTCTATTGGGTTGGAATGCAATGGAAGATGCACTGAAATAACTTGAGTTGTTTTACGATTTATTTCGCCATTATTTTTGCCCCAAACAAACTCTTTAAGGATTGAGCCATAATTCCGCATATTCATGGTTTCCCTCTTTATTTTCGCTTTGGGCTCTAGCGTGTTTACTATATTTTCCCATATGCGTGACTATAAATCAAACTAAACGTTATGGGTTTGAGCGAAAGGAATTCTTCATACCTTCGTAAAACTATTTCATTATTTACCGTGGAATAACTACGTCTCATTACACATCTAAAAATCCTCAGCCGTTTGTTAAAAAAAAACCTTGAGAATCTTTGTATTACAAGGTCAATCGTGAGCGAAGATAGAACTTATTTCTAGGTCATTAATGCTAGCATCCATCTATCTTTCGGAGGACAATTAATCTGAGCGGTTTGCGATGTCCTTTCCATCGTTAACGAGCAAAACCGCGACTGAGTCGTTCAAGGTTTAGCCAGCCGCAAGATTTGATGTTCACTTGACACCTCGGGTTGGCGCAAAAACATGACTCAACCGGAAAAGCAGAAGCATAAACGAATGCTTGGGGCCAAAGTTCGTTACCGTCCGGCCTCGGCGTCGGCCGGAAGGGCGAGAAGTATCCAATGCCGCCGCCGTCCGGCGTAAATCGATTTGACCGGCATTCGAAGGCTGCCATCAGACGCAGCCTTAAAATCACTTTTGGCAAAGCTTTTCATTATTTTTTCAGTGTGTTTCCGTTCTTTCCAACGACTAGAATCCGTTTGGTTCCATTTCCGTGCTTTCCGTCTGATGGACAGTGACAGAGGTGGTGGTTTCGGGGGTTGTCCTTTGACGAAGGCTACCGGAGGCGGAGCCTTAACGATTGCACAATGCCATCTGTATCGATTTTCGAGCGAAAACACTCGCCTAAGCTTGTCCATACTCATTGCGATCGGAATGTCTCCCGCGTCGTGGAAAGCCGATTTTTCAATGTCACCGGCTCGATTGGTTTTGCTAACGTCAGTGATGTTGTCCACTTGAAAGCGACGGGTAAAGAACCATTTTGGGTGCACTTGGTGCAAGAAAAACTCATCAGGAGCAACGTTTTACTTTTCAGTTTACACTTTTGGAAAGGTCAAAAAAACGATCCAAACTGTTGAAGCAATTTTTTTAAAAAGTGTGGTTTTTGTTTTTAACTAATTTTCAACGAACAACGAACAAATTTTATATCGTTTTGCTAAAAAACGGAGGTTCATATAATTTCATGAATTTCATCAATCAATCAAAGATCTTCTCAACGAATCTGTCTAATCTTTTTTTAAATCTTCATCCTTCCTTTTGTCTCATTTTTATCTCATTTTTCAAACCAGGAGTATACCATAACCCAATAACTTCAAACCACGCCGACGTACCGAAGCTCATCTGCAAAGGACACACCACCGGAAAGTAACATCTGCCCGGAACGAACTACAACTGGAGTTTTGATTAAATAAATTATCAGAGCCGTGTACTGCCGGCCGCGCTGTTTGTGGTTTCTTACATCGTGCTCGTGTCTGCCTTGGCTGCCTGTTGGCACTTTTTATTGCCGTGGCTAGAATGTTTCCCAACTCAAACATCCACTTGGAGGTGGTGGAGAAGAAAAAGAGGGGAGAGAGCAACTGCCATGTGCCGAAGGGCCATCTTTCTCGCAATGTGTTTTTCTTCCCAAACAATCGGGCTCAACGGTGGTTGTTAGCGAGAGCTTTTCCACCGGACCCTTTCCCATCCACGCTAACGATTTCCACTTCACGCTCCAGCGAAGAAAAGAGCTCGAGCTGGGTCCCGTTTTCCATTGCCGAAGTTGAATTGGATAGTTTATTTTTAAACCGAGTTATTTATTCATCATCCGAGATCCGAGTTGGAAGATTTGCAGTAGCTTCGTACTTTGCGGACCCCTTTTTTTTTTGCAACCCTAGATCAAACACGGAGTAAATAAATGAAAATGCTCCACCCCGAATGGAACTGGCGGGTACGGAAGATGGCAAAGAAACGGTGAGGTCCGTTCCCGAACGATGATAAAAACATGATAAAACCGGTGAAAGAAACCCTCTGTTCATCGACCACACGAAATGGGGTGTAGAAAAATGGAACTAAATCCGGGCGAGCTTTCACGATGCGACAGGATGTTCCGGTCTCGTTTCAAGGCACATGTCACAATGGAGGCGCCTGGTGGCGTTGCAGAAACGTTTACCGAGCACGTTTGCGCTTATTAGCTTAGAAGAGACGTGCAAAGCGAACGGCTCGTGGGCCGTCGGGAGTATCGACAAGTGCACCAAGGGACAGGAAAGCACGATGTCACATGGCCATAATCCCTTGCACCGCATGTCGACCGGCCCTTGGTCTTTTCACACCGGGCGACAACGCTATTCCTATATTTTTTTGTGCTTCTCCTTTGCACTCGATTAGAATTAGTGTCTCGAGCTTTGGAGTATCCTTTCGTAATGGAGACCCCGCTCAAGCATCCTCCACGATCGCACCTGATTGATTACGCAGACGTCGTTCCCTCTCAACGTGCCACCCCCCCCCCCCTCCCGCCCCCTCTCCCCCTCTCATCCGTCTGCTATCTTCCGGTGAGTTAACCGGCATCAAATTACGGCAAGTAATTTCCCAGAGCTACCTCTATCTCGATGGCGACCAAATTACCATCAACGGTGGTTTTCTTTGCCGGAGCTACTCAGAAAATCCCACTGAAACGAGCGATCCAAGACGCAGAGACGACGGAAAAGACAGGGATGTGATGAAGCAGAGGAGTTCCCTCGATTCGGTTGACGCTTGTATTTGGAGAATGTCAATAAAATTATCATTCGTGCGTAAACAGTTCAAATTTGCTTCGTCTTCCCCCAGAGAGAGAGAGAGAGAAAGAGAGATGGGGGAAAATCGAAACGCACCGGATGTCAGATGTAATTTACAACGAAAGTTAAAGTTAACACGCGCGCGCAACAGAGACGCAAATCGGAGATTCGAGATGATCTGCAGGGACGGTTTTCCCATCAATGTCGGGTTCTCGTGAACCAAATCATGTGTAATATTGACGTTTCGTTAAAGAAGGTTGTTTGGGTGTTAAACAAATTACGATGATTGGAAAACTAGAAGCCTTGAGATGATATAGAATTTACTGCTTTAATATTACATTTCTAATGAGTGTTTAAATTTCCACATGTTGTTAAAACTATGTATGTTTTAGTTTATAAATTCAAAATTTATAGGTAAAAACAGAACACGTTATGCATTCAACATCAGATGAGTTCATGATATCCTAAAATGGAGGGAACAGAAACACTCATAAATAAATTCAAAAGCTACTCCCAGCTACGCTCCAAAAGCATCATTTATTCCTTCTATACCATTTTTTATCCCATCAAGCACGTTAAAATGGGCACGGTTCTTTTAGCACAGCAAACATCCGAGCGCAACTAAAACCGGAACTAAATCGAGCATTCATGTCCATCGTTCGGGTTTGACGGCACGACGGGATGGACAAACAGAATAAACAAATTCATACATCATGATGTCGCATTGACCGCACTGCAATGTTCATCATGGTGGCCGAAATTTGTTTGCCTCATGCCTTCATGCCACTCGGTCAATGTGTATGCAAATGCAATTGAAATCAACAGGGGCCCAAGCGAACGTGACGGATGGTTTGGTGGACCAAAGTTGTGGAGCTTAGAGAATGATGGTAGTTTCATATGAAGCCGTGGATTTTTTCCCATTCCTAGTGCGTGCTTCTACTAGCAAATTGTGCAAAAATACAACCCATTTTTCTATCCATAACTCACCCTTGGGTGCACGTGTTTCGGATGAAGAAAATGAATGAGAAGCCTGCCAAGTGGAAATTTTCCCCCATTCAAACAAGATGCAGTAAGTGCACGTATAAAGGCACCATTCCTGGTTTCTTTGTTTTGTTAGGTGAGCATTTCGTTTTTAATGCAACCCTCCCCCGTAAAATGTTTCGAAAACCGGAACCCGTGCAAACGGGAACTTCAAAAATCTTTTTGCAACTTCCGTGAGTACGCATTTTAGCGTGGAGTAGGAAAAAGCAAGCACCTCCCCAAGGACCTACTTCTCCTCATCGGTGGACGCAGGGAGCCTTCGGGCGGCATACAAACGAACCCTACTGGCGAGGGCCCACAGCGTTATTATTTTCCGGATTATGGCACCTCGAGTAAATCATTCCGAGCATAAAGAAAGAAAATGTACACCGTCTCGTTTTCTCCCGGATTGCGGAAAACAAAGAGACCAACCCGCGGGAGGACCGAGTGCACTTTTCCCATCACCAGACTCGTTGAGATCGCTCCTTGGAAAACGCCTCTGAAGAGTACGGCGCAAAAATGGCTCGAAATCCCCCGTCCAGTGTTTATCTGCATATCTCGCGCGAACAGGGGTGACTCCGAAACCACCCCCCGAGTACCGTCTCGCTCCGCCAGATGTCGTCATTCGGGGTCCTGCGTTCGTGGGTTCACTGAACTCCACGGTGGAGGAAAAGAATATGCTTTGTTGCCTTTGTTGAGGCAGAGAGAGAGAGAGTCAATATGAACTATTCCTTCTTTTAAGGCGGACAAATTGGAATCCTTTTGTGTACAATGTTATCCCCTTGCGACCCTTTTTCCCACCCTCTAACCTCCCACGAATTTCAGCAGCAGCAGCAATCGACGATATCAATCCAAAGCGTTAGCAACGTCAATAAAAAGCCGTTCCTCCTTCTTTCGCCGACCCCGTGAAAGGGTTGGCAAGCGACAAATCTGCGACATCGGCAGGCAAATCAGACCAGCTCCACTCAGACCGGCTCGCACTCCCGGAAGTAATTGTTCCATCGAAAACCGTCATCCGTGCGGAAAAAGGATAGTACTTCAAATCAGAACAAAGGCACCGGTGAAGCCCCTCGTTTTAGGTGAGCAAACCTTCGCCGTTCAATTGTGCAATGCTCGGGAAAACCGGCGCAGTTGCGGTGTGGCTGGAGGGTGAAAATATATTCCAGGTTAGTTCCGGTTGTACTCGAAATGTGTACACAGACACGGTAGATGGGCACACTCTAGAGCAGTTTTACTCCCGAACACTCTCCGTCCGTAGACTCCGCAATCGATCAGCACTGAACCGTACGCTGATGGTGTCACGTTGAAATATTGCCTACGATTTTTAAACAGCAAGGGACAAATCTGGCAAGAAGTAACGAAGGGAGGGATATCCCTTCGAATGTCTGGAAGCGGTTGAACAAACGGTTCGCTGGGCCTCGTCCCCCGATTGGAAACCGAATTCCCGACGCAATACAGCATCATGTCTGGTTAATCCGGCGTCCTCGGTCAGGGTGGGGGGAGAAAAAGGATTATAGGCACGGTAAGTCCACCGTGTCCTTGCGAGAGTTCCCCCTTCGAATTTGGGATGAAATGGCCCAGACTGCTCGGTGGAAAGGGCTATCGAATCCATGGTGCAACAAATATTGTAGCAAATATTCACTTTTCCTACCATCGGATTCTCGGGGAACAGCCGATCTCAACCCACTCCAGTCTGTCTGTCTGTCTAGCTCGGCGTCCTCATCGTCGGTATCGACAATTTGCCCCAAACCTAGGGGTGACGTGACTGGGCTACAGCAGACAACCGGCGCACACAGATCCACTCACAAACACTCGGGGTGTGTGTTCCAGACGACGACGACAACCCCTGTTGTCTACACGGTGACACGTGCGTTCCGGCAGTTCCGGATGGCCACCAGAGTCACCCCTGTTGTGGGTTGCTGATTTTCCGCACGCCTTTCCTTCCGATAACATTTCCACCCTTCGAGGGAAGGGTTCTCGCCCCCTTCTTCAGCACGTTTAATCGAAAAGAAACCCGCGGGGCCGCCCATTAGTGTGCGTTTAATAAACGCAAGTGCATATTGCAAAGGAATTACGTACGTTTGTGCTTGCGTGTGTATGTGTGTCATTGTGTTCGGAAAAGCGAGAAAGTAATATCACGCTACACTGACCTGAGTGAAGGAAGGGGAAAGATATTTCCCGCCAGCAAGGTGCAAATGAACAGCGTAATCTGGAGGGTTGGGCAACAAAAATGAACGATTCGGAGGAATTTAGACACGGTTTCTTTTTACTCCTCTCCACCCTCTCCCCTTCAGGTCTTAGAGACACACAACAGCTTTGGGGGAACGATGGAAAAGCAATTTTTTTAACGTGACGATAACTTTCCTAAATGTTACCATGCGTAGGCGACACTTCAAGCGAAGTTAAAGGGAGAAAAAAGAGGCATTATACCATTTCAGTACAGAAATCCCAAGAGGATATTTTAGAAGATTGCCTGTTGAAACAGGAAAAGGGACCCGCCGCTCAGACATACAAGCAATACCAGAGAGGAGAGAGGAGAGCAAGGTTAAATAAATCCAGTGGACGCACAGGAAAGAGAATGGGTACGCTGTGCAGTGTGCTAAGTTTCGTAGTCGTCGCTAGCTTAGTGGTTAGAGGCAACTCTGCACACAAGGCCGGTAAGGGATCGAACCCAGTTGCTGCTGTACATAAAACTGTTAAGACTTTTTCAATTCTTGCGGGAAATAGGATGCTTCTAGGATTTTCTATCATCTTACGTATCGCTATCGGAACATGCAATGTGCAAACAACTACCTGAAAATTTTAGAGGTGCTTTCTCCATTGCCACGTACCAAACCCATTGGAGGTTTCTTTAAATTTATCCATATTTTTACTGAGTTTTCTCCATGGTCGACATAGTTACGGCTTGGATCGCAAACAAGCGTTACAATAAAAAACCAAGTCCACCAAGGATTAGAAAAATCCATTGGAATTTTCTCAGATATCGACATAGTCACGGCACGGACCCGACAGTCGAGTGGAGACGAGTTCGAAGGACAGAACCATTAGAAGTTCTAAAACGAAAGATAACCTAAATAAGGCTGTAGGACATGACCCTGCGACGTGTTGTTGCTTGCCGTAATTTGCCATCTCACGACGTCCGGAAAACCAATCGAGCAAAAGGAAAATAGTAATCCAACATCGATTCCTCGTGAGCGCCGTAGATAATGTCCTTAAAATCACCCCCCGCCTGGTAAAAAAAAAGCCTTGCGGGAACATTTCGACCGGGTAATTGAATTTATACGAAATGTCTTTCCAACTGCCTTACGGCAAATTTTCCTCCTCCGATGGAGGTATCTCCCGGTGTCGCGGGATGCCAGCGATATATACCGTAATGAAGTGTTCCCTCGGGGGGCATAGAAAGACGGTACGGTCGGGTGCGCTCGGGCTTATAAATAAACGAATTGGAAAATAAGTGCCAACGAAGGAGGAGTGTGCGGGAGTTGGTGGAGGAGAGACGGTCATTACTTGTGACGCGAGCACAAAAAACTCGGTAAAAGCTGCAGGCAATCGAAACGGTTCGCTTTCGGACGAATGAAGCGAAATCCGAAATCGACTCGGACGACACACTTCGATTCCCACATCCGCCCTTTGGCTGTTAATTTATTTTCGCACTTAGCCACGCAGAGAAGTGCGATTAGGGCGTGAGTGAATGAGCGAGCCGTAATGAAGCAACCTTAATTGCTCGGGGATCGGAGGACCGTACGCCCACCGATTGCAAGTAAAAACCTACGTGGAAACGCAGTCCATTTGGTTAATAAATTGATGAACCGTTGAAAGGCACTCAAAAGCTTTCATTTTTCAGTAGACTAATGGAATAAATGAAGCAGAAGATTTATATGAAACTAATAGAGAAACTAATAACTCTGCAATGTTAAGTAATGCGTTAGCATCGCACAAACAAACAGCAGAAAAAATCCCCTTTCTTTTACCTTTTTCACACTAGCCTAAGCTTAATAAAAATATCACCGGCACGAAAGGTAGCGGAAAAGTGCAAAACCCCCAATCCCGGCTTGCTTCATCTTCCAAACCCGTTCGTTGCAGTCAACGTCCTACAATTTATCGTTCGCTTCAGCCGCACCCTCACACCCGGACTCGGAAAACTCGATGCGCCACAACTAAAACACACACTAATGATAATTAGAGAGTGCACGCGAAACGAGCAGCAAATAACTGCCTTCGCCGCCTAATGACCACCGGGTCCGGGACCAAGTTTGCCGAAAAGGCAATTTTCCAGAAATAAAAACACGGTAGCGCAATTCAGTTGGCTTGCTGGAAATGGACTCGGATAGAAACGGTCAATTTCCAGCCCAGATGTGTCCCACGGTTTCGCCGGGGAAAACTCGAGCGACAAATTGCATACCGCAGCACCGGAGGCTAGTTTCATGAAAATATTTGCTTTACGCTTTTTCTGTTTCCTTTCTGTGGGTACAAAATTTGTCATTGGTAAAGTAATGCTTGTCGGTCGCTTGCCTGAAATTGTTATAAATCAGAACCCATTTTGACAATTCCGGGAAATTTTAATAAACCCCCACAACGACGGTGATTTATTTGCATAATAAAATGTCTTCGCTGTACACATATTGAGGAAAGTTTAATTACCTCTCGGCCAGCCGAAAAGGTCACCTTCAGGTCCTGCCTCTCCTGCGGGCGGTGGAATTACTGTGGCAGTAAAATTATCAACTTCATCGTCACCGGGAATCAGCGAATCGAATCCTTTCCGGGGCGAGCACAAATAAAGCTCCTCGAAGCAAACCGGCTCCGGACTTTGGGTTTCCTAGCTCGCACGACACCAACGCCGGACAAGGAACCCAGGTTGGTGGTTTCCGGGTGCTCATGCCTCCCCCCCCATGCACGCGAAAGGATCGATAAAAACAATTTTGCTCCAACTCGTCCACGTCCTACACACAACGAATCCGAGACCGGTGGCGAATGCGATAAAATCAATGGTCAAGGACCTTCCCTTCGTACCGGTCCGGACGTTGCGCAGGTCCACCACCTTGCCCCTTTAGTATTATTTCGTCACATAAACCCATCGGCTCCAGCGGCTTATGGTTTCCCGACTCGAAGCAGGGAAGTCGAACACGGGCACACAAACACACCACCGGAAAGCAGGAGTGGTTTATTAATAGCAGTGTACTTCTTCTCGTCCCGGTGGGTTGCTTATAATTTCATTCACCGTCCATAAGCTCCCGGGCTCGAGCCGGCTCCACCGCGAACAGTGTGGGAGACCGCGGTGAACAGGCAGGAATGTCCGCTCCAAACCAACTGCACCAAGCGGTGACATCAGCGTTGGAAAATGTTCACCGGCACGTGATTGCGTTATCTCGTGTCTGGGACCCGCATAGAATAGCATTCCGAGCTGGTGCTGGATAGGACAAGGCAGAAAAGGGGGAAAGAGTGCGAGAACTTCTTTTCCGACGATTACAAAATCATGCCGTGGTTTTACGGAAATCAAGTTGTGCTACCCAGAGTTCCATCTCCCTCAAGGCAAACAGTGTGCATGGTTCTTGGATGCTGGAGTTTGAACGTGGGGCTTCTACCCTTGCCTCCCAATTTTCCTTCAGTACTTGTACACGTTGTACACCAGTAAAGAGATTATGGATCATGAGCAGAAAAAGAGAGAGAGAGGGAGATAGGGAAGAGTGAAATCATCCCGAGCAAGTAATCGGAATGGAAAAACCATCGTTCTACAAAGAGGGAAGTTTGATCGGGTGGTAAATTGGTTCTAAATCTGAATTGCTTACGTAATCGCTCGAATAATTGTTATTGATTTTGCACTACAAACTTTAGCCTTTCAGTTTAAAGTGTAGGTTTTGATTTTAAATCGAAGGTTGACGAACAGAGGGAGAGTATCCCAGCGCGATTTTGCACAACTCATTCATACTCTTTAAAACAGCTTGTTCTTGAGTTGATGTTTTGGAGTATAGACACGCTTTTAGTTTATAGTACCTCAATAGTAGAGTTTATTTTATAGTAAGTAATTCATTAAGTTAGTGTTAAGCATTAGTGTTAGGCTAAAATTATAAAAAGGATATTAAACTCCGGCAGGCTGGATAATAAACCTTTATGCGACCGGACAATAAACGCATAACATCGTTACCGTATCCTTCTATTTACTATCATTAATGTTTAACATAAATGGTTCTGTTCTGATAAGAAAAATCTTTCAATCAATAAACTTTTCATATATGTTGTTCCTTCACACACATTCTCATTGTCTTCATCAAAATTGGCGTTCTTATCTGTTTCCGTATACCTAAAATGGGCTTATACTGCAATAAAGAATTAATGTTCTGCAAGCTAATTCCTTTGTGCGCGTAAACCCTAGCCTGCCATGGCATAAGGTACCTTTTCGCAAATTCCTTTCGACAAGACAAGCGATGCGTTAATCAATTATTCGCAAAGCCCTCCCCATCTCGTACTCGAGGCGGCGAAATCTCAGCCCCATCGAAGCGAAGGGCAACACTCCGAGACACGGCAGAGATTAAAGCTCGGCAAATGGCCTGATACCGTCGTCTCCGATCCGTAGCCACTGGACCGGATAATGAGCCGCGAACACCAAACGACCGATTTTGTCAGACATTATTTTCTTCCATTTTTATCCAGCGCTTTCTTATCCTACTCGATACGAAATTCCACCCCAAAGGGAGAAGATTCGAGGTCCTAAAGCATGGTGCTTCTGCATCACGGGGTTACCGTGGGATACGCGGAAAATGTGCTCCTGTGCTGATGCCTTATTTACATTTCCCATTTATCGGCGGGCGAGAGAGCTTGCCGCGAAAATGGCAGAAAAGTGTCAATCGCGACATTCTTTTCTTCCAGCTTCCCCGATGCGCCGTCCCTTGCGTCTCGATCCGAAATTGAAAGAAAACACCAAAGCCGCCCGAAAACCGGTGCCGGGTCGCGGGCTTTGTTGGCCATGAAGTCTTTAGATTTTCCCATTGCGCCCTTCCGTTTATGGACGCCAAACGCAAACCCATCAAAAAATGGTAACGGTTCATCCCGCCGCGGCGATCCGTGGAAAAACGGGACGGAATCGGATAGGCTGGGAAAATATCAAATTCCGGAAGCCTTTGAGGGGGTGCGGCGGGAGAGACTAGGGCATGCGGGAGGGGTTAGGCTTTCTTAAACTCAGCGGTCTTTTTAAACTGTCCACCGAACCGTGGCCTTTTTTGGGGTCAGCAAAAGGTGATAACATCTTCCAACAAATGATCCCCTTGGCAAGGCTGACGGAAGGATTTTCCTTCGTTTTTTTTTGCGCCTCTTTAGATTATCCTTCGGAAAGATTTCATCATCCGCTTGTCGGAGCAGATAGTAAATTTGGCTTTTGGATCAGCGTCACGTCAAGAGAAGCCAGAGTGTTTTCCCATTTTTTTCGTTATTCCTGTCGAATGGATCAATTTTAATTTATTTCCTCGAAGATTCGCCCCCGACCGTCATCTCTTTTTTTTGTCGAGACCACTTTTCGCGATAAGCTTTATCGTTCTGTGCAATTTTAATTAAACATAAATCATCCAACGACCTCCCGGTCTGCAGCGGACACTTCTTCGTCCACGCTTCAACTAGATACCAACGTTTCCGGGCACTTCTTCTCTTATTTGCATGCCCAGTTTTTGCTCCCCACAGACAGCCGGGTCCAGCCCAGAATCAGCCCAACTGTCACAGGGCTGACAATTACAAATGGCGCTTGCTGTACAACGATTTTGATTTACTGCGACGCGAACAGCTGAATCAACAGTTCCAATCAAATCATGTCGCACTGTCCTCTGGCACACCGAGGATTTTATTATTGTTCAACAACTTCATCCCCCTCGTCAGTGTCCTTGGGATGTCGGGGGCCTCTCTTGTGCCGAGATTTGAGGGTGGGAAAACGAAAGAAAAAAAATATTAGCGCTACAATCCAAAGTTTTCCCCGACAACCCCAGGACCAGACCATTTGTCACCGAGTGAACGCGCGGGCACAAGTTGTGATTTGAAAATGGTCATAAAACGATAATGACTGTTTATAAATACACAGTGTTGGGTCCATTTACTGCCACTTCAGAGCTCCGAAAACACCCCAAAAATATTACCGAACAGTTCGCAGCATTTGTGAAATCGATAGGGAAGCGGGAAGAAAGAGGACGAAAACTCAAACCCATCGGAAAAGGTCAAATTTCAAGTGTCTGGCGAAGGACAAGTGTGTCCCCAAAAAGGAGATGGAAAGGCAACGTTGAGGGAGGTGTTGAATGAAGTAGCCAACAGTAATGACCTAAACATAACAAAATAAACCTCCAATTTATCGGCATGAGCTTCGATGCAATAAAAACAACAGGAGAATAAATCCAAAATGGCCGTTGTGAGAGCAATAAAGTCATCATTTATTTCGGCGGTTGCGTGAATGGATTCCCCAGTTCTAGCTCCCCTCATGGAAAACAGCTACCCCAAACACACTTGCCTTCAGTTCCCTTTGCTTTTCCTGCGTCAATTTTCCGACCCCTTCTGCAAACTACCACAATTTGCCGAAAGGGAAAATTTTACAAACTTTACGCTTCACGCGGGGCTCTTTTTTTACCACTTGTTTTTTTGTTCTATTTTTTCTTTTACAACGAAAAGTAAACAAAGCTAAAAGCAACCTTCTACGAACCGGCTTCCCACTTTCCGGGTGGCGGCCGGAAAAGTCGCATTCCCTTTGCGTTGGAAATATCATTTGCATTCCCAGCGGAAGCCGCAGCGGAGTTCAGTCGACATTGTGGGCCCCGTTTTTCCGGGCTTATTTTCCCGTAAAAAAACGCTACCACGCACGAACGCACGCACCCAGTGCACTTTCCAAACGCGGAAAAGGCACACTCTAAGCTGGTGGAACTGACAGGTTGTTAAACTCCCGGTGAAAAGGATCCCTCTTTCGCTTCGTTACATTGTCTGGGCCAAAAAGATACAGAAGGATTATTTTTAACGCTGTCCAAATCTAAAAGGAAAAAAGGATATCATTAGCGATCCCTTCTAAAAGTAACCTTTGAAAGGTACAAAGTTGTAAAAAAATTGTGCATCAGGTAGAATGCTTAACGTTAGTAGAATGTTTCTTTCCGAATCTTTTGCGAGCGGCAGTAACGAAAGCATGGAAGCGTCCTTTTTTCGTCGTATTTGTTTCGTTCAGGATCCACCATTACGCAATACCGACACACGTTCGAGGGCACCTGTCAGCACGCACACGACGACGGTGGATTTTCCAATTTCCATATTTTACAGGACACGCAAACGGTGTAACGTTCCATTTGCAGCCGTCACACCTCCGCCGCGAGCTTCCACCTCATGCCCCGGCCCAGTGCGCAGGTGTCCATGGAGTCCTGTAGGATATAAATAAACACCGGTCGGTCGGTCGGAGCGATGCCGTCGTGGTGTGGTTGTGTTGCGTGCGCTTCAGTATTTTTTATCTCGATTTTCCATCCCTCTTTCGCGCGTTTGCGTTCCGACTTTTCCACTCGACCCTATCGACCTCCGATTACAGCGGGTACGATGCATGATCAGGACGATGGCCGATGTAAGGTTTTCCACTCGCCAAGAAAACCCCAATGCAATGGATCAAGGGGGCATCCGGGTAGCGTAGAGGGATTTTCCGAGGCGCGGAAAGATACTGAAGAGTATCGTTTTATTTACTGCTGACATACGCTCGCGTGTTGTTTGGTCCGCAAAAAAAAAGTGCTCGATGTGTGCTCGAACGAACGCCAATGTGATCGGAATGCATCCATCAATATTACAGCACGTCAAGCTCGTACAAAATACATCGCAACATCAGTTGGCACTCTGGGGAAATGTAAACAGAATGTATGTGTAGGTGGGTTCGAGAGAATGGAAGAAGGAAGCGTGATGCATCCAGAAGACGGCACGTTCCAACAACACTCCGCCGTTGGACGGATGTTGATTGCATACTAAACAGCTTCGGGCATGGACTGCACGCAGTATTCTGGAGTTCGCACCGGCGCACAGGACCTTCCCTTCGTTTCCCTGCTACGTATCCCGCCTCCCCTGCTCCCAAACCATACGCCGAGCGGCGGTGACGACTTTGACGACACGATGTAGAATTAAAACCGTTCTATCGTTCAATCACCGCAAAAACCTATGAATAGGTTTGAACCCCTGACCCCTGATGAAACCCCTTGACGACGTTTTCACTTATCGTCATGCTGACGTATGCAAAATTCACTCCTCTCCTACACCCGGGGGGTTTTCCGCGCTCCACCTCCGTCGCGCGGGGGTTGCAGAATACAGTGATTGGTTTACTTGTAATGGAAGCAGCTTGTTGGTGAAGCATTTAACTAAGTATGATTTTTGTTTAACTAAATGAATAAAGTTTATTCTACAAAACCAATCGACAACGTACTAGTGTTGTGCTTAATGAATCTTTTGACGAGATTAATTCATATGAATCTTTAACCTTAGATTTATTCAGATGGATTCATGAATCGTTGCGGCATCGATTCTTCAAAGCATAATGAATCTTCATGAATCTTCATCTTTCATTGGTGTGGACCATGCGATCAAAAAAAGGGGTCCCTCTACATATTTTTGCTGATCACGTTTCATCAGTTGGTGTGTCTTTGGAATTCATGAATCTCTCGGCGAAAGATCCATGAATCTCTTAAACGCAAAGAATCATTCAGATGTATGAATCTGAATCTGATTTACACAACTCTGCAACGTACGTATATCCTTCTAAGACTAGGATTATTTTTAGGGAGGGTTTCCAAATGTCTTTATAATGGCTTAGGACAACAAAACTCGCTTCTCAATCCGCGTCCGGAAAATTTAAGGACTGAAGTAAATATTTAGGAAACAAATTTCTTACATGTTAGGAGATGATGGTTAACAAAATCTCAGGCAAATATGCGTCAGCGCCTCACTGTAACCGAAGCAAAGATCTGCTGAAGGCATGCAGAAAAGAGATGTGGAAAAACCACCCGTCCAATGTGCGGAATATTCACGGATTGCTGGGTGTCCTCCCACCCTCCGGGGGCTTGATGCTAAAATCGGGTTAATGCCGTCCGAGTCCCAGGACACGCCAACCCAGCGAGCCGAGCGCCCCGGAGCGGCACGTTGTCGTACGCATGCGGACGGATAAAATGTGACCGACGGAAGACAACAGCAGCAAGCCATGCATAAGCCGCACAGAAAAACACCTCACCCGCGGGTGACGTGTGGTGGCTTCGCCTGCTGCCCTCTTCAGACGGCCAGCAGTGCACACCCTTGAACCCTCCACCACTCGACTTGTGCGCCAAATCCTTCCTACTTCCTTTTTTTGATTTTTATTTTCCTACTCCATACTGGCGTCGATGGTTTTCCCTGGTGGTGGGAAAACATAGCAACATCTATGCTTCTCGTACGACGTGATTCACGGGACGGTGCGGTGACGGTGAGCTGGTGGTCGCCGTCGGACATCTGCAGTAGTGTATCGGATTTCGGTGTTCCGGGTTTACAACAGCCCAAGTGAACGTTCGATAATCCCAGCATTTTCAGTTCATTTCCTCTTGCCAAAGGCGGATGGTTGTTTTACGCCAGAAGCAAGCATTTAAAAGTATGTTTACCGGACAGGTGCGCTGCAGGCATAACCTTCGTCGCACATGTTTCGAAAAGCCTCGCCACCAAATGGTGATTTATGAAAGGTAGTTCTATTTCCATAGATGCTTTTATGTTCCGAATACCATGTCACGTAGCCCGCATTAATACTCATGTTGCTGGAAAATAACCACAGACAATAATAAAACGAAAAATACCACAACACAAACAGACACACTCAGGTGGAGAAAAACCACATTAGCCATTCCGGTCAAGCGGAGTCCTTGGCGAGGCGAATAAATAAAGCATCAGCAGCCAACCATTGTCATAACCAATGATCACTTGGGTGGGAAAACCGCGGACGTGAGGATGGTCTTTATTTATCCAAATGGAATCATCATAATGCCACCGAGATACCATCGACCCGACACAGAACAATATATGCCTTCGGCCGGAGGAGAACGTGATGGAGAAAATTAAATGACATTTCAAACCTGAATAAGACAAATCGAGGAGCTATAAATATATATGTAATCAAATTTCCATCTAGTCGATGATGCACGTTACGTAATTTTCCTTTTCCATTGCGTTATAGAATTGATTTTAGTGTGTGTGTGTGTCCACGCACACGCACAAAGCCAAAGACAGGAAAATTGGACAATTGCCTCATCATACTTAATTTGATTTGTACTACAATTTTGAGTGACTGGCATGAAAACTTCGACTGCCTTGGGAAAACTTTTCTTCGCAGCAGTACACCTTGTGTTGAATATGGTCGACGTTTAATGTGTTTTCCTCACCTTTGTCACAAAGGAAATTAATAATTCATTAACCAACCCCAAAAGCTTCTCCACCAGCTTCGGGCAGGTAACCATCCAGCGGAAGAAAGGGAACCCAACCCATGACACGGGGCAGCATTCCGAAGGCATCGGGGTTTACTTTCAAGAAGCAGCCCCAAAAGCCCAAAACAAAGTTGAACCCCTTTTGCCGGGCGGGTTCTGCGTGCGATTAAGATAAACTATCCCCGATCGTTTACCTTGTCAAAAACTTTCGGAAAGGTGTGCGCTCCGGGGACGATGAATAATTTTCAACCCTCGTTTTGACGTTGGAAGCACAATCAACAGCAGAACGCGAGGCAAGTTTAGAAGACATTCCCCACCGTGCTTCTTGAGGGTTGTAAATATCATAAAAGTTTTCCGGCAAAATGCATTTGATGTCGGGAATATTAACAAATGTCTTAAGCAACAATGATATTTTAGTATCAACGAGTAAAGGTACCGGTTTCGATATATCTGGCGTTAGAATGGTTTCGATATTCCAAGGACATTCCCAATTGCGTCAATAATAAATTTAGAGAAACGGTATGACGCAAGCAAGCTGCACCAGCATAAAGCGTGGGATGACATGAAACCGAACAGACTCTTAGCAAAAAGTTTGCTCTGCAACAACAACCGTGGACCGCAGATAAACATTAACTTTGTTATTTAGTAAATATCATTTGGTAATGGAGTGCTTAGAATACTAAGGTTGAGTCTTTCTACACAAAAAAATGTGTTGCTGTTTTTTACCATAAAAAACAAACCAATTTGGAATCTCAATATCAATAATCATCAATACCAGGAAACAAATACGAATGAAAGAATAAGAATTATTATGGATACCAACCACTAACAGATGCCATGAACATAAAACGAATTTTAATCAACATGTTGAGGGAATGCTATCCTTCCTAGAAATGGAAGTTCAAACCTATGCCTTCTAATTGATAAAAGGAGTTTTAATTAAAGTTTATGCACTTCTCGTGTCCTTTCTGGAATCTCTCAGTGGAAATTATACGAGAAAATACTAGATATCAATTGAGTCTGTAAAAAGAAGCTTCAGACTAAGCCAAGCCAAAAGTAACATGAAAACAAAAAAGATATAATATGAAATCAAAATAAAATTAGTTGTATGTTGAAATTGATGTAATGTGTTAAGTAAGCTTATGAAATTCTATCATCAACAAAAGGACCATATTCATCCTGATTGGCACTTACCTGAATGACAGTTTTCCGCGGTCCATGTCCGTGGTGAAGTTGTTGGGGCATCGGGCCACCCTGTGGGTGCGACTGATGGTGGTGATGCTGTGCCACCTGCTGCTGGTTGACGATCGGCTGCAGCGGAAGAGGCAACTGCAGCGGCAACTTCGGCGCCAGCTTGTCCGGCTGCGACAGCGGGTTCGTGTTGTTGGCCCGCACGAGATCCAGCGCCAGCAGGGCCTTCGGACCGCCCGGGGTAAAGTACACGCCCTGCTGTTGCTGCTGCTGCTGGGCAACCACCACCATCTGGCCATGTTGCTGCTGCTGTTGATGGTGCTGTGAGCTTGCGCCGGAGCTGCCCCCGCCGATGGACGCACTGGAACCGTGGGACCCCACCAGGCCGGAGCCACCGCTGCCACCGCCACCGGCACCGGACTGACTCAGCACGATCGTTGCCGGCTGCTGCGCCTGCTGCTGCAGCTGTTGGCTGCTGATCGTCTGCGTGAACGACTGCGACTGCTGCAGGTTCTTGTTCTTGTCCAGCAGCGGGTGGATCGTGTCGGTGAGCGGCGTCCGGAAGCTGGCCGCCGTCGTCAGGTTGGCCGACTTGTTCTTGTTGTTGTCCAGCTTCTTCTTGCCGTGGGACGCCGCCAGCCGCTTCCACGACAGTGCGTTGATGAACAGCGAGTGCTTCTTCAGGTTCTTCTCCAGCGCGTTCTTCTCCGAGAGGATGCGTGCGCTGTCCGCGTTGTTGCCGCCATTCCCGTTGTTGTTGTTGTTGTTGTTATTGTTGTGGTGGTTGTTCCGCTCCTGTATGCTGTTGCCGTTCAGGTTACCACCGAGCCCGTGGTTATTGTTGCCGCCGCTAATGTTGTTGTTGATGTTGTTGATGTTCGCACTGCCGGTCATGATGTTGTTCTGGTGCGTTTGCTGCAGCATCAGCAGGTTGTTGTTGTGGTTGTTGTTGTGGTTACCACCGCCGACACCGACGCCACCGCCAACACCACCACCCACACCACCCCCGCCGCTGTGGTTGTTGCCGCTTCCGCCATTGTTATTGTTCTTGCAGTCATCCTTGCTCATCGTGTTCACCCCATGGTTGTTGTTGTGGTTGTTGTTATGGTTGTTGTTGTTGTTAGGCACCGTTTGGATCAGGTTCGGCGGCTTCGATTGCGCGTTTTCGCGGTTTTTCGCATTGTTCAGCTGCTCGTACGAGTAGTTGTTGAGCGGAAAGTCGGCCGAGTTCGAGGACGACAGGGTGCCGGCGCTGTGGTGGTGCGTCGAGTAGATGGGTCGACGCTCCCGCGGGCTAAAGCTCAGTACTGTTCCCATTTTGGAAAGTGTGGAAGGGGGGAACTTTCCAGTATCCTACCTTACTAGACTTTTCTTGTGTTTGCTTTTTTTTACGACTGCGAAAATCCGTTGTAAATGTCACCTTCTCTTTCTTAGTTATGCCAATAATTTGGTCCGATCTTACTTAAAGCCTGTTTTCCAACCAAATATCAGCTTTGTTCTTGTTCCGCTCCAAAGGGAGTTGGCCTCGCAGAGGCTGGAAAGGATTTTCACACGTCACATTTACTGTACGACGAACGATTTATTAACGTGTGCGCGTGTGTGCTCACGTTTTATTTGCTCGTGTTAGTATGTTTTGTTATTCATTGGCGTGTTTTTCCTCGGGGAAACCTATCGTTCCTGCTCCATCAACACCTTCGATAGATGCTTTCAGTAAACTTTCTTTTTTCATTCATAAACGAAGGAATATTCACTCACGTTCTCTTTCTTTCAGCTCTGCCACATACACGGGTTTCATTTATTGCTAAATATGTAAGCAGTTGTCTAGAAAGGTGTAAGAGGATTTTCTTTTACTCCAAGAAATACACTTTGCTTCGACGCAAAACAACAGAATTTCACTGCATCACGGTAAGTTTCGTCGTCGAAACAAATACACCTAAACGCAGGCACGCACTCACTCTCCCTCACCGGAGGACTCCAAACACAAGAGTCCTGTATACACTACGCTTCTGTGTGTGATACACGGGAAAGTCCTGGAGTATGGAGAAAAATGGGAAAAATGTCGATGAGTTCACATGCGGCAATGTTTCCCAGAAACACTTTGTGTCGGCATTCAATGTCTCAGATTTCGACCCTTGATTCATCGATACCCATTTCCTAACTCACTCTCTGGGTCACATTTTCCGCAACGTGATATTCTTCCACTCGGAATTCCTCAGGACACGTAACAATGATTTCGCCACACATACTACTTCATGGCCTCCTTACTCGTGATCCTGTGTATACTGACTTCCTGGGATTGGTGTGCGAAATTGTTCCCAAAACTATCCTCTCAAAACGTGGTAGGTCAGCAAAAGAGTTTTCTTAAAAACTCCTCATGTTGTGGAACGCAAGCGCGGAAGGACCAATTTTACGAAAACACAATCGGAATGCTCTAAAAAATTATCCACAAGCAACGAGACAATAAAAGTTTCACTCAGGAAATGCAAAAATAATGCAAAAGTTTTTCACTTCCGCGTTACAAAAAAAACGCAACGCATACGCATGGATGTTTTGCTAAAGTAATAACTGCGTATGTGGAGCAATAGTAGCAGGCGATGCCTCTCTTTTACTCGGTTCTTTCAAGCTAGGAGATTGCTATGTTCTACGAAACAGCACGGAGAATTTCCTGAACAACAGTATGGAATAAAATTCGTTTGCGTTTCGTTCATTGGCCGTTTTAAGTTCCAACCAAGTATAATAATGATTCCAAGTAATCCTTTAGCGTTCTAAAAACACAAAGTTTTCAATCGACGATTTGTTTGACACACTTTGCTACTGAGTGTTTATCATACCGTCCTCAAACAGACAATATGCAAACACAAAAAAGCAATTTTTAACACAGCTTAGCTGAAAAAAAATCGTACCACAATCCTTTTCACCGATGGAGTGGGAGATATTGCACAATGAAATGCCACTGCTAATACACTGCTTATTGCTTCATTCAATACTGAGGTCCATCACTACTATCCACTTCCACCACTAACCTCTGCTGCTACCTCCTCTACGACGTACGGAGCGACACGACCGGGGAGGCGAAAGAAAATCCGACCGTCCAGACCGTGCACTCTCGTTCTGACTGAACCATTCTGTGAACCGACCACGGACTAGAAGCCTCGAATTTCTTGGACGCATTTCGCACACACAGATGCGATGAAAAAAAAGGTTACTCTCTCGTCAGATTATCTGATAACAGATAGTACCAGGAAGAGAGAGTGGCTCACTCGCGGATACTGATACACGACCGAGATATACAGCGATAGTGATTCACACCTGCCACTAAGGATATTTCTACACTACACTAGATTTGAATCGTTGCAGACTGAAGAAACTTGCATTTAATTATATCTTCAGAGGACTTATTATTACTAGGACTATCTCCGACGTTGCCTTGGCTTCGACTTACCGAACAACGCACACTTTGATATCGTAGGGAGAGGCCCTATTTTCTCAATCATCGATTGGCAAATGTGGTGTAAGGCGCCGGCGCCAAAAAATCGGTCTCCCTCCGCTCGAAGCAGTTGCTGGTTTGTGTCCCTCTTTTTTTACCTTCTTTTAAACCCTTGAGTGTCTAGAATGAACAATTATTTTTCTATCCATTGAAGGCATGCAATAGGTTAAGTATTCCATTATTTTGCACAGACTGGTCCTGGATCCCGTCGACCTCGTTTTACGTCATTTGACAAATCGTTCGAAGCTAGTTTATACTAACGGGCTTTGTTCTTTACTCAATTTGAAGCTGTTTGTATGACAGAAGATTCTAAGAAGGACTAACAAACTACATAGTACAGGTTTTCCGCTTACGATTACTTTGCACGAACAGAAATGTGTTTTAATGAAAGTGCTGAATGTATCATTGTAAACCTAAACGTCATGGAAACCAAGGAAGTAAAATAGGGTATAAAACGATTGATGGCGATTGATAGACCGGGCCAACCTGACCTTCTATCAGTCTAAATCTTTTTTTTTTTGAACTCAAATTGTTTAAAAACCACAATTCGAAATACCATGCATTGAAAGGTTAAAGGACATTCTGTTGTTTTGCTATGGATACAAAGAAGCAAGGGGGAAAAGGAAACGCAACGCAAAACATGTTCCTTTCTTTTCCCTAGTTATGAGAGAGAAAAGGCGAGAGTGTGAGAGGCACAAATCAGGACAAAAATCTAGCACGACTTTTGAGAATACCAATGGTTCCCAGCGTCTCCGAAAAATGGCCCCTGGAAAGGACGATCGAATTTTCCACAGGATACACGCATACGCTCGTACCGTGTAACTAGTCCATACCGCGGTACACGAGGATGCGCGCGCACACATTCGCAGCGGGAAAATCGTGCGGGTGTGTTTGTGTCGGTTTGGGTATGTTTTTATTCCATTTCGAATAGGAGGCGTTGTGAGGCGCGTTGCTGAGGCTACCTAAACAATACAAACAAGTCCTTGATTATTTTAGAGAGGAGATTCAGCGGGAGGGCACTCTTCTCTCGAATATTTTCCACCCATGAGCAGATGTGGAGGGAAAAGGGTAGGGTCGGAGGAATAGCAAGGAAAACTTACAAACACTCACACAGGGGTACTCATTTCCACGAGCTAGAATTTTAAGGAACGTCCATCCATGAGCAAATTTCGATAGTCCCCCGGAAGTTGGTCATCGATTAATTTGAATATTTCCGTTGAACGAACCGGAACAGGGAGGCGGTTCCAAATGCCTAGGAAACGGAAAACGGGATGCTGAATTTATCATTTTCGGAAACAACACAAATGTGTTGAACAAATCGAGTGTAATGTTTCTATTGTTATTTATTGAATTAACCACGGTGCAGTAGCGTTAACCCACTCGTCCTTACCGTTTTCAATGCATTACATCCACACGGAGCACACAGAACAGAGGTGGTATTTTAAAGTTCGATAAATTTCCTAGTTTTAAACCCTTTTTTACTGGTAATTGTGTACGGCTGCTTGTATATCTTCCTGCTCGTGATTGTGTATAGTATACAAGCATTGAATATGGCCTACTTATACGCTAGATGAGTAAATCCGTTTTGTCAGATTCTATGTGGGCGCCTAAAACCCACTCTCTTGTCGGTTCAATAATGTCATTGGAATTTTTCTTCAAATTTGATTCTTTTCACGCCGCTTGTAAGGCTGCCTTCTAATTTAAACGCCTTCTAATTCAAATGCCACAATATGAGAACTGGGAAAGCCAACTTCTACAAGAAGGCGAAGTAAAGGATACGAGTACAGTTGGTTGATAATCGATCATACACAAATAGATAGACGAATATATTAAACTTTACAATCCAGAAACACATGTACAGTGAATAATAATTCCGACTGACATTCAGCCTAATTCATTAATAAACACCACAAAATGAATCCTGCTATCCAAACCAACAGGAAACACATAACAACGGTTGCTAAGCATCGGAAAGCGTCAGCTCTATTTTCCTTACCATTTTCTTCTAACTCTCGGTCCGCGCAAACATATAGGTACAGTCATGAACTTATTAAGTTTACTTGGTCGCTGCCAACAACAATGTTTGATAAAAGTAGTAGATACACACATTTTCTATACTCTATTCCGAAGCGAAGCGAAGCATAACCACTGTTCTGAGCATTATGACTAGCGCATAGTCCTGCATGATCCTTCAATCGATCACAAAAAATTCAGACATTTGTTCACGATTATATATTAATAATAAAAGATCACGGAAAGGAAACGACACATACACTGTAGGGAACCGTTCCTCATTTCAAAATCAATAGGCAATAGGCTAACCCGTTGTAAAAATTTAAAACTCTATATTTGTTTGCTGATAAGAATTTTTGTACGATAGGAGTTTAAACTATTCAACGGGTGTGGTTTGATACACAAATTAAAGACGATAAATTACTATCCAAAATGTACATGGGAGCGAGAGAGGAGACTCACAAACCTAAACATATGTAAATGTGCCATCCAGTACCAATCGGTGACGCCAGTTCCACGCCACGCCGGTTTCACCGGATGGCACTGCTTTCTGGTGTTGTTCCTTACTGCTTCGTGTCACACGTAAAAAGCTGGCACGTAGATTAAAAGTTAACTTACAGATACAGTACACTACACTACAAGCGAAACGGAAATTGCTTATCATATGTCAACTGCTTGGTGTTGGATATAGTGATATATACTTATCGATGGTGGAAAAATGTGGAAGTATTATTCCGGTGCAAAGTGTCATAAAAAGGTGCCCTGTAAGATTCGATCAGATTGAGTCATTTGTTTCATTCCGCTGGAGACAGTCTTTACTTCAGATAGGGTAAGAGTTGTTATAATCGAGAAACGTTATGGTCAGCTAGAGAGTGTGGGTTGAGATTCAAATCTACTTTTGTTGTCGTCAACATGAGCTTCTTTTAAGGACATTCTGCGTAAAATCTACAATTATCCCGGGGAGACATATGATCGCATTCTTACTAAGAATAACAACGCCTATAGAACTTACATTAAATTATCATAATATACATCGTACGGGTGCACAAAACCTAACAATTGAAGCGTATAATTAATCGGAGTTTTTGATACAATGCAAAGTAAATAAATATTTCCTTTCTCGATCTCGCGATCACATCAACTTTTGCACATACACATTTCGTGTACGTAACGTTACGACACAAAGAGCTATCCGAAGCTCCTGTCCTTCCTTAACTTACATTATGTACACACATATTTTACCTTGTCCAAATCCGAATTGACTTCTTCTAAGGACAAAGGCTTTTCTTGCTGTTCCTTTTTTCACAAATACACAAATAGGACCACAAAAACTGAAACTAAGTTATGCGAGGTAAGTTCCAATTTGAAAAGTCCAACCAACCGAATGGCGTTCAAGCAAAGGTTCACGCTCCGGTCAGGTCAGAGAGCAACTTTTTACCCTTCCTTTTTCCAATGCGCGAAGGCCTTGCGTGGAGCGTAGTACGATTGGTTGAAAATTTTCGCTTAATGATTTGAATGCCTTTAATTAGTAGTAAATTGTTTTTTTTTCCTATCTTTTGCTAGTGTAGTCGTTCCCAAAAGGATATAAACGGTGTTACGTGTGCGCTTCCAAAGAGTTTGAACGATACAAATGTTACTGTTGTACGTAGTTTATAAAATATTTCAAATAGTTATAGTTATGTATAGTCAAACAGGAAACGGAAAGTATATCGATGAAACAAACCGCTAGGCGGTTAGTTAACCGAAATAATATCGCTTGTTATAAGTATTTTTGACATTTGTTTCACTTTTGATCAAAATATCAGTAACAACGTATTGATATATTTTTGTTTCACCGTTCATTTTCAAAACAACTGCCATTCCCAACGGCTTAGTGTACGAATTTCTAATGGTCACTATCTACTTTGTAGAATATCGTGAAGCATACTGTAGATTTTTTCATATTTTTGTGGTTTAACATTTGTTTGAGCACGTGTGAAAAAGTGTGTGTGTGTGTGTTTGTTTGTGAGTAAAATTCAATTTTTGTTCGTCTGCGCGTTTCATTGCACGAACCTGCGCAAACCTAGACGATCTTCAGTCAATATTATTTCTTTGAAACCCAGCCGAATATCCTCCTCCATCCATCCTCTAAAACGGAGCTTCCGTTTTATGTTTGTGCATTTTTTGTTTATCACGAGCTCGTAGGTAGCGGCACAGTTTAAGCCGTACTGGAATTTGTCGGGGCACCACTGATAGCACTAAACAGTGCCAGACTGTGTCGGTGAGCATTATTGTTACCATCGTCATGCGGGTAAACGATTTCTCCGAGTAGATCGCTCAGTGCCGAGCAAAGGTTTTCGTAATTTTCCTTCAGCGCACTATGGTACTCGCGTTGATCGGCCGAGATGAGGTTGGCATTGATTTGAAGGACCGTGTAGCATATTTTTATAAAATCCCTAAAAAGATAATCAACCAAAGGCGTCAGCTAGAAATCGTTCATTTATCATACGTTTAGCGTTTTCCGCTACCTACCGGAACACTTCCTTCAGCTCTTCCACCTTATCGAACGGATACTTCTTGACGCTCGTTTTGGCCGGATCTAGGAAGGCCGAGGCGTACGCCAGTGGGCCAGCGTTTACCGTTACGGCAACACTGCCCTGCAGTCGCAGCTGCAGCTTCTTCAGATCGATCGGTCCCATCACGATCTCCTCCAGTTCGGCGATCTTTGTCTGCATCTCATCGATCGCTACCTCGATCGGGCTTAGCTCGTGCGATTGTCGATCGCGCACCGGAATACGTTTCAGCACGTACGGGAAACTGTGTAATGCTAGAAGAGGAGGACGTAAAAACAAGGAATCATCACCTAATTCACGATAGGCCACATTCCGGACACTTACTTGTCAAAATGGTTCTTCGTTTCCACTGATCCTCGACGGCACCGTGCGCAGAACCGGATGGGGTGAATGGTGTTTCGTACATGAACGTATCCACGTCGTGGTTCTGTTCGAATTCCGTTTGCCGCATTTCCAACTCGTCCTTACAATAGTATGGCGTAACGTGTGTCACCTGAATGTAGGCAATCTTTGGATCTAGCGTCGACTGGTCAACCTATGGTTGAAGAACAAAGCGCAGAAGTATTAGAAAACATGCAAAACCGGTCCTAAACGTACTGACGTGTTCGGGGAAACATCTACTCACCGGTGAAGAATCCATAAGGATCTTAACGTTATCGGGCCCAAACTTGTCTCGGTATTGTTTGTGCAAGCGTTCGGAAATTTCACTCAACGATGTCACTTTGGGTTCCTTGTAAATGTACTCTACTCCATTCTCCTCTTCGAAATATGCCTAGAAAAGAAACGAAACAGACGTCAGATATCGGAAAAGACACACAATGGGGAAGGAAAAGCCTACCTGACCGAAGAAAATCACACGATAGAACCGCCCCAACAGCCTCTTGCCCGATTTGGTAAATTCGATCACACGATTGTACGCCTGCGCCAGGTGTTCGTAGCACTGCGTCAGCCCATGGTAGTCCCGCCGGGACTCCAGTATCGGAACGATCAACCGGTAAAGCTCACCGAGACACTCGAGCCGCTCCGCCCGATCCAAATACTCGGCACACTCCTTTAGCTTCTCCAGCAGGAACTGTTCCGTGTACTGCGAGTCCTGTGTGCCACTGTCCAGCTTTAAACCCTTCTCATCCCGTGGGATATTGCGCGAAATTCGCCCAAACGATTCCGCACCTTGCGCCACCGACGAACAACCTTTCAGCTTGAGGTACTCCGAAACGAGCGCCGCAATGTGCAAGTAGCAGCAGGCCGCCTCCGATATGTTTCCGTTCTGTAGGTGATTGTTGGCCATCGACGTTAGCCACGTTTGGCGAAGCTCCGGTGTGGAAGCGTACGAGTTCGCCAACGAGTGTTGCAGCTCGAGCAGCCGTTCCGGATCCATGTGGTGCGCCTGCATCTGTGCGGTCGCCATCAGGACGGTTCGGACACGACGCGTTAGGTCCTTCACCTCCATCGGAAACCCGGTACCCTTCATCGCCTTGTCACTGCTGGCGTAGTTGTTGATCGTCGAAAGCGACTCCTGGAAGCGGGCATTGTTCAGCCCGATCACATTGCCGATCATCTGCGACACGGATATGATCACCTGCAGGTGCACTCGCGTCAATCCCTTGCGTCCACTGAACTCAAAGTTACTGCGCATCAGGAGGTAGAGGACGGCACACGCTTCCTGGCGCAAGCTTGCCAACCGGCTATCGCAACACTTGAGAAGCTCGTACACAAGCTGCCCACACAGTACGGCCGTACCCTTGAAGAGTGCCTGCGAGAAGTTGTTGATGAATGCACGCAACGCAGCAAACACATGCCGGGAGAGGGATTCCGATTGTCCAAGTTGCAGGAAGCGAAGGTAAACCCGAGCAATCTTTGGCAGCACGGTGCCTTCGAGCATCGAATCGCGAAACTGTACCGAGTAGAGGCCCATACAGTCGAGTACTACGAGTCCGATCTCAGTCGCAAGGTTCGATTCGTATAGGGCTTGCTTCAATCGGAGCGTTTCTTCGACCAAATTCTCCCGGTTGGCGGTGTGATTCAGTGTACCCGACTCAAACCCAGACTCCCCATTGGTAACACTTGCCGGGAGTACTCGTGCCGGCAGCGTGCTCGCTTTAGCCGCCTTATTACTACGTGCATCTTTCGTTCCATCGCTCGGTACCTGCACGTGCTTTTTACCGACGTAGCGGAAGTACAGCAGACACAGATCCAGCACGGTAAAGAACTGAACCGTTTCACTCTCGGTGCAGTTGTGCCACCAGGCGATCATGTGCTCCGGCGAGAGGTGCTTCACCACAAACAGGAAGCTTATCAGCAGGTCTTTGGTTTCGCTCACGGAAAACTTATCCGTCCGCTGGATGATGGTCGGTTGGGTTACGCTGACCGAGCGCGCATGACTCGGGCGGGCCGAGTTCGAGTGCGACTCGTTAAAGTGGTTCCGTATCACTACCGTCCCGTCCTGCGAGAGGGTGGAACAGTCTGAGTTGAGTGAACTAGTCGAATGGCCGTTCGAGAGGTTACTCGACGTTTGCCCGGCGATGGCGGCTAGAAAGCTGTTATCCTTCAGGTGCAAGGACGACCGGATGGGACTCGTGTACTCGATGAACATTGTCACCCGGTTCGAGCGAGACTTTGGTGTGCTAGTTTGCGAGACAACGGCTGATGGGGTCGCGCTCGTAAGCGTTGGAAGTGAATCGCGTGCGAACACATAGCTACTGCTGCACGAAATCCTGTTCCCTCCAACCGTATCTTTGTTTCTTCGCGGCGATCCATCGGAGATGCGGTTAAGGTTCTCCAACACAATCCCCAACCATGGCACGTACAGCATCGCAAGCCGACCCAGCTGACCTTTGTTCTGGTACCGATCGTCCAGGTCGTGTTTGGCCAGCAACTCCTTTAGCGTAACCAAGCCCATCCGCCGGATGTGGCTCACCTCGTTCAGTGAACTTTTCACCTCCTGCAGCAGAATTCCAACGAGGAAGTGCTGCCGGCAGTACTCCTCCGAGAGGCAAAACTGTTGCAGAAGGTCCGGTGCGCGATTATTCGGTGTCAGCATGAAGGGAAGGTTCAGCGGGACGTAGTGCTCGTGCGAGCAAACCTCCCGCAGGAAGGAAAACTTGTACTCCTGAAGGACACGCGAATCTCCCGGGCCCCAGCGATCCATATACACCCGGATCAGCCGGAATACGAACCCTCGGTCCATGAAGGAGAGACACCGCTTCACAAACACCGAAAGGCTCTGGTTGAGCTGATCCGTCTCGAGTGGTAGATCTTTATGGCGCGAGCTGATGTAGGGCACAAGCACCTGAAACAGGGCTTCGATACGGGTAGAAAACTCCTTTGGAAAGCGCTCGTTACGCTGCATCTTGATGCGTCCCGTCGAGAGCAGATACTGTGCCATACTCTTCACGATCACCTCGAAAAAGATGCCGGAAAACTTCATGAATTTGTTCACCAGCAGAAAGTCGGTGTTGTTCGGGTGCAGCAACGTGGGAAGATGGCGACACAGCTCCCCATGGACCGTGCTTACGTGCTGCGAAGTCGGCGAGCAACCGTTAACCGGTTGACTGTCGATCCGGTACACATACTTCACGTACGCCGTCAGCAGTTCCTTCCGTTTCGCTTCTTCTGCCACCATGTGGAACAGATTGACCAACAACCGGATAATGTTCAGACCAACCTCCTCGTTCGTCGTGGCCACGAGTAGCGAAAACAGTTGGTTCAGGATCGTCGGCAGGAACGTGATCAGCGATCCGATCTGGATGGCATGGGCGGCCTTCAGGATTTTGCACGTTTCCGTCGTATCCGGTGGGGCGACAGTTTTCGAGTGCTCCATTAACCGCTCGGCGTGCAGGAAGAGATTGTGCAGATGCTGATCCGTGGTGAGCACGGTTGAGTCGAGTCGTAAGCTGATGGTAAAGATTGGCCTCTGATTGTCGATCCACTGCACATCCGGGCCGGCATTCTGCTAAACGAATGGGAACGGTTTGTAGCCAAGGAACAAGTGTTTTTTTTCGTTTCGATGAGGAGCAAATGGGATGATTGAGGTAGGGGAATGCAATGACGAGGGGAAAAAGAGGAGCCAAAACAATACAGAGAGCAGGTCGCAGGCACAGAGAGAAGAGAGATAAGAAAACATACACATGGAAATAGGTTAGATTTTTCTACAAGTGTTAATGTAAACGTGTTTGTCTAATGTAAATGTAAAATTATATTACGAATCCTCGTCACATGTTCCATCTTTGTTAAGTGTCTTATAAACGCAAAACATTCGTTGATGAGCGATTTGTATGCTGAAGCAAGTAAAGGATTATTCAAAGTAATGTTCGATTAGTTTTATAGATACGTAACATAAAGGGAGGGTTGACTGAACTAACTTTTAAGCTTTTGAAGATAAAATGTCTGACAAAAACTATAAGCAGTTATGTTCAGTTTTTTTTTAATAACAAAAAATGGTTGAATAAATTTTATAATTACTTGATGGAACATGATACGAAACGATACGTTTACCGTTTATGAGCAACGTTTCTTATTAGTAGTGTTAGCGCTAACGAGAGCATGCATGCAAACTATCGATCGCGCATTTTTGTATGCGTTTTGCGAATTTGTCCACTATTTCCTTATTTTTGCTAGAACCACGTCCAAACTTACCCCCTTTCCCAGACCGAGCGGCTGTATCGAGAGGTATCCAACTGGCAGAGATGCGGCCACCGGAAGGCATTGTTCTTCTACATTGATTTTGCCCTTCGTAAGCAGTGGCAGCCAAGCGTACCCGACCGGCGTCTCGGTGCTTGTGGTGGTAAGGTCCTTTTTCTTCGCAATGTTACACGAAACGTGGAAGAATGAAAACAGGAGATGGTGCTGGGGCGTAATGTTGAGCGGTAGACGGAGTTTTATCTCTTCGTACCACGTGGGGTTGGTGTTGTGATGCAGCACCGGGCAGGACATTTGCGAGACTAACATCTCCTGACCAGGACGACCGTAGATACACTACAAATAAAATGAATTAACACGAATAAGAATAGTCCACAAAAAAAATACTACTCTTCCACTACCTCAATGGATTTTGCCTCGGCTGTATCGCTATCACGTAGTTCCACAGTAACGGCAATGTTGCGTGCTCGGGAGAAGATTTTTTGGCTATCGTAATTCAAGTGAAGCGGATACACAAACAGGTGGTTGACAAACTGGACATACGGGTGGAGGTATTGTTCGGTGTTGTTGGCAAATTCTGTCACTTCCAGCGTCGGTTCAGTCGCAGGTGGTATCGGAAATGGGTTTAGCGGTACCAAACTATTCGTGAGGCAGTCTAAAAAACAGAAATCAATCAGATTAACTACCCTGCAGAAATATTTGTATCACAAACTCACTTTTGGGCAGTTCGTTCAAGGGTTCTATGTAAATCTTCAGCGAGCCAGGTATCACAGTCAGTTTGCTAAATTTGTCCGGTTTGCGATACTCCGCCAGCAGCTTCAACAACTCTTCGTCCTTCAGTTTCGCTCCCTCCTGCCGGTAAATAGCTGGAAACTCGTACGACGTATCGAGATCGTTGCTGTACAGCTGGAACAGAGGGCGCGCGGCCCAAGCGAACGGCATCCGATAGTGGCCACACTTCAGTGCGTACTGTTTGATCGCTTTCTGCAACTTGCTCAGCACCTTCGGATCCTTGGTCGCTTTAAGGTAGGGTTCAACTGATGGATTGATGGCACCCTGGAGGATCTTGTCGATGCGGACGACGATGAAAATGTCCGCATGTGGTACGGTAACGTTAAAGATAGCCTGTTTGGTTCGAGCCAGCCATTCTTTGGTGACCGCATCGGAATGTAGCAGATCGTCACTGGTGTCGCATTTTGCGCGGACGGGTTTTAGCGTACCATTGCCATTTTGGTGGGACTTGTTCGATGCCTTTGGGGAAGTGCAGAGGGGCCGTTCCGATTTGCAAGTGCTGGACAAGAGCTCGCGTACGTGGTCCTTGTTCAGATCGAAGTAGAAGTTTTCCGTCAATTTCCGGCCAGCCCGTGCGTCGTACAGTGCTACGCTGGTAAGATATGGCTCGATCTGAAAATAAGAAGAGGAGAAAATAAAGTTCAAATCATAAAAACAGTCACTACAATTTCATATTGCATAAACTTTATTTTTAAACATTAAATACATAAATGAAAAACACCACGTGCGATTGAACAACGCTTCGTTAAAAATTCAACGAAACTATTACGCGCCATTTCTGCGACAAGATGTCTACAGCCAAGGTACCATCATAGAAGACGTATAAACCGAGGTAAGCAAAACAAGGTGTGTACAGAATTCAGGTTGTGCACAACACGGTTTTGACGTTTGACTTGGGTGCGTGCATAACCTGAAGTTTTCGACAATTTTCTGTCAAGTCAGATTTGTATTGCAAACTTGCGCTCGGCGGGCACGCCGCGGCATATCGTCTTCATAAATGCGAATACTGTGCGTGAATTTCGAGTGCATTCGTGTTGAAAATGGTGAAAATCGATAGATAAACGCATCCAGTCGTTGAAACCAGTGTTATACAATCGTGCCGGACAGTAAATTGTACATTTTCGAGCATCTCTGTGAGCTGCTTCTACATCGCCATCATCCGTGTGGTCCTCGTTTTCTTCGGTGCTGAAACACGGTAAGTTTGGTGCGATGCTGGAGGTCTAGATTGATCGTTTGCAAAAAGTGCGAATGAGCCGTAGCAACCGCGGGTTCACGTAAGAATTCGAAGCTGATTTGTGTCGTTTTGTGTGTTCGATTTTAGATGGCGAGCGAAGAAAACGTACGGGCTTTGACCGAAATCACCGGCCTGGAAGAGGGACCGGCCACGAATCTTCTCACGGCATACAACGGCAATCTAGAAGGTGCCATTAATGCGTTCTTTGAAAACCCGGAGGGCATACTGAATCCCGAACCGCCGGTTGTAATCGACGATGATTCGGATCCGGCACCCGCTGCGGCACGTTCCGCCGTCATCAACGACGACGACAACGTACGTGCACCGATTCCGAGGAAGACGGAAATTCTACTTCCACAGATTGAAACAAACCGGGCACGGATCGGGAAGCGACGTGGTGCCGTCATTACCGAGGTCCCGTTTCGAAACTTCGAGCTCGAGGGACGCATCCAGGAGCAGATGCTGATGCAACAGGACAATGGACCGTCGGCAAAGAAAATCACCCGCCTCGAGGCACTCTTTATGCCACCGTTCGATATTCTTTTCTCCGGCGGGTTCGATCTGGCCCAACGACACGGTCGCTCGGTCGACCGGTGGCTGCTGGTAAACTTACAGGACGATCTGAACTTCAGCTGCCAAACGCTCAACCGGGACCTTTGGTCAGACGCCCAGCTGAAAGAGTTTATGCGGCGGCATCTTGTGTTTTGGCAGCAGTCGAACAAAACGACCGACGGGGCAAAGTTTAAGACGTTCTACAAGGTCCACTCGGAACCGTACATCGGTATGATCGATCCGCGCACCGGCGAGGAGGTACGGAATTTTTCCTCCGACGACCTGTCGTCACCGAGCCGGTTTTTGCAAACGCTCAAAGCATTCCTGGTGGAAAATAAATCGCCGCACGGAAAAGAGATTAACGTGAGCCAAAGCTACATGCTTGGCATGGGACCGTCAACTTCCTCGTCGTCGAACGGAGCGAAAATTTTTGGAAGTGCCACCACTAGCACCAGCACTAGCGCGGGAAGCAGTGGCCAAGGTAGCAGTAGCGGAACCAGTAAGCAATCGTCGGTAGCAACTACAAGCGGAACGAACAACCAGCGGAACCGATGGGTCACCGTGATCGATGACGACGACGATGACTTTCAGGAGATCACCGACAGTGAAAGTGAAAGCGATGACAATTCGCGATCAGTGGCAGTAGTACCATCGGCCGGAGGCTCAACTTCTTCCGCCAGCAAACTTCCGAAGGCAGGCCCTTCGTCGTCCGCAAGGGAAAAGGTGGAAGCACATGAAAAATCAGCCAATGATGCTGGTACTGTTGAACCCTCGAAAGCAGAAATCAAAGAAGCAGAGCTGCAACCCTGGGAAATAGAAGATGTGACAAGTAAACCCACGGCTCTTAGTTCCGATTCCGAGTCCACACTCGCACCGGATCAAAAGACGCGCATTCTACTCAAAATGCCGGGAAATGTGACGGAGCGGTTATTTTTCCGCAGTTCCCGCACGCTCGAGCGGGCGATGGCGAAGCTGCGTCAGAAGTACGAAAAGCATTTCCCGAACAGCGGCGACTCTATGGACGTGCGGTTCTTCTGTCAGGCGATTAAGGCTGATCTGTCTTCGCTGGATCCCGCCAAAACGCTGCTCGAGTTGAAGATTCACCCGAACGCCGTGATTCACGTGACAACGGACGATTAGATTGAATCGGGAGAGAGTTCGTTTTTACGTGTGCCA
Source organism: Anopheles ziemanni (assembly GCF_943734765.1). NCBI lineage: Eukaryota > Metazoa > Arthropoda > Insecta > Diptera > Culicidae > Anopheles > Anopheles ziemanni. The sequence goes on along the minus strand of NC_080705.1, from coordinate 22,634,102 downwards.
GACGATTTGCCTGCATTATTAAACGTATGTCTCCAATGTCCCATTTACGGCATGGATGTATAAATGATTCATTGCATTCTGTTTTTAATGTATCTGGATATAAATAATTTGTTTATAAGATATTTCCACAATCATGGGTTTATTTTATCCGAAAATTGAGACGGTTAATTTAAGGCGCAAGAGAATCTTTTGTTTTTTAAACAGTTCTAAAAGACAAATAAGTGGAAGTGGATGGATAGGATATGGATAGATTTGGTATAAGAAACAGATTTAAATTCAATTCGCCCTGGGATCATCGCGAATGAGTTTGGAAATGTATAGATGTATGCAGGCGTTGAAGAAAGGAATAACTTATCAAACAGGAACGATCAATAAACTAAGAATTGTATTAAAAACAAAACTTCACTAAGAAGTACCTTAAGAGTTGAAAAACAACTTTCTCAATTAGTTGCTCAGAACTGTTTTGCATATTTTATCAAGGAAACCGTTTTCAAATGAATCAAAAAAATTGGAAAAAACATAGTTTCGCTAACGAGATGGTTAAGTTGTATCTTATGTTTCACTATACTTTAAAATACGTGTCGATCACTTTTCAATATCAAGTTATGATTACAAACCATTTAACCAAAATAAAAAAGAGTTATTAGATTACCAAAACCATGCCAGAATGTAGAAAAATTAGTTTGGGGAAAGAAATTTCAAAAAAATGGTCACCTACCTGACAGAGTGGTGCCTCAGAATCCGGCGGTGGAGCCCCATTTACGCCATCGATCGGGCCCAGCAACCGGAAGCGCAAGGAATCGCACTTGATCAGTATCCGCTGGCCAAACTGTACCCGGTAAGGTTCGATCGCCGCTTCGGTAGATTTGTTCATCTGTGCCGCTATTGCTACCGCCGCTCCCGACGTTGTGCCACATCCGCCGGCCGACTGTAAGAAGAGCATCTGCTGCCCGCCGAACAGCCGCTTCCGGTTATCACGTCGCGCCTGTGCAATCGATTGGTCCGTTTCACGGGCATACCGGTTCAACTGCGGATTCATACTCTGCTCCAGACCCTTCAGCGTGCCGTACTGCATCGTGCTGGGGCTGGCCGGCAGTGGCGGTGCAATCGTGCGCTCCAGCGAAGCCAACCGCTTGTCCTCCTGCAGCCGGTTCTGTTCGAGCACGGACGCGATCCGCCGCAACCAGTCCTCCATCTCCGCCTCGTCGTCCGCCGCCAGTGTAACCGACTTCGGTGGGCCGTCGTTCATCTTCAGCTTCAGCTCGAAGCAAAACCGGCCCTTCTTCGGATTCGGTACCACCTCCGTGCACACCTCCATGGCGATCGTTGCCTTCGCCTCCGACTGCTTCTCGTCCTTGTACAGCTCGAGAAAGTACGCACCGTCGATCTCCTTCCGGAGGGCGCAGTAGCGCTTCTTGAACGACTTCGAGCCGATGTGCGCAAACATGCGGTCCGAGCTGGTGTCTGGACCCTTGTACAGGTAGCCCTGCTTCGCGATCGTATCCGCCTGGGAGCGGGTCATCTGCTCGTCCAGCCGGTCCGGGTCGGTGTCCACCTCGTACACCTCTTCCTTCAGCTCCTCCGACGGCGATATTCTGTTGGTGCGGCGGAACGGGATTCGGAACATCGTGTCAATACTTTCAATTTAGGCAAACGAACATCTAAAACCTGCCTACTGAGTTTGAAGTTTAAATACCGATGAAGAAATAAAACACCAAATTGATCGAAGTTGGCCATAAGGGGTTCCTTTATTTATTTTCAAACACGGGAAAAAAGGGATTTTCGGATCGAATCGTTTGAAATGTATCTTTTGCCGATGTTTTTATGTAATTTAACGCGTATTGTAATCTTACCAGAGTTATTTTCTTTACATAGAACTAATGCTTACCGTGGCAACTCGTAGCATGTTCCGCCGTACTTGCTGTACTTGTAGTGGATGAGGTGATTCGGCGACTCGTACGTGTGAAGCGCTTGTCGAGTTAACAAAAGTCCTCCCGCCACGTTCGAACCAGATACCGCCGTCGTCGTAGTCGTCGGAAGTGATCGATTGCTCGTCGGGGTGCCATTTCTACTACCGGCCGAAGACCCACTACTGTCACTACTTGCCTTTCGCGATCCATTACTCGTTGCGACCGGCGCTGTGGAACTTGCGTTGCCAGGAATGTTACTGTGTACCGTGCGGAACTTCTTTGGTTGCAGGTTTTCCTAGTGAGGTAAAGAAACATATTAACCACGCTTGGAGGTGGGACGGCCAGAGACGGGTTTTAGCTTACCGATACGTCATCGTTGGGGTAGAGCAGCAGTTCCCGCTGGGGATCGTTCTGTATCAGCGTCCTGTTCTTGAGGACGAACGCTTCGAAGTCGATCGGCTCGACTATAACTGGTTTCGTCTGGAAGCAAGAAAAGCGCCGAAGCAGGGAAAAGAACCATAAGCATTTAGTCGATCTTTGGTTTAATTTAATTGAGCCCTAAAGGTGAATTTAAATAATGCCGTTTCCCATCCCCATCCACCATGGTGTCTTTCTTCGTCTTCTACAGGAAATTAAATGAAAAATCCACCGCTTGTTTTACATCCTCCGTTTGGTTGGCTCCCAATGGCTGGTGCATTACCGATTACGGGCCACTCGCTGTAACGTGCGCCGTATCCTCTGTATCTGGCCCCCATGATTAAGGACAATCGCAGCCGATGATTATTAAAACTTAAATTGAAAATAAAAATCCAATACGTAATCATTGCCGGGGCGGCACAAACGGGGCAACCAGCCCCATTCGATGCCGCCACCTGCTTGCACGCGGAGTTTCCTTCCCCGGTCAATATGGTTTCCACCAGAAAATGTGAAAACCCGAAAGGGCTCGCGCGGAAAAGGGTAATAAGGCGTTGTACCGTCCGATTTAAGCCATTTTCTCTGTTGCCGTTTTTTTTTTCATTCTACCAAGCAGTTTCTTTTTCCTTTTTACACACACACGGAGCATTTTTGTCGGTGTGTTAAACCATAATTTTCGCCCGTCTGGACCCGATCCGGGCATTTTGGGGAATCTTTTTTCTCTGGGGGTTTCATCTTCGCCGTACCGTCGCAATAATCCACGACAAATTCGACGCTCGTTTCTTGCGGCGTACACAACGCATCTCAAGTGGATTGCGAGAAAGATTATGTTTTTACCGCGCCAGATCTTTGGCGTTCCCTCCATCATCCCGCACCTGCCCGCTGTTCATCACACAATCGTGAAATGCGTTCTTTTCGGGTGGAATGTATCTGCTTCAAGTTTAGCCTGCAGCCAAATCGATCGGTAACACTCTCCGGGTCGCGGTACCGCATCCCTCGCGCAGAGTGCCGAATAATAATAACAATAATTGTAGTAATGATAATAATAAAAAATCAACGCCATACACTACTACTCAAGGCGAGAGTGTACGGAACGAAAAGGAGAACCCCACTGTTGCTGCATCCGGTGTATGCCGGGCGAGGATAATCGGAATTTCATCGAGTCCTCCCCTCCCCCCTCTGGCCGATGAAGAGAAGTTCACTGCTAGCGCTTTGTCGTTCTATTTCCCTCTCACATAACGAGTACTCCGATAAGGCTCGATATCCCATCCAAAGCGGGGGGTTCGTCGCTTTGAGTCTTTTGTTTTCCTCCGGGTTTTCCCTCGGCCTTTCCCGTGCTAATTGTCCCTACAATGATGTTCATTATGGGGTGTGCAAGCGGGCGCGCTGATTGCAAACTCGAGGCCATTCATCATCGCGTTCGGCTTGTCTCGGGCGCGCGGCTTGCAGCTTGAATGCAGTTTTTTCCTTTCATTCCTTTTTTTTACTGATGGGATACCCTAATATCGGAAGGGGACGGCGATCACCGACGTGTGCATATCCGAAACCCCATCCGAACCGCATGCTAATAATGATGCTGATCGTAATGATTATCGCGGTGGGCCTACTCTCTCTCTCTCTCTCCATCGCTGCGGGGAAATGGGGATCTCGGACGGGAAGTGATCTCGAACGATCGATATCGATATGCACCGGAGCGCCGCCGGAGCAGCATGATCACCCGGCATTTGCGAACGATTAAGCCAGTTGGGAATTTCGGCACCGAGCTTATGGAAAAGCTTTGGACGCTACTTTGGACGTGTGGTTTTTAATGGTTTGATACCGTTCGGGGTTTATGTGCTGATCTCCTGTTTCTCTTCGCGGCAACATTGCGATCGATCAAAACTGTGGCCGTGGCTATGATCGTGATCGTTTATAAATCATAAACGAGTCAAAAATCGGTACTTGGCGACGGGAATGGGAGGTAACAGGATAAGAACCCCGGGCCGCAATATCTTGCGCAAAGGTAGAGAAAAGATAGAGTGTGAACATTGAGAAATGATTTAAAAATTGTTTCTAGGGTTTGACGGCTTGACTTGAAAATTAAAAGGTTAGGTTTATTTCAGGATTCAAAAAACGAAGACAACAAAGAATAAATGAATGTTGAATGAAAGTAAATAAAATCTTATCATCTAAATACAATGGTATCGTAATTTAAGCCCACTTGACAGAAACATGTGGTAAATATTCATGATGAAGGCGAGGGCGATCAAACAATAATTAATTACCGTCCCTAATTTGACTGTTTCGACTTTCTTCTGATTGATTGAACCTCTTTCTCATGAATAACGCATCCATGTGGAACGATTCCCGGCACGGGTTTCCAACATCGGGAATCGGTCGGTTATGCGCATGGTTTCATTGCTCTACCATCGTCCCACACGACGAATACCATTTGCATGTTATGCTGCACCATCGGACCACCGAGTTTATAACTGTCAACCGTCGGGTCTAATACTGTAAATGCTCTCGCCGGCAAGGAAAACCACACATTCTTCCGCACCGAGTCAGATACGTTTACTTGGAAAGAAAAACGAACGAACCCAACTACCAAAACACTGCAATTAGTCTCGCCAGGTGATTGTGTAACGAAGTAGGTGACCGCAAACATGTAATGCTTGCATGTGAACCTCACGTAATGTGGGCGGTGGATGACGGGATGAGGCCATTTGCAGGCGGAAACAAATGCTTTCTCAACCGGAAGAATATATGACAACTAGTGGCTGCGCGTGCACGAACAACCGCGAAACAGGTTAAGTTGATAAGTCAGTAACCGTCAACAAGACGAGCGAAACTGATCGTTATGTGATCGTCTTGACAGGTTCGAATGATAGTTCGGACTAGGAGCTTTCCAATGATAGTTTCAATTTTCACAACTTGCATTTCTTATATAGAAACTCATTGCGACTTCTCAACTTCTATAGAACAACAAGTTAATTTATTTTAAAACAATATTTCAATGTTTGTTTTGGGAAATGTTTGTATGTTCGTTTGTTCGTTAAAATTCTTACATTAATTATTCCTACGCTGGGTCAATATATTCCGTAAGTGAAACATATAGAATTTGGAAAAAATAAGAAATAACTCCTAAAGGTGATCCATTCATCGTAAAGAATATTTATGTTAAGACTATTCCCAACATAAAGTCAATGTGGTTTATCAATGCGCGATGCTTTATAATTTTTTCCAATTACCTTAGATTTGCCTTTCGCCCACAACATACACCATGAACTAACCGTCAATTTTCCCCTTTACCGCAAAGCGCCGACAAAAATGCCAACGCGCGCTCATTACACGCTCAGGATGTACACATTGTTGCGGTACAATAAATTCTATTTAAAATAAAGTACACGCGTACCAGTAAAACGCTCGTGGCGTCCCGTTAATACCCCTTTAAATAGATCTATCCATGCTTTTATTTTCTTCTCTCCATCGTGCCGAAGGCCGGAATGGAGGGGCCGGAAATAAAATTATGGACCATTGTCTTTAGGTCGGTTGGGATGCTGTTCGCTTCGACCGGCGCCATCGCGGAAGGATCAAACCGGAGGGGCAAAAAGCGCATCGGGAAATTCTTTCATGTTCCTAGGCGCCATTTTATTAAATTGTAGTTCAATCGGTTTAGTGAAAAAATGTGCGTTCTTCGCGCGAAAGAAACCTTGCGTCGCTGGGTAAGGAATTCCCGTTTCACACGCTTCCAGCGTGGAATAGATGATGATTATAGCTCCAGGGATGGGTCGGCTTCTTGGAGCATCGAATGATGCAACCAGTTCGCGTCGTAGGAAAACCGTATGACGTCTCTAGTTGCATCAATGTATCGTCCTTCTGAGAAAGCGATCATCAGCGAGATACGCTCGCTCGCGGTTCCATTGGTGGTATATTTATTCCCTTTCCATCCCTGTCATCCCCCCCATTTCGTGTTCGTTTGGTGAAATTAACGAAGCACGAAAAATGTGTGGAAAAATATTTTATCGCACCATCACCGCATTAAAAGTGCAGCGGAAAATAATAAAAACACAGAAAAAAACAGTCCAAACAAACAAACCAACCTAAATCAAAAGCGGCACAATGTCTAAAAACGAAACACACGACAGAGTCGTTGGATGTCCTTTTATTTTTTCGGCCAGTTCGGGGCCACCAGTTTCCCACCCCCCTTCCTGCTCCATGGAGCTTTTGTTTGAAGATTATTATTGGCGAGTGCTGATCTCTCTTTGGGGCGAACTGTTTGCACGTTGTCTGCTCTGCCGTCCGTGTGTTGCTTATGCTTTGCCTGCTGCCTATGCTGTGCGGTTGTTTGTTCTTTTCGGCCCTTTTTGTCAACCGCAAAACCCGAGCCCTGGCCTCATCACAACGGCTCGTTATGCGCACAGGAAGTGAGTGAGTACGGCCAACCGACAACGGGCTCAATTCGCGCGCCGCTGATGCTGGCCCCCGCCAACTTTTCGTTGCCCTGTCGCCGGTTTCCGGCTTCCAACCGGTGCCGTTATCGTGCCGGTCAAGAGTTGGAGGGTTTGTTTTTTTTTGTCATACGATCGCTGGTGTTCGTGTTGTAGCATTAAGCATTCGCAACTCGGCGGCCCTTTAGGACCCCGCGCTCGCTCGCTCGCGAAGTCATTCAATATTTATGCTGCATAAATTCATTTGAATCAGTTCGGGCGGCGTTCGACGGTATCCTTTTTTTCTTCTAGTGAGGATGTGTCTGTGAGTGTGTGTTTTACCCCCTTGGCCGCGTTATTGTTGTATGCAGGAACACGGAACGGCGAAACAACCTCCCCGGTCACCCCATTGTTGATTCTGCTCTACAAAAATAAACAAGAAAAAAGTGAAACGAACTAACAAAGTGAGTCCAGCATACATCTTCCACCTACCACCACTGCTTTAGGCGCTCTCGAGGAGAAGAAAGCGTTTTTTTCCCTTCCTACGTTCGGTTTCCGTTTCCTCGCGCGCTTTAGTGAAAAGCGATCACATTTTGGTGATCTTCTTAAAGCTGTTTGTTTCCCTCCACCGGCTGCATTGTATTAACTGCTTCCCAGATCCTTCCTCCTTCCCGCTGCATCGTCTTCGCCTAGGTCGCAGCATTGTTGTCCACTTCCCTTCTGCGAATGCACTTAAAAGATCACTTCCATCGATCTCTCACTCTCGCACACACTCCCAAGGGTAGGGTTTGTCATCAATGAATGGGCAAACGGGCTCGATTCCGAGAAAATCACAGAAAAGTGCATCCAAGGGTGCATCTGCTGCACATCTCGGAGGAGGATGGAGACAAAGCTCGTTCCGGCGCACAAGGAGACCATTAATCTTGCTTTAGGCGAGCCCTGCCGAGGGCAGAGAGGACAACTCAGGGAATGGGAAGCCGTTGCGTTGCATTGTTGGGGAAAGAAGGAGATTGATTGTAATGGGATTCAATTTATGATTTCTCCACAACGGAGCATCCCGGTAAAACCTTCCTGTCCCCGTTAAGTGTTTTTCTTTTACGCACGATCGCTTAATGCTGGACATTTGTGGCCTGCGTGTACACAGTGTGGGGTTCTTTTTTAGATTGTTGGATTGGCACTGCACAAAAGTCGGTTGATTAGCATTCGAAAGGGCAATCGCGATCGTCGGCTGACCCGCGATACGTTCGACGATCGGTTTCCTTTTGTACTGATAACATAAACAACGTGCAGAGAAAAAAATCCACACATCTTTCTAAAGAATGGAAAGCAGCCCTTCCTTCGTATTGTTTTCCTCACGCAACAATATCAAAAAGGGTGCATCAAATGAAGAGAAAGAGCTCCGTCCAGAGATGACAGGACAGGAAAAGTCCATCATCGACGCATCGGTCTGGTTTTCGGTTCGAGTTTTTCCCCCCGATCTTTCCAACTACCACGCACAAAAACATCACTTCCACATCACAAAGATTCCGTGCTCCGTTGTCGTCGGTGCGTCAAAACTGGCGGTGCATCATTTTGTGCTACCTTTTGCAGCAATCGCAGACCGACGACGACGTCGACGATGAGGGCGGCTCCGGCTTGTTTGCGGTGGACCCCGTTATGCCATGTTGATTGACATAATGTCGGTTTAATTGATACTTTGCATACGGAGCGTCCCACGACCGGGAAAGAGCGAAAGGGCTCGGTGTACTTTGACGGGGAGAGTAGAAAAAGCACACCAATTGGCAATGTGCCTGCATTTTGATAAGCTCTTAACAATGCGATGCGGGAAAAATTATCATCCGCTGCATCGCGCGTTCGGGTCGGAAAACGGATTGTCCTGGATACAAGAGGCGAGTTGAATTTTTGCATCGGTAAAGCTTGGAGAAGAACCACAACAAATCTGCCGGCAGCAAATATATTATTTACAAACCTTAAAGATCAAAATGGAGATCTTTTTTTTCCAGTTAAAATTAAACCAAATTTTAATTTATTCTAAATTACAGCGAGCGTTAATTTTGTTGAACGAAACCCATTTAGAATCCCTATCAATTCCCCCACAAACTTTAAACAACCTCATCAATACATGTCAAGTGAAACATAATTAAAATCTGCGTAGGAAAAACTGTCAATCTGATTTGCAATTGTTTCTTGTCCCGCCCAATTTTGGCCTTACAAATTAATCATCATCAATTATGGTTCGACAACCATTTGACACCTCTTGCCGGTGCCGGTGAACAGGAATCCTTCATCCCGCGATTTCGTTTTCGGTATGAAAAACACGTACATGGTTGCAAAAATTGTGCGGAATTAATTTCTGCTTCTGCTTTCCCACACCCCATGTCGCTTGACGAAAGACGTTACTGGGCTGGGATGGTAGAAAAGAAAGGAGGCAAAGAGGTTAGAGAATCGTTCCCACAGGATCGGGCATTCCGATGAACTCGGCCGACGACGCCGACGAGCAATCAGAATCGAGCCCAACAAAGTGTCATTAATAAATGAAAATAAAACGGCGACTTTGCGCGGTGAATATTAATTGCTCTCGCCAACGCTTGCGCGCTTTCGGATCTGGAATCCACGTTGTCGTTGACGTTTGGAGCAGCAAAGAGGGCAAAAATTCAGGTAGCCGCGATGTCATAAAATCGATTTCCCCGCGCACGGTCATTAATATTTTATGTTATTAAGGGGAACCCCTCAAGTGGTTGGGCAAAAATTAGCGATCGCGAACTCAAACAACTCATTTGACACTGGGACTGGCACGGCACGCTGGTGCAGGGACTTTCGGGCAAGAGAGATGAGTGTTGCTGTTGTGATTGGTATTTCAAACCGCAGCGCATTCGATATCGAATGTTCAATCATCGTTTTTCCTCCTGCTTTCCTTGCCCATGACCGCAACACAAAAAAAAGGGAACTGGAAATGAGAGATTCATCAACTCGCATTCGACACGATCCGCGAAACGGGAACCGCAGACTTCTGGGGACGAAAGTCATCAGTATTCGAGTGGAACCTTTTGCCGACCGGGAACAGGCTCGTAAGCCGGCTCCGAGCGTCATTTCCGTTGCATTTTGCATGCCACCAGGTTCGGGTAAATTGATAAACACATTCAATCACATTGCCGACTCCGGGCCAAGGTCGGAGAAGTTGTTGCTTTTAATGAGGCTTTATTCCGCAATGGCGCGCTCCCTTGGATTAGGGCATCCCCTGTGGGAAGCTCGATGGACTAATTGTGGACTCTGTTGCAACGCGGGCGCGCAAAATTTCCAACGAAACGCCTTCGGTAACCGGTAACCACGCCATGCGGACGACGTGTGATCGATGAACGATTCCTGCCATAATTCTACCCGATCGCATCACAATCGAGAGGACGTACCCATCGGCAGCATAATTGCAATATCGTGCACGTTCCGTGCCGGCGTGAGTAATTAACCGTGTGGGAAAACTGGGGAGATAGATACGTGATTTACGGTCCCTGGAGCCACGTCCTTATTGGACCGATCGGAACGCTTTCCCCCGGAATCCGCGCGAGATAATGATCCGATCGATACGGATCAGTAACGTTCGATCGATCGGGAGAGCGTAAATTAACTCCGATATCTGATACGGCATTATTATCATATCCCGTTGATCCCACGGGGTGGTTGTTAATCGTGGGGTATAAACAATATACGCTTAAGGGTGAGGAACGATCGTAAGATGTATAATCAAGGGAAGGCTTATAATTAAGACTTGTGCTCTGTAAAAAGGGGAAAATTATGCCAAGAAAATCCGAATTTAAAATTTGCAACAAAAACCATCTGAAACGTCAGTTCAAATAATATTTGCTACTTATAAAAAATGTATAAATATTTAGAAAATGGAGTACTCTTGAAGTATAAGAGTGACGTACGATGAACTGTGGTTCAATTAATGAATAAAAACATAAACAAATCCACAACGCAATTCAACCACTATCGTCCTGCATTAAAAGAAGCAGTTCAATTTCTTTCCAACAAGAAAAAAATACGATCGATCGCCATAAAGAACCATCAGGTGGAGTGGGAAATAAATCGAACCGATCGTGACACACCGCAAAGGACCGATACCCCACAATTATTCCTTCTTTTAAAGGCAGAATATAAGGCAATAAGGTCACCCCTTTCTTGATCTTCCACGCATTCCTTACGCACCCATAACGCTACGGGTGAACTTTCTTAAGGATGCCTCTCTCTTGCCCGGAATTGAAACGAAGTCCTCGTTTTTCCCTGATTTCAATTCTCTTGCGCTTCACGCTCCGTGCGTCACAATTATTGCACGCGTTGCTCGCACACCACCACGCCCCGACCCGACGTACGTGGCGTGTGATGGAATGTTAATTGATTCACGCCAATCACGACGAACGCCTCCTCCCGTTGTCGGCGCAGCAGCAGTAGGATGTGTGGATTTTATTGGCGGTTATTGACTCGACCCAGGTTTGCTGGTTCCTTACTGTCTTCGAATGGGACGACGACGACGACAACGACGAAGACGCATCGTAGCGGCTGCGTTCTTCTCGGGCGATATAATCTTCGGCAACTTCTTCTTGGGCGCGAGTCGGGCTCCGATTGAACAGTAATTCTCCACCGCGCGTGTGACAATTCGCAAAGGCAGCCTGTCAACGAGCGTGCGCGCGTGCCAAGAAAGGTGAGAAAATGTTATAATTGCCACCACCACCATCCGAGAGGCGACATCAAAACCAAAAAAACACAGAGGCGTTAAACGAAATCAATCCCATCGCAACCGTTTTCGCAAGAAAAGGCGAACCTCCGCGTTCCGATCGGTTGTTAGAGTAATCGATCGAGGCGAGGTTGCAGAGAAATGCGAGTCGCTATATGCAACAGTTGTTCAACTCGCACGCCATATGTGTGGTGCTCCTGATCTCCCGCGGTGTAATCGCACTCGTTCGCGGACATGTCTCCGCGCACGGGGAACATGGCAAAGTTATGTTGTTGCCGGCGGGACAATTATGCTCGCAGTCAATTAACCGAAGCGCTCGGGACAAGTAGTGCCGAAGGGTAGAATGAGAAGAAAATAGCAAAGGAAAGCGTGAAATGAGCGTTGGTACAGTCGCCTGGTCACCAGAAAGGAATAATTTGAAACCGATTACGAACTGTTCAGGACACTTGCGAACAAGTTGTAGTCTATTATAGAAGCAAAAAAAGAAAAGAAAAGAAGTAGTATTAAACGCTATTCTAATAAATATAAGTTATGTAACAGAGGCAGCAACAGAATTGATTTTGTTACAGTAAATGTAAAGAAGCACAATTCTATTTGTAAAAAGAAAAACCATCAAGGCACAATGTTTTCTCGTTAGCAACCGAAAGCAATAAAAATTATAATCAATTAATACGTGCAATGATTCCGCCCACAATTCTTCCCACAAGCAGCGAAATCTGCGCCACACGATCGGTAGCTTACTTGTGTAAATAAATGAAATTTTTACCACATTCGACACTAATGGTGTGCGAGTTGAATCTGGTGATTCTGACTGTGTCCGCGACATTTCTTGTGGACCCGTCTGCCCAGTTTTCCTTGAAAGATTCTGTACACGTGTAGGAGGAGTTGTTGGTGCATCGACAACATGCTGATGATGAAGAAAACACACAACAGAACTGAAATTAAAGCACGTCAACCATTGTAGAGGTGAACAAGACACGTAAAAAGGAACCTCGTAAGATTACAAACATTCTTGGGGATCCATCGGCACACACACACACACACGGCACGGTTTGACCGCAAACAGTTGATCACGATTACAGATCGGTGCGACGAATCCAAAGGGTACGCGCATCGTCCACGCCGGGTCAAAAGAGATTGCGGTTTTATTGTAATAAACGTACAAGCCAGGGCTTGAGCTCCAAAGGCGTACAACAGAAAGGTCCTTGAGATGGTCCTCGGGGTTTCTTGTGGGTTCGGCGGGTGAAGATCGTGATGATGCCCTCGTTCCGCCTCGATTGTTTGATCGGGCGGTTCGGGAGGAAATACAAAGCCGAGTCAAAGGCTTCGGTACATGAATCTCGGGGTCCCATTGTGGTCGGCAAACGTGACCGAGCATATGAAACCGGAGAGTATAATTTTAAAATAAATCCCAGACTTTTATTACGATTATTAAAAATTTCGATTTGCATAGATTTTTAAGAGCATTATTTTATAGTAAATCCTTTATTGGAATAAAACAGTAGAAATACAAATCTTCAAGACGGAATGCTCAATGGTATCTCGTTAAGTGTTAATCTCGTTTGTCCGGCACGTACAAATGGACCTCCGAATCCGGGATCAGTCGGGGGGGAAAAAGTGCACCCTCTTCGCGCGGCCGCGTGAAGCAAGCAAAGAACAACACAACTGGCGAAGGACCCCGTGTGCTAAATGCAACAGATAAACAAGCCAGCTCCGCCCTCGGTTCCTGCCCACTGTGGTTTTTGTGTTGTTTTATTATGTGCTCCGCATCCTTCGGCCATTGTCAGTGCCCGTTCGCAGGTCTCTCAGGCCACGCTGGATTCTCCGAATCATTCCGCGTGTGTCAAAAAGGCACCATACGAGAGCCTTGGCCCCGCGGCTCATTGCTCACGCGCGTGTTCATATTTTCACGGCTTTACCGGGCGTCTTATTAGCGATGCTGCTCGTTGGGGGATGGTGGCCATTCATTCATATTTATTTGCTTGCACTAAATGTAGCGAGCGAGTTCGTTTTTCGCGCAACGCAAGAAATGGCTATTTTCTTTTATGTTTACCTACGACGAGAAGATTATCAAAACATAAATTTACCTGCTTACAATAGTTCCACGGAACAATATAATATTAACACAATGCGATCGGCTTTGGATGTTCGCGTATCGTATCACCCTTTTAGATCGCGGATTTCCCGAGACATTGGGATGGGCGTTCAACGTTCTTCAAACACGAGAAAGATGATCATCGGCCGAGATAACATAGCGAGCGTTAGGTTCAGGAGCCACTCTGGAGTGTGGCATCGTGGACTCGCCAACTTCAGCGCCTCGTTGCGAGGTTAGGTGTGTGCACACACGGACCACCGGACAATCTTTCCGAAAAAGAAGTGAAAGATCAACGCGAGACGGTTGCGATCGGGACACGGCCGTCGCGTCGTTTTTACTTCTTCGGCCCCGAGAGGAAGAAACGTCAATATATATCCACCCGACCGCGGGTTATCCGGCCAGAAGAGGGCAAGCCAAAGGAGGAGTTCGATTCGATTCAGCGGAGGCGGCCCTGGCGAGCCGCATATTAACCCGGTGATAAATGGGCATCGGTCGGGGCGAGCGCTAATGTGCAACGCCCATTCAACGCCCCGCACCGTCGGGACGTGGTGCAGCGAAATGCTGCTTTCGGTTTCGGTTGTTGCTCTTTATTTCAACGCCAGCAAAGCAAGACGTTTTCCCTCAACTAGCCGCCACCTGACATTATCCTTCGGTATCATTTTCATTTTAATCTTTTTTGTTTTTGCTGTGAGGAGAGGAGGGGCTGAAATCACGATACCGATCGGTTGCATTCGCTCGAGACAGGATGGTGCCAGCTAGAGCTGTAACAGGATTCATAAGTGAACTATCAAAGCGTCAAAGAAAGGTTTGAAATATAGTAAATTCATTTATTTAAAGGTTAAAAGGAAAATAAAACTTGATAGGACTAAAATTAATATTTGAGTTGCATTAAAAGGAATAATCGAAGAACATCAGTATTGTAGCTAAGCCAATTTTAAGTCGATATAAACTTAGCATTATTGAAAAAAAAGAAATTAAATGGAAAAACTACGCAAATAATCATCATCCACTTCTTTGACAACCCGAAGCATTCCAAATCGAACAACGAAAGGCCCAAGACGAGCCACTTATTCCGTCACGCCTTTCATCCGAGAAAAGAGCCTAGACCTGGCGACCTGGCCATTGTGTTTGTGTACCCTTTTGATGTCCTTTTACTGACTAACGACTAACGAACCGTCAATCCAGCTCACCCGTGCCAGGGTTCGCTTATCGCAACGATTGATCGATCGAGAACGAAAAGGGAAAAATCCGACCGATCCGATAATCATTCTGCGCGCGGGAAAATGCATTCTAAAACCGCACGCCGCAATCGCCAAAGGTGCAGCTTGGCGGGATAATCGATGCCCAATGGTGCCCGGCCAGTATATCGTCCGCTGGGGCAAGAAAAAGAGTCAATGCGCATCTCGGCGGGGGCAATATTTATCCCTTTTATGGAGTGTCCCGGGGTCCACCAACTCTTCGACCCAAAGCAATTGCATCACGAGAACGAGAGTTGGCGAGATCCTGGCGAGGCGCAGGAGCTTCGAATTCAATGCATCTTCCATACATCAATATTAAGAAAGTCATCCCGGCGTCGAGCGATCGCGTCGTCGTCGTTCTCGCGCATCACGACGGCGATCCTGCTCCGCTTCCTCCTTCCTTCCATCCCGTGCAGGGCCATGTCCGCGCCACGAGCTTGAGATCTTGATCGACGCCGATTTAATACCGCCGATAGCCGCGGTCCGCATTGAATTGGCCGCGATTGCTCACACGTCGCGCACATTCCACGAAAAGACATCGCGAAGTTGAAGATCACGAGGCGGAGTGAAGATAAGCGAGTGTTGTTTGGAGCGCAAAAAATGCCGCGATCGATAAATAAAAATAAACCATAAATTATCGTTCGAAGCAGCGGGGGAAACGGGGTGCGACGGGGAATGGACTGTGTGCGGTTTTAAAAATGTGCGCGAAGGTGGAAAAGTCCAATCTGGTTTCCCCCTTAGCTGGGCGTTGGTTTGGACGGTTGAGGGGGAATTTAAAAGTTCGCTGCCAAGCGTGAAAAGAGCTTAAGAAACTCATCCGCTAAGGCTAAGGAGGAAGTGTTTTTCCAACCGAACGGAGAAAGAAGCTTCGAGAGGTGACGCGCTCGAAAAAGGTGCGTGAACAAATCAAACTCACGACCGGGGTTCAGAAGGTGACAGATGGAACTCAGCGTGGAGCACCGAAAAGGAATAGCATTTCTGCCGCTCGAAAGCCCTTTTAGGGAGAGTATTCCAGAGACTCCATGTACATGGAAATATGCTTGAAAACGCCTTTTAAAAGCAGCTTACTGTTTGATTACGATGAAAAAATAACTGCTCGCAACAGGGAACCTCTTATTCACACGTAAATGAATCATTGTTCCTACTGGGAGAATCCTAGCTAAAGACATTAACCCATCGTGCACAGGGTCGCATGTCCTTGAAATTAAATAGTTTTTTATGTCTTTTTTTGACACCCTTCCATAAGGCCTCATACCCTCGCATAATGAAGCACAATAGAATTCTTTAATGCGTATTTTGCAAATTGCGTTCCCATCTCTCAAAATCTGAAACTGAAGTGGTCAAACTCGGGATTTCATTTGAGCCACCATTTCCGGGGACCTCAACCTCACTTGGCATTAGAAAAAAGGAGCGTCTGGCTACTTGCTGTTTCCTCCTGTATAGCAGGGGAACATCATAACATTGGCTGAACTAAAAGAAAGGGTTAATCCTTGTGAAACACAACAAAGCATTCGGATCGGATGGGAGACTCGTCCTGTTTCCCATTGTCTTGTGTAGAATAAAAGATGACCTTAGATGAATTTTGATGCAATTGTCTTCTTTGAAAATAGGCTGTTTTTTTGTAAAACGCATATGCATAAACTATTTTTGAAAAACTAAATTTAGAAAGAAGACAAGAAATATGCACCTAAATATCAAACAAAGGAAATGAGATCAAGCAATTCAATTCAAGACAAAAACAAAAAAATCCGATAGTCTACAGAATGCAGGAATTGGGAACCGTTTGAACTGAAAAACAGAACAACAAACTTCCTGCTCCTTACATACTTTATTATAGACAATCGTCACACCGAGGTTTATTACCTTCTTTCTAATGGATGAGAAAATGGGCAGAACTGATTTAATTTACCCCACCCTGGATTGAACTAGTTTGTGCAAATTTTCCAAAATGACATAAAATGAACGAAGACCGGTTTCCTGGCCATCATCGCCAGGAAGACCAGGAGGGCAACAAGCATCGTACACAGCGCTTGATGAGTTTTCTTTCCCAGGCTACCGGTTTTCACGCCACCAACCAATGTGTCATTTTGCGTTGGTCATGTACGACGAGAGCATTATTATGATTAGCGTGAGAATGTCCCGCCTAGGCTCTGGGAATGTGCAAGCAAACAAGACCAACTACTAGCTAATGGACGCTGGGAAAGGATAGAAAGAAGGAGAGGATACTCTGGTTATGTTAAAACCATAGGCTAGACTGCATTCGTTGCGAGTCAAATAGAAGCCAATCAATTTAAACAACCATTGAATATTTTAGCAAACTGAGAACTGATAAATTTCCTCTAAGAATGTACGGAACAGGGCACTAGTTTAATTTCTTGTTCATCCAATTTGTCTTCAGGAACTTACCTGTAAAGAAAAGAAAGAAATCAAACATTAATTTTATTCAATTATTTATAAGTTACTGGAAAAGAAATGGTAGAAATAATCGATCAAAAACATTAAAGTTGATAAATCGGTTGTTGAAATCAAGTGCAGCAGCTTTGTGCTAACAAAATAAATCGATCAAACAAACTACAGAACAAAGTTTGCGTAAAACCCAACCGAAATGAGGTTGCCACCGGCTGACGTCCAGACGCGTCGCAAATGAAACGAGCGACCCATAAATACTTCAATCGACTTTTGCCTCTCAGTCAATCAATTAATGTCGCGAGTTTGGTGTTTCTTTTTCAATTGTTTCTGCTGTTTTTTTCATTGTGTTCTACATAAGTTCGTTGGGATGCCGGTTAGAAGCCAGCGCCAGCAGAGGAGAACACCCGAGGAGGGGCCCGATCGGATGGATGAAATGCCAAAATGCTGGACGCAACAACAGTCCGGTAAGACACAGGCTCAATAAATAAGCGTACACTTTTTTTCCAGCCGTCGGGGTGCAGCATTGAATATTGAATTTAAGCAGACTTACGTCCACCAAATGCTTCACAGCCGGAGAAGGGGAGGAGAAAACATCAGTCGCCGCCGCGAAATGGGGTGGTTTGAATGGTTAGAATGTCAGCTGAATTTTAAGAAAACTGCGAACAATCTGAAAAATCCCGCAACCGTGATGATTAATGTTCCAGGATGCTTAATTTGAACCCGAAGTATTTAGTCAAAACCGTGTGAACAAAAGAATAAAACATATGACATATAAAAATCTTATTTCACGAGGCAAATTATTTCTTGGTTGTACATTTTATTCAACACAAGGAAGGGTCTCTCCCTTCTCCCACGTGTTAGCACATTAAATAATTATTCCTTCAAGGCACGTTCCTCCACGGAACGTTGCTATTTCTTTTCTATTTGCCGCCTACGTGTCGCTTCTGGTTCCCGCAAAAAACAAATACAGGTTAATGATTGGGAGACACCGGGTACGAATTCCAAATTAAATGAACCACATCCTGCTGAACAACGCTACATGCTGTTGTGTGTGCGAATTCAAAAAAAAAAAAAAGAGAAGAGCGAATAGAATTAATTTGTGAACTGAAAAACTTCTGCAAACACAATTATTCACACGGAGTGAGCGGAATTTAAAGTGTAAAATTATCCCACCTCTTGCATTTTTCGGTAATTCGTTCGTAATCTTTGAAATGCGTGGCCGACCTAGTGATCGTTTAGCAGGTCGTTGAAGTGTTGGCTATTCGAAGTTTAAACCATTTCATCAAACCGTGATTTTGTACTTTCTATGATAATTCTACGAGGTGAGAAAATGTTACAAATTACTTAAATGCGACTGAATTTATTTTTTTAGAATATTCATTCCACAATGAAGATGAAAAATGTACGACCCGGAACCGAATTCTTCAAAATCCGATCGATCGGCTCACTTGATCGATGAGGTGTTTCACGTTTGACACATTAAAGTGACGTGAAACGGGACGAACGATTCGGAGGAACAATTATCTTCGTCCTTACACCGGGTCAACCGTAAGAAAACGCTAACGAATCAAACCTGTGATCGTGGCAAAGATCGTGCACATCAAGTACGGTCGCCTTCTTCTTGTTGCCTCACTCAGCGATGTAAGCATTCGTGCCTCGACGAGAAGTGTGACTCAGGGAATTTGAGTGATATTTTTTTACTTCATCCAGCGATATGATCACCCGATCATGCCGGTATATTCCATTTCCATTTCTTCCACCCCACCGCGGGGCTATGGAAAGATGACGAAGACGAACGCGACCGAATGAATCTATAAATGTTCCGGTGGGTTCCTCTTGCGCCGGATGGTGAATAAAATAAAATAAACCATCGATCTGACCGGCCCCGGGGTCCTGGTGTGGTGTAGATTAATTAATTCCATTATCTACCACCACCGATCGCAAGCGCACGCGGATGGGTTGGGCATTGCCGGGACTGTTTGTGATTTGTCGATCCAAAAGAGCCACAAAAATCGAGACGAAAGAAGTGAAAAAGAAGCACAAAAGAGGGTACTAATCCCTCCCCTCCTTCGAACGATCAGGTGTGTAAGATTAAGGCGGCCCCAAAAGGCATCTCGGGGTGAAAACCTCCATAGGTCACCGGGCAGCGAAGTGAGGAAACCAATATCGTTCGTTTGATCTCCTCGATCGAGGAATGTCCGCGTGTGCTCGTGGAACGTGTTCGATGGAATTGGTTTATTAATTTCATCGTAAAAATAAAACATACACAAATATAACCCGGCATTGGGGTGGTATGACATCATTCCGCCAGTCATCATATGGTCGGGGGCTTCCATCCCTGTTTTGGGTATGGAGAGCTAGTTCTTTTGGCCAATGTTTTGTCAACTTACAAGCACTAGACGTGCACCAGTTTCGGTTGCGATTCCGAAGTAACCCTTCAAGAATTGACAATTTGATTAATTTTTTCTCGGACTGTTAAGTACTCGTTTTAATGAATTCACATATTTTAAAAAACAAATTTAAAAAACAACATCATAGGTACCATTCTAATGTAACATGAGACAAATGATGAAACCTAATATTGATTGATTTTAAGTTAATTTGCCATATTAAAGGGTTGAAAGGGAAGAAACGCAGCATCGGCGAGGCCTCCGGTGATCTACAGGAACGAAGGAAGAACGGACGAAGAGAAAAGCAAGAGAAACACGCCGGACGCGGCCAGAAATAAATACATATCTTCACACTCGGCCGAACAAATCTTCGCCCACGCCTCGTCGGGGATGTTGTTTTTTCCGTTCGTTTTTTCGTCTTCCTCCGGGGCCAATTTTAATCCGCCAACAGGCACACCCAGCTTCGCGGTGCAACATCGGAAGGATGAATAAATTATTCAGATATATTCTTATGCACACACACACATACACACACACACGAACACACCACCGGGAGCAATTCGGTGGTTGGTGGTTGTGGCACGTCGCTTTCCACTCCGTGGTTCGATTGGTCGTTCGGGTTGGAGGCTGCCTTTCTTCAATTCATGTTTGCTCTCGGTTCGCGATAAAATTTGCGGTGACCTCCGGGGGCACGAGGTGTGAAAGCCTCCATTAAACGGAGCGATCGGCGCCGGGTATTGACGGAACCGAATCTAGAATATGTTTGTTAAATAAATGATCACTTTATTTTTGACTTCCCTAATACATTGCTCTCTTCAAATGTTGTTTTATTGACATAGACTAATATTAACTTTCCATCGTTGGAAGTATGCTCTTCAAATGATGTATTTTTCGAAGAAAACCCCTTACCCAGCACGAAGACACGACACAAGAAACCAATTTGCCGAACGAAGGAAACGACACACTACAGAACCTCGTGTTGGCAAGATATGTTTGATGCAAACACACTTTATCTGAAGAGCATAACCGGGAGGTGGCAAAAGGCCCGGAAGGGGGTCGTGGTGAGGGAATGACGAAACGTATCATTCCTTCAAATGAGGTGTCCCGGCGGGACACCAACGATGCGCGCCCGATCGTCAAAAGGGATGGATATTAATGAGTGAAGATTTCTTTCTCGCGAGAAAACCCCCTGCTCACCTTACCGCTCGATCATCGAAACCGAGCCAAAGTGTCGAATCAATCTAAGAACGGCCACCTTCAGGCCGCGGCCACCTACATTCCATATTCAATGGACGTCTTGCCCCTTCCTTCGTCGGCCGTCGGGTTCAAGCCCCGGTCTTGAAGTGTCTTTGGAATGCATCCCTCGTCGAAGAAGTCGTTGCCTGCCTGGCAGGCGATTTTCCTTCCTTCATTAATTTCCGATAGCCGATCATTGCCTCCCTAATGGACAGTAATTAATTATGTTTCGGGTGATACCAGGCGGCCGGCGCGAAGGTGGTAGTTGCATGAATTTTAGCGAGTTCCCCCACTCCGAAGAAACCAAAGTGGAGTGTATGTGTGCCAAAACATTACATGCCAGCTAGTGGTTGCTGTCACCGTTCCGACGGAGGGCAATGGACATTGAATGATCGCACTCATAAGTTGACAGAAAGTGTTGGGGTTTCTCTCGCACCCGTTCTTTTAAAAGCATCCTTATACTCAAAATTCAAGCCAAGAAGCCGATTACCTCCGGGTGGCTTACCTTATCGTAAATCCTTTATCTAACTTTGTGAGGTTATTTTTTCAACATTTTGCGAGGAGGTAAAGTGAGCAGCGAGAAGCGATACGGAGACCCCTTCCTCCGAGACCCGTTTGGAGACACTTATACAAAGTGAGATAGATGGGACGCCGTTCGTTTGCTCAATGGGTTCTTCTTTCCGCCCTTCTACGGCGAAGTAGCATTTTTCATTCTCGCTTCCAGTTCGTGTAAGATTCGTTTCGTTTTCAATATTTATTCAGCTGTCATAACAGAGTCATTAAGTTATTAATTTTTCTTATTGGAAAAAAAACTACAGACTATCCCCCAAAACTGGGCAACTTTGGGCACCGATTAATGGACCATGGACCATCGTGTGGGTAGATTGGTTTCGGTGGTTTTTGGTGACAATGAGTAGAGAGAAATCTCTCAGACACGACTTGAAAAATGTATATGAATCGGCAAGGAATATTTTTCAATTTACTTTAATAATTATTTTCTTTTCAGCTACGTTTAAACGCATATTTGAATTCAAATTGTTTTAAAAAATCAAACCAATGAAACGGTGTGATTTAGAGCAAAGTTAATTCACGAATTTCACATGAAAACCCCCAAATGGATAGTAATTGGTGTCTCGTCTAAGGATCTTCAAACAAAAGAATGCCCAAAATGAACGGTTGACGATTTAATTTTCTCCTGCTGAACCTCGGTCGAGCTCGAATTAAAACCCCCAATATGCAGCACAACAAATTAGCCGGCTCGCTTCGCCACCCATCTGATGCAATCTGTAATTTAATCGTCCTGCCAAATGGCGATGGGGTAAAACAGAAAAACAAAAAGCCTTGCCCAGAAGTGGGCAACACAAAATAGACATTTTGCGACGAGAAAAGAAAAGTGAAAAAAAACTACGTGCAAACTAATTTCATCTGTCCGGGGGATTCGGAAAGAAAAGCTGAGCGAAAAAAGCACACCACAATTTCTAACACATAAAAACCCTTCGGTCGTTCGAAACATTTTTGCATCCTGTTTTATCCATCCATCGGTGTGTGTTGTTGGTAGATTTCCTGTGCAACGCATGATCACCGGTTGGTTCGCAGGCGTCGTCCGTTACTTGCATCGCATCGGGGTACATAATTAAAACCATAATTTTAATACCCGATCGCAATAATTATGTCTAATAATCGCACGAAAATTAGGCCCCTGCACGCGGGAGAGCTTGCCAAATTCTCGACGCCAGTTGCGGTATCGGCTTCAACCTGGAACATTCCACTGCAGGCAGGGGAAGAGGATTCGTAATTATTTCCTTTCGGAGAAAATTGGCGAGAATCGGACATGCAATGGCCGACAGCGCAACGATGCACTTATGGGAGAAGCATTTGCTAATTCAAATGATTTTGTATGGAGTTTGGTTTTGTAGCGACAAGTAAAAATTGTGTTAAAATTGTATAAAATGTAATACCATATTAAAATATTACAGATAGTGAAACTTTACACGAAAAGCATAGAAAAACAGGCGAAACAATTGTTCGTTGCAACCAAAACCGCGTCAAACTGCACCTTTGCCGGGAAGTTTCCAGCCGGTTTATCCTGCCACGGTTCGGCCATCGGTAACACTTGGCCATTACATCAACCAGCACCGTCTTGCACCACACCTCGCAGACCCCCCGGAGGCAGACCGCTTTGTAGCGTTTTTTCGCCTTTCCGAAACCGTTCCCGCCGCCAGAGGGCCTCGGGGTTAAAAGCAGGCCGAAAGTACTAATTAAAATAATTTTACCTTGATATCATTAATTTCAGATTTCGCAAACCTTTCCCTTCCAAACCCGGACCCTCCCGTGGCTCGTCGATCGATTCGATGCACGATGCCTTCCCTCCATCCTTTGTATCCTTCCTATGTATGTGTGTTGGTGTTTTTGCCAGCCCTATCACTCTCCGGGGTTTTCATTTTTGGACCAATACTGCCAATGGTATAAGGGCGATAAAAAAGAGGATATTTTTTTCTAACGCGTTCCACCGGAAACACCGACACATACACACATACAGCACTTAGAAAGCAGGCAAAGATTGGTGTATGATAAAGTGTAATTATGCGGAACCAAAACCGTATGCCCTTCACCTTTACCGGCTTAGAGTATTCCGGCTACATTGGTTGCGAACTCTGCATTATTATTAGCTGTATTCTGATCAGCACAGGCATTTTCTTGATGCATGTATAATCCATCACTCTCGAGTTTAATATCGTCCTATCGTTGAATATTTCTCAAGTTCCAATTTTATTTTTATGCTGTCGATTAATTTCGTACTTCCTAATTGCCAGCAGCTAATCTATCATCAAGCACCCTTCAAGAACGTAGAGATTCGTTTGTGAAGTGAATAAATTTTAAGGCTGATAAAAAGTTTAACATATCACACACACATTGTTAAATCATATCTCCAATCATTTTAATTTTCCCATTGATTGCGAAACTAAATGTGCTGCTAAAAACAAACAAACATCGCCGAAACATACACTTTGAACACGCACGCAATCGGAAACTTTGGACGCCTCTTTTCTTATGTTTCTCAAAAAGCAACCTTTAATAGCCACTGTTACACTTTTCCCGTCAAATCTCTTGCACCCCTGGCGTGACAATTGTTCTCTTTTACCGGTACTCAGACGGACACCCGGGCGTTTTGATGACGATAATGTGGTGGTTATGATGAGTTTGTAGACAATTTATCATCATTCTGCGCTCATTGCTACGGTTACTTAACGGGCTACTGACCTCGAAGGGAGGAAATTGTACCATACATTAACACTTTGCGGCGAACTTCGGCATGGTAGTGTTGACTTCCGATTTTGCGAAAAAAAAACAATTTTAATCTCTCCACAAAAAGTTCTCCTTTCCACACGTGATTTAAAGCAGAGTAGTCCGGCAACAAACTTAAACATTGTTGAAGCAATGCTGCCATAATTATTACCCTCAATTTGGCTTCATTCTGGCTTTTCTCAGACAGTTTTCTGCAGTTCTTCTGCTGCAATCGTACTGACAAAGTAGTGGAACACCACCCCAGGCCCGCCGACAAGCTGTGGCTGCTAATGCGTCAACATGCCACGCCCCGGTGCATCCTTTTATGCAGGGCGATGCGGCGACACCGGGGAATCAATGCTACTTCATTAAACCAGCGGCGCGTTCAAATTATGAGGGAAAATTAAATTATCCTCACCCTCGGCTCCGACTCGGTGGAACAAAAGAGTAGTGTTTGGGGGATGGTTGTAAAGGTAAGGGGGTGTTTTCCACTACATTTTACGGCACGAAAAGAACTCCACACGCTTGAATCGATTCGAAATGAAATAAAGAAACCGACGACAAGGAAAACGGAAGCTGTGCATTAAATAAAGATTAACAACATTGTTTCATTACGAGGGCATGAAAACAACGCCAAGTGTGATAAAGTAAAGAAGCAAAAAGGAACAACTTCGAGTATTGCTAATATCTCTCCCAAAACGTGCCCTATCATAGGAAAGATGTACACGATTGCATTCTACATCTCGAAAACTTTGCATAATGTTGGACTGTTTATCGCTCTTAGAAGCAAAAAATAATGAGCAATGGTTCTACGTTTAAGCGAATGGGGAAAATGAAATGACTTTCAACGTTATGGAGTTTCTTGCTTGGCTGATTTCTATCAAACATGCGGAATGGAACGTGTTTCTTGTAAAGTTATGTGTTACGTCTGTAGAATGCATGTAGCGATAAAACTCCCTAATTTATGTTTTGTTAACATTTCAAGTCAGATGTTGAAAACACTTCTATCATCTAAAGTGATATAGTGTATGAACAAATAATGATTTAATAAAAACAATAAAATGTGTAAAGAACAGCTACATTCCTTCAGATTCTTTTAAAGGAAATATATATCAAACAACTGAAAGAAATGTTTAACAAATAACGTTATTTCATTTTTTATTTTCTACCCTTAAGGAACTTTAATGAATGGATTGCAACCAAACCGCATTCATCGATAAAAAGGTTTTCATTTCCATTCAATTAGTGCAAGGCTGTGTTGGATCGGAAATTTCATGTCATTCCTAATTTCGTTCCGACTCTCGCGCTCAGCTCGGATTCAAGTCGGTCCCGGGTCGGTGCCTTCAGCGTTGTTATAAAGTTGTTGCACCATAATTTACGACAATGATAACGCACTCGTTGCCCACGGACGGCCTTCGAGGGTCGGCCTGGTTGCACAAAGTCAACCGCAGCCATCGTTTGTCCGTGGGCATCCCAACATCCTCGTGAACAAGATTTCTTTTCGATTCTTCGAGACGCTCACTTCTCCACTCCTCTTCGTGCACGATGCACTTGAAGGTAGTTTATGGACACATCTTCTTTGTGTCTTTTCTACTTTTTTGTTTTTTATTTTCATCCTTACATTTTTCCTCCACAGAAGGCTTTAATTAGAGTAAGGGTTTGTATGGGGATTGGTTTTTTGTGACACCTACGAAAATATGTGGCAAAGGTCTTTCGGAGGATATTTCTACTTATAAAGAAGTAATCATGATTTTTTTATGAAATAAATGTATACTGAATGAGTACTCTCACAATAATCAACATCAGAAAGATCCCAACGTCCAATGCAATGAATTCAAGATCAGTAACAACATAACAAATTACAATAAATGCTAATTATGCAGGCAAATTATCAAAACAATTATACAGTAGAATTACTTTCAAATTAAGTTCCAATTAGGAAACAGAACGTGTGTAGAACCGGTCGAGTTTCATTTCGTATTTTATGAAGTCGTCCACTGGCTGCCGACGACTAATTTTTAAGTCAGTTAATGACAGCAAATACATTAAAACATCACAAACCACTTCCTTCGCGAACAGCGATAACAGACAGGCGAAAAAAAAACATTGTAAACATGGACGAATCCGCGCGAAAGGACGTGGAACCGAGGTAAGGTGGAAATATATTGGGTTGTAAAAGTTTTGCGACTCCGTGGTGCTCGAGTGCAATATGTCTTAATCCGATTATCTGATGTTCGGCGTGCAGCGCGACCGAGGGTGTTTTTCGCTACCCACCATTCAAACCGGAGCTTAATTAATTGGGATTGGGGCTTTGCGGAAACAGGCCATATGTGAAGATGTAGCAAGAAAGTTTTGTCGGGAACCTTTCCGTCCCGAAGTTAACCAAATGTTTTAAAATTAGTTTGTAGTTCAATAGCACAAAGTTTATTTCTTGATTGATATTGTGATTTATTAATCTAAATTTGTTATTATTTGAATGAATTTTGAAAACGAAACTATTTAAATCAGCAGTGTTTCTAGTTGAATCATAAAAAGAAAAGGCACATAAAATTAAAACAGACGCATTAGGATTACACTGTATTCATTAAGATGCTTGCGACGTCCAACCCATTATGCGCCTTAGCGATCGAACAAACAAGAACTAGGGGCAAAGGTTTTAGAGATTCCGTTAGACTATCAAACACATAGAAGAAAAAATTGCTACCACCATCGAAGCAGTACAATGGGCAACACATATTAATTGACATGCAAATGAGTGCCAAATCAAACATGCACACTTTGTGTCGTTTCGGACGGCGAGGGGGAATGATTTCGGCAGAGAAATCAATTTCCATACTAGAGTTAACAAGCGTTCGCACGAATCCAGAGCGTTTAATGTCGCCTAAGCAGACGTTTGAATGCTTTAAAAAAATCTGATCGCGAGAGCATGGGATCAAGTGGAAGCAATTTTTGTACCATGATTGTGGTGCCTGAAGTTGTGTCAGTTATTGTCGGCAATATTTGTCAATTAATACCATCTTAGCTCTCAACAATTTAAGTTTTTTTTCTCTCTACTGGTATTAATTGATGTACTTATTTATCGGAGTTAAAATTAGCAATAATAAATATCCATCGTCTAACCATTTTTTCTATTAAACAAGATCAATTGAACAGCAAAGAAGTTACCTTATAATTTGATTCAACTTCCTTCCGCTCGGTAAAGAAGAAATCAATAGTTCAAGAACATTTCATGCTACCTTTAGGATTTCAAAACCTCCAAAACACTTCGGGACCCATTGGTGCCGCAGCATAATGACTTCTTCTGGTAATGACTAATTAACGTGGCAACACACAGTCCACAAGTCCTCGTTGTTCAGCACAGCTTGTATTTTTTTTTTTTGGTTATGTCTACATTTTTCCTCGATTGATGAGACTGTTATGGTTAGGGTGAAGCTGTTGAGTCTGCTGAAAGGTTGAAAAACTAATCGTAGCCCCTTTTTTCCATTTTCCTCCTCCGGAGCACAACTTAAGGCGGGATAATTAAGAGCTGTACGCGCCCGTTTCATTTTCCTTCCATGAAATTCGGTTGAAACGTTCGTCCGGTAACGACAGGGAGCTAGATAAAGAAAAAAATCTTTAACATTCTTTCAACACTCAATAGCAGAACCCGCGCGCGCGTTTGTACACATGTGTGCGATGGTTCCATTCATATTTTTATAATAACAGTAATTTCACCTCATCACGCTGGTGCGCGGGGTATCCGGTGTGGGTCTGCTCTTTTTTTTTACCGTCTACTAAATCGTTCTGCTGACCGCCAGCTGGAGCTGGTTCGTTCAGTCCCACAAAGCTGGAAGCGGGAAAAAGTACACCGTTTCATCCTCTCACACTGGTTTTTCACGCCATCAAAATGTCTTTCGAGCAGCTGATACAGGGGTCTAGGAGGTAGGTATATGGATATGATTCATGCACGTTCACACCAAACCGAGCTCGAAATTGTTTAATTGCACTTTAATTGCCGGCTCCACCAACCAACCGGTGAACGAATGTTTAATAACTAAACACCCGAAGGCCAGCGATCTATCCGCTTGCAGTGAATTTCTTTATTCGATTATGACCATTCATCTTTTCATCTTCAATCCGTAGAAGCTCCCGAAACCAGCAATCTATTTTTGGACGGACGGAAAAATCCCCATAAATGATGGGAAGAGTGCCGAATGTGGTAGGGTGGGCTTTTTTTCTTTTCGATTGAAGCGTATTTGAGTCGATTGGAAATTAACCACACCACCGAGGCGGGTTGGAAATTCAACTTCCAGTCGGTGAGCGAAGGAAATGTGAATAATTGTTAAACGTGCGAACCCCCGTTTTCTTGCGCCGAGAAAAGTAAGGAGCTAACTGAACCCCTCATTTGCAGAGCGAGGAGATCAAACAATTTGAACGATTGCAAAACGACGAACCCAGGACCGCGCGGGCAGGGAGGGAATGTTGGTGAATGAGGTAGAGGTTTATGGTTAAATTTTAATGCAATTACGCTGCTAATTCGGGGAAGTAGTTTGAACAAATTATGATTAAATTACCTTTCTTTTCTGGAAATAGATTTCTTGAGTCAAACGCGGAATGATTCGATTTATTTTATGAACAATCTTTAAAAGAGACGTTAACTGCTATGGAATGGCTTAGAACGATTAACTGGACTGAAGAAAACTAATATTTTGATTAATGGTCTTTCAAACATTATTTTCACTAACTATCCTCTGCCTATCGACAAATATTTTTTAAATCAAAAACAAACCACTCAAAACCGGAAAATACCAAGCATTAAATGAAAAAGGATAAAAAACTTTCGTATGAACGTCCACACGCACCGTTCGCAGACCATCACAAATTTTGAATTAATTAGTATAATAGCTTCATAAATTTGTTCAAATGGTGATCTTAACGCGGATCGGAGGAAAACACCAATTTCAATAAAAAATGGAATTAAACAGGCTGGTTTGTTTGCTGGCCTGGCAGCAGCACCACCAATTGGCCGGCAAGGACTTCGCGCACCTTCAAAACCGATAATTCTTCCCGCGTTCGTTCCGCAGCGCTGCCCGAAAGAGGGACCCCGATCGAAAGTAACCCCACGGAGGCTTTTGCGGCCGGCCCAAGGGTCCATTTGGCGAGTCACATCACCATCGAGCCGTCATCATCATCACCTTCACCGTCGAGACACGTTCTCGCAATCGTGAATGGGCTCATCAACGTCCATGATTTCCGTCGATGGGATATATACATATGCCAAAACATTATTATTTCCTCCCGTTCCGGCATCCTTGCACTTATCGGTATCGTCCGTTTGGACGGTGATCGAAGTTAAGTTCAGACCGTACTAGGTGAGTGGTTTGATTGACCCAAAATCGACTCACTCAGACACCTTAAGCTTGAGGGACATACATTTGAGAAATTAATTTAAGACAAACTGCACGAAGGGAATCTCGTGAAGCTCAACATGAAATTCTTACATTATAAATAGGAAACCATGATGAACAAATTTTCAAACCAATCACTCAAAAATTGAAGAGTTTTTCCTATCAAGTACCTGGATGTTATATTCCTTTCTGTAAAATTCAATGTTTGTTCATGTTTATTATTCATCACCGGTAGAATGCCCCCTTGAAGACGGTTCCATCTCCATTAGGTCGCGGTTTAAAACGGGGTCCACAATCGGGTGGGTCATAAATGGGAAAATAAAGTTGACAAATAAAACCAACTCCGAACACGCGCGCATCGACGGATTCCGACCGGACGGTCGCGATCTTTATTGGGAATGCCCGAAATCACGGATCACCGGCTGGAGCGAGAGGCTTAGCGAGCGAATAAAAAAAAAGAAACGCAGGAACCAAGCTAGAACGATGGTAAAAGTGACGGAGATACACCTCCAGCTGTGCGAGGGAAAAGCTGACGATAAAACGCGTTAGATCGGATATTAATAAATTAGCCACCATCGAAGCGCGAGGATGGGGGCGAAACGGGAAAACGGATCGGAAGGGGTTGGCGGAGGGCAGACAACTCGTAAATTTGTCCCAAAATCGATTTCGCTCCCCCCCTCCTCCACCAGGGCGAGAAATATTCATCCTTCTGCCGACCGATCTCTACCTGCTTGCCCAACAAATGAGAAGATCCCCATTAAAATATTCTTTCGTTGAACTCCACCCGGGTAGAACGAAGATTTTGTGACGGCGACGGCGTTGGTGTTTGGTGCGAGCTTTGGGACACCTGAAAGCATGACAAAACAGGGGAGGACTGGGGGCGGCGGATAGGCTTTAATCGAATCGAACCGAGACGAAGGTGCGGCACCGGAAATGTTGTGACAACGCGGCGCATAGCGGATAAAACCACGCGCGCTGCTCCGTGAGGTTTCGTCGTTCTGCCGGACAGCGGGTCGTTTAATGTCCCCATCGGAAACTGGGTGTGCCCTGGTCGCGCTTCGACTACAGTGGAACGTCCGTCCATTCGAGTCAGCACTGCTGCAGCGGCACTTTCTAAGCCAATTTCCGGTTCCGACCCAGTTGTGCGATGCATTGTATTTTGAGGGTTTGTGGTCACAAAATGTGGTCACCCCAGTATTGAAGCAGAATCCAATTGAAACTTCAGGAAAGAGTGCATTCAACCTCATCTCCACCATGGCATAGAATGTATGAAGCATCGAGGTATATCCTACTGGGAACGACGGAATCAATAATGTGGAGGCACTAATGAATGATGACAAAATTAAGAGCATTTGTGATGCAATGAAGCAATAATCGCGATCCTTGTGATGATGACAAATGGTATAAACCTTTTTCCAAATCTATTCGATACAAATACAATCAGAATGTTAAACCCCAAACCCCCAGATAATAAGAACCGTTTTTAGCAAAGCTTTGTACATAATAAACAAATGGTCAAGTTATGAAAATAGAAAATATCCTTTGGATGAGTAGAATCTTGGAAAAGAACCTGTATGAGGTTTTGAATAATCCGTAATATTTAAGTATTTTGTTTTTGTAGCATTAAGGTATTTTGTATCCGATTCTGTGACGAATGCGATAAATTTATTTCTAGTTAATTTTTTCAATTTCAAACATAAATAAAAAACTATATGAACTTCTTTTACCATTCTTTTGGCGTTGAATGACTAAGTTCATTTTTGATGTACCATATTTTTACGTGTATAATATTTCGCCAGTATCAGTTTTGATAAAAACCAAAAGTTTTGTTTCATTTCCACCTTTGACATAATTAGTGTAGGTAGGGATATTGGTTGATTAAGTAAATTTCTTTGATTAAAATTTATACTTGATCTGCTATTTGCATAATTGTAGCACTAGCAAGTTGCTAGAAGCAACTGTTATGCTTATCAGCTCATTTTCTTTACTAATTTACAGTTACATTCAGTTAGTATAGTTTCTACATTATTTTATTTTGTTTAGAATCCAATCAAACTATTCGTTACCAAGTGGCTCACACGTTCTGAAAAAAAAGAAAGCCCAAAATGAAAATGAATGAAATAGCAACTTCGTAAGAAAATGTATTTATGTTTGAAAAATGCAATAACAGTCAAACTTATACTCGCAAATAACAACACCCTTTTATTCCAAAATAATAATAATTCTAGATTTAAATCGTAATTAGAGGGTTAACTGTACTCTGCATACTTTCAGAAAAAATGAATTGAATCAATGCTTTGAACATCCAAAGAAACCGAATTCAATTCCAAAATCTTTGCTGCTGACCTTTGGTTTTGTATCCATTCCCAGCTCGATCGTTGCTTCGTGCAGAACGAAAGAAATATTGCTGTTGTTCAATCCCTTTGTCGGAATGATTAGACGCGACTCAAACGACCCAGACAGGCCCGGACCATGATTAGAAGAAATTAACGAGTTCAACATAGTTGATCCGGCTGCGATCGATCGATTGTGCTAACAATCGTCGGACGATCTCCATGACGCTACAGTTCCTCTGCGCCTTCCAAAGCAACGATTATCTGCTGCCTTTCGGGGGTGGAGAAGGCGGCAACCGAGGTGGGCAACAATCACGATCGTTACTGTTACCCACCCTCCGCCCCTTCATTCGCCCTCGGAAGGGAGTGTGTTCTCGTTATAAACAAATCTCTTTGCAGTTCATCGATTAATATTTTTTGGGGCGTCTTCGACATGCCAAAGACGGACACACATTCACACCGAAGAGCGAAGTGAAGCCGCCCGCTTGCGTGGCGTTTGTAATTGAATTGAGAAGAAATATCATTAATTTTGATTAGTCAAGTGTTGATTGTGGGGCGGATCGCCGATCGTACTGCTTCGTGGCCGGAGAAACTGCAGATCCCAATCAATCGAACGGCTGTTCTTCAGCGAAAAACATGCAATTTGAAGGAGATTGACCCATGTTTGTTACCGAGAACGATTGACTAGGAAGAAAGTAATGAGTTAAAGGTGTTTCGAGGGAGCTCTAAGAAGTCGGTTGAGTCTATTTCAATCAATTTCAATTGTTGAAGTGCTTTTTTGAGATATTTAAAGATGTGTCACTTTACTTTCTGTTTCCTCTGCCAAAAACCAAATGAATCGCGTAAGAACCATTCCTAGAACTTCAACCAAAGCGACGCAACACTTCACAGCGCCAAATCAACCAACAATCGCATCGAAACCGGGCACCGATCGAATATAATTATTTTAATTAACATCCGTACTTGAGTCGGCCAACTTCAAGTTACCTCCATCCCGTGGCCCGGCTTTTCCCTTCCCTCGTTGATTTCTTTGGGACGTTTCTAATTGAAACCCATTCACAAATCATCGGACCAAACCGAAACGATGGCTCGGAAGTGGAGGGTCGAACAACTCATCATCAACGAGTTCACTACTCCGGGGTGATGTCCGGTTGTTCGCGTAAACCGCAGAACTCAATTTGCTGGAACACGTCCCCTGCCAAAGGGCCAAAACCTTCCTCCGCCGGTTTGAATGTGGAGGAAGGATGAGAAGGCACAACAACGTTCGTAAGAAAACAAAACAAAAGCATCCTTACGGAGGGAAGAAAAAAACGGAGGAAAAGAACTACTAACCACAAACAACCAAGCGCAGATGGGATGTGGGAGGGAAACTGGTGAGGCTTGCAGGCAAATCAAACCGTGAACCCTCGCCGTCATCCGTTACTTACACCGTGTCAGCCTTAGAAGAAGGTGTCCCCCGGCCGGTTTGTTAAAGGTAATTTCTTCCCAACCCCTTCCGAGCTTTCCGCCTTCGAATTTTGCTTTCTCTAACTCGTACGAAATGAAAATAATACATTGCCGTACCTCGTCGGTTCTCCGGGGAGCTAACCGCCGTCCGTTTGTCGACGAATTCACGAATTAAGCTTCCAACTTCCACCGCGATTGCGATTGACGGGCAATGAGTTTAGGAAGGAAGAAAAACATACGTACCAAACACCCAAAACTCGGATCAAGCTGCAGGGAGCCAGGGGAAACAAGGGAAGGCAGCACCCAAGCAGTAATTTCTAGCTACTTGTGTCAGAAGTTCAAGTGCCCGCAGCCCGAGTTCGGTAAGGTTGGTTGAAGAGGAGGAATTTAGACTGTTGAAAGATTTCGGTCTGATTTGTTCGGGGCGGCACTTTTGTGGGCCATCCTTTCCGCAACGGACTAGGATTAATCGGTTTAGGGGTAAGAGGGATGCCGAAAGGAATGGGGAAAGGCATTCAGCATGGCCATAATGAGACGGATGAAATGAAGATCCAAGGGGTCTTTCAAGCTGGGAGAGCATAAAACGGGATATATTTAGATATTGGAGATGCTGGCGAGAATTTATATTACAGCGAGGAATAATCTCGATCAGTCGATTGAAGGAAAATGATACCAAATATTTGAAGAAAAATTGTGCAAACTATTTCAACATAAATAGTAGTTCTAATATTTAAGAATGCTTCTCTTAATCCCAAAACAAACTGCCGCCAACTAATACCTTGTTCGCTGTGTTCGGAGAAAAAGGAAAGATTGAATAAAAATACTTCAGACCACCACCCAAGAGGTGCCGAAAGCAAAACCCGAAGAACCAACCAAATGCTGGCAATCGTTGGTTTGATTTTAATTTACACCCATCCTCACACTTCTGCCCTACACGACGTCAGTACACGAGAGGACCAAAACCGTGACCACCCCGGCACAGCAGGAATGCTATTGTTTCGCGTTGGTCTCCGACGAGTGGAAAGGCTCTCATTCTGCCCACCTTCCAGTGGTAGGGCTCAAGGGGAAACGAAAAAAAAAGCTACCGAGGCCTCGTTTAGCCTGTAACATTGTTGCCCCGTTTTGCTTGGGAGATGAAAATTCTCGTCCATTGTTGTAGGATGATCTGCTCGCTTCTCCGAAGCGCGCACTACAACATCTACAAGAGCACAACAACGTGCCATCCGTGGGGCTCCACATGCATGATCACATGAAATATGTTTGCATTTCGTCTAATTCATTAATAACGATCGTTCGCTCCCCTGCCCGCGTTGGGTTTTGCTGCGCCTTTTTGAGTTTTATTTTTATTCCGCGGTAATGAACCGAAGGGACGATTCGTTCGGCATTCAACAGCTTCACGGTAAATCAGTTTTACAGAATTCGATTTTGGCTGGCTGGGTTGTGCTTTTTTTTGTTGGTTCTCCCTTTTCTCAACACCTTTTTGGAGGGTGAAAGGAAGGAAACAAAAAATCGGCGACCAACGTGTGCATGAACAAATCATAAATCCAATTTCAAGCTTTAATGCACATAACGGATATGAACTTTTGAAGGTGTAATAAACAGAGTGATTACCGTAGGCACTTTTTTATGGCACAACAAATTTTGGACAATTAAGAGGAGTTATTCCAACCAATAACGATCGGAAAGAAGAAATTTTAAAAAGCAAAGGAAAAGTTTTTGGTTGGGGAATTTGTGGCACAAATCCCTTCCACGCAAACAACTGTTAATACCCCTGCATTGAAACATTCTTCGATTCTCGAAAATAAAGGTTGTAGGGCTACCGGATTCTTGGAAGGTTGATTAAGTTACTTAATTTATGAAACTGTCGTGAACCGTTACCTGAATTTTATGTTTTCTTTTGCGGCTGCTAACTCAAACTCAGCTCTCAGACTAGCTTGATTTGAAACGATTTCTTTAAATACAAACACACACACACACAAATTCTTGTGCTCAAACGCATGCAAAATATGTTACATTTATGTGAACATTTTGCTTTGATTTGAATTTCTTCGTTCTGCACAACACTGCAACACAAACACGTTGTCGCTTTTGGGAACGACGATTTAACTAACTATTCCTTAACGGTACAACATATTTACACGGCTTTACGCCGGACGAATTAGGCACTAATAGATCATTTTCTAGACGTCCATCATCACACTTTTCACACGATCACGCGGCGATAACACGTCGGTTTGGTTGCGGTTTGTACACTACAATGTATGGAAAGCGGCTTGTTGTGATGAGTGGTTGTCAGACATTTTACCGGAAAAACTACGTTTCTCACATAGTTTGCAATAATTTACTCGGGAGATTTATTAGTTTTCCCACCAATCTTGATTTGATTTGCATTTGACTACCGCTGGGGTTTGGTGTCGGCTTTCGTTCGGCGGTGGCAAGTGTTATGGTGTTAAGTTATGTGCATCTCGGCGCTCGATCTCTTGATGCTCCTCCATCCTGTGCACACGCGCATGTGATGCAGGAATTGGATCGAATTTCCCCACCGAAACACGTTCGCGACGAGCTAATTTGACATCTGTCAAGCGAATAGCTGCTACTGGTTGAAGCGTTGAAAACCGCAAGCAGGGAAGACACGGGTGGCAGACGATCACTGTATCACTTATTTATAGTTAAAAAAAAGGATCTGTTGCAGATCCATGATCCAAGAATAGCGAAGAAAAGGTGTTAGGAGGCAAACAAAGATGCCCAAGAACACGCGCGCGAAAAACGAGTCGCGATGTGCAACCGCGAAAAGCGGCGCCGCGACTAACCGCAGCACCGGCACTTTCACGTCTGCACGCGACGACTGATTGTATCAAAATAAACAATTCTATCTCCCGTTTTGAATTCGTTCCAACCTGTGCGTCCGATAACCGGTTCGCTGACCTTGGGCGGAACAAACGCCCCGCGGTTTTCCCGCTAACTCTCTGTACTAGCGGGGCGGAGAAAGGGGAAGAGAAAAAGTTGAGTTCGAACATCTTTTCGTTTCAGCTTTCGCTTAAGACGATGAAACATTTCATTTCCACGAAAAGGTTTTCGAACAAAGCTGCGAAGAACATCACAAGTTGAAAAGGTGGCTTAAATAGCCAATTTGTTAAAAACTTTTTTGTTTCTGTACCGATCTGGACAAATGACCCCTCAAATGAAAGGTCTCTTCAAGACAAACAAATTTGGGGAAGAAAGATTTTTGAGAACTCATCAGTTTTTTACTTTGAGGCTCAAATTACCGGTTCTTTAATTTACAACTACCGGTTCGATTATCCAATCACAGCTCGACTTTCTTGTTTTCTGCCCCTCCATTCATCCAACGGAGCCAATCACAGACCGGTATCTTGGCATCATGCTGTCTCGTATGCTCGTCTCTCTCTAATTTATCAGCGGCATAGCGTCCTCTAGTGGACGCTAGCGGAACTGTATAAAAGTGCAAACCAGGGCTGCTCAACCTTCAAATAAAATTCATTGTCGTAAAACTATACTGTACATACAACATAATTGCACATAAACAACATAAAAACTAACTATGATTAATTAAGCCCGCATCTAATCTAAAAAAAACCCCTTTCAATAAGGGGTAGGAAGATTCAAAGAAGGTAAAAAAAGTCAAACAAACAAAACTACCCAAACGATCCATTGAGTAACATCTGCAAGGCAACCATACAAATACCAACGATAGCGGTCTCTTTAAATCGACACAGATCGCCGGGGCAAGATGCGATCGTTCCAATATTGTACCGATCCGCCGAGAACAATGTAACAAGAGAGTATAAAATGGAGGAAAATCAAGAAAACAAGCCTTTCTGTGTACACTGCCGAGTGCCCTCGTGTCCGCATTTTTTTTTTCCGCATTGTGCATCGAGTTGGATGGAAGTTTTGGAGCAATTGGACGAACAGAGCTGACGCTCGGTCCGGTCACGTTCCGCCCGTTCCGTTTCGGGTGGATTTTGAAGAACGGTGAGATTGTGGCAATACAGCGCGTTAGATTATGCTTCTTTATTTTCCACCGAGCAGCAATCATAAGACCCACGGTATGCTGTTAAAATGCAGAAATTTATATTCCCCTCGGGAGAGATTCGGACTGCGGTTTGCGGTCCCCGTCCGGTAAACAAAAAATAATCCCTGCTTCCCAATGTCCAGGGTTTCTGATCCTCTTCCTCTTCCTTCTGGTGTCCTGTAACTCGTAACGTACGTAAATCAGGGAAATAAATCATAAAATGCATACGCGCTAGTCCATGCGTAGACGCGCGCGCGAGCGCAAAACTGCAGCATGGAGGAGGAAGCGATAATCATAAAGCGGAGTATAATGTTTGCAGCGTGCCGAAAGTAACACAGGAAAGAGGCAAGCAAGAAGCCCGTCGACGAAAGCCTTTTCCGTCGTGCGAGGACACACTTGAAGAAAAGCGGAACACACTGTCGTCCCCCCGAAGGAACTCCTCCGTCCGAGGATTATTGGTCACGGTGGTGTGAAACGCGGCACACACATAATGAAATCGGAACTTACGTGGCCAGACGGCGAGACGTCGGTTTGGACATGCACACCCCAGCAGGAGGAGGATGTTTTTTTTAATGTTTTATCCCTTTTTTCCCCCGAAGGCGACCGGCTCGGACAGGTCCGTGGAACGGTTGGGATCAATTGCAATACGGGGGGATTTTACGCGCCACACCATGGGTGATGATGCAGTTTCGGGCTCGAAGGACCTCCCGCCGGGAAGGAGATTAATTTCGGCTGAGCATAATTAGAATTTCCAGCTTACAGGAAACGGCTCTAAGTGGGGCCGTTTCTTCGCAGCTTAAGGTGTTAATAATATGCAGAAATGTGTGAGAACGATTAAAAAACACAGCAAGGCCGACGACGGGAGATTGTAGCATAAATTGACACAACATAAATGCAAGCGGCTTGCATCATAACAGTCATAAAACAAAATATTTATGAACATTCCGGCGAAACTATTCCAGCATTCATTGCTTTCTAAATCCAGCGCTCTGAAGAGTGGACTTACCTGAAAGTAAAGAATAAAAAGCGGAAAGAAAACACGCTATTATTATTTCAAATTCATTATTTTACGGTGGGACATTGAGGAACAACAAGGGGGTGCAAGTGAGTAGAGACAACACGAAATATATTTGTTTTGCTGTACATAAAGTGTTAGCAGATAAGTGTGTGCAGGTAGATTTGCTATGCTGGAAGTATTATTATCATTTTGTCTTAAAGTAGTATGCTATAAAAAAGCCATTCGCTTGTAATGTATTTACAGTATTTCCCTAGCGAAAATAAAAAAATAGTGGATTAGATAAACAGGAGGAGTAAGGATATGTTTCCAGTTTGAGCAATTTAAATGAACCACATTCTCATATCCCCATTGTTTCTATCGCACAAAGAGAAGACAACCCTAATTCTTAACCAAACAAGTCTTTTAGGCGTAGAACAAGTAGATCAACATTGCTGACCCGCGCTAAACTGTTCCGTAAAGTAGTTCGTACCGTAAATTAGTTCGGCTTTCTACTCCACGACCATGGGATTGGGTTATCACCCGTTCGATTTGTTGGTCAATTTGTTGTTTGACGTTCGTGGGCCCACTTTAGCACAAACGACATGTAGCCATTAGAAAGCGTTCGGCGGGCAAACAAATATGCAGACAGTGAGGTCGCTAAAATTCACACACCTTCGAGAACCCCGTACATCAGCATTAACACCAGGGGGGAAACTCATCGGGGGAATGTTTCACGTGGTACGCCGGTGTTGATTTTCTATTGCTTTCTTAAACATGGAACTATTTACCAACGGCTTCCCGGCCATTGAAAGTAGCAGCCAGAATGAAAAAGGTCCAGTTTTGGCCTACACAAGTGATGGGTTGTTAATTAACTGAGGGAGTTTTCAATCTTCTACAATTTTCATCTTCCCTCACAGTGGACAAAATACTCGTAAATCGAATGAAAACAAACGCATCCCGGGAGGACTGGGTGCATATAAGAAAGACAAATACAAGGTTATGTGAGGCAAGATGCACCCGTTAAAAAAAGCAAACACATTAATTTCTTGCATACCATTCCAGAAAAATAACCTAAATTTTCACAAATCGATTCTCTGTCTCCTCTTCTACTGTCAAAAATTAAGACTTATCAAAACAAACATTTTTAGGAGCACTCTTTTCCATACGATATTTGAAATTGAGGGGCAAAATGGCCCAGATAGTAGGACAGGACACACCCTGTTAATAATAGTTCAATTAGAGCTATTTTGCATAATTTGATATTTTTTTATTACCTCCAATTCAATCATAAAGAATGTGCTTCCAGCTTCAAATAAAAGCAAAAAGTCCCGGTCCATTTACCGCATCTTGTACACACTCTTCTCTACAAGATGTAATCAAAATATTTAAAACTTTAAAACAGTTTACGGACAGACCTAGAGTAATGATATTGTAAGTTCTAGAAAATAGAACCAACAACTATTTGTTTTTTTTTTTCATTGCTTTTCGTTTTCTATATTTTACATTAAAAAACTCAAACACCACTGCCATTAAAAAACTACAGCACCACCAGTTTTTGGACTCACTCGCCTTTCCAAACATGGCCTTTAGCACCTTTTTCTCCCAAAATGCCCTTTCTTTCCCGGGGCTCAGTACATCGTGCGTTCGTAACAGCCGAATGGCGTGACTAATTGTTCCCCTTGCATCGAGGGTTTTTACCTCACTAGAACCATCATTAAGGGTTTTATGCGAAAGCATACATTATGAGCTTAAACAGCGTTAGATCATTTCCACTTGTTATGCGGGTGATTCAAACATTAAGTAAGATCTATCGTAAAACTACCGTTGTGTGCTTATTTGGAATAATGAAGCTTCGGTTTGCGGAAGTACATCGCATTAAGACATCGGTTACAACATGTCGGTTTGAATAGGAAAGACCGTAAAAAAACGTCCGTAAGAGGGAATGGGTAGTTAAAATCCTAGTTTCAGTTAGAATTGCACTTGTAGCTTCCTACTGACGAACTTTTCAATCAAAATTACGTTACAATACAAAACTCAAAGCATTGGCATTACGAAAAACCCTACATTGCATCGCACTTGCGGTGAAAACGAAAATGAAATTTAATCCATCATTGCGATGCGATTAAAACCGAGCTAGCTGGCTAATCGATGCACCTTTCTCTTGACAGGTTTCACGTCAGCTGGGAACACAACAGCGAACCCGGGCAACGTCCACTAATCGTCGACTAGGAATTAACTAATTACGCGTCTATTAGCCGTGGGGTCCCACTGGCTAGACGGACGTTTTTTTTTCTATTTTTGAAGGTTAAAACGAACATTGAAATCGCATAGAGAAACACCCAAATCGGGGGAAAGTTTTGGTCTGCTGCTTTTGTGTATCGCGTTCCAGCGGATGGGGCTGGAAAAAAACACATCACCCAACCGGAATGCCGATGAAGGTGACTGCAAATTTGCCTAAACATCGGAGGAACTCCCATCGGGGGTCGGTCACATTTCCATAGCTTGTGTGCCTTTGCCCGGGTACTTGCGAGGCGCATCGCACGTTTCACCAAGAGTTTAATGGACTAAAAACCCATACCAAGCCCTACGGGTGGCGTTCAAAGTGGGATTGAGTGGCATTGAACGACCGTCGCTTTGACGCGCATGACTGTCATTAGCATTAAAATCGTAAAATTTATTCCCGGGTGGCAAATATGTACGAGTCTCAGCTCTCAGTCGAAGGTGTGTGCTTGACCATTCGAGCTAAACTAGAAATGCTAAGAATTGAAGTTATTTTAACTTAACTTTTGGGGATTTAGTTAAACATTGAACCTATTCCGATCACTTGATATACAACACAAAACTCGTCAAAATATTGTGTAAAAATTAAAAGTACACAATGAATTGAAGTGTTGAGTCTTTTATACTCCCCATAAATATCGCCCATTCTTTGCCATACATTTTTACCTTGGCCGAAATGTTACGTTTGCGCCTTTTGCCGACCAACCGATCGCCATTTCACGATCAGTGCAGCATCATA
This sequence comes from Anopheles ziemanni, assembly GCF_943734765.1. NCBI lineage: Eukaryota > Metazoa > Arthropoda > Insecta > Diptera > Culicidae > Anopheles > Anopheles ziemanni. The sequence continues at coordinate 22,592,775 of NC_080705.1, read as the reverse complement.
CCTTTAGTTTGTTTTTTTCCTCCAACTGGCAATGCCCATTTTTCTTCTTCCCATCCATCGCTCGTCCACTCCAGTTTGGCGCAAAACGTCACGCCTCGAAAAGCATGTTTGCCAAAGTATTTATTATCGTAGGTTCAATTGAGCAAAAGTGGTCCGCCAAACAAAATTCGGAAAAAAAATCTGTTTCTAACAACGACGCTAATGAGGTTACGACATTCGATGGAGCCAGTGTTGGAGCCACCGTTTTTCTTTTTTATTTTACTTTGAGGGCAAGGGCACCACAAAAGTGAGCCACCGCGATATTCTTTCCGCGCAAATTGGTACATACACACACCATTCGGTAATTTGTGTCGTCATGCGTCATGTGTTCTGTTCGGAAAAAGCTAGAGATTTATGGTGATAATTTGCATACCTTCATGTTCGTATTAGTATGATTTGGAAATCACCAAATGGAAATTGCCATAACAACCGAACAACCGGGATGAAATATTGAACCACAAAAACTACCTTCCCCCACAGCCTAGTCCATTTAATAAGCAATATAGTTTTACTACCTCACACACCACACTTGGTTGGATAGTTTTGGACCAAGTAGAAAAAATATGGAATAAAAACTGCCTTCCTACAGTCGCTGATAAGAAAGCGTGTATGTTTCTGCTTCGTAACCAATTCTAATAACTTACGTCATGTTCATTAAAGTTTCCTAGGTTAGGTTCCGTTTTGTTTTTTTATTTGCATTCCCCGCCCAATGCTAATTGATAGTTAACGCGAATGAATGAAAACGAAAGCACGACTTTGCGTTTGATTATAACAGGAGCGAACAAAAAATCATTCAACATAATTCCACGAATAACCTTGGGCAATTCGGTTTTTGGAAATAAAATAAAACTTTAAAAAAGAAGGAAAACGTGATAACCAAAAACGAGGGCACCGCATGGAGCATCAGGTGGAGTGTAATCTAAGCATAATAAATTTTGTAACAAAAATTTGCTACGCCACAGAATGGAGGCGCATGTGCAAAGCGTGACGAAAACGTTGTCAAAGTCAAACGCGCATCCGCGCGCACAGACACATACACACAATTGGTGACATTTGTTTGTTTGCTCATTATTTCCCGACCTCTTTCATAAAAAAAAAGAAAAACTGCATCTCACCCACCCCCCTTCCGAACGCTTTATCGTTCCCTTCCGAATCCACCCCCTTTCCGGGTGACGGGAAAAGCGTGAAACAACCGGCCGAGGGTGGTGAAGGGGGGTTTCGCAAAACCTTGTGCTATTTATTTTTCGGGACGATTTAATCTCAACCTTCACCTTAACCCCCACACTCGCCGGTGTCTCGCCGGTTTTCGCCTTCGTGCTGTGTCTTGATTGTCGCGCCATCATCGTTACTACGATCGGCTTCGTCGGCCGCTCATTCGTTATCTCATGGCGATGTAATTTCTAGATTTTTTGTTTTTGCTTGTTTGTCCCCAGCAACCTTTGCGTTGTTGTTCTTTCGTCTTTGTCCACCGCGCTGGGCGGTTGTGGTGGTTTGCTAGTTTGTGTCCTTTCGAGTTTTTCGGCCGGGTTTTTGGGTGGAAAACGGTGCGCCGGACTCCCGAACCGAGCCATTCGTTCGTGCGCGCCATCAGAGCGCGATCGCGCAACCCGCTGCACACACCTAGTCTCTGATCTCGATCGGTCGCGCGGGCTACCGGTTTTCTTTTTTTTTTTTCGGCCGGTGGAAGATCTACACAAGAAGGTGCAGAGGAAGGGGTGACGCCGCCTTGTGAGTGAAATCATTGAGCCCTTTCGGGAGCAACGTCGTGTGGCAAGGTGACTTCCCGATCAAATCCCCCTCGGTGCGGTCAGTTCGAACAAGTTCGTGATCGTGTTGTCCCCGGGTGACCTGTCAAAACGGGAGGATTGGGTTTTTACCCCACCGTTTGAACCACGGTTTGTGGCGGGTTTTCCGCGACGGGTGGGGATTTCGACAATCCCCATGATCAGAGGAGAAAATCGTTGCTTTTCATTTCATTTGTGCCGAATCCGCGTCGAAGCTGGACGCCACAGGTTCTACACTCAAGTGTTACTTCTCGTGCGTTGCGCAGTTTCACGACGCAAATTTTTGCGTTTCATTTTAACGCTCGTTTGAGATTAGCTAAAACGTGCAACTCGCTCGTCACGCTTATCACCGTTCCCCGTGACGTCACGGGGGTTGTTAAAGTGAAGTGGTTCAAACAAGTGCAACCGAGAAGGAGAGAGGGAAATACAAAAAAAAACCTCCGGAGGGGCAGTGAAACGTCAACTTTTGACATCCGAGTGGCATATTCCAACCCCTTGGCCCCGCCAGTGTTAGTCAACAAACCCACCCCCCTCCCCCAACCATTGAGGCGCGAGTTCGAGTGGCGTGACGGGATGTTTATGTTCTAGTTCCCTGTCGGAGTGGGTTGATGTGTGTGCGTGAGCGTAGTGTGGCAGATGAGTTTAGTAGCCACGGCGGCGGCACTGATGCTGCCTTCCGCCTCCACCGTTGTTGGAACGGGGGTCGGGGAGAAGGCGTCGGTGACCGGGGGAAACAACCCCAACGGTGGTGATTGTCGTGTGACCGACGGTCGGACGAACGAGGACCTTGGTGGCGATCGTGCGGAAGGGAAAGAAAAGCTGTTGGAGGTGGAGGTGATAAGCCGCGGCCGGATGCGGCGGATGGCGACCAGCATGATCTGCCAGCGGTACCATCACCTGCAACTGCAGTCCACCATCTGCGTGAGCGACGAAACCGAGCGTCGTAAGTACTTTTGGTAGGGTTTTTTTTCTCATTTGACAGGCTGAGGCGGGCAATTCACCCGTTGACAAATTCCCGCGAGGTAGCTGAGCGAAACTGTGTTGCAATGTTGCAAATGCAAATTAAATGCAGTGACTTGCGAGGATGCGCCAGTGTATTTGCAAAGTATCATTTCGAGCACTAATATGACGGAATCGAAAAGTTGATTTGATCATTTTAGCATGATCACACATGCGTTGGTTTAAATGAAGTGAACCAATAATCAAGAAAGAAGGATTTAAAAGAACAGAACTATTATCATAATGAATCGACTTAGAAAAATTAACAAATTTTGACGATGTTTCAAGGAAAAACAAAAAAATGCTAATAACTTTCCTTAGAAAGCATAATCAAGAATGGCATTCAAGTTTGACATCGTTATCATTTCAATTGAATCCGCTGCGGCCAAAACAGCGAACCAACTACATTGAAAAGTTTGTTTGCACTTCCAACTATATCTTAGATTATGGACACGTTTAATGTTGTAACACATGTTTTCGGAAAATTGCAACATCATGACCATTATGAATGTTGTAACTTATTTGAAGCCTGATTCCAACAACAAGTAGCAACCACTGGTACTTTACGTTCCTTTTGAAGAATATTACAACATATATGAAATGTTGTGGAGATCCTCCAAAACAACATTCTCAAAGAAGGCCCTATTGTGCCTACGGAACGAAATGCCTTCCAGAAGTGTGTAGTTCTATCAGAAAACATCATACGTTTGGACGATGCAGTGTATTCGACAAATCTACAGTATCATGCCTAAATATCGTCGGAGGTGCTGAACCGTTTAGATATCATAAATATACACAACACTTTAACAAATCTCAACCATTTTAAAGCTCAAAAGGAGCAGCAGGGGGTCGTGAAGGTCACAAGACAGCTGAAAACATGTCAACAAGCATAGTTTTGTTGGGTACTGAAAATTCGAATTTTTTTAGTAACTAAACTGATGTAAGTTTACAATAAAATTCACTTCATCCGATTATCTTGCGTACTTGTTTTGCTATAATCGGTAAGATTTCGTCCATTTGTTTAAAGTATACGTTATTATGAATAACTACTCCATCATCCTTTAGCACTACGGTTAAATGCCAAACAGACACGTATGCAAGAACACTGCTACACATCCTGATGATTAGCATATTTAATGCTGGATAAACACAATGGTGAACACGATCTCTGTAGGATACATTATAATTACTCCCAGAGACAAAGGAGCGGGAAACTAGCAAACCACTTCATTGTATTGCTGTTTTCAACTCGTCATGCTTTTGTGGTGCATTTTACGACTTGAGCACAAAAAGATGCATGAAATGATTTGCAAAATGGGGCATTGAAATACATTTTTGAAAACTGGTTTTTCTAAAGAAGAGATTTAGTAAATAATACTGGACTTCGTTCAGTTTCTGCCCAACGGTCGCATGCAGTATGTAAAGTGATCTGTAATTGAAGGCAAGTTGATGGCATTATTATTATAGAAAAGAGATGAAAAAAGTGCCACTGAAGCATACCCTTTTAATTTCACTCCTCTTTGTATTCGTTCATGATAATGCAGCATTTTGAAGGCCCAAAACACTAATTAGATGATGCAACAAAGCCGCATTCGGCGTCATCAAGGAATATTCCACTGAACTGAACTTGAACACCACAGTGTGACAGAAATATTCAAATCTTCTCAGATTGAACGAACCATGCGTATAAAAAAAACAGAGTGTACAGAAATCGTTAAACAGCAAACCAAGAGATCTAGAGTGATGTATTACCATTGTAATCTTCCCTCGCCACAAGCAAGGCCTGGCACAATGTATATAAAATCAATAACAATTAATGATTATGATGCATAAGCAAATTTCCTGGAATTCTTTACATTTATTTATTGAAATAAAGAAAAGAAAACATCATCGTAATCCTGCAAGATCACGACCATCCCGCATTGCAACCCGTAAACCACAGAGAGATGATAACCACAAAAGCGTACGCAACATCAACCAACTGGCATCGTGGTGGAGCCAAGTCATAAAAAGATCGATGCAAAGGGTCACCCATAAAAAGCGAAGGGATCGATTTGCCCTTTGTCTGATCACGCAGGCACGGGCGACCCAGGAAATGCGTTTTTGTTGGCACAATACGAACGAAAAGAATGCACAATGCAAAAACAGCATAAAATAGGTAATAAATTTCAATCACTGCGCTTCGCCAACCGTGGCTCAACCGGATAGAATCATAACTTTTAAAAAATGAGAAGAAAAAGTCGTAGAATGCGAAAGTCGTAGAAAACATCGTAAAATGCACACTAGTGACTGATTTTGCATCTTAATCAAGCAACTTTGGTTCATTTTTTTCCCTTAAAAAATTCAACATAAGCAGAAACAGTAAGCAGAAAACTTAAAATATTTTACTAAATTAGTAATTGAAGAGGTTTAAAAAAAAAAACAACAATGGAAGATATATCCACCTTTTTAGTCAACGTCCTGTTTTCCTTTGGATGCTCTTTAATTTACCGTTGGTTTGTCAACCGTTTTAGCGCCACATTAGCCTATGCTGCTCACGACCGCTTTCTTATACTAAATGCCACAGTGATGCATGTCTTTGGGAAAGATTTTGCATTTTTTTTACCGTTTTTATTTTATTCTCAACATGGTACGAATGATTCTTTTGTTTTTTTTTTGTATTTAACTACAAAAGTGCACACCGTAGGTATTGCCAAACCAACAGCGGCTTTGGGCGCATGGCGATTTGATCTAATTTTATTTTGTTCTGCTTTCGAACAAGAATATCCTTTTTAATGCAGATAAACACAGGAACAGGAAAGCTGGAAGTTTCATAACCGGCTGCATACAACACAAAAACGTATAAGTTGCACATAATCACGCAGTAATGAAGTTAAACTAGATTAAAATATTTGTAACATACTGCAGATTGTAAACTGATTAAAACACAAAATACCCTGCTAATCTCGATTGGTTCAACAGCATATTTGGATCACACGTAATGAGAGACCCAAGTATCAGTATGGTAACGGAAGGTTTTCATCTTTACGATCCAATATTTCTTCAGGTGACGGGCAGAACGCAAGATGTAATGAGAATTTATGAGTCCATGAATGCAAAACAACCAAATTGGTGGTTCGGGAATCGGTATGCAAGAAATAAATGTACAGAATTGATAAAGAGGCTACTTTCCTTTCCAACAGGTCGGTTCGGCGGATTATCTCACAAACAAAGTGGTTAACTGCACAAACAGCTTTCAACAAATTATCTAAATCAAGACATTGCTTGTGACGGTTATGGGGTCGTAAAATTTGGACCAAAAAACACATAACAATACACAACAGCTTTTAAGCTGATCAACCGAAGAACGGCAAAAGAATAAAAAGTAGAATATCTTCATGATTCATGCGTACGGGCGAATAAGAAAAAAAACACTCAAAATTGTATGTTCGAGAGAAAGGATGTAAACTGTCGGTGATGCAGGTCAGAAAAACAAAACAAACTTGTTGTTCACATTATCTGGAACAACAGCTCTGTAGGCTTGTTTCACCTGCCTGGGCCAGCTTTAGGCAATCGTTTCGCAAAGTAAAGCGCCCTAAAAAAGCATTAAACTTCAGCTCCAATTAGGACATTGGTAAGGTGATTGCATTAAATCGTTAAGCCGTCGTTCTTTTGACGTGAAATTAAGCACAGAACATGGGTGAAGCGTTTTGTGAAACATACTGCGGCAAGTAGCAACTGTGGATGGAGTGTAAACATGTCCATACTAATTGTCGATTGAAATATGGAATATTTTACAAATAATTAAAGAAAACGATCAGCAAATAAACAAAAACGAAAAAATTCTCAGACAATTTAGAATCAACATTCAGTAATGCCCTTTTCAACGCAGCTAGAAACAAGAAATTTCCAACTTTTCTATAGAAAACTGAAAATGCATCGGAGAGAAAGCGAATGCAAATTCACTTTTGCATAAGCATTTGCATTTATTATTGTACCGATTATCTTAACTGCTTAAACGGTAGCACAGACGAGCGTAAATAAAATCGGTTTCAACGTGCTGCTGTTTAACGACGTGCGCTGACACAATTAGGTGTCAGCATAATTGCTCCACGATGTCTGGTGCACGCATACTGGAATGCCCTTTCCTCCCCTCGGTAACCCGTTTCTTTTCGTTTAGGTTTTTTAATCCGGACTTCACTTGCTCCAATTGCTGCCCTCGACATTTTTCTCCCTTGAAAAAGTGCCACCATCCACAGTAACCTTGAGTTGTCTGGCGGTTGGAAATGCTTTCCACGCCCGGCATAAAAGGGTGTGGTGACAGGACAGGATTGGGGATTTATGTCGTCTTGCCGTTAACCCACATCGAAGGGCAATGTAATGCAATTTGCAACCGGTTGGTCTGCCCGGGCTGCAGAAATTGATCGCTAAACCTGATGACGAACGCAATTAAGAGCACACACAGCGTGGTGTTAATGGAGAAAACGCAGCAGGATAGCAAGGTGTGTTTTTGCTTGCCGGAGCAAAACTTCGATACAAGATTTTTCACTTCCTTATGCATTGATTTTGTTTTACTTATTGTTGGAACTATTTTTAAATAGAATTCCCTAAAACATAAATTTGAAAAACAAAAACAAAACTTCAAAATGGTAGAGAAAAAAAGGAAAACAAATGTCTGAAATGGGTAAAACGAGGAACTTCCCGTAATTGATTTTCTTCACGACTAACTATCGCTAATCGGTCCCCTTCTGGCCAACCAGCGACAGCGCCTTCCCGGCGTCTGCTGGAGGAAAGCCGGAAAGGGCGCACTTTCTGTCGACCGTGTCTACATTAGTGCGCTTAGCGCCTCGGAGAGAGAGAGGAAAGTGCAACTGGAAAATGTGGGAAACGCTTGCTTTCGAGCTGGCGGCAGAAGATCGATACACTCTCGCCCGGAGGGAGCTTAGCCATTAGCCGGGCTATGGTTTCGCTAGGAACCGACGAGTAACGTTGGCCCCGAAGAAGATGCAACGCACTGCCTGCCAGCTGGCTTTCCCTTTTTTCTCCGCCCGGGTGGCGTCCAGCAGACGGGGGCAATGGAATGTGTTTGGTGATAAGAAGATGACCGCTCGGTCGCCAGACGATGGGAAGACGACGCACGAGCGAAAGGATAGGGATCACTTTCAGTTAACACATCAGCGCCGGAGGGAAATGTTTTTTGCTTTTCCCGTGTTGCTTTACCCGTAACTCGACTCCGAAGGGTCGCAGCGTAGGGTTGGCAACAGATGACCGTGAACGTGCGTTGGTCTCCGCTCGTTGGGGACAACAACTTTCATCTGCGGATGATTGATCAATTCCGCTTTCATTCGTGGCTCTCTGTGTAAAATGTCATCGTTACTTATTTAACATGTAATTTAACGACTTTTAAAGTGTCTTCTAACGTAGCTTCCATATATGAAAAGCACCTGTTCAATATGCTAAAACCAGCATATTTGTTTTATTTGGGAAATATATACTTTTATTTTAAGACAAACAAACCGAAGTGAAAATTCGAACTGAACACCGAAGGGTTCAATCGTGCGCACGGGAGTGGAACCTGTCCGACATGTCGTGCAAACGCTGATCAAGTGCATCGAGTGGATCCCGTGCTGATAGGAAAAAAGAGATCCCCAGGGCAAACATTTACATACAGGGAAAGGCCTAAGGCAACGGAACACGCCGCATAAATACAACGCGGTTTGAGACGCCAATCGATTCGAAGTAGGAAACCGGCAATCGATTGTTTGACATTGTCTCAATTAATGGTCTGCCCTTCTATGGCCGATGGTTATTTGTATTTTTTTTTTAACTTGTGTTGAGTTTTTTCTTCTCCAACCTTTGATCCCAACGTTAGGAAAATATTGACAAACGCTAGGACACTGCGAAGGGTGCGGCGGTTTATTCCTCTAATTGAATCATTAGATAAGAGAAAACGAATGTAAATGGAAACCTCTCGAGATGGTATCTTAAGGAATGTAAATAGGAAATTTTCATAACCTTTTTTAACACTAGAATCCAAATTGGGGTCATTTTGAACCCAACGCAATTTTCGATTTTAATATCTCAAAAACGGCTGAATATTTTTACAAAAAAAAAGCTTCATCCAAAAAGTCCAAAGCTACATCCAAAACAAAAATTTCAGATTTTTCTGTTATACCAGTTCCGAGACCTAACTTGACTATCCCTAGAATGCTTTTTAGGGGTCATTTTTACCCCTATTTTTAAAACGCTATAACTTCACTATTTTTGCAGATTTTTCAAATCCGTAACCTATTAACTTTTTTTCCAAATGACCTCTAAAAAGCATTCGGCCAAGATTCCAAATCAATGTATTCTAGTGTTAAGTTACAGTTTTACTAAAATTTCAAAATACGAGGAAGATGCTTCAGCTTCAAGGATAAATTATTTGTCCTGTACGTGTAAGCGTGAAAAATGACTTCCTTGTGATAATCTTATCATCTACAAAGTAAGTTACATATTTATTGACATGCGTACTTAAGTGAAAACGTGACAATTTTCCACCCAGTCTATCATTTAATATACACATGTAACGCAAAAGTAACCAAGACTGACACGCCGTGTGATTTTATTACTTTTTTTTAATATACCTCGCACTGATGCATCCGACGTATCAAATTAACGAGCGTCATATCATTTGCGTGTCGAATGCACGGGGCACAGAAAATCCTACCGCCTTCCTTTGATCGTTTCCGGCTTCCGATGTGCGATCATCTTAGACGCGCCGTTTGTAGCAAACATTACCACGCGAGTCCAGTTTCCTTGCGTTCGTCGGCGTTGGAAGAAAAAGGGCTTAAAGCGGAGTGGGGGAAAAAAACCACCAAATTCCAATCCTCATTATCTTCACACGCCAGCAGTGCAGTAGCTACCGTTCGCTGACTACGAACGAACGAAGACCGCAGGCCTCGTCGCGTAGGGTTCATTCATTTCAGGCACGTTTTCGCTGACAAAGGCCCCGATGTTGGGAGGCGGTCCAAGACACAACGGAGCTGAAGAAACGCGCGGCGAAGGGTAACAAACGAACGAAGCTGATTAGACAGCAACTTGTTATGTAAATCCGTTTATGTATGACCCCTCACGTGGATCTGCTGTGTATTTTTTTTTTCGTAGGGTGACGGCGTGAACCTCTACGAAACTAATGTCAAACCGTTTGACCATCCCGAGTAAACATTGGTGTCGATCGCCATCCCGGGTTATTTAGATTTGTGCCGCCTAATATGATACCTTCCTGAATTGATTTCTGACATCCATTATTGAACGGAAGGATTCGAATTGAATTCCAATGACGAAGGCAGGGGATGACGTGATGCCACAACCTCACAACCTGGTCAGAAAACCTGAACTACACCTTTGGCTATGACCAAACTTGCGAGCACGCTAAAGAACCGCAAAGGTGGTGACACTCAGCTCTGCGAGGATGGCAGAAAAATATGTTTGCCAAACCATTTATTTCAATTGACAGCAGTCAGCAAAAGCATGTGAATGGTCTATCTGCCAGCCTTCGGGGTGTGTGAATCCCTCGTTTTCATCCCCGCCTAGTCGCCTTATGATCTTCCGAGATGATCCGCCCAAGCCGAGAGGCGACAAAACGTCGATTAAAGTGAGTTAGTGCGACTCCCAGCAGGGGGTTCCTTTTTACGATCGCAATTTCTTTAATCGAAGACAGCTGCCGTCCGCTCAAACGTCCAACGGATAAAGATCCGGCCACTTCGGAGGGACAAACGGTGCCAAGATGTGATTTTCTAGGAATGTTTATATTTACGATCGTAAGCAAGCTGCTCTCTGCGGTGCACATAACGTGTGACGTCTTCTTTGCCTTTAATAAAATCTTCTGTAACGATCAAAAAAGGGCACTGTCTAGTGTTCTTTTCTTCCAAACAACAATACCTCGAAAATTCGCTCAGCCAAACAAGTTATTAGATTTCATTCTTTAGATACAACGGGCGGTTTCTTTTCCGGTTTTCTGGACGAATCACCCTGTGCCGTCGTGTTTGTTGTCTTCTCTCGTTTATGCGCTTTTTACTGGGAAGCGAAAGAACCGGCATTGGTCGAAACGGGATGAGATCATCCCCGAACCGGAGAAGGTGGCCAAGCGTGCAGCTCCACACCACAATAAAAGCGCGTAAACCAAACAAGTCACGAATTAGGGGAGGTTGGGGGGCTCGAGGAAAAAAAAGAAACCCTCCCGCCCCTGGGATTCCACATGGTCGCGCCATTCTGGCCGGTTGACACGCATACAGCGAACGACGAGATTCACGCGAGCTCCACCAGATCTCGCGTCATATGGCGCGCGTTCGCGATCTCCCCCGTGGATTCGCGTGCTTCGAGTGACCGAGTCGAGGCACTCACACCCATTCGTTCACGGGTTGTGGATGATGCGGATTATGGCCTTTTAAAAACGCTCGTTTTATGGCTGCGGACTCTGTTGCGCGCGATGGACAAGTGTTGACCTCGTCGCGTGTCAGAGTTCAGTTCCTTCCATGTTCAATCGGCGATCAACGCGTGATCTCCAACAAGCTAAGGCCCCTCCGACGAGCTGTCGCGATCAGTTGGGCATGTTTGAAATGAACTCGAGTCAAATTATGACAAATCCACCGACCGGGCGATGGTTGGCGAGCCTTGTTTAGACAGCACAGTCGATCTTGTTGGGGGGGATTGGACGGTAGTGGTGGGACATAATGGACCGAGGACGCGTGATCGTGATCCAAACAAATGACTATTTATAGACACTCGCCACTACACTCGCGTACGGCGAGTCAAACCATTGCCAAACGGATGCTGTTTCTGCTAGGGATCGCCCCGATCTAGTGCTGTTTCATCTTCTGCCTTCCACAAATCCACAAAAACGAGGCCCAACAAACGTTGCGCCTGTTGCGTCGTCGTCGTCGTCGTCGTTGTCTATGATCTGTGGTATTTCTTGGCCGATGCGGAACGTGAATTTCGATAGTAATCGCCTGATCCACCACGAGTATAGCAATGGAGGAGCAAAAGGGTGAATTTATGCCCATATGGTAGCAATCAATAGAACCCGTATCCGACCGAGTACGGCGACGAAAGGGAAAGTGTTGCTATCGTTGTACGAACAAGGCAAGTGAGCAACCTTTATTTTTCTGCCCTAAATGTGTCATCTCGCTAGCAGAGGTTGGACCGTTTGGTGAATCAATTAAATTAATAGCGCTGGTATACGGTATGACGATCTAACGAGAAGCTTCAGGAACGATACCAATCGAAGGCAACCACTTAACATAATAAACACAAATCATCGTCACCAGATTCATGCAGTTGCAAGATCACAGAGATCTTTTAGTAGTATAGTCCCTTTAGTTAAAAAAAAGTCAAAATTATACCGACTGGTAGTAGAAGAAATTTAAATGATTTGGTTTTTACCTTTCAATATGGTCTCAAAATGATACAGAATTTTGTGGGAGCGACCATAACTACCTTGCAATACAATTCTATCACTAAATTCATCTATATATATTGAGTCATGTTTACATGGATTATTGCTTGAGGAATTTTGTAGTTAAGTTAGGGGAAACTGTGGCAAGATGCACCCCACCGGGGTAAAATGCACGACTCTTTCTAAACTAAGCCATTGTACACAAAATGAAGTAATAGAAAATATTCATCGGTGTGTCTAATGTATTCTATGCGAATTATGACTGACACGATAATGTAAGCGATAACAAGTTGTCAAAAAAAAAATATTGCAATCAAGCAGACATTGATCAAGTACCTCAATATGTTACTAAACAAAAATAATTGGATTTACAATTATCACATTCTGGTTGTGGAGATAAAAATGAAATCATCATCGATAATCTTTTTTTAATTGAAAGTTTTTAATTCATTCACTCTTCAAACATCTGCTGAGCGTCAGTAACTCCTTTGTAAAACAATTCTATTCTTAAAATGATTTGTTTTGAACCACAATTTAACATGGAATGAAATAAAATACCATTATTTAGTCTCGTATAGAGCGGAAAACTTAAACAACGCTGTAACTTTCAAAGAAATTATCCACTACCAAAAGGTTTTGCGTGCATAAATAGCAAGGCGGGAGTACTGCTCCTCATCCCAACAAGTTTCCTTCACCATCCGAACCGAAGGAAACGTGAAAAAACCTCCCACGATGACGTACGCACTCTTGTTGAACAAAACTGTGCGTCGCACTTAGTCGGCCCGGTGTTGTTTACATTTGAGCTACCGAATGCAAAATATTAGCAACATGGTGTACATTTACTTTTACGAGCACGTTTTTCGAGCGCACATCGCTTATAGTACTACGCTTTTCCCGCTTTTGCTTCCACCAGTGAGGGTGCGTCGGGGTTTCTGGAGAACGATTTTTCCGGTCTTTTATTTTCATATCGAACGTAGCCGATCGGTGGGAGGCCGTAAAGTATTTCATCGAAGAGATGTTTTACAAAACGTTCAAGCCGCAGGCTGCAGATTACTCAAAGCGGATCTACCAGAAGATCCACTTCAACAAGAATGTTTCACGCAATGGTAGTTTTAGCGCTTGAGTGTTTGCGTTCACTTCTCACCATTCCCAGAACCGTGGTGTGTTTATTTAGAGAATGTGTGTAGCCGAGGGCACATAGAACAGTACAGACAATCCCAAAACTGCATCTTCTCAAAGCTGGAGCTGCTTAAACTGTTCGCAACATGTTTGCGTTTCATCCACTACGGCCAGCAGCAAAAGCGAGATCGTTGGTTGAGGCATTTAATTGCTGCTTAAGTGGCATTGGGAGGGCAAGACGTCGGTGGTGGTGGTGGTGGTGCTGGTGGATTTTGGGAAGACTCGACAGTCGAGCGAGTTGTTTGTAATTAACGCCGCAGTGCACATTCATGGGCACGACCTCGGTTCAGAACTCTGCTGGTGGTAACCTCCGGAAGGTTCAGAGATCAACTGCCGTTCCTCGAGGAAGGGACCGCGGGGGGTGTAGAAGGGTAACAGTATGTTAATGGCGTTGATAGGCGATTTCCTTCTTTCGCAGATGGAGCGAAGGGAGAACAATGGCCAAAGATGTTGTGGATAAAATTAGAATAATTTTGAATTAAATACAACACAATTTCGTGTCGTTATTTCTAGAATCCGTAAAATCTATAACCTAACAAAAAAAATGTCGTTTTTATTTCCATGAAACTCCCAAAACGTCACAAGCATAGCTTTAAATTCCAATTCCACCCAACCGTTAGTAAAACGGTTGCCCAGAATGGACTGATTGTGTATTTATTTGCCACAAATTGCACGGATTAAAGAGACTTACTAGTAGATAGATTTGCTTTCCGGTGCTGCATTTACTAGAACCATACCGGAACACTCTTCCCGCTTTTCTGGTCATGATAGGAGGCTCGAAATCAGGCCACTCCAAAGGTAAAAAATAGGTTCCAATCGTCTGAGCCACAATTTAACCGCAATGGCAACAATTAAGAGAGAACGTTTGAAGAACAATTGCAGCGGAAAGAGAGAGAAGGAGAGAGAGAGAGATCACAGGATCCCGACTATCGAAGTACTTGAATAAATATATTGATCCTGCCATCCTTCCCACCACCGTCGGAGTTCCAGGGATGAAAAGTTCATCGTCCGGCCCCACCACAAGGACGTAGAATGGGGCCAGGAAATTGGATCCTGCCGTGAGCGCATCGGGTTACGTAAGTAAGCAGAGAGGGCGGCGGCCAGACAGACAAAACGGATGCCAAACTCCCATCCCAACACACACACACTATCTCTCTCTCTCTCTTTTTCTCGTCGTGCAGAATGGCACAACATCCTGTGGGCACGTCCTGTTTGTTTGTTCGGTCGTTCGGCGAAGGCTCCGGCGAACTGTTTCCGTTGCGCAAAAATTCACCCTCACCGTGGAGTGACCCAATTCACTGCCGATCCAAACGAGAGACTCTGTTTGAAACCCCAGATATGAGGGGGTGTTTTTAATTTCCATTGCATCACCTTCCATCATTCGATTTGCTCTCGCATGAAAACTCGCCCGAGCAAAGCAAAGCGAATGGATGAAAAACCGAGTACGGAGGGGGAGAAATCTGCCATCACCGAAAGGGAGTGTAGGTTTTGGAACAGGTTAGGTCGAGGCATTGCGCAAAATCTGCGACTCCCACAGAAACTCCAGACAGTCGCTAGACGGACCGGGTGACGCACCCGACACAGCGAACCAACTTCTCTTGCTTGAATGGCGGTTTTAAACTGGCATCAAGTGCTGCTATAAGCTTCACAGAAATCTGGTTATTTAAGATACTAATCCCATTTTCTCCTGGCAAGGACACATTCGACATATTTTCAGCAAAACGACCCGCCGTTGGGTAGAAAAACTACACAGTGTGAACTCGCCCCGACACGACAGCATCCACATGTCGTCTGGGGGAGAAGATGGCACAAATGAACACTCGCGAAACTCAAATCGCGATTCCCCACCTTGTTCACGGTGAACACCGAAAGGTAAACAAACCGACCGAGTGGAATGTTCGCTTTGAAATGGACAGATCAGATGAAAAATCGCGCCTCAAGGCGATCTTGATCTTCTGTAAATAACAGCCACAACAACAGCATCACCTGAAAACCGAACTGTAGTGGAAAGAAATCGCAAACACAGAGCAACGTCGTGGTAACCTTCGGTCAAAGGTCAACCCCGGTTGACAAGTGGTTTACCCATCAAGTAGATGTGTCGATGTGGGAACGACGACGACAACGAGTTTGTTTTCATCAGGCTCATCTCATCACGCCATGAGCTCATCTTGATGCCCTCCTCTTCGTCGTCGTTCCCTTTCCCAATACTGCGCGTGCTGCTTTTCTTGTCGATTTTCATTCACACCCCCACCGAAGGTACGTTTTTATTTGGTTGATTTGCAACGCACACAACAATGGCGAACGATTAATAAATAAATTCATCACTCTGGAACGTTGGTCCATGTTTGTCAGCTAAATATTAAAAAGTACCAATTATTCACTTATTCACTTTTCAAGAGTTGGTAATGTGTTTGGCCCATGAGGCGTGTGAAAATGATGCGTATTTGAGCAAGAACTCACAGTTGGAATTTGTTTTTATTTAGCAAAAATACGTTTAGATACGTTAAAGGAAGCTGAAAAGAAGCTGAGAAAGTTTTTATCTGAACTTGAGTTTTTCAATTCAACTTTCTGCCATAAAAATGTTCATCAAAAAGTGTTTGCCACTTGCACCTAAGAAAAGCCGCTTAGTCCCAAACAATCCCTGGCTAGTGAGCGACTTAATAGAGTCTGCATACTTCCACCACTAGATAAAGCCACACTCGACTCATTACCATTTCTGATGGCGCTGCAATAAATCGTTCGTTCCGCAAGTCGAACTGATTGCCCATTCCACGGGTTCCACTTTGGCGGCGTGATTATTTGCAAAACATATTTTTCGCATACCACTCTCGGGGCTCGGGAAAAATGACGAAATAATATAAACCAAAGTTGCAGGAAAAGCACAATGACAACACAAAGAGCCGGCCATTGGAAACCATCTATTGGGAAAAGATTATGTTGCAGATCATGTTTGCTATTTGATCAGGGCGGGAAATAAAAGAGGTTTCACAACACGTGCTGTATCGCGGATCTGTTCCTTCCCGCGCGTTTTCGGGAACAAATGGCAAGGGGAAACGCACAGACACAGCCGTACCGGGAAATACGATGACGTCGGCGTGATGACTGCACGCTGGGTGGTGGATAGGGCGATGATGACTCATCGACCCTTCCCGTCGACGGAGCGAAATTGTGCAAATAGCGCCAAAAGATGATAACGTGGAGGAGAAAAAAAGATGCAGGAAGAAACGCGAACCGAGACGCGGTTTGGCGGAAAACTGACACATTCTGCGCACACGTGTTTTTTTTCTACATTTTTTGTCGGTCTGTTTATTGCATTCCAAAGTGATCGTATTGCTTGTGCCGGGGAAACATTACCCTTGTGCTGATAGCTATGAAGAAACGTGTGTTTTTACGGATGGATTCATTGAAATACGGCTCATTTGAAATGGTGTTAATATGGTGGAAATGATCCAAAAAATAAGCCTCTTATATAATTATAAACTTATTTTGCAATTTTTTTTTTTGGTGTCTTTTTAATCCAACCCTAACCATAAACCAGTGACCCAAATAAACTCCATGGCACATTATAAGCGCCTAATCCATAAAGAGTTTGGCTAAATCAATCGTTTCCCAAACAAACGCCAACATAAAACCGAACACCGTTTGATCCACTTAGTTGCATCCAACCGTTGAGGCGAGCAAAATTTCCCGACACACCGGCTGGAAAAGTTTTGAGCGCATAACAAATCGGATGCAACCCCCGGTTTTAACCCTCTTCGAATGGCCCACTGGCAAACTTTGCTCCAAATAAAACCAGCAGGAGGGTGAACGGAAAAAGAAAATCACCCGCAATCCCCAGCCCATAATCCGGGAATGCACGGAAAAACGCGTTTCCGCGGGGAATGTTGGTTGTTGTGATGTGTGCACCCCCTCTTTGGACAGGCTCTTCAGTTTGAAACCATGCAAGCGTAAACTTTAAATTTAACTACCCCTTTAGCAGCCCCACAACTCCCCCCCCCCCCCCCCCCCCCGCAGTGGTGGGGGAATCGATTGTTACGCCCACACAAACCTACCCGGCCTCATCATCGGATCTCCAACGCAGATGTAACTTCCGACGAGATTTATTTCCATGTATTATCTCACTTTGTTTGCACACGCAAAATATTTTACTCCAATTGGGCGTGTGTGTTTGTCTCGGAGGGAAATGTTGGGGGTGTTTTTTTTTCAGGGGTAGGAAAATTCGGGCACGGGGACGGATCGGGATGGAGGTATTAAATTAAAATAAACAAAATTAAATACATACAAGTGAAGTAGATTCACGTACAACTTGCGAGATGTTTTCCCTCAGCTGGGCCGCCATGCCGGGCTTGTTAAGCCCTCGGGTGAACTTCCGCTCGGTCATTGTAGTGTCGAATGGACGAACTGTGCTGGGCTGGAAGTTTTAATCAATTCTGCGTGCTCCCGTTTCAATTCAATTTCTTTCCACCCTTCCGGATGTGTCAGATGCATCGACGGGACGAGTGAGAGGTTGTATGGTAAGCGGGCGTGATGGCACATTCACTGGCCAAACACACTTTCAAACACGATTCAAATGCAAATGCCCTGCGGCGATAGTGGCACGTTGCGTCGACGACACTTGACGACCGCTCTTTTTCTGACGATGGATCACTTTCCCATCCGATCGCGTGCTTCTTTCGTATCGTACAATTTCACCAGGCACTCTGCGGTGCGTTGATCAAACCACTTTATATAGTAACAATTTTTTGTACACTTTTCGTTTTCGGAAGTTTCACTTTCGTCACATCACATTAGCACTCACTCCTGAAAACGTAAAGGGGAAAGGTGAAATTAATGCCGATGCAGGTGCCTACAAATTGGTTGAATATTTTTGGTTTGTATTTTAAATTCCACAAAGCCACCAAACACCGGTTGTTACGAAAAATGAACACACAGCAGCATGCGTTCATGCGCGTTCTTGCGCAAGGTGTTCGATGGGACCGCGCGGGGGTAGGCGGGACCACACAAAGAAAACCGGTCCTCCTGAAGGACTCCGCCGTCTCCGAAGAAGGCGAAGATTCTGTTCTGGCGAAGGAAGAAAAACAGAAAACACGCAAGCAACACGTTCACCACCATCATGGCCTGCCTATAACAAAAAAAAAACTAGAAACAAACGCCAAACGCTTCGTGAGAAACACTCGTGTGCACCTGTGGTTGGGATGCTGGCTCGCAGGCGACTGGTTCGGGGTTTCGGATGCTCGGTGTGCCGTGTGTGGGATATTTTTTCCAAAAGGGACACGCCCGGGGAATTGTGGTCAGCAAACTTTATCACTTTCGCTGGGGGATGTGCGGGAATCAAACTCGCAAATATTCGCTCTCAATGAAGCACCCAGAACATCATTTGTTATCACCAGTATGCGCCAGCACATGCAATTGCTGCCTCTTCCAGGCACTTCGGGGGACTTTTATTGCTCACTTCCTCCGTGTCGCTTCCAAGGATTGATTAAATCCTGAAGATCATCTTGAAGAACACATCATTCACACACACCCGATAACGGACGCTAACGCACACCGACTAACGACGGCGTTCGATTAAAAGCGAATCATCAATGAACCAAACAATTTCTAATGCCCAGTCGAGATCCTTGGAAATGGACAATTCGAACGAAAATATGCACACCTACAGCACGCTCCGTTTGTACGCACACTCCGAAACCATCCTTTGCGTGGTTAAAAGTCGTCTAATCGATTTTGTCGCGGTTTCTCGTTACTGAGCAAATTGGCACACAAAAACGGCACGGAAATGCCATCGTTCGAAGCCGTTTGCTTGGTTTTGTCCAACGCGCAGTGCAGCAGTGTCCATCCGCTCAAAACTGATAACAGCACGCGATACGCTGGCGAGACGAAAACGGAACGTCCTACACTAGCATAGTTTCCCAGCAAACTGAACGATAGAAACGGACCGGGCTGCGCGGCGCACAACCTCATCGTGTTGTCGTTTGCGACTGAAACACTGACAACAACAACGCGGTTGTGTCAACAATCCCGGGTGAAATTTGACAAGATGCATGCAGCAGCGAGGCGAGCTCATTCCGAAAAAAATGGTTCCATTTGAAAAATAAATAAAATTTTGATAATTGAGTACCAATCATGTGCCTGAGAATTATTGCTTCTGCTTTTCGTAGCTAAAATGGTTTTCAAACAATACGTGAAATTGTACTAAACAACGAAAAAGCATCTACATTGATCGACCTGCCGTAGCAATCCTTGGTTCAATCAACAACGACTACTAAACGTCAAAAAGTCTTCTGCATACATCGACCTGCCAAAGCAATCGTTTTCACCGACCGTGACTAAAAGGAACGATTCGCTTCGTTGTTTTGCAACACGTCTGTCGATCCACTTCTGCAGCTGTTGCTGTTTTGTGTGCACAATTTTAGTTTCATTGCTAGGGATCGTAGTGCACCGTGAAAAGGAACCGTGGTGACGTAGTCACGAAACCAACCGAGATTGTGCCGCCGTGTGTCGTGAACGAATTGGCGTCAGCAGTTCTGGCCCCCACAGCAGGAGACACTGCGCTTTTTTCGCCTTTTTTTTTCTCCCCTGCATCGGAATGCAGTGGCTGACATTTGCATTACGCAGTTCATAATTTTGCGGAAGGCAATGTGTACTACAGCCGGGCAGTGCTAACGCAACGCGCACCCGTTTCGTGTTGGAGTGTTTGTTGTTAACTCGAGCTGCGAGCAACACACGCCCACCTTCCCGGAGTACCGACGCAAGGGTTGTACGGTACTTCCTCAAAGCGTACGACGGGGGAGGCCCCCGGCGGATCGATGGAGGACGAGCTGGAAGATAAGATACTGTATCAAACGCTGTCCAAGTCGCACATGAAGCTCCTCTCGAAATTCGCAGTCGGCGTTACGCCGCTCAACAGTTCGCTCAGTTACGTCTGGAAAGTGATGCGGGTGTACCTGCTAAAGCCGGAGGTCCTGATCGCCGGACTTCTGATTTGTCTGTTCGTCCTCTACCTGCAAGCGGCGGAAGTATGGAGCCGCGGGTTTATTCGGCGTATCAGCAGCAGCCTCGGGTTCGGCAAACCCGGTGGAGCCCGGTCGGGCAAGCTGGCGATGCTGGTATCGGCCGCCGAGAAGCACAGCTGGGAAGAGCGGACCACCGGTAGTGCCGTGTATGCGGTTCAAGGACGTCGTGCGCGGATGGAAGATAGGTAAGCATTGTGTCACTTATCCTACAGAAAATGGCATTATGATAATGTTGGTCATCGGTCATGCTTTAGAGTTTGCTTATCTTCATGATAGTGGTAACCATTGGTTGCAAAGTCCCTCTAGTGCCAGCTTCCTTCCGATCCGGTTATCGTTCCACTTAGCGCCAAGTGAGGTTCCGAGTATTTATAGAAAACCCCTAGCATCGTGTGGCAATCAGCGACGTGAATGATTTTTCGTGCGCTTCTAACGAACTAGAACAGCGCAAACCCCCTAAAATGAACAAAAAAAAACTTATACTGGGTCACGCACGTACGTCCTGACTTTTGTTACGTCTTTCGGATGGTTTTTGTATGATATTTTGATCGCTTTTTGGTACGGAATGGACGAAATAATTTAACTCATTCAATGAATCTGCGCTACAAACCTACGCTAAACAGTGTTGCCCCATCGTTGGGAAATCCACCGTTTTACGACAAGACAATGTGCCGTTTATTTACGGCCGCACCCCTCGAGTTTATCGCTTCCATTTCCTTATCCACCACTCAAACGCAAGAGTAAACACAGGTTGCGTCTTTCTTCCTCGCCAACATGAAGGAGCAAGGTTTCTTCCTAGTACGCATTAATCTCGCTGTATATTAATTATTTTTCCTTTCGTTTCCATTATCTGACGCCGACCCCCGGGAACGCTGGCCGCGCTGCGCTGCACCATACGCACCGATCAGATACGTTATAAGTGAAAACATCAACAACTGCGGTATCTCCCTGTTCGCCATCTTTGACGGACACGGTGGCGAGTATGCGGCCGAGTACGCCAAGACCGTGCTGGTGAAGAACATCAACCAGAAGCTGCAACAATCGTCGGCGATTGCCGATGGCAAGGAATCACCGCCGACGGTGGCAAACGGAAAGCCATCGTCCGATTGTGGGCCCGATGGGAAACCCGACTCGCCCGGTTCACCGAAGGCGGCCAACGACCGGGAGAAAGACGTCAACGAACGATACAAGGTGATGAATGGGGCTGGGAGTCACGGAAATGGTAACGAACCGCCCGGATCAGCGGCCACCGTTCAGCGGAGGCAAAGTTTCCGCAAATCGAAGACTGAAGATGCGATCGGTGGTGCAGGCGGCACTGGCGCCATCGGTGGAAGCAATAGCAACAATCAACAGCTGGAGAACGATCTGCTGAGCAAGTACATGGGCAATCAGTCACCGGCGAGGCAGCAGGTAAAGAAGAATCTGCTAAATGGAACATCCGGCGCCGGGCCCACACCGGTAAAGCCGAAAACCTACGAAGCGCAGTGTTACGTGCAGGATGGAAGCATTAATTTTGGGAAAATCATCACCGACGAAGTGTTGGCGGCGGACTTCGATCTCGTTGAAGCGGCAAAGCGGATGGTAAGTGGACGTCATTTGAATAATCACTGCTGTTGTGTGCACCTTCAAATGCCGCACTGTTAAGAGATTATCGATTTTCATTTCCGGATGAATATGCTTGCTGAAAGCTAAATTCAAATGATTTATAAATACCATTTTATGTTGAGCTCATTATGCATTTCAGTTCAGTTTCTATTTGGGAACTTTATCTTTTCAATCCTAACACGATTATTTGCTTCTTATTTAATTTTCAATATGTTGATAACTTTATTGAAGAGCATTTATCAACGGTTTTAGAAAACTGCAGCTAAATATTGTTATATAAAAAGTGAGTAAACAATCAAAATTTGTAACACACCGTGTTGGTAATTTGTCTTCCAAAACGTATCAACCATGTGCCGGACGAAGGCACGTCATCGCACGAGTCGTAAACTGGGGAAGAGAAAATTAAATATCTACATGTGTTTCGCGAATGCTAGATAGTTCTTTATCGAAAACTTACCCCTATCGTAGATCGAGGTAGTTGTTTGAACCTCCGGTGGGCGTGCCGTTATACCATGTGCGTTGTGTATAACATTTTCCAGCTTATCCATCAGTCCATTCAGTTGGTTAACACTATTATCCCTGTTACGGCCCACTAGGGGTGATTTTTGTAGTTCTAAAAAACAGACGGAAAGAATGGAAATTATTTTCATTATTTTAATTAAAACACTTTGTTTTTCCTTTGTGTCTCTTACTCGTTACCTTTCAAACTTTTCTCTATTCCTTCGAGGCGTCTCTGAAGCGTAGTTATTCCAGTTTGCAAGGTTGCTATACCGGCTTCGTGTTCACTACAGCAACCCCCGTTTTGTTGAAGCTGTGAAATACTGCAGGAATGGTGGAAAGAATTATTTAAACTTTATTCTGCCGCATCTTTTCTTGGTACCTTGCTTGTATGTCATCCAATTGATTCCGAAGCAGCTCGTAACCAAATCCACTTCCGCCGTAATTCTCCGGGGATGAGGGCGAATCTTGTCCTTCCGACTGCAGGTGAGATGTCCACTGGCCACTCCCAAATTGCAGTAGCAAGATTATTGGTAAAACCCAGCGGCAAACGATGCGACAGTTGTCGAGAACCATGTTGCTGATGATGATCCTCCTGATGGCTCTCCGATGATCGTCAGCGCTCTGCTCCGGTGGTTTGCCGGCTAAAATGGTTCCACTTCGATCCGTTCGAATGAAGCAGGAGGAATGCTTATCAGCACATTCGTCTGGCTGGAGCAGACAGTTTTCTTTGCTTGTATTGGCATATTTGCTGTGCATCTTTTGATGTTCGCGAGGGAAACTGATAGAAACCGGGTCAAAACAACCACGGTTTCATAGACCAAACACAAATTAAATACCCGTGGATTGGCTTTCTGGATTTAGCATGCTAAAAGAAAATAATAATGAATAAAATTGCATGGTTAAAACTTAAGTAAAACAAAGTAAAAACGCTGAACGTTTTGCGTGACCCCAACATTTGTGTTCTCTAGGTTCTAGTCCTATAACATTGTACTTAAAAAAACTTTCCTTAATGACATTTTATCTCTTCTTCTTTGTTTTTTTCTCTTTCAGTCTGATTTTGCCGGAACAACGGCTCTAATCGCCGTCATCCACCGCAGCAAGCTGATAGTGGCCAACGTGGGGGACTCACGGGGAGTCATGTGCGACTACAAGGGCAACGCCATCCCGCTGTCATTTGACCACAAGCCACAGCAGGTGCGGGAACAAAAACGGATCGCCGACGCCGGCGGATTCATCGCGTTCAAGGGCGTGTGGCGTGTGGCGGGCATATTGGCAACATCGCGCGCCCTCGGCGACTACCCGCTGAAGGAGAAAAACCTGGTCATTGCCGACCCAGACATTCTTTCGTTCGATCTCGTCGATCATAGGTAAGTAGGGCGTTGGGCGAATCTTATATACGTATCTGCTTCCGTACTCGATTCTTATGCCTTCCTTTACCGTTCCAGACCACAATTTCTCATCCTGGCATCGGATGGGCTTTGGGATACGTTCACCAACGAGGAAGCCGTGGCGTACGTACGCGAACGGCTCGATGAGCCACACTATGGAGCGAAAAGCATCGCCCTGCAATCGTATAGTCGTGGCTCGGTGGACAACATCACGGTATTGGTGGTCGTGCTGAAAAACGGTCGCTTCGAAGTGGGCTCATCGAGCGACTGAAGTGTCCTGGACACGAAGGGGACCCGGTATACGATACGATCGGGTCCTAGTGGGAAGTTAGAACAAGGTAGATTTCAGCGGATTTGGATAGAAACACTGCACTATCTACTTTTTTTACTGTCAGGCAAATTTGTTGTTTATTTAAATTATTTTCATATAAACTGTTGCTCCCGGCAGTTTTCTTACACCTTCCACTGAATTGATTGTTGAGAGTTTTTACAGAATGACATTGATTTCTTTTTTAAACTGTCAGAGTTTATGAGACCAATAACGAAAATCAATCATTTTCATGTAGTCAATAGATTGGTAGTGTTAGAGACTCACTAATTTAAAGCCTCACTCTCATTGCTAACTGGCTTTATTTTGTCCGTTCTGCCACTATCTCATTTTGCGTTACCCAAAGAAAATTAAACAAATAATCGTTTGTTTTTTCAAAAAAGCATTGTGTTAGAAAATATGTAGCATACTACGGTGTGGCTAGTAAGATTTTCTTTATTTTTAAACAATTAAAGGGACAATTAGAGAGTAACAAAGACAGCAGCTACAAAAAGTGGTAGGGCGTAGAGATTAGATTGTAGTTAGAGATTGAAGAAAACATGTTGACCCACGTCAAATGTTGGGGGGAATCACTTGAATGAGTGTCGTTTTCATCATTACTTTGTTTTTAATTTTATCTGCTGCTAATTCATATTTTATTCCACCGAGTACATGCGATGCCACCGCAACATTGCACCTCCAAAAAGAGCTAAGTAAGTGCACATTTCGAGTGGTATTTGAATTGGATCTTTAGTCAATGAACATTAGCACACATAATTATAGGCATGGCACGAAAATAACTAGAATACTGGAACGAGCGAAGGAGTGTGCTCATTGAAGATCGTGCAAAACTGATTGGCTTATGACTGTCTCTAGGTCTACATCTTAGGTAGGGTAAATTGGAACAAATTTCATATTTGAAAACGCACTTGGGAAAAAACACAGATTATGCGAGCTTCTACGGTAAGGATTATGCAGCACTTTCGTGAATCCCTAAAGAGCATTAGGGACATTGTTGGTGCCAAAGAGTGTGCTGAACCTCTTTCTGTCCATTATCGTTCACTACATACTGATCCCAATTGCGTGCGAGTAATGTTCGACTTTGATAAAAATTTGACTTAAGAATATTAATTAAAGGAGCAAACCGAACCAATCAATGACTTAGTATTTGGAAATCAAAAGTAGACCGAGCGAACTTATTACGTTAGCGATAAGAATGAAAAGCAACAATCAGATTAAACCGGTGGTAAACATAACTGCTTTACAACTCTCTTGGCGTTGCACCAGCTCAGCAACACTTCTCCACTAACCGGAAACGTTATGGCGCAACACCTCACTCGAGAATGGAACGAAAAACGGATCTCAAGAGTGTTGGTCATGTTTGCACTCCTGACGCCACTGTCTTTTCATTCGCTTTTCCTTTTTGTAATTGTACATATCTAATGACGAAACCAAGCGTAAGAATCTATGAATAAAACATCTTGTAACCTCAGACTCCTATCCAAGGCTTCTCGTAAACGATTTCTTCTTTTTCCTTTCCTGACAAATTATCCGACACATAGTAATTGTTTGCATCGGTTGTTTTAGTTACATTGTACCAATGCTGCTTTGATAATTGATCCAAGATAACCAATCGACGGTGAGTTTACTGTACCTAGACCAATAACAACAATAATGATAAGGGGGGACGCGTTTTGAGTGTGTTATCAGATGTAATGTCATACATCAAACAAATCACATTGTGTTGTTCACTAAGAAGACTGTTCACGAATTATTTTATTCTCTACAAATTGTTTATCGATTATTCACGAAGGAGACGAGGATCGCGGGTTTACACTAAGTTATATACAAGACTTCTCATCGTTCCCACGTGTGGGAGAGTCGCCCGTAGCAGACTCTCAAACGCGCATGTGACGTACCAACACGCGGTCATAAGCTGACATTCCAGCACCGGGTGTTGGGGTTACATGAGCCGTCTGTCAATCAACCTGTGGTCCCAGCTTTGCACAAGGTCTTGCGGTTGCGTTTTTGAACTGTCAAACAAGCACAGTTTTCTGCCCCGAAAAATACTTTAAGTTTTGAATATACTACTTATCTGAGTATACAATTTCATTCAAATCTACTAGGAACAATTATTTACTATTGACATATTAAAACGCAAGAGTCTGCGGCAAGAATAAAACTCGTTTGATTTTTAGTACAGAAAACGCAAGGTCTTGCGGTTGCGTTTTTTCCCATGGGAGAGATGGGGCTGTCACCGAAGACGCAAGACCTTGAGTTTTCTTTACTAAAAATCAAACGAGTTTGATTCTTCCGGCAGACTCTAGCGTTTTTATATGTCAATAGTAAATATTGTTCCTAGTACATTTTGTTGCTTGCGCTTGCGCAAAGCTGTGACCACAGGTGCAGCGGGTCGTGACAAGGACTAGCATTGGTAGGATGTCGCGTGGAGGACATAATTTTTCCGTCAATAATGATGATGATGATGATGATGATAGGATAATCATATCCTACAACTATTTCTCCCCCCCTTTGGAACGCAGGAGACCATCCTACATTCTGAACTTATGTGCAGGATCGTCTCCATGTACCGGTGTCAACAGGCGCATAGGTCGGTTCAGGTCGGGAGGACTCTTCGTTGCAGGTTCCGCTGGCTGTCCCTTTACCGCTGTGTCGAGAACGGAATGATGTCTGAAAGCTTCAACTAAGTTAGACACTGTGTGCAACATCGCGACCAATCTCATCGAAGGCCATCTTGTTTACAAAGCTGGCGACAAAGCCTGTGGCTCCACGACTACAGATGTACTCGGTATCGAGTTCAGGTGAAACAATCTTCCAAGCATGAGTAAGAAGAAAGAATCTGTATCTTGGGATGTTCATAATGCGAACAACACTGTTGATAATCCACTTTGGAAATGTGTCTGTATGATGATAAGCTCCGGCATAGTCGTTGTGTTTCTAATATACCACCTTTTTATTACAAGCCAACCACAGCAAGGTTTTCAGCAGCACAGTCGACAAAATTACCAAGAGCCATGGAAAGACTCAACCGTTCACGAGGTTCCATTTATATGGATACTGAAGATAATGTTCCACGTTTCCACCTGACCTCTTCGGCGAAAGCTTCAACCGGCCATCTCTTTGTTATGCGTATGGAGTTTCTAGATTGAAAACTCTCAAGAACAGAAGTACTCCTGAGCTCTAAGTGCGTACTGTGGTAAAGGCCTCCGCGGGGTCCACGACAGCCGAGCGGTAGCGCCGGTTGGAAAATCGGCCCATGAACGCCGAGGCCGAAGAATCCCTACCGAGACCCTACCGAGACCGAACCCTCCCCTATACCATTCACGTATACAAAGGGAAAAAGTCTTGTAAGCCCTTCATGGGGCAGGCATGACCAACAAGGTCGTTACGTCAAGAAGAAGAAGAAGAAGAAGAAGATAAAGGGATAACGAATGCTTGCGAAGGAAAAAGTTCGGTGGCAATATAGCTTCTCCAAGTAGAATAAAACCAACTTTTGAGTTTTTTTTAATGGACAAACGAGATAATTGTCGCAACATCGCCTTGGTGATAAGGTACACGCTATAGAAACAGATGTTAACATTTTGTTAACGGGAGATGGACACGTCCACCCTTGGGGTATTTTTTCGAGAGGCGGCGACAGAAACATTGACATTCTCGCCATTTTTAATTCTAGTGTTTGGTTTTTCTGTAGAATTTTTGCGGATTGAACAATAGATAGCGTGTTCGATGGATGATGTAATGAAAATGAACAATACAGTTCAACAACATATCTACAATACTTCGCCCCACCGAATGAGTTTAGAAAATAAATCATGATTTTATTTTTATATGTGGTTCAGATATAGTGTTGAAAAATCAGGTGTTAAAACTTAACTGTTCACTAACTGGTATCTAAACAGATAGAAAAACTGCTCCGTGTTCGGATTCAAACCCGATCGTTCGTCTACCTCCACGTCAACGATCCACGTCGAAGCTCCACGTATAGGCTTCACGACTCGACAGTTGTTTGTTGCGTCTCCAGTTGTTTGTTGAGTCTGTTGGGTTGCAAGAACTTTCCAACATATTTAACCAATGATAGAATTGACTCAAGAAAAGTAAAGCAAAAAGGATGATTATTTAAATAAGAGCAATTTCAACATGCAATATGACACGACTAACGTACGTCATATAGATATTAAATAGAACTTGCTGTCTACTGATTCGGTTACTCAGTAGATGAAAGAGCTACTTCTATAAAATACAAGTTAAATTTCTGTTGTTACATTGGTTAACATAGATCTGGTAGAGGTTGTGTAACCATCATTGTTCATCAGTATCGAAGCTTTGAACATCTAATGGGTCGATTAACTGATACAGTTTTCAGCTGCACTTGGTTGTTTGTCTTCGTGTCACTCACTTTATTTTAACAGCCAGTACTTTTGCAAGAAACCATACTTTTTTCAAAAAACAGAGCGGCGTGTTTTGTTTTCGGTTCGTTCCAGAAAACTGCTACGTGGATTGGCATTGGTGATAAGGTACATTTTAAAAACCAGATGCTAAGCCACGTCACGCAGAAGCAAATCTCCATATCTCATCGGTATAAAAGGGACACGTTTCGTAGTTACAGAAACATTGCCAATCACGCTAGAGTTGATTGTGTTTCTTTTGGCCAGTTCTTTAGAGCCCTTGTAAGATGGATAAATTAGTGTTCTGTAAGTATGAATTGTTTCCTTTATCTTTTGAAAACGAACTTATTATTGATCATTTTATCTCGTTCATTGATTTCTCCCACAGCATGTTTTCTCCTTGGAGGCCTCACTCCTGATCCAGGTCCGACGGATTCCTGTGCTCTAAATGCCTACTGTACTGCTGGGGTTACGAACGTCGGATGCAACCCACCTTCAGCCACTGGAGGATCGGCTTGCACAGGAAAAAGCCCAGAAGTAATAGATCTTCTCGCAGCAGAGCAAAATTACATCTTGTCTATTATGAATCGGGAACGTGATTTATTTGCCTCGGGACGGTATAGAAGTACTAAAGCTAATCGAATGTTCAAGCTACAGTGGGACGCGAATTTAGCCACCCAGGCTGGCCACAATGCTCGATCTTGCGTCATCGCGAGAGATGCTTGTCGGAATACTGCAGATTACGCCAACGTAGGGCAAATGATAGCATACTACACTGGCTTGACAGAGTTCCTTGCACCAATTTCCGTTACAGAGAAAATGTTTAATATATTTAACGATGGCGTCTCTTTCTACACCTATTCTTCCGGGACAGCATCATTGAGCAGTTACTCAGCATCGTAAGTATTTTGAATTTGAAGATACAGTAATCTTCGAATGAAAACTCATGACCTTTTTTCTTTTACAATTCAGTACCGACACAGAAAACGAGGCAAATATTTTGAACGATCGTTCAACAACGGTGGGGTGTGCTCTAATGCAATGGGATGATGATGGCCTACTTTATCTCTACCTGGTGTGCAACTTCTCAGACAACGTCATCGTAGGCGAACCAGTTTACACAGCTGCAGCTACCACGGGTTTGGGATGTACAACGAAAGACACGACATACCCATCGCTTTGCCTCACATAATTTCAGTTCAACCGAAAAGTGGTCAAACCTTCGTTCGTATCGATCACGACACTACTATGCTCCCGGCTCAGTCTCCGTCGAATTATATCAGAGATTACATTGATATAAAATATGAAATTATGTGAAATATGTTAAGGTTCTCTATGCAATTGAGGTTAGGGCTTCGTACTGGTAAATTCGAAAAGTAGGGGTGGCTGGGGTAATACGCACCCCTGAGGCAATACGCACCCTTTCCCATTTCCCTTGAAAAACGGGTTTTCAACGCGTAAAAAGTAGTCACCCTGCAAGATCAAACTGAAATATGGTCACCATGTGAGTTTGATAGCTCTACATCAACAGAAACGCGAAATAAATGCAAAACAAAATCATTCTCTGCTCAGACAGTTTTTGTTATAATGTGACTTACCATTCCGCTAAGGAATATTAAGTGCAAAAACCGATATTTACCAACGAGGAATACGAAATTTAGTGAATTGAGAATCAGTGCTTGAGCCTGTTCATGAAATTTTCGGAAAGTATGCAGATTTACTCATATTTTAGTTGAAAATGTGTTCAACTATGAATGGGGGAAATATGCACCCAGTATGTCGGGGTAAAATGCACCAGTTTGTAAACAAACTATCTTTATTTGACGTTGGATGTTGCCTCTTTGTTGTGGTGCGTATTGCCCCTTTGTTGTGGTGCGTATTACCCCTAGCAAAGGTGCGTTTTGCCTCAACCAGATACAGATCGATCAAAAATTGAACTTTTTCAAAACTGAAAAAATAACGTTTTTCTTAGCAAAAAAAGCAAACATTCCTGAAATGGTAACTAGTTTGAACCTTTATGAATCCTATTCAGTGATAAAATCAACAATCAAGAGCCAAGTTGTTAGAAAATTTTATAGTTTTCCTTAAGGGGTGCGTATTACCCCATCCACCCCTACCAACACGCGGTCATAAGCTGACATTCCAGCACCGGGTGTTGGGGTTACATGAGCCGTCTGTCAATCAACCTGTGCTCACAGCTTTGCACAAGGTCTTGCGGTTGCGTTTTTGAACTGTCAAACGAGCACAGTTTTCTGCCCCAAAAAATAATTTAAGTTTTGAATA
Organism: Anopheles ziemanni; assembly: GCF_943734765.1. Lineage (NCBI taxonomy): Eukaryota > Metazoa > Arthropoda > Insecta > Diptera > Culicidae > Anopheles > Anopheles ziemanni. The sequence continues at coordinate 22,561,856 of NC_080705.1, read as the reverse complement.
TACCACTTATCTGAGTATAAAATTTCATTAAAATTTACTAGGAACAATCTTTACTATTCACATATAAAAACGCAAGAGTCTGCGGCAAGAATCAAACTCGTTTGATTTTTAGTACAGAAAACGCAAGGTCTTGCGGTTGCGTTTTTTCCCATGGGAGAGATGGGGCTGTCAACCTGTGGTCACAGCTTTGCGCAACCGCATGCGATTGCGTTTTTATATGTCAATAGTAAATATTGTTCCTAGTTCATTTTGTTGCATGCGCTTGCGCAAAGCTGTGACCACAGGTTCAGCGGGTCGTGACATTGGTAGGATGTCGCGTGGAGGACATAATTATTCCGTCAATAATGATGATGATGATGATGATGATGATGATAGGATAATCATATCCTACAACTATTTCTCCCCCCTTTGGAACGCAGGAGACCATCCTACATTCTGAACTTATGTGGAGGATCGTCCCCATGTACCGGTGTCGCCAGGCGCATATAGTTCAGGTCAGGAGGACTCTTCGTTGCAGGTTCCGCTGGCTGTCCCTTTACCGCTGTGTTGAGAACGGAATGACGTCTGAATGCTTCAACTAAGTTAGACACGGTGTGCAACATCGCGACCAATCTCATCGAAGGCCATCTTGTTTACAAAGCTGGCGACAGAGCCTGGGGCTCCACGACTACAGATGTACTCGGTATCGAGTTCAGGCGAAACAATCTTCCAAGCACGAGTAAGAAGAAAGAATCTGTATCTTTGGATATTCATAATGCGAACAACACTGCTGATAATCCACTTTGGAAATGTGTCTGTATGATAAAAAGCTCCGGCATAGTCGTTGTGTTTCTAATGTACCACCTTTTTATTACAAGCCAACCACAGCAAGGTTTTCAGCAGCAAAGTCGACAAAATGACCAAGAGCCATGGAAAGACTCAACTGTTCACGAGCTTGCATCTAAACGGATACTGAAGATACTGTTCCTAGTTATGATGAAAACCTGACGTCTTCGGCGAAAGCCCCAACCGGCCATCTCTTTGTTAGGGGTATGGAGTTTCTAGATGTTTGGAAACTCTCAAGAACAGAAATACTCCTGAACTCTAAATGCATAGTGTGATAAAGGGCTCCACGAGGGTCCGCGACAGTCGAGCGGTAGCGCCGGTTAGAAAATCGGATCATAAGCGCCGCAACTTACCTCCTCGACGGCGCGGGCTCGAATCCATACCGCGACCGGACTCTCCCTGAGATGGAGAGTCGAGGATGAGAGGATTGATTATCCACATACACATAGGGTAAAAGTCTCGCAAGCCCTTAACGGGCAGGCATGACCAACAAGGTCATTACGCCAAGAAGAAGAAGACGAAGAAGATAAAGGGCTAACGAATGCTTGTGAAAGAAAACTCCGGTGGCAATAAAGCTTCTCCAAGCAGAATAAAACCAACTCTTGTGCTTTTTTTAATGGGCAAAAGAGATAATTGTCCCAATATTGCTATGGTGTGAAGGTACATGCGTTTTAAGCGGTTGTCAAAAACTCGGCTTCTCCTGCGTCAATCTCATCATTGGTTGAATATTTGAATCTGCTTTAGTATGAGTTTAGTCTGCAACAAACAACTGCCTACCCAATAAACAACTGGTCGAGCCGTGAAGTCTATACGTGGAGCGTTGACGTGGAGGTAGACGAACGATCGGGGTTGAATCAGATCATGGAACATTTTTACTATACTTATTTAGATGCCACTTAGTGGACAGTTAGGTTTTTACTATACTATGTGTACGTGGATAGTTCTAGAACTTACATTTTAGAAACAGATGCAGCGACTGAAACATTGACATTCTCGCCAATTTAACACAGTAGATATCCAACATACACGGTACTCGACATACGCGGATTCGGAGATACGCGGTTTTCAAAATTTGACAGTAGATTGGGGTAATTACATCGATGTTAATTCCTGAGATCTACAACCAGACGAGTTAATATGTAAATTACACATTTGCATAACTTACGCTTTTTATTCCGTTTATGGCAATTTATGTTGTTTGAATACGCTTGCATTGCATGCATTTTAACGGACAAAGTAAAAGTTTGAATATTCTAAGATTTATGTATACAAGAACTCGATCTCTTAACTCCTAGTATAATAATATACTAGGCAGTACCTAGTATAATAATATACTTGCTATGTGGCAAGCAATATTCGAGATACGCGGATTTCTCAGGTCCCCATTATGAGCGTAAGTCGGATATCGACTGTACTAGTGTTTGGTTTTTCTGTAGAATTTTTGAGGATTTAACAAAACATAGCGTGTTCGATGTATGATGTAATGAAAATGAACAACACACTTCAACAACATATCTACAATACTTCGCCCTACCGAATGACTTTAGAAAATAAATCACGAGGGACTTTAAATTGCGCTGGCACTGCCTCAAGTATCACCATTTTCGAAATAAACAATATTTTTGTGGCCTACCGTTGATAAAGCATCGACACATCGATGAACATTCGTAGCCTGAATTTTATGTGTGGTTCAGGTAGAGGATTATGAAATCGGGTATTAAAGCTTAACTGTTCACTAACTGGTATCTAAATGGGTATAGTAAAAATGCTCCATGTTCGGATTCAAACCCGATTGTACGTCTACCTCCACGTCAACGCTCCACGTATAGGCTGCATGGCTCGACAGCTGTTCGCTGCGTCGGCAGTTGTTTGTTGAGTCTGTCGGGTTGCAAAAAGTTTCCAACATGCACAAACTCATACTAAAGCAGATTCAAATATTCAACCAATGATGAGATTGATGCAGCGGAAGCCGAGTTTTTGCAAACTGCGCAATACTTAAGAAAACTAAAGTAAAAAGGATGATTATTTCAATAAGAGCAATTTCAACATGCAATATGACACGACTAACGTACCTGGTATAGGTATTAGATAGAACTTGCTGACTACTAGTCGGTTATTGAATAGATATAAGAGCTACTCCTATAAAATGCAAGTTAAATTTCTGTTTTTACATTAGTTTACATAGATCTGGTAGAGGTTGTGTTACCGTCTTTGTTCATTCTATACGGCACCTGAAATTAATGCCGAATAGTGTACAGTATCGAAGTTTTGAACATTGAACGAATCGAGGAAGTGATACAGTTTTCAACTTGGTTGTGCGTTTTGCGACGTAGCTTACGTTATTTTAACAGTACTTTTCCAAGATACCATGCCTTTTTTCCAAAAAATGGAGCGGCGTGTTTTGCTTGCGGTTGGTTCAAGTAAACTCCTACGTGGATTGGTCTTGGTGATGAGGTACATTTAAAAAAAAAAGATACGTCACGTAGAACGAAATCTCCATATCTCATCGGTATAAAAGAGACACGTTTCGAGACGTAGATACAGAACCATCGCCACCCTCGGCAGTGCTGATTGTGTTTCGATAGACCAGTTCCTTAGAGCACCAGTAGAATGGATAAATTAGTGTTCTGTAAGTATGGATTTTTTCCTTTGTCTTTTGAAAGCGAACTTATTGTTGATCATTTTCTCTCGTTCATCGATTTTTTTGCACAGCATGTTTTCTCCTTGGAGGGCTTACCCCTGATCCAGGCCCGACGGACTCCTGTGCTGCCCTGAATGCCTACTGTGCTGCGGGGCTTACGAATGTCGGATGTAACCCACCTGCAATCACTGGAGGATCAGGTTGCGACGGAAAGAGTCCTGTTGTAATAGATCTTCTCGCAGCAGAGCAAAATCAAATCTTAACCTATCTGAATCAGAAACGCAATTTATTTGCCGCGGGAGAATATGGAGATCCGGCTAATCGAATGTTCAAGCTGCAGTGGGACGCGAATTTAGCCACCCAGGCCGGTCACAATGCTCGTTCTTGCACCGTCGCGAGCTTGTCGGAATACTGCAGATTTCAGAAATGTTGGGCAGATGATACCTTATTTCTATAACATGATATCTTCCGTATCATCATATACCGTTACACAGAAAATTGATACTTTACTTAACGGTATCTCTTTCAACGACTATACTTCTGGTTCACTGTCAACCAGCAGCTACTCAGGACCGTAAGTATTTTGAATTTTAAGATACAGTGATGATCGAATGAAAATCTCATTACCCCTTCTCTCTTACAATTCAGTTCCAACACAGAAAACCAGGCAAATATTTTGAATGATCGTTCAAAAAAGGTTGGATGTGCTTTAATGCAATGGGACCTCGGCGGATTCCTACGATACTTCTACCTAGTGTGCAACTTCTCAGACAACGTCATCGTAGACCAACCACTTTACACAACTGCAGCTAACGCGGCCATGGGATGTACAACGGTAGACACGACATACTCATCGCTTTGCCTCACGTAATATTGTCACGTGTTTACACATCAATTGGACAACCGAAAAGTGGTCAAATCTTCGTTATGCTTTTCCTCGGCCTCAGTCTCCGTCGAATCGTATCCCACACTATGATGTTGAATGATTGAAATAAAAGCAATAACCCTCAAGGTGATACAGCATTTTCCGACTTATATACTATTTTTCACCGTGTAATTCCAAGGTTGCGGCAAGTACCCGGCTAACAATTTTGCACGAATTCAGGTCTGTCCCTGTGTATCGGAGCGGTACACAACGACTGACTGATGCTCTGTCGCATTCGCGCTGCAGGGTCGAAAAATTTCGACTCACCCGCTCGAACGAAACTTGTATGAAGAAGTATGAAGAGTTAGCCCGCGTTGATACAAACAGCCCAGCGGGCACAGATTGGTTGGTCTGTGAGTGGGGTAGGATCTGACGCCTCCTGAAGGCTACATAGGCTCTCCTACCAACTCCTATTCGGGTATGTCCAAGCCATACAGACCGTGTACATATAGCCCCGTTTATCCGAGCTTGGGTAAACGAGTCCAATCTAGAGTTGCGTAAATCTGATTCAGTTTCATGAATCTGAATGAATCTCTGCATTATAAGGGATTCATGAATCTTTCGACGAGAGACGCCTACAAAATATTCTCCCTCGTTCTTCAAGAACGACTTGACCCATACGCTGAACAGATTGTAGGAAACTATCAGAGAGGATTCCCAAGAGGGAGATCAACCACTGATCAGATCTTCACCATGCAGCTTCACCAAGTCCTGGAGAAGATGGCAGAGTACCAACAAAACCCTTGTCATCTCTTCATTAACTTGAACACTAGAATATATTGCTTTGGAAACTTGCCCGAATGCTTTTTAGGGGTCATTTTGATCCCTGTTTTGAAAACGCTATAACTTCACTATTTTCGAAATTCAAATCAGTAAACTGTTAAGTTTTAGTATATTTATCGACTTTCTTTTGGCGTTTGTAGTTTTTTGATGTACCACTTCACCATTCCGCTAGCTCGGTGTATCCTCAAATGAAGCCCCCTAGCCGAGATCGCTGTGGTGGCTACAGCTTTTGTGAGTGGATGTACCTAACCGAGGAGCCACACGTAAGCGAACGAACGCGTATAACGAATTTTTTGGCCCGAGCTTTTTGCGGCAATCGCTGTATACCATATTTATAACAGTTGGTCTGTTTTTTTTACCCGTACATGGAAGGGGAAGAATGCCCAAAAAATTCGCTCGACTTTTTCTGTGCGCTAGCGAACGTTCGCTCGAATTCTGAGCACCGAACGTGAACCGAAGGAAGGAAAGAGAAATCTATCATTAGAGCGAGAGGCATTGCTGACACACGGTAAGCTCCAGCCGCTCGAAAAAACGTTCGTTCGGTGTAAAAAGCTTCACGTGTGGCTCCTCGGTAAAAGGTGTGCAATGGGTGAAACAAATGCCGTTGTGTGAACCGTTTGAATTGAATGTCTCGTTAAATTAAAGATTATGGTTATACTGGACAGGATGTACAACATGAACTCTCTCATGCATTACTTACATGAGTTTATGAAAATTTGGCTACGCAATCAACCTAGAGGTCCTCGCGGGCCCCCTTTCACAAATTTATAACTCCCGTATATAAATTCGTTAATAACAAATTCGGTAAAATCCCGGTAAAATCCCAAATGAGGCCCCTACTCGCCGCATCGTCACCGTTTTTTTCCATATTTACTGCTGAAAGCTATGCAATTCCCCCTGTACACAAGCTTGGATATTTAGGCGACAAATTACCGACAAAAAATCGCGGACGTATTGAGTAGGAGTTGGAGAGGAGAGCCTATAGTAGCCTTCAGGAGGCGTCAGATCCGACCCTTTACACAACTACATAAATGCGCACATTTATATGTGGGTCGAATTTCGAAAAGGAAAGGTCGTTTGAGCTGTGTTTCAAAGATCTTTAGTAGTACTGTATTTTGCCTGAAAGTTATTTTTAGCTACTACTAACCGTTGCTGAGATATTTTGCTTTTATTTCATACATTTGTTGAACTCCGCAAATAGTTTCTGTTTGTGTTCCATCCTACCCCAGCCAACATTTCGCTATGGAAAATGACCGCTACTTTTCTGTGGAGTATTCGGCTACTTCTCCTATTAAAGCAGCTGCGTTCATTCGATGCTGCATAAAAGAAAAACGGGAGAGGGCCCCTTCTGTTGGGCCCTCTCTTTCGCCTTCTCTCCTATTTCTCTAGCACAGCACACAGCGGGATTCGAACCCGAGCCACTGCCACTTCCAACTCTGGTCTGTGCACGGTAACCACTAGACCAGGGATCGGCACACGTTTTTCAAAAAGGGCCAGATGATTAAAGAGAACCCGAAGGCGCGGGCCGGATACTTTAAACGATGCTTCAATGTTTTCAAAGTAATACCCTTTGTAATGGATAGTGGAAGTTTCTAAATAGCAAAGTTGCATAAAAAGTGGTAAAAGATAAAATATTTAAAATGTTATCGATAAACATATAACCGCAACACCCAGTTAAACAATTATTATCTTCATTTTTGGGAAGAAAATAAACCTGACATCGTGAACAAATACGATAAAAATTGGGATGGGTTTTGTATGAAGCACTTAAATATTCTTACGGGCCGGATAAAATCATTTGGCGGATTTTGCCTGCGGGCCGCACTTTGCCGACCCCTGCACTAGACCGTAGCTCTTGCTTGAGAATGGCGCGCTAAATGTACAATATATATCTAGCTACATGCGTTTGCATGCATCGTTAGCAATCGCTAGCGTACCAAAACGTGTGCTCAACCAAGAGCAGGCCATTTAAGGCTTTCGCGGGGTCTTCGCGCACACTCTCTGCACTGCCGTACGGTGGAGAGCGTGTAATTATATGGAGCGAATTGCGCTCTTTGAGGGCTTCGCACTTGTCTGTATCCACGCGTCTACCTCCACGTCAACGCTCCGCTTGGAGGCATCACAGCTCGACCAGTTGTTTGTTGAGTCTGTAGGATTTCAAGAAGATTTCGTCATACACAAACTCACAATAAGCATGTTCAAATATTCAACCAATGATGAGAATAACGCAAAAGAAGCCGAGTTTAAGACAACCGCGTGAAACTAATGAAAGCCCAAGTAAAAAGGATGATAATTTCAATATGAGCTGCTTCAACATGTAATATGACACGACTGACGTATGTGGTATAGAGATTAGAAGGAATCTGCAGTTAACTGCTTCTTGTATCGAATACTTAGAATAGCTTCTTTTATATAATACGAATAAAATTTCTATGTTTACATTAGATAACATAGATCAGGTTGAGGCAGTGTAATCGCCGTTGTTCATTCTATACGGCACCTGAAATTAATGTCGAATAATGTAAAGTATCGAAGCTTTGAACGTCGCACGAATCAACGAAGTGATACTGTTTTCGTCAGCATCTGGTTGTTTGTCTTCGTTTTGCGACGTGGCTTACTTTATTTTAACAGCCAGTACTTTTCCAAGGAACCTTTTTTTTTAAACGAGCGGCGTGTTTTGCTTACGGTTGGTTCCAGAAAACTCCTACGTAGATTGGCCTTGGTGATGAGGTACATTGAAAAAACTGATTTTAAGACACGCTACGCAGAAGCAATTGTCCAACTTCTTCATGCGTCATTCTTACCTTCCGTGTTGCCACCGCTTCAATACCAGTTCAAAACATTTAAACTAGAACAAAATTAGATATGATCTTCGCTCGGAAAAAGCTGTTTCAAAAACGGTTTATTGTGTTTCTTTCAGTACCTTACAGCCATGGGCAAAGTTTTAGTTAATTTTAAAATGCAGAGAGGGCCCTGCCCCCTTCCCAAGGAGACATCACACGGTTTCTCGCTGATGTTCTCGGGGGTGATTCGTTGGCGAAGCCTACCCGAAAACACCAGCGAGATACAGTTCACTTTCGGTGATGGCCAGTGAAGTGAGAAAAAATTTGCTCACTCCAGAAGAGAAAAAAAAGTTCTTTCGCTCTCCTGCGTCTGTCTTCTCTTTTTGCGAATTCTCGTGTCTTTCCCTTCTGTGGTGCTCGCACTGTGTGGATGTCGGTCAGATGGCTGTTGATGGTCTTACGGACGGTTGTTTTTGATGGCGTTGCTGCTTCTGCCACACGAACTTATTTCGTTCCGCTCCCATCATGTGTCTTCGATTCGTTGCGCCTTCGATGTTTCGAACCGTTCGATATACCAGCCTGAAATCTGAAAGGAGTAGTGAGAACAAAATAGGCTATTCCTAACCTCGGCTCCGGCCACGCTATACCCCCAATATATATCGTTGGTATTTTGATGTGCCATACGCTTCAAAAAGTTATTTTGGAACAAACATAAAAATTAAATTTTGGTTTTGAAGACGCACAGTCAGTGGCTTATTCAAGGTGATGGTCCAAGTTTGTTGGTAAAACATTTTGGTCGAAAATTTTTCATTCGGCAAATCCTTTGCACATCATCTCATAACGTGTTGATGTCAATGGCTGCTCGGGTATCCATTGGGAACATGTTTTTGTGATTTTGGGCCCTAACGGAGACCGATAGCTTCCTGGAGTCTAAATGTCACTCAAAACTGCGGAAACTGCGCGGGTGGATTAAAAATTGATCAAATCAAGTCAAACTGATTTTGTTCCTTCTTTGTTGAAACGGAGGCCAGTCCCGCGCAAAGTTGTGAATGTATGAAGAAACGCTCGCATTGCACGTACACATGAAGCGAGAGCGCAATCGTTTTATGCCCTCCATCCTACCCTCTCGTATGTTGTGCTTGCCCCGGCTTGCAAAAAACGAGAGAGAAAGTGCTCCTTCTGTTTCAACTTACGAAAGTACTACTTTTTCGGGCTAGAGTGAGCTTTTACAGCGTGCTCTCTAGAAATACTCTCTCGCGCTTCGCGCGGTCGTTTCTTTCGTTATTTTGGGTATGGCAGTAGACAAAAAAAAAAACAAAAGAATGCTTTTTGTTTTATGTTGTTATCCGTTTATTCAATCGGATAGCAAAAACTTATTTGGAAATGCACATTTAACCGTGTTGTTGCTAGTTGCTTCTGGCGTAAAACACCAACACTTCTGGTTTTTCCACCACTTCCGCCGGAGTAAATTCCAGTACGGATCTTGAATCAAACGTGCTGGGGCTTCGTAAGCCAACCGGAAGATGGTCATTTGTCCTTTTTTCTGAAGACACCAACACAAAATCACCATTTTTACTGTTTAAAACGCGCGACCGAACTGTAAGTTCACAGACTGCACAAGTTAGAAAATTAGACTGCGCTGCAAAACCTGCTTTGGCAGTTTTTTACTCGCGCCGATCGACCAAAAGTACGCTGTTCATCTGTATTTCTTCCTCACAATTTAACTCATCGTTCGATTCTCTCTCGTGCAGGCAAACTTTGGCTCACCTCACCGCGCTTCCCCACGTTTCAGCCTACCGCAATGTACCCTTCGCCTACGAAAGTACACTCTCTTTGCTTGCCGGGTGCGGTTTCAATATGGAGAGGGTTCAATCGCGGCACCGGACCTGTAGCGCGAATGCGACAGAGGGCATATGAGTTGCTGCTTCTCGCTCCGATACATGGGCAGAGGGTACTAGACCTCCGCAGAGAGAAATAAGCTCACAAGCTTCTATGCACAAGGCCACGATATCGCGTGGAAGCGAGAACACAACATTTGTAAGAGCGAAAGGCTATATTTTTGGTTCACTATCGCCGAAAATGTTTGGTTGGGTTTTTCATATTTTCGCTGTAAATGAACGCTGGCGTCAGCCTCTTTCTGTTACCAATCCTTCGCCAAATGATCGCCATTCCTTTTTCATAGTGAGAATTCATTTTGGTGTTTGTGGGGCCTCGCTTCGTGTATACGTGCAATACGCGTTCATTCATACATTCACAAATTTTCGCGGGACTGGTCTTCGTTTCAGCAAAGGTGGAACAAAAAAAATTTGACTTGATTTGATCAATTTTTAATCCACTCGCGCAGTTTCAGCACTTTTGCGTGACATTTAGAATCCAGGAAGCTATCGGTCACCGTTTGGGCCCAAAATAACAAAAACATGTTCCCAATGGATACACCAGCAGCCATTGGCATCATCAAGTTATGAGATGATGTGCAAACGATTTCTCGAGTGAACATTTTTCGACTAAAATGTTTTGCCAACAAACTTGTTCCATCACCTTGAATAAGCCACTGACTGTGCATCTTCAACATTAATATGCATTTTTTATTATTGTTCTTATCTTTCTGAAGCGAATGGCACATCAAAATACCAACGATATATATTGGGGGTATAGCGCAGCCAGAGCCGAGGTTAGGCATAGCCTATGCTGTTCTCACTACTCCTTTCAGATTTCAGGCTGGTATATCGAACGGTTCGAAACATCGAAGGCGCAACGAATCGAAGACACATGTAGGAGCGGAACGACAAAAGTTCGTGCGGCAGAAGCAGCAACGCCATCAAAAACATCCGTTCCGTAAGACCATCAACAGCCATCTGTGCCAACAGCCAACAGTGCGAGCACAACAGAAGGGAAAGGCACGAGAGTCGGCAACAAGAGCAGACAGACGCAGGAGAACGAATGAACTTTATTTCTCACCTGGAGTGAGCCAAATTTTTCTCACTTCACTGGCTATCACGGAAAGTGAACTGTATCTTGCTAGTGTTTTTGGGTTGGTTTCGCCAACGAATCACCCCTGAGAACATCAGTGAGAAACCGTGTGATTTCTCCTTGCGTCCACGTCAACACTACACGTATTGGCTTCACAGCTCGACCAGTTGTTTGTTGAGTCTGTAGGATTTCAAGAAGATTTCGTCATACACAAACTCACACTAAAGCATGTTCAAATATTCAACCAATGATGAGAATAACGCAAAAGAAGCCGAGTTTAAGACAACCGCGTGAAACTAATGAAAGCTCAAGTAAAAAGGATGATAATTTCAATATGAGCTGCTTCAACATGTAATATGACACAACTGACGTATGTGGTATAGAGATTAGATGGAATTTGCAGTTAACTTCTTTTTGTATCGAATACTTAGAATAGCTTCTTATATATAACACGAATAAAATTTCTATTTTTACAATAGATAACATAGATCAGCTTGAGGCAGTGTAATCGCCGTTGTTCATTCTATACGGCACCTGAAATTAATGTCGAATAATGTAAAGTATCGAAGCTTTGAACGTCGCACGAATCAACGAAGTGATATTGTTTTCGTCAGCATCTGGTTGTTTGTCTTCGTTTTGCGACGTGGCTTACTTTATTTTAACAACCAGTACTTTTCCAAGAAACCTTTTTTTTTTAACGAGCGGCGTGTTTTGCTTATGGTTGGTTCCAGAAAACTCCTACGTGGATTGGCCTTGGTGATGAGGTACATTGAAAAAAAACCGATGTTAAGCCACGTTTCGTAACAGCACCTGAACAGTATAAAAGTGATACGATTCGGGACGTAGTTTCATAAACATTGCCATTCTCGCCAGTGCTGGTTGTGTTTCGGTAAAACAGTACTTTGGAGCAGTACCTGTAGGATGGATAAATTAGTGTTCTGTAAGTATGGATTTTTTCTTTTGTCTTTTGAAAGTGAACTTTTTAATGTTCTCTTTCTCTTGTTCATCGATTTCATCCACAGCATGTTTTCTCCTTGGAGGACTTACTCCTGATCCAGGCCCGACGGACTCCTGTGCTCTGAATGCCTACTGTGCTGCTGGGGCTACGAATGTTGGATGTAACCCACCTGCAATCACAGGAGGATCAGGTTGCGCTGGACTAAATCCAACAGTAATAGATCTTCTCGCAGCAGAGCAAAATGCCATCTTGTCTTTTCTGAATCAGAGACGCAATGCCTTTGCCTCGGAAGGGTATGTTGAGGACGGTGGAAGTATGGGATATGGAGATTATGCAATAAGTTATCCGGCTGATAAAATGTTCAAGCTACAGTGGGACGCGAATTTAGCCACGCAGGCCGGTCACAATGCACGTTCTTGCAACATTGCGAGAGATGCTTGTCGGAATACTGCAGATTTCAGAAATGTAGGGCAGCTGATAGCTTCATACTTTGGCCCGCAAGATGCCCTAGCACCAGCTGCCATAACAACGAAAATTAATAATATCCTTGGTGATATCTCTTTCTGGTCCTATGCTGTTGGGGATGCATCATTCAGCAGCTACTCGGCATCGTAAGTATTTTGAATTTTAAGACACAGTAATGTTCGAATGATACCTCATGATCATTTTTCTTTTACAATTTAGTACCTATACAGAAAACCAGGCAAATATTTTGAACGATCGTTCAAAAAAGGTGGGATGTGCTCTAATGCAATGGAACGACCCGGAAACCCTATTCCTCTACTTGGTGTGTAACTTCTCAGACAACGTCGTCGAAGGCCAACCACTTTTCACAACTGCATCAAATACGGGATGTGCAACGAAAGACACGACATACCCCGCGCTTTGCCTCACCTAATATTGACACGTTAATTGCAGAATCGAAAAGTGGTCAGACTTTTGTTCGAATCGATCACGACTTTACTTGCCACTTGCTTTTTCTCGGTTGGCCTCAGTCTCAGTCGAATCATAGCCCTTATTACGATGATGAATAATTGGAATAAAAGCAATCAACTAATCACACCATGATGGAGTGACGATGGAAACCATTGTTTTAATATTTGTTAGCATTACTATTGGCATTTATTACTGCTTGTAATCTTTTGGGTATACTTTCAACTAACTTCACATAAATGTGTGGGGTTACACAGCAGTTGAGCACTATCTGTTTCTCCACTTTTTTTTATTATTTTATTGCCAAAAAACTATCACAACTGATTTATCGGTTTCGAGAATAGACCACGAAAGGTAAAAGCGTAGAAGTCCAAGAAGAACGCGTGCTCGCGTACTTTATCCTCATTTTTTCTGAGCACCCCGCGTGGGTTGCAATGCGGCAAACCTGTTCTTACCGTCGTGCAGTGACAACCGCACGATAAGTTTTATGGCGACGAACGCACGGTAAGTTTGCTGCTCTATCGTGTGGATTTGAACTGTGCGTTTTCTCCGATGTCCGATACCGCTACAAATGTTTTGGTCAATTTTATTCCAATTCTTCAATTAAATTGATTCTTATCTTAATAAGTTGGAAGGCTAATGTTATAAAGCAATATTTTTCTTTAACGAATGTCAAAAATGTTCAATTATATTTAAGTCTGGAGACTGTGCGGACTTGCCAAAATAAATGGACATTTGTAGAACAACCACATCTTTGCCATCAATCCCGAATGTTAAGTATTGTTGCCCTGATAAAATCCAAAGTTGTTCGTGATGTCGAGTTCTTCAACACTCGCCTGCACATTTTCTTTAAGAATGTTGAAGTAAAAAACTACATTCATGAATCCACGAATGACATAGAGTTTTCCTAACCCCTTGGCAGCCATACAACCCCAAATCATTATGGATCCTCATTCTTGATTCACACGCTTTCCAGACTGCACCGTCGCGTAACGCGCGTAACCCCGCGTCCACACGGCATAGTAGCGTAGCGATTTTGACACTCCGTCGTAGCGTAAATGATGGTCGAGAGGCTTTAGCCACGGCCATAAAAAATAGTTGAGACTACGACGGAGTGTCAAAATTGCTACGCTACGATGCCGTGTGGACGCGGCCTAACGCGACGTCGCCTGACAGGCGCTGAACTCCATGCAAAAAAAACCTTGCGCGATGTCGCGCGAATCGCGCTAGATTTTTTTTGCATGGAGTTCAGCGCCTGTCAGGCGACGTCGCGTTACGCGACGGTGCAGTCTGGAAAGCGTGACAGTCTTTCTGGTGAATCGTAAAAGGCGTTTTAAATGATTGCAACTTTCACTTACCAGTAACTGCCAAACACTTATTTCACCCATGTGAAACCCAACATAGCACGTCTAAACGCGAAATAAAGAAACAATTTGAGTTGCGCAAATAAAATTTCACTTAACGTAGCCGGGCTAGAAATTTATTTCACATCACTGAAAGTTGCTTGACAGCTCGTGCAACTGACAGATTTAGAAGGCGTCAACAGTATAAAACAATTTAAAATGATCGTTAAACGAAATAAACAAAGTCGTTTTATGCATGATTCACAATGCTAAATGAGTATTACTATTGTTGCAGAATGTAGGTTCTTTCCCGGGGTTTGACCTTAAAAGGAACACGTTGTTTGCCGTAGCGTTTTATTCACACACTGAGAGAAGTAATTCCGGGCGCGCCCGCCTTTATATAGTCCGACATATGCAATATGTCACAATGACAGCTAATGTCCCATGTAGCAAACTGCTAACATAGAGGTGGTAACATCGTTGTTACCGCAACAATTATTAATTTTAGAGATGTAATAAGCAGCTCATTTACAATTCTACATAATTTGTTTACCGACTTATGATTGCCGGTTGACAGTTAGCGTTAATTTGTTGTGAGCCGTGTAAACGCGTGATGCGTTCGGAAACTTTCAGTCCACTGAAATGACGACGACTGAAAGTTTCTCTTGAACATGACATGAAATCTGATGCATCATGACATCTGATGCATAAAGATTTATTTTTGTTTCGTTTCTAAACCAAACCTGTAAAAATATTTAAATCTAGCTACAACGGTTATACCTTGGATTAAAATTCTACATCTTTACCCATGTATTATTTTGCGAACTCAAGCCGTAGTTAATGATTTTTTCAGGTATGACTGGTTTTTTACTGTCACTCTTCCAGCAGCGTCTAGCACTCGATCGCGATCGGATGTTTTTCGAGAAGCCAAGTACTTATATGAAGAAAAAAAAGTGATTATCGTGCGCTATCTCTAACATAAGCCCTGCAATGGGCCGAACCAAGGGTTCAGGAAAGAAGAGGAGAGCCTCGCTTCCGTTAACACTAGAATCCAAATTAGGGTCATTTTGACCCCAACGCAGTTTTTGATATCTAGAAAACGATTGAATATTTTTACAAAAATAATAACGCTTTTCGTAAAATTCAAAGTTACATCTAAAACAAAAACTTCAAATTTTTCTGTTCGACCAGTTCCGAGAACCAACTTGACTTTCTCTAGAATGCTTTTTAGGGGTCATTTTGACCCCTACTTGTAAAACGCTGTAACTTCACTATTTTTGAAAAAATATATACGATACGTATATACGTTCAGGCAACGGGTCTGAAGCCACTTTACATGTCACACAACTACGTTTGTTGCACTATATGTTCACAATACCACCGGCATTTTATACTGCAAATTATCTTTTAGACACCCTATGACGAATGCGTGCCTTTGCTGTATGGCACGTGAGAAATGGAGTGACTTGTTAGTATGCAGGTGAAAACTAGCATTCAATTATCATACTAAACAGACAAATAATATCCCAGCGGTTTCCTCAACTGAGCTACAAAGCAAATTACCAAGTAGGGGTTTTATTCCCGTTCATAGCATTAAACCACGATTGCCACAAGATGAGCAAGCTCACCTATTTAGCTGTCTCACCTAACTCACTAGCTCAGCGCAGCATACAATGCTCCTCCCAAAAAGCTCACCAAAGTCAGCTGATCGGTAAGTTCAGCTTAACATTTAACTTTATG
The DNA here is from genome assembly GCF_943734765.1 of Anopheles ziemanni. NCBI lineage: Eukaryota > Metazoa > Arthropoda > Insecta > Diptera > Culicidae > Anopheles > Anopheles ziemanni. Next base: position 22,545,955 of record NC_080705.1, on the reverse strand, counting down.
TTAAAAGTTGTTTTCCTAATGTTAGCTCCTAATTAAACTAAGTAGGTGACCTACCCTTTTTTCCCCTTTGAAACAAAGCACTTCATTCGAAGACACGTTCTAAAGCGAGAGAAAAAACACGAAGACACGTTCTAAAGCGAGAAAAAAAAATTCCCTTCCTATAATACATTAAATGCTGACAAGAATCCTATTTGCCCCTGTTCTACAATCAGTAAACATTATGGTACCCTAAAATGGAGAGACAGAATCATAATATGCTTCACTTTCAGTTATTTGTGTCGTGTCGGAGGTTAGGAGTTTGATTGAACACTATTCTAAAGAGCAGGAAAATTTTTAAGATTTTTCAAAACTTTGATCGGGTGCGACTGTGGTCACTAGTTGTTTATCTTTTTCCATTGGACATTTTAATACCACGGGAAAGAAGTTATTTTAATAACACATGAAACGCGTGAAAGCTTCGACTAAGTTAGACACGCTGTGCAACATCGCGACTAATCTCATCGAAGGCTATCTTGTTTACAAAGCTGGCGACAAACCCACGAGCTGCACGAATACAGATGTACTAGATCGTATCGAATTTAGGCCAAAAAATCTTCTAAGCATGGGTAAGAAGAAATAATCTGTATCTTTGGGAGTTCAAAATGCGAGCAACACCCACACATTTAAATTGCTCGGGAAATGTGCCTGTATGATGAGAAGCTCCTGTTAGTGATTGAGTTTCTAGTATATATGTGTATTATTATAAGCTAACCACAGCACAATAGGGAACTTGTATGGAACAAGCGGACATTATAAGTTTTAACGAGAATCGGTGGGCATTTTGCGATGTTAATGTTCGCATGTGGCTTACTCAAAGCCAACATTAGAACTATTCTACATGCTATGGTTTGTAACATAAATATCTGTCCCCAGCTATGTAGCTCATAGCTCATAGCTACGTAGCTACGATATATCGTACGATCGCATTATTTAACGTAGCTGGAGGGGGGGGGGGGGGGGGGGGGGGGGGGGGGGAGTTGCTGTTAAGTGAAAGTTGCGATCATTTAAAACGCCTTTAAAAGAGGAAATGAGGCCCCGGGGCTAGATTCTCCTCTTCCTCCTGGTTCACATTAAGCGCCTGAAGCTATGCAAAACGCGACGCATGTATTCTTTTCGAATATTTGATCGCCAACATAACGGTTTAATTTAATCACGCAGTGGAGGGTGAATGCAGGTTAATATACTTTTACATGTTAAGTTGCTTTGTAAATTATACCACGCATGATGGACATCATGAAACAATGGTCATTCGTCTCTAGGACTGCGCTAGGTCTACCGAAAAAGGGAGTTTGTTATACTTTTGTGATATAAGGGGGCTCGTAGATCCCCTCACACCGCGCCCCCTGGATTGATTGCGTGGTCTACATTAACGGTACACACAACGGTTTAAATACAATACATCCAAGAGCAGAGATTCGTCGGACGGAAGTAAATTGCACCTAAAAAGGATTGTGGATTATTAACTTCATGCAATCGACAATTTTAGCAAGTACTCAGCTGCTCTTTAATAATGTTTGTGCATCTTTCGGAAACTCACCCACGAAAATACTCCTCAGAAGATCGAGTAAATTGTTCAAAGCATGATCAGTTTGTCCTGTCACTAGAGCCCAATAACGAAATGTTTCTTTAAAAGACTCATCTTCGTTCTTCAAGTAAACTGCTGTATCTCGCTGCTACCCAATTCACGTTTTTCCCCAGCATCTTCTCTAGTCACGTCACAAAGATGTTCCTGAAAAGATTCAGAAAGATATTCAGCGCTTTCCGTGTTCTTCAAACAATTAGGATTAGCTGAATATTACAAAACATTTTTTTTCAACAGCTAAAGACTACCTTCGCTCTGATGTATCGAAGGCGCTGAATATTGCAATAGCGCTCATAAATATGGGGTGATTTGCAAAATGATTTTTTCGGCATGTTGAACTTACGAGAAAAACATATGCATAACACCAATGTGAATGTAAGATGTGCTGAGAATGTTAACTGACAAAACACTAACCTGTAACTCTCTAGAAATTAAAATAAAAAAATTGAAAATATGTTTGAATACTTTGTTTTGAACCAAGCAGCATCGTTCGAATCAAGAGCAAGTTATCATACCTGTTTTAGTGTAAATAGTAAAACGATAAAGGTAGAATGAAAACGAATGACCGCGTTTCATCGGACTTAGGTGACTAAGCTGTCAAAGGTTCGTTGCGTGGTAAAATTTTGGCGCATTTAGCAGGTTGATACCTGTAGTGACAAGTAGACATGTATTCTTTTGTTTAATTCCACAATCTCATGCTTAACGATTTCTTTCACAGCATGCTTACTCCTTGGAGGATTTGCTTCTGATACAGGACCGACGGATTCCTGAGCTCGGAATGCACACTGCGATAAAAAGCGCACGAAGGATTTTATGAGGAAAACATTCGGCGATGATAGAGCTTTTGCAAGCAGAATAAAACCAACTTTTGGAATTTTCTCAAGGACAAAAGAGGTCATTGTCGTAATATGGCCTTGGTGATGAGGTACAAGTTCTAAAACGTTGTTCTACACTCTTCAACGGGGTCGACATGGGTCCGCGAGAGCAATCTGCAGTGGTACCACCGAAGGTGCGTCGCCTTCATCATGGACGGCAACAGGCGGTACGCCAAGAAAGCCAACATTGCCAAAGCCGAACGCCATTCGGCGGGGTTCGGAAAGCTCTCGGAAACGCTCCAGTGGTGCCTGGAGGTCGGTATCAGCGAGGTAACGATCTACGCCAGTGATGTCAAACTCATTTTAGCCTGCGGGCCGGTTTGCGATCAAAAACCTGCTTGCGGGCCAAACGTAAAAATTTGTCATTCATATATAATAGTAATATTTTGGATAACAGTAAAAAAAAGTACAACATTGGTTCAAACATAAATTTTCTTGGTAATATTGCGGCAAAACTGGAAAAATCGAATGCTTATAAAAGAAACTGTCAATTTTCCGAGTTTGTAGAGACCTGATTTCGCTTCTCTTTGACTAACTTTTCAATGTTGGGTTGGGCGCAAGCTGCTTTTAGCGCACTATTGATATGGCTTTGAGGTAATCTTGACCGCGGTTTAGTTCTATTTACAATTCATTTCAGAGAAAAGTTGTTCGTAAACGTACGTTGGGCCAAACAACGAAAAAATCTGACCAGTAAGTTCAGTTAAATTAGGATTCGTTGGTATCAAATAAGGATACAATTTGTCTACAACTACCAACAAAAATGTCTCCTTAAAATTCGTATCGTTCCTGGACGGGCTTATAGACACGACTTGAACGTGTCGTGTCCCTGGACACATTTTTGCTGCTGCCAATAGTATGCCCCGAGGGTGCCCATGACGCAGCGGTAGCGCGAGGAAACACCACACCACAGGTGTGGGATCGAATCTCGAGTCTGGCACCCTCCGGTATTACGAACGGCTGACCACCGATCTATAATATACCGTCTTTCGGTCACACAAACTCTCTTCGGAGAGAGGCCTTGTCCCACCAGGGGATGTCGTGCCACATAAAAAAAAAATAGTATGCCCCTCGTAACGAATTATCCTTCCGTGAATGGTTTCAACGCTGTAGCAATTTCATTTGGTATGACGTAACTAGCTTTCACCGCACTGTCACTAATTTGTGTTTACTTCATAAAGGAAGATTGTTGTTTTTTCAATTGTAACATCAGCTTTTTCAGTTCTTGGTTACGCGCTTATCTTTCATATTTTTCAATTATTTCCTTGTGATACGAAACACAATGCTGACGAAGATGCAATTGTTTTATCACAGCAATAGTTTTGCCACACACCAAACACACAGGCCCGCCAGGTCGGTAGAAAAGCAAGGAAGTGAAAACCGCTACGAGGATTAACTTGGATGATAAAGTATAAGTTCAGGAATCAGATGTTAAGCCATGCCACCTTACATGCAACACAATTACATTTGTTTTACTATATGGTCACATTACCACCAGCATTTTGTACGGCAAGAAACGTTTTAGGCACCCTATTAACGAATGTCGCACAATAGTTATGTATTTTTCACGACGAAAATGATTCACAGTTTGTGAGTTCGATTGCGTAATGCACAAAAAATACAGCCCTAAGGTCGTGTAGGGTGAAGAGTTAAAGGGATTCGTTTATTATTTTTTTAGTGACTAGCTGATTAGTTTTTTATCAACCAGTTCCAGCACGCGTCAAGATTGTATGAAAGATGATCGTGATTAGTAATCGACACAATTTGTTTGCATCTGCTCGACAAGAGTGCTGTGGTGAAAGAGCAAAATGTATGAAATCAGTTCAGATAGTACCTTACATGCCACTTTTTTGGAAAAACGTGTGTCAATCATGATTAGCGTGCACTCCAGTGAACGCTGCCTCTTTTGTTCATCTGCACATAGCGACCTTCTACAGGACGTCATAGGTGTATCGATCACCAGCAAAAATCGTTTTGTGCACACACTAATTCAGCACGGATGTACTAACCCTTCGTGTTACATTGTGTTACAAGCTCCCAACACGCTATTAGATATTGACGAAAAGGGCCTGTTGGAAACGTTTCGGTCCAACGAAGCTGCCCGAACAAAAACGTCGCCGCGACGGCGATGTTTTTTAGGTAAGCATAAAAAGGATCGAAGGACGCGTCTCCGCCTCTTGCAAGGCGGAACAGTGAGAAGTCAGAAAATTTGTTGGCGTATCGAACGACCTTAATAGATAATAATAAAGTTAGTTCAAAGGCAAGAAAAGCTGGTTGCCTTTCATTTATTTCCGCGAAGAGCACCTTTAAAGACAATCGTCTTTAACAGGGCCGATAGGGAAGGATAGGAAACATTAGAGATCAGAGAACAACCGATATGATATATGACCACTACTATGAAAGTGCCGTTTGTAAACAACATCATACAAAAAAGGAGGCATCCGAGCAAGCTTTAGTGCTACTGCCGCTGGCGTGGTGGCAAGGATGTGTGCCCGACATGTTAACGGGGATCCTTAAGGGCACGGTAAACGAAGCGTAATCGCTGTGCTTTGTTTATAATTTGCAATTTGGTAAAAGTTACAACATTTCTTGAAGGTACAGCTATTATTTTGTTGTATGTTGTTGAAAATACAAAAACTAAGCTAAATAATCACAGAATTCCGATACATATTCGCGATCGAATGACCTACCGAATCGTTTGTTAATGTTCAGACAAGATTACGCATGCGATTATAGGATAGGTAAGTCAACATTCTTTTTGACAAATTGAGCAGTGGAATTACACGATTACGCTAGCGATTACGCTTCGTTTCCCATACCCTTTAGAGCGGGGAAACGGCGGCAGGATTGTCCCAACAAATACCAACAGCCACTTACATATGCAGATCAGGGCGGGCTTGTACCCGTGGGGACTCACCCGAGACTGGTCGTCGATGGCGTGGTTTTGGTGTAGGTGGTGCGCCATTGCACACTGCGGCCTTTGTGTTCGAATTTGGCCGATGCTTGTCCGATTTGCATCAGGTGCATCGTAGCTACTGATCGGCAGTTTGTTCGTGGCCGTTACCGTGGTTTGAGCATCAAAGGTGGCTCAGGTGTTCACCATCTTCACGTCTTTGCTGTGTGTTTTTACTATTTTGAACTAGGCACGAATTATTATCAATCCGAAACATCAAAGTTTACTAGGATCAACTTGCTGCAATATTGTCTACATTCATCTCGTGGCGAGAACAAACTAGGTACAGTTGATCCTCGCCAAGTCAACGGCCATTGTGACGATCAGACGAACAGCCGAAGCAGGTTATTCACACTTTCATCAGCATTCCGTCATGATGTTTACGGTGCACGCGCGTGCAAGCGAAAGGAAAAAGTAATTAAAAGTGCATTGCCACAACATGTCCATTGTGACCTGGTGCAATTCTTGTGTGTCACTCGTGCGATAAACGTTTGCAGTAAACACGGCGTACTCAACCGGTATTTAAAATCGTTTACCTTGACCTCCATTTTGCACGTTTTCGTTTTCTGTTTGTGCGGTATAAATGGACGTACAACTGTTTGGTATTTGAAACGACATCGTCACTAAACTGGGACTTACTGACGTGGATATACTCGTAAAGACATACGAGCTATAGATATATGTGGATACAGTCTTTTTTTTGTCAACGGTCTCATTTATTGAACCATAATTTTTTTTTATTTAATGCAAAAAAAACCCGATTGCTCCATAGATAAATCTAGAAAACTGTGTGCGTGTGTTCGTATGTTTGTAGCCACGCGAACCATGTCCCGGCTCGGTGATAAAAATAAACGCTTCGCGTACCACGCGTACCACTCATTCATCATCCACGGTCGTAGGTGCTGCCCATCGGGTTTTACTTTTTTTCCGACCAGATTTGGGGTGCAACCTTTTCGGTGTGGTCCGGATTCCGGTTCGAAGCTGCTCCGAGTTTTGGTGGTCACGCTCACACCGTGATGGTAGCAGCTGCCGGGAATGACTCCTCACCGAGGGGGGCGAGACGGAGGTGATATCAGCAACCTAGGTGGGGGCGAGGTTATCAGCTTGCTCGGACATTATAGGGCATCTTCGTTCGTGACCCGCACTCATCTTTGTGGCAGTTGACGGAAGCTGCGGTACGGTGCGTGCTCAGGACCAACCCTGGGAATCGTTAGCAACAGTGGCATGGGAAAATGGCCACACATTTTTGTTGCTCTGGGAACAGGGTGATAAGATAACGTTGCATAACGATGAAATAGGGTACACGCAATATTGAGCATTTAACCTGATCAATCCTTGAACTTAGGCTTGTAATGGAACTTTTGTGGAATATTTTAAGAGCACAGTGCATGCATGTTGATAAGCTCTTCCCGACCTTGACTCACTTTAGGGTTCTTTTGCCTAGTGATACGCCTTCGGTACTTGCTAATATTATTAATGCATCTAATACAAACCTAATTTGGACAAGCACCCTGCTGTAGAGGATTAATTATGACCATTAAGCCTAGAATTATTCTTAAACTATAAAGTGCTTTCTGATTCATCTCCAATGTGTGGTATCATACATGTACTAGTCTTCGTCTGCATGTTCCAAATAAAGTACTTTGCACTTCGATGCGTTTCGAAGTAAACATTCCCATATAGATCAACGGACCCGTCCATCGAGGGGTGGGGGATCATTCATCGAACTCCTGAACTCCGACGCGTTCCACAGATAGCGTAATGTTTTGTTTACTACCCACGTAGTGCTGTAATAATGGATCGCTCGGCAAACAAATGGCGGGTGGAGTGGAAATAGTCGACCACCCTTAATCAGCTGGACGTCTTAAGATAAGGAGTGACTTTCGCTCCATGCTGCTTGTGGGATTTACTAACTGGTAAAATCCGGTTAAGGATTCTCTCACGGTGCGGCGGATGCTGATTGTAGTCTTTGGATTGTTTCACTTCACGGATCGGTTTCCATCTCTTTCGTTAGCCGGTGAGGTTAAGGAGCATGTTCAGTTGATAACCATATTTAAAATAACGCGATCGTTGTCCCACTCATCGCCCACTGTTGGTACTTAGGGTATGTTTGTCTGATTTTGCAGGTTCAGTTACTTCCCGGACGTAGAGTAGACCAGCTGACCAGAGCGATGAATCAAGTGACCGTGTTGGATGGTGGTTTCGCGACGCAGCTGTCGGTGCACGTTGGTAAAAGCATCGATGGCGATCCACTATGGAGCGCCCGTTTCAACGCGACCGACCCCAACGCCGTGTTCAAGACACACCTGGACTTCCTGGAAGCCGGTGCCGAAGCGATCATGACCAACACCTACCAGGCGAGCATTGAGGGATACACGGAGTACCTGCATCTGACCGAGGATACGAGCCTGAACCTGATCAAGTCGACTGTGCGGGTGGCGCAGATGGCCCGGAATCACTTTTTGGCGAAAAAATGCGATGCACCCCTTACCATTCCGCTGCTGGTCGCTTCCATCGGTCCGTACGGGGCACATCTGCACGATGGCTCCGAGTACACGGGCAGCTATTCGAGTGAGGTGTCGGACGATACGATCCAGAAGTGGCACCGGCCGCGCATCGACGCCTGTCTGGAGGCGGGTGTTGACATTTTGGGCATCGAAACGATCCCTTGCAAGGTATGGCACGGTAAAAAAAAGGTTCCAAAGGGAACTGAGAACTAACGAAGTGATCCTTTACAACAGATGGAAGCTGAAGCCCTGCTGGACATGATGTGCGAAGAGTACCCGAACGTCCGGTTCTGGATCTCGTTCCAGTGCAAAGACAACCTACATCTTGCCAACGGTGAGCTGTTCAGTGAAACCGTCAACTCGCTGTGGGCGAAGGCTCGGGCAATGGGCAACCCCAACCTGATCGCACTAGGGGTGAACTGTGTCCATCCGCAGATCGTTACGCCACTGTTCAAGAGTGTTAACGAGAAGAAACCACCAGCAGCTCGCATTCCACTCATCGTGTACCCCAACTCCGGCGAGGTCTACACCGTCGAGGAAGGGTAAGTCAATGGCGTCAAAACGTGTCGTTAGTCGATTCCTTCTCACTCTCGATCGATTTTCCCCCCTTCAGCTGGCAGGGCAAGGAAGACTGCGTCCCACTGGAGCACTATGTGCCGCAGTGGATTGACCTGGGGGCACGATTTATTGGAGGCTGCTGTCGAACGTACGCACGTGACATTAAACGCATCAAGCAGGCGGTGAACGCGCACGGCAACTCGGACAATCACCATTGACTACCATTCACTTGACAAGAGCTGCAGCTCGAATTCGCTGATTGTTCAAATCGTTCTGCCCAAAATGACCATATGTTGTTCGTGTACGTGATCCTTTTATGTGTCACGCCCCATTAGTCTTGTAAGCAATTTATTACGTGTTAAAATGTGCCTTTTATAATTTAGTATGCGCAGTGCGTCAAATATGACAAAATAAAATATGTTTTAACGTTTAGTAATATCCTCGACGGCGTGGGTTCGAATCCCAACTGAGACCGGACCCTCCCCTGTACGAGAGGACTGACTATCCACGTACAACAGGAAACAAGTCTCGTAAGCCCTTCACGGGGCAGGCATGACCAAACAAGGTCGTTACGCCAAGAAGAAGAAGAAGAATATTTAATTCCAGTGCTTTCGATGGGTGTTATTTGGAAACAATGTTTTGGTTTTCTATCACAATCCTATGAGAAAATAAAACTAAGTTTTGAATGTTTTACATAAATGTTTTGCTTTATTTGTTTCTTTATGGTTTCTTATAATACAGATCATACCAATAAACTGTTTCGAATGCAAACGGAACGACTTTTATTTTACTCTTCCTAGCTTCCTTTATGCTGGACTTGGGTTTGGGTCAGTGAATCTATTTAATCCTGCACCAACTCCTCCAATGCCTCGGGGGCAAGGTCTTGTGTTGATATTGTCAACTCATGAGACATTTTCCATCGACCCTGCTAATATACTTCTCCAATCGGGGATTACTGTTTTAGGTGTTTTGCTTCCCTTTCATAATTAATTCAAACCGACAAACAACCCACTTCAGCGTGTTTTCCACCACGTGGAGTAATGCATCCTGTTTGTTTGCAAGATGCAGTGGGGGCTCTTAGATAAACTTTTTCCCCCCATCCAATAAATGGGAAATCCTCGGCTCAGAAACTCTCCCAGTGCCATTCCGATAAACAAACTTTAATGAGCATTCCGAATCCCCACTCCTTCAGCCGCCTTTGGCATCGCGCGTACACTTATAATACCGAAAGTGAGACACTTACAATGTACTGTAACAGCATACAATGGGAAGAAATGGAGGGTTTTGGGAGGAATATGTTTCTTCCACTATCAACCGCTTTGCCTACAAGTTTACTCCTTCGCCCGCTCTGTCCCGTGTGGAAGCGCCCGATGAGTGCCGCTTATTAACACTTTACATTAAAACCATGTCTGAGGACTTGCTTGTGGGAAATATAACACTCTAAAGTCGATGTATCGAATATCCGCCAGTGCGTTGGCGTCTGTGTGTGGGGTTTGGGTTTTGTGGCGTGAGATATAACTAACAGGTTTCAGGTGTCACTCTACCGCTCCCCCTTCGTCCGCGGACTTCTTCTGTCACTCTCCCGCTTCATCTAGCATTCGACCATTGCAACATTCTCTAGATTCCAGAGGCCGTACCTTCTTTGTAAATATTCCCTTCAAAGCTCTACTAATGAGCAAAGGTATTTATAGCGTGTGTAGACATTTTGATTATAGGTTTTCTGTGAATGTTTGTGTTCGTTACTATTTCCTGGTACTGGCTGATGATGGGTCATTTCTTACAGATAAAGGGATAGCGTAAAGAGTATGGTATAGTTTTCTTCTCGATGTGGGTTGGGTTTGTTTTTCTCTACTGCTTCATTTCATTTTGTTAAGATATGGTTTGTTATTGGGTAGAGTGATAAAATATTTACTTCTGTGTAACGTTCTTGTCCTGTTTGGTTGTAAACACTCGTACCCTATCGTACAGATAGTTGAGAAGGATATGCAACGTACCGTTTTGCCTTTTTCTTTCCTTTCCGGATCAATGCCAACGAGCTTGCTTGTCTCTGAACCTATCGTGAGTATAAGCGTTTAAGGAGCTTTTTTACATTGCTTAGAAAATTAAACAAACACACAGGTTTTGGACAAAGAAGCCCGATAGAGATAGTTTGATATCGTTCTATTCAGTTGATATGGTTTACGGTTAAAGAGTGCGGGGTGTTGAGGAAGAAAATGTCGGCCAAAGTTTCATAGAAACAGTCACGTTAGTGCTTCTTGGGTTTGTTTCTTTGGAAATGTTTCTTGTTTACGTTCATTCACCAGTGTCCTTCAGTTTCTGGTTCAGATTTCTTTATATGATCGACAAACCGCTTCTTTCGATAAATTCTTACCACCCTTAATCTTAGCTTAAACTTCACTCAACCCATCCCTGTCTTTGAAATCAAATGTCCCTACATCACCCTTTTTCTAATTTTACCCACTTCCACTCGCCCTTTGCCAGTCTGTTCGAACACTCATTCGCACACTCAATGAGCCATATTATATTTTAATCATATTGAATTCATCCCTCATTTAGTCCTCTTTCCTTACTTGATCCTTTTGATTTTCTTGGATTGAACCATGGGTTTCATTAACCTCTTCGATACATACGTGCACACTATTATTAACTCCAGGCCATGGTCTCTAATGGAATAGAAGAGCAACCCTGGGTGGGTTGTGAGCCACCCCCGCTATCTCGTCGTAACAGTTGTGTGCGGGAGGTTCGGTCTTAATCCGGCCTAATTTGCAGGGCGGAAGGAAAAATTGGGGTGTCCTTTAAACTTGTACTCTCTTATTATATGTATATGGTTCGCGAAAAATCATGTGCCTCGAGGCTCCACTCTCTAGCTCGAGACTCCACCGTGGAGGAATGTTGCGCTCCCTAGTCGGCTCCCTATCCGAGAGCGTTCGTATCACAAGGACTTTCACAAGGATACCAAGGACAGTTGGGGCTTTCTATGTTTTGTTTCCAATGGTCATTGGGTTTACTACCAACTTCTACTACGGTGGTGCACTACTATCGGGGAAAATAAAAACGTGCCCTGGGATGTGGTTAGGATCCGCCTGTGGGGCCTCTCTAGATTTCCTCGTAGCTTCGACACTGGGGCACCGGTCCGGACCAGTCACCCTCGGGCGTACAGCGGGGACGTTCCGGGGGGCCACCGTTAGCGCCATGCTCGACGAACCCTGGCCGGCACTGGACGGTGAGGTAGTCTCCCGGATCGTAGTGGAACTTCAGCGGCGCAATCAGTCCATTCGGTGGGTCTCCGGGGTAGGGGCACTGTGCTTTACCTACGGTAGAAATGAGGAGAATTGATTTGAACGAAGGTGAAGAAAAGACAAATTTGGATAACTCATGTAAAGAGGATTTTTTATAAAAAAGGGAAAATAAAGAATAACAGTATTTTTGTTTTATGATATGTTTAAGATTTTCATATGTTCTAGCAGACGTTATAATGTATTCTAGTTTCAATTTTCAAAGTTATATACCTAGCAACGTCAATAACACAGAACTCTAGCCCCAAAAATTTGTCTATTTCCATAGAATATATTTGTCATACTGAAAAGTGTTGGTCGATAATGAGAAAAACCACTACAAATAAGTGAAAATAAATAAATATTTTACAAAATCTAAAACGTAATAAAACGTGAAACGAAACAAATCCCATTTAATATAAAATTAAATAGTAAGTAATAATCACGAAAAAAAACGCTTAAAGAACTCAAAATGATTCAAATATTACTCGGTAAAGAATCTTCGTCTAACAGTGAGCCAACGAACGAATGATTTGTTTTATAACGGACGATTAAATAAGAAGATTGGATCAATTTTCGTATCGTTTCGTTTAAATTTTTTCCGAAAAACTTTCTTTCCAGGAATTCCCATAAAGACCCATTTCCTTTATGGGAATTCTTTCAATGATGAAATTTTATTTTAGTGAGTGAAATTTCGTCCGCAAAACGTCCGCAATGAACCGTGAAAGCAGGGATGATTTTATGCAATGATTCTGGTAGCTCATTGAGTCGATATAATTTTGTGTCTTTTACAACAAACCAACCTACGGAAATGTTCAACCTTCTTACGTTTGTTGCTTACTACGTGATGGAAAATTTATATGAAAAAAACAAAAATGAAAAGAAAAACTGTTTAAAAGTGTCAAGGATGTGCTTGGAAAATGGCAAGCTGGATGGTCACTGCACCGTGGCTTCGAGTGCCTCACTCGTTTACTTACAGAACGGGGGCGGGTGTGACCAGAACCCGGTTTCGGTGCAGACAATTGACGCCTCGCCGACGAGAAGATGACCCTCGGTGCAGCTGAACGTTACCAGTGCCCCGACCGCATAGCGTCGCTGACCGTACATCGTCAGGCCACTGGTGCCGTCGATTCTGCCGTTTATTGGAACCAGTGGCTGTGGACATTGAATGGCTAGATGTAGACGTACAGAAGGTTTTAGGATCCACATGAAAGGTAAAGGTGTCGGTGGAGGGGGGAAAGTGAAAGGGTGGTTTGGGGACGGTATCGGTGGGGGTACAAGAAGATAAGGGGAGAAAGAAAAAGATAGAAGAGATAGAACGATAGTTTCGATAGAGAAAAAGCTGGCCCATTTCTCCATTGGGGGTGATGGGCCACGTGTGCGTGTGGGTGAGGAAGGCTGTGTTGGATGGAAGGGGAGCAGTAATAGAGCTTGCAGGAAGGAACAAAATTGAAAAGTTGAAAAAGTTGGTCCGGTTGGAAAAGTAACGGAAAATAAACCATCCAATCTTCGGGGAAAATCTACCGGAAACTTAAGTGGGATAAAGCGTTGAAGCACAGTTGAGGGCGTGTGGTGGCAATGTGTGGCTTGTGGGAGGGTGTGGTGCTACTAATACTCTCCCTACTCCCTACACTTCCGTTCCACTTCCCTCGCCAGGAATTCACTCAAATTAACTTGTCGAAGCCAATTGGTTAATGAATGAATGCACCGAGGGAAAACGGTGGGTGAACGAGGTGGCGTGTGGCGGTGATCGAGCATGGAATCGCCCGCCCGGTGATGATGGTGGTTATGATGTGGTGAATGTCAAGAATGCCATCCGTGACGATGCCCTGCGGCATAGTTGGGTCCCTTAACAACGACAACAACACACACCCACACACAACCCACAGCGGCCCACATTCACCCACGTTTATTCGCGGAAGGTAAACACCCGGAAGGTGGGCGGGGGCGGGTGGGGTGGCAGGACGACAACATACCTCGGCAGCGCGGTATCGGGCCACTCCAGTGTCCGTTCGGTTCACATTCCAGCCCGGGTGGGCCGCTCAATCGGTAGCCCCAGGCGCAGCGGAATACGGCCCGACCCCAAGCGGACGTGTTCAGCTCGACCAGACTGAGATGCGGGTCCTCGAGGAACAGCGGCGGACATTGGATCGGGTGGCAGGTGGGCGTCGGCGATGACCAGTTTCCTGCACCGTGCATTCCCGGTTGTAGCGAATATTTTGCGTATTTTGCGGGTAGAGTTTTGGGGAAGAATGTGGTAAGTTACGGGGACCGTGATTGAGAGAAGGTTATGTAAATTATGGAAGTTACTAATGGATAAGTTAGATAAATTGCGAATGTGTTCAAAATCGTAGAGCTGTACATTGGTTTTTAGGTTCCAACGTTAGGTTTAGATACTTAAGTAGTTAAAGTACTTAAAGTACTTAAAAGTCTATTCAGAACTCATTATGTAAAAACTAGAGCAATAAAATGTAAGAGGCATGATTTGTTAATTTGTTATTCTAGTGCTTAATTTTATGACTTGTCTTAAAGCATGATATTTAGGAAGAAAACTTCAACAGTAATATTTACTTAAATATTACTTGAATCAGTTTTATACTTATTTCTGCAATAATTCTATTCTTTGTATTATTAAACTGATTATAACTGTCTACAGTTTTAAGAGACCTTTTTTCATAAATAAAATATTCTGGATTCAGATTTAGAGCTGTTCGTTTAATTTTATGTTTTGATTACGCACTTTGAATACTTATAAGTTAATACAGAATTCGATTTACAAGAATCATATAACGTAAAATTTAAGATCCATGGTATATTAATGTGTTATCTTGGGTCAAATTTGATATCATATATAATAATATCTAATAAATACGTTTTACTCAGAAACAGTATCTAAATTTATTTCTGGAATGGTTCTATTCTTTATTAATATGACCACAATGGTATAAAGCTTTAAGTGAATCTTTCTTTTTATAACTAAAATATCCTGGATTCAATGTTATGCGAATCCAGATTATCTACCTTTTCACGGAATATTTATCAAAACTTACTTATTTTACCAAGCTATCTACAAATTTGGACACCTACCGGATGCGAGACAGGTAGCGTTCGCCTCACCCTGCAGCATGTAGCCGAGCGGACATCGGTAGAGGGCGCGCTGTCCCAGCTTGATTCCTTCCAGCCGCAGCGACAATGGTGGATTCGGTTCCGACAGTCCGGCACATTGTGACACTTGGTGGAGATAAAAAAAAAAATTGGAGGAATAAAAGTATTCCACGGGTCGCACGGCAACTTCGCCATTTATCCAAACTTACCTGCGACAATGATTACAATGCTGTTCGTGAGTCCACGCGGTGAAGCGCACGTGTACGTGCCCGAGTCCTGATTCTGGATGTCCTTGATCGTGAGCCGGTAGCGGGAGGCTTTCTCTTCCGGAACGGCGGACCAACCTGGTGGGAGGAGGTGAAAAGGAAGCCGATGCTCGAGTACATACATTCTCCAAAGGTACCCATAATAAGCGAGTGAAGCGAGGGGAACTACCTACCGGTCAGATATTGGCGGAACCATCCGGTCCAGGTCCACTCGGGTGAACCGCGCCGTCTCGGGTACATGCAGTCCAGATGGATGGTGCTGGTGGGTAGTACGGCCAGCACGCCCGATGGTTCGTACGCGGCCGAACCGACCCCAACCTTGATGCGAATCGACGGCGGGCTGTCATCTGTAACGACCAGGCGGAGGCACACATTAGAGTCACTAAATTCTGGTGAAAAATGGGTGCACGTGGTGAACTTCCGGCGAAAATTTCCCGCAATCCACATGGTGCCTGTGTCATAGAAATCTGGCGGAAAAATGGTCAATTACCAGAGTAATTAGTTAGCAGCGTCGTTGGGACGCAGGATGGCATCTTCGGTGCCCACAGGCCGTTGGAGCAGAGGACCTTCGATTCGCCGAGCAGCTTGTAGAGCCCGAGATCGCGGCATCGTGCCTGGAGCGTGTGCCCGTGCGGGAGATCCCAACCGAGAGTCTGCGGAGATTGGAGATCAAAGGAAATGGAATGGAAAACGGGGGACTCTTTAGGGACGGTTCTCTTTTGCAACATTCTATTAAAAGTGGATGTTCTAATATTTGCTGTGGACCATGAAGGATCTATTCTTGTCTGGATCTAATAACATTGTTTTTCAAAAATATTTGGATAAAGCCTTCACTTCCGGGAGTTCCAGGAGTTGGGTGAGTTACCGGAATGTTTGTGGATTTTTTAAAACAATTATTCTGAACTCAACGATTCTAAGGAAGGTTCAATAACCCTGCCTTACATGTTGTTGCTTCGTCACAATGTTACTGTAGTGGGCACGACCCGTTCCCCGACTTACCACCGACACATTCTTGTAGCTCAGCAGCAGATGGGGCGGAATGTGGTCGACGACGCACCGCTTGTACAGCGGCTCGAACTTCAGCTGGCCGTGCTCGTCCTGCTCGTGCTCGTTCATCGCGCACAGTGGGCCCACCCAGCTGCCACGGATGCACTGGATCTTGCACAGCCGGTGCCCACCGAGCGGTCCGACCTCGCCCGGAAACCGCACCTCCGAGACCTCGCGGAACTGGTGCAGCTCGGGGCTTTCCTCCGTCTCCTCGCTCTCCTTGTCGTCCCGGTCGGGGCTTTCGGCCGAGTCGGGCAACGGTGGCACGAAGCTTCCCTCCTCGTCGTACTGCCCTGTAAGTGGGTTAGTGGCGTCGGACGCCCAACACCGAGGAGAAAGATGAAGAGAGTAAGGGAAGAAAAAGTGGGAAATGGAAATGGTTCACGTATTTGGGCTTGGAAGACGGTGGACACTAGCGGGGGGTGGCCAACGCTAGGGTGGGTCCCCAGTGAGGGTGCACACGCGCTTGTGTGTGTGTGTGTTTGTGGAGCTGTGTTGGATTCTTTCGCGAATAGAAGCACCTACTTTTAGGAAGCGAGCTTTGCTAGTTGCCAGCTGCCTTCAGCAGAAGGTAAGCAACTTCCAACCGGTTTCCTTCCAACACACTCCAAAAAACACACACGCGCGCGCAAGGTGATTTTCACTAGGAACTAGTACAAACTAAAGGCTCTTATGAGTTCTCTAGCACAAGCAGTAAGCTGGGTGTTGCTGGGTGAAATGGGCGCGCGAATGGCGGACGAAATGATTTTCTTGCCAGCAAGCAAGCGGAAGCGAAGCCATAATGCCAATCAAGTGGAAACCGCAGGAAGCACGCCACGCCACAGGCGCGCACACACACACACACACTGATATGAATAAGTACGGGTACCTGATCGTGGTGCAGCAACTATGTATCTACTAAAGCATGGGCTACACATACACACACACACACGCACACAGGAACTGAAGGGAGCATACGCGTGGCCACCGGAAGTAGCAACGAAGGGTTTGGGAGGATCGAATGGAGACGCGTGTTCCGCGTGAAGTCTTGGGCTTGGTGTGCTACCCTGTTCACACACCAAGTGCATCCCAATGAGGCTCGAATCGACTCGCTAGATGGGCTCACACATCAGGCATACACACACACACACACACACACACACATATACGCATGCACATTGTGAATGCACTTCATATATTTTCGAAAGGGTAAGGATGCTAAAATAATGTTTCGCTTAAGCTCGTCAACTCGGCATCGATCCAGCGCCTGGCGTAGTGTGGAAAAGTGTGTTTGCATCCCTTTTTTTCCTCACTTTTTCGAGTTCTCTATGGATGTTGAGCATGAAGGAGGTGGAATAATGTCTGCAGTTGACGTGCAGCCCGTGTGTGTGTGTGTGTGTGGAAGGAAAGTGAGTTTGAAGCAGCGAAATGCAAATGCAAAAATGTATATATCGGAAAATGCTAGACATCGCGTGTGCGTGCCGCGGATGCACTGATGCACTCGGTTGTGTGTGTGTGTGTGTAGGTGAGCTTGACTGTATGAACCGTTAGATTGTGAAACTAAATTTGCTTATAGCCGGGGCAACTTTTCTACACTCGGCACCGATACGATGAACTAGCCCGACTATGAAAGTTCAACTTTATTTCATTGTGATAACCAATTTTGGGATAATTTGGAAGCTGGGAAAGCGCTCTACATCCCTCAGGGCTGATTGGGAGAATTTCATGCTGGCTCGCCGGATGCACGTCGTTCTGTTGCTTCGTCTGTTCCATTTTTTTTTTCATTTTGTTAGTTCGAGTTTTAGTTTTGGCTTTGCTTTACCATTTTACCGATGCGGAGCTAGCCGACACTTGGCAGCGGCACGTAGCGAATTGCGAAATTGGCGCTAATATACAGCGGTGCACGAAGCAAGTGATGAAACAAAGATGCACAAAGTGGCAAGCGGTGGGTTTGCTGGGTGAAGTGTGCAGATGCGAGGGTTGGTGGTGCAGAGGTGAATGTGATGGTGGTCACATGGTACAGGGTGGCGTAAGTCGCTGATGTTACTTTCTTTTTCTTCTAGCGAAGCTATCGGAGCAATTCTTATGTTGTACTTTAAGAAGTTGTTTCGGTACATTCGATTTAATCTATCCTAATAGTTTTGAAGTAGGATAATATTGGATAATTGAAATGAAATTTTTAGTTTCCTTA
The DNA here is from genome assembly GCF_943734765.1 of Anopheles ziemanni. Lineage (NCBI taxonomy): Eukaryota > Metazoa > Arthropoda > Insecta > Diptera > Culicidae > Anopheles > Anopheles ziemanni. The sequence continues at coordinate 22,527,581 of NC_080705.1, read as the reverse complement.
TCCATACTTTAACGTATGATCTTTGTATTGCATGTTTATAACATAGTTTGGGCTCTAGCTAAGGGTTGTCTGACTACAAGTTTCTTCTTAAATAGAGTTGGAAATCATAGATTACTTAAGCGTACATGATAAGTCAGTAGGAGCAGGATATTAAATCCTAAAAGAGTAAATGAATTTGCTTAAGACAAGACAAGCTTAAAGAGTAAGTGTGTTAATTTATTCAATTAATACCAAATAATATAAAATCTAAAACAAGTTTCACAGGAACCCCAAAAGAGTAAATAAAAAAAATAAAACAGTCAATAAGCTCAGAGAATAAGTCTGTTAGTTTTATCAAATAAATATAAAATAATATAAAACCAAATTAATGTTTTGCACTTACTTCATAGATGCTTATCTCTTTTTTTAGCTTTCACTTTTTTCGCTTCGGTAATCACTTTCATATTTTTGTGGATACTAGAGACTGTTTTACTTAATCCTAATCTCTTTTAAAATTTAAACTTTGTTGTGAGTTTCAAATATTTATGTACGGAAAGTACCCTAATCATCATAGGTGCATTGGTTCAGAGCAGTGTCAAATCATGACCCAGGTCTAGTGATCCAATAGAAGTTTTCTTTTGGTATGCTTCGACGAATCCTGGCACAGGTCTACGAAACTGTTGTAGTTTGAATTTCGCACTTTTCAGTTTTTCTCTTTTGTTGATTATTAATTCGTTCTTTGAATCATAAACTATTTTCGGTTAGAGCGCATAAACTGAACCTATTCACCGTTGAATTGATTTAGATGTGGACGCAAATTTACCCATTCCTTTTTCTAGAATTAAACTATCTGTTTGGGATTTATGTCTCTTTGGTGACTAATAGCTAATGTTGCTAGTAGAACTACAAACAAAAAAAGTCGGTAGTGATTTAAATATATCAATTCATTAGCCACATTTTACCAGTGGAAACATATTGCAACATATTGGAAGGTATTAAAATTCATCCTGCGAGTTGACTGGTAGCGCAAGTCATATGTTTTAATAAACCATAGCATGTGGAAATCACCATATTTTTTCCCTCGGTTTGCGGTTGCCACCCTGTAACATATGATTTACTGTTTCGTGTGTGTGTGTGTCTTTTCGCCCCCAGTGCGCTTAATCGTACTTTGTTTTTAAATTTTTGAAAACTCCAACTCTTTGCGCCCTCGCCAGGTATGGGTTTTTTTTCCGATATCGTGGTAAGCTGGTGAATTTCGTACTGGTACGTCGTGCACCGGGGTGCACCACGGTGGAAAATGCAGCGTGCAGAGCGGGGTTGGTGACTGTGACGGTGAGAGTTTTTTTCGGTTTGCTGTTGCTGACTTGATTGCAATGGACTGGTAGGGCTCACCTTTGTTGGCATTGCGACTAATACTCTTGCTGCCACTGTCACTGCCACCCTTCGGGCGGCTGAGCGCGCCGGTCGCTTTTCCCGACTTGCGCTTCACCCGTACCACCCGGCGGCCCATGCCCGGCCCGGGCTGCTGCTCGACCGTGTCGCCGGCCGGTTCCTCGGCCGCCACCGCGACCACGTCCGGCCCGTCCGCGCCCGCCCGATCTGATTGCATGTAGGGGAGCAGTAGAGGATTGGTTGGAGTTTGGAGTGGAAGCGTTCGGTTGGTGTGTGTGTCAGTTTCCCTTCTGCGCGCGATTCCCGTGGGAACCCGTTTTTCACAGGGCTTAGAGTGAAAGGATTTGTACTACTGTTTTTTTGTTTCGTTGTCGTTAACTTTGTTTCTAAAGCTACCTGCATTTTTCATCTATCATTCATCTATCGAACTATGGCGCCATCGATCAACGGATCAAACGCACCGCGGAGTTGCCGGAAGCAAGCTGTGTAAATTATTTTATGTTCCACCCTTTTGTACAAAGAGTTATTTTCTGAGTGTGTGTATGTGTGTTTTACTCATAACTCGTACCGTAACATATTGCGATATTACAAAAGCGTTTTTACGTTGCAGTTTGATCTACAGATGTTTCTATTCGCATAGCGTTCGATACGATGTGTGAGCTGAACGTGAAAAGTTTCGAATGCTGCTTTTGTTTTCATTCGTACGGTTCACGTTGTCATAATATTTCGAAATGAACAAAAAAAACAAAGAAATCACTTTTCAAAAATTATAATAAATCATAATTTTTCCTGTTTTCCCTTTTTGGTATTCTCCAAGAGTTATTTTAACTATTTTTATCGCCTTCAATTTTGTGTTGCAGTTATGCAAATCCCGATGAGACACTTAAAATAGTCGTTATATTATTAACCAATTTCAAATGTGTAGAAATTTCCTTTTTTTTAAACTAACATATTAACACGTTGACTGCCATGGCTATCATTTTTGAAAGCCAGCTGTTATTAGTTCTAAAAAGTTTTTTCCCCATAAATAAGTAAAAATGCTACATAAAAATGATAGTAATATTTAATTTCAGTTCTTTGGCAAGCTAAGTTTTTGCTCAGCCTTCAATCGTTGATTTAATAAAAGTTACAAAAGAATTTAATTAAAAAAGAATGTACTAAAAGTGTGCTAAAAACGCTCAACGTGTTAAAAAGTCAGCCTTTATCTCAATAAGATGATTTAATTTAATTTAATTTATTTTAACGAATCGCGAAAAAAAGCATAAAATGCATATTATTCAAAGTGGTTAAACATTTACAATGTGTTATGATGAATAAAATAAAAGCCAGTTTAGTCTATACATTTAGAATTGAAAAGCTTAAAAATGTAACAAACACACACTCAGAAAGAGGACATTACTTCTAATAGACCATAACAATTCGGTTGACATTTTGCAAGCTTTTATAAGCTTGGCACGTAATGCTTTCCTCTGAGAACAAAACTGAAATAATTTATCACAGAACCTCCGAATCTCCCGAAACTTCCGCACTGGATGCTCTAAGAGCCAAAGAAGTTTTTGCTATTCTAGAGTTACGGTGAACTGATTCCGCGAAGAACTCACTCAATCCCCGCACGACGCCGGAAGCGTTACTTTGATTAAATACATTTCCTTCGAGAAGCCAATTTTCTTGTTTACCGAACGCATCTGCAGCGCCACGACAATATAACCAATGTCACGCGTTCACATCGCCGAAGGGGTTTCGGGGGTGTGTAAGAAATTTTCCTACCAAGTGTGTGTGTGCGTGTGTGTTTATGTGTGGAAAACTTTCTCCACGGTGAACGGTGCGGAGGCGCCAGCCCGAGGATTGATTGACTTCGCGACCGACGACTGACTCGCTATTGACTAGCGCTATTAAGAGAAAGTTGGAATGGTATCGATTTCTTCTCTAAACTATCATTGGCCCTGGTCGTCCTGTCGACTTGGCTACGTGATGGTGGTGGTGGTGGTAATGTAGGTGGTCTCGATACGTGCTCGAGAGTTTAGACGCCGTTCGGGTGGACGGCGTTCGAGAGTCCTTCGGCTGGCTGGAAAAGTGAAGCGGAACGGCGGTGTAATCCGGTCACTTACCTTGCTTGTGATGGCGGGCGATGCTCTTGCTTCCACCGTCGCCACCACTGCCCGCCTTGGCCCGGCTCAGCGCACCCGTCGTCTTGCCCGACTTCCGCTTCACCCGACGCCGCACGATGCTCCCGTTGTCGTCCATCTCGACGATGATCTCTTCGCCCTCGATCTCGTTCTTGTCCATCCCTGGTGAGCCTTCGCCCTCGCCCCCAGCACCGGCACCCTCGAACTCCACGTCGCCCTCGACCGGGGCGCTGTTGAGGAACAGGTTGTCGTACACGCTGTGGTCGCTGTCGTTCTCGTTGAAAATGTTGTTGATCACGATGGCCGGACTAAGCTCCTCCAGGTTGAGCAGCTGATGTTCGTTGAAGGAGGCTGCGGAAGAAGAGCGACGGCGACGCCGGTGATGCCGATTGGCGGCCCGTCGATGAAGCACCCCCGAGGAGGCACGCTTCGAGCGCGCCGGAAAGGAGGCGGCCGCCAACGACTCCCGAACTTCAGCATTCTGTATGCCAAGCTCCCACCAGAAGGAGGTATCGCGGGACCCATGGAGGGCCGCATTGTGGCCACCGGGGTCGGTCGCGGGCGCGTGCAGACCGGACTTGCCTGGCTCGACCAGCTCGAAGTCGGCGGTCGTGAAGTCCTGCGGAAGGTAGATCTGTGTCGTCTCGAATGTCACGAAGGGCGGCTCGGTTGTGGCGTAATGTTTGCGGGGTCGCGAGATTTTCAAGTCCGGCGGAGGACACCCGGTGGTCGTTTCTGTCGTTCGGTGGAAAGAGAAGAAGGAAGATGTTTTCATTAGCTCAGATTACCGACTTTTTGCATATTAGAAATACAGTCATTGTTACTGATCTTTGCCTCTAACCTACCCATAATTGAAAAAGCGCATCAACTTTTGTCTATCAACAACTTCTATCTCTATTGAATTCTCTATTGCTGTATTTGTCTGTAGTTAAAAAGTTTTTGTCTCCTGATTTCAGGTTGTCAAAATCCTTTAATTTAGTAAAATAGGATCAATCTAAACAAGAAGAGTATCGTTTGTAAAAGGAATAATATCCTGAACCGCAAAACGTAAATTAAATGCATAATTATTAACAAATTAAACGTTTGGTATTGACTATGCAGAGTTTGAAGGGCTCTAGCAAAAATGTAAATCAGTTAAAACACAGTTTACAAACAGTAAATCTTCATTGTTTCATTTTTTATCACTGCTACAGCATATTGTCAAATAAAATCTCAATTACCTATTTTAATTCATGTTATTAGCAAGAAACAATAGCAAATGATTATCAGGCAAATAAAGATGCTTTAGAGAAAGTCGTTCAGAAGGTATTTGAAAGTTGGATGCTTTCGAGACAATGTTTATTGGCAGCATCTATATGATATTTGAAAATATTTATTTTCAATCAATTTCAAGTGTTTTAGTAATGTAAATTAAACATTTTATTAGTACAGAGATTCGACATTTTTAGTTAATTATGTACTGTAGATATAAATAGTTATTAGTCGGGGTGACTTTTATAATATCATCAATGGTTCAGTGTAAGTGTAATTAACATAAAGAAATCAAATGACTATCGATCGGAAATAAATACCTTTTAAAGAGCCAATATTTAAACGTGCTTGCAACACTCGATATGATCATACGGTAATGCTGTGTTTAATCCAGGGAGAACAAAGAAATTTGTGGTTTCCATAATGGCCCCCCAAAAGCGTCCCCGTCCCCCGTCCTCAGGCACTCAGGCAGCCAATAAATTGGAAATATCGTCCAGTAATGGCACCGAAACCGGCACGGAATCGATTGATTATGCAATCTAATCCAATTACAATCGCCGTTAACGCACGGACGTCGCGGGCCACGTTAATGGGAATGTAAATTTGCATCCCGTGCCCGACTCCTGGAGCCACGGATAAATTTGAATGATGGATGAAAACCCCAGAAATGGTTCACATTAAAATTAAAAACAAACGAGAAAAAAACAGGGTCTCGCTTCACCCGGCATTGAATCGAGCAGCTTAAATTACAAACCGTTCGGCCGGTTCCCGCAGGCCCGGCAAAACATTCGGGCCGCAAATTATGCAGTAAAATCATGATTTCAATTACTCCACAACCAACCGCGACCACGGGGGAAGGGTTGCACGCCATATCGAACCTGTCGCTTTCCAATTCGGCGGGCCGGTTTAAATTGCGAATAAAGTCAATTAAACCGATATTGCCCCGGGAAACAGACTAGCGTTTTTCCGGTCCCCGTTGGGCTGAGGGCGAGCGATAAAACCATATTTACACGTCGCACGGTGCAATTTAGACTCGCCGGATTACGGGAAATAAAATAGTACCAACTTCAATCAAAATCTAGGTCGTTAGATGGTTTCTGTGCGGGAAATGGATGCAGTTTGGCAACCGAAACCCGGGGCACATTCCTGAATGGAACGTGCAATTAAGCGCGTGTACCAGAGGTCTGTTTCCGAATAAATCGTTCGCAAATGTACGATTAAATACATCCGGCCGGGAAAGTGGAATGCGTCGAGATACCTCAACGGTTCTCATTAACCCTCGAGTTCCGCGGGACGACCGTTGGCCCGATTAAATAACCAAAGTTGGCACCATCGAATCGAATTGTTATCCTTACACGATATACGAAAAACCATTACTCGTTGTTCGACTCAAATTAGATGTATCAAAAGGCCTCGTGACCTCCGATGAACGCTGGTCTCGGTTTACCTCCGCGTGGGGCGGAGCATATTTCACACTTGGCACTGTTTTCCACAAATCACAAACAGTTTCTGTCGTTTGGAGTTTGTGGCTTGAAAATTCGAAACCATCCCCCTCCGTCCGCCTTTCCTGTAGTGTTGTTTGTCCCCCCACACTCTGTTCAACTCCGTGGTCTAATCTGTTTATCATTCAAAATCCTTTGGAAACATTCGAGCAGCTTCGGTTATTATCCACGGGAGAATTCATTGTTTTCCGGCGCACGGTCCCACAGCAGTCACGAATGATTAGAGTCAGCCGGGCGTTAAATATCGCGCCGATTGAGGTTGACGGAAAAGTCATGTCAGAGTGTTGAGGAACAAGAGAAATCTGCAGCCCAAAATAGTTTAGCATAATAAATAGGGAATGTGATGATGATAGGTGTACATTTGAAAAATTGGTTTATTGTCGATAAAATATTTTCTTAAATTGTCGAAAATGAGGGAAAAATTTCGTCAACATGCAAGGAACTTTTCCGGCAACCTCAGCAATCTAATTCGTGCTTGATGTGCGCCATCATCGACACCCGGCGCAGCTACAAGTGCATAATGCACCTCTCACCAACGCTAGTTCCGGTTCGACACGGGGCTCCGACACCGACTTCGAAATAAATAGCTCACCGCTGCCATTGTTTCACCCGATTCGCCTATTCTGGCTGTTGTGTTGTTCGCGCAACCGCGACCCTTTTCGCTGCGCGTTCTCGTGCGAAAAGGATGCCGCCTTTTGAAGATCATATTTCATGCGGATGACAATCGGTACCGCTCGTGGAATCGTCGTCGCTGTCGCGGTTTTCGATATCCGGCCGAAATAGAAAACCGCCACCGTCTGAGCACCGGTGAAGCAACCGCGGTGTGAAGTGTGCCATTTTCACGCCAACAGATTTCGCCCCCAAACACAACACTCCCGGACGCCTGGAAAGGACGAGCTCTCTAGATTGTTCACCAACCAGCTTCTCCAACGGTCCGTCGTCGGCGTGTGGATAAATTATCCTTGTCATAAATGGAGCCAAAACAAGTCGGCCGTATGCCGATGCGGCGATCGAATGCAGATGGTTTTGGGGCTTTCGAGTGAAGGCTCGAATTTGCATTCACAGCTAGAGTGAGAGGCTAGACATATTGCGGAGGTACAACGAGGAAATGCGAGAGGAGCAAGCTGGGATGAGAAATGATTGGTAATAAAACATCAAAGTCGCGCGGTAAGCAGCGACATCGCGGACGGGGGAGAAGTGAAAGATAACTTTTTGGGGGATTATATGGTACAACAAGGTATCATTCGGCAAATATAGATTTATGGTTCACTAGATTAGAGCAGCGGGGAATAATGCATTCGTATGAATTGAAATTTATGGCACTTACAGACGAGTGTGCGCGTTGGAAAAATTATGTTTTGGATTTGCAAATACGATTGAAAATATACAAATGAAACAGGGACGGTATGGTTAGTTAGATTTATTTCTTTTAAACTCTAATTACATTTTTTAGTATTACTTAAAATATTACATAAGTTTCAATGCACAGTTCTACTATATTAAAACTTCTGCTATATTGAGGCACTAGGTTTACTGGACCCGTCATTTTCACGGATATCTATCTTTAACGGAAAACATTGAACTAATGTCTTCATTTCCGTGATAAGTTCAAATAAAACTTTAAGTAATAATTTATTGTTACGTGAAGATTTCTGTTGTGGAATTCAGCTTACATTAAAATTGAATAAATTTAGCTTACTTTGTATAATATAGTCTTTCCGTCATTTCGACGTCAGAAACGACCGTAAACCTAGTGTTAAAAAGCTTCTACGTGATTTAACAGTTCATTTGAGAAAATATGCTGCTTTCCATTTCAACAATTTGTTTTATTCTTCTTTTCTTCTGTAGTTTGTTTCCAATTGAAGTTTGTACATTTTTTAAATGATCAGTGCTATAGAAAGAAATTTTTCGTAGTGAACTTTTAATGTTTTGTGGAACAAAAATAATTTCGTGACAATATTTCAGACTTTGCATTCTTAAATTGTTTTTTATCATATAATTTTCAATTGTGTTTGGCTCATTGTTGATTGAAAGATATCATTCTATGACCAACTGATTTAAGATTTTATTCGTTCATTGAACAAATAGTACTCTTTTCTTAAGGAAATTGTTCCATTTATTAAATCCTTTACCATCTTTCGTTTGCCACGTCACGTAAAAGGATCGTTAAGAGCGAGGAAAAAGATTTTCGTATCCATCAATTTTCTCACCGAGCTGATGCCGCACTCGTGCATCAAACGAAACGGTTCTCCCAATTGAAGTGAGTGTGTGTGTTTTTTATTCCTCTCTGCCCAATGAACAGAAACAGCACGTCCAAGTCCTTGCTACTGCAGCAAACTTTCAGACCACGCGAAACACGTTGTGGTTTTGTGTGGCAAAACCACAGTGTTTCGTGTCCCGAAGTGCCGAAATCCGTCGGCTCATTAAGAAGGTACCGGCCGGTGTTCGCTTTTCCTCTCCTTCCAACGCGGCGTCCTTCGCCAAAGTATGCAGCCACGTGCCGTCGGGCCACCATCGCCATCCCACCGGTTCGCGGTGCAGTGAAGTGCATTTTCCGGCCAACAAAACAAACCCTTCCCGAAACTAATTGTCCGAAATGTGTTCCAGGGTGGTGCGAGGAAGTGGAAAATGGGACGATTGTGCGGCGTGCGATGGGGGTTGGGTGCATTTATTTTATATTTTACCAACAAATGGCACCTTGTCTGGTCACCCCGAACGCTTTCCATTGCTCATCGTTCCCTTGGCTTTCCCCAAGCGCCGATCGGAGTAGCAAAACACGCTGAAGACAAACCTTTAAAAGTTTGTTTCACCGCTTCCCAAGAGCCGCGACGACGAAATGGGAAAGGAGTTTTCCGTTCGCTCTAGCGCACCCCAACGGGAGGTAATGGCACCGGTTCACTCCATAAAGCGTTCCGTTGATCGTGTAAGCTCATTAGTCGACTCTGGAATTTAATTGTTCGAAGAAACAATTGTTTTCCCTGCCGTTCCCTGCCGGGAACCTCTTCCTCCGACTTTCCTTTTATTGCTATCTACGAACTACCGACTGTCCAAGGGACAATGTTGCTGCTCCCTTAATGCTGTTGTCGTTTTTTCCTTTCGAGCGCCGGTGGTAAACAGTAATTAAAGCACCGAAGATATTCGGATTTCGGGCACGAATTCCTTTCGCAACCGTTCGCTTTCCACGAAGAAGAGGCTCCCTGTTGGCTGCATACTGCCAGAAATACCGTCGTGAGTGATGAGATTTTTTCTCTCTGTTCAGTTTCAGTTTTCTTTTCGGCTTTAGTTCACGCTTCTTTTTCGCTCCGCTCCAAAATGAGTCAGTCTCCATTTTGAAGCAAAACACATACGAGCTGTATTAAATGGCGCTGGTTTTGTTGCCCGAGTTTTTACTGTTTTTCCCCACTACGGACCAGGCACGGGTTGGGAAAATCCGGACACGTGCTAGAGGCGGCGATGATAAAGAGTGAGCAAAGCGACTGGCAAATGGAATCCAGCAATACACACGAAATAAACGTCCCCAGCAGCCGCCCGGTGATGAGTTCCGCGTGTGGAACAATCGTTTCATTTGGTTCCCGGAACAAGGGGGAAGGGAGGGAATGTGGGTGGAAAATCAAGACCTAAAAAGAAAAAAAAGGTAGGTAAACACACGAGTCGCAGCTTAACTGGTGCAGAGATAGATGCGTCATGGCGAAACCGAAACCAGAAGCGGAAAAAGAGTGTAAAAAATCCCATATGTTATGGAGTGTTTTTTTATTTTCATTTTATTTGCTCTCAAATCGACCTCCACCCGCGACTCTTGGGATACCGAGTTACGAGCACAGCGGAGGTAGGTTCGAACTCCATTTGTTTCCCCCGCTCCCCAGGACAGTTTCGGTTGCCCCTCTTTTTTGGCCAAATAAAACCCCCAAAACTGTGGCCATATTTTACGAAACAAATAATTTGATGGAGCAAAAACGGAAAGCCTCGATGCTGCTGCTGCACCCGCCCGCCCATATCTGTCGGTCGGAACTAAATGGAACACGGAAGAGTGGGGCCATCATCAGCTGGTGTTTGCCGGCAGGCCGTACATCACTCATAAGGCTGTGCAAACACACGAACGAACGCACGGAAAGGAATGGCATGAAAAACGTAAACCCTTCTGCTCCGCTCGCACACGCGGAGAATGATTAATGGGTACAATCCGTAAAATGAAATTTTAGCCTCCCCACCCGCCTCCCAACCAAAAAACATCAGATGGTTAGTCTCGAAATTTTAAAAGTTGCCCATTTCAGCCCCCCTTCCTTGTACTCCTCACACTTGGTGGCGTGTTCAGTTGGCGAGGGAAAAAAAAACATTCTCGCGTTCGCCGCGTCGACGATAATAATAATAAAGTAAATAGGAGAAACCTTTCGTCGGGCGGAAAAGCGTCGGGCAGACGCGAAATGCGTTACGGAGTCTGGAAAGTTGAACCATAAAGTTGGCGGGCATTTGGGGTAAAAACAAAAGAAAAAGGAAACGTAGTCCGTAAAGGGAGGAAAATAAATGAAAGAAAAATCGTACGAGAGCGTAAGGCTTAGTGTTTGTATTACGTAAGGCAGGCCTTCGGTAGGCAGCGAACCCGATCGACATACGAGCGCCCCCTGAGCGCGTGTGTTCACGAATGACGAATTATGGGTTCAAAGGTACGCACGGTACTTCGCTGGGAGGACGATGCAGACAGGCATTAGAAGACAGACTCACCGAAGTCGGCGCAAAGGGGGAGCATACGGTGAGGGCACAAAATGAATCTCCTAACATCAATATTCACTTTTCCCAACAGTACACGCACATACACACACACACACACTCGCACACGTGGCTCGTTTCTCTTCTGCCTGTCTTTATTAAAGGAACTCCGGCAGAAACAAAGTAACGGAATGGAAGTAAGAAAAAAAACAACTGCCATCCAACCAAAGACCGAGCCGTGGAAAAGTGAAAATTTATTCATCCCCTTTTATCGGGTGGGGATTTCCTAAGGCGTTGGTGAAGGTGGCGGGAAGCTGCGGGGCCGTGTGTGTTTGAGCAATAAATATTCACACGCCGCGGAGACGCATGAGTAAAGCCCGACTAAAGCCACCGAGTAAAGGGAAAGCTCAAGGAAAAACCCCCCGTGCGAGGAATATTAAAATGGAGACGAAAAAAAAAGGAAAACATAAAAACAACTGCACGTGAAGATGAAAAACAACACAAAAATCGCACCAAGCGCGTGGGCCAATTTTCTCCACTTTTTATCATTTGCACAGCGTGTCCGCTTTTCCAACCCCACCCCCGTTCCGCCCGCCAGGGGACCACCGAGGGGCGTGAAACTCCCGCATACAATTTGTGCGCGCCGATACGGTGGTGATAGTGACGGCTAGCCATGCGTCCCATTCCCATGGGTGTGGAGTTTTTCCGACCCCTTTCCTTTGCCATCAAAAGTCGGGTGCGATCGGTTCGCGATACGATCTCCCGGCCCGATAGCGGCGTTTCACTATTGCTGTGTGAAAGAGTTTGCTTGCCATCGTAGATTGTTTTTGGCTTCGCGAAGAATTTTCATATCCTTGAATTTTATTGCTTTTCCACGAGCGCACTAAATAACGGAAGCAACAGTGTCGGCGAATGTTGTAGCGGACAGCTCGAGAGGGGGGGGGGGAAACGGGAAAAAACATACCCATACAACATGCCAAAGTCAATGTCCTGGGCGGGAAAACGCTGCCGGAGAAAAACGTAACCAAACGCTCCCTCCCCAAAAACCGCTGAAATAGGCTGACGTTGAGAGGCGACGCATAGTTTGTTAGCGAGGCGAGTCACGTTGTTGCGTTTGTGTCCTCACATGCGCTCGAGGAGCAAGATTTATTGCATTTGTGATAAGAAGAAAAAACCGGAGGGGGGAGGCTGGAAAGCGAACCTGAAATGACGCACTCCGATGAATCCGATTCAAGAGAAAGGGTGTAGGAGAGGACAAGGAAGAGAAAAAAGAGGAAACGGAAAGGATGGTCCAGTGGGGCAGAGAAAGATAGCTATTTTTAGTCCGGAAAAGCGCCAGCTATGCTGCCGTGAGGGTGCGGAAGGGACATCCTGGTGCGAACTCGAAACGAAACCGGTGGAAATACTACCGGAACGCACGCAACCAGCTACTCCGAGGGTGGAGCAGCGTGGGCGGACAGGAAGGCGGGAATAAAATGAAGTGAAAATAAAATACAATAACATAAAACCGACGCTTCCGAACGCTGAGCGTTATTGTTGCCATTTCTCATTGCGGTGGTAGATTAAAGGCGTCATTTGAATAATTTATGTACAATACGGAAGCGCATGCACATGGGTCGTGCCTCCCATCGCACCACCCTTCGGTTCAGAGATCCCTTTTTGCCCCACCCTTACCCGACCGGGATGGTGCGGATATTCCTTTGGACGACAATTTCCCCAGCTTTCCCAAACCGACCGGAGTGCGTTATTCCACTTTCTAGTTCAGAGCCAACGACGGCCGGACTGTATTCGACGTTGGGTGAAATCGGTGGAATAATCCTTTATTGCAACCCTTTCCTTATTTCCCTTTTGGCCCTTTCATCTCCCCGGGTTTAACTCCGAGTGAATTGCACCGGAATGCAATTCGCTTTGATGTGTTGGAAATTCAATTGAAACATTGATTCATGTTCCAACAAATTTATTCCTACCTCGCGGCCTCTTGCCAGCCATTGTACAGTTTGGTTGTTGTCTTATATTTTTCACTCCGTTTCGAACCCCTACACTAAGTGGCACTCGTTGCTATTTGCCTACATCGATGGAATTCCTCTACGTCTTTGTTTGATGAAGGGTTGTTTTCATGCCGAGCGTCATTCACCGTTCAACAACAAGCCATTGGGAGAGTTTTTATGTTTTGTTTTAATTCCACCGCGGGAAAGTGCTTTCATAGTCGAAAGAGGCCCACTTGACGCGAGCTCGAAGCTCGTAATCAGAGCTAATGAGCAACTGATTGATTAACCGAATTTTCCTTCCATCCGGTCCGGCTTCCGGGCAATGCAATGCCTCGATTCCTCCCGCGAAAGGGCACGCGAACGAGTCGAAAAGGATGAAGTTCTCCAGCAGGAAGAGGAGGTTTTCGCCGTTTCCGATTGCGACCCCAAATCCCGTGGAAAGCCGCCCGTGCCGTGTTCCGTTCGTCTAACTTCGTTGAGATAATTCCGATCGGAAATGTAAACCAAACACACGCCCGCATCGGGACCCTTTTTCCGTCGCCGACTCGGAGCTCGGCCAAAGTCAAGTGGTTGGCTGCCACGTGCACACCGAACCGGGGGGGAGAGTGCCGGGTTTTTCCCACTCCCACTTCCACCAGCGCGGATGGAGGCGCCTGGTGCGCCGTACAAGCAATCAATCCCTCCGACGCCGACGATGCCCCGAAACCACAACGTTGCTAGCCACCCGCCACCACCAACCTCCACCTCCCCCTTCCCACTCTTCCCCGTTCGCCGTGTCGAAGGGACGCAGGTTAACCTCGTCGACGGAAAATCAAATGAACCGGCAAGTAGCAAATTGATTTGCCATGCCTCTCGCGCGCGCACACAAACATTCTTCACGACGGCGGGTGGCACGGGTTTCGGTTGTTGCGGGCTGTTGCTACTACTCGGAATTTCGGACACACTTCGTACGGGGGGAGGGAAAAACAAATTTGCGCAAACATACACAGTCTGATCGGGGCCCCGCGCGGGGGAGGGGTTCGCGGAGAAATTGATTGAATTGAATCTTGCGAACGGGAAAACGGTTAAACGGAGAAAACCTCACCACCGACGACGTCGGTTACCGACGTTGGCCGTTACCGACCTCAATCAACGTAACGCGCGGGCGAGTGGAGGAGAGAGAGAGGGGGTGGGGGTGGTTTTGGGCGCCACCCTTCACCGATCCAATCTTATCAAGCACCCATCGAAAAATATCGGATCGAGCAGTGAAGCGTCCTTCGCGTCGGTGGTTGTAACGGGGAGATTTTCCGTGGGTCAGATGATAGATAGCGGTCGAAATTTGTCGGAGGCAGGTTCTCGGGTACAACTGAACCCGATCAATCCCGGTGGGGAGGCTCTTTTTTTGGCTCTTTCGAGACGAGCGGACATCATATACATTATTTAACAGTTCAAAATGACAGTAGCAGATATCGTAACAAGCGACTAAAGGGCTTCCTTCCTTCGATGTGCGGGTGTGCGTGTGTGTGTGTGTGTGTGTGTGGCAGCTTTCCTCACTTTTTTACTAGATTTCGGTATTCGGCTCTCCTCTTCCCCCGACCTTCCCTCACGTAGGATTTGCGGTGATGAAATTGAATGGAAAATTTATCCCACGGCAACCCTCCTAATCCTGTGCTTGTCCCGTCCTCGGGACGCACGTCCCGGAATGGGATGCCTGCGACGCAGATTTCCATCAGAAAAATACAGTCAGCTTTAAATTGTAGCTCAAGGGAGATTGTGGAAATTTGTTGATGTCAGTTTTGTCATTATTTGATTGATTAAATTATGGAAGGATAGAGTGATTCTTTTTTGTCGGATGACATTTTAAGTTGAAAATCACTCGGAGTGCAAAGTGGTAGAAAATGATTTACAACCAATAAAATTTGTAGGTTTTTACAACTTTTAATGTAACAAAATTGATAAAGAATTTTATTTATTATTTCGCAAACGGTGAGGCAGTCAAATAAAATTATTTTGACGTCAACTATGGCTCGGATATCGGTTTTTAGTGGTTGATGCTTAATGGTTTTAGCTACAAGCTTTAGATTTGTGTAATACCGATTCAGATTAATAAATCTGAATGACTCTTTGCTACGTTTTCGAGATTTACAAATCTTTTAATGATTCCTAAAAATTTTAAATGTTAAACAACAGAGAAGTAAAGGCAAAAAAATGGAAAGAGAGACACCCTTGGTTTTTTTGATCGCTCCATCTACGCCTATGAGAGAATCATAAAGATTCATAAATGTTTCGAAAGATTCATCAATGTTTTAAATGTTTTAAGATTCGAATCCCTACAGATTTACGAATCAATCAGCAGGTATCTTAGGACATTTGTATGAATCAATTTCGCCTAAAGATTTATAAATCACAACACTTGTTTTCTTTTATATTATGGCTAACCAATAAACATGCTAATGTAAATTCTTGTGAAATTGGCAATTGATTTTTCTTTAAAGTGTAAAAGCGTTAGTAAAAGTAGAATATTGTAAACTATCAAATGCCACTATCGAATGCAATTGTTAAAGGTAACAATGTAATCGGTATATAGATTAAATCTCTTTCATAATAATATGGAAGTTAGTCTTATCTTTTGTTATATTTTAACCTTAGCTGTCAGGATACGAAATAATACCATGTGTTTGATATTTAATTGAATGAAAATGGGAAGGTACCGATTTACTTTTCAAAACACCAACCCAATAACTTCTAAGCGAGAATATTTTGTTAAAACGTCATTTGAATATATTGATTAAGTAAAGGTGTATGATAAACAGGCAGAAGCCAAAATGCTCATGTTGTTGAAAAACGAAGCTCACTGTACCGAATAACATCGTCAGTCGATGGAGAGTAGAAGACGCAACTACACAATACAGCACGACAAGATAAAGATCTGTGGACGTTTCGTGCCCCGAGGAGACGGAAAAGAAATCCCACTGACCCGCCCGCCAGAGTGGAGTATAAATGAATAAATTACGGACTGAATACGAATGAGCGTCGGTCTCGGACTGCCAACACGGGGACTTTCTGGCACGGAGGACGTCCTCTGATGGGACGACATTCCGGTTAATATTTATAAAACACTCGCCCGAACATGACAAACGCGCCCGGAGCGTGGTGGTGTGAGCGAGTGAGTGGTGGATCATGGCATTACAATTTATGATGACTCCGGTGCGCCATCGCTGAGCCGAGTACCATTACCTGTTCAAAGGATGTAAAGGACGATGCTGCCGGTTCACCTTGAGAACGGCTCCGGGAAAGGGCGAAAAGAATAAGAAACAGCTTGCATCAATTTTCCTCCTCCGCCCTCGTTCGGGGGAAAGCCAAACATCCAACGTCCGACGGCATTAGATTCAGTGCGACGCATCGACACCACCATCATCAGGATTAAAGCTTACCGAATCTCAACCCAGCTCGGTTCCTTCCGTTCCTCGTCCTTGAGGAAGTGACAAAGTGAAGGAAGGACTCTCGCGCTGAGTGAGGAACATATCTCAGGTCCGGGCGCTCGTTCGACCTCCGGTGATTAGATTACGGTGACCGGATGTCCAAGTAAACGCTGGGGACGCCTTCCCCTTTCAACCGGGAAGTAACATTTGTCGACGATAGCCCTTTTTTCGCCAGCGTTTTCCCGCTTTCCGGCTATTTATAGCTGCTGTGTTTTCCGCTTTCGCCGCCACTTTCATATCGATTGCCGTGTGACGCAAAACCGACGCAACACGGGAAAGGTGAAGGAAACGGGCCAAAAAGGTGGTCAACCGTTAATGGAACTCCCCCCTCCTAAAGCGCCTTTTACTTCCGGTGCGCGCGCGCTCCGAGTCGAGTGGAAAAAAGCACCGAGTCGCGGTTCGCGCTTCATTTTCGCGCGCGCACACTTTCCTGTGCTTTATTTTATTATGTGGCCCCGGTTTTTCCCACGACGCGCGGGTATGGCGTTTATTTCTTCGCTCGATACCGCAACATCAAAGGTGAACGTCGTCCGCACCCGAGACACCCGAGTGAAAATTGCTTTCGGCTCCGGATCGACATCCCGCCTCCCTCTCGCATTTTCCTACCGTACGGTGAGAAAGCCAAACGCTAACGCCATCAGCGGCGTCGACGAAGTTCCGCAGCGAGTTTGTAACGCGTCGCGTTCAAGTTATGAAAAGTGGAGAAGTTTTGCAATATTTCACCATATTCGACGCGATTCGCATATCGGCGAGCCGGTGGGGCAAAAGGGACGTAGTGCATCGGTTGTTAACCGAGGGAGGGTGCCGGGCTTTTGAGAAAGTATAAAACTGTTGTAAAAGTGCGAAGTGGGAGAAGTTTTTCCCGGTTTCTCATGCAGCGTGCGCCGGGCAAAGGTATAATCGCGAGATCTTTGCTTCGAAAAATTAACGATCAGCAGCAGAAGACGGTAAAGTTTACTCCCCCCCCCCCCCGGCCATGTTTCTTTGTGGGACCGTTTTGATGGTATTTGAAGCATGTTGATTTGATTCTCTGTTCATTTTTCTTCCTCTCGCAAAAAGAGGAAAAAGCCAATAAAAATGCGCTTAGCTTTCGGAGAGGGACGAAAATTTAATTCGATATAAAATGAAGAACAAATGATGATCCACCCGGTTTCAAAAAGCGTGTGCTGGGGAGGGGGAGAGGCGGGTTACTGGTATGCCATGGCGAGGGACAAACTCACAACCGGGAACACTCCAATCCCGGGATTCGATTGGAATGCTGGGATTAGCGCACTTAAATTGTTCCAATTCCATTTCGATAGATTCGAGTGGTGCCAAAATTGGAAGATTTCCTCGGCAAAAATTGAACCAAGGCGTGTTGGTCGTTAGATGCTTGGTTTCATCTTTTTTTTTCTTCCCTCTCTCTCTATCGCTCTCTCGATCTAATAAAGAAAAAAGGAAAACAGAAGGTTTGTTCTCTCGGATTCGGATAAAAAACGGCTCAGCGTCTGGTGCCGTGCGGGTTTAGCCGTTATTCTTCCAGTTTATTTATTTTATTCCGCTTTAGCTTTTCCTTCTTTTCCGTTCGCGCTGTCCATTTGAGGCCCGAATGCTCGAATATGTTCCCCTGTTGGCTGTCAGTTGGTTGTGTGTTTGTGCACGTGTGGGGATGTGTTACTCCCTTGGACAGGGACGAGCTACGGCTTTTCACTTCCATTCGCGAAAACTCCCTGCGGCACATCAATTTCGTATCACGGCTATCGATTTCGGTCCGCCGGGCTTTTACGCGATGATTCGCGATTTGTTTGTGTGTTGATATTTCGCAGGCGAGTGCAAAATTGAACCACAGAATATCGCCTCCCTCTCTCTCTCCCTCTGTAACGCCGATTTTCAGATCCGAACGGGCCGGAGTGCCGAAAGTTAAAACCAAAAATATTATAAAAAGAAACACCAGGCCGGAAAAAGGTTAATGCACTTTTTTTTTCTCTTGCCAATCCAACCACCGGTGGATAAATTTCGGCTGCCTGGGGTTTTCTGCTTGTTTTCATAGCGAATTTTCTTTCGATTTCCGTTCACGTTGTGCGCCGGATGGTTTGCCGGGAATGGAAGAGCTTTTTTCCCAATCGCTTTCGCGGTCCGTGACGGATTTTGCTTTCGTTTCTTCGCTCCGTTCCGCAGGAAGTGGCAGATTGTTTTCCCGTTCCTTCGACGGTTTTGCTGTTTTTTTTTTATGTTTTATAACTGGAAGGGAACAGCAGGAAGCGACTGTGAAAGTGAAAGCACCCTGATGGGAACGGCTTTGATGGTAGTTTTCGCGCGCCATCATCATTCGCAGCTGCGGAGGGCTCGCGTGCCGCCCCGCCGCGGGGAAAGACCCGATAGGGAAATCTGTTTTCATTTCCCTCCTTGGAGGATGAGTGTGAGTAGAATGGCTTAACTTGGCTAAGCCGTGACGGTGCCTGAGATTGAGTGTTTCATTTTCAAGAAAATCCACTCGGTTAGGCTGAATTGGTTGAACGGTGCCGGTAACAATGTGGAAGCATAGCTTTGAGAAGGAAAACAAACATGGGAAGAAACAAATTTTCTCATAGAACTGTAAAAAGAGCAAAAATTTACTGAAACAGCTGCTGTTAAATGTAACAGTAATAATAATCTACTTTATGAGTTTTCTTAATTTCGTCTCTGTAATATCATCCTTATATAACAATTTTAGTTGTTTAACCCGTTTCACTTAAAGAAGGTTGATTTGAGCGAATTCGCATTTTTAATATTTCATCATAATTCATGTAATAAATTTAAAATATTTCAATAAAGATGCTAGTTGCTCACTTGAAGCTCTTGTCATAGTTAAAAACCAGTTCTTTTTAGTAAATTGTTGAGTTAAAAATGTATCTTCAGTCTTCTTACATTGTGCATTTGGTTTTCTATTCCAGCATTCAACATACGGAACATACGATATTAAAAATAAGAATTATATTCTTGATAACAATAGAAAAATCAATAATAACAAGGCAAGACAGATTGATATGCCAAAATCATAAAAAAAAAACATGCCAATGGTGATAAAGAACATTTCAATCCATAGCATCTAAAATATGCTCCATAGTGACCAGAAATGGTCGTTCGGAGGGTTTCTTAGATTCCAAAGAAGCCCACACCTACAGAGCACGAGAAGATATGTAAATTGCAGTTGATCAATCAACATGATCGATAGGTGAAAGATGGACGATGTTTGTTCATTCCAATCATAATGATTTTCCGGCTGCAGCTGTTTCTCAGTATAAAACTAGAGAAGACAAACGAATGATAGTCGATGAGAAGCAATTCGGCTTCCGCTTGACAAATGAATGCATAACTGTATAACCGAGCGAGTCGTTCGGAAAAGTGCAAATGATGAACTGTTTGACGCAATCGGACCGAAGGTAGATTTAAATCAAACAAGCCGGCGAAGAAAAAAATAAAACGAGGGAACGGTACAACGAACCCGGTGGAAAAAGTACCGGCACACACTACAAAAAGCAAAAGACAAATACTGATACAAACAAACTAACTTACCGGGTTCGCTCGTCGGTGGCGGATGTGGATCGGCCGGCGTCGCACCGGCCTCCGCCTCGTCGCCCCGGACGCCCGCAACGCAAACACTCGTTAGCAGCGTGACGAAAAGCAAACATTTTCCGATTTCAATTTTACATATTTTCATCCCCTGCTGCAGCGTTGCAGCCCGGTGGCGACCCGGTTGCCGCTTCCGGCCGGCCACCACCGTCGCTTCCGCCGGCGGCACGGCTGTTGACATCGATTCTGGTATGTTAAACTCGTCGCCGTCAGGAGGTTTAAGCCGTCGTACGTCGTACGGTGCACCGGAAGCCGGCAGCCGTCGGTGCAACTGCTTCGTCGGGTTGGTTGATTTTTGTCACACTCGTCCCGAAACCCGCCGTCGATGGGGCCGCCCTCATGCGGGGGTTCGGTCGTGATTGCTCCGAGAGGGAGGGGGGACCACCGGGGTGTTCGCTGTGCTGGGCGGTTAAGGGAGGCGGCACCACACTGGTTCCGAAATTCAATTCCGAATCCAATCGAAAATCCTAAAACCAATCCAATTCGTCCCGTTTCGTTCCCGGGTTTTCCCGGGGTTGGGGGGGACCACCTGACCAGTATGTTGATCTAAGTTCCCGTACGAAACCTGGGTGTTTGCACAAGGTAAACTCTTCCCTCTCAGCCGCACACACACAAACACACACACACACTTGCGCTCACACTAACCTACGGGTAGGACTCGGTTTCACCATCCGGACACTTGGAGAGACACTTCTCGTTAGCCGGAAGCCGAGTTAGTTTTTCGTTTCGATTTCCGGACGTGTTTTTTTTTATGGATTGTCTTTTCGTTTTGTGTCCCTCTCTGTTTCTCCTTCTTCTTCTTCTACTTCCGCTTCTCTTCAAACAATCACCCGCGATCGAGTGTCCTTCGGTCGTTAGTCACTCGAGTCACTTCACTTATGGTTTCATTTGCTCGCCACGCCGTTGTCGCTGAAAATGGAAAAGAAGAGGGAAATAAATAGAGTGAGTGGAAAGCCGGACGAACAAAGATGGCGTAAAGAAAAACCAAAAAAAAAAGTCGAAAGAGGTTAGTTAGTATCGTTTCTGTTTTTCCTTCTCGACCAGGAAGCGTTATTTGGACGACGTGTGTCCGGATCGGGTTCGGTCCAACAACACACATCCATCGGCTTGGCGCAGTGTCAGTGGCTTGCGATGGAAAATATCCACCTGTCCGGAGATGGATTAACCAGTGTGACATCGCAGCCCGGTCCTCTTCTCCCGATCGCCAGCTCCTTCCAACGTTCCGACTCTGAATTTAATTCTTTTGTTTGTGTCCTCGGAAAACTCTTCCCGGGAGACTTTTCTTTTGCGCCCCCTCCCACCTGACAAACACCCTACCTAGAAACCGTGTTTCCATTCATTTCGGGATAGGTTTTTCCCTCTTTCTAATTCCCCATTCCCAACCAATGGCCAAAAGTCAAGAGTAAAGTCAAAGGTGTACAAACTCTTCAGGAAGCCAACGTCGAGGAGCGACTTCGGAAAAATAATATTTATTTTTGCGGGATGGAACGGGTAAGCCGGTCGAGGGAAAACTATGAAGAAACCTCAATTCAAATTTAAAAAAATTAAAGAACCATAACAAACTTCCTGCCCACCCAAGGGTTAAGTGTCCGGGGAAGCAAAGCAACCCGAACGAAGAACCCATTCGAAAATTGGTGACGGCGACGGTTTCGAGTTCCTCTTGCTGCTCCGAAAAGCAATCGTGGTGTGACGCTTGTCTGCGGCATGTTTCCGCCAAACTTGCTTCCCTTCCCTCTCCACCGCCACCCACTTGAGGCTTGAGCAAGACGTACTCATCGGGAACGGGCGGAAAGCCAAATATTTGTGCCAAAAATAAAGCACCGAACCCCAGAGGAAAGTTTCGCGATCACTGTTTGTCGAGCACTCTCTCTCTCTCGCTCTCACTCTCTCGTTTGCCTTTGGCCCCGGCCTCGGAACTACTGTTGGAGTGCCAAACGGACCCACCGGGCCATCGAGCGGTACGACAAACATCCTTTCGCCGGTGGCGCGAGTCAACGAGACGGAAAAAGGGGGCAATGGCCGCCAGCGACGAGAAGTGCGCGCGACGGAACGGATTGCAAACCGGGCTGGAATGGATTTTCCCCGATTTTCCCGCCCGCAACTTCCTCCCCGGGGAAACGTGGCATGGAAAGTGATATGAAAATAATCTTCACACCGTCGGCGTCTCGTTGGACGCGCATCGTCCGTATATTTCTTCGTTTCATTGCGACCTTGCAGCCCCGAGGGCGGGCGATGACGACTTGGTAGGCTTGCTTGGCTCCACGGGGGTAAAAAATTTCCCAGCAAATACTTTCGACGCCACTTCGAGTGTGTGTGTGTGGATGTACCCGGGCGTGTTTCATTCGTTCGGCCATAGCGCCCGAGGGCCGGTTCCTTCTCGTACGGTCGGATGATGAGCTAGTTGATAGGTTTGTGGCCAACGCTTCAGACGCATTGTGAGTGATGGTGTGGCAATGCTACTCGACGGCTCGCTGGCAGGCGCTGGATGAACGGCATAAAGTAGCATTCAAGTGAAGGGAGTAGCAGAAGAAGAAGAGGAAAAGAAGGAAAAGAATTTCCCCAGCAATGAAACTGAATGCGCGAAAAATCAACAAGATGGGATAAGGCTAGACGTTGCCTTGGGTTCTTGGCACGATACAGATAGATCCTACCGGGATCTCGGTGCCAGAAACAACCACATCCGAGCACAAACACACAAACACACACACACACGTCGAACAGAAGCCCTCCATAACGAGTTACAACCCCTCGAAAAACGGGAAATGGTACTTGAAGGGCGTTTTTCCGGCGACCAAAGAAACCCGGAGGTTCGTTCCGCCTTACGGGTGAACGAAGATCCGTTGCTGGGAAATGATGAAATTCTACCGGCGACGCATTTTTCCTGCCCTCCTACCATGCCCTTATCACAGAAGCACACACACACGCAGCAGGAGGGCATCGAGCATCTGAGGAAACTTTTCTGAGACTGTATGTGCACGGCTTCCGATCCTCCCTAATAGAAGAAAACCATGCTAGACACATTCGCATACACACACACACATACGGCTGGCTATGGAAAACTGCCCAAGTCCGTACTTTATTTGCACTTCCGGCAAGGAAGCTGCCGTGTGTTTATGTGTGTATGCCCGTTGTAGTGCTTCGTGTTTTATTTCATCCTCATTGCTAAGGACATTCGTTCGTTGTTTTCATGTGTCTAACGCTCGCACCTCATCGCACCGGAAAACCACCCTCCGATTTCACTTCAATCTTCTTCATCTTTTCCAGCAAAAAAAGGGCTCCATGCCGGTGGTGGATGACTGCCCCGTTTCGCCAAGGCCTCAACACGCCGTTCCAAGACCACAGATAGAGAGAGTGCTCTTCGGATTGCTTCACACGACCGGAACCATCTTCAACCGGATGTAGTCCACCGGTCGCCGGGTAAACAACGCCCGGACCCGAACTAATCGGCCCACCCGACGGCCGGATGCTGGATGTTTGGTTTTTCCTCCCTCTCCCCCTAGCGAAATGGAAAATTGAACCAACCAACAAAACCTAACAAAATAAAAGCTTATTTCTTCGTCAGCCTCGTCCCCTTGGTCGGCCGTTTCGCCGGCCCCGGAATGTAGCGTCGGCCCGCAAGGGGTTTATTTCGATTTTGCCGCAGGCAAAACAACCGAGCCTCCTCGGTGTTCGACCATCGGCATGGCACGCACGGATCGTGGCATGGAATCGAACCTTAGTAAGGAAGAAAAATCCTTGCCCAACGCGGGGAAAACCTAACACCAGCGGTAGTACCTTGGTGTTTCATGGAAGGAAAAAGTTGCCTAAACTTTCCCACCACCGGTGTGTTTGTATTTTTCTTTCCTCTTTGCGCCGTACGGCTCGGGCGTAAAATTCTTCCGGAAGGAAAACAACCACCTCCGCCCGGTGGGGTGAAAAAGTTGTCCCAAACCACGCAGATGGCGGACTCCCTCGGCTGCCGGGGGACGGGAGGGACGGGAGCGTAGGGTAAAAGTTGTGGGAAATTTTGCACCATTCATCAAACATCAATCAATCGGAGTTGTGAAGTTGGGTGGTGCACTTTTCACGTAACCTTTTGCCGGGAGGGTGGGTAAAAAAAAACCACGCTGCCAGAGTTATTCCGAACCGACCGAAAACACATTTGCACCACCGCCAGATGTCGCTGATGATCCGTCCTGAGTGGAGATCCGAAACTAGTTCGGAGAGGCTTTTTACATCCACTTATCCCTCAACCATCTATTCAGTTGGGTTTTGCTGCACGTTTTGCCCTCTTATTGGAAGTGAGGGAAAAGCTCATCCGGTTTGACCGAAACGTCGGCACAACATCCGCGTGATGGAAGCTGGTGTGTGTGTGTGTGTGGGGGGGTTTGTGTTTGGCCTTGCTTTTTTCCTGCCTAGTCCTGTTGGCCAAACTACTTCCCCTTCGAGGTCCCTTACACATCTCCCCCTCCTCACCGGCATCGTTGTATTTGAGGAGTTTGTTGCATCAGCATAAATCAACAAGCGGCGCAGAAAGCACTTCTTTCAACCAGCCGGCGCCACGGGAAGAGGGAGGGAGGGAGAGAGCGGCAGAGAAAAGGAAATACATCATGCAAGTTGGTGGACCTTGGACGGGGCCGCCGTGGAAGAAGTTTTTCCCCGAGCCCGAAGTGCGAGCGAAGGGAAGCGAAATCGGTTGCTCGTAAATAAAGCATGCTGTTTGAAAGTTTTGTGAACATTTGACTGTCGTTTGCTTTACTACCATCGTCATCACCCAGCAGGTCAGTTTCATCTCCCCTTTTACCACCTTCCCCTCTCTCTGGCCACTCTTGTTAACTGGAATTCGTTCGTTTCCGCACTGACCAAACGAACGTTTCCCTTGCGTAAGACCGTGTCCGAGAACGACGTCATTCCAGCTTTGTTTCGTCGGATCTTACTGGTGGTGGGTGAGGTGGGGAAAAACGGGAGGCCATCCTACAATGGTACAACATGCCGGAGGAAGCAAAAAAAAACAAAGCGTCCCCTCCGGTTGGCTACGCTTTAAAAGTTGTGGAGATGAACTTTGCTTTGAGGACAGGGACTTCCTGGCGGGGATCGTTTTTCCGGTGCGCAAGAAAACGCACCGAACCACATGGTGTCCCTGTTTTGTTTTGTGTTTTATATCTTCAACCAAACCCCTTTTCCTCTTTCGCCGGTGGGCAAACTCACAACTTGCACATACAGCTTAGAAAATATGGCAAGTGTTAGCAAAGCGGCCCAGGTTGAATTGCACAGGTTTTCCGCGACCCACTTCCAACGGGGTGGTGCGAGAGGGCTGCGTAATGGGAAGGAAGGAAAGTTTTGTAGTTAAATTTTTACCGCTTGACTTTCAGCCCCACCAAAGCAGGAAGCATCACATGGGAACCGCTGTGCAATAAATTACGCAAATTCTGTATTACTTTTTCACCACTTTTTGTCTGTGTGTGTGTGTTTTTGTGTGGACAGGGGGACTTTATTTTCCACCCGGCGCTCAACATCCGTGGGAACGTGGGTAAGCAGCTTTTTTTAACAACAGGCACCACATAAGGTCCTGCATAAGCCCTTTTTTCTCTTCCGAAGATTGGCGACTTCCGGTTGTTTCGCACTTTTGCGAAAGAAAGCGTCACAA
Organism: Anopheles ziemanni; assembly: GCF_943734765.1. Lineage (NCBI taxonomy): Eukaryota > Metazoa > Arthropoda > Insecta > Diptera > Culicidae > Anopheles > Anopheles ziemanni. The sequence goes on along the minus strand of NC_080705.1, from coordinate 22,501,961 downwards.
AAAATGCCGTTCCTCGGGAGACCGAAGGAAGGAAGTGAAATTAAAAGAGCGAAATGGAGCATAAGTTTCATTGTAGTCTCGTTTCCGGTTCGAGCCGAGGGGGGTTGGGAAATATGCTGAAGGAAACTTTCCCCCGCCTTTGGCAAGGGTTCTTTTCCACACCGCAGCGTAAAACACCCTCTCCTTTTTTCTTGTTTTGCTCACCTTCATGAGCATGAATTTCTCACCGCCTTATGATACAGTTCCAATTTTCAACCACTTGTTCCCTCACCTCCCCCCCCCCCCTTTCCTTTCCGCTTCTTGTGTTATAATGTGTCAAAGGATGGCGGAACCAACGGAAAGGTGGGATTTTAATGAAATTTTTAGCACAAGAAAGGTTGCTCTTGGGTGGTGACTTTTGGTGAACCTTTTCGCCTTCCGTTCCTGTCTCGAGTGGGTTCATTTTTTTTTTTAATGAAAGCAACCGCTCCTCCCCAAGCTCTCTTCCCAATCCTCCGCTTACTTTATGCTCGTGCAAATTTTCTCGAATATTCCTACAATTGCATACATTTCCCTGGCTTCCCAAGACGATGATGATATAGTGAAGTCGGTTTAGGGTAGTTTTCGCCCACTCTCTCCAGTTTTCTTGCCCACCCCGGTCTTGTAATATCCTGCAGACAGTGGCAATCATCACCGGCGTTTCGGCATAGGAAAACCGGAAAAATATTGTACCAATCGCCCCGACCGACCACCGAGCGCTGCGAGCAACACGGAGCGCGTGGGAATATTGTGAAAATTGATTTATATTTTTCTACCAGCATAGTTTCCACATGAACCCACATTTTTTCCACGGCGATGCGCACATCTCGTCTGCATCGTCACATCGGTCGTTGTTGCATACAGTTTTTTTCCGGTCGCCTCCCCTTGGGGTGGGAAGGTGCTTTCTTTTCCATCGCCCATCGCTTCGGTGGTTTTTCCTTTCAACGCGTTCAAACCCGAAACCAACCGGCGATAACTGCGAGCTTTTCTTTTTCCCCCATCCGTTCGTTTTCTAACATTTTATATCACCAGAGTTGGGTTGGTAAATCATGGTTCGTCGGGTTTTCACGCCCGGAGCTGGGAGGCGGGGGGTTGGAAAAACTGCTAGCGCATGTAAGCCCGGGATGTTGTGGCAGTTTGCGGTTACGATTTGCCAATGCCAAAGCTGACTTTTTGAAGAATCATCCCGAGCTGGCAGATCTGCATACCGTGCATCACCGTGTCGGTGGGTTGAGTGTACGGAGTAGCGGCACACATATACACTCGAGAGAGAGAGAGAGAGAGAGCACCGGTTGATGTTTATGGCACCGATTTGGCAGAGTGGATTATATTTTTTAATCCACCACCGCAAACCGTCCCGCACGGGGATGATATTTTTGATGCTGCGCTGCCCTCACTCAGCTAAACATTTTTACAGCGACGCTGATAAAGAACATAAAGCGTGCAAAATGGGAAAAACCTCGACACCAACTTTATGCAGCTCGCGAACGTGGTTTGCGCCCACTTCAGACAGTAATTTAATAATGTTCTCTGTGGTTTGCGGAGTGATAAATATACCCCGGGTTTTTCATGGAGTTAATGTAACAGCAGCAACAGTGGACCCAGTGTGCTGATGCTCCAGCTACATTTTGCATTCCCATAAACCCACCCCGTGTCCCCGCGGGAGGAGGAAGGAAAGGTACATAAAAAAAGTGTATAGGTAAGTGCCCACTGACGCGGGCAGTTTTATATTTCTTTCACGTTTGAATAATTTTCACAACCGGTTTGAACCTTTTCTACTATTTATAGGACATAATTTTCCATCGGAAAAAATGAAGAAAAACCACAATAGAACCCCGCGCAAATGATGGCACCATTTAGCACAACTTCAGCCAAGGTGAAAAACGGTGAAAATCATCAAAACGATCGTTTAGGACAAAATGTCAATAAAATAAACTCTCCCCTCGCCCTAAAAATCCCCAACCGATGACAAATGGAAAACGATGAAAAAAAGAGAATGGGAAGCGAATAAAACTCCCCCCGCTCACCACACCACACTCCCACCCTCTCATATGAACTAGTTCGGGCGTCATCATAATTTATTCATCGGTGCAAACGCGCCGGAAGAAAATGGGATCATTTTATTTACGGTCCGACGGGAAGCTACAAACAACCGACAATCTCAATAAAAGTTTACAAATGATTTTTCATGAGTGCGAAGGTTTTTTTTTCTCTGCTTCCCCCCCCTTGCCCCGGCTCGTCGTTTTTGTTTGTCATTCTTTTCGCTACGCCTAGCGTGTGGCTTTCCGCATCCCGAGGAGTCCACTTTTCTTCGATGATTTGGTGTTTTGTTTTTTTCCGTTTTGGTTTTTTAAACACGCCATCCGACGGGAAAATGTTCTTCGTTCAGGGAGGGGGGATAAAATGTCCCTCCTAGATCAAAAACGGTTCTGCTTGAGGGAGGAAACAAAGAAGGAAAAATGAAAATATGAAACCCCTGCCAAGGGACGATCAAGGAAGGTGTGTCCATTATAAATGGCCTGTCTGTCCGTCGTCCGCCAAACTTCAAACCAAAGTCGTCCACGAAAAAGCGCACACCGAAAAGAAACGCAACGGTAGGCGAACTGTCAAAAAGTGTGATCAATCTTCTCTCGCGCGCGCCGTCGGGAAATGGAAAACAAACACAATCGGATCGGAATCAGCGTATGAAAATCGCGACCGAATCGAAATCGTCACGCCAGCGAGTAGTTCGTTGGGAAAGAGGTCCGCGAGGGAATCATATTTTCACCAGCAAACTTCACTGAACTCCCGGATTGAGCGGGCGAAAATGGGGGAAATGTTTGCTGTTCGGAGCACCCGCGGTGTGAAACCAGGGGTGTCAAGGCAACCGTTCCGTTCGATTATGGGTTTTTGGAAACGGGACTTTCGCTACCGGTACGGACCGGCATCAGGAGTAGGCTCTCGGAGTTTCCTGTCCCAGCGGACGCCAAAAGCAATGGAGTAATTCGAACCTCAAAAACAAGACGACCGTCGTGTTGTCCCAAAAAAGCCAATGAAAATCGAATGAAATCGAAAGCCCGGTACGGGGACAGTAGCCTCGTTGCTGCAGGTCCGTTTTCCCGTTTGTTCTATCCTTTCCATTTTCCGGGAACCTGTTCGAGAGACGGAAACGAAAAACATGATTGATGATGCCGGCGAAAAACACGGACCGGTCGGGACACCGGTCAAACACGACAACGGCACGCAACCCGTCCCGGATCGACACATCGTCACTCGGACGGCACGGTCATTTTCCCAAACGGTTGACAAAATTCAGGGAAAATCGGCACCCGGCTCCTTCCGCTCGGCACGTTCATGCAAACGATTCGGGAAGCATATTAGAAACCGCTTCAGGGAACCGTTTCTTCCGATGGATGGAAGGAACGGCATGACAAAAAAAAAAAAAACGACATGTTTCCCAGGACGCGCCAGGATGAAGTATAATTTTGTGTAGCAGTTTTCCATTACCACTCCACCGCACCGGGCTCTGGTGGAAAAGTTTACAGCGTGCATGCAAAAGCAAAAACCCATCCGGACGGCATCCGGCCAGGGTCGGTCGTTCTCATCGTCGCCGTCCTTTGGCGTTGCGTTGGATACTCATTTCGCTTCCATCAGCGGCGAACGAACGGGCACAATGTCGTCAGGATATGGGTTTTCGGTCCCTCCGGATACTTGGGAAGTCCTTCAGCAGCCGGAGCTGCAACACAGTAACACCATTACGTTTCCCGAATCCTGGATGCTGAGAAATCCTTTTTTGCATTGTTTTCTGGCCCAGCCTTTTCCCATTTTCCATCCCGAACCGGGAACGCTGTGGCACCACGGGTGCAGTGGCTCTTGATTCTGTCTCATTTTCACCCAGAACGACTCCCCTTCAGAACCTCCCTTCCGTTTGTTTCGCTCTCCAATCAAACGCAAGGACGACGTAGCTCGGAAAGGCGTCCACTTTCATATTCAGCTCGACCGCAACCGTTTGCCCGCTTATGAAGTATGAACTTCATGATACGCTCGGTGCCGGAGCCGGGTTGAAACATTGCCACCGACCTGTCTGCACTCTTCCGGGTAGAATCGGGAAGTTTCCTTCGGCGAACACCGACCGGGTACAGCGTCGCGCAAAACATGGCAACAAATTGAAAGCAAAAAAAAACCCTCACTACAAAACGGTTACAGACCATACAGTGCCGATGGGTTGTCGAAGGAAGAAACAGATTCGGCGTGCACTTGTTCCAATGGAAAAAAAACAGGAGAGTGAGATAGAAGCACGCAACCGGAAAGAAGATGGCGAGCGAAAGGAATCCCCTTTCGAGCTGCTGTTCGTTGAAGCATAAGTGGTGCCATTTTCATCCTTTGCTGTCTGCTTCTTGTTAACATTTGCCAGCGCTCGCTTTCCACGCCGGTGTTCCTCGAGTCGAGCCGGTGGTCAGTGACGATCCCAGGACGATCCTCCTCTGCGGTCTCCGGTTAGCAGATGTGATGATATAAAATATAAAACACAGACGGAACAAAACACTAAACCCCCACGGGCGGTGATGGGAGAAAAACATCAACGATAGCAACAACTTGACGCAAGCTGTCTCCATCGGAACGTGAGCTATGCTGTACGAGTGTGTGTGTGTGGGATCGGATGGAGCTAAGAATCCACTAAATGTTTACCCAAATTGAGGGAAACAAGCTGATTAGTTGTTTAGTCGTCAACGGTATCCTCGTTTTCTTTATTTCTCGCCGTTTCACAGCTTGCTTCCATCTCCCTCCCTTCCCCTTCGACCTCGGGTGCTTTGTCGGATGACTTTGCCAAAGTTTAACCAAAAGGATCGCATCGGATACCTTTCGGTGCGCTTGGGAAAGTCCGGCTGAAAGTCATTAAAAACAGGGAAAACGACTTGATGAAGAGGGAAATTCGGTTGCAGTGAGGTTCTAAACTGGTTCTCGTCAGTTCCCTGCGGTAAAATGAGTGTTCCAAACCGATCAATCTTACAGGGACGATGAACGTTTTGAGAAGCGGGTCGTTAGACGAATTTAGCTGCGCCATTTTGCCCTCTTTCCATTCCCGTCCAGCGGAAGGAGCTCGTTCCCGTCACGGGTTGTAAAAGTTAGGACAGGTTGTGTTTCAACTTCCTCCAAGAATTTCGGTGTGTATGTGTGTGTGTGTGTGTGTACAGAGTTTTCGAAGTAAACTTGGACCATTTCCACGTCCACCGGCCGGTCATCCAGCCTTCGACCGTCTCTCCGGTTCCGGAGGTCAAAAGAAGCGAGTTCAAGTTCCCGAGTTCTTCGTCTGAGCAAAGCTGCTGCAAACCGGCCGGAGACGCATCCCGGCGGGAGCCATTCGTTTGTTTTCCACCGCAAAGCCGGTCTACCGGTACCAACATCAACCATTGTTTCGACCGTACCGTTCCCCTCCCTTCGCTACATGCCATAAAAGAAAATGTTATTTAATCCTCGGCCAAAACGAGGAACGATACCCTTCGGAGCCGGAGCCTTTCCAGCGTTCCCGGTGTGTGTGTGTGTGTGTGTTCCGATGTGTTTCGAAGCGCACCGGTTCGCCGTCTCGAAGGCAAAATAAACGTTTAACGCTAATCCTCCTTAGCGGGCGATTGCGCGCAGTTTTCCGACCGCTTGTCAAACAGCCGTTATGGAGTGTCCATTCGCTTCCAACTGCGTGTTGCACTTGTCGTCAGCGTTCGCCTCGAAGTTGTGCCGTCCTAGGGCACGGTTTTTGGCCATCATGTCGTCGGTATCCTCATGAGAGAGGGAGCGAGGAAGGTCCGGGCGATGGCAAGATGTATGGTTGTGATTATAATTGGAATATCTTTTCCGTTCCGTGCACAAAGAGCACCACGAGGCGAAACGTGCACGACGATCGAGGATCCTCTCTCTCTCTCTCTCGAGGGTAAGCAAAACTTCATGGATATGGATGCCTCTGGCCGTGCGAAGCTCGAGCTGTTTCTATGACCACTTTACCGCAAACGGATGCCCATTTAAGACCCAACGTTGGTGGCGCTCTGCGGTGACTCGATTCCGCACCGTGGAGAAAAAAAACACCAGACGGAAAACCCGGGTGCAAACTGTGGGAAAGAAGCGAACCGACAGCTGTCCCCAGATCTGCCGTGTTATCTTTCTTGTCTCATTTTATTTTCCCCGTTGGAGTTTTCCCAAGCACTGCACCGCAGCGGTGTTTTCATTTTTCCAAATCCGAGCTCGGACGGAGCTCATTTTTTCAACCTTCCTAAACGTTGGGCTTCCTCTTTTCCTTCCTCGGACTGCGTTTGACAACGAACTGCTTGATCATGTGTGTGTGTGTGCTTGTTTCTTTTTCTTCCGATTCAGGATGCCGACGAGGAAAGAGGGGGGTTATTATCTTTCCTTGCACGATGTTGCTCATAACTATAACCCTTTTCCATCGCGCAATCCGTGTTCCCAGCGTTGTGTGTTGGCGGTTTTCCTTGGTCACCGATTTTGGGAGCCACCCTTCTCCCCTTCCACTTCAATTTCCACAAGTATTAAAATGTGGAATGTCTTTCCACAGAAGCACCGGGCGCCTCCATTTAGGAGCGGTTTGGTGAGAAGATTGGATTTCTTTTTTTCGTTTTTTGGTTCCTCGTATGCTTTTCATCCTCATTGTGTTCGCATCATTTTCCAGATACCGTGGTTTGTGGTCCGGCTTGCCTAGGCAGGCTTTCTCAAAGGATTACGAAAGCACTCTTGTTAGGATAATTAAAGAAAAGCCGATTTGCACAGAGTGATTCAGAAAAAAATGCCGTAATTTAATTTTAATTTTCAAATGAAAGGAAAAGATGTTGAGAATCAATTTATCTCTTCGGTTTGAGAACCACTGCCTTATTCGCTTATGATATCCTCGATTCGCTCGCATTCGGGTCATTGGAATAAAGACAGTCTCTGCCTCTTCTGCCTCCCTTCGTTTCCCCGCTTGGAACACATATCTCCCTCAAAGCAGCCTATTATCGACAAACCGTAGCGATTGAATTCAATTTTATTTGTCGACAGCACCGGCCCGCCACCTCGTCTTGCCCCTTCCCGCCCTGCACGACGAATCCGAACGACGACTGCGACGACGACGACGACGACGACGCCGACGACGTTCCGCCGTAGAAACGCTGTTGCTTTTACAACCGCATCGAATTTGCATAATTTTATCATTCTCAGTTCTCTCGCCCCGCCCCGCGCCCTGCCGCCACCCCCGGGTTTGGTCCGATCCGGGGGAAAATGTTGCCCCATACGGATATGGATCCCAATGGCTTTATGTCGATGCCGATGGCAGCTTCAACATGGCCTGTCATCCTGCTTGCGAATGCAGCATACATCGTCCGATTCGTCGCCCTCCGCACCCTCCGCACGTCGTTTTCACTCCCCCAGAAGTGGACACCTCGGTATCCGATATATCCGTTCGAGTGCGGTTTGTGCAGTCCGACGAGTGTGTGTATGCATGTGTTTGAGTGGCGAAAATGAAGGCAAAATCTAAATAATGTTTAGAGTCTTGTTCAGTTGTTAAATTGATATAATAAGTACTAGTTTAACTCGAGCCTCGTGTCCGCCGTGAGACACAGCAGATCCTCTCTTCAAGCCCGTTTTCCCTCCGTCCACGATCCAAGCTGAATCTCACACGAACCTCGAAGCACTAACTAAACACGTTTCGCCCTAAAGTCGATGATTATGTCCACCTGCAGTACTTTCCCCTTCCCATTTCATTTCCCTCTCTCTGGCTCTTTCTCATACACACACTCGTCTATCTCTTCCTCGAGGGTGCTGCCTAATCGGGTGCCCTTTCGCCGGCTCGCAGGCATTTCCGTTGATGCAATGGAATAAATATTTCATTAATGACCTAACTTAAAATGCTACGACCGTATCGTCGCATTACCGGAGGAACGGCTTCCCTTCCGGTCCCTGGTTCCAAACGCTCGAGTCCTTTCGGCACAAAACTTCGATGCCCGGCTCGAGCCCTCCTCTCCACAACTTGCCTTCAGTGCAAACCAAGGCACCGCAAACCGAAGTGCAAATATTTATGGACTGCAATCTACGTGCCCTTCGTTGAGCACGCAGCCGAGGATGAGCCGCCGTGTCTGTGGGTTGGTTCGAAGCGCATACACATAAACAAATTAACATCGCACACACACACACGCACACACACACACACACATACAGAGACCGTGCACATATGTATGCAGTCTCACGGATGCCGGAGGATTTCAATTCACCGCTCGACCCGAAGGTCCCGGTGTCGGGTTTTGCATTATAATTTAATTATCGGCCATGTACACAAAATATGGCTCTGTTCATACACCGTGCTTCATTTCGAGCCGGAATGGTCCGCCCTACTCGGTAAGAGGGTTTTTGGAGGGGGAGATTGGGTTCGGTTTTGGTTTGTTTTATTTTCGCCCCACTCCGTTCAGTTATTGCCCTGCTTTTGATTATTTCGGCAGGCAGGTTCCCCGCTTTGGGCAGGTCGGCGTCGGTCACTTCTGCGGGCCGGCAAGCTCATTTATGGCCATGTCCCTCGACCCGGAAGATATACACCGCAACCCTGCCCGGTCCGTGGGAACCATAAAGGGCCGAAGCAATTTATTTTACCACCAATTTTTCGCATTTTTATTCATACCACGCCGTGGCCGATTCCTTTGCAGCCAGCAGTGTTGCGTGTGCCGGACGCAGCTGGAATCGGTGAATGCGTTTGTCACGCATTGCGGGCAGCCGGGGCTTGCAGGAGGGGGGGTTAAGCTGTAAACGAAAGGAATGCCCTCTTTTTCCCGAGTGAATCCCCGGAATTTTATTTTATTCATTTTTAATACCACGTGACGCTCGTTCTCTTCCCGCTACCTGCCATAAACAAAAAAACATTCACTTGCTTACCACAGTGGACAGATACTTTTTGGTTGGTCGGTTATGGGTAATTTATATTTTTTCTCCTCATTCGCTTTATGCACCGGTTTTTTTTTTATTTTTATTTCGCTACTCCATTTTTGCATAATTGGGTCCATGTTTGCGCGGCGCAAAGAAGTTAATTGCAGAACTCGTTTGCACGAACGCAGCAGCGCAGCAGGCGTACCGGTGCGTTGGTATGTTGGTTCCCCCTCGCTAACCCCCGCTTTTCCCACTTGAGGATCTGCTTTTCTTCTCGGGAGTAAAAATTCCACACTGACCGGCAACGCACGTGGATCGTAATAAGGCATAATTTAACATACATTTGCCGAGCGTCGAGCAATCTGCGGAAGCACTGAAGCGGAACGGGGAGGATTTTTCGCGTACGCATTAAATATGTAAACCCTTTTTCTGGAACTGACGGATGAAAGCCCTTTCGTTACCCGCTGCCAACAAAAAGAAAAATTAATGCAGTGATTTAAAGCCAAAGATACAACAATATTCCATCTGATAGGGTTTACATTATAATCGTTTGGAAAAAACAATTTCCGAAAAATATTGTTCATCCGTTACGTTCAGTGGAAGAATTCTTCAATGTTCAATAAACAATTTTCTGCTCTCTTTCTTTTAATAATCTATGAGGCAAATTTCGAGAACGTTTTAATTGCATGATTCGGCTTGCCGTTCAACAAAAATTATCATAGAAATTTCACATTCGTCAATTGTTATATCGACTCCCAAAGTGAAAACAACAAAAAGATGGCCAAGAATCATTCAACTGTGGAAATATGTAAGTTGAACTTATTGTTGTTGTACTTATTTTAACTGTCATTCTATCACATGATATATTCTACACATAATACCAATGCAATAAAATAAAATAAATAAAAACTAGCTGCCAAGAAGAAGAAAAACAAAAAAAAACTAACCGTTAGATGATGCTTGAAAACTTTTTCTTTAAGCTGGTTGGAATAATATTAGACTGATCTTTTATTTGGTGTTAGACAATCACATTCTTAGTTAATGAATTTATTTATTAGTTCATAGCATGACTATGCCTTTATGGATTGTAATTTACTTATTGAAAATTATATATCAATATTTAGCATCAATAGTTCAATATACACCATATGGGTGATGATAAAAGAAAAGAAATATGAACACATGTCTTTGGATTTAATCACCCGCATAAAAAGTTTAAAGAGTGAGAAATAAGTTTCTAAAACAATAACGTTATATAGTTTCATTCAATTGTACACTGTTTCCCGAAAACAACAGAGTGTATAGTTTTTGTTTGAAATGTAATTCACAGATGTCGTTACTGTGAATACAAATTATGCAAAACCACACAGCATAAATCACTAACAATTATTTTCCCATGAACTTCGACCAGCTTGTAACCTTCCCACGATTTCCTCTGAGGCGAGATCATTACGTAACTCACTCAACTAACCATCACGGTATGGACCTACGATCAAGCATTATGTAAAAAAAAAATACCGTGCGTAATGTAACTAGGGCCGGAATGTGATAACGCAGGATAAATGTTACGCTGCGGACAGTAATTGCCGACAGACGGAACCGTTCGCATCAGCGTTCCGCTGCGAGCAGGAAAAGTTATCTGGAAAATATTGCCACCTCACCTCGGGAGGTTGGTTTCCCCACCCCTCGGTAACAAAGCCGATCGGATCCGATCCGAAACGTCCGGGCCTCTCCGACACGCCGGCTGGAAAAGCGATTCGTTTTACATTCTGACAGATATTGTGTACCATATGACAAACAAATAAATCTTCCTGCCACACACTCGTCTCGGATTCAAATGTGCTGATGATGATGTCCTGATGTGGTTTGGGGACGGAATGAGCGGAAGGACATGTCGGAGCGTATTTCAATTGTCGGTGATGGGTTCCATTTTTCCCACCCCTCCCCCCCCGGTAATCCAACCCCTCTCAGCCGTACGCTCCGTTGAGCAGCAAACACTGTGTGCACTGCTGAAGGATAAACAATTCATCCCGAAAGCATGCCGTCCAGACGAAAACGAAACAAATATCTGCAACCGCACGGTAGTGGAGGAAGTCTCTAGCCTCCGTTGGTGACACACGATACCGGCGTACATTTCCCACACAGGCAACACTATTTCTCCTCTGCGCCGGGGACTTCCACTCCGGCGGGAGGGGGGCCCGAGGAGTTACGGATGATTGATATGGGAATGGTATTGTGCAACGTACCTCGTATTCTTCAACAATATTGTGCCACTGCCGATGGTGGTGTCGTTACACGCTATTACATTTCCGGACCCGAGCCCGGGAGAGGCTGTATGCAGAACCGGCTTCTGGCAAGAATTACCCACCGTCTTACAAACCGGGCTGGCTGGGGTGAGGTGGCGGATAATACCAGAGAAAACATAATCAAAATCTATCAAAAGCATTAGCAGTCGGGTATGGGTAACACACCACCACCACCACGGGCGAAGAAAGTCTGGCGAAGAAGCGATGCTGTTCGACGGTCGATCTACAACAAACTTGTCCCATCGGTGATCAGGTTACGGCAGAGATTTATCTCCACCGAAGTCCGGAAACGATGTTTATCATCATTTACTGGTACCCGGGACGGAAGATCCTTCTGTTTACTATGGTCGGAACATAGACGGAACCGATGTGTGGGCCGGGAAAGGACACGCCAGTGTGTTGTGCAATAAACATTCCGTCGTTTCGGAAGCCCTTCACCGAGGGAGAGGGATGTGAAAAATGTGTGTCTCCGTCCATCGTCGGGGTGGATGTCGGGATTTTCTATTTTCACTCGGAATGTCGTCCCGCAATAGAGAGGTCCTACACGAGCTACATTTTCTCCCATCTCCCGGAGGCAACACGCAAGCGGGTCTTCTTCTCCAGAGACGTCCAACGTACCATGAGCTTCGATTACTCATCTGCAGGGCACGGCTTCGTTTCGTTCCGTTACATGGAAAACAGTGATCCGAAAACCTTCCCCCGACCGGAGCTTTACGGGGCACGATTTGTGCTGATAAATGATTTCCAGATTCCTCCCAAGCTCGGTCAGACACGGGTGGGAAGAGTGAGTGACGCAATATCGGACGCAGTCGAGGGGTAAAGTGGGTCAGTAGCCCGAACGATTCAGCATTCCCATTCCGTTCCTGCCGCAGCCGGGTTCAAAAGCGGAAGCTTTAGGAACCGATCTTACCGTCGTCAAGCAAGTCAAGCCACCGGGATCCGGACCGGTGGGTTTGTTTATTAAATACACCGGGCCAAAGCTGAGCGAAATTTGCATAATTTTCCTGGGAAACGACCTCGCCAAAGATGGGTACGTTTTGCTGAAAACTCAGCTGCAGCCGCTTCGTGCTTTCCTTTAATCCTGTTTCTTTTATTCTTGGGCTTTATTTTTGCAAAGTAAAACACATTTTCTCGCTTCAGTTGCGCGCTCCATGCCGAAGCTTCCGATTGAACATCGCACACATATGTTTTCTTTTCCACTGTTGGGGAAGGAAAATGTGGGGTCGAACGATCGGGGAAAAAAATGGTGGAGGAAAACGGATAACCGGAGTACCGGAGACCGTTCACGACCTCCCTCCCCCCCCCAAGGGAGACGAACGTGTACTTTGCATACGTAAGTAGAGGCTTTTACTATTTTCTATTTGCTATTTTTCCCGTAGCCCACCATAATCTGCTCACCGGGAAAAAACCCCAGCTTCCCATACCCGGTGGGATTGGGAAAAAACGACGAAAAAGAACCCAAATGTCGGGTCGGCAAATTCACTCACGAGCGAGGGGGGGGGGGGGGGGGGGGGGGTGAGACAAAACAAAAAAAAATACTCCTACCGAAACAAAGAATAAAGCCGTGGAAAAATGAGGCACCCCAACAGCTTGGACCGGTGCGAAAACACACAAAACTTTGGCCGTCGAATTTTGTGGAAAATCTTCTCACAAGCGAACCGCTCGCCGGGTTCATTTACTTTGAGGAATTTCATCTTCTGTTCCTAAAATTTGTTACCCCCCCCCCCCCCCCCTGCCTTCGTTTTTCGCAAGAGTGGAGTAACAGTGGGGGTGGAGGAGAGGGGTGGTTGAAAACTTGTTGTGTGTACTCCGGGTTTCCCATTTCACACGGCTTGGAAGTCGTTCGTAAGATTCGTTTTAAAAACTGTACCTCAAGAGGGAGGAAAAAGAAGTGAAATAAAACCTGACGATTTCTACCGGAAGAACACACACACACACACACCCTTACGTCACAGGAAGCATCCCGACAGATTATGTAAAACAATACGAGATCACAGCTCATATACAATCATGCCACCTTCGTCGCTTTCCCTCTTGGGACCCACGCCGAGTAACGCGATGGCTAAAGTTCACACAATCTAAGTTCACCTTTCCTACTTTTCTTCCGTTGTGTTTTATTCTAGAAGGTGCTTTGCTTCCGTTGGTTTTCCCAACACAACGTTCCTCAAGAGACTCTTCGCTTCCTTGTGCAGCTCGTTAGAGGAAAGTTTTGCTTCACGGGAAGTGGCAGACCATCGAGGCCGGGGTCGAAAAACGGCACAGGAAGTAATAAAAACAAAACCAAAAAAAACCCTGGTGGCGCAAAGGAATGCAGCTGCAAGCGAAAGAAAAACTCATAAAACGAAATAAAACGAAATAAAAATGAACGAAAAAGGTCGTAGAAAAAAAAACGACGTGTACAGCCCAACACACAAGCGGATGGAAGATGCTGCAGGAAGATAATCATAGAAGACGCAAATTAATTCACACGCGAATACGCCACTAATGGTGGGAGGTAAAAACTACGACGGAAGTGTGAAGGAGTGAAAAAGGGGTTCGTGGAAGGAGTTTGGTGTATTTTTGAAATATCCTTCCGTAGCTCGCGATAGTATATCGGGTGTGTTTTTTTTTACTATGGAGATGAAGTGGAAAAAGTTTCAATTTCGTAAAGAATCCAATTTGCCTTCGCCGTTAAAATGTGTGGATGAAGTACTGGAACGGAACCCGGAAGGAATGAGGAGACCAAGTCCCAGAGCGGGTGAGAAGTGCGACAAATGCCCCACTCAACTCCCCTTGCTCTCTCTCCCTCCCTTCTCCCGCACGGTGCGAACTCCGGCCCGGGAGATGTTTTCCTCACTGTCACACTTTTTTGTCAGCCCGTAAACTTTCTTTATCAACAACTTTTGGAAACACTACAAATTTCCCACTCACACGACGAAACGCGAAACGGTAGAGTTCCTTTCGGGAGTTCCCACCGTCACCACCGAAATATGTGTTTATCCGAAACGTTCATCGCCGGAACGAACGACGAAGCATCATGTCTTCCCTTTTGCTTACGACGCGAACAAAATCATTTTCCGCAGTGAAGGAAAACTTACCGGGGAGGGCTCGGTGGTTGCCGCGATCGTTTCGTGGTGGAAGACAATCGTGTTGGGGACGCAGCCCCGCATACACACACACACAGAACATGGCACGCGATTTCTCGGCGAATTATCGTGCACGGGACTACGCTCGAGATGTTTGTCCTGGCGGGATCAAAAAAGGCGCACCAGATAAGCGCTCGGAGCTACGACGACAAACTCACAATCCTCGGCCTCATAACGGCGGAGTGAAACAATATCCGGCCAGCACGGTAACAACGCCACCACCCCCTTGGACCGCCCCCGCCCGGTCGCGTGTTCCGTTTCGGAAAGGATTAATCAAGGGTCCCGGTATCTTCATCTCTTCGGGCGCAAATCTCTTGTACATCTTCATCGCGGGTGTTTCGTTACGTGTTTTTTCCCTCGTCCCCCCCTCCCCCCCACCCCCTCTCGTTTATTTCATTTTCCATTCTATTACCTTCCCGCCGACCATGTGCTGCGTTGGCCAGGCCAAGGGTTTTTGAGCCGCTTCTGATGAAGTTGAAAAGCTACCGCGCAGAAACAAGAGAAACAAGCGTCCGTCGAGACGAAGACCTATGTCAGATTGGGGTGAAAAGCCACTTCTCATTACGTGCTGCCAGCGACGACGACGAGGACGACGACGAGAAATACGGAAACAAAACTGTACAACATGCCCTCTCGGTACGCAGCCTCCTACCGATGGCCTGCCCTGCTCCGGTCCGGGAATTAAGCGAACGCTGACAGGAAATGAGAGTCAAGATTTGCATACAGATAAGCGGTATTAAGTTAATTATGCCTTAAGCCTTAATAGCTTCGTGCGTCCTTTGGCCGCGGGAGCCGAGAGCATCGCGTCGGGCCCGCCTCTCAACGGCCGTTAGGCATAGGGAAACCCTCCCTCCACCTCCCCCCTACCCTATCTCCATCCGTCAGCCAGCCCAACGCAGTGAGATTTCCGGGGCCAAAGTTGGGTGCGAACCAGCCACCGGAAATGTAGCTAAATGGCAGAATCCTCGTGGGAGTTTTCGGCTCCACTTTCCCGGCCGGCTAACAGGGTGGATCCATTGCGTGTGCGGCGTGGCGGCATCACTTCGGCAAACAGCCACTGTTCCTTTTTCCTACTCCCAGGACAACCCCAACGTTGGCGTCGTCTCGGTCGTCTTCGTTGAGGTGAAAGTGGAACCGGAAATTGATGTTCATTCCAGCTATCCGTACCCCGGGCGGGGGATGCGCCACGCGGGGGGGCTGGGACTTGTGGCGGAGGCTCTTCAGAAAAGTAGCTTTAATAGGATTGGATTTACGCTGGAGTACGGATCCACCCACCACCAACTTCTTGGCACGAACGTAGGGAAAAGCGCGTGCTGTGATTTTGCTCTCGAGGGGAAGGAATGTGTATGGCGGGGGTTGCAGGCAGAAACATGGGAGGTAACTGGCACTCGATGAAGGGTTAAAAGCGCTCCAACTCGAGCCCGGACCCGCACGATATTTATATGTACAGCCGCCATACGTACGCTGAATGGTGAAATGTGACAAGGCGTGCTTCGGAGTGTCGTATCGTTCATTTCCTCTTCTTTCAAAGTTCCCCAAACGAGAAAAAATATACACATACACACATACACATAGGCACGAGGACAATTGGCACAATCGTCGAGTCGCGTCGAGTTTGTGCGTGCGCGAGAAAAAGCTCGTGAATTTTTCAACACACCTCTCGGGAATTTCCCATCGCTTTTCGGCGACAGTGGCGTGCCGGGCTTTTCACCGGGTTGTGCATGGTCGTTTTTTGTGTGTGTTTTGTTTACTTTTCGGCCCCGAAACGAACAATCGGATAAAAAAGGGAGCCGAGCGACGCCCGGAAGTGTCGAATGCGTCCTGAGGTTTACGCTTTTTATCTTCCGTTCTGTTGATTTTGCCTATCTGCTATCTGCGCTGGTGGTTTGCGTCGCGATTGGTGGCACACACACACACACACACACACTTACACAGGGAAGGGCTGTGAGAGGACACCACTAGGGTTTTCCACCCACTTTCCTTCCGTTATTTGCTGGTGTTTATTCGCCAGCAGGGGGGACTTTTCGCACTGCTTTGCGCTATTTGTTCATCTCGTCCTTTGTGGAAAGCAACACAAATTCGTAGGACGGGATGAGCATTCGCATCCCTTTCTTGCGATGGTCTCCAGTTTGGGTCGCCCTCCAAACCCCCAGCAACGGTGTGATAAACCAGTGTTCTTCAAGTGCTTTTTAAGTGTGTTAACCGACGTCAATCTGACAGGCCCCGACAAGGCATAACAATAAAAAGGGGGAAGCTGTAATTTTCCGCGCGCTTTACGAAAAAGCAATGAACAGCGCAACGGGAAGCGGTTTTCACAAATCACTGCTTGGGGAATCAAGAATCTTTGAAAACTCAATTGAAACGGCCAGGTAAAACACGGTACGGCCAGCACATCGGGTAGAAGTTTGGCAGATCGTATTAACTTTTTATCACACAATTTATTTGAACAAGAAACAGCTTTAACGAAGGTACAGGCATTATCTAAGCCTTTTAATTGGCATCCCTCTAATCCTTTTCGTCCCGTTTTTTACCCCCCAGTCTTGGCGTACAAATAACCGTTTGACGAATACTGGAGTTGCCTCCTGGTCTCCTTTCCCTTTGGGAAAACGATCTGCCAGCAAGCATACAAAAAAATGCTCGTTTTTGTACAACTCTCCCGTGCTCATGTTGTTCACTTTTTCGCCAGCTCCCGTGTTTTTTTTATTTGCTCCGTCCATTCTCTTTTGTCGGTTAACACTTTTCAGATTGCGCATTCGAATTAGCGCACGTAGCAGACGGTGTCGTCCTTCGTTCGTCCTTTTAACGGTTTGTCCCGAAGGGACAGGGATGATCGACGGCAGCCGCGTGTTCTGCCCCTTCGACTAGCGTGGTGACAGAATTTACGACGTTTTAACCAGTCTTGTGGTGGGTGAAAGGATGTGTTTTTTTGTCAACTGGTTGCTTACAATCCCGTTTTCCAGTTTGAGTCAGTTGAGAAGCCGTTTCGTGACGGTAGGAATGTTTTACCGGTTTTGTGCAAGTAAATGTTGCATAAAGTTTCGCACAAAAAACAAATGACAAACGACTTATTTTCTTTTCGATTGAGTATCGCTAGTTTACGAGTGTCGATAGGTTGTTGAAGCTAAGATTGCCACCATTTTCCGGCTGCAGGTAATTCAAACATCCACCGTTTATATCCCGATAGCAAGTGTTCTTTTTGTGTTCAATTTCTCCATTCCTTTACCAGCTTTATCGTGTTGCTTTTTTAAGCCAACGCGAGAGATTTCCACCGGGAAGTGCATTGCGAACTGCACGTTCTTCTAGACTTTCCACTTCGGTGGTTAAAAGTTTCACAACTCAACAAACTTCCGAGAGGGAAACCGAGCCATCCGATAGCGACCCAATACCTTTCCGAGGAAAAAAAGTGCCGCTTGAGATAACACAAATCCAACGACATCGCGGCTGGAATAAAATGACATCAAGCGATTGCGGGATACTTTCTTCACCGCCGGTGTTTGTTTTCCGCCGAACACGCGATTTCAAGCGAAGTGGATTTTGTTATTTATTTTAACAATTTTTCGCGTTTGCACTTTTCATTCGGTTGAAATTCTCTTTGATGATTTGTTTCATTCTGTGCACTTTTTAACTCGTTTGATAAAAAAAAGAATGTTCAAAAGTAGACACACCACGCTAGCTAAAACTTTGACACAGAAACATTTCTTTGCATAAGCTACCAAAATGACGCGAATTCAAATAGCAAATCATCTCGCTTGACATGCGAGAACGGTTGGTAAAAAATATTAAACTCTAGCGAACGCTGAGTGACGTAACAAATAAGAGACGAATAGAAAAAGAGGGCTACGAGAACTAAGAACTGGCCCGTTGCTTCACCACAACGTCCACCCCGAAAGGGAGGCCTTGAATAATGTGTGGTATCCTGTGGAGTGTGTTTCTACCCCGACTAGGATTACCGAGCGACAGAAAGTGAGAGCTTATCTGCAGCAAAACTTTGTACGACTAACATCGGACGACCGCTGCTGACTTAGAGCCACCCTGGAATGACTTTCGGTTCCGGGGGAAAGGCGGAGGTCGGGCGGATAAGAAACATGACAGACACAAAAATGCTCACCATTTTGTTGGTGCATCTTTTTGCAGATGAAGCGAATGTGGTGTGTGTGTGTGTGTGTCTGTTTGTTGGCAGTTTGTGTGCGGTATGACAAAGCTCGGTTTTTACATTTGCTAAATCATTTTTGTCTCTCCGTTTTTCTTCGTCTGACTAATAGTCAGCACGTACCTAGTTCCGGAACGCCGTACAGCAACAGTCGGGGGTCGCTGTGAATGTGAAAATAAAAAAACCATTCCTTCAGTCCCATACATGCTCCCAACCGGCAACCCCCGGGGGTAATGTTTGCAAAATCCCGTTTTCCCCGGAACACACGCATCATAAATAATGAGTGCTTTGTGCAAATGCACAATTTGTAGTAAGTGCTGGTGGGTTTACATTTCACAGTGTGTCTGTCGGTGTCGGTGTGAGTTTGTGTGTTTACATGTGGCCTTTTTTAATGCTTTCCAACCAGTCAGGTGCAGGCAGGAAGGAACAATCTCCACCGTAAAGCTCTTAGCATCATCCGATTTCCCCTGCACTCTCACACAGTATCTGTTTTTCGATCCGCTCGGTGCGCTAGTTTTCCGATGGAGATGTTCAGCATGCATCAGGTAAATTAATTGATATGTATGTTTTGCATCGGTTTCGAGTGCATTCGGTTTATGTTTGGTTTTGTATGAAATATGCATGCACCCATCTTGGTGTGTTGCGTTTGAAAACCCTCTTCAAAAACAGCTTTCCATCACTGTAACACACACACACACACACACACTCTCTTTCCGAGCAAATGGTTTACTTAAGTGAAAAGATAAAACCACCTCGTATCAGCATTATCCTTCCGGCGAAACAATCGCCCATCACCAAGCATGGTTGATGTGTGGATGAAGTTTTTCCTTTATTGTTGACAAATTACCAGATACAGCATTCATAAAGGGCATTGCACCGGCGCCGCGTGGAAATCCGGGGCCGTGAGTGGAACCACTTTCCGGTCGTCATTTTTCATGCTCCGAATCTCCACAATGGCAGTCGGGCAGCATTCCCGTAATGGATTCCGCGTAGTGGAAACAAAGAGACTGACTATCATGAAGACTTTAGGCGGGAGGGAGAGAGGGAAATATTAATCGACGTACGAGCACAAGGCGAACCGGCATGTGCAGCATCATTCGATTATGTGTCCATCGTGTTGATACACTTCACACCAAATCATCACGGCCGTCTATTAATCATCGCCAGCGTTGACAGGGTGAATTTGTTGAAACTCAAGCTTCGCCACGCTCGTCCGACGGATGGAAATGGGAATGCGAAAAGCGATCCTTTGCGTGTGCCCGATGCGTGCGGGTACGTGTTGGGCCATGGCGCACGATGAAGTGTCCTTGCGCTACCGAGGTTCTATTTGCTCGAGCGCTACCGCACGGAGAGTGTCTCATCGTTGGAAGCAAGGGGAACCAACGACACATCATCGTCGCTTGTCCCTGAGGCCCTTTTTCCAATCACACACACACACACACACACACTCGGTGGAGGAGAAGATCCTTCACGCACGTGCCCTTGCACGGGAGCGGGATCGTGCAAACCGTGCATCAAATCACTTTCAATTCTCTGTCTCTGAACGGGAGGCATCGGTTGAGTCCCCTTTTCGACGCCTCGAGGACCTAAAGGATAGCACTAGAAAACAAACGCAAGATAAAAAACCAAATGGAATCCTCCATTGTTTATGACGAGCCTCCCAGGGAGGTGGAAAGGGTATGGTGGGAGTTTTTACTAGCATCGAAACCACGATGACGATGATGACACAGCGCTTTCCCCCGAAATTGCCAATCGGTGCAGACCTCTCTTCGCTTCGTAATTGATTATGTCATAACAATACAGCAACAAACATTAAACATGTCAGATTATATTTGCAGATGCGCGCGCCGGGGACGGAATTTATGTGCATAAACATAAACTGGGAACTGGTTGACTCTTCGAGTGGTTTTCGGGAGGCACAGCACAAAGCATATATGTTGCGTATGCCCCGGGATCTGACAAGCTCCAAAGCCGTCGAAAAGGTTTATTGTTTCCGGCTCCCCGACGCAGCGGGCGAATCAATGCGTGACCAGAGGATGGTGAGTTTTTCCTCGCTTTTTATTTTGATTCCATTCGACGGCCTCAACCCCAAAAGAGCTGTCACTTTCGATGAAGAAGTCGGTCGTTCGATCCGGCATGGTATGGACAAGCTTTCCCGGTGCTTGGTATGGATTTGTTTTATTGGAACCTTTTTTTTATCTCTCTCTCTCTCTCTCTCTCTCTCTCTCTCTCTCTCTCTCTCTCTCTCTCTCTCTCTCTCTCTCCCTCTCGGGCAAATGAAATGTGTGGAATCAAGGCAACAGAAGGGGGCTATCGGAATAAGCTAAATCGCACCAATTTGGGGATGGTCTCACGCGCACGCATACGGAAACGATACGAAGCACTCATCACCCACTCCGCAAGGCCTCCGAGCGAGGGAGTGAGTCCTTTAGCCATTTGGCAAATTGAGACAGCCAATTAAGCCGGGGTCTATTGTGTGTCGATGCCGCACGGAATCCGGTGATTGAAAGGCTCGGCGCGCGTTGGAAAATATGCTTCATCATCACACGCCGGCAGCGCAACGAAACGCAGCATCCTCATCAAGTTCCGTTCGTTTGATCCATATATCGCACCGGTTTCTCCCCGCTTTCGACACACACGCGATCGGTTTGATGATGGAGGAGCCTCTTCACAGGAGTCCTCGTTGCATGCAACAGACAGCTCGACACGGGGCACTGAAACGTTTTTGATCTCTTTTAAGCCTCCGCTCGTCATAACTAATGTGCGTCCCCTCCCCCCAGAGCCGGTGTTGATGTTGTCCCCCCACACGCGCACCTGTTTTGTGCACCTATTTTCCACTGTTTATCCTGTTCCATTCGTCTATCTGTCTGTCTGTCTGCAATAATGGCGACAAAGCCCGCGGCTATCACAGTCGGTGGTGTGTGATTGGAATCGACATCGACGCCATGGTGACATTTCGCCTCCCCCCCTCCCTGCCAAAGGACTCTTCACGCCGACTAACGTACACAACAGTCCTTGTTGTGCGCTCTCAAAGCCCCTATTTTCCGGCCTGCGCTTGATTGCGCAAATTGAGAGCAGAATGTGTGACCCCAACCCGAAGGTGTCTGGTCCGGATACCTCCCCAGTGCATCGTTTGTACGTGCGTCCTGCCCTAATGTGCGTGTGTGTGTCAGCCCCAAAACCCCACTCCAACCGTTCCGTAACAAGGTTGATCCCGGCGTCGTGGGGGGAAAAACCGGGAACGGAAAAGAATTATAAGCACGCCCACGAAAAAAAAGGGAAACCGAACGGAACCGAACATATTGTAACGATAATTGCTAAAGCATGCGTGCACGTCAGAGTTCCTTCCACGACTTTCACCGGTACCGGGAAAACTTCCTTTCATTCGGGTGGCCTTCTTCTTTCATCCTCGGTTTGTTTTCCAGTCTTCCGCTTCCAGCACTCATCTGATTGGGATCATTTATCCACCATTGCGTAAAGCTGCCGCCCGGCGTTCTCGCTTTTCCGATAGTTTCGTCTTCCCTCTTTCGTACCTTTTGTAGTGGGTCCTTTCTTTATGCTTCCCCTCCGGGCGCCCATCTCCTCCACGCCTCCCGCCCGCATGCAGTTTGTATCGCAATTTATGTGAGCATAAATATCGTCTCTCAAGCTTCCCGGCGGTCGACGCCGTGCGGCAGCGGAATGAATGAGTCAATGAATGAATGGATGTTATTTTTCCACATCGTTAAAAGCACGGCACAATACATCATGTAGTTAGGGCTTGGGATGTAACATTTTTGTCGAGCGTGTGTGTGTGTGTTTGCTTGGTCTTTTTTCAAACCTCCACCTTTTTTTCTCCCTCATCTGAAGTGTATTTTTTTCCGCGTTTTGTGTTATCTCCGCCAGCATTCCGAAATCCGATCCATGCGGCATGAAGGTGGTTCAGATAATGTTCTGCCTAACTCACACACACAAACACGACACGTTGTTGATGTAGTGTCACGAGGTAGGGATAAAAAAAGAAATCCAACATGCTTGTTTACATCGTTTACAAAAAAACACACGAACGACTAATGTAATACAGAAGGTAATATATTACCGCCATACGTGTAGCACTTTTGTTTTTTTATTTTGCTAGCTATATATTTTTCTTGTGAATAATTAATTCTCATACAATGCCCCCAGTGTGGAAAACATAACGCTTCCAGGAAAATTATGTTTTAAACGTAACTCCATGATTGGAAAATAACATCCGTTAACATTTACGAAACGGGTAATGGAACACAGTTTGTTCATCAAACATTATTCAATTGAAATTTGCACTAGATGCGAATATTAATTAAAGTCCGTTAGATTATTCTCGGAATATTCTAGATGATCTTCTCTCTATAGAATCCTCTGAGAACCAAAATGACAATTAAAGTGTATTAGCTTTAACAATACTGAAACGCCAGTAACATCGTAATGTATAAATAAAGTTAAAATCGAACAATTCTATAATAATTTCATAGAACTCGTTAGGTTTCATAAATACAACACAAGTTTATTGTGCACCTCAATGTGATTTTACAAATGTTAAATGCAAAGCCCGATAATATGCGATATGGAATAAAATGTATAGTGGTTTGGGAAACTTTACGAAGCCATAAAATAAATTAGTAATCGCTCATGCTTATTCGATTTTCAAGTTTTCTTTAAAATATTATCTCACAGGCAGAGTTGAGTAAAGCACCAATCAATCACCTCCTCTCCACTGTTGCTAATCAGAGGCTTTTCTCAGCTCAGAGCACTTGAAATAACAGTATCAACTTCCGGTTTCATTCCGTTTTCCAGGTGGCACTGCATAGAATGTACACTCTCGTAGGGCGATCATCAATTACATCACTCCGACCTGACTCGTCTCGCTTGAACTGCACCGAGCAGCAAACTGGGAAAACCATTCATCAAGCAAATGGAGGCCGCCCGGTAATTCATCATCATTGACTCCTCGTGCCATCGTTCGGTCGGCATTTACATTTGCCCAGCTGCAGCTGGCAGAGCCGTAGGGCGGCCTTTGTGCCGGCGAAGGAAGTAACTTAAAACCACACTCAATGTGGCCGCTCGAAAACTCTTTGAAAGTCGAGAACGTCTTCGAATGACTCCGGGGTCGTTAAATACTGCTGACCCTCTGGAAGTGGGCCCGGTTTGATACCGCTTTCCCTCAGCTGCTCTGTCCGTGCGATCGATGCTGGAGATAGTTGAGGTCGACACCGGACAGACACAGATCGGATCAGATGAGTCGGAAAAGAAAGGGTAAACCACTTGACCCCCGGGGCTGAAAACCCATCGACCCACCTGGCACGGGCTCCTCCGTTCGAGATCCGTTACAAAGTGGCAGACGACGAGCAATCGGCATGCGGAATACATTCCGAGATGATATCTGCCAAGTGGCGAACTTTGTGGCGAAACATCCTCGCCGTCCCCTCGCCCCCGCTCTCCGACCTTCTTAAGGTGGCGGGACCCGTTTTTACGCTCGGCAGACTATTTCGGAAAGTTCAAGTTCGGAGCAAAAAGTTGCACCAAAAGTTTCCCCAACCCGGCCAGCATATTTATCCGCCGGATGGAAGGCATAGGCCGTTGTAAAACCGTCCCATCCTCCTCATTGTTGGCACACTTCAAAGCCCGGATCCTCGGCCGTTCGTCTTCGACACCCAAGCGTGCGCCCTCGTGGAAACCGTTGGCGGCATCGTTAATGTAGTTAAATGACGACATTCCCCCCGTTTTCTGCAAAGTTTTGCAACAATTTCACTCACCTTCACCTCCGGCGACGAGGTGCGGCGGTGAGGGTTCGGTAGGGCGGTATGCTGGAGGGGCAGAAAAGGACCTTCGGAACGCGTTGCTAATGCGTTTTGCCGAGTGTGTCGCCACCGGTTGCTGGGGTTGCGCCTTCGAAACCTTTTACCGGCCAGTAAACTCCCGCACGGGGTTTAGAGGGCAGGAGACGGGTTGGGGTGCTGGCAAACTTTACATCTCCAAAACCCATAAAAAGGGGTGGTCCCTAATAATTCGTAGAAAATGCTGGTGCTGGCCTTTTCTGGCCTACAGCCTTCGACGGGTTCGACCGAAGCGAGTGTGGGAGCAACATCAACAACGGGTGAACGCTGTCGGAACTTTAATTGTGAATGCTTCGCTTGCGCCAATATGTCAAGCACTGACTGATACCGGTGGGCAGGGGTTCCCGGTCCTGTAGGGAAAGTTTTCCCTTCCGGTGCTTCCGGCCCCCGCGCTCCTCGGCGGTGATGCAGGTACGACCATGTACATTGTGCCATCGTTAGCAGAAATGCCACGAGCTGTCTTATCGAAAATGGGGGATAAATTGGGCCCGACGTTTACTGACACGGAGAAAGGAAAACTGCTCACTATCCGATCCACAAAAGCAACCTTCCTAGGTTGGGTGCGAAGGAGGAGGTTGGGAGGGGAGTTTTTGAAGGAATCCCAGTCCGTAACTTTACCGGATCTCCATCCATCTGCATGTGAGTGGTTTCGCAGCGCACATCTGTGTATTGGCTCGTTTATCATGCTACCAGGATGTGGGAAAAAGATGTTTTCTCACGGAAAGCACCCCGTTGTGTGCATCTTCCAAGGAGAACACATTTTCATCAGGAATATACACAACAAAACCATGGGTTGGCGCAAGGCACTGTGGGGTGATCTGACGATGGAGTTGGCTATCATTGAAGTAAAATAAATTTCAGAAACAAAATTTTAAATTAACTGAGACAATTCCATCAGTTGTATGTGGATAAAAAGACTATTTTCAAGAAAAGGACAAAAACCAAATGAACTTGTTTTAGTTTAATAATAAAAAAAACCTATTCTTTAAGTAAAATATGGCCTGTTGAATAAAGGTTTGCTTTTATAAAAACATATGATTCCCAGCGTTATTAAGTCGTATCACAAAAATATTGAGAATTCTTTATCTCTTTCACATTTAAAAACTGTACCGTAAATTCAAGGAAGATTGAGGCAATTCAACTGGATTCAACCGGATTCAACCGGATTCACTGGTTGAATCCCGTTGAATCCATCCGGATTCACTGGTAGAATCCATCCGGATTCACTGGTAGAATTCATCCGGATTCACTGGTTAAACTCATCCGGATTTATTGGTTGAATCCGGTTGAATCTGGTTGAATCCGGTTGAACCTGGTTGAATCCGATTAAATCCGGCTAAATCCGGTTGAATCCGGGTGCTTCTATCGATTATGGTACCAATGAATGCTTCCGAGCAACACTGATGAATACAGAACACGAACGATACATCGAGCAAAGCTGGAGGATAGTGAATCAAAACGGAGCTTATCGAACTAATCAATTTTAGTCTGCACATTCGCGTCCTTCTTGTGGAGCGACGGGGACCTATGCTAGTTGCATACTTCGCTCAAGCTGCTGTATCAGGATTATAATATCGACTGCTACGATTCTAATTTCAACTGACAAAGTTATAATAAATATGATCGCGTTATAAAATGCAACTGATGCAGTTGGAATATAATGTGCTGAAGTTAGAAATAATGCTGTTCCTGTTATGATATCATCTGAACATCGCTGTACAAAGGAGGTTGATGTACTTAGATTTGGACTGTTTACATAAAAAGGGTTGCTTCAATCGGATGTTGATTTTACTCTTTAAAAGGGGATGATTTTATACCCCGTTTAGGCAAAAAGGAGTTATAAAAATATTCATAAATTTTCAATTATAGAACGCTTCCCATGGAAATGATGTTCTTGTGACAAAAGTCCTTGACAACCCGACAGCGTCAGTCACTTCGTATGCAACTAAATTCTGTACTAAAAATTCTGCCTAGAACCCATTGTTCATAAAATTGGTATACCTTTCTTGAAGCGCGTAAACGAAAAGTTTTCCACCTTTGAAACGACACCGCATGCGAGCAGGATGAACCTCACCGAACAAGGGTGTCATAGACACCGAACCCTATCCCTGCCAATAAGCGGGACTTACCGGAGCAATAAATTCCCCAGTATGGAGAGCGATATCACACCCTCCGGCCGGAAATGGTACCGGAGGATGGTTCGTCAACAAACACGGATCAACAAAAGTGCTCCTAAACGGAATTTACTCCAACTACTCGTCCCGCACCCCACCCCTGTAGGCCGGGGGTGGCAGCTTCTTTTTCGCCGCTTTTCTGCCATTCTGCGTCCCCCCGCCCGTTTTACTTTGTTGAATATTTGCCCTTTGTCGAATCGATAATCGTGTTATGTCGTCGGCAGCGTTGTTGTTGGCTCGGTGGCATCTCCCGTGAATGGCTCGCTCTTTTTTGCCGCTTTCCTTTCCACCGTGTAAGCCATCAGGAACCAATCAAGCTGGCGAAGGTACCAACATCACGTTGCCCTTTTAGCGTTCGCCTCGTCAACGCGGGAACGAGGGGAGGGGGGCTTACAACAAAGGGTGGATGGGCCCGATATTCTTTGGTGCCAAATCACCTGTCAATGTGTAAGACCACTGAACCTTGTCGCTCTATTTTTCCTCTTGCGTTCAGCTTTTTTTTCCCCACCATCCGCACGGTATGTTTCGAGACGAGGCTGGTACAACATTTTTACCTTGACGTTTGATGATGTTCGGCTAACACACACAAAGCCCGGGATCGAGGTTTTTTGCCGGCTTTGCTCAGGATGTGCTTGTATACGGTTAAACCGTGGATGTCATACAACGATTGGACGGAAAAGGGGATGATAAAAACAAGAAAACCCGGCCCGGGAAAACAAGCTCACTTTCAGCTCCAGCCGATCGCCAACCGAGCGATCTGCTACGCATTTCAGGTGGTTTTCCTTCCCTGACGGATGTTATGGTTGGATAAGCCCCTGGCACTCGTGGAAAGAGACACCAGTTTGTTGTAAGCTTCGTTTTTTTTCCCATCCACCGATCGAATCCAATATTTCGTCATGGAAATAAATTGTAGAGGATATATAACCGTATCCCGCAGCTAAACAAACTGCCAACGTCGCAACAGGATGGAAATACATTTACCGCAACGCGCCGCGAAGCGTTCCATCACTTTAAGAAGTAAAGCAGTGTGTATTTGTTTCCGTTCCACCTGGTGTCGGAGACCGGAGACAAGTGTGTACGGATGTGATGTGAGCTTTTCCGAATGGTGTTCTTTTTTTTGGCTCGCATCGAATTGCGTCACGTACGCTTCGTTTGCGCTTCCGGAAATGGGAGGAAACGAATATAGAGATGAGCATGAAGCGTGAAAAGGGCAGCACATATCAAAATTCGCTCGTCAAACACACACACACACTCATACGATAGTATTAATCCCAAACCAGCATCGGGTCGAAATCGAAAAACCTGCGTGCTTCGCTGCGTCCAACGATTGTCCGAAAGGTCCTTCCCGGTTCGGTTCGCGTTTGCATTGGTCGGAAGTTTCGGTTTGATCACATTTCACTTCACCACCGATGCGGGTGGGCCAGAAGTTTTGCGTGAATGATTTCCGCCCATCATCGCCATCGTCATCATCATCATCATCGTCGAATGTCCTGTTGGGCACGTGCCTTGGCATCGGTGTTTTTGGGCCGACAAGCGAAATACAAGCCAAGCACAATTGGACGAACGAACAAATTCACCCCGTCCTGTACTTCTTCCTCTTATTCCATCCTTCATCCATTCCCCTGGTTGGACAACAATGGCGTGAAAAGTTCCTTGTGTCCAATAGATTCTTTTATGGGGTAGTAAAATAAAGCGACCGTTTTGCTTCGGCTGCCGCTGTTGCTTCCACCTCGACAGCAAAAAAATAAAATAAAATAAACCCCAGCACGAAGCAACATGCGCCCATGGAAACGGCCTTCGCCTTCTAGCAAATCATATTACTTCGCTAAATAAAAACATTTTCACGGCCCCCCAGCTCGTTGCTCGTTGCTCGGGCGCAAAAGTTTTATTTTATCTCCTCCATACGTTTGCACCGAGCGGAATATTACTCGAGAGGGACGGAGAGAGAGAGAGAGAGAGAGAAGCTGCCAGGGAGCCATCGCAATAAACAAAAAACCACCGACCGAGCAGCCTAAATTACTACTTTGCCGAAAATTGGACGATCGTAACCGAACGCAGCGCCGCGTGAGGTACCGGGCGCCTCCATTGCTGGGACCACAGAGCGCGCGCGTGCCCTCTCCTTGGGTGAGGGATGCTCGTAAAATTTTCGGGCCGCAAAGGGGCACCGCTGGGAGTGTGCCGCTTCGCCACATAATGCGCATAGTTGATTAATTCGTAGTTTGTGACGAAGAAGTTGAGCAGCGGCTATGGAGGTATCAAGTATAAATGGCCACGGGACGAGAAAAACCGAACCTTAATAAGAGCGCATCGAAATGGGGCGTGAAATTGGGGTTTGGTTTACACTTTGCTGGCTGTAGTTGGAACGTAAAACTCCCAACCAAGGAGAGCGGGTGAGGTCAAGCGTAAAATAACAAAACACCTTTTATGGTGGCAGAAGAAAATGTTCAATAGAACGAAGAAAAAAAGAAGGGAACCGATCATAAAAAAAAACTAACATTCGCACATACGAGCACACTTGTTATCGGGCAATTGTGAGTTGTTTTCGTTTTGTTTCTTGCACATCAGCACACCTTTAACGGTTTTATCGTACACCCGGGTGTGCCAACTTTCCGGGACGCGGCTGTAATTCTTTATTTCACTTGCGGCAACGTACGGTTGTAACGCACGCTGAATAAATGAACCTTCACCCCAAACGATCGAACGAAGAACGCAAGAACTCACCCCCTCCGTCATCGCGTTTCGACCACGGTAAACCGCCCCATCCATCTATTCCAATCCCGTCGTTCGTCCCGTTTGAATGGCGCGGAACCGGACAAGCGGTGTCTGTGAAAGATGAAACCGAGCACCGTTTGGCACCTCACGACGCCGTTCCGTGTGATCTGGCCGAGGGAATGCATGGAAAAAGTACACCCCTCAGTGAGCATTGATGCTGCGCTACCGAGTGTCGGACGACTTTTCCCAGTCGCCTGGACAGGGCATGGCTTCGAAGAAACACACTAAACTAAAGGGAGGGAAAATGAATAGCTTTCTAGAGAGGGGAACGCAAGAGAGAGAGAGAGAGAAAATAAAAAAGAAGCAGTAGGAAAGTCGATATCGTTTCCAGCGAAGCGAGTGTCGAGTAGCGTAACAACGTGTTAACAGAGTGCGATGTGCAGCGAACTGTTGTTTGGGAAAGGAGAACGGCACCCGGAGTTGTCGCACCAGTCGGATGGTTCCCCCCTGGTTTGATGGTTTTGCATTCGAGAATCCTTAGGGTGAGTGTGTCAGGTTGGCAAAAAGAAACGAAACAAGAGAGAGTGAGAGCGCGCGAGGGACAATGGGAAAGCGAGCAAGAAAAGTACAAACCCCAAGGTAGGATAAAAGCAAAACAACCCGAACACAGGGGAGACGGGGTTGGGTGGGAAAAATCGGTACTTCACTTCGCAAACGGCATCAATGTGGAACGTGAATCACCGGGACCGGGAACCAGAGCGACGAGCGCCGCGTTCGATGGAGATCACCGATGGAGGCGCCCAGTCGTTCATGGTCCTTTCATACCTTTCCCGGGCTGCGTTCACTCGCTCGCTCGTTCGTTTGTGATGAAAGTGCCGGTGACCCTTGCGAGCGAGATTGGGCAAACATTTCCGACAAGGCCCACGCCGACGGGTGCCGTCGCCGTAGCTGTGAAGCTTGAAATTGCTTTTGTTTTCGAAAATCACCCGCCCGCTGGCACGGGACCGAGAGTGTTCGCAACGCACTTCATTCTCCGGGCCCGGAAAGCGTTTTCAAATTCGGAATCAACCGACCGAATGGGGCTTGACGGAATGGCCGGGCCCCGACTCGGCCGGGAGTGCCGGAGTGGGTCGCTTTCACCGGAAAGCAATTAATATTTGTGCGTAGATGCGGCGACGTGTGTTGTTTTCCATTCCGAACCCCAGGACACGTGTTTGTGTGTCCGTGTTTCCGTGGTTGAAACCCGTGCGGGGTGTGGGGAGGGGGGATGTGCCGGTCGACTTTACGTGCGTGCCGGTTTTGCATTTTCCACCCAACGCCCCGTGGGGTTCCCTTTTCGGGTTCGGGTCTTAATGTGGGGACCGTGGAAAGCGTGGGTCAGAGGTTTTTGTGGGAAAGTTAGAAAACTCACTGCTACCTATGAAACGCCCAAGAGGAACGGTAGGAAAGGGAGTTGAAATTATAAACATTACCGCACGCCTGCCCGAAAGGTTCAGGTCGGAAAGGCCCCCCGGGCGAACGGTTGGGTGGGAAAACATGAGCCCTTAAATGTAGGGTAGGCGTACCGAGTGATGATTGAAATAAATGTACGCAGGCAGTAGAGTCCAATTTACGATCTCTTAAAAATTTGCAATGGCCCCCCTCGGGTAGCCTTTTCGTGGGGTGCCGGGGGTCGAAATTACCCCCGCCACAAATTTTCCAACCACGCCGGCAGCGTTTGAACCGAACCAGGTCGAGCCCAGCTTTCCCCAACATCTTTTCCCACCCAACCCCACCGGGCACCCACTTGAAATTCAAACCGTCCAATTAAACGTTCCCACGGTTTTCCACCTTTTTCGCACCTTCTCCTCCCCCCCTCCCCTTCCCTTTCCCCGCCAGGTCACACATTGTGAGTAACGCTTTCCCACCCAAACGGGCGAGTGAAAGCCACCCGTCCTTTCGGAAACGGTAATGAAACGAAATTGCGTTACGGTACGGTCAATTCAATTATCAAATCCATTCAGCGAATTATATATGTTTCCTGCAGCAGCCCTTCCACCACCCATTTTCCACCCCCCCGTGAAGGGCTCGGTGGCATCTTCTGAATGAGGTTCTTGCGCCGAAACACAATGGGACGGAACGCCACGCTCGTGGACCGCTTGCCCGAACCGAGCCTCAAGAACCTGTTGCGGGCATCATGTACCGTTTGCTTCCGAAATGAAAATTCATTAAATTTTACCCCCCACCAACGGAGTTTGTCATCGGCGCTCGCCCACGTTTAGTCCGGACCATCGTTCTGTCTGTTTGGTTATGGAAATACATTTATCCACTGGTGCGTGCCGCCATTTGTGCGAATTTACCCGGCGACGGTGGAACCGATGGCCGATGATTTTCCCGGTCGGGCTCCGAAAAGGCCTTCCTCGAGCCTGATTTACCTACCTTTTCAAGCAAGCTCACATTCACTCACTCTGTCAACGTACGGATCCGGTGATTAAAAGCCATTCATTATCATCGGAGTTGTGAGTTTCGCCGCATTCCCCTCATCGGCTGCGGCCCCAAACCGATGCGTCCGGTGTATCAAAAGCCATGGTGCGCATAACATCGGGCGCCCAAAAACGACCCGCAGCTCACCGAGGACAGTAATGGTTGCTAACGAGCGGAAATTAACACTTCCGTCGCCGTGTGCGCGTGGGTTGGAATTGGCGAACCGAAAGCTCCCGTCCCGTGCACCAAGGGGGGGAACGGAAGCACGAAACCGGAAGCGTAATATTTCCTCAATCAAACAATCCTTCTTTTCAGCAACGGAGGGACCCCCGGACGGACAATGTCGGAACGCGAGTCCATCAAATGAATTTGTCGGGCGCAATGAAATTAAAAGCGGCACTTACATTCGGTTCGCCAAACAAGGAGAAAGAAACATGTAAAAGGGGACGGTTGTGTATGTGTGCGCATGTTGTAACAATTATTTTTAATTGAGCCCGAACCCGGAGCGGCTCAAGCGGACCCGGGTCAGAAGGAGCACACTTAAATGAATTGCAGAACGAGAAAAATGTTCCCCCATCGGTCCGTCAAATATGCAGAGTGAAAGAACAAACAGCGAGGAAGGGATGATGGAAAACCCCCGAAAAAAAATACATCGCGTGCCTAGTAATCAGCGTAAAAGGTCGACTGTGCGCTCGCTTCATCAAGCCCGGGTTTTCCGAACCCAAAACCCCCCTCACCTGGGCGCGCTCCTTCGGCGATGTGATTATTATTAATTTTTTCCATCCACCTTCGGCAACGGCAGGAACGTTACTTTCACCTCACCCGGCTCGAGCCGGTGGATCGCTTAATTGGAGTTGAGGCTGAGCGGGGTAAGCCTCCGAAAGAACCATGCGTGCGTTGGACCCATTTTTTTCTCGCATCGGCAGCAAGAGCCAAGCAAACAATTCACCAAATGAAACATCCCGAATCAACAACTCGTGCCCTTGCTCGGTCGTCGTCCAGGGAATCGCACACCAAATTGGCCACCGGGAATATGAAAAGCGTGGAAATGGCGACGGTAAAAAAAAACCCAAACAACCCACCGTACATTAAAACACTAACACGAATATCATTTATCATTCGTAAATAAATTGCCATAAAAGCACACCGAGCGGGTAACAAAGCCCCCGCAGGGGGAGGGGTTTTGCGCCGGATTTCGCCACGAATGGCCCGAATGGGTAATGGGCGCTATAAAGAAAATGGTGAAAAATTGCATAATTGTCCCATGTTTTGCCACACCGCGCTCCGGTAGCGTTTTTCTGCCCCCACTTATTTCAGCGTAAGCACCAAAGTGCATTGGACGACAATGGAAAACTCGTGATCTCGTGGACAACAAACGAGGTGCATAAGAAATGCACTTTCACAAAACCCCGTCCCCGTCCCGTCGTGGCCTTCCGGTACGTGATTATAATAAAACTTTGCACACCACACTCAAACTCAACACTCCACACGGTGGTGGAGGTTGCTTTTATGGTGCTGCTTTTTAGCTGAGCTGCAATTGTTTGACCATTACCGAGTGCCGAACCGAGGTCGATCGAAAAGGTTAAACAAACGCTACAACATGAAAGTGCAATAATAAAATTTTCAAACAACGGGGGTGGAAACTCTCGCTCGCCGTCGAAAGGCACGAGGCACGTGGTGGTCAAACATAAAACCCGAAACAAATCGCCATTTCGCTACGAGCCGAAATCGATATGTTTGCCCTGGCCCGGTGGTTATTTAAGTTTTCCAATTCCGGATGTTTTTTCACCGGAACCGAACCGGACCGGGTCGGTGTCTTTTTCGTGTTCGGGGGCGCTCCCTAAGGAATGGAAATTGCTTATTATTTTTTAATGCCAGGATAAGCTCCTGTACAAACGAGAAAACGCTCGGTTTGTTTTGTTTTCCGTTTTCCCAGCACAACACAATGGTATAATTCTGCT
Source organism: Anopheles ziemanni (assembly GCF_943734765.1). NCBI lineage: Eukaryota > Metazoa > Arthropoda > Insecta > Diptera > Culicidae > Anopheles > Anopheles ziemanni. Next base: position 22,468,329 of record NC_080705.1, on the reverse strand, counting down.
CCAGTGTTCTGGTGCTTCTTTTTTATTCTCCTTAAATATAGTTTGTATCTTTTTTGCGAAGGATGCACCATTTGGGGGAATAAATTCATATTTATCCCTTTGCTTGGTTGAGTTTAGAATACGCTTCGTTCCATTTTTGTCACTCGCTGTCGCAGACGGTGCTGACGATTTTCATCTTTGACTGGGGACGGTTCAGACCGATATTGGTTTCTTGAAAATTTTGTTATTAATGTTCATCCAATCGAGAAACATAAGGAGGAAGAGAACATTCAAAAATGGCAAAGAAAAATCCATCCTTTCCCCTCCCTATCGCTAGAATAATTTAACTATGGAGCATTGCAGATGAAAAGCTGCGTTTCATCTGTTGACAAGGGTAAGAAAAGTGCGGACAGATTCCACGCAAAAACCATCAGCCTTTCAAATGGGAATTGGCCAGAAAAACCAGTAAGTCGATCCTGGTTGGCAGGAACTGTGGTCAAGGCAGAACAAAAAAAAAAAAACAGCGAAAGTGAAACGTGATCATAATTGATCCAGGGGAAAATCTGAAAATAAAACCGAATGCAAAACGAACGCCCAACGTCCTGTAAGCCAACCCAGCCCGGTCCGGTTTCCGCTTTCAATATTTTTCATTTCCGGGATTTAATTACGCTCATCTATGCCGGTAGCTTGCCTTGCTTTTTCTCCTTCCTCTCCCCGCCGAGGAAATTATGGTGGATGTTTGGGGTGGAAAACCAAACGCAGAAACGGCTCCAGTAAAGCAAACAATGGTCAGCAACAACGGGACCGTCCAGGAAAATGTTGCTTCCAACGATCCTTTGTTACAACGAAGAGAACAAAATAAAAACCCAAAAAAAAAGGATAAATATGAGTGTACAAACTGAACCTCAACAAAAAAAAAACGAAAGAAGAAAGGGATAATTATATCGCTTCCCTCGAAAAGGGTCAGCGAATTGGGCAATTGAAGGCATTTTACATTAACCATCACACCCTGCCGAAAATGTCGGTTCTCGGGATGTTTTTTTTTCTTTCTTTGTTTTGTAATATACTCCCTTTTTCAAGCTCAATCGGACCGCGTCATTTCCGATTCTCGGGGTCCGGATTTTCCAAGCGTCAGGATCGATTGTTTATCCATTTTCCTCGCTGGCCCTCGAGGATCGGATTCCAAAGAAAACAACCTCCGTCAGGCGATCATAGCAACGGTCGATGGAATGGAAGATGGGAGAGGGGAGAGAGGGTTGGCACTGGTAATCCACGGAAGTACGACCACTGGAAGGTCGTTACAATGGGAAGAAAATGGCAACGGAACGAAACGGTCCCCGGTGGTGATAACGGGACACACAAAGGGAAAAATAAACAAACGGTCAAACGTAAACAAACACAAAATGGCCGAACCGTGGCAAGGCGATTGAAGATTATTAGCTCAATGTTCCCTTCTGCTGCTGCTGCCGTTTGTTGTTGGAGCGGAAGGCAGAGCCAAGAAGGCACAATTCCCAAGACGGTCGCTCAATCGGTTCCCTTTCGGCCGGCGCTTCTCGCCCGGGCCGGAATCCTAATCCCCAAAGGACGGTCGTTTATTGGCGGTGCTTCCGGATCGTGATAACACCCGGGGGCGCTGCAGTTACGGAATACTAAAAACCCTCCCCCGAAAGGACCCGAGCAGCTGCCAGCAGCTGGCAACGAGCCCGCCGCGTTGACTTACGAGCTCCGGCAGGAAAACGGCATCCGAATCGCCGGCTCCGAAACTCGGAGGTGGTAAATGAAAACAGTACTTCACCCGTCTGGCACGTCACGGGAAGGATAAGCGGGCGAGAGAGAGAGGGAGAGAGTGAACACCGCTAGACAAGGATTGAGAAAACCGCTGTATGTGCGGATGGGCGAAAAAAAAGGACATCGGGCAAGCAGCTTGCTCGCGCTCGCAGTTAAATGAGTTTTACTTCTTCCGTAAACAAACAAACAAACCCCCGTCCGCAAGAAGCCGAAGAGGAAGTGAAGGAAGGAACAAACATGCTGCCGGGCGGGGCTTTTTCCGGGGCCTTCCCGTGTGTACGGCTTCGGGGATGAAATCTATGGCCGCAATATGGACGACGCTGGCTTTGAACACGTCCTTGGCCACCTCCTTTCCCTTGCCGTTCGGTAAACGGCTTGTGAGAAGAATAAATTTTCCACTCGACTTTAGCTTGCTCGAAAGGCTCGCGGCAAAACAGAAAGCGGGAAGTCGGAATATGGACGGGATTCGTTTTAATTAATCGAAATTGAAAACAAACCAATCCCGGCCGGAAAACGGACACCCACTGGGTGGGAGGGGAGGGGCCGGGGGGAAGGCAAGTAAATTGGGAGGGTTGGGGCCGTCGTTGGCAAATGGCGTGTGAAGGTATTTATCGACGGTCGTTTTCGGGGGTACTTTAATTGAGTTGAAGGAAGGTAAAGTAATAAACGTGTGTGTATCGATGGGGTGGTGTGTGTACCAAAAACGGTCCCCCGCGAAATGGACTGGATTTGTGCGCCAGAAGGAGGGTTGGGAGGGAGAGTAAATTATCCTGGGAATGTCTATCGACATGTGCTACCGATACCTTCGCCCGCGGACGTGAGTTGGGTGGAAGAATTTTAAACAAACCCGGAAGATGTGTGCTTAGGCCACCATCTTGTATTCTATTTCTTTTTTGCGTGATGAAAATACGGTGGTTGGAAAATAACACAACGAAACACAAAGGGGCTTTTCCGTCAGAGTTGCTCTTGCGTAGCTCCGCCAGTGCCGGTTGCGCGGTTTTCACCGATAAGAAGATTTATTTTTCGTTTAGTTCTATACCGCACGCAAGCACACGCACACACACGGATACAAACCCAGTCTGAGTGAAACATAAATAAAAACAGCTTGCCAGCCCCGCACGGAGTGTGATGGGCATTTTAAACAGGGGCAGCAAATCGTGAAATGAATCATCAAACGCGTGCACGTCGTGTGCCGACGTGAAATTGTTTTTCCCCGGCATTTTCTATTTCCACCGACGACGACTTTCCATTTCTCGGCGCGTTGGGTTTCTTGAAGGAATAGAAAGCCCCTCCCTTCCTGCGCCGGAAAAGCGCCACACTGGACAAAAATCACTCGACCATCTCGTCCTGAGCTTTGTTTCAAAACTCCTGTTTAGCTTTGTTTCAGTTCGTTCGGTTCCTTGAAATTGTCTTTTCCCTGGGAATGGCGATTTTCGTTTGTGTTGCCATGCTCGATGCCGACGATGGGATTTTTCTCGGGCCGTTTGTTTCGGGGCCGTGTCCCCGAATCAATCTGTCCATTAGGCATGGAATGCGTCTGTCATCGTTGTCTGCCCATTTTCTATCATTACCGTTCGGGTGGACAGCTTTCCCGGGCTTGAGGTGTCTCTCGCTCTAGAAGACAATGAGGTTGGCGCTTGGTTGGGCCCATGGACCCCCGGTACCGGGTGCACCGAACCGAACCGGACGTCCTTTTGACCTCGACGGCACCGACGAACACCGTCGGAGTGGGTGCGGAAGGAAGAAATCAATTTTCATCAATTCGCCCTGAAGCGACAGCTTTTCCGTTCGCGTCGGAGCGGGCGGGGTGCCCATCGAATCGACATACCACGTTTTAATCTGTCCGGTGACACGTGGGCAGCAGTTCCCCGGACCGGGCTGAGTGATTAAATTACACCAGTGTTTCCCGGAAAGGCGGCTTTAATCTGCACCGTGTCTCCGAAACACTCCGGCCTTATGTCCGAGCGCTTGGAGTGTTGAATTCTGGTGCTTTTGGGTGTTGGGTAAGTATTTTTCCGAGCCTGCTTTCGGCAGCACCTTCGCAAAGATCGGCTCGCCGCTGCCTTCAAGCGGATTTTTATTTTTGCGCCCGAACCTGCTTTTCGAGAAGCGTTTGTCCGGGCGACGCTGGATTAGAGAGTTGCTTCGGGAAAAATGGGCTTTTATTGGAGAAGTTTCCGCAAATTCTGCCCCAACCGTAGCTCGTAATAAGGTAAACGGTTCGGAAAGGCGTCACATTTTGATCAACTTGCTTTTTTTGTGTGTGGTAAATTTTCTAAAAATTTCGAAAATAAATATCTTAGCAGAATCGGTTAAAATGGGGATTATGTTCATTCCCACAGTTTTTTTCTCCAAACGTATTATTTTTGGTTTCCTACAGCAAAAAAAGCAAATTGAAGACAAAATTGTTTTTCGTTCACACGATTAGTTTTCCCCGGTCGTAAATATCTTCCGAACGGAATTAGATAAAAAAGAGGCAGCAACTCACACCAACAAAAACCAGCCAAGCACATGTGCAGTTGGTCGATTCGAACCGGATCGATTGCCTCCCGGTATGTTCGCCAGTGGATCCCTTTGGTGTTAAGCTGCACTCCGCCTCCCGCCCCGGCCGTGCCATGGATTATGCTTACTTGCCTTAATTCATTATTTATACCGTACGGAAAAGCTATTATCTAGCGTTCATCCAGCTCGGATGCATCCTCGGAACTTCGAACTAGTCCGGCTTTCCGAAGCTTCAATCATACCACAAAGGATCGTAAAGATGATTGGATAGCAATCAAATTAATAATGCACTGTAAAGCCAACGGAGACGGGCGCATCGTCGTGTCCGAGTGGCTTTGGAAAATGCTTACAATGGGTGCTTTCATCGGAAAAGAATAACGTCGATGGGTGAAAGATGTTGAGTTTGATAACATGTCAGTCAACAGTTGAAACCAATCTAAATCCAATTGGTTTCTAATGGATTATTTTGTAAAATATTTTGTGGAAGGAAGCTGATAGACAATTGTTGATACCAATATCAATTTATTTTACATGATTTATATTTTCCTATTGTCAATTTATATAGTTTTTTTTTTTAAATTATACCTCCTTTAATTATCTGTGCAATCTATTTGTAGCCGAGAAAAAATGGGATAACAATGAATTCCACGAGCACGTTCCTTCCGTTCGAATAAATGTTGTCTAAAAAACGAGACCATTAGTTGAAATTAATGGGCATGTACATCATATTTGCTAACGACATTTCCCACTGCCCCCGACGCTCGCACCGAGATTTTCACCCACCACCGTCCCCACCCAACGACGTCACATAAATCACCGGAGGCAATAAATTTATCGCCCAACCGTATCGATAACCTACCGAACTTTTGCCCCAATCAATCTCGCTCCACCGAAGTTCGGCCAAAACCCGAAACCATCCCAAGCCCGTGTTCTGGCACGGCTGGCCGGAGGATGTACCAGGTGTGACCGATGAGCAGGTTTCAGTCCGGTTTCCCCCGCTCCGAACGTCACTCCGCAGGAACATCAATTAACTTCAGCCGTGGAAACCGGGTGGGGCAGCTCCACAGCTGAAGTGGCGCCATTTTCGCACGCTGATAATCTTCGTCAAGGTCAACAGAATCATCAACTCGGGTCGGCGGGTGCGGATCAGCACACCAACACCGGGCGCATCGGGTGTTGGAGTGCGGGCGAAACTATAGTTTTCCCGGGGCCCTGGCACGTGTTTGTTCCAATTTGGAGCAACGGGGAAAGCGCGTTCGGTTTGGCTGATAAAATATGTACCGAAGCCATTCCGGGAAACGCTAAACGGTAATTGGTAACGATCTCTGCCTGGTTCCGGGTTGTTTGGAGTTGGGAAAAACGGGGGAGCGATATCCGGGCATATGGGGTTGGGAGGAAATATGCCAAACTTACGGCGTGCGTTCGGATTGCGGGTGACAGTGTTAGCGAAGCGAAACCGTCATTTGGTGAGAATTTTATTTAACTTTTACTCCCCCCCTTTTTCCCTTCTGGCTGGGAAGTGGGATTTGGGTCGATTTTCCACCGTTGCCAACGACACCATCCTACCAATTTTTCCGATGAGGATGATGCTGGTGCTGGTGATGGGGATGATAATAGACGGTGGACAACGGTTGGAGGAAGGTACCGGGGCGCGTGAAAAACGCAACCGACGTTCGATTCGCAGCACTAAATAAACATTGCCAATTGACTTTTCCGACGACTGCATCGACGACGCAATACCGGTCTCGTTCCCGGGTGGAAATCGGATAAAACGTCGCACGAAACACTCGAAATACTTGCGCGAGAAATTTTACGGGGAAATGAACAAGTTCTCAATCGCTTCCGTACTCTCCCTTTTCCTCCCACCAACCACCCACGACTTCTGAAGCGTCATCGAGTCGCTTATTTAATTCTTCTCTCCCTTACACCAAAAGAGCCATCATCATTCGCAGCACCAATTGAGGGGGGAGGGGGAAGGAGGCGGGAAAATAAAACGCACACCTAGGTTCAATTGGCGGGATTTTTTTTTCTTCCATCGCTGGTAGCAATCGGTACGGGGGCAGGGTTCATTTTCATACGGGAAGGGGAGGAAAAAAAGATCCCATAAAAACGAAAAGCAATAGCAATTCGAGCACGGAAAACCAACTCCTTACGAATGGCAAACAAATTTCCACGACGACGACGACGACGATAACGCCGGAACATTCAGCGAGGAGCGGAAAAATGAATGCGCCCAAGGTGGGTGGAAGGCCAATGGAGACAAAAAAAAACAGACGTCACCTAAGTGTCCCATCAGTGTTTTGCCAATTTGTCGGTGAACGAGCGAAACGGGAAAGAAAAAACTACGTGAAATAAAAAAACAACATTCGCCCACATTTCCGGCAATGTGTTTCGCCCAAAATTTCCCATTTCCTGGTGCCCATTGAAAGTGGGGTGATATTGTGGAGGAAAATGGGTACCTTAGGAAGTGTGTTCATGAGTGTGTGTGTGTGTGTGTGTTTATATTTGTGATTGGCAGATATCGTTCCGGAAAGTGTTTCGATGCAAGGCGTATGGATTCTTTTTCCTGGAGGAATTCCTCTCGTTGTAAGCAATTTATTTACCTGCAGATGAAAAGTTTTGGGAAAAATTTCCGCGAGGAGTTGTCGTCTTCGAAACGCCAAAGAAAAAGATATTTTTAACTGAATGGAAAATGGTATTGATCTCATTTTGAACCCTTTTTCTCGATGTTTAATCCAATCCACTAAATAACAAAAGCTGTACCAATGTGGTTTAAATGTATTAAAATATATCCTCTTTTTTCATTTAGTACAATTTAGTACCAGTTAATCAAGGTAATGAAAATCAATTTAATTAAAATAATATATTGTTCCAAACATCCAACATAAATCCAACAAACTTTTCTAATCATCGTCGATCCTAAGATACGGACTTTTTCGTCGGTTCCGAAACTAAGCCCCGCCGGGGAGGAAAATGTTGTGTTTTAGATGGTTCAAATTTTTCGCGCTTTCAGCATAAAGCGCTCCTCCGACCCTTCCTTCAACCAACCGTCACTTTACTCTCTTTTCGGGTAAAATATTGGCATCAAACATTTTCCCGATTTTTGTGTGATTTTTGTTCTCCTTCCTCCTCGATCCTAGACAACTTTTCCGACCAACTTTTGTCCCCTTTTCCTGCCCACTCTCTCGAGCAAAACCTAAGCCTCCGCTCACCGGTGGCCATTGTTGGGCCACCGACATTCCACCGGAAAACCATTGAACCACGAAATCGAGCCCGGGTGGTTTCCATGGAGAAAAAGTGCGTTCCAACTTTTGGGCGTGGGGAAAAGCTCGGGGGTGGAAAAAAAGGTGTAAAGTACGCTACTTCATGGTGCGAGCAAAGCCCTGGCGGCGAACAGACACTCCGAGTACCGACGTTGTGTTGTTGTTGTTGTTGTACCGTCGGGGAAAACCGCTGAAAAGTGCCAAACACTTGACGCTAGGAGCGAGAGGCCGGAGTTAGAAACCACTTTAGTTAGTTAACCACAACATTTCCTAGCCTTTATTTCTCGCTCCCTCGCTGGCACTGACAGGGCCGGTCGCCGCAGCCAGTACCCACCTCTTCCAATAAACCTCAAGGATTGGCGATAATGACATTTTACCTTTTCGGCTTATCCGGGCCCCCCGAACCCGAGCGACGGTGTCGGTTCGCGCGAGCAGCCAGGAATTTCCCGGCTATCGATGCTAATAGCACCGAGTCTTGGAACCGGAGGCTTTGCCGGGAAGGAAACGGGGAAAGAGGGGAGCACGAGTGACGCAACGAAACTGGTGGTTCGGTGGAAAAACTTTTTCGGTCCCGCCCGGAAAAGCCCGCCGGCCGTACTTTGACGGCGGTCAATATATACCGTTCGGCAAGTTTTGCTCCGAAAGTTTCGAAACCGAGTGGAGGGGAGGGCCCCGAAGGCGACGGTGATGATGGCGGCGATGATGATAATGATGATGACGATGGTGATGATGATTATGACGTCGAGTCTAGTTAAGGATGATGTGGTTCCGAAAAATCGAACGACGTATTTTTATACTCCACGCCGGTGCTAAGGAAACGCGAAGGAAATGATGGAATCCTTGTTACCGGCAATGCGATGGGGGAGCGGTGTGTACACACAAAGGAAAAGTTTCAATCAAATTTTCACATTCCCGAGTGTTTCACCCCACCCCCCCAGTCCCGGGCGTTCTATGATGATCCTATTTTTCCTCCCGGGCGAGGATCATCAGGACACGGGCCGTTGTAGGGGCTTCAGTTGCCGGAAAAGGGGAAGAGTAAAGCAGCTTCGGGGTTTCAGGGTACGGGGGTGCATGTTTACTCTTCCTTCGTACAGCGTTTCCACTTCCTGGAACGCAGTAATACACTTTCCTACACCCCCTTTTAACGCCCCTTCTTATCTGTCCCTTTTGCTGCGAACAGGACTCTCGCTTACATTTTCCTTCCAAGGAAGCGGGCGAAGGGAGAGTGAGAGAGGGAGTTGAAAACGAAGTGGAAATTGTTACTTGTTTTTTGCCGAACCCGTACGACTCGGTCGACATCGGTTGTTTCTAATGGAGGTTGCTAAAACATCACCTCTTCGGGGACGAACATCGAACGCCGGTTTGGATCAGCTTAAAGCACACAACAACGAGCAGGGGGGGGAGCGGGGGGGGGAAAAAAAACAAGAAAATACCGACAACCGACCTCCTCCCCAAGGGTGACAAGGACGAGATGAAACACGTCGTACCGACACTACCCCGGACGTATAACTTCACACCAGCGCCCCGGGGTTACAGGTAACAGTTGGCAGCAATATCAAAGGCAAACAATAAAACAATTCCACATTTCGGTTCCGAGTTGTGGGGAGAAAAAACAGGAAGAAACCGGGGAAAGCGACCCCGGACTGGTGGGAAAGACTTTAACCGCACTACCCGAAGGAAAGGAAAGTGTTACAGCTGGCACCGACAACGTTTGGCTGCTGCACGCGAGACGATAAGATTGGAAAAATAATATCCGATAAAAACCCCCCGACCAACGCTTTTCCAACCTGCTTTCTGGTGGTCGGGCAGCAGACTTTCCTGCAAAGCACCACAGCACATCAACAAACAAACCGAAAGAAACGCCAACGTAACGGCAAAGGAAAAAGGAAAGTGCCCTTGCGGCGGCCACGACCAACTCGAGGATCGATTATTTGTCACGTCGGGCGTCACCAGCGCAGAGCTTACGTGATCCGATCGTGTGTTCCTGTGTGAATGTGTTGGGTAAAGGGTGCTCGAAATTGGTCTCACTTGAGCGCCGAGACGACGGGGCCAATTCAACTGTTAATCTCGTCCTTCTTGCAGCCATTCTTGGAGCCATTTATTTCCCTTCATTAAATTCGTCGAACGGGGAACGTTCGGTCCGCCGATTGGAACGATTTTCATATGTGTCTATGTGTGTGTTTGTGGGTGTGTTCGAATACACATGTTGGACGTCGCGTATGGAAAAGGCTAGCATAACCGGAGGGCCCCCCCCTTCCAACTCCACCCTAAACACTCCTCCCCAAGCGGTCGCTAGGGAGTGAAAATCTGAAATTCCATTGTCGGTAGCAAAATTTTCACCACCGGGTGGTCGGGGTGGTCGGGCAAATCCCCGTTTTGCCGAAAGGGAAGGGGAGATGAGAGCATTCCGTTCGATTTTGAACAATAAAATCCCCGCGGGCGAGTGTCGGAAAAATCAGGCACAAACCACCAACACTCTGACACTTGTGGAACTTTTTCCTCCAGCCGGGTGCGAGCCGAGGTTTGCCGTAGAAAATATACAGCCACGGATGGAAAACTTTGCACTCACTCGCCATACATTGGAGTTGGAACGTGGATGGGGGGAAAAAAGTGTGGTGGAAAAATTGGAGCTCCGGTGGGGGGGGGGCGGGAATTTCGAATTCCAAATTCCAAAATACCGAAATACATTCGACCACGCGCGGGTCGGGGAATGCCATCGCAAGGGAAGGTTCCTTTTTCCTTCCGTCGCGTTTTTCCGGTTTGTTTTCGTTTCTCCACCCGTTTTTTTCCGTGCGTCTTTTTGGTCGCCTAGCCTTGCCCGGGAAATCGGGCGTGGAGCGGGTTTCGTGCGGTTTGTGCGGTCACATTTTGTGCACAAACGATGCCACCCGCCTTGATGCACCTTCCCGCCACCCTCCTACACTGGCCACTCGGGAAGTGCGCTTCCTTTCTGCGGCCGGCAAAGAAACATTCGTACCCGGAGCGACAGTATGGAATTTTCACAATTTATCATCTCTCCCGTCTCATCTAAATTCCTCGCATTCCAGTGCAAGAGGCGGACGGGGGCTGGGGCAGTGGAATCGATATTCCCCCCGGAGATGGACCGGCCGAGTGTCCTGCCCTCACCCGGTTGGGGGGCCAGAAATGGTAGGGAAAATGCAGGAATTGGACCGTCCGCGCTCGCTGCATAATGATTTGCGCGACTGGCCTCCGTGATTTATGTAATCGTTTGCGTTCGTCCCGGCATTCCCGAGGGCACAATCCCTAATGATGGGGTCACTCTTGTGCGCTGCGTTGGCGAAGGGAAATTTTTCATCAAGCCAGCCCCGCCAGCTCACCCACAGCGCGACCATCTTTCCAATCCCCCGGATCCGGGTTCTCGAGGATTAAAACCAGCGCCGTGGGAGCGGAACGGCGCGAACTTTGGCGTACATCCGAGGACGACAGCTTTTTCGGCAGTCAACTACATTCATCCCCCCACACCCACACAACCTCGGCCGTTCGATGGCTGAAGACAGCAACACAGGGAGCCTACGAGCCGTTTTTACGACGTAATAGGTAAAAACTGGCCAGTGCCTCTAGGGCGCGTAGGATGGCCCGGTGAAAGTTAAGGGATCAAATCAAGTGCCACCCCTCCGGGGGCCACCCCTCGCCGGGAGGCCCTTAAGGTGGGCGAAATGGAAAGCCACAAAAGCGCGAAGAGGCACTTGAGCCTAGACAGGGCGCAACCCGGCTCGATGGTGGGAGAGGGGGGGGGGGCTTATGCGGCCGGCAGCAGAAGTGGATCAGAATAAGCAACATAAAATATAATCGTAAGGGCGTAGAACGATGACATTGGAATTTACAGTGCGTGACCGGTAACGACGACACCTACCTTATTTAACCTAATTTTACCACCTGGATCTTACGAATTTCAAATGACTTTTTTTTTAGTTGAAGATTTACTCGATCTCTTCATCCATCCATGTAATAACCAAAGTATTATTTAAAACGGTTAAATAATAGTTTATGCTCATTTTCGATAGTTCTCTTTTATACATTAACTAGCCCCAAATGCTATGCAAAATCAATTTCTCAAATACGAATTTGTTTAGTATATCTGATAAACAAAGATATTTTGGATTCTGCAGAGGAAAAGTTACCAGTAAAGCTTAACTTACAGCCACTTAATTTCTTTAAAACAGGAAAATTAATTCAAATAACAGCCTAAATTGTAGAAGGGCATCACTTTTTGTGTAAGATCGCAAGGCAATCGCAAGAAATATGGAAACTGTGTTTTTATGAGACGAGATAATTTAGTTTCTGTATATTGAATGTCGAACGAGTCAGTAAATTTTTAAGAAGGGATTGAAAAGAAAAACAGTTTTAAAATATCCACAATACTAAATATTCACGTAATTAAATTTCATCATCTTCTTTTCGATCGGCGAAACATAATTTAACCCATTGAACATGACTGTCGCAACCAAAACCATGCCACCACTGTACCGGGAACCGCGCTGGGTGTGTATTAGTTGGTTTGGTTGGCCAATCACTTCATTCCATTACCATTTGCCATAAACGATCCAAATGGATTCCGGAATCCGGACATTCCAACCGTGCCAAGGCCGGACGATGGCAAGGGAAGGGATGCGGGTGCCAGGAATGTGGTCGATTCCACTCGAGAGGGTCCTTGCAACTGACAACTTACGACAACGACGACGACATTTGATGACGTTTGTTAAGAGGGAGAAGATCCCTTGGAACTTTCTGCTCCCGCTCACTCCCCCTCCCCTTCGTTGGACTCTCCCTGTCTTTGATTCGGTTTGTTTTTTTGTTTATGTTGGTTCTATCTGCTGTTGTCTTGTCTATTGTCTTTGTTCGTTCGCTCCTCATCGTTGGTTATTTATACGGGTACATGGGATGGAGCTGAATGAAGGGGTGGGTAGGGCGGGAACGGGGCGCGGGAGGACGAAGGAAGCTGGGGCGCTAAGTCGAGCATAAATGTAGCTATGCTGGGAGGAGGGTCGAACCACTCATCACCGTACGCTCATCATCGTGTTATTTGCATCGCAAATCAAATTCCGATTTCCATTTCGACAGTTTTCGGCAGACGCGGCACGAGCGGGAAAAAGGAAACAGTGGGACAAAAAAAAAGAAACCTCACCAGCAAATTGTAATACTACGAGGGGAGGGGGCCTTTCCTCTCCTGCGGCGTTTCTTGTCCTTCGCACCACCGTCAGGCATCCTTTCTACCATGTTGCCCATGGTTTCAACGAAAAGGAAATGGAAAACCTCGCACAAAGTCAAAAGAACGGAACCCCCACCGCCAGACGGGAAGAAGGGGGGGAGGATGAAAAACCCGACCGTGCGGTAGAGGACAACATTTCCCGGTATGTCCTTCAATATCCAATCTGTCTCCACCGATATCTATTTATTGCTTGCCTGCCCCGGAAAGCGGTTCCGCCAGCGGGATTTTTGCTTTGTATGCAAAACGCCGCACAAACGACGGGTTTCTCCGGGAAACTCAGGCTCGGCGGCGGGAGCGGGCTCGAGCTGGCCACGGTACACCTTTTCTTCCTGCAGGAACGCCAATTGTCGAACGATTGTGTGCCCCAACACAAGGACATCGATGAATCCTTCGACTCCGGAAGGGGAGCGATGGGTTGGAAAGGAATTTTCTCCCAAGGCAAAGGGTGCGCAAAGGGAGGAGAGGAGCCGAGGGGGTGGCAATAAAAAGCATTCTCGAGCCACGGAAACGGAACGGTGCTTTCAACGAAATTTCCACCAGCATAGTTCGAGCTCGATCGCCCAAGTCCAGAGGTTTCCCTCATCGGGCCGTCGTTGGGTTGGGAACATTTTCATCGGAAAAGAGACCACTTTAAAGTGGAATAAAAAATTCTAGGAATAAATAGTCTTCTTACCGGTCGTTGGTTGTTTTTTTTCGCGTTCACTTTTTTGTTAGTCTCGCCCGTGCGTCTTGTTTTCAACCTCGGTTGCCCATCGACGGTACTCGAAAAACTCGCCCGTAGTCGGCAAACGAACCGAACTAACCAGTTCGTCCTTCAGGGCCGCGGTCGAACGCACCGCCAGCACGTTCCGGCGGCGACAAACGAGGCGGTTGGCCCGTTTTCCTTCTGCTATTGTCCTTGCCCTGGTCGACGAGCACTTGCCGTGGGAGCACAACACAGTCCTTCAACAAAACTCCTTCCTGTTCGTTCTTTTTGCACCCGCGCTTCGTTCGTTTGCAATAAATTTCACTCGCTTTTCCCGCTAATGAGAAGCCGATGGAACAATCGGATGGGGAGACCGGTTTGACCCGGGGGGTGGGGGAATCGGGGGACACGGACAAAGGAGGCGGGCTGCCTTGCAAGCGCCCCAGCAACTTTGTGAGCACCGTCCTTACCGTCCCGTTCGCCGCAGCTCACTTCGATTTTGCCTGATTGATTTGACACTAATTTATCGACACGACACTCGCGCGTCACGCCACGGACGGACGATTTTCACTCCATCGGGGAAAACTTCAACCGTACCGATTCGACACAATCGCAGCAGTCCACGGAGATGCTCGAGCTTGGGTGCGAGCAAGACGGAAAGAGAGGGAGGAAGAATCCTGCAACGAAGGAAAGTACTTGCTCCTGTTACACCAAAGTGAGTTTGCACTGCTATGGAAGGGAAAATCACGAAAATCCCTTCTCACCAAATTGCATTTACGGAAGCGCTGGAATCTCCAAAATTACTCCACTCCGACTTTTCCCACTCACACTACACACACTCACACCTTCGCCACCAGTCGTTTTTTATTATTTCCTTCTGTTAGTACATCAAAGGCTACTAAGGACTCCGCTCCGCTTAGTACAACGAAGACGTCCGGTTCGGTTGACAGTCAGCCGAGGACTAAATGGTAGACATGCTGACACCAGACTGGTTGCATGCTGCTGAGAAAATGCTCACCATAGGAGATGTTCGGGGAATGCTGATTGCTCTCGGGGAGCTCGTGCTCGTACTGCGACGCTGGTGGACATGCGTCAACCGAGGCGCCACCACTCGGGAACCACATGCTGGTGGCCGATCCAGGACTCGTGCGCTTCAGGACACCCGAACATACTCGCTGTTGAGGCGCTGTCGGCTAGGGGTTTTGTTTACAAGTGTACACACGCGACAACACGGCGAGGGGATTCGTCCCGGAGTGCCACGTGCTCGCACTCGCAGGGGAACTCCCACGATGACTGTGGGAGTGTTGGCGAACGAGAGTAGGGCGAGGAATTTGGATCGAAACTATCAACAAAAATAAACACCTTCCACCGACGATGACGACGACTGCTGGCACTCGAGTCTTTTGGGAGAAGGCGTAATGGAATTCATACGGGGGTCTAGGGGAGTGTGGTGGTGTTTAGAGCTAAGGGTAACCTTCAGGACACACATAAAACGGTGACGACGCCTTGCGTGTCTGGTGTTCTTGGGTATGGAAATGATGTACGACAAAGGTGACATATTACTCACACCCCGCTCAGAAATCTCCACCCAGGCAATTCATCCAGGTCGAAGAGCATACGCCTAACTTCTATGCCAGTGCTTTCAGTAAGACCCTCCTACCCGGCTCCGACTTGTGGTACCCACACCTTCAGGTCTGAATGGTAGTGAATGCACTCGGTCGGTGACGAAAAGGACTATCTTGATAATTGGAAGCGAAAATGGAAACCATCGACCGAAGAGGGCGACCGAGTTTTGCGCTGCAGAGAAGGGACGTCGTCATGAAGTGATGATCCTGACAGGATGAATTTATTTTCTACCCCACTGTTTGCAACGTATGCTATTTAATGAGCTAGGAACTTGGCATGAGGTCTGCCTGTGGGGTATATGTAAAGTATTGAATAAAGGTGCAGGATGATAAAATGTCTGCCAAAGTTAGACAGAGATTGAATGCGACATTCAGGAGCACCTGTTTATGCAGTTAAGACGTTTGATACGACTTTGCCTTACACCGATGTTTAGTCCTTTTCTTTATATCGTTATAATGAGCGGGTTTCACGGTCTCCTTCAAGAAGGATTGCTATTCTTGGGGTGAATACTGAACTCATCCTGTCGAACAATAGTTGGTTCGGTTGGTTTTGTGTCTCATTATTTTTACGTTGATAAATATAACATCCCAATTGGTTCACTACCATGCTGCATTGATTGTCTTACAAGACTGTCTTTGCAAGAAAACCATTAAACTTCTTAAAACCTCAGCGCTTTTTTTTAGACAATAGAATCCTCATAACCACAGAAAATTTGACTACAAAATTAAAAAAAAAAATTCAATGTTGCTTTATTGCGTCGATAAAATGTGTTCGTAACTTTTTACCGCACCTTTTTACGTACCTAATCAACCAGAAATAATAATTTTAGTCACGTTTTCGATTCCAAAAATTTAAAACCGTTGCTGTACTAAATTTGAAAGTTGATCTAGACAACCTGAATGTCATCTAAGTTGTGTCAACAAAAAAGGGCGTTTATACTAGTGGTGGGAATCCCCACAGGGATTTGAATCTTTCGACTCAAATCCATTAAGAGGTCGGAATCTCCAAACAATTTGTTATATCATTTGTTACATTCATTTGATGATTTATGTTCATGGGAATGATTTATGCTAGAATTAACGGACGGGGTATAAAAATAACGTACCGATGACATTTCCTCACTAATCTGATCCAATGCGTTGGGATCAGTGACGGGATCGAATCTTCGATGTTCATAATTCCGATTCTGCCAACACTAGTGTATGCATCAGCCGACAACTTTGTTGATAATCAATGTTTCGACGCCCAAAACGGCACTTGATATAAATGTGGAAACTCACATTTTACAGTTTTCTGGTCCTGGCCTGCAGCAAAGGCATCGTCAGCCAGTTTTCCGACATCTTCGACGAAGAGTTGTTCATCAAACCACTCCCGGATAGGTTTGTTTACAGTTACTTTCAGTTCACCACGCGATGGGAGTTGGGTAAAAATGATAGTTGTGAGTTAAAGTTTTATTGATAAAATGTACTTGTTAATTGCAAAACAATGATTTAAAATGATTTTTTCTTTTTCTAGTGCTTCACACAAACCTTGTTTCTCGTCCACTCGCGGAACTATTCCACCACTTCGGTGTGCAGGAGCTCCACCTGAGTTTCACCTACGGATTGTGGCGATACGAAAGCTGGGGCTACCCGGTAACGGATGCTGGTCCGGGAGCGGAAGTATGGGCCTGGTTCGATCCTACCACCGACCGCGCATCGATTGACCACCGATGGAAGATGCTTTGCGGGACGCTGTCGGGACTTTTCTGTGCATCGCTTAGCTTTATCGATCCAAGCAACACGTTCCAACCGGCCTACTCTCTACGACCACAAACGCATCACTTCCCCGGACAACCCGAGCCGATTCTACGCTATGCGGCCCTTCCGCGGGAAATAGTATGTACCGAAAATCTTACGCCCTGGGCCAAGCTGTTGCCGTGCCGCTCGCGGGAAGGTATGGTATCGCTGCTCGTCCCGGACAGTGTGTACGCAAGCAACTACCATTCGCTGGGGGTCCACATGCGTAAGCTGTGTGCTAATGCGGCCTGCAGCGAGTTCCAGCTAGAAGTGAAACAAACGGTCAACGTCGTACAGGATTTGCGACTGTTTGGTGGTCCGAATTGGTCCATCAGGAAGCTGTTCGGACAGGGTATGGAGGGCTCGTGTGCCCTAGCAACCACAAGCAATGTATACGTTGATGTTACGGACAACACCTATGACGTTTCCCAAAAGCCCGATGAAACGATTCAATCCGTTCGAGGAGGTGCCCGAACGGAACTGCACCGTTACGATGTGAAACAGTTCGAGGCCGTCATGGCAAAGGGTCGCCGGGCAATGTTCAACGTGGCGGTGATGGATAAACGTGATCCGAACGTTGTGATCGTGGCGGGCCCACCACCGATTTCGGCCAAACGGTTCATCCTGGGCGTCGGGCAGGAGCGTGGTAAAATCGTTACCCAAATCACCAACAACCACTGGGGTCCGCTGGATCTGGTTGTGTTCGAAAACATTCCCTGGTTCGTGCCAATCTATCTGCATACGCTAACGGTCCGCCATGGCGAGGGAAAGATCAAACCTGCCTTCCTACACTACACACCCGGCGTCCAACGGGAGCGTCCTTACGGGTTGGAGGTAGGGCTGAGAATTCCAGCACGAGCCACCGTCGAGCTGTCGATCGATTTCGATTACATCTTTCTCAAGTGGCAAGAGTACCCGCCCGATGCCAATCACGGACATTATATTCCTGCGTCGATCATCTCACTGCAACTCCCGTCCGCACGGAACTACACTTCCGTGCCACGTGAAGCGTCCCTCTTCCGGGAGTCGTTCAATGCAACTCAACTGTCCGGTTATTTCCTACAACTTCGCACCGAATCGCTGCTACTAACTCTCCCTACGCCGGACTTCAGTATGCCGTACAACGTGATCTGCCTCGCGTGCACTGTGGTGGCGCTCGCCTTCGGCCCAATACACAACATTTCGACCAAACGCATCGTGGCGAAGGGCAAAGAGACGGCCAAGACTTCGCTGAGCGGGAAGTTAAAACAATTTTTCCGCATAAAGAGCGACGAACAGAAGGAGCAGGAAGAGGAACAACGAGCCAAAGAGGAAGCCGCCAGTGCCGAAGATCTTAATGCACCGGATACGGAATAAAGGAGATCCTAGTCAGGAAGTGAGAGCGTGTTCATGTTTACAGTATTCGAAATAAATGAAAGAAATTACAAATAGGCTAAATATACTGTCGTACTGTACTGTTTATGTATTGAGAAATATTAAACGCGTGGCCTTAACGTACCACTAAGTCTTATATAGTCGATTATGCGTACAACGTCCCGGAATAAGCGTTGCCACAAAAAAAAAAATAAAATTAAAAGAAAAGACGGAGCCACCCTAGTATACTCTATCCTGGTAGCTATTGTCCTGCGGTTTGGCCTGCATGTTAACCATCTGCGGCTGATAGTGGCGGATGTGTCCCGGTCGTCTAGGCGGTGTCAGATACTCGAACATACTCTGCGTGTGTTGCGACAACATCTTGCTCAGATCGCACGGCATCGGATCGGTCCAGAAGAAGTCGTGGTTGAGGGCGGTATCGGCATCGATTCGCTTCTTCGGATCGAGCATCAGCAGATAGTCGAGCAGATCGATACCGTGCGGATCCTTGACGTACGGTCGCAGCCGCTCGCGCACCTTACGCTTGTGTCCGGGCGGCAGTTCCATCTTTTGGTACAGCTCCAGGTTTTCCACGTCCGGCCAGACATCGTTGGTGAAGGAACCGCACAGCTGCGAGATGAGAACGAGCTGCTGTTGCTCCGTGGCACCCTGCATGATCGGGGACCGTGTCCACATTTCCGCCATAATACACCCAGCACCCCACATATCCACCGGTGGACCGTAGTTCCGGTCACCGAGCAGAAGCTCCGGCGGTCGGTACCAGAGTGTGACGACGCGGTTTGTGTAGCGATTCGGGATGCCATTCTTCGATACGCTAAACGCACGCGCCAAACCAAAGTCGGCCAGTTTGAGGACACCGTTTTTGGTTATCAGTACGTTGGCTGCTTTCATGTCGCGATGAAGAATCTGATGAAAGGAAGAGCATATGAACCGTTGGGTTATGTTTGGCAGTTCTTTTTTACGGGTAAAGAAAAATTTCGGTAAATACCTTATTACTGTGAATGTAGTACAATCCGTTCAGCAGCTGTTGCATTACTTTTTTGATCTCTCCCAGGTTAAACTTTACGTTTATGTTCGACAGCAATCCGGCCAGATCGTGTTCGCAGAAGTCAAACACCAGGTAGAACGTAGAGCGATAGCGGTTGTGTACGGTGGCCTTTGTTCGACAAATTTCTATCAGGTTCACCACATTCTCGTGCTTCAGCAGCTGCAGGATCCGTATTTCACGGAGTGCCGTAATCGGGAACTAGCAGGAAACGTAGTAAAACAAACTCTTCAATTACTTCCACCCGCGCAGAAATGTGAAAACCAATGCTTACCCCTTCCTTTTCGTTTTCCATCAGCACCTTCTTGAGGGCGACAAACTTTTTGGTAGATTTTTTCTCCCTTGCCTTGAACACCTCGCTGATGGTTTGCCGGAAGTCACGAGCCCCAGGGAGGGGAAGGCAAATAATAGATCATTGGCGATAAGGAACGACCATCGGTACACCCAGCACCATCGAACCAACTCACCCGAATGTTCCCTGGCCAATTTTGGTCACCTTCTCGTACTTGCTCGACTCATCACAATACGGGAAGTCGTAGGTCTCGATGTACTTCTGCTTGTCGGCCAGGTTGAGCATGGTGGTCGACGTTGCCACTGGGCCACCACCACCGGTGTTGGAATGTTCGGCCCCACTCATGGTTAATCGAATCGTGTGAAATGCGAACCGTAAATACTAATATGTAGCACTTATTTTGGAAAAATCTCACGACGCAGTTGTGAACTTGATGAAATTGGAAACGAAAGAAAACATGAACCTTAATGACAGCTGTCAGACTGATTTAGATAGGTTTCGCGAAAGCGATCGAATATCAAAAAGGTCTAAAATTTAGATCATTTCGGTTTAGTACAAATCTAATAAATACAAAAATAACCGTTGCAAGACTGTCAGTATAAAATTCGAAGCTTGTTCTTTTTTGAGGATAGAAATAATGAGCCGAATGTTTACTTACAATTTACAATTACAATAAATACACGTTACATTTTTACACAATCAATATTTTATTTATTACGAATGATTTCAGCTTCATTTCTGGCTGTTTTGCATACTGCTCCGTCTTGGTGATGACAACACACAACGCTAAACCTGCGTGCACTACACACCATCGAAATCCTAAATCTAGCATAGCTTTGCCGTCCCTGCAATAACTCTAGCAATAAAGCTTCGTCTTGTTTTACTTCCACCCGTTCGCAATGCGTCTACAATTCCTTTTCGTTTGCTAAAAACAAACAGCTCAACTAGGCATCCGCACGATCCTGTCTACGATTCTCCTTAGCAAAAACGCGTTTGTTTAATGAAATTCTTCTCACTAGTACTATTCTTTCTTCTTTTCGATATATCGGAGGATTGGGAACGAGCACGAACAACATTTTTCCGTGGAACGTGTTTATCATCGGAGTGTATAAAAAACGGGATCTCCAAAAGGCATTTCAATACCAAAAAAGAGGGACACCACGGGTGGTATTTATATCGTAACGATGTGTTTTCCCTCTCGGATTCGATCGGTAGACGCGATACCACGAAACGAAACGTTAGCAGTGGAATGTTTTAGGATCTAATGAGGAAAATGTGTTCGATCGATTATTGTACTTTTATACTTTTTACCAGGTTCGTTGATAAAAAATGATTTTGTTTCGAATAGCTACGGGTTCTGGTAGAAGCATATTACTCTAAAAAAGCTGGAAACAATTTTCTCAAACGCTTTGAAGCTTACACAATTCCATACTATCGGGGAAATCTATGCTTTTCATAAATTTGAGCAGAACCCTTAATTCCTTGGTGCGGGTCAGTAAAACCATCAATTTTTTGAGCCGCATGTTAGTAATGCTCCTAGCAAAACGCACTGGGGACGTACCTTCTTTAACGGCACTCAAATTAAAACAAACCATTCCTAGTGCAATCAGTCGGTATAATCAACTATTTTGCGTCAACCATTCTCCAGTTATTCGCTATCATTTCGTGTGCCACACTACCTTTGCGTGCTGACGAAACCTGGGTTGGATGTTCAAGTATGACTATCCTTTCTCACCGGAGTAGTAATCCGTTTTGGTTGCAATACGCTTGTTTACGCTTTGTTTAACAAATGCAAATAACAGTTACGCAGATCGACTCTCTTGCCCTCTCCGTACAGCTTTCGTGACGAATTTTTCCTTCTTCCGTTTTTTTTCTGTCTCTAACGGGTTCATAATTTTTCGCTCCACTGAATGTTTGCAACAGCAATGAATAACATTTATCACAATATACAATATGTTTACGAACGATTCGCCTACACGTACGCCTGCCTGCCTGCCTGCTGTACACAGCGCTACTATTCGTCTATCTTGTTATTGAGTTTCCTCTCGTTTTGCGTGCTTTATTTAAATACCTTTTTTCCATTTTCATTGCTCCTCGCTGAACTACGGTACACGCCCCGTCGTACGAGGCGATTGAATCCGTTAAGAGTACGTCGATTAAATACGAATACATCTACGAAACACTTCCCGTCTACCAACAACAAACAGCTAATGGTGATGGTGGTGGCGGCGATGGAATTGATGTGGCGATTTTAAGTAGCAATATTGTTCGGTTTTTTTTTTTCTAACAAAAAAACACCCACGGTCACATGCCGGCCGATTACAGTTTTACCACGCATGTGAAGCGACCGACCAAAACGCGTTTAAAAAAAACAAACAAAAAATGCAGCTTGTAACACAACATTTTAAAATGGCTTACTTGTATGAGGAGTAGATATGAAGTGAATGAGAGGATGAAAAGTCTGTACTTATCTAATCTGGGTTATTACCTAGTGGTTTTTTAAAGGAATCGTGTAGATTTTTCACCTCTTGTATATCAGTGTATATGGTCGAAAACGAGAAGTACCCCGCCGGTTTCATCCGTTAATTTGCGGGAGTTTGGAACAAGCTATGCTTGTGCACGTTTGGATTTGTTTGTGTTCTTATATAAAACTAATGTTCAGTTTTGTTTCCTTTTGTCCTGTTTGTTTCTAGCACACACCTCATCGTGACGGTCTCGATTGTTATTCGTTTTAGGATGCGTCACACCAAGCGATGGGTGATTTGTAATTTGTGCTCCTTGCTTATACTTCATTCGAGTTTTCGCTTCTTCGCTTCGTTAGATACCTATGCACGAGCAACCAATCCCTTCGATATAATGTCGGTTTGCGTGCACCGTACGTGTTCCCTAGTGAGCGTCTTCATTCGGTGGCAACACGAAGGATCCCGTGCTTTAGCGTCCTGTAGCCCCGGCACTGGCGCTGGATGATGATTATGATAATCATCTTTCTTGTACTTCAGGTCAGACCACTTGACCTCCACCCCCAGGAGTGACAACGCCAACGACGACGATGATGGCGATGAAAACTCTCCTGCTGCCTCATGCACACACTCGCTTTGTTTACCTTCGGGCAGGGATTGTTTCCTTTGTTCTTTGCGTGTGTCGTCGACGGCGTCTACGTCGAGGGAGTGGTTGGGAATTCCACCTTCGGTTTCGCGACCAGCAGCGACAGGAACAGCTTCAGCACGGCTATGAACACCCCACCGATGGACGGTGTCGATGGGAGCGCGGCAAAGATCAGCCGCCACCGGCGGGGCCGCACCAGCAACAGCTGGTCCAGTTCCGGCAGCGGTAGCATACCGACACCAATCGAAGGGAATGGTGGTAGCGAATCTTAAATGGCCATCGAGTCGGACGTTTCGGCGGTCCGCTTAGCCACCAGCAGATCGTTGTGCGACATCACGATACCACCGATCAGTGACACCACGGCTCGGTCGAGCCAGGTGACTGGATTGGGGTAGATTAAACCACCCTCGTAGAACCCAAGATGGCCACCGTTCGCGAGTTCGATGTAAAGCGATTGGTTGTGGGTTCCTGCGCGGAGGGAGAGAAGCAAAAAAAACAGGACACACGTTAAAACATGAGGGTACGAATTTCGCAACGGCCAACCTTACCGGCAAACTGCTTCACCGGCTCGAGCAGATTCTCCGGCACCAACGGGTCGTCCCGTGCGTTAACGAACACCATCGGGCGCCGGATGTTGGCGAGATAGTTGAACGACGAGCTCCAGCTGTACATGTCCTTGACGGTCGCGAACTGATGCACCCGCCGGGTGTACGCCTCGTCCAGCTCGGGCAGCGTCGCCGCCGCTGCAATGTCACGCTCGTTCAGCTGATAGCGCTGCTTAATGTCGTCCGACAGCAGGACGTGCCGGTGCTTCATGATGATGCTCTTTACGTTCTCCGTCAGCACGTACAGGTAGAACCGGTGGAAGTTCTGCCACTTCAGCAGCCACTGGGTTGCACTGGGGGAAATGGATGGTGGAACAGTGAATACCTTGCCACACACGCAAAAGGTGAGTTAGGCGGGGGGAGGGGGAACCACTTACATCACCGCATTGTAGCCCTGGCAGATCGAGACACCACCGATGATGTTGGCCGGTCGCTTCGCCTCGCCGAGGTACTTCGAGATGAGGTTGCCACCGAGCGAAAATCCAACCGAGACGATGTTTGTCGTCGGATACTTCTTCAGCAGGCTATTTATCATAGCCGAGTAGTCGTCCGTGTGGCCTGCGGGTACGAAAACGAGTGGGAGAGGAACAAACAAAATGGAAGCTTAGTACTTAGGACATCCTTTAAATGCACGCAGTATTCATAAAGGATCAAAATTTGTAACATACTCTTAAAGAATGGAACAGCAAGCCAAACTTAACGTTTCATTATAACAGGCGGATTTAAAAATGATTTTATTTTAAATAAGGAAATTCACTATAAAAAAATACTGCAAAATTACTAGTGCTGATAGAGTGTACTATATTGATTTAAATAATTGCTGTTAGACAAGAGAATTAGTTTTACTATTATTTTACCAAACGAACATTTGTATTCCATTCATTTGAAACATATTGTTTCATGCAGAGTGTTTTTTTCATTAATATCATTTTTTTATCATCACATTGAATAGTATGAAAAATGTATAACGAATTCTTTATAGTATAAAGAGAATATTCAAATTCAACAGAAGTATTATGTTAAGCAAAATGTGTCGAAACTATGTCAAAAAAATTAAAATATAGCATGTATGTTTTCTTGATTAGGCTTCTTTAAAATGATAACTTTCACTAAATGCTACTTTCAAGCAGCTTCCGAAGCTCTTAAACAGCTTTTGCAAATTAAATAAACATGAAAACTAAAGAAAATGTTTACGTTGCCATAGTAAACTACATCTTCAAGTGCTAATTTGAGGTTCAAAAAGCTTTTGACAGTTGAATGAAAGTTGCTATCGTGTAAAATGGGCTGTGCATCCTTAAAAGTTGTCTTCGTAATAAAAAACCCTTACCGTATGTGAATATCCGGCTCGATGTGACCTGCACGCTGTCGAGGACTCCGATGTGGTTCAGTACCGCACACCGGTACCCGTGGCACTGGGCGTAGTGCACGAACGTGCGGATGTACACCGACTCGGACGAGTTGCCAATGCCCGGACAGATGGCCACCGTGATGTCGTCTGTTCGGCGTCCACGGAAGAAACGGCCAAACCCAAACACGGGAACAAACGAATTGAAATTAAATTACTTCACAGCGTTTTGACGGGGAAGTCGGGGTTGTCGGGGTTGTCACACATCACCGATGATGATGAGCGACCACGGGGCGATGCCTTCCGGGAGGCGGTGACATCGGTGTGCAATTAATCAACCGGGCGGCATTCGGCGGGGTTACTCCCGGGAAAGAGGCTTACCTTCGACGGTCGTAATTAGCGGCTGGTACAGATCGTACGTCAGCGTGGAACCGTCCGTGAGCGACAGGTAGACGCGTTCGCCCAGCGGCCACGGACATTTCACGCGTCCCACGATACTGTGAATTATTGTCTGAATGTGTCCACTGAAGCCCCACAGCCGGGTCGGAATGTACCTGTGGAGATGGAGAAAATAAACGAAAAGGGGTTAGAATCTTTCCATCATGCAATCTTTCGCCTCGTAAGCTTTCCGAGCGCCACACTTTACGATCGGTGGGAAACGATAAAAAGCTGTCACACGCGCGCGCACCACTATTCGGTTTGTTGTTATATATTCCATTTCCATCGCGTTTTGTGAAACACGCGCCTTCGATCCATCTCTCGCTCGCGGAAGAGCGCCCAGTCAAGGGCATCCAGATAAAGGAGGGAGGCGAACCCTTCAAGCTCACGGTTTGGCCCACACCGTCCACAACGTCGTATATGGCAAAAGGGCGACGGGTCCTGACGGAAGGAACATTTCATCCTCCTCCTTCGCACTCCGGAAGGTCAAAGGTTTTACCTCCCCCTATCGGAAGGGGTTTCGCTACGCCGTCGTAACTGTCCCCGTTAAACTTTGTGATGTATGCGAACGGGAAACGGTGGAAGATCCCGGTGGCAGATTGCAGACCGAGCGTTCCGTAAGAAAATCGACTTCACAAGTGGAAAGCGGTGGAAAACACCCAAGGAAGTAGTTAGAAATCTATTTGCACGCTCCGCACACGCCAGGGAGTTGCGGATCACGAAGCGGGGACGAACTTTCCTCATCCGATTGTGAGTATCCTTGGCTGTTTGATTCCGATGCACGTAAATTGTAACGGAACGAGCGGTAAAGATGGATGAGGTGAAGAATGCATGCACGGTTTGGATTGGATTAACGGATCAAACACGTGTCCACGTGTCGGTTCCGATTGCGACCAGCTGGATGATGGAAAAGTTGTACCACACTCGTGGAAGTTGATGCAAGTGCATACGAGAAATATTTTCATTTTTCTTCGATCCATTTTCGATCCGTTACACCTTTGTTTGGAGTTAGGTTGGGAGTCAAAGAAAGCGTTTTTTTGGGAAACAAATAGTTTAACACATTTTTCAAATGTTTCATGTTTTGTGTAATCGACTTTCGTAAAAATGAAACCAACATTCGTAGCTATTCGTATTACAAAAAACATCATATGATTTAATGATGAATATTTTAAAGAATAATATTTTTATCATACATAACTGCCTGAGCTGGGTAATCCAGATTAAACACTGATTAAATGAATTTGATGTTTTAAATTAGGGTTTCATGGATCTTTGAACATGCGTGACGATTTGAATTCATAAATATCTCAAAAATAATGAAAAGATCAATCACAAAGCAATTTATTCGAATCATAAAAATTTAAAAATGTTTAACGATGCATGAATCCAAGAAGAATTCAATAAACGATAAAAGGGAATTTCTGATAAAAAGATGAATGAATCCAAGAAGGATTCAAGAACCAATTCGAGGGAATGTCTGATAAAAAGCTCAAATGAATGTATCTTGTCGAAAGTTTCTACCGACTCAACTCTAAAAGAGTACTTTGTATTTTATTACGGCTTACATTTGTCACATAATTTTAAAAGTTTTACTCACTTTATGAGTCTTACCTCTAACAACTTTTATTACTAAACATAAAACAAGCCATAAACATATTTCTGTATTAATCTAATTCCCTTTTTTCGCCCTGCAGACTTGTTTCTCTTGTTTAACCCCTTAAAAATAAGTGTTCATAACAAATCTCCATTACAATCAACAACGGTAATAATTTGATAAAAATAAACTAACCCTTTTAACGAAATTAATCATTGAGGGCAACATAAGCCTTTGTTTTCCAGCTTGAACACCTTATCAGGCGAAACATGCAAGATTGTGTTATACTTCCGGGAAAGGTTCTAAAGATTTTGTGAAGTGATTCCAAGCCCCACTTCAACACTTTTACATTATTTATTCTCGTTCTCGTTAGTTTGAAACTCACTGAAATGAAAACTTTCCCGGGCCTCCTTCCCCTTTTAAGAGGTAAAAAGTCCATTTCTCTCGGGGTTAAGGCCATTGGGAGCGCAAACTTTACGTGAACTCCCCCCCCTCTTCCGGCTAACTTGTAATCTGGAAAGTAAAATCCAAAACACCGTCAGGTGAAAAGTCGACCCACGGGAAGAGAAAAGGAGCAAACAACAAACAAAAAACACGCACCCCAGCAGGTGGTGGAAAACTGAAGGGGGGGGGTGAAAAAAGTAGACTACCGGTTGAAACTTTTCCACAAGCGCAAGCGAAGGTAGCACCAGTTGCCAGCGCCGTTCGCCATCGATTCGACCCAATGTAATAATTTTCCACGCCCTAACACCGAACGGCCGACTAACAGCGGCCGAGGGTAGCAATTTGCCAGATCGCGTGAACCCTGGGCGTTCCATCTTCGCTGCCACAGCACCACCACAGACCGGCGGAAGGAATGCAGGTCGGGGCAGGTCCTTTATCATTCCGTTTCGTTGGCGCCAGGCGCGCTCGTGGGAGCCGGCTCTCGGTCGGGGAAGGTTGCACGGGACACGGGAAAAATACATGGGTTCCTGTAATTGTCGGGCACATGTTGGCAACCACCAGCGTATTAGAGGGTCATGCAAGTGTTTGCACACTGTCCCCCCTCCCTTAAAGGTGTTGTCTGGAGATTAAAGTTTGAGTACCACTATGAGAAAATAGTGGCCCAATTACACCATTTTCCGCTTGTGAGAAAAACGGTGCCCAAGACGATGTGAGAATCTTCCTTCCCTGTGAGGACTAAAATACTGCGCCACCAGTTTGCCAGCATAAGTTTTCCCCACAAAACCCCCAATCGGTGCAAATAAAACTGTTCCATCGTTCCTTTTTTTTTTGCAAAAACTCGTACACATCCCATCTCCAGGGACGATGTAGGTCAGGGTTGTTCGCAGATGGGCTCCTTACTTTCCCACTACCAGGCAAAAGAGGGGATGAGCTAATAATTTATTACTAGCACAGTTTTACCAGCTATCATCCGGGGAACGCTAGCAAGCACATGTAGTACAGCTTCCAGTGGCACACGAACACACATACATTCCTCCCCCAGTGTGAAGTGTTCGAGTCGGGTATCAGCATGAAATATGATCCTGGCTGGAAAAACCGATTACGCTCCGAGCGGATTATTTCACACACGAAATGTCCACACACGCGTGTGTGTGTGCGCGCGTATTTTCCAGTGACGAGGTTCGAGTGGTGGAAAGCAGTTTGGTTTGGAAAATAAATTTCACTATTGCCAGAGATTAACGACCAAAAAAGGTTATTGAAAGGGAAGCACCGATGTAGCGCGTCACGTAAAAGTGTTAAATAAAATGGACGTGCACGGGACGGCACGTTACATATTCCGAAATCGAACCGGGTCGTCCAGTTCGATTTGATTGCAATGCATCGTTCAGTTCTTCCTTTTGTACGAAACGGAAGCGAAAGGACCGAGAATGGACCGTCATGTGGACATGGCTTGAATGCATTAGCAGGAATGACACACGGAGCAACGGTCCCCCTTTCGAAAGCTGTTGATTTTGGTGATTTCATGCGAAGGCCTTTACGCCTTCGGAGCCATAATAAATGGAGCAGGGAATATGTTTTGGCAATCCCTTCGGGGCACCGGCGCGGACGGGAAATAAATTGAGTTCCTTTAATGTGTGCCGAAACGATTTATCTTTCCACCGCCCCAAAATGAGAGTGTGTGTGTGTGTATGTGGTGGATGGATGGTTCGTGGCATTTGTTACATTTTACATTTGAAAATAAATCCCCGTTTCCGTTCGATCGGAGGTTTATCGTGAGAGATCGGTCGCTTAGATTCACTGCCAAAGCACATTAATCAAACATCAAACGAGGGAGAATAAAATTAGTCCAAACCCGGGTGGCCGTAAAACGAGGCGCTAACAACAGCATAATTTGCCAGCATTCCCAGCGCGCAATCGCGCGCCCGATAATAATATGGTACATTGGAAAACCCGAAACCCCCCCCATTAATAACACTCCAATTACCGATAATTTAGGACCAAAGGTTGTCACCGGCGTGCGCGCGTACGCTCGGCATGGGCCAATATTAATTACACGCTACCGGGCGTCTCAGATTTACGTGCCTCGGCCAAGTCGAAGTCCTTAGCTGGGCGCCGGTAAGCTGAGCACCATGGAGAAGCTTCCGAAATCCACCGATCGGCCGTGTGTATCCTTCCCTCCTCCGGCACTTTAGGCACGAAAAATAAGTGAACAAGTAAAGATTCAATTTTCTATCCACGTTCAGGGGAACGGAAAGTCGTGCGAGTTGAGAAAGCAAAAGTGGTGGAGTTTTTGAACGATGAGGCCTGAAATGTAAGCGAAAAGGACGAACCGAGCCGAAAAATTTAATTGACTAGAAGAAGATCATGTTGCTTTCCACAGACTCGCGCGTACTCTCCCCCCGTACGCCGCCGTTACTTTCGGGGAGGCTTTTCATTTTATTTCCTCCCCCCCAAAACTCCACCCCAACCGACCCGACGAAAACACGTCTGGAAAATCACTGCCGAACCGGAGCGTCATTATTCAATGTCCTGCGGCGAGACAGAATGCTGCTTTTGCCCACCCTCTCGGAAAAAGTCAAAGGGAGGCTGGTCCCGGGCCGACGTTTATCTTGATTTGCCGCCACCCCAAGTCCACCCCGGCACAACGAACCAACCGGATGGACCGCGGACGACATCCAACCGAGAGCCCTTTTGCCATCCTTCCGGACCCCGGGAAGGATGTTCCACTCCCCCCCCCGCGGACGGAATGTTTGGTATCTATTTTTATGTTTTTGATTTTTCCTACGGGGATCTGGCTCTTTTGCCGGAAGGAAGGAAGCAGGAGCAGACTGGTCGGTCGGCATTAGTAAGTCAGCGTGCGGAAAGCTTCACAGGACGTCCGCGCTTGGTCCGTTCGGGGTTCGAGCTTTCGCTAAATCGTGAAGGATTTCCCACTTTGTACCGGTGGCGTTTTCCTTCCTTTCTGCCGGTTGTTTCCGTGCTGGGTGCACGAGCAAAAAGCATTGTAGCTGACCAAAGCCGGCGACAAGGTATAAAGCAAAAAGGCCGCTTCACCGTTACGGCTTGTTAATTTATGAGCTCATTTAAATTTCCACCAACGCTCGGGAAAGGAAAAGTTTCCCGAGCGCGATAAGAAACGGAACGCAACTTAAATGATGCTTGCTTCCCTTTCCTTCCCCATCCACTTGATGCCACCGTGCAAAAGGTCAACGGAGCATTAAATCATCGCCGAATCCAGGGATCGCCAAACAGGGTGGTGAAGACATTTTCGGCGTGATTTTACACTGCCCTCATTGACGAACGTCTGTCTCACAGCACAGATGGTCAGTCAGCACCAGAAGCCAAACCGCCACCGTTCTGTGTTGCACCTTCCTCAGCCTCCGGACAAAGTTGCAATTAATGTATCTTAATATCTGTCATTAGTTTGACTTGAGCGCGAGCGGAAAAAGGCGAGTGGGAAAAGTGAATTTTATGCTAAAAAGCAACGCTGACCTTTGCCCCGATGGACCAGGACAGCGAACCCGGGTCTCCTTGACGATTTGGGTAATTAAAAGAAGCCTTACGCCTTGGCAAATGCCCCCATTAAAGTGTCTGCGGTTTAAATCCCTACATCCCGGGAGCCACTAAAGTTGCCAGAACAGGATTGGTAATTTAATTGAATCACTTTCCTCCCGCAAGCGACGGAGCCAGGGTTGTCCCTCCAAGGGATGATGAAGAATAAATTAGATTATTTCAAAATGTGCAGTTCCATTGTTCCGATTCATCATTCTTATCCTTTCCTATTTTTTTTAGTGCCGAAAAAAGCGAACAGAAAGTGAGCACTGAAAAAACGGCAGCCAACTGGCCGGGAGGATTAACTCCATTATTTTTATTTGTTTGCACACAACAACACTCCCTGGCTTTCCACTCTCTGGCGTCGATTACGTGAATATGACATGTGCATCATTATCGGCACCATCAGCACCGCATTATACATTTTCCTTGGGGGGCAGTTTTTTTCCACTGGTTTATGACCAATCCTTTTTTTTTTGTTGCCCACACGCTTTTAATGGAATTACACCCGGTTGGCACCTTTCAATCGTAAACAGTAATTGAATCCTTAATGCACCTTTAAAGTTGCCAATGTTTGGTAAAATTAATACGAATTTTGTTTATAGCTGTTTTCCCAACAGATCCTTTGTACTTGCGATGGGGAAATTTCTTTTTGTAGAATCCTTTTATCACGATGAATAAAAGCAACCTCAAAACAACTTTTCTTGTTTCTTTCAATATCTTTCCTGCTTCCTTTAAATTGTAAGCCGCACGAAACGTCAGTCAATCTTACCGAAGATTGGAATTGGAAAAGTTCGCCGAGATTCAATTACCGGTAGCGGAGTCTCCGCAAAAGGGGTTTCGCCGGTGACCTACCGTAAGCCAAGGATTTGCAATCCAAACGAAGCGGTGATTAACATTCATCCAATCATGGTACGGTGCAAGGATTCCGCCGGTGAAAAGATTTTGGGAAGATGTGAAGGACACACACACACACAGGAAAACAGATCTACGCAACGCAGACGAGCGTTGCGATCGAGAGCTTTCTGGGAACCGAGAGTTTCCACAAACCGCTCGGTGAATGGATTTCCACTGAATGCACGAGACCATCACCGGCAATCGGACGGACATCTTCCATCTTTTATCCATCCATCAAGCCGGGCCCGGGCATTATCGCCATTACATGTCCTTGCTGTCCCGTTCGCTGAGCGTCACATAATCCAAACCCCCTCCGATAGGACCTTCCACCAAACACTCCCGGCGGTCCTGTTTTCCATCACAAACAGTCCACATATTTTACCGGAAAATTGCGCTGCGGTTTGGTGAAGTCGGGGCTTTTCCGGTAAAGCGCACACGACGGGTTACCCCGGTGACCGTACAGAGTCGCTCAGCTTACGAGGATTCAAACACACACATACACACAAACGCACGGGACAAAGTCACCTTTGTTCCATTTTGACGGGACGGATTGATCGGTTCGGTCGAAGGACGTCAAAAGCATTTCCATCCGCCAAACCGACACAGGAAATCGATGTTGACCGACACGCCTCCCATTTCCATACACATTAGTGTCGATTGGTCGGGTTCAACTGCTCGGGAAATGTGTCATAACGCCACGAACGCCCCGTGTGCAATATGTCGGTCCATTACTGGATTAAATCTGCCCGACTGAATGGGACGAAAATCGAACGGCGTCAATCGAAATCAAAATCATGAACTCACGATTTTGTTTCCGCTCGCTCGGGAAATGCCACGGGTTTTCGCCGAGCTGCGACGTGCCGCAACAGATTGTCAAAATGGCAAAGAAAGATTTTTCTCTCTTCCCCGTCAAGTGACAACTTTTCTTTATCAAGCCACACATAAAACGTATATTATATTTCCACCGATCGTCCGGGTTCCCCTACGGAAGCACATATCCGTTTTTGTGTCAAGGCCAGCCAAAACGGAAAAGCTCCAGGAAAGGGAATCCTTGCACTGGAGGTAAAGCGGAGCATCACATGTTGAGTAGAATTTATGGCATGCTTAGTGTCACCTCGCACACAAAGCCACATCACGGAGCCGGCCCCGAGAAGATCCTGGCAGCCCGGCGCGTCTTCAAGATTGGAGCCTCTTCATTAGAAGGAACACATTTCGTGTATAGTTTATGAGAACCGTCGGCCACTTTGGCCCTTCCTGGTCCGATCCTTCGGAGCTGGATTATCTGAACCTTCACGTCCATACGAGGCATGCACGTGTGCGTCATTTCGTACCCCGAAGGTTGACGGGATCAGTTCGGCGAACGGCTTCCGGGCGAGCTTTTCCCGTCTGATGTTTGCTATCCCTAAAGACTTACGGTCCATCCGCCCGTAATACCAGATCCCCGAAGGCTCTAATGGCAATTGCTATTGGAGAAAAGTGAAGACGGTATGATCGCTACGTCGGGTTCAATGAAGGAATTTCTGCCTGAACGCCAGGTAGCGTTGGGGAGTTTAAAAAATATTTCATCCAACACCGGTGGAAAGATGGATGTTTAATTAAGATTCCTGCAGCCCGACCGGTCGTAAGATGTGCTGTAACGAAAATGCCTTTCATCATACACATAAGGACAAAATTAAATTAAATTTACAGTCCGCCGATAAAAGGATTTATGCTTCTCGTTAGGGAATGTCCTTTATTTGTCGACGCAACTACGTAATAGATTTCGCTTGGTGTATGATTTACGTCGTAATTAGTTCATCCGACTTAGGATATAGTAACGAGATGTTTTCATGCTATCAAAAAAGTGAAAGTTTGGTTTAAGTCGACTCTAGCACTTGCTAAAAAGTCTTCTCCGGGCGATTTATTTCAACTTGCAAAACATAAACGGTTTCGTAATTATGTTTATGTTGTAAAAAATACACTAAATGAACATCATGTATCTCTAATCTGTACTAAATTGCCCAAAGAAAGACGACTTAGAGCTAGTCATAACAGAGCGACAAGGAAATCAACGATTGCATCCAAACGTTGATGGTTTATTCATTCTTTTTTTGCTTTCTTGGCGTAGAGAGCAGCATACAACTCGGTTGAATGACCGGCCAAGAAAGAGAGGCAGTAAAAAAAAAGCCTATCCCTGTGCCGCTATTCCGATTATACAATACATTCGCCACTGTCAGAAGCAGCAGATCGCGGAAGTAGGACCATAAAAGATGCCCCAACTGCAAAACGCGGTGTTCGTGGCGAATCTGAATGAAAATGCGATGGGAAGGAAAGTTAAAAAAAAACGGCCGAGAAATCACAACAAACGTAACGGAGCCAAACGAAGCGCGGAAAAGGGACCGACACACACGATCACGAGCGTGGTTTCCCCTTTCTGGTTGAATCGCGAAGTTTCGCGAACGAATTAAAAACTAAGCTGCTGGAAGAAAGAGGGGGGCTAGGGTGACAAAAGTGGGTGAAAGGAGAATTTCTTATGAGACAAGCCGGAGGGAAACGGACGACGACGATGACGGTGAAATAATAGAAAGAAAATATCAATTGTGCAAATGCACACGTACACTCCACCGACGACCACTTTCTCTACCCCTTTTTTTGTTTTTTGCTGTCATTTTTCCGCCAACACACAACAATGGCTGGTTGCATCAAAGTATGATGCACTTCAGCTGCAACAGTTGATTGAGGTGGACGGAGGCGCGTGCACGTTTGTACAGCCCGACGCTGCCCGTCTTGCATCACCGTGCAAATGCATTCGGTAATGCATGATGAATGAATTGTGAAGAGAAGAAAAGTGTTACCTTTTAATGGGACAAGTTTAGAAAAGCAGGAGGTAGCAGGAGGAAATACTAAATATTGTCATGTAAAAGTAACGCAATCTGCAGGATGACAAAATTTTGGATGGTTACTGTTAGCCAACTAAAAATGGTTATAGTTCAATAAGAACTTTTAAAAAACAAGAATGTGGAAGTAACTATAAAAAATATTATAAGCAATATGATTAACCACAATATCAAATCGAACAAGCTAACAAAAAAATAGAACATGCACACGAATGATATCCTGCAGGCTTAAATCATAATTATCACATTATCGAGTATCCAAAAAGAATCCCAAAAGAAAATAGTTTATCTTGGCTTTCGTCCATCTTTCGCTTTCCGTTCTTTGGTGGCAAAGTATCCGGAAGTTCCGGAAGAAAAAATCCACTCTCAACCGCATCTGACGGCGCAAGGGTTCGAAAACCGGCAAATCATTATCTTCATTGTGGGGCTCGATTAAATAAGCCCAATCATCAATATCCGCTCCAAAGCCACACGCCTCGCGCAGTGAGTCTTGCGAAAAAGGCGATAAGGGTTTTTGCCGGTGATTTGCTGAAGATAGGAGCAAAAGGAAAATCTGACATGAACGGAGGGGTTCAAAGTTCGCACCGTGGGAACCGGGATGACGGCAAAGTGCCCAGACAGACACGGTCTGTCGGTACACCTGCTTTCCGGAATCTAGCCGGTTTTGTGGTCTGAGCCCGCTGATAAGACAGCGAAACTCGCGTGGCAACGAGACGGAGAGATAAAATTGACGGCGATAAGATTGCTGCGGTTGTATGAATTTTGAAGAATGATGTCACCGTGGCAAAACGTGGATACGGGAATTCGCGGTTCAAATTACTCTTCGTTCTAAGAAGAGTCGCTGACAAGTTGATTCATAAAAATATTTAAATCTACATTTTGCAAAGAGTTTAGAAATATTTAAACAAAATATAACAAAACGACCAATTTTCTTGTAACGTACCACAGAACTAAGTTTAAAAAATCAAAACCATAGCAAATTCCGTGTAACTTTTTCATCAACCTGACATGCGGCCAACTCGTGCGGGTATGAATTTCAAACTGTCTACGTGATAACGGCTCCCGGGGCGAACGATGGATGGCGCAGCGGGTTTCGCTTTTTCGTCAGTTTCGCGTGGCGAGAGATTTGTGCCACGGGATGGCGTCGCAGGTCACAGCCACGGCAGAAGAAGAAAGAATCGTGAGAGAACAGCAGCAATCGCAAAAAAAAAAAATTGAAACTGAACCGGTTATTTCCAAATTTAATTTTGGCACGAAACCGTTATCGCTTGATTTGCGGGATGGGGAAGTTTTTTGTTTTTTCTTTGCTAAAAGAAAGCAAAGAAGCTTCGGAAGTTTCGAGGCTCCAAAAATCACGCCAGATAGGGTGAGGCACGTCAAACCCGGATTTAGAACTAATTTTGGCAAAACTAAAAAAACTAAGCTGAAATAAAAATTATATTCGTATGGATTTTTTTTTCTTTCCAGTGGGAAATACTACACAAATGGAAAACTGCGTGACTCGTATTTCCAGAATAAACACATTATCCCGAAACCGACCGGCACATTAAGACATTCGTGCGCCGATTAGCGAGCAGTTAATGATAATGATACGCAAAAGGATGTGAATCGCTCCGACGGAGGCTAATGACCATGACCGTGGCCATTGGGGAAGAAAAGGGGCGCATGAAGAGAAAATGGTCGATTTAAGATCAATAAAGCCACAATGCCATGGTGGAAAGTTTGGTCGACGTTTTAGCACAAACATTTAATGGTCCTTTTCTTGATCGATCAGCATTTCATCCATAATGTTGTAGAGGTTTCGCTTATACGTCGCAGTGACAACAAAACGACATTACTAAAACGAGGTATGCGAAAAAGCGCGCCAGTGTGCCGTCCATTGGACATTACCATCAACGATGTGTTGTTGTAAAGTTCGCGTGCCAAGCCAGGTTCTAAAACGGAAAACACACATCAAACGACCTTTATTTTCCGATACGCATCGCTGCATAAGAACATTGCCAAATGCGCCACAAAGTAAAACCTTCCGATGCAAAGTCGTTCTTGGGCCAAGCGGAATACAGAATAATGTGCTGTGTTGTACTAAAACTATTATAAAACAAAAAATAGTAAACAATCTTCCCAAATGTTCTATTTCGAATTAAACCAGGTATCGTAATACTTTTATAATGTTAAATAATTTAGGAGAATAAGTTAAATTATCTTAAAAGATATTTTCATCCGATGTCTGATTTTTAAAGTTCATTGAAACACTGATGTTTTCTTTGCTCTCATTTAACCTACAATACCAAAAAGAGACATAAACTAACAACGACAAGCTATCCAGCTGTGATATGTTGTATTTGTTTGACATCGCCCGCGTGTTCATGTTGGCCCGGCAGAAAACATTGGAAAGAAAACAGAGATTCATTTTCCTTTTTTCACATTTCATTTAGCACAACACAAAACTGTCTGTGTCTACCGAGAGTGTGGAGAAAATTATCGCGCTCAGAAAAAACAACACCGAGTGCGCGTAAAACCACCATAAAACCGGTGCATCCGTTGGCGACATTCCCGGTGTATGGTGTATTTTGACGAGTTTCGAAATTACACCCCATTTTTTCCAGCCTTTCTCCCGTATGAACATACCAACACACAAGTGTTGGTACAGCGTGCGAATGGCCAGCGAAATGGATTTTTCATTGCGCTAACGCGGGCTGCCATTTTTCGCTAATGTTGCACAACTGCACCTCGGCCGGGCATGTAGTGCTGCAGTTGTTGTTCCTGGTGGCTAATTGGGGTCGTTGTTGCATTCAAAAATAACCCGCAAAGATGGCAAAAGTTGAAAAAACTGAGTGATTGATTGCAGTTTCCACTTCCAAAAAAAACGGAATCCGGACATCCGGCACTACCGACGTGCTTTTATCCATTTAATTGACCACATATGCACGTGGTCACAAAAGTTTTCCGTTGAAACAGATAAGATACCGAGGCATAAGAATGGATGTTAATTTAATTCAGTGCTGTCCACCGTCCGCCCGAAGTCTAACATAAATCAAACACCCAAGAAGCAAGCAAGATTTCTCGAGATGATTATTTTCATCTTCGACAAGGATGCTCTCTTCGCAGGGCCACTGCTGCTGTAGAGCGTCCATTTGTTTTCTTTCCTTGGAAAAAGTTTTCCCCCCCCCTTGGACATCGTATACACCGGTGGACAGCATCCAGAAGGAAAATCTTTCCTAAGACACGAGGTAAAGGAAGCCAAACCACTTCCTTCTCCCCATGTCGCTGCTAGAACCCCGGCTTGCCGTCTCTCTGGCCAGTGTCTGGTGGCACACAGAAAACTGTGAGGAAAATTATGATAGCACCAGCGCACTTGTACTTCTACATTCCATCGTTTGCCACAAGGATCCTCTAGTTACCTTGCTTGGATGAGCGTTGCAGGCGCCGCCCTTTAGGAGCATCTGTCCGAGGCGGCAAAGCGACCATATTTCCCAGCACCACCGGGATGGAATGATACATTTTTCCCGCCGGAGGAAAACTTGTCCGCCGCACTAACTTGTTTGCTTCATTCGCTGATCGTTTTTTTTTTTAAACTTCCCGAGACGCGATGCATCGAAATGGGAAAGTGAAACGGACACTGCCACCGATGCGAGCTTCATTTGTAGTTTCCTGTGTTTCTTTCTCGGTCGAAGAAAGGTCCTTCTTTGTTGAGGACATGGTTTTGTCTTTAGTTGAATGCAGTCTTGAGCACAAAAATACAAGAAGCCCTATTCTGACCTGTCTCTAACCGTGACACAAGTTTCAAAAGCTAACCATTTTCCTTTAGGAATACACACTATAGGGCGGTGCATTGTGTCAAATTTTGCTGCAATTACCGAGAGTACGGAAAATGGTTTCCCGGAGCAATTTAAAATCGGCTAAAACCCATTTTCACAAGTAAGGGAAGCGCTCTTTGTGCTGGACCTACTGTTAACGGAGAGCACTAAGCAATATCGAATGGGTAGCGCACCTAAAACCCGTGGCCTCGGGCGGCACGTTCACCTTCATCCCACCCCGTTTCCGCCGTGTTTCACATGACATTGCACTTCCTACGATGCGGCTCGACTCAATTAGAGTAAATTGAAAATGATTCAGCTCCCGAGGCTTTTCACGTGTTCGCTAATCGAATCGGCCTCATGCTTTGACAATGGCAAAACGGGGGGATTTCATTTAAACGGGCCAGTGCGCGACTATCTGAAAGTGAAATGGTTGATGCAAAAAAAATTATAGAGAAGAACTCTTATGTTGATGATCGTGTATCTTACAAATGGTTGGGAATGTATGATCAGAATTTATAATTTCTGATAGGTTTTTCTTTCAGGATTAGATGAATATCATAAAAATTTTGTATTCATAAATTTTCAAATAAAAAAAGTAAAAAGTAGAAGTTTCAGTTTAAAATTTAATTTGGATGACCTCATTAGAAGCATAAAGTAGACCCATTAATATATATTTTCAAAATTTTCTGGGGGTTGCATATACCTTGGAAGAGCCAGCATTGAGTTTAAAGATTGACACGGGTTGCAATACTTCGAGCATCAAGAATACTGTCGGTGCTGCTCCTGATCACCATACTCCACTTCCTAAGCACGAGAACTGTCGAGGAGAATCGAAAATTTCAACTTCCAAACTTCTTTAAAAAAGTAAAACAACAGACACACCAGTACACGGATGGTAAGCGATCCGTAAACACTTAGTCGAACCTAGCCAAATAAGCTGTCAAAGGTTCGTTGGGTAATGGCGCTCATCCCACTTCGTAGCTTTTACTTTTACAACTTAAACAACATTTCTTTGGCGAATTTTACTAAAAAGCTGAAACTGTCAACTGCACTCTCGTCGCAAGCGGGATAAAAGTTACGTAATAAAATGGTAAACTTTATCCGTGCGATAAAAAGGTGATTACACACTGAAAGAAAAAAAAGGAAAATAACACTGGCCTTTGTTAATGTCTCAATGTGGGTTAACGGTGTCGAAGTAATTAAGCACTTAAATGACGGTCGGAAGATGAACTTCTCACTCGTGGGAAACAGAGAGCAACGAGAGACAAAACGATGGTGGGAGGTAATTGTCTTTAAAACAATTTTCCGAAGTGTCAATCGAGGATTGGGGCGGTATAGTGAGAGAAAAAAGTTGCACCGGCGGAAAATGGTTCTGTCAACGGTTTTTGCGCAGAAGAAGATGGAAATCTTAACCGCGAAGTTTGCAAAAAACAAAGCAGAGTCAACTCTAACAAGGGACGAAGATAATATGGTTCATTTAAAGGATAATAACCTAAACGGAGTGGGATGGATGACAGGCAAAAAAATGCAAATCAAGGAAACAGGATAAATGGATGGATAAATACAGATTATTTCTTTGCTTTGAACGTTACAGAAGGTGAAAGTTAACCCCCGAAAGGAGTTATTCTTGT
This sequence comes from Anopheles ziemanni, assembly GCF_943734765.1. Taxonomy (NCBI): domain Eukaryota; kingdom Metazoa; phylum Arthropoda; class Insecta; order Diptera; family Culicidae; genus Anopheles; species Anopheles ziemanni. The sequence continues at coordinate 22,428,480 of NC_080705.1, read as the reverse complement.
TTCATAAACTCATGATGTCAGTTCAACCCAGTTGGGAACAAATTCTTCTTTTTTTTTGCATTGCTGGAAAATCTTTTCATCATGCAACTATAGGGTTTAATTATTGCTTCACGAGAGAAAAGCATCACTCATATTGAAGCTCAATCTTGCACAAAATGAAATATTAATTAGCACTGAACTGATGAAATTTATTAAACTGTCAACGTCCGCAGCGCTCGGTCGTTCAATTCATCCCGTATTCATTAGCGTAGTATTTACCCAGCTTTTCTCCGGACACAGTCGGAGCCAATGTGACCGAGTGCCCCTCCTTTCGGTCGATAAGCAGACGTCACGGCCACGGTCGATTAATCGCGTATCCAACGTCACCGGTCGTGTCCGCACCATAAAGTGGCCATTTGTTCAAGCACATCGAACATTTTTTTTTTAACGTTATTTTGTACCTTTCTTGCATCTTTTGCTGTACACCGCACAATTTCTGGGTTTGCTTTTCCACCCCGTTTTGCAGGATGTGTTTTTGCTCCCGCATCAATGCTCGATGCTTCTAAATTTATTGAACACTTCAATCGTCTTCTCGCGCGGTGCACATTTGTTACTGCATCAGCGAATTTCGTTTCGCTTTCTACCCACTCACCGAATGGGGGGGGGGCGTGACGTCCGGTCCGTGGTTTTTGCCAAAGCCGTGCGCCATCAACTGTCCCCAACGTTGGGCGACCCTACCCTCGTCCCAGCGAGGTTCATATCTTTTCATTTTTTTTTCGTAATAATATGTCCCCACGTTGATACTTTTTTTGCAGCGATTTCCCCACCATTTGGAGGGTTTTCCATCTCACATCCAAAGCCCCCTTAAACGTGTCCTTCCGTTCCGGTAGACCCCAGCACCCCCAGCACAACCCCTACTGGAGAGTGAAAGCCGGATGGGGATCGAAAAGGACCTCCTTAGGTTGCCAATCGCTTGCCAACCGTGCCGTCGACGCCTATCACGCTTTGGGGGTTGTTAAATGAGCTGAAAGAAATTGAATTTCCAGCGAACAAAGTGGCGAAAAGAAAGATTAATTTACCCGGTTTGCCTCTTTTTCTTCGTTTCTCGTACTCTTCTACCGTTTTCCTCCGTTTCATCATTGGCCAAATGGCATGAACTTTCACCTCTTTTCTTGGTAGCGGTTGGCATTAAATTGATGGATCACCATGGATGAGAAAACCCGTAACTCGGTTGTAATAAAACGATGACGAACGTTCTGTGAGGCGGAGGAAATGTGAAATATTACCCTCCATAAATGTGTCACATTTCATTGAAGGGCTATAAGTTTGACCTTCAGCATCTATCCAGAATAATCAGATTCGCAAAAGAAATAAAAATTAATAAAAACGCTTGGATTGAATACTTCTTTCAAGTGATTTGAGTTTGCAGAAATCTATAGGATAGCATTACGCCTCGAAACGCTTCGGTTGTGTCGTTCAATTTGCACCCAAGTTATGGTTTTTCCGGCTAAAATATCGCCTCACCTTCTACGGAGGGCAAGAGTTCATTACTTAATTGAAATACAAAGCCCCTTTTACCGGCTTTCCAGGTTGGCAAACGCCTCAATGGCAAGGATTTACATCGTTTGGCAGACGACGCCGGTCTCGGATATTCGTGGCCCGATACCCGAAGTGCGCTGCTCTCGAATCCTCCTAGACAGAGTGGGTGTGTGTTTTTGCTAGCTAGTTACACCCACCTTTGGAAAACCGGAAAGCTTCCGAAACGATCCCCAGAAACGAGAAACTCTGTGCTGTTGACAGGTGTGACACAACGTCCATGTCGCTGTCTTTTGGGAGGGTAAATTTTAAACAAACTCCCCGCTGTGATGATACCCTGTGCGACGTTTAATTAGATTGATGTAAGCTTTGGGAAACCTAATAGCATTGACGAGCGGGATCCCGACAGTCCCGGGACACGGTGCACAGACATCGGGGACGGGATTTTTGTAATGAGTTTTCCTCGGAAATCGATTCCAGCGCCAAAGTGTGTTATGAATGCGAGGAAAATATATTCATAAAAAGGGTTCTTTAGAAACACTACACCATCAAAGTTATCATTGCAAGGTTTTCCAGGGAAGCATTAGCCGCTTCCGTTCAGTGGAAAATTTAATAAAATTTAAGCTCATACTAAAACGTCTACGAGAAGCGGTAAAGATATCCATGGCACCGACAAAATCAAATGGATAAAAATTGGATCGAACACAGCGCGTTTGGGAACCATTTTCAGCCATTTTTATTTTCCATTCCGGCAGACTTCCGAGATCAAATGTTTGTCTAACAAAATGGAAACCAAACACCAATAAAACTGGATCGATGGGAAGGGAAAGGAAAAATCAAAAACGGAAGCAATCGAGTTTCACTTACACTCCCCAATGGTGTACAACCCCAACAGCGCCATGGCTCGATTACAACGCAATTTTCTAATAGATTTCCTTGTCTCTCTCTCCCTCCTCCTACTCCTCCTTTTCTGCCCCATTTCATAATTGTTCTAGGTCATAAAGATAAATTGAATAGATTTTGCGTCCATTTGCGAAGACGAGGGTACCCGAAAGGTTCGCCAGCGACCTTTCCGGCTGTGGCCAGTTCGCTCGCCAGAAGGGACTCCTCGTAATCGCACTGTCGTCATTAGAACTTTGCTACGAAACGGGACGCAGTTACGCAGATAATCTTTTTCTAATGCTGAAAAAGTCACCCGTGACCTTCCGCCAACTTCACCGTCGAATCGTGCGGAAAATTAAAGGAAAGTAACAACTCTCTCATCGGATAGCAGTACCTTTGCATTACCGCATCGACTTAATTAAATGCGTCAATGGCAACAAGTGGCTTGTCCGCTTTTTTCTCTGGTTTCCCTTGCCATCATATCCATTATGGAAGGTTAATCGGTCGTGCAAATATTCTTGCCAACCAAGGATTATCCTATGTATGGTGGAACAAACGAGGGATATGGATTATCTCGTCGAATGGCGAGAGCGTCAATAAACAATTGTTGGGCGAGCAGTTAAGTACGAGCGACTTAGTCTTTTGAAATATGTTACAAACCCAAAACCGCAAGTCAGCATAGAAAAGAAAATGTAGGTTTCTTTTCATCTAAAAAAGTGGGAGGTATAAACATGTAGCGCTGTAAACTTCTAATGAAACTCCTACAACACTCTGCTCCCTACAATACCTGTCTGTACATTCGATACGAATGTACTGCCGTCGGTTGAACGGTAAGTGGACATTAATTATCATTACGGCGAGTGCTCGTAAATAATGACTATTATGCTGTACTGCTAATCCACCCTTGATCGGTACGATATTTCTTTTCCCTTCCGTACCGCTCGCTCCCGGACCAACACAACCACGATGTCTTGGATTTCACCTTCCAGCGGACATGCTGGATCAATCGTTTCGTTTACGTGTTTACCCGTCTGTCCGACTCTAGCGTGTGTCGTTCTCGCGAGCTACAAAGGCCACATTGGAGAAGTACACCCCCACCGTGCAGAGGAGGGAGGAAAAACGTGGAAAACACATCAGAGAACGTACTGGAAACCGAAGACGTGGCGCCCTTCGAGAAACGGAACTAGCAAAGAGCAAAAATAACTCGAGATACAGAACGATTCTTTGCTTACTCTTGCAGGAAGGAATGTGAAGGACCGACGGTGGGGTTGGGGGAAGTGGGGTAGAAAATGCTCCGTTGCCCATTGGGAGCATTTTCAGCGAAAGTACAAATTTAGCACATTCTGCGAGGTGCCTATGGGTTACGTATGAATTCTTGGTGTGCTTGTTAGGGAAGCCATCCATACATTCTTATCGGATGCACGTTCGTGGGTTGGAAAGATAACAAGCCGTTCCGGATGGTTCCGGTGGATGAATCATCGTTGTTCAAACAATGTTTGTCGAGAGGAAAAAAAGTATTGTGATATGAGAAATTTATTTATTTTTACAATAACTTTGTAAAGTTTAATTCTCTTGAAATGACACACCCTTGTCCGCCTTTATCTTACACTGAAATATAACACTAGCTATAAACAGCACTCAAAAACAGATCTACCTCAACCGCAGCGTCAGTATGTTTTTCATCAGTCGTATATCCATCGCATCGGATCGAGATGTTTTTGTCAAAACCAAACCGTGTGGTTAATAAACATGAAACGCTCTCCGGAAAACCACTCTTTTCCTCCCTTTCCCTAAACCTAAAAGGGCGTCACAATATCGATCCTAAACTCCTACACAAAACACACATACACACACACGGCTCCAAGCCGCCCCAAGCCGAACAGATTCCGGTCCGATACGGGGCGACGGTAAACAAATAGATGGGAAAATAAACACGCCGGGAAATAACGGAGTGCCCAATCGGAAACCCACGACCCTGCGCTTGATGAGATGTCAACCTGATGAGACGATGTCAATAGGTGACAGGTGAGCAAAGAAGGAAATGACGGTGTGGGAGCCTATTGGTAACTGGAAGAAGTGAAGCTTTAAGTTCAGTTTGGTGGCGATTTAAGGTAAGCATTCTAGTATTTCCCAAGAAGGCATTAAATGTATTAGAATTACAAGAGTTTATAAACATATACACTTTCCACTTTTCATCACCTTCAACACACTGTCCTTGCACTGAATCTGATTTTTGTTTTTTGTCATTTCTCTTGTTTCATGTTAGACTGTTAAAATAAATAGTCCTTGGAAGACAAACGCAAATTGAACGTTCTATTTTTCACCCGATCGACCAACGGGACAGACGTGTAAATGTTCACCGTCAGTCCACAACATCGGTGAAAACCAAATGGCCAGCACACGGTGAATGGAAACCCCTGGCAAGGTGTTTTTCACTTTCCCTGTCCGGCCGGCCTCAGAGATAAACAATCAACGCCGCGGAAACGCTCGCCGGTTCGCTAATAAAAACAATAACAGCCTTCCCTTTTACGGGCGGGAACATTTTCTAGCCAGGTGAAAAACAGATGATTCCCGGAGGGGTTCGGAGAAATGAAGTACAAAAACTATAAATTTTAAATCCCTCCGTAATTTCGTTACATCCGAACCCGGTCCGGGAAGTGTCGACGGTGTTCGGATTTGCAAGACAAACTTTTTCCCAAACGGTGAAAAACGTGGTTTCCATCGTTCCGCTTCACACTTTGCCCAAAACAACATTTATAACAACATTATTCCACGGCACGGCGGCTAGACTGTACTCGATTGGTTGACCGAAAAGTTTAAACTCACTCTCCACCCTCCCCTGTGTGCTCCACTTTTCGAGTTTCTAATGGTAGCATTTGATTATATTTACAGCTGACCGGGTCGGCGGTAGTGGTGACTTATTTATTCCTCGTTCGAGATTCATTTCCTCCGGTCACTCACAAGTGGAGCAGGGCGAAGGGAAAAACTTATTTTCCCCTAGACAGATCCGCTTTGCATACGACCCCTGGACCCCGGAATGCAGCGTGAAGTGCATCGCATTGGCGGGTTGTTGTGAGAAGTGTGAGAATGTAGGCAGCGAACGGGGAAAAAAATCGAGCAAAAAGGCTGACCCGGTAAGAGGCGGAAGTTTTCCATTAGTTGAGAACTCGAGGAGTTTTTGTTAGTGTTTATTAAGTACGGGAGGGGGAAAATTTGCACTCGGTCGTTCCGTTTTACGGGCATAATAGTAGGGCCCCATTCGAGGCACTTTTCCAGTGGTTCGCGTCCGGTGACTATGGGTTGAAATTAAATGGGAGAGTAGCTATTAATTAAAACTCGCAGCAAGTAAGTAAACCCTTTAAACAAAGAGACCCGCTTGCAAGCGTAATGGTGGGTGTCTTCCGAAGCAATAAAATTTAATTAAAATTGTATGACCATAAAGTATCACTCCACAGAAATAGTAAGATATCGCTCCCATTTTGGATCTTTACTTCTTGGGAACAATCTACAATTTTTGTAACATGTTTACGCAACAAAAGGTAAAAATATGAAGTGATATTTAGCGACCGCCGGAACTTAGACCGAAACTTAAAATTCCGAGTTAAATATTTGAAACTGCACACTCTGCAGTTTCGCAAGTAAAGACGGATCGTACAGCGAAATGACCAAAGGAACAACATTTATGTGCTCCACCGAGTCAAAGTAAATTTTTCTGTTTTGTGTTTTGTGTTTTCTGTTACGGTATGTGCCATAAAACGCCTCAAAAAAAGATTAAAAGTTGTTTCTAGAATAAATAAAACCAAACCACACCACGAATCGAATTGAAGATATTGAAGCAGCTGATTTACGGCACTCGTTGCTACCGGGACCGGTTTACCTTTTTTTCCTTTCTGCCACACTCAGGCGTTCAGTATCTCGCCCCGAAAACGATTGGTTACTAACCTACAGACTAGCCGGCCGGTTTACCGATGCCGTATCCATTTACGGACGTGACCGTCAGGGAGAGATTGTGGCGAGCGGATGATATCATCACGGCTTATGCGGTGGAAACATGACTGGAGATGGCACCGGACTTTGGACAGAGTTCGCGCCAAATTACGCGAATAAGCGAAGCCGTCACTTTCGTCGCATGTTGTCATGTACGATAATTTCACGCATAAACGTATGTTCCAGAAACGGCCCTTATCAGTGGCGTGAGTCGTTCCGGCAGTTCATGGCGTCAGCTGGTGGTTTTCAGCAGCTGCTTTGAAATAAATTATAGGTTCCAGACCGAACGGGACAGACCGTAAAAAATTCGATCGATCGACGGCAACGTTTAAATTTTATTGATGCTGAAGTTTATTAATTTTCTACTTCGAAAAGTAGGATACAAACACGATAAAAGATAGAGTGTTTGTTTTTAATTTTCTCTGTTAGCTTATACTTGATTTAAATTATTTCTTAAGAATTTTAAACATAATTCTGATATAACTAATATTAGTCTAAACTCGTCATTATTTCCTTTTAGAATTTTATCATTCTTTGTTTTGTTTTTGATTACATTCAATGAATAAAACAGACTTTACATGATACTTTCAATCCACATATTTTATGGTGGAACATTATGTTCTCCATACATTGAAATAAATCCACTTTCAAATGATTTAATATTGATGTACTTCTTTTCTAGAAAATTGTTAACTGCAACTTGTGTTTTGAACAAACCCAACTGTTACTGATGGTACAAAGAGACTGAAAAGACCTCTTCCAAATCATCCTAGGGATAGTAATAGTAGCATATCGTTTTCTTCTTTTCAAAATTTTTTTGTACTAAAATAATCCACCGGGTTGGCCCCTGCTGTATACGGTACAGCTGGAAACAGTTGCATGTGCATGCTCGAGACCATCCATCCGGCAATGCCGCCGGTGACCTAGAAATGCGAAAAAGCGCCAACAACCAATCGTTCGACCGGTTCTTTCATACATTTTGCTTTTGGTCGTCTAGACCTTCGCCGCTTATGACTTCCAAGGTGGATTAGTCGACAGTTTAAAACACGGGCGCCTTCTGGGGGTGGGGAAAAGGGTGGCAACGACAAACTAGAATGTTCTAAGCTATGAAGGGATTTGGGAATGATGTCATGCGGCGCATGAGGGTTAAACAAGACTCAACTATTGATAAGACGAAGGTCTTATTACGAATGTCTAAAGCGATAGTGTTTGTTCTATGACCTGCTGGTGATGGTTTGTTACGAGTTAGGGTGAGGCACTATACACCTCTGATGTGAAAATTAATAATTTCTCCCAGGACGTATCTCCAATTTTCACAGATCGATTCTCTAACATAAAAACTCTGCTTTTTTTAAACCTTTTTGCCACGTGCAAGTGAATCGCTTTCGTTCGACTAATTAAGAAAATTTAGCTTATGTGATTCATACGTAAGTTATGAATACATATTACCCCAGGATGAGGATGTTTTAGATTTGTCTCCACAACAAAATGCATGAATTATTAATTCAATAGTTTCCTGTAATTTTTTAATAACATATTAAGATACTTCTTTACTTCTTTCTACTTTTAAGTTCCTTAACAAATCCATTTTTCTCATTGACAAATATATTCTACCAACACTAAGAAAAATGATATTGTTATATCAACATGAATGTATGTTTCTTAACATAATTGACTCGATATTGTTCCAGTCAATCATTTGCTAAGTTGTGCATAATTTTCCACCGAAACCTTATGTTGCTCGTGGATGGCATAATAATCGCGTTCCTCGCATATGGGAAGCCTTCCTTTTCTGGATGCATGATAAATATTCCGAGCCATTCCATCTGCCGCCGCACAGGAATGCCTTTACCTTCAGACCAATAATTTTGTCAGGTTTGTTTTTTTTTCTCTCTCTTTCCATAACTTTCTCCACCCGTTCGGGACCGGCACGGAGAGAAATGTTGGTATCCAAAAAATATCATTTTCCGTTGCCGGAGCCAATTCTTCCACCGATACCCCGATCGCGACGGTGGGAGGAATCGTTTCCGTCCGCAAACGATGCCTTCCTTCTACGCCGCAAAGCAGGAAAAATGAATGGGTTTGGAGAGAAACCCAACACACACACACCCACCCCGGTGCTGGCGAAGAGATTACGGCGCACTTTCTTAGCAGCGCACTCTTCCATTCCTTTCCTTCATTTCATTCCTATGGTAACTGTTTCCATGGAACAGTTTTCCATCCAGACGCTTCCATTGATGAGGTTGGAAAAAAAGGTGCCGCTCGTGCTCGGGCGAAAGCGACGGTGACCGGCGGCTGGTGGAAATGCAAAATCAAAACAAAAATCAGCTTCTCTGAAAATACAACACTTACGGTTCCCGCAGCATTGGTGCGATTTTGTTGAAACACTCCATAAATTGGCCATCTTTGCAGACGATGCTGGGAATCTGAGGCGTGCTGCTGACGTTCAGTATCCGGAACAGGATGCACAGGATGACGGCGATGACCGCCAGGAATGCAGGCGACATGATCGATGTGTTATGTGCTGCAATGCCCGGACAAAGGAAACATGCGTTTCCCTAACACACTGTTTTTTTTTTCGTTTCTTTTGCACTTCCGCTCGCCTTTTCGAAAGGCGCAGTCGTTTCGCATCAATTGGCACCGTTAGATGCGGATTGGTATTTTCGAACTCAGTAGGCTTTTTTCCGCTTCTCTGCAGCAAAACAACAAACAACGGAACCACACGGAACTCGATGTTTATCCCGTACCACTATTGCATAGAATTGCCGACGAAACAATTGGATGAAAGTACTTCGTGAAAGCCGACTCATGCGTGGAGAGGAAAACAAACATTCACGCGGTTTGGAACGTTCTCGGTCGTTCGGCGGGGTGGTGGAAAGGGGACGGTTTTGTTGTACGCGGCGTCCGGACGGTGTTGAACCGTGGATGTGGAATTATAATTTGATAACTTAATTACAATTTCTTATCGAAGCCGCCACCCCCATGGCGTGGGTTGCACTTGAAACACGATTTTGAACTGCACTTGCCGCGAAAAACCGTCCGACCGTCACGAGTGTTGAAATGGAACTGATGAAAGTTGACAACAAACAAAATGTTTACGTTTTGACCAAGCTTACTTGAACGAAGCTTCACACAAAGCTGTCAAAAGTTGACGTAAAGGCCAAAATAACAATTTGTTAAATACTCTTTTGTTTCACAACCGATTTGTTCAATCAACCCCACAAATGAACGGGTTTTTTTTAATAAATTATTTAAAGTTGTAAGATTTTGCCATAACTCATCAGTATTTGGAAATAAACTGTATTGGGAAAAAGTCAAGAAACCTTGGTTGGAATTTTCACCAAAAATAACCAATTTGTTTAACATCACCTTTAAGAACTTGACGGTATTATAACATCATTGCTGTAAGTTTATGATATTTCAAAGGCAAACAGTTGTTTTTTAGAGTAGGATAAATATATTTTTGAAGTTTTAAAGTACTAGTTTTACCGTTTCAACGGTCCTATAATTGTTTCAAATACCGGTTCGACCACCGGATCTTTCTGATTCCGGAACTAGGTTCACAATCCCAATGCTAGGAACGGAAAGCTAGTTCCAAATGATCCTGTCATGTGTATTGCATACCTTCAGGCGCTATGTTCAAACTTATTTCGGAACTTTGACCGTTTGACTTCAAAAGTCGAATTGAGCATAGCTTAACATCTCGGTCCACATAAAAGCTGCAAGCGGCATCATTAGACGATGCTATGTAACAATTAAGAACTTTTCCTAAAGCCTTCCGGTCGTTCTGTGGAGTACTTAAATACCCCAAACATCATGATACGTCAGTATTCTTGTTCCGCTGTATCTTCGCTGGGACATCATCGAGCGAGTGGCGTCATAAATACATCTTAAGCACTGTAAACTGTTCGACCATCTTAATATGCTTGCTCATGGAAGAGGCGCTCCGGCTTGAGCAGGTAAAGATCTGTTGCTTTTCTCTAACACCGACCCTCAAGTTCTGACACAACGATTCTCGGGTTCTGAACTTTTAATTACTTGTTGCGAGCATACTCCGCTGACGTACAGAAGTTGAATTCCCATGAACATTGCACCACCGTGCCGCTTCAAATGTATGGAAGTGCCATTACGCAGGGCCCACTGCGTAGAGGTACCTCCAATCCATTGCCGGGACGGAAGATGGGAGCATAAATAAAGTACAATTTTACAACTGATAATTATGACACCGCCGACGACGGCCGGTTCGCTGCCGGACTGCACTCTCGGTACACTTTAGCCGGGCGCAACCTCGGGCTCGTAATGAATGTTTATTTCTGTTTAATTGATCCTGAAAGTAATTTGACTGATCAAAGTGCTGTAAGCTGGTGGGGTAAGCCGTTGCCATTACCAAAGTGTTTGTGGGATTTCGCGCACTTCCAGCGATCTTTCGCCGGTTCTGTTTTTAACTTTTTCGCCGTCTTTCAACTGGCCTCTACTTCGCCGGCGTAAGATAAGGGCAATCGTTACGTCGCGATGCGATGCTTCTCGCGATTGGATGTTTTTAAAGTTAATTAACTGCACACGGGCAGTCGGAGGCAAAATATAAAAAAGCACGTGTTGACCACAAGCGGGCGCATAGCCTGTGCAAGAAAGAAGATAATAAAAATTGCAAACCACTTCTCGCGCGAGGAAAGTTGTGTTAACGTAATTGAAAAAATTAACTCCCCAAGAGTGCACAAGCAGTGCAGGAACTTGCGTTCAAAGAAGCAAGGTAAACATGGGGTGAATTTTCACAGCTCGTTTCCAGGCACGACGGGACAATAAATGATCGATATGTCATCATTAGCCGGAGCATAATTTGTAAACATGTTTACTAATTGATCAATCGCAAATAAATCAATCATATCACTCTTTATTTACACTGCGTCCAGTTGCTATACTATATTTCAATAAAGACTTGCAATTTTTTGCAACAATAAAATAACTAATTACTCTAGATGTTTTCCAATTACTACTAATACAATTTTCTCGTCCTTGTTTTTTTAAATAATACTGTACCTCCAGTTCTTGTAACATGAAAAAGATGAATGTACGTTTACATGAAAATCATCGCATGATCATTCAATTTTTTATCACATAATTTTGGGTAAAAACAACACAACATTTTATTATTAACATCTTTCGGGTTTAAAACAAAAATCATATCATACCTTTACATTTTATCTATTTCTTCTAACTCTCTATACACATCTAAAATGGAACTATGGGTAGAACTGTAATACAATCTATTTTCCAGTTATTATTTTTCATCTTTTAATGAATGTCCTCTGGTTCGAGGCATGTTAGCTCCTCATCCACACATTTTCAGCGTCACTAATCCTCCATTAGCCGAACAACATAAAAAAAACAACCACAAAGCCTCTGCTTGCAGATGCCGATCGCAACCTCAATAAATGCTGCTCCTATTCCCATTCTGCCGAGCCGCCATTGTTTCAAGCTCCGTAAAGCATGTTACGACTTAAACCCCCGACGTCTTATGACACACGCCCACGTCCTAGCCTTTCCCCCGCTGGAAGGCGGGAAAGTCGGGAAGCATTTTACGCCGAAGAAAGCACCGTACATCCGCCGTGAGTTCATTAATTTTTCCAACCAGGGCAAGTTGGAGCTCGCACACCCGAGACCTTTCCCGAGACCGGGGTGGACACCTGCCGTAGCGAATGCCGTGGCCCTCTCGAGGGAGGCTGACTCGATCCCATCCTGGACTCCCGGGGGCGGGCTGGGGAAAAAATGTATAAAACACACCAGAATCACTGATTTCAGTTCAACGACACTCTGCTCCCTGAACCGGAACAATTTATGTGCCATAGTGCCAAGGCGCTACCACAGCCTCGGAACCGCTCCCAGCGGAACCATTCCAGCGATGGCGCACAGCAGAATTGTCTTGGAGCTTTATTTTTCCATTTCATGCCAGATCGCTTGTTTTTTTTTTATTTTTGTTCTGTTCTGCTTTCAGTTTAGATCCATATCACCCCCTCGGCCTAAGTAACCACCGTTGCTGCAGGTTGCTGCCTTCCGATGCGCACGTGTGTTGTATTGTTTCGTGCTCTGGTGATTTTTCGTCGCCATTTCGTTTGAACGAGCGGCCATGTTTTCAAGGAAGAACAGCACGGTTTAAATGTTTTCTCTCACAAATATGAGATTCACTAAAAGAATGGTCAGATCATGGAAAGGAAAGAAGAGAAACATATCATTTCCGCACACCAACGAAAGGTTAGTTTCACTCCTTCTTAGGAAAACGAAGCGAATAGAAGAGGTTTTCAAAGGCCATTTTTATTCCACCCATTGTACGTTAATGTGTTCGTACATCATCTGCCCCATTTGTTTATACCTGTTTGTTCAGTGTTTGCAACTCTCCAATAAAACATTTGGAATGTTTTCCTGTCGCTAGGGTTGTAGCTTCTTTCCATTCCAACAAACTTCCACCCATTAATAATTTACCAGCACATTATGGGATTTAAGGGTTCGCTTCTTACAACACCTGCCCGTTGAAGTCACCGGTGCAAGTGTTCCACTCAGAGTGGGAAATTCTCGCCGAAGTGGGGCTCGTTCTTTCGCACAACCGTAGACGAATCGGAATCTACCTCGGCGGGATCGACGTCGACATGCTCTAAGAGAATGTCCCTAATGTTTTTTCCCTCCCGTCCCCACCTGTACGGGGAAAATCGGCGCAGTTCCGCTTCGGTGACGATTGAAGACGCTCGGGAGCGGTATGGGAAGCGAAGCGAACGATGGAATCTCGCCTGTCATGGCCCACGGGATCCCCTCGACACTCGTTCCGCTGAACACTTTAATTTTATTACGCTCACGGATGGAACGACGAGACGGTGGTGACTTACTGGTGGTTGAACCGTTTCCGGGAGCCATCCGGAAATCTGGGACGAAGGGGAAGGGTAGCGGAACAGCACTTTGATTTAATCTCCGGCCATTGGCTTTCTACACTTTGCTCCAATAAATCCTGTCACAGTTTGTGAGTGCCACCATCCCGCTTCAGGAGACGATCGTCGTGAGGGATCTGGGATCTTCCAAAGAACATGTTTCGCCAAACGATACTCCATCAAGAACTTCCAGCATAGCGAACTTGTATCTAAAAGTAAATACCGCTCCTAAAATCAAATCCCCTTTCGAGAACCATATTCTGCGGTCAAAAACCGACCGATGCACGGTCGGTAGCGTCGTCACCTGCCCGAACGAAAGCAGGAGATATGGTTTGATGATTTTTGATGCGAGGCAAAGAATGCGAAGCGTAGATAATCATTTTCCAAGGGAATAATTCATGCCAATCGGCCAGCCGACCGAAGCAGCAGCGCCCGGAAGATTGCGCTTTTGCCTCGGCGGAGTCCACCGACGTAGCCATTCTTATTCTTCTGCTTGGCTTTACAGTGCTTTTAACTATTCTGCTCTATCCCTTTCCATTGACTATTTGCCCGGGTGTGCGCTTCATCTTTTTTCATCTTTGCTCCGTAATTAGCACCGCTCCAGAGGCACGGAACGGAAGCTGATGTGGCGAGTAGCAAGGGTAGGTGAGAAAAGAATAGAAAAAATGGCTCAAAATGAAGAGAAAAGCGACCGTGGGGGATGAAGCTTGTAATTATTCCACCGAGCAATATGTCGATCGTGTCCGGTGCGCTGGAAGCTAGAGTCGAGTAGTACAGCAGCAAGAATGGCGAGCAAAAACAAAAGAGCTACCATGCAAGAGTAACAAACCATAAGGAGCTTTCTGTCGATGCGCTAAAGTAATGCAAGTGGAGCAAGTACTTTTACCCTACCACAGTCGAGGTTCGGGGGTAAAAACAGCTCGGCTAAAAATAGCATAAGTTATTACCACGCATCGCCGCATCAACGTCCCGAGAGATAGAGAGAGAGTTTTCATCGAAGCATAATTGCTCGAAGAATATCTTCACGATCGCGGACCAATATGGACGTTTATGTTGATGAGAGCAAGTCGTGACTTTTTACCTATAGTTGCTGGGTAGAACTTTTAGAAGAAGACACACCCTCAATAGATTCTATGAAATGATGTAGATCAAAGGATTAAGTACACTTAAATACAGCTTAGTGCTTCATTGACTGTTTTACGATTGTTGATTAAAAACGTAAGGTACCTGGAAAACCTCAATGAACATAGTGCTTAACAAAATAAGATGATCAAGTTCTCTTAAATATTACTGTAATAATAGTTGATCCTAAATCATTTCCATACAAACTGAAATCTGGTCGCAACCTGTTTTGATGTATCTTCTGTTGTTTCTGTTAACATGTTGCTGGTTTTATACTTGCGACGTTTCATACAAAAAGTCACACACCTCTTATAAGCATATTCGTTGATGTTGTATGATTATGATATGAATTTTTTTCTATAAAATCTATTGTCTTCAATCGCAAGTCTAAATATATTTTGTAACATTAAAAACTAAGTTCTGTTGAAACATAAAAAAACACAAATTAAAAGTGATTAACAGGCAAATAAAAGCTGAACGTAAATAAGTATCATAAAGACAGGGAGACAAGCAAAACACAAGCAGAAGAATGAATATCGAATAAGTAGATAAGAGACAATGCGCGGTAGTAGCAGACGAGATGCAAAGATAGAAATCAAACAAAAAATGGAAATGAAAATACTTTAATTTAAATCGCGTAATTAAAGGTTATAAATTTGATTTAAAGTGAAACCCCGTGCTGAAAAAACTAAATTTAAGAAGATAATAAAATCGTTCTGTAAGTCTGTTTGAAAACGAATACAAAGGTACACAATCAGTTAAGCTCTTCGTAAAAATAAGAAGTTTGGCCAGAGACATCGGGGCTTTATATTTCACAGCGAAATTTGTTTCTTTGCATCGAGATGAAGATTTTGCTAATCTCCTTTGGATACCTTTGATTCAATCGAGACAGTACTCTAGGTTCTAGAAAAAGCGTTTTTTGTGGTGGTATGCTTTAGACTGTAATGATGCCACTTGATTGATCCTCTTCTGATCCACAGCTACAAAGTTGTCTCAACTAGCCGCAGTTTAAACCTCTTCACCGTTCCACTTTTATTCCACGCTTATCATTAGCAATTTTACAGCGCAGTGTTGCACGTTCAGCAAACACACGGAAAAAGCCAGAACTCACCCCATTTTCTCCCTGACTTGCCTCACGATCGTTTCGTAATGGTCGCACGTTACATAGTCATAGCGACTACAGGCAGTTGGAGTTTGGCATAGGACTATTTTTTCATTACCACCCACCAAACTTATCCGTTCGGTTTTCCCTTTGGTGAAAGGAAGGAGAGAAGGGAACCAAGCCGGCTTTGATTGGCCAGTTCACGCAGATTACTATTTTTGCAGCCACGAATGGGTCGGTTAATGGTTTCGGGAACTCTTCGCAGAAGAACGGTGGTGGTGGCACGAAGAAGACCGTAGATTTTCTCATCATCGTGATGGCACGGTGGAAAACGCCTGAGCAAACAAACCGACGAGCAAAACAAACAGCATAATATACCTCGGAGTCGGTGGTGTCGGTGAGGTATAAGAATGAAAATGAATCAGATACGAAACGGATCTAGCAGTAATACCGGCTAATGCTATAGGTGAGAAGTGGGTGGATTGGGGGGAGGAGGGATAAATAATCCACCACACAGCCCCCGTTTGGGTCCTGCGGAAGGAAAATCACCGGACCGACGCCCCAGAATTCAGCATGGAAACAATCAGCCCGCGCGCACCCTCAAACGGAGCCCCTCTCGGTGTGGAGAATGTGTTTCGTTGCGTTCGGAAATAAAAATAGACTGGGAATGGCTGGCGTGCTTGGGAAAGGCAAAAAAAAAACAATAAAGAAAACACAACCCACCGAGGAGAGTTTTCTCGGACGCGTGGGATTCCGGCGTCGGATCGGAAGGAAACCAATGGTCGTCCAATGATCCATTCCCATCCATTCCGTTGCCACCCAAATTGCCATACCGGGATCGTAAGGAAGGAAGGGAGAATGGAGGGCTCGTGTGGGGACGATCCTAGAATCGATCCGTAATCCAAAGAAGCCGAACCGGAGCTGAAATGGCCGAGCTTGATTCAGTGATTATTGATCGAGCGTATTGTTTGTGTGTCTTTTTCCTGACTCGCCTATCCCAGGAGGAAAACCATGGAAATGGGAATATTTTCATTCGAATAACGATCCTCAATCATAGGTTACCGTTCGGGACACGTATCACTTTTTATTCCACGTCTACAAGATGCCATTTCCTTCCCAACTTCATACACCCGGAAGAAGGCTATGAGATGGAAACGAGTTAAATGAACGATAAAACTCTAGAAAAGTACTGTTTTTGACAGAATTTTTGATCTTCTGATCACTTCAAGGCACATTATCAGCAGAACTCAAAATCATCAGACACATCTTTGCATCTTCCGGCTGTACCTATACTATTTTACTTATTTACCACCTTCAAAAGTATACAACAATCCGGTATGGTAAAGCTAAAATTGGCCGGCAGATCGAAACAGCAAAGCGATGTGCCACTTTAATCGAAATGGAAGGAAGATAAACTCGAAAAACCAGTTCTGGCGTTCGATTCGAGGTGAAATGGTGGCAGAACAGTACGTGGAGTCATAAGAAAACACGAATTGAAAGGAAGTATGAACGATGATCGAACTTCATTGAGATGATCCATTTATTGCTACCGTTCCTGCTACCGATTCGGGATCGGAAATATGTTTCTTGTTTTTCAATTTCGTGAAAGCCATAACGAAAAGGATCATACATCGACAACCCTAGGGCGATAATGGAAAACTTTCATAGTCAATATCAGTTGCAATTTATGTTTTAAACATACAAACGAAGTTTGTTATATTTCTATTCCTTTCAGCTTCATCTCTTTTCCATTTACTTGAACATAGTTTCTGCCGAAAAGGTTTACAAACTTGTTCAATACTTTTCTTCTCTTCCATTTTCCATCTGCTACCAATAAAGCGCACCACCACCAACACCCCTTTGGCAATATGTTTTATCCGGCAGGCACAATTTGGGCGGGTTTCCGAGCCGCCGTACGGATCGTCGGAAACTCGGCATCCAGGAAGAAATTACCGAACGAAGTGATTACTACCGCCACTCAATAAGACTCCACCGGCGACGACGCATCATCTCATCCCGTCATAACATTATCGCATCCGACCATCCATCCATCCATCGGGGGCTTTTGCGTTTTTCCAACCGCTTTCCTAGCCGCGCGTCTCGAAGCCGGTGCCGAGACCCCGAAATCCTGAGCCGCCCTTCACCCGGGCCTCCCGTTCAATATCTCGCAGTATTTTGCCCGGTAATGATAAATAATTTTCATCCTCTGATAATTAATATTTTACCGGAAGTTTTTTCACTTCTTCTCGCTTGCTTGCCTGTTGCGTTGCGTCTTTGCTTGAATCGGTGCGGGTTTCTGTAACTTCACCGAGATTGGGATAGGTTTTGCCAGTTTTCCGGGCCCCTTTGGGTCAGGAAACACCTTTGAGCCCATTTAGCGCTGGAGGGATGATCGAACGAAAACGGGCTACCGATTGACCAGTTCCGTACCCTTATGTACTATTTACCTTTTTTTCAAAACCAAACATAAATTCACAGCTGGTTTTCTATAGCTTTATGCGAAAGAGAAAAAAAAGTTTATAAATGTTGTTTGAATAACTAAATTCATGAGCTCTTAGAGAATCTTGTTCTCTTGTAAAGTTTAAAACAGTGAAAACATGTTCTCACAATCGCTTCTAAAGGGTAGAGTGTTATTTATTGGTGTTCCGCGGAAAGCACATAGATAATTCCCGCAAGCTACACGGAAGCTACGCTGCGGTATGTTTACGAACACCCAGCCTTATGTTTCGGTGGTTGTTATAATTTAAAGCCTTCCAGTGAACTTTGCTCCAGATTCCGGTGCCTCTGCCTTGACAGCTTGTTGTTTTAATGTTTCAAACATGAACAACGCCGGAGTGCGAACGAACTGGACGAACGGCAACCGACGGGCGTTTTCCTTGAATCTGCACAGATTATGGGAACTTTCCGCTCGCCTGGGAACGCAGGCGTTCTTGAGTGAAATGACAAACCCGCTCGCTCCGTTCCCGTCAACCCCGGAAAATGACCCGGGAGAAAAGCCCGACAGCACGTCAGGCGCTCTGGGAGGATTGCACTGGAAACACGCACCAGACGTGCCGGGCGTGTCTTCTGTCGCACATTAGCAATGAATGCAGGGAATGGTGACTGTGATGCCCAGCCTCGATGACCCCAAACCCCCGACCCTCCGTTGCGTTCGCGTAGCCAAAAGACTGAAGCTAATTAGATTTCTCGAGCGCCCGAGCACTTCCCATGGGAGGCTACCGGTGGTTGAGGTGCGGCAAAGATAAATTTCCTCCAAACACCGCTCAAGAAGTAGTTCCAGAAATGGTACGAAAAAATCTTTCAGCGCCAGCCGCAAAAATAAAGGGAAAAACATGAATCACGCCCAATGAGCATAAAGCCACACAGCCCTACCGGGAGTGGAACTAACCGTCACAGCCAGGAGCATGACAGTGTCCTCCAGTTCGTTGGTCGTATGATTTATCGCTCGTTTGTGGCGTTCGGTGAAAGAGTTTCTCATGGCTCCCGGCTTCTCGGGCTGTCCCCTGCGGCATGCCTGTTGCCAGTTTGAAGCGGCATGACACCTTGCTGGAAACCCTGGCTACCTTTCTAGATGCGGAGTGACACAAGGGTTCGTTTTTGGTGTGTGGTAATGTTTTCGTGTTTTGTCGGGGTTAACTACTCCCGGTTGAACCCATGTAACGGAGGTCAAAGGTTACAGCGCAGCGTGAAAGCTTGTCGAATTGTTTATTATCAAATAGTTCTTTGATGATGTACTCACATAACGCGTGTTAGTGCTTCATTTTTAGGATGAAATTTTGTTAAAAAAAAATAAGTTTCATAATTTTCAAACTGACCATTATAAATCACTTTTAGTAATACTCATTGAAGGATGAAGACCTTTTGCCGAAATAATGGACTGTTATTATCGCAAGCACCGAAAGTACATGCCATTACATTCCGTAATAATGAACGCCCTGAATACACTTACAATAATTCGGCGATAAAACGCATTAAAAATGCAATAAAATACAGTTTCCCTTTAATTTGACCCAAACCGCCGTCAAATCAATCTAAACGGTCGATGAAGAACCATGCGTTTCCCGCGTGTCCGTTGTGTTTTTCCCTTGTTTCCTCCTCCGGGAATCGACACTTTTCAACGCTTTCGGTAATTAAAATTCTTACCCAACATAGCTTAACCTATCCCTTCCGCTGCCAGCTGCCGGGACAGGTTGCCCTCCACCGTCGCAACGGTTCCGGTAGGATGGATGAGAAATTGATCATTACGCCGGCTGAAAAAAAAACGTGGTCCGGCCGGGAACGGAATTAAGGTACGGAATGGTTCCACCACCAATGGCTTCAGCTGTTATTCTTATCTCAAGCCGGCGAGAGGAGCGTTCCGACGATGAATTGGGCTTTAAAGTGGCTGACCCTATGCGAAGCGGCTGATTGAGAAGCATAATCTTTTCCGATGGACATCTTGCGCCCTCGAAAGCCGTTCACCACTTGTGGATTTGAATGATTTACGCTTATTCGGGAGGTTGTGTACAGACCAAACATTGTTCGGTTTAGCCTGAGTGAGGGTGAGAATCGAAAGGGTTTGAGTTTTTCAAACACCTGTTGCGAGATGATCGATACCTTCAGTGGGAGCATATGGGAAATTGTACTGCCAAAACCGTTATCTATCGATCTAGCTACGGATGGTGTTTATAACGATTTACGTATTTTGATTGCTGAGCTATGAAAACATTCCAGGGAAAGTAATTAACCTCATGCAAAATATTAACGGATGTATATAAATGTTAATTAAACATTTTACTAAAAAACAAGTTTGATTAAGAATAACCACGATTAAATAAATACTTTTTTGTACATCGTAATTTTTGTAATTCTATGCGATCGAAATGCTTTTCGTTTACTAAAAAGAAAAAAAAAAGTGTTTACTTTTAACAAGCCTTAATACGTTGCACGTCTGAAAAAGAGCATCTATAGACAAACAACATAAACACCAACCGTAACATAAATACGAAAGACTTCGACGGTGACGAACCCCCCAAGTTCTTCTTTGAGCGAGTTGAACTCATACACGGTTGCATACTGCACGCGTTTTGCTTCGCGTAACAGTTGCTGCAACCGGGCATCCGTTGGAAAAAAACGTTTGCTTCCATGCCCTGGAAAACCACGGTTCGTAGAAAACTCTGGCCCGACAAAATGTCGTTATTCTAATTAACCGGGCTCCGATTAACATCACGAGCGGCGGAGGACGGTGTGTGGCCACCGGCGAAGAGGCCAGCTTTTCCATCCACCATCCATCACCGTTGGCGTAAAAAATCACTCATTCGTCACTACCAAAGTCTTATAAAATCATCCTTCTTTTTCCATTCACCTGCGAGTATGTACCAGTTTGCTTCTTTTACTCAGCCTTCTTCCGCTTCGCTCCGTTCGCTAGTCACCGTTCCGCCATTGTAAGTTTCTCCCGATCTGGTTTTGATGGCTTATAATATTAAATTTTTAATTACACACCATGGAGTCGACACAATCATAACAAAACTTTTCTCCCCCCAACTGCTGCGGATCGTTTCCTTTACCGGTCGCGCAAACGGACAACGAAGAGTTAAAAAAAACGTCACGGAAAAAATAAATACGAAACTCGTGCCTTCAAGCCGCACTAGCGGGCATGATGGTGGCGGTATGCACGCACGCGGAAGGGTGATGAATTTAATTGGAAAAGAGCACCATAAACCACGTCGGGCCATGAAAATACGAAAATCATCGTCCAGCCGACCTGAACGCAGAAATCTGCGCCAAAAGGCGCGACGTTTCGGTGCACGATTCGGGCACGAGTTTCAATGCAAACAGAAGAGGAGTAAAAAAAACCCAACATCCAAAATGGAATCATTTGTTGCTGTTTTTTCTCCCCAGTCGCCGAGAGTGCGGACTCATTTCCATTTTTCCACCTGTTAATCGGTGTTTGTGGCGTTTCGAATTTCCTCGTCCATCCGGCACGCCAATATCGATGGAAAGTGAGGCAAAAGTTTCGATTCAAGCGGGAATTAGCATTCGGATGCCATCGTGCAGTTGTCTTCCCGAGTCCTCAACATTGGCAACTTTGAAGTCAGCTTTAGGAAATCAACTGTGGAAAAATCTTTACATGGATGTTAACGACGCTCGCGCGGTCCTTTTATCCAGATAGTTTGAGAAAGAAATAGAAATCGTATCAAATGGCGAAGTTCGTTGGATGTTAATTCACCTTAGATGTAGGATAGTGATTGCTTTGGTTGGCCATTTTAGGAATGTTATAAAACCAACTATTTATAGAAAATCAGTTTTCCGAAATGATCTATTCGTTAATACCCACCATATCTTGTACTATCATTACTTTCTCCTTGTTTTCAATATTGATCTCATTTTACATTGTTGGTAGCGTAACAAAAATGGTGTGTAACACGATGCACAGTCTCGTTTACTGCTGAACATAACACAACATTTTCCACAGCAAAGCATCATCCATCGTAGGGAAGATGTGTTGTTCTAGTCGACTACGATACTGATACTATACATAACCTTGAAACAAATGGGCTTCGATGTTTCTTTCCATGTTAAAGTTGTTTTACTTATTAATGCATTTCATCAGACAACGCATAAAACACGATAAAAGTTACAACGAATCCTTGTTCATGTTAAGTTAGTGTTTCGAGACCAGTGGGGGATTAGACCAGAAACACTTAACACGCGTGTGTGTAATCAAATACTTTGGTGAATTCTAAATTGGAAATCAAAATAAACGAATATGTATGACTTGTTTTTGTCCAAATAGTCAAAACCAGTTGCACCTGATCAACTATCAATCTTAATCATTAATGACTGTCAAAAAGGTCTGTCGTGATCTCCACGAATCATTACTCTTTTCCAATATATTTCAACTTCCAAATTCGACAATTTTTCCTCTCTTAATTCTTACAATCTCCAACCACTCTCGTCAAAATCAATCACAAGACTGATGGTTCAATCCATTTCGTTTTCCAATGTCTACTTTGTTCCATCTTTTTCAATATGCAGATCCATCTCGGTTCAGTAGTAGGCCATCGCTCTTCCAATTTTCATTGCCAACTATATAGCGAATGATTTCATTTTTAATTTTTTTTCGTTTCCTCGCATTCGAAATTCGCTCGTTTATAATTTCGATTAATTCGTTCACTATTATTATACAATATATTCATCTAGCTCGGCTCAATCCCTACATCCTCCACTACCTCTACTCTTAATCGAAAACGTGATACATAACTGTATCCTGGTATCTATTCGGTATCTTACATTTTCTTCGGGGTCTTGTTTGTAGATTACCGCTGATATGCTCGTTATCTTCTGCAGGGTCAACTGCTTTTCCATTGATCTCTAAGCCGCTTCCTTGGTTTGACTCCTGAACATTCTCTCGATCCGGGGCGCGTTTCACGTCTCTTACATTTCTGGTTATTTTAGCTCCTGATTCGCTTATTATGACCACTTTTGCCCCATCTCTTGTCAATACCGTATATCTCTCGCTGGAAAATGTTGGATCGGTTTTTGTTCTTTGCGGAATAGCAAGCACCACTGTATCTCCGACTGTTATATCGGATTCTCTTGCTCCGCGATGTTTGTCTGCGAATTGTTTACTTATTAGTTTAGAAACGGCATCAGTCTCCTTAATATCTGAACGATCGAGTGGCTCCTTACTCTCCCATAGGCAAGGAAAAGTTCCGCGGAATCGCCATCCGACTAGAAGCTCGAAAGGCGTAACTCCCAGACGCGAATGGTGTTTCTGGGTATTATGAATGTATATATACTCCTCTAATGCGTCTCTCCAATTCCTATCTTCCTCTTTTGCAGCTGCCATTGCTTTAATAATACCTTGATTTTGTCGTTCTACTGCTCCGTTCGATTGTGCGCTCAGAGGAATGGATTTCCGGATTCTTACTCCTTTGTCTTCCCAGTATTCTTTAAACTCCGAGCTCTGGAATGGTGGACCATTGTCACTCTGTATTATAAGAGGCAGGCCCCAAATTGTAAAAACCTTGCAAAGCGCAGCGTTGGTACTTTGGGTATCCGTTTTCCTCATCTCCGAAATATGCAAATAGCGAGAATAAATATCGACGGTTATCAGGAATTCTCCTGATCCGTATCCTTGCAAAGACAAAAAATCTACTTGCAGAATTTCCCATGGCCCGTTTGGCATATGTCTACTGGAAAGCGGGATGGGTGGGTTTCTTTTCGAAATAACGATGCACGTCTCGCAATTATTCACAAAGTTTGCAGCCTCTTTTGACATGTTTGGCCACCAAAAAAATTCTCGAAGGATTCGTTTTGTTGCTCCACAATCGACGTGCCCACGATGTGCCGCTTCCAATGCTGTAGAACGCAGCTTTGATGGTAAAACTATTAAGTCATCCTTGAATACGATGGGATCCAAACTTCTAAGATTCTTTGCTTCCGACTCAAAACGACGCAGACTTTTAGGCCACTTTCCGGACTGGATTCCTGCCCTTACAGCAACTAGTTCTTCGTCTGCTTCGGATGCAATCTGAATTTCCATCCAAGAGATACTCATGTTGCCGCCGTTTAAAGAATATAGCAGGTGCTTTTCGTTGTCTTCGTCAAACTCGTCATCTTCTTGTGATTTGCTAATCAATCTTGACAAAGCATCCGCAACATTTAGGTGACCTGGAACTCTTTTAACATTGAAATGATAAGGAAGTAACCTAAGGGCCCATGCTTCTGCACGTGTCACCGCTCGTCTGCCCATACGATGTGTTCCATTAAATATAAATTCGTTAGCTTCGGAGTCGGTTCGAATAACGAAATATTTGTTCAATAAGTAATAAGTAAATCGTTCTACGCTCCAAACAATTGCCAGCGCCTCCTTCTGCGTTTGAGGATATCTCTGTTCAGAGGGTGTAAGTGTCTTTGATGCGCATGCTATTATCCTTGGGCTACCTTCTTCGTTGAATTGTATTAATACGGCTCCAAGCCCTGTAGGAGATGCATCAACGTATAATTCAGTTTCGTCTTTTAGATCAAAATAGCCGAGTTTGGTTATATAGTTTAGTGCTTCGTTTTTCAAAAATTGAAATTCTCGCTCCTCCTCGTCTGTCCAGTAGAAGTTATTAGAACTGGTGAGCAATCGGAGTTTTTCGGTTTTATCAGCCCGTTTAGGTATGAAGCGTTCTACGAAAGTCATCAGCCCTAAAAAGCTCTTAACCTCCGATAAATTCTCAGGTCTTCGAAAATTCTTGATGGCTCTTTTTTTGTCCTCTTCGATCCTCCAACCGTCACCAGACAAATTAAAACCTAAAAACTTGACGGTTCTAGCTCCGAATACGCATTTTTTCTGGTTTAGTCGGACGTTATGGTCCTTCAATCGTTGAAGTGCTAACTTCAAATGATTATCGTGCTCTTCTTTCGAACCACCAAAAATTAAAATATCATCCAAGTAATTCAATACACCTGGGCATTCTTCCAGGACTACTGTTTGCAACAGTTCTTGAAAAATATCCGGTGAGTTGCAAAGTCCGAAGGGTAATCTTTTAAACCGATATGTTCCCGTTCCGGCGAAAAAATTCGTTAGATGTCTGCAATCCTCGTGAAGTTCAACGTGAAAAAACGCGCTTGTTAAATCTATCGTCGAAAACCACGAAGCGCCGTTCAATTTCGATAATATTGCTTCGAAGGTTGGCATCCTGAATGGGGTTCTGATTATGTTCTTGTTAGGACCTCTTAGGTCTACGACGAGACGAATGTCATTTTTTCCTTTAGGAACAACCAACAACGAAGAACAAAACGATTTCTCCATGTCTTTGGTAACTCGCTCTATGATTCCCGTAGAAAGTAGATCATCTAAACGTTTCTCCGTTTCGAGCTTAAATGCTGGAGGGATACTGGTGAATATGTTTCGAGACGGTGGTAAGCTCTTGTCGTAGTGCAACATTACTGGAGCTATGTTAAATTTGGGAAACTCATGCTCGACAGCGATGGCAAAAATCTCTCCCGGGAGTAAGCGATATTCATCATGATAACCTATCACTGGAATATTCATTCCGAGTTGTAGGACGCTGTACCTTAGTGCTGTATCCCGGCTCAATAGTGCTCGTCCCCCTGGAATGACGTAAAATTTCTCCAGCAATCGTGGTCGATCTTCGGAAATGAATAGTTCGGCCACGAAGGAGGCTTGCACTTGGATCTCTTCCTTTACACCGTACGCTTTCAGCTGTCGGTCCGTACCTTCCTTCAAGTTGAAAATATCATTGTTCTTTAAGCATTCAAATGTATTTCCGTCTACTGTATTGACATCTGCTCCGGAATCTATTAAAAAGCTTACGGAAAAACCTGCTATTTTTCCAACTATAATCTCCTCATTCGTACTGTTGCGGTTAACCATGTTAACTAGGATATTTTCCTTAACTTCCTCCACCGGAGTGTGTAGAGAATTAGTAACTTGTTGGCTCTCCTCCGTGTACACCATTCTAGGTAAAATAGACTGCTTAGTTTCAATCAGTTCCTCCTCTCCTTGGCCAGAATCGTCAGTAACCGCCGCGATTTTTCGTGGCTCCATATTCTGAGACGGGTTATTCCCATCTGTGTCGTTGCGCTTCCGAAAAGATTCTTTGCACGCGCGTTCAATGTGACCGATGACATGACAATTACGGCATCTTTTGTCAATAACCTTACATTGTTCCGGTAAGTGATAATGGCTCAAGCATCGCCAACACGGTTTATGTTGAGTCCCAGGGTAGTGATACGGCATATTCCGGATGGATTGTCTTCTATTCATTCCTCTACCACGCTGTACATCTCCAAATCTTTTACCATAATTTGATTGACTGTAACGATCTCCGAATGCTTCACGGCCAGCGATTTCCTTGTGAAAACCGGTTCTTGATTTTTGTGTAATTGCGGCCACTTCGGCTACAACTCCCCTCTGGGAATGATTTTTAAGGAACATTTCCTCACTAATGGTATCGATTTCACATGCGCGTATCATATCTAAAAGCTGGGTAATAGACCCGTTCTTTCTCAATAGTTTCCTGCCCGCCAATCGCACTTTGATGTTTGAAGCGTGGGCTTGAATGATGTCTACGACCGTTTCTACCAGCTGTTCTCCTTTGTAGTTACATAGTTTTGCAGTACTCACAACTCGTTTTACGTAGGTTAGGTCAGATTCACCGTGTTTTTGGACCATTGTTCGAAGCTTCTGCTTTTGTAGGCAAATGTAGTCGCGAGAATTAAACAAACAATCCAACCTTTCCATTGCATTTGTATACGGAAATAAAATGGGGTCCGAAGATGTATTGGTTGGAGCGTTTTCCAACATCTCGAGGAGTAATTGACCAGCCTTCATCTTGAAGGCATTCAATTTCATATGTTCGTTTGAGATGCCGGCGAATTCCATTGCAGCCCGAAATTGTTCCTTCCATCCATCAAAAGTACTCTTATCTAACTCGTCCTGACCTTCCTTGGGCTTACATTCAACAATTTGCAAAGTAGCGAATGACATAGACATCGTACTAGAGTTAATGCCAAGAGTGTCAAATGACGACTGAAGAATAGTGGATGAACCGCGTGGGGTATCCTTAAACAAATGATCCTCTACTGTTTCTTCAGTCCATGTGGAACCGTTAGTGCTCCTTTGGCGTAATCCTTTTAACTTAGCTTTCAGAACCGCGCTTCGCCTCTTCTCAGCCTTAAGGGCTTTCTTTAAAGTGGATAATCCGAACAAATTCTTGCCTCTGCTACGATAAAATGTATAAACAGATAACGAAAAATAAGTCATAATTTAGAAACGATGTATAACAACTGTATTCCTAGGGTTGTCTCCCATTCAGCAATACATGAGAAATGTGAACTTTTCCTTCCTGAGAATTACCTCAAACATTAATGATCTCACTCAGAAAAGAACGTATATGTCTTGTTGGGAATCTCTCTGCATATTGATTCT
The DNA here is from genome assembly GCF_943734765.1 of Anopheles ziemanni. Taxonomy (NCBI): domain Eukaryota; kingdom Metazoa; phylum Arthropoda; class Insecta; order Diptera; family Culicidae; genus Anopheles; species Anopheles ziemanni. The sequence continues at coordinate 22,401,032 of NC_080705.1, read as the reverse complement.
TCATCTTAGAACATTTATTTACAAATGTACCTCCTACCCGTACGTATCTCATCCCCTCGGAGAATCTTTTATTTAAAGTTACATACTATTCTTCCTCTCAGGAAATCTCATCTAATCTGTACCGATTCTTTAAAAAAAAATTCTTCAACTCGAAGATAAAAAGTCTTCCACTCGGAGAAGATCTTAGTAACGAATGATTTTTATCTACATAACATACGTACATTTATGTATTATAAACTTGGAGAAGATCCTAGTAACGTACGCCTTTTACTAGGAGAAAAACTTTAAAAACGAATGTGTTCCTTTCTATATCAGAATCTATATTTAACATTGTTATTCTTTCCTCTTTTCTTTTATATACATATACTCAAAAACCAACAACCAAGTAATCGATCCATTCCTCAGGTCTTCCACCTCATTGTATCTGTGCCGTTCCTCTCAGGGAATTTCATCGAGGATTCCACTCAGATAAGAAGCTAGTAAAGGAGGTCTTCCACCTCATTGTATCTGTGCTGTTCCTCTCAGGGAATTTCATCGAGGATTCCACTCGGAGAAGCATTTAGTAAAGGAGGTCTTCCGCCTCATAGTATCTGTGCCGTTCCTCTCAGGGAATTTCATCGAGGATTCCACTCAGATAAGCAGCTAGTAAAGGAGGTCTTCCACCTCATTGTATCTGTGCTGTTCCTCTCAGGGAATTTCATCGAGGATTCCACTCGGAGAAGCATTTAGTAAAGGAGGTCTTCCGCCTCATTGTAACTGTGCCGTTCCTTTCAGAAAACTTCATCGAGGATTCCACTCAGATAAGTACTAAGTAAAGGAGGTCTTCCACCTCATTGTAACTGTGCCGTTCCTCTCAGGGAACTTCGTCGAGGATTCCACTCAGATAAGTACTAAGTAAAGGAGGTCTTTCACCTCATTGCATCTGTGCTGTTCCCTTACAGGGAACTTCATCGAGGATTCCACTCAGAAAAGCACTTTGTAAAGGAGGTCTTCCACCTCATTGCATTTGTGCCGTTCCTCTCAGGGAACTTCATCGAGGATTCCACTCAGACAAACACTTAGAAAAAAATGCCTTCCACTCGGGGAATCTTTTCATTTCCATAGAATTTCCTTAATACTAAGTCTTCCATTATGAGAAAATCTTACGAATTGTGTGACGCTATTTTTACCGCATTCAACCTTTTGGAACCAATTGGCAACCTTCTCAAAATTATCTCAATACCACAATTTAGAAAAATAACTTTAAAAATTCATCATATTTCGTTATAAAAGCCAATTACAACGAATCACAAAAATAGGTAATCTTCTGATTAAGTAGCCATGATTTGCTAACCAAATTAAATCCTGAATTTATTAGTTCCTAAACTACGAACGGGAATCACCATTCTTATTAACCTACTCCATATTCTTTTAAGGCCAATCCGGTGCCATCTTTAGGTCAAACCGAAATTATGAACGTTTGTCATCATTTTTCATGTATATTTCACTATTTTATCTTACCGACTTGCGCCATTGTCGTGATCTCCACGAATCATTACTCTTTTCCAATATATTTCAACTTCCAAATTCGACAATTTTTCCTCTCTTAATTCTTACAATCTCCAACCACTCTCGTCAAAATCAATCACAAGACTGATGGTTCAATCCATTTCGTTTTCCAATGTCTACTTTGTTCCATCTTTTTCAATATGCAGATCCATCTCGGTTCAGTAGTAGGCCATCGCTCTTCCAATTTTCATTGCCAACTATATAGCGAATGATTTCATTTTTAATTTTTTTTCGTTTCCTCGCATTCGAAATTCGCTCGTTTATAATTTCGATTAATTCGTTCACTATTATTATACAATATATTCATCTAGCTCGGCTCAATCCCTACAAGGTCCTTAAGCGAATACCATAAAAGGCGAAAGAAAACTGTCACAGAAATGAACCGTTTGTGAACGCACCTCAAGCTGCGCCGGCTGTTGTGTTGCAGCAGCATGCAGTTGCAAACCACGTGCAAGATGCTCGCAAGCGCAACCACGTGCTCGGGCAAAGGTTGCTCCGTACGGATCCTCGCATCCGGTATCGAATGATCGAGCATCGTGGCCCCCGTTAATGGAATCGGATCGAAAACATCTTTCGACTTTTTTCCCCTCATTATCGGCCGGAACACTGCTATAGCAGCAGACCAGAACGGCCGGCAACTGACGTCAAGCTGAGCCGCGTTGGTATTGTGACTGCGGTCGCAGGTGTAGTGCGGACGCTGCCAGGTGTGCGTGTGCACCACCAAAAGGGACGCGGGTCCTTTTGCTCTCTTTCGATTCGTTTCTTCCTCGCGTTTCGGTGTACGTTCGGTTGCGTTCCCGTCGGCGGCCACCACAGGTGCAATGAACGCATTTTGCCGCTGAGAAACAAACGGTTGCATCGAGAAACACTTTCCAAGGAGGAGGATCGGAATCGGATCCGATCGCTAAGCCGCTCTCTCGAGTGCGTATGCTGCGTGCGGGCGCGTGGTCCTGCTCGAAGTCCGCCGGACTTATAGCACCGCTTACTTTAGCAGGTGAAAATAAAAAAGATCGAGCGTCCCTTCGCCGATCGATCAGCCACACAGCACAACAGCAGGCGAACGAACCCTACGCAGGTAGCAATTATGCAAAGTACTCGGTTCCGCGGATCGCTCTCTCACGCTTCCATGACGCTTCCCTCGCACTCCAGCCCTTGTATCGGTGTATCGCACCATCTCGTTGGACTCGCGCGCGCCGCTAGGGCTTCACGCATCGGATCACGAGATCCAGGCCGAGGGAGAGCTTCTCCAAACGAAGGCAGCGCGAAAGAGAGAACATTGTACGCGGGTCGATTCTCTAGAACCGCGAGTTTGGGACGCTCGTGGAGCCGCTCGCGCCGATATACACTGAGGCCGGGCACACTCTGCGCCGGAGTACGACGAAAGCTTTTGAACAGTGAGGATCGAGTCCTAGTAGGGATCAGTCTTACCGACTTTAGTACCTGTGTGCACAGTGTGAACGATGTGGACTTCTTGGCAGCTTAACCTCTTGAAAACATCTTTTACTTTACACCCATATATGAGCATGTGTCGAAATAAGTGAACGCAGGAAACGTGTGATCGAACAATGTGCGTAAAATACTCGCCACCGTGTTGCAACGCTAAAATGATGATCTGTCAAACACACACTCGAGAACGCTTCAACAAAAAGATCAGTAGCCGCTACTTCCTAGAAAGTGTCCGGTATTAGTTCAGCGGTTGTTTGCCAGCTCAGACAGAGTGTACGTTTGAGTTGAACGCGATTTTGCCCCGCTGGCTCTCTCCCCAACTGTCATCCCGCATCCCGTGTACTGCTGTGTCATTCTAATGGCAGCGCGTTGAAGCGGATGCAAGTGTGTTTGTCACTTAAAGCGAGCACAAATAAGATGGGAAAAATAAGTAGCAGGACCTAAACGAAATGAGGTGAAACTCGACTCGCGAACTGCGCCACACTGGTGCTGTTAACCTGACGCTCGACGGAACCCGACGATGACGATGATGGCACCGCGTGCAGCTGTTTGCTCAACCAACACCGCCGCCACAACTGGCCACCGCCACCGAAAGGTAATTATACTTTTTCGCAGCAAATGCACCTTCTAACCTCCATCACCCGCGGGGCGCCGTTAGAATGTTGTGCCAGGAAGTGGACCGATGTGCGACGGCCAAAGCCGTCGAGCCATTTCCTCCGATGGCGGGACGTTGCAGGGAGCAATTTCGACACATCGGCGCTCGTGTAGAGGACGTCATTGGGCGCGCCATTTTGCAAGGCCCGTCGCACGTAAAAACAAGCTTTTGTAAAGGTACTAACGTGAGAATCGACCGTCTGAAACCGGTTCAGACCAATGCGTGTGTTAGGCGGGGAAGCGAAAAATTAGAGAACGAGGCATACGAACATACAGCGTGCGTATTGAGTCATTTTGCCCGGAATTATAAGGTTATTGATCGTGTTATCAATGTTTTTTCGAAGAACAAACAATCTTGTAAATGATACTGAAAATCAAACAAACGAACGCATGTTTTCTAACTGCAAAAAAAAAACGAAAAAACGAAAACTAACAGGATTAACTTCACTCAAATTACTAAAACGAAACTAACCAATGCTTACTAAAATCATGGCTACTTTTAATAACTAAAAATCCATGATCATGCATGAACGACAAAGAAGAAGAAAACTAAAACTAACCAGGAACAGAAAAAAGTGATCTAGAAAATACGAAAATCACCTCAAACTCAACGAAACGGAAACGTGCCGCAAAAACAATCCGGCCCCACAATCTTACGTTTGGTCAAAAGCCAAGCGTGACCAGGTAGCTAATGTTTGTTAGTGCAATGACACTATCGCCATTTTGCGATCGACGTGATAGGGCACACGCGTTCTTCCCTTCCTGGCACGTGTTTTTTGGCTGCCATTTTGCGGGGGAATCACATCCGCTATCGATAAGACTAGGAAAATTAACATGCATGTGTCTGTGTGTCTACTCACTTACTACCCCCGTGTGTGTTACTACTCACTAGCATGTTTACTTACTCACGCCAATAACTAATATAACTAAATAAGCCATAATGAAGTTAATCAAACCGATCGATTAATGTTAAGTAAGCGTATTTTGCATGACACACAATTACAAACGAAACAGCAAGGGATAAAAAAACGTGGAGAGGACACTAACGTAAGAAGTAAAAAATCCATATCGTTACTATTAATCATGTTAGAGAAAAAGGGTTTTGAGCCTCTCGAAATTATCTCGGTATCGTCAAAAGGGTGTGAACAGAGCGCGCGAATATTGATCGACGATATTTGTCATGCGCGGCAGTTGGGGTGAGCTCAGCTTCTCCATCGTTTTTCACGCAACCGGATCGACACAAAAGCTTTGTCAAACCAAACATCCATTGTTCGATCGGGTGGAAAGTATTCCGTTTTGTGTGGCGGACAAGCAGGCAGGCAGCCAGCACATGTATTATCTTGAACCGGTTTCAGGGATTTTTGGCACGGCACTTTAAAGGCGAAAATCTCAGGCGTCCGATCGCCTTCGCGAGCTCTTGTTGCGGGTGTGGATCATCTTTCCGTTCCCAACGAATGGTTGTTGACCGTATAAGCACGCGGTGCTGTCTATGGAATCGTGAGTCATTTGTTTGCCGAGCGAAGAAAAAGATAAATTGAGTGTGTGTGTGTGTAGAACTTCCACAAGTTCATTCCGAGAGGGAATAGTAAACGACAGCAAAACTTCTCATTACTGCAATCTGCTCCAGGCTGAATTATTTAAATCAATTAAAAACCCGAACAGAAAGTAAGGTTAATTAACTCCAAGTTTTACGTTTTGCGCATGGAAGCCCGAGCTAATCATTTAATCCCGTCGTCGTTTACCGAACAAAAACATTTACGTTGCACCGTGCGAGTTTTCTGAACCCCCTTCTTCGCTCCATTTGCTGTCGAATGGCATTATTCACTTCTGCTGGGCAAAGCAAAAGCGCAGGTAATTTGCCAATCATTCAAAATTAGTCCTCAACGCTACTGACGGATACTGGTCGCCTTCGTGGAGTGAAGGGAAGTAGGACGATAATCGAAAGACCCCCGGCCGGGCGATGAAATCACTCATCAGCAGTATCTGGTCCTTTTTCTTTACACGTCGGTGCTGTTTTCCCTTTAATTGTCGGCAACCGTAATCCGTGTGCTGATTGGAGCTTTACTTTTGCTTCGTGCTTTGGGAAACCGCACTGATTGTCCTGCGGATGGACAACAGAGGGGGGGATCGACTTTCCCAAGCTAATAAATTATTTGATTGTGATCATTTGGGAAGGAGCTTTAGAAGGTAGATGACTTTATCAAAAAGCTCGTACATATCAGCGCAGAGTGATCTTATTTTGTCTCCACCAATTGTAAAGCAACTGACAAGTTTGCGAAGTGCACTTATTTGAAAATTTTTTTATCGTTTATGCTCTTCCTCGATCGCCGAATCATTATAAACCTCTCATCTTTCATTCCGCGGAAACTGAAAGCTCATCGTTGGACGTGTAATCTGAACCCAATTTTTACCATCGTATTTTACAGCCCTAAAACCGTCAACCACCGCAAGCTTTCCAATTCGGTTGAGCCGTAAGATGGTGTGCCTTTTCTTTTTACTCAGTGAAGAAGCATCCCGTGTTTGGTCGCCCGACGCAACCGTGGGATCTTTCGATTCTTTCATGTTGATGAAGAGCGAATGATAAACCCTTCTCGGCAGGACCGTGGGTTGTGGTAGCATGGGAAAAATCACCGATCGAACCATCTCAATTCCCCAGCAACAATCGGTCGGCACGCAAATGTTGTTGTTGTTGTTGGTGTATCACACGTTTATGACCTCACTGGGGATGGGAAGACCTCTTGGAATCCCTTTCGAGTAAGCGAGTAAAAGAAAACCAGAAGCGATAACCATCGTGTGGCATTTAAGTGTTAGTTTCCGATTTACGACCAAACGTCGAGGGTAATGTAATCGGTCAAACGAGATCCTTCCTTTCCATCATAAAAGGCTCACATATTGTAGCGTTTGTACGTAAATGCTTAAGGATGACTTCATTCGTCCACTAGCATGACCAGTAATATGTACCCAAATTCGTTATGACTAAGAATATTATGAGGCATCCATTTAAAAATGGATTCCTGCTCAAAGCATGAACATGCCGTTGAAAGACCGCGCTTGTTGGCGTCTTTATAAGCATCCTGCTGTTTCCCTCCGAACCGATCGTCATCCGGCTTCGTTGAATGACCAGGTGATCCTCAGGTGGTCGCCATCGCCAACGGGCTGCGCCGGTCCCTTTAATTAGTCTCCTCTTCCGCTGTGCGCTTCATCGGGGCTGATTCCGTTGTCCTTTCGAAACGGTGAAGTAAAAACGCCCAACAAAAGATCGTCAGCCAGTTTGAGACTGTTTTGCGCGGGGATGGTTCATCTGTCGCTCTCAAGCCTGGGACTTGAGGAGAGAAAAAAATGCCCTTTATGGGTTGCAGGTTACACGAGGAAGCGAACGAAAGAAACCATAGAAAAGTTACGCTGAAAGCTGCACGACGGGATAGTGTTGGTGAGGGGAATAAATAAAATAAAACAACCGAAAAGGACAAAAACGAAACACCCGGGCCACCACGATCGGCCGCAACAGGTCCGGCGTAACCGAGGCATAATTATAAGCATCCTTCCGCTAGCGGGAAAAAGACAAGTTCTTCAAGGTCCTTAGCAAAGGTAGCGTGGTCGGAATGCCGCCGCTGGCAAAAGTGAGTTGTTTTTCCACTCCTTTTACATCCTACCGGTGTGACGGCCTCTGTTGCGACGTCCTTTTCATGAGTCCTTCTGATCGTGAAGGATAAAACGCTCATAAGAAAACCCTTCCTTTTCCCCCCGATCGACCGTCCGTGGTCTCTTCGGTGGATGACACTCGACTCGAGCGGTAGATTCAAACGGTGCAAAGAATTAGCGTCAAACGGCAGTTTGATGGTCCCCGTCGGTTTGCCTTCTTACCTTTCGGGGGAAAGTGAAAAGAATGCAGTCACAAAATGGAGAGGCCATTCGGACAACCTGCACCCGGCAACAGGCACGCCACCTGTTGCTTCTGCGCGACGAAGTACTCGTCCCTTTTGCGTCATCCGGTTGGTTGCGCAACCGAGTTAAAGTTTCCGTCAGGCAGCGCAACATGTGGTCAGTTCGTTTGTGGAGACGAGCAAAAAGATTCGCTGCCCTAATGTTCGAAAAAGATTTTTTTGTATTTAAATTGACAACTGTTTTATTTTACTAAAAACATATTACGTTAAAAGCGGAGGACAAAAATAAAATCGCGGAAGCAAATCACATTAAGTTGATTACTAAAGCAATTTTTTTCTTAAATTAAAAATTGCTTTTAAACTCATCGTTTGGCACATTTTGATTTTTTCTTTGTTTTATACAAAGAGTTCTACTTGAAACATCTCATAACAGCAAAGATGGACACATATTTTATCCACACGCTCTGTGTCAAGTGTAGGAGTTTATGACAAGAATCAATCAAGGGTTGGTGTTAGTTTGAAGATAGTTTTTGCCACCCGCAAACGTTCAGCGAACATTCAAACAAACCCTTCCCTAAAGTTGGTAAACATGTCGTCATTGGCTGTAAAAAGGGTGTGATGGTATTTGCCAAGTGAATATACTAAAGCATCGTTAAGTAGAATTTTCTCTTGTAGCAACAGTGTACAATCTGGGTGTTTTATTTGGAGAAACGTATGTCAAACTATGAAGGAGGGTAAAAATCTCTGAATAATTTATTTAAAATGTTATTCAATGTCCCTAGAAGGAATCTTCGAAACCGTTTTAAATGAAACACTATGGTTAGCTCACGTAAAAGGAAAACGACAATCAATAAACGCTGGACAAGTCTTTGATGAACCGTTGTGCCCCTTTCGGCATCGTACAAACGGACCCTCAAAACTTCAACCTTTCGACCCACACCAGGCCATTAAATCGTCTGTCGAATAGTTTGTGTGTTTTTTTGTTGTTATTGTTTAGTTCTCGTCATTCAGTTGAATGCATAAAACCAACATTGCGCACGCAAAACAACACACCCAGGTCGGTAGTGGGGAAAATCTCTTAATCACCGTAGGGAAGAAGAAATAGTCATCGTCACGTTTATCCACCGTGCCTTTCTCTTCCCGAGAAGGTGGATGGATGTAAGCTGTAGAGCAACCAAGAAGTGTCTTCGGCGGTCCGAGGCTGACGTATCATAACATAGGCGTTGGTACCAAGGTCCGCTGGCCAAGTTCGCACCGACTGTTTCTCATGATGAGGAGATCTTTCCGTTTTCAACCCTGAGAACTCTCCAATAGATCCGTGGCGCACGGAGAAATGCGATGCTCCGAAGAAGACCTACAACAGTCCACGTTTGTGAGGTCATGTGCGCAAAGGAATGAGAAGTTTCCTCCTTTGACGCTACAGGTGAGTTCCGCAGTGTGGGAAAAAGTCCAGAAATCAATTTACCAGACTCTCCAAACGGGGTCGAAAGGAGCCAGCGTTGAGCCAACGCGGCCACCATTAATAAGCAATAATCACCGTCGCACCGTGTCGGTCTCGATGGCAGTCCGATCCTATGCACACCACTCTGGAACCACTCCAACTGCTTTGGCACACCATCCACAAAGACAAATGGGCTTTCCTCCAATGGTCCGAGCGACCGAGAGCAACATTTTAGGCTTGATCCGGATGACACCGGATGACGAATGGTTCGGACAAGGCCGACGACAGCAGCCAGAGCATGGCACACAGCACGGTTGAGGTAGGACGCGCAGGATCGTGCACTTCACATTGACACCTCTCTCTCCATCGGGTATCTGTGGGGCAAGCGACTGTTGACGGTCGAAGTTCATCTGTTTCGTACTCCAATGGAACTCTTCCAAGATTCCAAGTATTTGTCCATCCTCCAAAGGTCCAAAGTATACATTCGATGAAAAAAAACCACGTCGATTGGACGCTCCACCGGCATGCACAGTTTGATGAGATTTGATGATTGATTGTTGAGAACTTACTCATTCTCTGCGCCCATCGTCGGTATGGCATTGGGTCCCGGAAATACGTGGCCTTCTTTTTCGTTTGTGTTTGTTCCCCATGGCTGCGGTCGGGCGTGCGATCGAATCGTCATGAGGCTCGACCTGGGACTGGCACTGAGTTGTCTCAACCCTGTTGGCCTTGGACGAATGTCTGAGGTGCGAGGGAGCCAAACGCCGCTCCCATCGCGTGCCTCCGTCGTGTTCAACCAATCTGATGACCGCAGCTCAACGCTGGCCGGCTGTAAAGTTGACGGGGCGATGCTCAAATTAAGGTGACGGGAAAATGGAGTGATAAAACGGGTGAAACAGCAAAAGGCACTGGCAGGAAACCTTCTTCCAGCGTTTGCTGAGGGAGGCTGAGGTCTTTCGGCAGTGGTTAAGATTGCCGGATTGCCGGAGAAGACGAACCGGTTTCGGACAGAAGTTGATGCTCGTTCACCGCGTCGATCGACTTCGATTGAACGATGGCTGGTGCGAGAGTTGAAAGGCGATCCGTACACATCCGTTGCCTGCCCAGCCTGAATTGAATGGTATCGTCGTGTCGGTGGGAAGTTCGTGTGATCTTTTTTCCAGATCTTGGCTTCGGCCTCTTCGGGGAGCGACGCAATGATGGCTTCGGCCCGCGCCGAATCGATGGCCACAGGAAATGGTACATTATGAAATCGATTTCGAATTCTTCAAGGCTCGCTCAGATGACGTACGGGTCGGCGATGCCGAGCCCACTAGGATCTGTGATCTCCTCACCGAGGTTCGTGAAGACAGCGAAGAAGGGCGACCGGTTCAAAGGTAGCTGAGCTTGTAAAATCTTTCGTCAGAGAATGGGAGGATCTCGCCAATGCTCGACGCTAGCAATGAGATAGCTGCTTTTTATAGCTTGCCCACAATGTACCGACCTAGTGGCCCACCTCCATCCCCCGTGTCACCTCCACCCGATGTTTCCTAGCCCTAGACTGCTGATTATACCAATTATCCACGGGCCATACAACGGGAGCCGTAGCTTCACAGATAATTAGTAATTACCCTACCGAACTGATCTTTTTCCTGAAGTACGTTTTTGCCACGGGAAGTCAGCGGCCTCGCCTAGTCTCCCGTTAAAGGCTCCGAACCGAAACGGACTATTTCGGGGCAGAGAGAGAGTGGTCGAGAGATCCTCAAGTCGGATCGATTTGTGCTACCGGCAGCACAGAGCATGAAATTACTCAACGATGTCGATCGCTCGGATCTTTATTCTGGCGAATGGTATAAATGTTGAAATCATGTTCTGTAGATCTAGCAAAGATGAACACTTCTTTTTATCTCTTTGAGATACAGCAGTACAGATTTGTAGCTTGGTCTGATGTGGATGAAAGAGGTAGTGGTTTCCAGGAGGAAGGTAAAAACCAAAACCCAAAATCAAAGTCACAAACAGTTCTAACGAACTGCCAACCACGCTGAACTCGTGCAGAAAGGAACGAAAGTAAGAAATCGACAATTTCCAATCGCACAGCAACACATTGACGATCTGTAATTACGGAGATCCTTTGCTACGGTTCACGATCTTTGCGACACAAGCTCGCCAACGGGATGACTCTACATTTTCCCTTCCAGCCGTTTTAAATTCGTTTCGTCCGGTTGCGAATATGTTCGAGAGCAAGGATGATACGCGCCTGGTACAACTTCTTTTCCACTATTCGCACCAAACGCGCGGATACTTTGCAAATAATTCCCCAGCACAAATATCAGCCACCATCGCTTTGCTGCTTAACTCTCGACAAAGCCCACGCGGGTTTGTTAGACGAAGTCTTGTGCATGTCGCAGGCAGGTAGCTCGCCATTGAATGGACCAAATCAAGCACTACCATGTAATCATTTTTCTACCGTGTACCGGCGAGTTCCCACCCAATGGGTCTAAGGTTTGCAATAAATAGGCTACACAGCGTTCCTCATTTGCTCGTACGAAGAACGCCGCCTGGAAGACACTCCTAGCTGGACACACGGGAGCGCACAACGATTGTTCGCGGGAAAAAGTCAAGCCTTTCTCACGGCTGTCGAAAATGTCGAACGAAAGTAGAGCCTTTCTACGCTCACGCGGGCGCGTGAGATGATTGTGTAGAGTGTTCAACATGTACACGCTCCGGATGGAGGGTCTAAGGTAGAGTCGGCGAAGGTACTAGCCTAACGCTTACCTTTCCAGGAGCAGCCGTCTTTATGAGGATCAAATTTGTTTTAAATTCTGTGGTGTTGCACACACTTTCTCAAATTTCTTTCGAATGACTAAAGGCAAAAATTTTCATGAAATATGTTATAGTCATTTTGTCGAAATATACAGCCTTTTTTTTTAAGCTCGGACATTGCTATTTGAAACGAATCGATCACTCAATTACGGCTGTCTACTGTATGAGTAATAGCTTTTAATGTGAAAGACCACGATGGTACCGATCCAAAGCAGGCCGGTGTAACCACACGACCAAGTTGGCGTCAATGTTTATTCTCTTCAGAACGCTAACTCAATATAAGATTTATTAAACTTCTCATCCGTTTACAAACACTTCCAGACTTCTCCGCGTCTTATTCCCACCAATGTCTTCCAGTTCTCACAACGGCTAAAGTGTTGGCTCAAATGTCAGTGAACTTTGGTCGCCGCCAATGTTGCACTTCTATTCCGGCTTTAGTCTTTTTTTGTTGTTGTTTTAGTTTTGCTAACGTTTGCGAAAAGCCGCTCACCGGCCGGGTTTTTGCCTTCAGATTTGCTTATTTACTATTATCGGCGACCGTTCACCTTGCGTCAGGTGCGAGGAAATTTAACACCTCACCGGTTTGAGAACACGTTTCGCGAACACCGGAGAGGTTCGGAACGAAACACTTGACCAGGAATTCCATGCACGGTAGTAAGAAAGGAAAAGAATGAACCGAGGGCTCTCTTAACAACAATCTTAATTTGAATCGGACTCAATAATTTGCAAAACACATTATTTACAACATTTTATTTTATCTATCCCGAGGATTGGTATATCACAGTTATAAATGGACGCATAGTTTGCACAGCACCGATTGTTCTGGCGTTGCTTTGCGACTTCCAACCAGTTATCAAATCATATTCATGCCGTCGTTTCGATTAAGCTTCAGGCCCATTCGAGGCTCGCCTATGGACAAAGGGAAAACATCAAAGAACTGTATCGGAACAGCAAAGCAAACACCCCAAGTCTGCTAAACTAAACCCCATCATCGAATGGCGATCGTAAACAGAAGAGCTTAGCAAGCAACAAACCCGCCACCAACAACTTGAGGCCGAACAATAAAAAAAAAACCCAGGCCGCGAAGAGAAGCGCAAACTGTGCTGTTTGGAAATTGCCGGTTCGCGATCGCGAGGAGAGAACATATTTCACAAGTCATTCACATCGTGACCCGTGGTCGATACCCGGTTCGGAACGGAACGGCCGACGGGAGGAGTGATAGACCGCCGAGTCGTCCGACCCCTTTCCCCCGTAGTGGTCGATGCCGAACAGGGCCTGTGTGTGCCTTGTGACCTGCGATCGTAGGCAGGGCTCGTTGTTCGAGGATTGAACTGAAATGTCACGCCGAAGAAGTGAAAGGCCAATTGAGGTAGACCGTTTTTCCGTAACTCCTGCCAATGGGCCTTTGTAGCCTAAAGGTCTGTGATTAGAAGCATTTAAAGACAAATTTATTTCCATCCGAGCCGATGGCTGATCTTTTGCTGCTCGACAGATCGAGGACTCGCCCCGCGGACGAGGCGCTTCACGAAAGAGAATGCATCGCGAACCATTTGTCTTCAAACGGGATTTAAAGGAATCGCTGTCCCTTCAAACGGTGGTCATTTATAATGTTTTATTTCGTGAGCCTCAATATAACGCTCGGGCTTCGCATGGGGGATCGGTTACATGACCCAGAATAAAAATCTGGTTGTCCATTTTAAACATCCTCTTTGGAGCTGGAGACCGGTCGACGCATGAACTCCCGGACGGAAACATTTCCGCCAAACCTCGTCCAACATCCTGAGTCCCAGCGCGGGCGCTATTTATTGCTCCGCGGCCTGTGAGCCTGAAATTATTTATTTGTTCCACGACTCACGACACCGTCGTAGTCGATCCCGGCGCTGGTACAGCATACTGTAAGCTTGAACATTTCTTCCCATCTTTGTCTACTTCTCAGGGCAGATGAAAGCATGATGAAAGTCGTAAATATATTGCGCTGGAGGAAGCGTGCGTGCGGTGAGTGCGGCTTGTCCCGTTCGCCACCGGATACCACCGATCATCACGGGCAGCAGCGTTTCCTTCGGCAGAGAAGTGCGAGATTCGATGCTCGAATCGGCTACGATCAGCTACGAGAACGAAATCACGTATTCGCACCGTTTAGATTCGGCCCCAAAAGGGAAAAGGTTGGCGTATCCTGCCGCTTGGACGCGTCTCTTTAATCAAACAGAACCCTACACACCACCCTACGCCACGCAGAGAATGATTGCACCGGGGCATTTCACTTTAGGGATACGGTGTCGAGGTCGAGAAGTGAAAACAAAACTACCAAGATTTGCCTTTGGATTGGTCGCTGCTGGTATGCCCGCTTCGACATGCTCTGGCGCACGTTTGCGCGGTTCAAGATCGTGCCCCGGTCCAGTTGTCTGGGGTATGTCTTCTTCGGGCAGAGCGCTTCCGCACGGCAATTATCGATCGCGACGTGGAAAGATGACGATGAAGATGGCGGACGGCTGAGGCGTTCGTAGCTTCGCTGGGCCGGTGAGTAGCGCGAACCTTCTTGTCACGTTCTGCCCGGACTGCTTTATGCTGGCGGAAGAAGTGTTCCCTCTATCCCGGCACGATCTGGAGCATCACTAGGCCAAGTGTCGCCGCTGCATTAGCGCTTAGGACAGCTTCCCACGGCTCGCGACGTCCGGGAAGTGGCTGTGAATCAACGGCGTTTGGTCGAGATTTGCCTACGCCTGCTCGACTCTAAAGGGGGTTTGTGCGCTGCCATGGACAGCCAACCTTCCAACGGGATAGTTTAGTTGCGGCAGAAATGGCACGATCGTTGAAGGGCGCGCTCAAATTCGCGTGAAATGCTACAGGACCCCGTATTTTTCTCGCAGAAGGAGACATTTCTTCTTCACTGGTTGACGTTTAGCAAAACGATGCCACGCCGGGCACAAGCCTTGACGTGTCCAGATCTCTTGCAGCAGATCAAACGAACGCTGTGTGACAGTGAAGAAACGAACTAATTCCTTCCACGTAGCATGAAGTCATGGGAAAATAACGTATAATGACCTCCTCTCGCGTCTATGATGATGTGATCACCGGGATCCCTATGGGTTCCCGTTGCTCGGAAACCAGTCAAAACAAATTCTGTCTCGGCTGTCAAACGGAATTGCTGCTGCCGCTAATAATCCGTCCTCTTCCCCCTTTGCCATACCCTGCGCTTTAGAGCAAATCAAGTAAAGACCCAAATCACCTCACACCCCTACACCATCTGGACAGGAAATCGCTTCGGGAAATGAGCGATCTATCATTCGATCGAATTATTCATCGATAAATCTCCCGATGCCTGCCCGGTTGGGATAATCGGTCGTTCGTGGTGGTTCACATCCCTTTTTCTAAGCGATCGCCGGTGGTCCCGAGCTGTTTGTCTGGCCGCGGTGGCACACTCAAAGCCGGAAGAAAAGATCCAACCGAAGACTGTCCGGGCCGAAGGGTGGGATACCCGTGTTGGTATGTTGTGATGGCATGTTGTCCCATTCAGCCGAACTAATCCAATGACATGCCCCTTTCATCATGTTGAAGCCGGTCGGCGTTTCATCCATTCGATTTAGTTCCTCGGGCATTCTGACGTTCGGAAGTTTTGTACAACAAACATTCAGGTGATTAAGTTTGTTCTACTATTTCCTGGACGCGCGATCGCCCTCCGGGTGATGCTCATTAACGATGGGTATGTTCGCTCAAGCCTGATGTTTCTTTTTCAAATACCTGTTGATTTGGTCGTAAAATGATCAACCGCGCAGAAGAGGAAAAGGAAATTCTATACAAAATGGTAATGGTCAACCCAGCCGAACGTGTGGGAATCTTTGATCCGTGCGCAACGTCAATAGAAAGAGTAAATTAATTAATTATTAATGAACGTTGGTGTGAGTTGAAACGCGATTAAATCCCAGTAGTAGGTAGAATCGTAATGATTCAAGGAGATTATATACTTTACAAACCTGCCTTTAGAGGTTTCGAAAGAGACTGCCAGGAAATACTAACAAATATTATTTTCTTACATGAAACCTTGAACCTCTCCGGGGAACCTTTAGAAACCTTGCAAATCGATTGAAGTACTGGCAATTGATATTAATTACCTACCCTAGCTATTACGCAGGGTAATAGTGTGTTGAAGATAGAACCCTGGTACGGAAAAAACGGAGCCCATACGGTCCGCCCAACGCCTTCCGCAACCGGAAGGTACCGGGTTTGCAAACGGCCGTGTAGAGTCAAAGTTCGCGAAACCCGCTAAAGCACCTTCGCCCGGGCCAAAGTGCCATGTCACGAATTTAAACTCAACCGGTAACCTCGACCGAGCTCAAATCAATCCGTGTTGCACCCCTCGCCCACAAACACATCGGTTCGTACACCGTACGGTTTCTTATTTTTCCTTGTATGGAAAGAATTTCCTGGAAGCGCAATGCGAAACACTATACCAAGGGGGTATGGCCGGTTCTTCTTTTAAACCTATCAGAACGAGGATGCTACTATCTTCGAAACAGGCTTGGAGAATGTCAAACTGCCGTTCGTAAAGCTCAACGAGTTCGAGGTTAAAAAGAGTCAAAGACCATGGAGAAACAGCCAGACAGTGATAAACAGCACGAGCGGCTATGCTCATAGCACTTGTGCTTCCACTCACATCTTTCTCCACCCGAACGGGGCCATCCGTTCCCGAATGATTGAAAGCACTCATATCCTCCCGTTTCCCAGAGGAGAGGAGCCTGTTCGGTCAAGAAACCGAAGGAATCGTAAATTAGCGCACTAATCCGTGACGAGATAAAAATCTCCATCCGAACTCGCAAACTAGGGATATCCCGGACGCGCGACTTCAGACTTCAGAATTCTGTTCTTAGCCGAGAATTCGGGGAACCACGTCTGAGGCTTTCGAGCCCGGGATTAAGTTAGCCCTCGTCTCGACAGTTAACCTTTCGGTATCAGCATGTGGTGGTGGGTGTACGGAAAACGGGTCCCATTTGAAAGCCCTCGCCCACTAGGGGGTCCTCGTACGGGGGCTCACTGTGTAAGATACGCGCGTGCCGGTCCCTTTCGGTAGGGCAACCTTTTCTTCCTTCACCACGCCGATGTTTTCGGTTAAATTAGCATAATATATCTATTTTCTTCAGCCACACCTGGTCGAGCGGCCTGAAGAAGAGATATATGCGCATGCGCTCCGCCGGTGAGTGAGCTTCAGTTTCTTGGCGGCAAGCAGTTTAGCGGAGAGCACCCATAAAACAGACACCGGGGTGCGCTCGTTTAGTTAGCAGCTGAATGAAAAGTGTTGTTGCCGATTGACTTTTTATCACCTTCTTCAACAACCCTGACTGTGTGACTGACTGACTGCTGCTGGGAAAAAGGGAGGTGTCGCTGCGGGATCGTTTGTAGATCGGATTACACCATCACCTCGGTTCGTTTTGGAAGCTATCTCCAGACTCGGGGTACGGGTGTAAATATCGGTGGCCACTTTCAACGCTTTCAGCTCAACGCCAAATGCTCTGTTATGGAACTTGCTTTCCGTTTGTAGGCTATCCCCGTGGGAAGTCTCGGTATTTAGTTCAATCTGTACGATGGCCATGAGAGCTTGCTGTCTTCATAAAGCAATCCCTTGTGAAGCTTAGAAGGAACACAAAAGTTCGTTGAATTTATCTTTAGTTGATGGTATGAATTTTATTTTCTAAAACAGTTGTAGATCAACGCATATATTCTCATCGGTAAATGTTAATTTCTATCCAACTATTTCTGGAGATAAAACAAACCCTTCAGAGCTTACGTAACCCGATCCGCCTCCACGTTGTGCTCATTTGCTTGGAACATGGGCCCGCTGAAATAGACGAGTATTTGGGTGCGTGTATGTGACTATACGCACACGTAATTTGCACCCGATGGGCCACCTCCTAGCCGTGTGGGGCACACACGCAATTTGTGTTTCGTTAGCAAAACAAAGTTGGGACCCCGTTGGCAATTATGAAGACGATAATAAAAAAAACAGCAAACGGGGTGTCCGGCTTGCGTTCCAGGTAGCGCGGTGAGCTGTGCGGGGGTAAATTTCGATGACGTGACATTTTTCTGGTAAAGTGTGCGTATATTTGCTTTCCGCAAAATAGGTCCAAACATCATCTGACCGCTCGCGGTGAGCCACGCGGTGCTTACGACTAGCCCACGTTTGCTTCCACGGAAAACGTGACCATGTAGCAAGCATTTTATTTTTTTATTTTTCAACACAACGCAACTCTTAGTCTTTCGCTTCTACTTTTCTCACCCGTTTCAAGTCTCTTCTTGGTGGAGAAGTTGAAATTTCGTGTAGGCATTTGTCACCCGAGCGCGCAACGACGTTCGAATGGCGGGAATAACTTTCAGTGTCTTCACACCGCCCAACACGGCGAGTGCCAAATGTAGTCGAAAAATGTGTGCGCCGCTACTCCGCACAAAACCATCACTACGCTCGAAGTGTCTTTAATGATGAAATCTGCTCGGTTAAGAGCAACCAGTTTTTGAGGGTGGAAGGGAGGAGGAGGCCAAATTGGCCATTTAAAAGCTTCCAGCGGAACTTCCCTTAACTTACTGGTGAAGTAAAGTTATGACAGACTGCGAAAGCACACACAGCGAGCGGCTCGTACATCGAGACGGACATTCTTGAGCGCAGATCGTTTTATTTTTCCTGCCGAAGTTCGGGACGCTCCGCTCTTCCGTAACGGTCGTGGCTTCGAAACGTAACGTACGCGGATGCTTGCAGCAGCAGCGGCAGCAGCAGTTGAACCGGTTTTTTGTTCGAAGATGGCTTCAAACTGGTACTAGGTAGCATGGTTTCTGTGTGTGTGGTTGAGCTGTTGCTTCTTTGGCCGTTCGGTTTTGGCAAATGGAGGCAAACCCGCTGCCGGCGGGTTGTGAAGAGGCAAAGGATAAAAAGCTTAAACATCGCTTGACGAAGGCAAAAGTTGACAAACGGCATCTGCCCGGTGGAGATCTGCTGGTATGTTGTAGTTGCTGGCTTCGGTAACCCCAACCCCCAACGCCACACATGCTCAGGCCCGCTGGTGGCTTTCCGTTTGCGATGTCACCTCAAGTTTATGTTTAATTGTTCAAAAAATTACAAGCGCACTTTTCCGCGTCGAAGTTCGCCGGATTCGCTTTCTCTGTCGCGTACGTTGTGCTCGCCGGTTATTTATGTTTTTTCTCGCCAATACAAACCTTTTGCCGCATCGGAAGGTTGTTTGCTTTCTACTCTTGCTGCTCATTTTCATATTCGCGCCGGTTGGGTACGAATTTTCATGTCGTTTGCTTCGTTTGCTTCTCATCCTCTTCCTATCGCATCCGTGGTAAGGGATGTTATTTTCCCTTTTTTCCTTTAAGACGCCTGCTAAACAATAACGCCACTGGGCCACTTACTTATCGCCGGTGGAGCGCGAAAGGAAGGATTAAAGGAAATGATAAGCATACAAAACGGCAGGGCGGCCAAGGTGTGGGTAAAGTATATGGGGGGAAGGAAGAGCGGGCTCATTCGCAGCCCTATCGGCAGCAGTTTAAGTGTCACCAATCGACAGTTGAACATGACCATGTTAAATAAAGGTTTCGCGATCGGTAGGACGTCGAGTAAAAAAAAAAGGAAAAGCTCGCACGACGCGATGTCGATACAAGAGCGCGAGGCAGCCCTTTTGCCTGAGAGCGCCCTTCGTGTACGAGATGTGTACAAGATTGTGGCTACCGATGGAGGACCGAGGCAAGAAGGGCTCAAACAGGTTTACTAAATGACTGCATGGGCGGTGAAACCAACGTGGGGAAATTCAGATGAATTTATTTCTCGATCTGTCAAGATTAGCCACCGCAAGACGCGCAGCAATTGTTGAAAGATTTCATCGTTTCAGCGAGGCGAACCGAAGAGGATTTATAATTATCTCGAGGAAAGGTCATTAAGGTGTTTGTTAATCCTAGTTGATGTATCATTTGTCAATTGAAAATACCCTCGAAGAGAAGATAATTCACAAAACTACTGACCAGTGATGTGACTTATAAAATGGATCGCTTTCTGCTTGGCTTTCCTTGTGAAAGCCACTGCAACAATCCGCTCGATTACGACTGGCATCGTAATCGATCGCACCGCTAGCTGCTAATTATCGATACATTTCTAATCCAATTATCAACCTACACGATCACGTTCGCCAGCACAACGGCTCCTAGTAGCGCATTGCGATCGTATCGTACCTCCTGGCACCGCATTCGAACGTCTGTCAACTGTCCGGTTCGTGCTCGGTGTCATCGTTGAAGTCACTCCAGTTGCCAGACCGATGACAAACCCATTTACACCCTTTCCGGGAGCGCGCATGGTGTGGCCAGAAAGCGAATGAACGATCAAATGCCAGCTGTTTTTCGATTTGTACACCCCGTTCGATGAGTTTTCCCGGGGAGAAAAACGGAAAGCGCACAGGAAATGAGTAGGAACAGCGATGGCGGAAGGAACAGAGAAATAAAGCTACGACAGAAAGGTGGAATGGTTTGTATATATGAAATAACGCGACTGTTATAAATCGATCTCTTACACCAAAAAAAAAACCATGACACGGAATATAAAGAGAAAGGGAGAGGGCGAGAGAGGGGCCAACGCGATCGGTTCACAAATACCAGCTCACGAGGGAGCCCAAACGTCGCGGGAACACGTTTAAACAGGTTGCGTCTGATGCGCGAGGTTCGTCGCTTAGTCACGATCGAGGTCGCTCTTTGAGAGGACGTGCTTCTTGTGTGTTCCAGTGTACCGTTGAGCTATGGTTGGAGTCAGGCCTCTAGCGAAAAACGTCGTTCAATTTATGTGCTAGTAATTATTACCCGTAAACTGATCTATAAGCATTTGATTCGTGCTCTTTACTTGTAACGGAAGTTTTAAATCGAAAATAATTACTTGATTAAAATCAGTTTTCAGTTTGTAGGGAGTTTATGCACCCAGAAGTGTTCGTCGCGTCATGCTTAGCGTATTCGGTCGGACAAGAACTAAATTTTAGTGTGGAACGTAATAGTGCAACACCTTTGTCTGATCCGGGAAGCGTTCCCTGCTTCTACTGCCAATTGAGCCTTTCCACAGTGTTCCGTGATGTGACGGTGACGATTGCCTATCTCATTGCCCGTTGCATGAGTCATCTTTTCTAGTGCTGTGGGCAATTTTAAAATTAAACGATTCGAAACTACCATAGACAACGTTCTTTTCCATCATGTTCAGAAAAACCACCTGCGTACAATAATGCCTTATGATGGTATACAGTCTTGTTTTTTCTGCGGGCTACGTTGTTGTATATGAACAAGATAAGCAGTTCGAAGTTTAAAACAGATGCTGGTGCAGGTGTTGTTGAACATTGTGTTTCCTTGCCTCCATGTTCTTTTACTAGTTGCTATTATGCAAATGTCAATGCTCAACACTTTTCTGGTGTGCTGTGGAATGGAATATCCAATGAACTGAGCAGTCAAAACTGCACGCGAAAGTAAAGTTATCAATCATGCATATTTATAAAGCAACAAAACGGTCAATAATCCACGCCACACCAAAGTGTTTGTGATGATGCCATGTTTTGCTCCTCCGTTAGTCATCGAACCTTCAAAAGGAAAGTACAAATGTTTCACATATTGTATGTTACCAAAAAGTTTTCTGACCCGGCCCGGTTCGTCGCTTGCCATCCCACACGCGCGCATTGAAGTCTTTCGTGTCGTGCACGGCAACAGAGAGCGAAGCAACGCGCTCGCAGCGATTGGCTAGCAGTACGGTTTATTTTACCGTCGTTGTTCTTCGTTTTGCGCAAGGCCAACCTCGATGGTTACATCGCGGTGAGCTCTTTTTGCCCTGTTTCGGAAGGGAGTGAATGAATTAAATAATTAATAAATCCACCCCGAAGAGAAAGGATGATGAAACCAACAGCGACAATGATGAGAATGATGATGATGATGGCGGTGATAGCCACCCTCCTGACGATGACGGACGGCTTGCGTGGAGTGCTGTTAGATCGATGGGAAAGATTTATCTTCACACGTACACACACTCACATACACGGCGGCAGGAAGACACATTGTTGCTTCCGCGGTCCGGGGGAAAAAAAAGATCGAGAGATTGATTAATTAAGGGTGAATGGGAGCAGTCCCGGGCGGGTGGTGCGGACCGGCGAACAAGAGTGAGAATTTTCAGAAACGGCCAACCAACCTGGGCTCTATAAGTTTGGACGATGTGGCTTGCAAGTGAACCTGAACTTAAAACATGTTACAACCAGTAAGTTCTGTTACTTTTTCATGCGAGACACACGGATGGGGGCTGCCGGGAGGAAAGGAGGACCCGGGGCAGAGCGAAGAGGGGGTAAGAGAATTGTTTGCTACAGTTCGTGTGTGAGTAAACACGGCACAAAACAGGAAGGGAAGCGCTTAACACCGGGAAGAGCAGTAAAAAACTGAAAAAAGGAGCAAAAAGGGAACAACGCCAGTAAAAAATGAAAAGAGTAAAAATAAGCCTAACGCCGGAATAGTAGTCCCGGAGAAATGATCGTTACGCTCGGCTGAGCCGGCGGTGGTGCGCGCAAGGTGCGCAAAGGTGATGGCGGCGGGACCACGGTTACGCACCGCTGGAGCAGCCAACGCTTCAGCACCACGACGGATCGCATCACGGATCGAAGAACACCGCGACCACACGGTCGCACACACACACACACACGCTACAGCCACACGGGGCACCCGAGCAGGTATGTTAGAAGGGGTCGAGAGTGCGGCGGTGAAGGAAGCAAAGGAAAGGGAGGAAAAAAACAGGAAAATAAAACAACAATAAACAACAAGCGCAAGTCAATCCGTCCAGCGCGCTCCATCCGTGTGTCCGCCGTTCGTCAATCCGTCCGTGCGTCAGTCAAGTCAGTCGCGGTGTTGATGCCAAACAGGTCGCACGGCGTCGGTCCGGATCCGGTTCCTACCGCGGAGCAGTGTGGATAACCCCTTGGAGCTGTTTTGCCCGAGGTGTTGGTTCTTGTGTCGTTCCTTTTCAGCGCAACATAAACAAAAAACTAAATTCCTCAAGAAGAGATGCAGAGCACAAGTGTGAACGAGCAAAGGTAAATTGAAGTATAGATACAATATTTAAAATCTCTTTATTTTGAGTTGTTCTACAGAGAACCTGCACTTTGGAAATAACAGTAAGCAGTACTTGCAATCGAAAAGACCTAATGAGTTCCTGAGCGAAAGATGATTTTTCCCACCGTGGAGCTTTTCCACTCCAGAAGAAGAAAAGATGCTCTTTTTCCAGACACTAATTTCCACCCGGCCCGCCCGGGTCGAGCTCCGTGTTTCTCTTCCGGATCAACCGACAAGCCCCGGACCGCGACGCCTAAACCTTGGATCGTGGGCCGATCTTTCACTTCACCGCTGCAGTGAAGATTCTTCCTTTCTCGCGCATTCTTTTCGCTCCGTCCTTTCAAACCCTCGCTCATTTCTCTTTCCGCTCGAGCATCTTTTCGCTCCGTCATGGCCCGGAGTCCTTCCCTCCTGGCTGGTTTCTTGGCTCCCTTTTCTTTCTCCATTCTTTCGAACCTTCTTCTCTACTGCTTCTCTCACCTTCTTTCTCTCTTCCATCAGGCACCCCGGAGCAGGCCGTCTCTTTCCGTCCGCCGTATTACCCTTCCTTATTTTTTTTCCTTTCCCCTCGGATCAGGCAGCGAACCGTGGCATCGAGCAGCATAACGGAAAGCGCAGCATAGCACCACCGATCACCACGCACCGAGGGGCCAGTTCTCAGGCTTCCCGGTCGCGCCCGGACAGGTTCTTCCGTCAGTTGCTTCATGCGCTCGCACCGAGCCACACACACATCGATCGGCCGCTCCCGGAGCGGATCTCCACGTGACGGACGACGGCGGCTGCTGAAGGCACCCGGCATCGCATCGGCGGTTCGGCGAACATAATTATCCACTGTTCGGTTTAGGGTTGTTTTTTTTTTGTTTTACACCCCCTGCTACATGTAATGGCACTGGAAGAATTCACGGGATTTTTTTCAACATTCCCGTGTTCTCACAGTGGCATACCCAGTACAGGGAAGCTCGACGGATTTCGGCAAGTGATCGTTCGTCAGTGAAGTTCGAGTTGAAGTGAAAAAGGGAAAAGTGAATCGCAGTGAGTTGAAAAGTGTTTCTTTTATTCGGTGGACAAATAGTGAAGATTCAGTGCTTAGAAGAAAAAGTGTGATATTTCGTAACTATCGAATTTTGAAAACAACGTTAAAAGTGAATCCATATGAACTCCATACTTTTGTAAATTTTCGTTTTCTCTTTCTAAATAGAAGCAAATGTTCACAAAATATGATTTCCCAATCGATGCTTTCTGTTAAAACGCGCTCCACCCTTCGGTATCTTCTAGTCTATTCCATTTCACAATGTAACATTTCCTTCATTTTTGCACCATAGTTTTGTTGATTGGAAACACACAGTTGCCAGTTGTTTTTTCCCGTTACGCCATTAGGCACGTGTTTTATGGTTTGGAAAAGGCATTTCGCAAATTAACGTCACTCAAAATATGACGCTGTCGTGTACACCTTGTTCGGCTGTAAAAAGCTATCATCTTCACCTGCTCGGTACGGTTGCGCTAGCTATCGTGAGATCGCGTGAGCGGGCGCTTTTCCCGTGTCCGTGTACGGACGCTTTCGGCCATGTGCCGCTCGCGCCAGTGAAACGTGAGTAATTTGATAATAATAGCTTCGAACAGGCGGCCACACAACCGACAACAGCCAGTTCGCGCACATACGAGCAGTGATAATATTTAGAGAAACGAAATGGCAACCGGGAGGTAGAAAAAACAACCCTTAACTCACGCACATCTCCGCGACACGAAGGGGGAGGGGGGTGCGCAAGCAGTACGTAGGCAGGGAAAAATTGAAATAATTGTCTAATTCTATTGTTGTCGAGCTACGACCGGCCGATCAACCCTGCCAAGGTCAGCGTCATCATAGGTCCGATGCGACGACAAACATCTAAGGGCAGCAACCGGCGAGTTGACAACCTGCGCAAGGTTTTCAATTGCACCACAGATCTTTGATTTGAAACGCTAGACGATCGAAAAACGTTTCCGAAGGAAAACAAGGGAGGTAACAAATAAATTATAGGATGTTACTAATAACGAAGAGTTTGCCCCCGAGGAGACAATATTTTGTCTCAAACGCTTCCTTTTAATATTAAAATTAGAAAGATATATGATATGATGCCGGATTCCATCTTCGTTGACCCTTGTTGAACTCGTCCGCCTCGGGGCATCATCCAGGCTTCAATTATTTCGGGCAAAACGCGACCGCCAACCCCTCCCGACCCGACCCGGACCGATCCCCGCAGGGGAGTTTTTCAAAAACCGCGCGACTTAGAACATTCAATTCCGCGCCAAGGATCGCAAACAGTAGCCCGAGCTGTTCGGTGCCCCCGGAAAGAGGGCCCTCGGTGTTCGATTATTTCCCGAATGATGGACCCTGCATCTTCCCTCCGATAGTTGGGCCTTTTTGTTTCGCTCCCCTCAAGTCCGCCGGCCGTTCCTTTTTCATAATGTTGATAATGATGATTAACGGTTGGCTGTGGCGAATCTGACGCCTAACGTCGCGTTTCGGGCCGGATCAAAGCCCGGGGCTGATGGAGAAGGGGAAACAAAAGCAAAAAAACAAGAGTGTGCAAACTCTCGGTGCGCCAAATATGAACGCATAAACTCCGGCAGCAGCGAAACAACATATTGGTTGGGGATTTTTTTATCTTTCTTTCTTTCTCCATCTCGAGCAGTTGGTCTACGAAACCTGTTTGATGATCTTCTTGCGGGATGTGCTATGTACGGGTAGTTATCATTTGTGAAACGGTAGAAAATACGTTTGAGTTCTTCTATTATACCGTTTCTTCTAGTCGGGGATCACAAAGATCTACCGAAGATAATGATTTGACGAGTAATTTATCAGAGCCGAGAGAAGATGTGATTTAGAGATTTTATAGAAGATTATTTGAAATCATTGAAAAAGGTTTCTTTGAGTTGAACGAAGTATACGTATTCTATGTTACGTTTAGTGTATCGATCGTAAAAAGTCTCTTCTATTAATTGGAAAAGCATAAAGGAAAATACGTTGCGCTAAACTTAGGCCATTCTAAAGTTCCCATTCTCAATCTCAAGCAGTGGTTGGAATCGGCAGCCTCGCCCGATGACACACCAACACCAGCGTTTACCCTCAGAAACTCGTCCGGAAAGTGATGTAATTCGTGGCCCCATAAATTCATCACAGAATCTCCGAAAACAAACAAGAAAGAAGATCCACCCTAAAGTGTTGCGGGCAATTGGCAGCTTCGGCGAGTGAGGTCGAGCTCGAGGGGTTGGATAGGGGGGGATAAGAGTTCTATACCAGGTTGACTGCCCGTGGGTTGACTGACCTCTGCGCTCTCTTCCGTCGTCATTTCTTCTCATCCCCGGGGGAGCGCGCGCGCGTACCGGCAGCCAACAAAAGGCAACCGGGCGCGCAATAATGGCGCAGGTTCGGTGGAATTGTATCATGTTCTATGCTGGAAATGAGATACATATACATAAAATGGGAATTTTTAATGTGCTCTTGCCCTCCCACCCGAGTGCCACCCCTTCCGTGCACGGATTCGGATGGTCTATTTGAGCTGCGCCGGAATAATTCGGTTTTGTTTTACCTTATTTTGCGAGCATTTTTTTTTGGACTTGGCTTTTACGAGTGGCTTTTGTGTTCGGCCGCCTCCCAGGATATGCCAGGGCCAAGGGGTTGGAGCGGCGCGAAATAAGGGATCATAAAACGGCGCACGAGAGAAAGAAAGCGTACGCGACGGGAACGCTGGAATGATGCTAACAAGTACTGGCCGAATGGAAGTTTCGGTTACTGTTTGTGTGTGCCTTGTAGCATGTGGTTTACTGTAAGCCTGGGCCAAGATTGTTATTGCATTTTTTAAAGCATCGAACAACAGTTAACTGCACCATACATATATTGAAAAATAACATTAAAATTGTAGAAAATATCAGTACTAATACGGCCAGTATAACACGGTCACTGCCATTGCTATCATTTCTGATAACCAGCTGTCATTAGTTCTAAAAAGTTTTTGCCGAATAAATAAGTAAAATTGCTACTTTAGTAATTACAATCACCAGCTTTTGGAAAGCTTAGTCTTTGCTTGGTTTTCGAAAATGGCTAAAAAAATATTATAGGCAAATGTTTTTTATCAAAAATGGTTGTACTAAAAATGTGCTAAAACGGTTGGCAGGCAACGTATTGAAAACATCCTAATAATTCTTTTCAACATAAATAAATAAATATATAGAAAAAACAAAAGAATCCATAATTTGAACATCCAGGAAATCGATTGTAAAATTCTTACCTCGTATGAATCATTTCATGCATACGTTCAA
Source organism: Anopheles ziemanni (assembly GCF_943734765.1). Classification (NCBI taxonomy): domain Eukaryota; kingdom Metazoa; phylum Arthropoda; class Insecta; order Diptera; family Culicidae; genus Anopheles; species Anopheles ziemanni. The sequence goes on along the minus strand of NC_080705.1, from coordinate 22,373,867 downwards.
TATTTAATGGAGTACTAGAACAATCCTCGTACCATGACTCTCTTTATGCTTTCACAAGAAAAATTGCAGTCCAAATATTTCGGCTGCTCGATCATGCATTCAACATATTTAAAAAAGACCCTCCAGTCAAAGAGATATTTGTAGCATGAGTTAAAGCATAGCAAACCCTAAGCAAAACTTTGCGCTACCTCCTGGCGATTTTAAACAGCCGCGTGGCTTTCGACACGCAGACTCACGCTTGGTCCTTTGTTAATCTTCGTTGTATTAGCCTGTGTATGTTGTATTGAGATGATTCGTCCCCAAAACCGTTGCGATCGTGGAAAATGTGTCGGGCGTCAGAACGGCACGAGCTTGGCGCATTGCTGACCCTGGTATTTATTGTACGATTGTTGTATGCACAGATTCCGGTTCGCATCGACCAGCCAGTACCGTACCGAGCGTCTTCTTTACTGTGCCAACTTTCTTTCGCTTCCCGCCTGAGGCCTCCAAAGGGACCGTACGGTTCAAGACGCTTTGGATCCCGCCAAGGTACGCTGTGGTATCGGATCTGGATGGCTGGAAGTTTTATGTTCGCAATGCTCGTTCGTACAGCAATAAATGTTGGAAACAAAAATGCGAACGAGAGTGGGAGTGACAACTCTAACCAGACAGCCTTCAAAAGTGATTGTACCGTTCCGTTGGTGAACAATACAAAGGAGAAGATAACCCTGATGGTTCAGTAGGGCAATCAATTATCGTTGATCATGAACTATCTCCCTTGATATGATTTTTTTTTTTAAGTTTATGTGCAGTTGCAATTGCAGAAAGAAACAGTCTAATGTTCCAGAGAGGTTCAATCAATAGATGATCTATAAAAATTAAGTTCCAAAAACAAAGTTTTCACAGAAACGCGATATGAAAATTGAGACATTTCATGGGTTTGTATTGTATGACTTGACTGAGGAATATTGCTATTGTATAATTTTTATCTATGTTTCGTGATTTTGAACGTCTGGACCACTCGCCAGTGTTGTGCTATTTCTATTGTTAATTTTAACTTTTCCATTCTCCAACACAGACCTCCCAGTGGGTTTGAATTAGATCCACAGCCGACAGGTCGGTACGCTGACGATGGTGAAGAAATTTGTCGCAATTACAGTCAACATTCCTCCGTTCGCTCAGAATGCTCTGCTTCTCTCAGACCGACCTTCCGCCGGTCCGCCCCTCCCTTCAGCTTGTCGTGGGAATTTTCACAGTCATTGCCAATTGTCACGACGTTCCGTCCGGGAGGAAAAGCTACGATCATTCGTTCGTACACCTTCCCGGTAAGTAAAATCCGAGGGGGAAGACCCGCTCGATCATCCTACCGAGGCGGTCAGTTCCGTTTCACCCACTCCATTATATTTAAATGCGTTCCGGGAACCGCGAGGCGATTGTTCGCGGCCGCACGACTCGCGACGTAACGCTACGCAACCGATGCGTCGGCAACCTCAGACTTTCCCGAGAAGAAAAAAGATAAGATATACTAGTCAAAATCAAAGGTTAAAAAATGGGCTACAGTGGGCCGTTTGTTGGGGAAAGCGTAGCTATTTCTGTTGCTTTAGTTTTTTTTGTGAAAGTTCATATCACAAGTATAAGTATCAAAGAGAAGGTAAATCAACGTTTTGCAGATGTAAATGCAATAAATTGGAATATTGGGATAACACTCAAAAGAGCTTACATGTCGAACATGATTATCGACAAAAACCGGTATTGTGCTCGGATCAGTTCTTTTTGTGAAACTCTACAGGTTCAATATCTCACAGTGTTGCAGATCATCTGAATCATTTTCGCAACCTCAATTGGAGACCTGTTCGAATCTACTGGAAAGATCAGTTCCTTCTCTGAGCTAGACAACCCGCGCTAGAAGGGCTCTAGAAGTTCCAGATACCTTTAGCCCGCGTCTAGATGAGATTTGCCCAGAGGTTAATTACAAACCCCCACCCTCCTCCCTCCCATCCCATAAGGCAGGTGGTGGAAGGGAGCCAATTTACAAATCCTGCGCAAGGGGCTTGCGAATCGATCGATTCGCGTAAAATCCACTCCACTCCACGCACCATCGCCATCACTCAGGATCGATTACGAGTAGCTTTCGGTGCGTTTTCTTCCCCCTACTACCACCTTCTTCATTAATCACAGCATCCGCAAAGGCGCACAAGGCTCGTGGGCCACTAGAGAAGGAGAGAGGTGGTGAGAGAGGGAGCGCGAAGGACCATTGCCTTCCGAGATTGACCACGATGGCGATTTTGTGTACGCGCATCCGCTCCGCGGGAACATCTGTTTCAATTTCACGGAAGTAATTAGGTTCTGTTGTGTTGTTACGCGTACACCGCGTCCGCCGCACCGTTCTACCGGATCCGGCCGGAGTTCTGAGAGCTGGAGAATCGTAATGATCATACCGGTCTAGCCGATTTTAGTCTAGTCCGCAACCGCTAGAACCTAGCCCTGCGGTCGATGACTACTTGCGGATGCGGGAAGCTCGAACGTGCGCGATCATGGTGCGCTTCGAGTGTGGTAATAATCCGCCGACAGACCGGTCCGATCGACTCCATCCGCCGAAAGGGAGGTTTTTTTTTGCCTCCAAAATTGACGCACTCCGCTTGCGCTGGAGTCTGGAGCGCACTCGGAAACGCTATGGGAAATCGTGGAATGTGGTGGGTATTGGCGAGGAGCAAATCTATCATTCGTTTCGTGTTCGAGCGGATGTGCGGGCATTCAAGATCATCGGTGCGTCAGAGGTGTTATTGTCAGGGTTTCTCAAACTGTCGTTTTTTGAAGGCTTCAATGATGATGATGAGTCCCACCTCTTACCCCAACACAGGTTTGAGAATGGCGGAGTTATCATAAGATATTTGTAAGCAATATCCAAGGCAAATCACGAAGTGGTGGGATCAAAGTGACCCTTCACGAAAAAGACCAGTCAGCTCTCTTTTCCTTGCGTACAGCGGTTAGCACAACTTCCATAAGACAGGAGTCGTGGAACCGCTCTCCGGAGTGCACGGCCAAAAAATGCTCTCTCCTATTCGTGTAGCCGGTATCTCCCTTATCCAACATATGGAGGGGAGATACCACTTTCCAGGATTGGCAAATTAAGCAAACCTTATCCGCGAAACAGTTGGTCACGTCGAAAATATCATCAATGGATGAATTCGAGGCGCCTGCCACGTGATTGCACAAGAGCGACTGATGCAGTTCCTACAGAAAGATCAACTTCAAATTTCCACTTTTACGCGCGCGTGTCTCAAAGATATGTTGTTCCATTTTTTTTTTATTTACATTTAAATTTGCAAAACAAAAATCTCATCATCATCATCTGTGAGATCGTGATGACAAGTGCGATGCTTACAAACATTAAATTTTCACAATAGACAACTACGAGACATTGCACATTCTACTGGGTGCTACTTAACAACCTGCTTAACGTACACGGCACACAAGCGCTTGAACTCGCGAACGTTTGCAGCCTCGGCAATCTCTCTAGGCATGCTGTTATACCATTGTATACCTTTACAAAACAAAGAATTTCTGGCAAATACTGTTGAAAAGTTTCAATCAAATTCAAATCAATTGAAAAGAGAAGTTCTCAAAGAATATCAAATTTCTAATACATTTTATTTAGTGTTGTAGAATCATCCAGGGCACTTAATCATTGAATATAATTTTGTAAACAAATAATACAGTACAGATTGAGGAATGCTGCACCAACGCTGGTCCACCTCCTTAATTTAAGTCTAACGTGTTGTTGGTTTCTGGTCACATATTTAACTTTTTTGAACTCCCAACTGTCCACCATTAAGACATCAGATAAATGATGAAAACTCCAAAATCACTGCTTTGAAGACGCGCCATTCGGAGGCATGATCTCATATAACATCTCCACCACCTTACGGCGCAAGATTTTGCCAGTTTGCGTTTTGGGTAGTGACTCCACGAAGTAAACGCCTCCACGTAGACGCTTAAAGTCCGATACCTGGCTATCGATGATTCGGTTAACTTCCACCGCGTCGAGTGTGCTTCCTTCCGAACGCACGATTACCGCCGTCGGTAGTTCCGTCGTTCGATCCGCATCTTCCGGAATGCCCACGACGCACGCTTCTCGCACTCCCTCGATCTGGCCCAAGATGGCTTCCAGCTCGCTTGGTGTCACGTGGAATCCACGGTACTTGAAGATATCCTTCTGCCGATCGATGATGTACAGGTAACCTTCCTCGTCGAAGTATCCGATATCGCCGGTGCGGAAAAATCCGCTCCCGTCGAACGCATTCCGGGTGGCTTCCTCATTCTTGTAGTACCCCACGAAGGTGGATTCGGTATTCTTTAGCAGTATCTCACCCCGCTTACCGACGCCCAGATAATTTCCTTCCTCATCGACGATCCTGACACTCACGTTCGCCGTCGGAGTGCCCACAGAACCGGGCTTCCGTTTGCCTAAATCACACGAAGCCCAACCTATCTCTGTCAAACCGACCGAATTGTACGTTCGCCCGTTCGGAAGCAGCCGTTCGAATCGATCACGCAGCGCATCCGACACGTAGCTTCCTCCGACCGCTAGGAACACCAGGCTAGAGAAGTCAACTTTCTGTACACGCTCGTGGCCTAAGATTTGATTGGCGTACGACGGAGGCATGAAGACGAAGTTAGCCCGGTACTTCTCCACCGCCTCGAAGAACTTTTCCTCGCTGAATAGACGTCGTGTGATAAGACGTGTAGAGGAACTCGAGAATGTGGTCAGTACCATAACCATGCCAGTAGCCCAGTACAACGGGCTAAAGTTGAAGATGGTCATTGGCTTCGCGAGTGGGTTGCTGCCGATGATGCCGATGATTTGTTCGTGTGTTAAACACACCCCCTTGGGAGGGCCTGTGGTGCCGGAGGAGGACATGATGATCGCTAGATTTTCTCGCGAATCTCCCAAATTCGGAGCGCTTCAAAGAAGATAAGAATGAAATTTCATTAATGCCACGACTTCAACACAGATTCAGTGACCGTCGCGTTATCAGGTGGCATTGTGTATGTATCATGGTACAAGCCCCTTGTTTGTTACATACACAAACTGCTCCTCACGCCCGGTCGCTTTCAACAGGTCCTCCGCATGCTGCACGTCATCCCTGGCACTCTCGAACACATAAATTGGTGGATTCCCTTGGACAGCTTTGCGCGAGGCAGCATGCACAACGTCCACATTTCCGTCGTCACAGAATATCACCCTCGGTTGGGTCATACGCAACATGTGCGCAATGTCATTTTCGGCGAAAGCCGGCGCGAGTGGATTCCACGTTACTCCGATTGTCATCAGTGCGCATGCCAGAGGGGCCACATTTTCACTGTTGGCGTTTACCAGCGTCACAATATCACCCTGCTGAAGACCACAAACCTCCACCAGGTTCTGCGCCAACCGGATCATTCTCGTCCGGAACTCGCCACAACTCATCCTGAACCCCGTATCCATATCGATCTGGATTATCCGGTCGGGTGATCGTCGCAAAATATCGTTCATCACTTGCCCTACACTCGCCTTCGGATTGAAGATCGGTACCACCTTTGGACCGTACCAGGTACGGGTCGATTCATCGTACGTACACAGCGCCATACTAAGCGAGCACTCTCGGGACAATACCAACTCGGTTGAAATGCAATTCAAGACTGACGTACACTGTACAGCAGCTTCCCCTACGGGTTCCTCGTACGACGACCTTTGTATCTCTACCGGGTCGGCCTGTTATCAAACCAGTTTACGCATCAAAAACGAAGTGGGCAATCTTCCACTCAGCGCCATTAAATCTCTCCAGTTAGTATCAGCGGCGAAGAAGTGATACTCACGAGTCATAGTGATAAGAAACAATCTGTTTCTCTTTCCGTCGCGCTCACTCCAAGGGTAAAAACGAGTCGCGTCATTCATCCGAATTTTCTTGTCATTCATCTGAAGCAAAACAGCTTGGACAAGCGCTTCAAACATCATGATACTGTCAACGAGTTATGATCTTTGATATAGGTCCACCCGCAGAGCACTTACGACTTGTTGACGTGCGGTACAAATGGAAAGTGGAATGAGACGGACGGGAATCCAATCCCTTACTCCTTCACTCTGTGATTGTGTGGACCGATTTCTCTCGATTCCGAGCACTTGCCATCTGATGGCCAGAAACCGGTTAGTACGATGTGTACCGATCCTTCCCTGCTCTTGAACCGGTTTCTTGCCTCGTAATCGGCTCAAGTACCTAACAAATAGATTTAAACACCAAACATAGTTGTTTTGAAGGAAGGTAACAGAATAATTTTATTCAAAATATTTCAACACTTTCTATGTCTGACTACTTCTTTGTGAGGATTATTCGCTCGAACAACGAATTCGACAACTTTTCTTCGCATAAGTTTACCACATCCGGGATGAAGGAGCTCGTTTTACATCTATCCACTTCATCGGACTCCTTGAAGTTCAATCGTTTGCGTTATTTAAAACATCTTGTTTGATTATTTCTTATTATTTCTCTGTTTGATGATTTCAGCAACCTCTCGGCGCAATACTTTGCCACTACCAGTTTTTGGTAACTCTTTTATAAAATGGACGCCTCCTCGGAGTCGTTTAAAGTCCGAAACCTGGCTATCGACTATATTGTTCACTGTCGGTGCGTCAAGGTCACTACCAGGAGTTTTCACGATAAACGCTGCCGGTAGATCTGTCACCCGATCCGCATCTGGAACGCCTACTACTGAAACCTCTTGTACTCCTTCGATCTTGCAAATGAGCATCTCGAGCTCGGATGGTGTTACATGGAAATTTTTATATTTGAAGATATCCTTTAGACGATCAACCAAATACAAAGTACCATTTTCATCGATGTAACCGAAGTCGCCAGTGCGTATGAAGCCTTCGACGTCACAAGCGTTCGCTGTTGCCGATACATTCCCGTAGTATCCGAGGAAAGGATATTCTGGCTTCAGCAAAAATTCACCACGTTCACCGGCACCTAATCTATTTCCGAGCTCGTCAACGACTCGAGCTCGCAGACCCGAGAACAGCATCCCAATGGCATTAGGTATTCGTTCACCGAAGTCGGTAGCAACGACTCCACATTCCGACGATCCGAATCCGTTCACCGAGCGACCGTTTGGAAGCAGCGCATCGACTCGATCTCGTAGATCCTCTGAAACCATACTTCCGCCAATCAACCACAATTTGATAGATCGTAGATCGATTGCTCTTATCCGTGGGTGGCACAAAATCGCGTTCGCATAGGCTGGAGCAGTAAGGACGAATTCAGCATGATACCTTTCAGCTGCTTCGAAGAACTGTTCCTCATTAAAACCGTTGCGTGTAAAAAGCCGCACATCGCCGTTCATCAAAACATTCACTAGCCACTTGAGGCCAGTTATCCAGTAGATGGCACTGAAGTTGAAGTAAACTCTCTGTACTGGAGAGTTTTTCGGATGGTGAAGAGTGAAAAATACTTCGAACTTCATTAAAGTGGCATGCGATAGCTTGACACCCTTGGGAGCACCTGAAGTACCAGAGGAACAAAGGATCACAGCTATAGTATTTCTACTGTCACCGAGATACCGTGGCCTAAATCATAAAAAAATGCACAAACAAATATGTGGTTAATATTGATGACCTTACTTTACCGAATTTTAACCTTACATAAATTGTTCCTCCTGTCCCGTTTCCTTCAACAGCTCCTCTGCGTGCTGAACGTCGTCTCTCTTGTCCTCGAACACATATATCGGTGGAGTTTTTCCTTGGAACACTCGCCTTACTGCAGACCGAACTATATCGAAGTTGTTCGCATCACAGAACACCAACTTCGGTTTCGTTGTTCCCAACATATGTGCCATATCGTCTTCGTTGAAGTTCGGAGAAAGTGCATTGAATGGAGCACCGATCGATAGCAGAGCACACACAAGAGGTCCTAGATTTTCGCTGTTCGCATTCGCCAACACAACTACGTCACCCTTGCCTACTCTCATTGCAGTGAGGTTTTGAGCGAACCTAATCATCCTGCTCTTGAACTCCGCGTACGTCATTGACCGGCCGGTATCCATGTCGATCTGTACCAGACGATCCGAAGATCGGTTTAGCACTTCAAATATCACCTGCCCGATACTGGCTTCGGGATTGAACACCGTCTTCACTGTTGGACCTTCCCATGTTCGGGAGACAGCATCGTACGATGGTTGATAGTTGGACATGACTCTTGCCACCGTGTACTTCTAGATGACTACCATACCTGAGCTAAAACCTAGGATTCAATAGCGCTTCAAATACTCTTCAATTGTTATCTTATCATACCCTTTCGCGAAGATATATATTTTTCTGATACCAATAAGACGCTATTTGACAAATGAGTGCTGTTTTATCTCTGAATAGAAAGGGCTTTTCACTGTACTGATGAATCTTTGGTCCGTAGTTATCAATTCATTGTGCAGTTATAATTTTACTTAGTAGCGTATTTTATCATTCATCTCAGCAAGGTAAGCTTTTTATAATTATTCAGTTAAGAACCGGTTTCTTTCCTCGTTATCGGTCAAAGTACTCAACAAAAAGATTTGTATAGCACACATAGTTGTTTGGTCATTATAGCAGGTTTATTTTTCTTAATAATGTTCAACTCTTTCTGCTTGCAGTCACTTTTTGTGAGGATCCCGTTTGATCGATGACTTCGACAACCGTTAATCGCATGTTATTTGTTCATGCACCTTTATGAAACTCTTTAAACACACTTTCTCTGAATCTCTTAGCTTCTGAAGCGTTTACGTTAGCTTAAGCCAGTAGATCCATATCTACTGATAATATTACATTTACTTTTTTGAAATCTTGAAACTGCAGATCAGACAATAATATTCTAATTTATGTCAATGAAATCTATACCACTCTGTGGAACAACCTTTCAAAACCAATGATTAGTTATTATTATTTCTCTGTTTGATGATTTCTGCAACCTCTCTGCGCAATACTTTGCCACTACCAGTTTTTGGTAACTCTTTTATAAAATGGACGCCTCCTCGGAGTCGTTTAAAGTCCGAAACCTGGTTATTGATGATAGCTTGTACTGTCGGTGCGTCAAGGTCACTACCAGGAGTTTTCACGATAAGCGCTGCCGGTAGATCTGTCAACTGATCTGCATCTGGAACGCCTACTACTGAAACCTCTTGTACTCCTTCGATCTTGCAAATGAGCATCTCGAGCTCGGATGGTGTTACATGGAAATTTTTATATTTAAAGATATCCTTTAGACGATCAACCAAATACAAAGTACCATTTTCATCGATATAACCGATGTCACCAGTGCGGAAGTAGCCATCCTGATCACAGGCATTCGCTGTTGCCAGTTCGTTTCCGTAGTATCCGAGGAAAGGATATTCCGGTTTCAGTAAAAATTCACCACGTTCACCGACACCTAATCTGTTTCCGAGCTCGTCGACAACTCGAATTCGTATCCCTGCGTACAGCGTCCCTATAGCATTAGGTATTCGTGCACCGAAGTCTGTAGCAACGACTCCACATTCCGACGATCCGAATGCGTTTACTGAGCGACCATTTGGAAGCAGCGCGTCAGCTCTATCTCGTAGATCCTCCGGAACCATACTTCCTCCGATCAACCAAAATTTGATAGATCGTAGATCGCTTGATCTTATCCGCGGGTGGCACATAATTGCATTCGCATACGCTGGAGGTGTGAAAATAAAAGCAGCATGATACCTTTCTGCTGCCTCAAAGAACTGTTCCTCATTGAAACCGTTGCGTGTAATGAGCCGCACATCACCATTGATCAAAACATTCACTAGCCACAATACACCGGTTACCCAGTAGATGGCACTGAAGTTGAAGTAAACTCTCTGTTCGGAAGAGTCTTTCGGATGGTGAAGTGTGAAAAATAATTCGAACTTCATCAAACTGGCATGCGATAGCTTGACACCCTTGTGTGCACCTGAAGTACCCGAAGAACAAAGGATTGCAGCGAGAGTTTTTCGGCTATCACCCAAATAATATGGCCTGAAAAAAAATAAAACATGAACATACAGTTAGTATCGATTAGAAAATCAAATCGCATCATTCACTTAAGTCTTACATATATTTATCCTCCTGTCCCGTTTCCTTCAACAGCTCCTCTGCGTGCTGAACGTCGTCTCTCTTGTCCTCGAACACATATATCGGTGGAGTTTTTCCTTGGAACACTCGCATTACTGCAGACCGAACTATATCGAAGTTGTTCGCATCACAGAACACCAACTTCGGTTTCGTTGTTCCCAACATATGTGCCATATCGTCTTCGTTGAAGTTCGGAGAAAGTGCATTGAATGGAGCACCGATCGATAGCAGAGCACACACAAGAGGTCCTAGATTTTCGCTGTTCGCATTCGCCAACACAACTACGTCACCCTTGCCTACTCTCATTGCAGTGAGGTTTTGAGCGAACCTAATCATCCTGCTCTTGAACTCCGCGTACGTCATTGACCGGCCGGTATCCATGTCGATCTGTACCAGACGATCCGAAGATCGGTTTAGCACTTCAAATATCACCTGCCCGATGCTGGCTTCGGGATTGAACACCGGCTTGACTGTTGGACCTTCCCATGTTCGGGAGACAGCATCGTACGATGGTTGATAGTTGGACATGACTCTCCTAGGCCACCGTGTGCTTCTAGATGACTGCCATATCAGAACTACAACCTAGGTATAAATAGCGCTTCAAATTCTCAATTGTTATCTTATCATACCCTTCCGCAAAGGTATATATTTTCTTACACCGATATGGTACGATTTGATAAGTGGGAGAAAATGTATCTGCGAATTGCAAGTTCATCATACTTTACTACAGAATCAGCACTGTTGTCAGAAGCTATCTGTTCTTTGTGTTGTATAAGGTTTACTTCCTTGCCTAGTTTAATTCGTATCACAACTTGATAAGCTGTGTATAACTACCTGTGTTTAATTCACCCTGATATGGAACATTATGAATCACGATCACCTGCTACTAGATGTACAGTTTGGTGCATATATTGTTTCACCATAATTTCTACATTACACTCCAATTATCGTCTTAAGCCAGTAAACTAAATTTTGCTGTTTTTACATATTTCTAGAATATCTGAATATCTTCATTCCGTCAACGGTCAAGATTTTGAAGAATAAAACAGGTCATCATTAATTTCAATTATTTCTAATTAAACTGGTACTCGAGGCGGTGGAACGATCAACTGCCGGCGATTGTCTAATGTGCCAACCGGTAGCACCCGGGTTGATGGGTTTGCTTGATGGCCCAACTAGCCGTCCGTACTGCTCGAAAGCGCGCGCAAAGTGCCTCCACTCGGTCAGGTAATTTCTGGCGAAATGATTAATTGCCCATCTCCCTTCAGGGAACTACCGACGATGTTCCTCACATCGACAAAACACGGGAGACCCCGACGGTCGGAGGCTGTTGCAGGCACTCCCAACGAATGAAGATTCTAACGGGGTTCTCTAACGGACACTGGACTTCCAAGGAATGAACCGAAACATAAAACTTATAACAACATAATCCATTTCACCATAAAAAAAATCCTCGTTCTACCTACAGATGGTTCAGCGTTCAGAAATATGTACGCGTTTTTGGTCGCTTATTGGCCTTCAGGGGTTTGCTAATTTTTCCCTCAAACGAAAAGGTCAAGCAGTTCGACGCCCTGTCAAGATGTTTTCTCTAAATAGGACTATTACGATCACCTGCAGAGTATAACGTGCATCTTTTCTTTGCCTCTAAGCAATGTTTACAATCTATTGGAGCCTTAGGAAGGAGGAGGAAGGATTCCTATGTCGAGGAATATGGACATGTTTGTAATAACATCCATCGTTTTTTTAGTCACATTGGGTCATCTGTCCGTAAAATTACAGTCACTGAAGCATGTTCCGATGAAGTATTCCCTAACAAAATCTGGAACTTTCTAACGTCGCATCAGCTTTCTAATTCCCAATTACATCACAGTCGCTCCCGACGTGTTGTGTCTATCATTACTCAAACGGTTTACCCCGTTCGCTCGCTCCCTGGCGGGATGGAGCTGAAATGGTGTTCCCTCCGCACGATTATGATGAGTTTTGCCTGGAAGCGTTTGCCCGTTTTCTCGCCTCTTGCTGCTACAATTTATTTAACACCTTATCGGAAGAAATGATGATTGATTACCATCAACAGTGCTAGCGAGTCGGTGCGGCGTCGCGGGGATATACAAAAGAAGGAATGAAAGTAATACACGCGTTCGTTTTCCAGTTCGTTGCGGGATCTTGCATTCCCCATTCCGGCCCGGGCCATTCTTTCGGATTATTCATCTCGGAAGCCGCGGTCAAACGTTCGTTCTGACACGAAACATGCCGCTCGAAGGCGCCCAGCAATGCGCGAGCGTCCACTCCAGCGGCGCTTTTCGGTCCCGGACCGGGGGGGGGGGGGAAAGTTGCTCCCGGTCACTTTACCGCTCGTAAGTTCACCAAGAAGAATGAAAAATTGGAGCACATGTATTACATCTCACTCACATGCGACAGCACAATGGTGTGCGAGAATGGTCCGACAGTGGGGGTCATATAAGTAAGTTAATTTTCTTCTTGTGACCTGTTATAAAGAGAAAAGGTAGTTGCTATGTCGACATCTAACGTATTTAAAGTTTTATTCTACATGTGGCGTGTCGTCTCTTCCATACAATATCTTCTTTTCTTTTCACAGTTCTCTGTTTATAGAAAACGTCATTTTACGATACTTTGCTACCACATGTTCCTTTTTCATATTTACCAGTACGATGTACTTCATGTTTTACATCATTGTAGGCAGCGTGATATGGAACTCCCCGGTACTTCTAAAACTTACGGCGAAAATCCCTATTCATTTCCTCGATTAAATCGTTCACGCGCATGTTGTTTGATGTTGCTGCCATGCTAAACCACGGTTGCGTCAACGTATCCAACCGGATCGTGCCCGTGCGCACTGCACCGGTGCGATCTAACAGGACCTCCTGCCAATTCGCTGACGGCGTCTCCCGGTTCGTGCCTACCATTTGCCTCGCTGACCAGGCGCTGCAGGGTTTCCACCCCGGTTTTCCCAACCCTATTCAAGCGTCCGGTGCAGCACCCTTTTCAAATCCTTTTCCACAGTGGAGCACGAAATTGGCGGCACGACTCGGGCTCCGTCGTGGTTTGATTGATTAATCTCGCACCGTTCAGAGGGCACACAGGCTGCAAGGGCTGGAAAATGCGAGGTCGTGCGAGCAGAAGAGCTGACCCAAAGACGGGACGGGAAAAGCTTCACGAAACCGCGGACCATAGCGACCCGCGAGAAATTGGAGGTTAATTATTATTCTAATTTCGATGATTCGATTTGCGCTCTGCGCAAGCGTCCATTTATCATCGGTCCGCGGGGGAAAACGGCAAGCAAACTAATCGAAAGTCAGCGAGACTATGAGTGGAGAAACGGGAATGAATGGAATTATTTTATTCAATTCAGTAGCCTAAATTCGCCCAAAGATTTATCTACTGGATGACGATCCAATATCCCTAAGTCTTTCACGGAAGACTATCTATTCTGGGGATCGAATGGATTCGTATCTGGTTTAATTTAATTGCAAATATCTTAATTGGTTAGATTTTATGTGTTACAGTTGCATATGTGGGATTTTGTTTCCCATAAATTTTATTCCTGTAAGAGATTATATCAATTTCTAATATACATAATGTATACCTTACTAAAGCTGTACAATGATTTTAATTAACAAAATTTGCCTTTAACCTGATTGATGATTAAAGAAGTCATAGGAAGGAATGTGTTATGTTCTTGCCTTGATATCGAATATCGTTCGAAAACACATGATCGTGGATAAGAATGTGCCCAATCCTGAAATGTGTTAAAGCCGTTTAGCATTTTAAATGGAAACGGAAATTATCTGGATTGAACGAATTTAAGTTTGGCCATTTGCGAACGAAGGAAATGCTCACAGTTGGACTAACAAACGCTTTCTTTACAACTTCCGCCAACACCTTCAGCGTGACGTCCTTGATCTGATCAATCCCTCCAGAAACACCTTCCCCGAACGCTTGCGTAGCTTTGGCACAATAAAACGAAACTTTGACGGTTACGATCGACTCCGATAATTGATTGGACGGTTTAACGAGCCCGAGGAACGAGCTCTCGCTTTCGATGTCCTAATCCATTTACATCTGTGGTGGATAATCGTGGGAATATCGGACACTTCATTGGCACTATTAATCCAGTTCGGCCGCACGGTGTCCGGCGAGGAATTTCTTCCGGCTCTCGTTTCGGCGTTGTTCTTATCGCCCAGCATCAGCAGGGACGCAGCACAAACTAACCGAAACCAACCGCGACGAACCGAGTGCGTATTGGTGCTGTGGCGTTTCCTTTATCTAATTAAACCGATAGCCATCTGCCACGGGGCGAGTGAATGGGTGTTCACTTGAAAGCACCATGAAACGGCACGATGTTGATGTCCTTTCTGCCGTCGACTGTGGCGATTGGAATGTCAAGCGCCGCTCGGCGACTGTCACTGTGGTGCTTGGGCTTTGGTGCTATAAAATTAATCAAAACGTGCGCGCGCGTGGTTACGGTACATTAAATTTTCGGGTTCAGGTCGTCGAACGGTGCTGCCGGTTGGACTGATTGGGTGAACGGGTTTTCGTTTCCAAAAAAAAAAAGAAGCCCGGAGCTAAAGACTCTGTAGGCATCAATCTGGTGCCATGTATCTTCACGCGCGTCCTAGGACGCCGGTGCCATCTGTTCACTGGACACTTTGGTGCCGGAGGAATCTCAACTCATCATCAGGCTCATCATCATCATGGTCGTAGTCGTCGTCGTCGTCGTCGTCGTCGTGGGGCAAGTGTTTGGAATTCCCACAGACCCACGGGCCATCAACAGCGCGCCACGGAGATTATCCGCCTTCGATGGAATGTTTTTGGCTGCTCCAAACCCTCTCTGAAGCAGCGCAACACTCCGTCTCCCTTGCTCGAAGTGCTAAAGTGCTAATCAATGTGTCCGTGTTCGGTGTGCAAGCAGTAACAAACTTCGGCAGCAACGGCAGCAACAGATGAGCAGCCGGCAGTGATTTCAACGGTCAAGAGCAATCCCCTCGTTGCGTTATTATTCCGTACTCAAGCGTACTCGCAATGCGGTACTTGGCAGTTGTGTGCTTCGGTTATTGTTGTTTCGTAGGTTTTCTTTCTTCCGAACTAGGCAACTTGTTTTCCCAAACATTCCGAACGCATTTTGAACGCACTAAATGCTCCGAGCGAAGCGCCATCGAGTGAGTGAAGAATTTCATGTTTATATTTCTCGAGAAGCGAAACGCACATAACATTCTTGAAACACACAGTTTTGTTTGCCTGTGTTCTCATTTATATTATACACCATTAAATTTGCTTTATGGTAAAGTGACCAATTTCCATCCATGATGAACTTCTTCCACCTACAAATTTAGCAAACAACACTAATTCCTTGCAACTGTTGTCTGCGCAGCCAATCCAAGCTCTAATCTCTGCCATCACCCTCCGACCGTACCACCCGTGAGGAGGTTGGCAAATCGATCGGGAGACCACTTAACTCCCACAAACAGTTAGTTTGCATCAATACCACCGCCACCGCCACCACCACCACCACCATCCCGTTCAATTGCCCAATGAATGTTCCACCGAACGGCCGAACAAGTGATCCTCCTCGGTGATGGTCCTTCTTCAAATCAGCTTTCGCTGCCTAATTCATCGCACCATAAACCAAACCAGTGCACCAAACACGGGGAGGCAAGCAAGCTGGCAAAGATAGAAACCGGCAACTTCGCGCCAGATGGGAAGCGTACAGGTGAAATTATTATTATCTCGCCACGGCAGATGGATGGATGGTGCGGATGAGCAAGTCGACGTCGCCGTCGGTTGGACCACGAACCCGTGGGATCGACGGGAGCAAACGGAGCGATCCATTAGACGGTGCGTTAGATGGCGTCGGAGATTCGTAATAATGCCTGGGACTGGGGAGATGGGGATTGAGGTTGGAGCCCTAGGCGACCGTAAAGTCTCGGCCCCGGCTGAAGAGGTCCCTCGGGAAACTCGTTTTGCATTCCACGAAATCATCGGCAGCACCGGCTGCACCGGACCGTTGCATCGGAGCCGTCCCGTAAGCGATCCTCATTAACCAGGCAAACGATCGGGCAACCAGCGGGAGGGGTGGACCGTAATAATTTAGATCTCAACAGCCGGGGCTAGTGCTACTCGCGTGAACCAGATTTCCGCTGTTCCCGCGCAACCGGAGCTAAATGTCCAAACGCGTCCAATGTGTCAGCTCGAACGCTGATATTATTTCAAATCATTCGTTAACGGCCCGGTCCGGGGAGCGTTGATTAAATAATAAAATTACCTTTAGCTTCGTGGAATTACCCTCACAAGCGATATTTAACGCCTCTAACTATCCCCGTTGGTGCCCCGGTTGTTGTCGCGGTCGAAAGAAAAGTATTAATTAAGATATCATAACGACGATGGCTTCACGAGCGCCACACTAGCACCAGACGCGGCGTTCGATGTGTCAGCGTCAGCGGGACTGTTGATTCAATGTTCGAACCCGTAACCGGTCCAATCAAACACGAATAAAAATTAGCTTATCGTGATCAATCGTTGTCGCCATCGGTTTTCCCATTTGTCCCCTCGGTTCGATGGTAAGGGGCAGAATTTATGTCCGAGAAAGATTTCTATCACTTTCCCAGGATGTGTTAGTCGCGGGGACGATTCTGGCTGCCCGTTTGATTGCTCTATTCATTTTCGAACTTCTCCTGCGATGGCCGCTTCTTTGTCATGATATTTAACACCCCTAAGCGGTCCCTTGCATCTCCACGCGAGAAGCAAAAGCTTAAGCATCAACTGAGTCGAATGTAGGCACGAAAAAAAGATGTTGGTTTATTTTCCCCCCTCACAAGGCACAGCGGGGAAAGTCCCAGTAGAATATGGGCTCGCCGTTGGCTGATTGAATCGATCAATTTTCAATTAATCTCGATGGCTGGATATGATGCAACTCCAACACCCTCCCGATGGTGGCGCGTGCGGTGGGATTTTCTTCGGCGCCATTATGGGTCAGACATCAGCGATGAATAATTATGAGGCGGACGAGCGCGCCCTGAGGCTTTCGGTGGTATTGGATGCTGCCGTTGTAGATGAATTCACATGCGCGAGCTTTGAAACGTTCCATAAGTCACCGTGATTTCGACTAACAACTCGATTGAGCCGCAAGATCGGGCTTAGGAAACCCATTTGTTTTGCTTTTTCCTCCATAAATTAAAGCGACCACCAAGATGAGCAAAATAACTGACCGTTCATTGACACCAGCCGCTACGGGTCAGCACGGTGGTAGTTTTTTTTAGTCATGTTTATGCTTGACGTTTTTCACATATCACCGTGAACCCCCACAGAACAAGTTCTGAGTTCGGGCGCTAATTCGTATAGCGAATATCAAGTTCATTACGAGAATGCAGTGGAGTCCATAAAACGTGGCTGAAAAGGATTATGGAGAAACAATGGGTTGTTTTGAGTGGTATGGCTTCTAACGGATCATAAATGAATAATCATTTTCGATTAATGTGACCACAAAAGAACGTCATAAAATTTATACTTTTTTCTATATAGCAGCAAATTAAATATAAGTTAGTTTCATGATATTTTCTAAAAACATAAATAAATTCAAAAATGCACACATTAACTTTCAAACTGTATTGTAGCTAGTTACTTAAATTAGTGTAATTTAACTAACAAAATACAATATTTTTTACAAAGAAAACTGTTGGCAAACCGACTTGCAAGCCAGTACACAAAACGAGTACCTTCGAACAGCCAGAAAACATCCGAGCTTTCCTTTTAGGTCCATTATATGCCAGCGTACTTGCTGGAAAAAATCGTTACAATCGAAAGACTTCAACTGCACGTGCGCACCACAGGCGACGAACCCATCCTCCATTCTAGTGGATGCGGTGAGGAAATGGAAAGTGCGGCATCTTCATTTGGATATCCCTGACGGGACGGGACGACCAAAAGCATCCCTCGGGAGGGGTGGGAAGGGATCAAGGGCAAGATCACCAGCGCACCAGTCACCAGGTTCATCATCATCCTGATCATCGTCGTTGTCGTCGTCGACGCCGCGCGGTCATCTTCTTGTTGAACCGTAAAACCAGTTGAACAAGAATTTCTTTCCCCGCACTCTTCCCTCGGGCCACCATGGGCACGATTTCTCCTCCGCTTCCTGGCATTTGTACCACGAAAAAAAAAACACACACACACACACACTGGACAGATTTTCGGTCGACGAACGGGTTAGCGAGTTCACCGGAGAGATTGTTGTTTCGGGATGGAAAACTGGACAGGATTGTCTGTAGCCAATGGACGCCAATGTGATGATGCGATGTTGAACCATCCATCCTTTGTTCTCATCCTTCGGCTGGGAGCCCGATGCAGGGATTGAGAAGTTCCCGGTGCGATGCAAAGACGGTTTAATTTATTAACATTTTGATCAACGCGTGATTTGACTGCATTTGGAGCAGGTAGTTCAATTGGGTTGGTGAAGGCAAACTAAATTACTCTTTGAAATTGCGGTGGAAGGAAGCAATTTGTAGAATGGATGGTAAAGTTTAGTAAAAAAACAGAAAAATGCCTACAAGTTTACAGATTTGTAAAACAGGTTTTATTGAAGGTATCGAAACTGATTCCACCCGAAATTTTCAAAGTTCTTAGTACAAATGATAAATAAATTCTTGTATTCAACCGAGAAAGAGAACTTTCTGAGAAAGGCACCCGTTCCACCTCGATTGTTTCTTACTTTTCACAAGGTTGGTTTTCGTTTCTTTTACCACAACGAAAAAACAACCAAAACTATCTTGGGATTGTGTGCCTTTCATGTTATTTATCCCCATCGAATCGCAGGTTCCCTCACGACCCGGTCGATTCCTTCCATTTAAAAACTCCCACGGACCATTTAGACAACTCGAACGAAACTCATCGTTATCAGCTTCTGTGGAAAAATAAAAAAAAATGTGGGCTCCAGATACGGCACTTGCGATGCCCGTTAAACCCGGACCGCGAGTAGCAAAACAAGGGCAAACCTTCCGGAATGCGTACTCGACCATTTCGTTCCGGTCACCCACAATTTCCCACCGGAATTCTGCGCCCATCCGAATGCGGGGCCACACAAAAAAAAAAGTTCATCATTTTCGATTGTTAATCAAAACCGGGAGCCTTCCACCGTGGGCCGCATCCTGTCGGGAACGTGGAAAAAACAACCAACCAGCTAGGGAAAAGAAAGAATGGACTCCAATCCCAAACGAAAACCCAATCGATCGTCTCGATCGAAATGAGATGAGGTGTGGAATTAAACAAAAAAAGGGAAAAGCTAAACGGTCCGTGTGTCTATTTAGTTTCGAGCAGGCGTTAAATCGCTTCTCGATTGATTTGAGCCTCGTTGCGGGGCTTGCTGGGAAGGAATCATTCGTTTCATCCGAATAAAAGACAATCTTTTACGCACCCTCTCTGGGGCGCTGGGTGGTGATGCTTGGCGGGCTTGGACCCGGAGGCTCATTAACAAGTTCCAAACACAACTGCTTCACCGCTGAAACATACTCCACTGTGAGTATCGTAACAAATATTTGCTCAAAACTTCAATCCATCTCCATCGCTTCGGTGGTCGGTGTATGCACTTTTCTGCTCGAACGCGAACGGAGAAGAAAGATTCGCTTTCGCTGCCTTTACCGCTTTGTATCGTTCTCAAATAGCAGGCAGTTGTACGTATGCACGCGGACTACGCTGGCGATCGATCGTTGATGGAGTGGATGGAAACGTGTACCGACAGCAACACCGTGTGTTTCGCGCTGGATCGAATTATGCAGGCGAATCGTGTCAAACGAGAACTGACAGATCAGCGATTCCCTGGTGGGAAGTATTTTCCTCTCCTTTCTTGGCTATTGCGTTCCGATTGGGATCTGGTTGGTCTCCTGGGGCTCGTTAAAAATCTCGATATGCCATATAAAACATTTAACTCAAGATAAATTTTTGGCACTGTGATATAATAATTGTTTTATGAAGTAACTGTAACATGATCATACAATTACAAAAACCGATAAGACAGAAAAAAATTAAATTTCACACTTTCCGACCGGGGTTCCATCCAAACGTGATTGAAAGTGATGTTCTTCAATCAATAACCATTTGTCTACGCATGCGCCACACGTCGCGACGGATATGGCCCGTGTAACCGTTTTCACGGACATTTCTTGTGCAATTTTCCTCACCGCCAATGCATACTACACTCACACGTGCGATTTCGCATCAAGATAAGAAGATGGCGACGACGGCTGAGTGCCCGCTTTAAAAGGGGTACAATTTAAGGGCAGGAAAGAAACGACGCCTCAAACAACCAATAATAAATGAATAATTTACCATCATCGCTTCTGCCGACAGCTGGCGCCAGGCATCCCGAATATTCATTCGCATTCGTGGCGTTTGGCCGGCTGAAGATGGGTTTTGTTCGGTTTTTGTGGTTCGGCGTAGCGAAATCTGCTCACAGAAAAGTCCCGTAATTTCTCCGACCGCGGGCTGCATGCGTTTCCTTTCCTGGCGGAGGTGAAAAGTAAGTTGTTAGCCGCCAGGAGGCTCGCCCTCAAGGCTCGCCAGTGCCAGTGCCCTAGTACGGCAGTATGGCATTTTAGTTGGCGCGCATTGCGCGCTGGTGGGGAGACATCCCCTAACCTGGCACGTTGGTTGCTGGAGTTACAGCGCGAAAGCAGCGAAAAAATCGAAAGCTAAAGCCCGCTGCCAATCATAAATGGTCGTTGCGACGGACGGATACGACTCCGTCCAACTAACGACATACCGAGCGTTTCGTCTTCGTCGAGGCGAAGGGTTTTTTTTCTTGCGCTTTTGTTGTGTGTTATAAATGGTGAAACGTTCGACTGCGACTTGCCCGGTGCGACATTCTATGTGCACATGCACTTGTCGTTTGTCACCGCGTGGGGCAGTTTTCTCTCCGTCATGGTGTACCATTAATTTACCGCCACTCGCACGGCTCCTCTGGCGGAGGAATGGAAATGGCACAGCCTAGGCCGAGAAAACTTCCACGCGAAAGGGAGAGTTTCACTCCTTCGAGCTTCCTTTCCCTCGTTTGTACTGTCTCGCTGTGCGGAAGGCGAGTCAATAAAAATCATGTCAAATTATTGATATTCATCCGACATATTTGCCATGCCATGGTATCTTTTTTTTTCTTCCTTAACTTTTTTATGCTCGAGTCCTAGACGCTGCCATGCATCGGAAAGGAATTTATCTATTCACCAAACGTGCTACTCCCCTAATGACGGGTTTTGCTACCGAATGCACCGCCCGCTCGAAGGTCCACACCACAAAGGGCTCCCGGGTCCGGTGGCACACATTTTTCCGTCCAACACAAAACGCCCTACGTCCGATCAGCCGATCGATTCCGTGACGGATCGATTCGAATACTTTGTCGCCGGTTCGCAAAAAAAAAATGGCATAACAAAATAAAAATGAGCAGTTTACTGTGGAATTTCTCATTAGTGACAAAGTGCCGGATTGATCCTTTCTGCATTGCCCCCGGTACGGTCGAAATCGAATGGCGATTTCCCATTTGCTTTCGCGTGCTTTGCCAACTGGCACGTCCCTCAAAAGCTGAAGGAAATTTACCATTTACGTCCGTTAATCAACCGCGTGCGCGCGCGTACTTTTATGACAACCCCAAGGAGCAGCCAGCGGCGGTAAACTGCAGTTGCACATTGTCAGTTGCATATCGCTGCTACCTGCTTGCTTGGAAAACGGGAGTTTCCTTCGCCCCCGTTGCAGCCAAACCTAATGTCCGTGCGGTTCGCAAATCACAGAGAAATGAAAGTAGAAACCGAAGTAGGTAACTTCGGTTCCGATTCGGATCGAATTGCCTGCGCTAGGATGGAGATAGGAAGGAAAGTTGGAGTGCTCATTAAAATCGAAATGCTAAATTTACATTCATAAGCTACTCTCAGTCGTACGGATGGTAAGTCCTTTATTGAATGCAATGCTGAATTATCATTTGACCCGAATCATATTTTTTATGAGCGAATTACTAAAGGTTCGCGGTACATTAGAGAAATCGAATTAGAGTTTTATATTTTGGAAGCAGTAAGTATTCTTCCAATATATTTTGATGGCATATTTAAAGGCAATTAATTTCACAGAGTAGCACATATTTTTAGCATAAAAATATTTCATAAGTGCTGAAAAATGGTTGAATGATTTCCAAGTAAACTGCTATAGTTAAGCTATGCGAAACTGATCAAACTAAACTTCACAGGATCACAGATTCCAGACTTACAGGATGACAGATTCCAGATTCAATTTCATTTTAAATGCATAAAATTTAAATATTTCATAGAATTTTCAGAAGCTTGAGTTATCATAGGGTTCTTCATGTACAGAGTAATGAGGCAAATAATTGTGCAGAATTTAGAGAAAACAATAGTTATGCTTAACAAGGTTTATTCATTAAAATAACAGTCTAGTTGCGTAGCAGGGTAAATTATATATAAGGTAATTTTGTATAGAAAACTATTGTTTAGGACAGTATGGAACAGTTCAGCCAAAAGAGCAGAAATCATTCGCAACTTTTAACTCTGTAACTTTAATTTGTAAAAATGAGCCCAATATGTTCGAAAAATAATATAATTTATTGGATTAAAAGTAAGCACAAGTAGTAATATCATACAAGTACAAGCGAGTTTCAAAATGTTTACATCATATGCTGTTGTTTTTAAAAATGTATGATTGTACAGCATTCCGACGATTTTTCTCATTCTGATAAGAGACGGGCCAGGATGAATATGATAAATTACTACATACGTCCCATAACTCCTCAGCATTGAAAATTTCTTGAGTGTGCAAATGAGCGTGAAAGAAAAACAAAAACATATTGGATCCTTCTACCCTGTTTTTTGCGATCATATTTTGCTATTTTTACCGAGTACACTTTACGACCGCTATTTCTTGGGGCCCTTTCATCAACATCATCGTAGGGTGGCAGACAAAAAACCCTCCTTCGTAGCACAGGTAGTGCAGGTGTGCATAGGACGGTGGTGCAGAATTGGTTCTACCGTGGTCGACTGGAATTAGCCAACCGACTCCAGCACGGGGCTACCGGTGCATAGCTGCGCGAGTGGTGAAAAACTTGCTCCAACCACAAAGAACCATCCCAGCCCCTCTCCGGGGGATTTTTTTCTGCCACGGCCGGTCATATTTTTCTCTCTGCAAAACATTACACCCAAACTCACACTTTCATCCTTCCCGGCCCGTCCACGCAGATGGCATGCAGATGCACTCGGTCAGAGACCTCCCCGCAGCAGAAAAGCTCCGGCGATGCAAACACTCCGACCGACGCCGGCCACTCGGCTCCGTCTGCTCGCTGGGCTGTGGCAAACAATTTCCATGCATGCCTGCGTTCTGGCCAAGGTCTACCGCGAGCCGTCCCTCCCCTATCCCCGGCAGTGTCTGCCAAGACGTGCTCAATTGGCAGCTAAATGGCAGGCGAAATGTATGCAGAAGCCCATTATCGTCCGTCGCCGGTGTGGCAAACTGGCGAGGAAAACTGCGTGAAGAATGGGAAGAAAACTGCCAGGCGGCGGGGAAAGTTCAGCTGCTGCAAAGGGATTGCAAGGTGCGGGGGGATGCGATAGGCAAATGGGAAGTGCCGATGATGGCCATGATTACCGGCATAATGAGCTGGCAAGAAGAAAGTGCACGAGCTGATATGGATCTTTCCGGTAGATTTGATAATAAATCAGTGAAAAGTTTCAGCAAGTTGTCCGTTTTCAACAAGAAGGTTTGAAGGTACATAATGAGAGCGCTAAATAAGCGAAGAAAATGTTGTTTTAATTACCTTATATGAACATGGGAGCTTTTATGGGTTTCTGTTCTGTGCTTGATAACTACCTTTTTCATTTTTTTTTATTCGTATGATAAACAATGTTTAATGCAATTCAACAGCCATCTTCACCGTACAAGTTTTGCAGTTAAAAATTCCAAATGTATTCTAAAATCGTTTACAATGTTTTCAAACGGTATTTTGTTGCAAATTAATAACTTACTCCTGAACCGCCTGGCACATTACAGAATATGTTTGCCATAACGACAACCGTGACGCCTTCCCGGGTGGCATTAACAACAACAACAAAAAAAAAAGGTCCCAAACCCCCTCCCGGGCATCAGAACGGCATCTTGCGGCCGTTGGTTTTTTAAACTGCAACGGGCTGCAACATCAGCATAATGAAGTACTTTTGTTCGCTCGCGCTGGAATTTCCTCCAGCCGTTTTGCCAGATGTTTGCGGCTAATGTCCGCTCGGTCGGCGCGACACTCGGGCCTAGGATTCGAGTCCAATGCACCCTGTTCCCGGTGGGAGATCCATCAACTCCTCGGCGCACTCAAACTCCACGGTCGGAACCGTTTAACGCAATAGCACAGCAAAACCTCTCCCCCCCTTTGGCAGCCCCAGGGAGAAGATTAACAGGAAATTGAATTCGAATTGGTGTGGCTATGCGGTGCGGTTTGCTGAAAGTGGGCTGTATAAAACGCCACCACCGCCTGAAGCGGATGGAGAAGTACCGAAAAAAAAGGTACGTTCGATGAACAGAGCGAAGAAAAAAATCTCGAACACCCGAGCAATCGTACGCGATCGTAGAAACTTAACTCTTCTTGTCCACTTTAGGGTAAAAGCGTGTTAAATTACAGCCGAGGCCACGGATAGTTCGAGCTTCCTCTACGACAGGGGTAACGGATGAACGATTGAGAACTGGAAGGAAAAAAGAAGCACAAAACTTAAACCCCCGGACAGCTACGAACTGCAAATGGAGAGAGTCTACCAAAGTTGTGATGCGCCAAGAATGTACCTCTCGCCGCCCTTTCCGAGATGGAATATAAACACTTCATCAGCAGACATACATAAACGGACCGCTTGGCGACACCTGCATCGGGGGAAAATTCGTAGTTGATGGCACCATCAAGCTCCCTTCGGGCAACGCTAGACACTGCATTCATTTAACCACCGGTGATTGTGGGTGACGTGAACAAAAAAAGAGCCAACAGTGTCTTTAACGCCACCAACATCATCATTACCCGACTCGGGGCGCGCGGATGTAAAAAACAGATTCCGCCCTACGCCGATGCGCAATGCGTTAAAATTCATGTTTAAATGATGAACGTCTCTCGTCGCTTTCCATTAAAACTGATTCATGCCGTTACTGGCCGCTTATCATCTTCACTCTCGGGCTCTTTCGGTTTGCAAGACTTTTTCTTTCGTGCCCGGTTGATGAGAATGAAATACTCCCTGTTCGCTGGAAACCCGACGCGGGACGGCTCGTTTTCAATTTTAAATTCCACTCCACGATGCCTGAAAGGTACCACGGGATGGTAACTGAAAATAAATCATTCATCGTAGGCAAAGCAAGTGCCTCCGCAGGACGGGAAAGGAAAACGATCTACAAATTTAACGCATAAAAACTGATAGGATTTCTCATCTCTCCTCCTGAATGCGGCTCATTTGGTCCTGGATGCCAGGCAGCAACATTCTTAGCCACACTCGTTCGGTTCGATTCAGCGATCGGTTACGAATCGGTTTTCTTTGCTTTACCGCCGCGTTCCTCTGGTGTGTCTTCTTTCCACCCTGCTGTATGGGCAGGACATGAAGCCGGATATATTTAACATGCTTGCCTCCGTTGCGCCGCCTCAAATGCCTGCAACCTCCAGCGAGAAGATCTTCAATGGTCGGACATCGACGTACGAAAGCCTCCATTCGCCATCGGGAGTATGAAAATGGGCTTCCGTTTGGGTTTCGAGGGGATTCGAAATTAATTCGTTCTCATTCGGCAGAACCCTTTTGCTGGGAGGCTGTAAGCCTTGCCCGTTCCCCAACACGATGCCAGGTTCGGAGGTTGCAAACAGATAACGAAAAAAAATTAAAGAAAAATCCCAGCTTCATTCAAGTGTTCCGCTTTTTATTTTAACTTTATTTTCCTACTTACCCCTTCGCTCGAAAAGAGGGTAACTGTTAATCGGGCGAAGATAATCGAACGACAGCGCAGCGACGCTTCTGTTGGCTTGCAATGTGTTTGTATGCGTGTGTGTCTATGCAAAAAGGAAAACGGAAACGGTTGACCTCCCGGGCCCGCTAACGGGAGCCACCTAATTTGGTTGCCCCTTTGGTCGGCACAAAGAAAAGCGGAGGCCCCGCAGCATAAGAAAGAAAAATAAGCCTGCGTACGCAAACAAACCGCGAGCAAGAAATGAATGAACCACCGAAACACATTAACGTTCGGTCGCCCCGGATATGATTTAACGCGATTTGCTCGACGACTGTGCGCACCGTTTCGAGCGCTCGATCGATCGATCATAATATCTAATCGATCAGTCACACGATTGAAAAGTCGGGTGAAAAACCACCGATGGTGAAAAACATCAGCCACCAGCCAGCAAGGCGAACGTGCTCCCGTATGCAGTTAAACCCATCAATCCGGGCCACGTTGCTGCCCGCCCGAGTTGGTAATGATATTCAACCGGGCGGTCATGGTAATTATTTTTCCAGCCCCCCTCCCGAACTTCCAATGTGCTCCAGTTTTCCCGCATGGTAATGCTGTGGCCTTAAAATCAATCCACTGCTCGGCACCGAAACGAGTGAAAGAGGCTCGCAAGGGGGTGGTTAATTTACGATCGTTCCCGATTTTGCTCAAAATTATTTCCTATTTTCTTCAACCGTCTCGCGCAAAACAAACGTGAAAGACTTCACTGCACGCACAGGCAGCGAACCTGAACGTGCTTTTACGGCAGGCGGGGAGTGCTCGAAACGGAATGGAAGATATGAGTAACGAGGCCATCCGATGCACATCGAAGCAGGTTGATGGTACAATTTTATCGTTATCGAGCGATTTGGGAGATAACAATCGCATGATTGGGGGAAATTAATTTGCCCAAAGGCTGGGCGTGAAAATCTATTTCGGCGCACGGAATGGCAGAACGGCATGGCAACATGCAAAACACTACCGATCGTGCGAGGTCTTCTTGTTTATCCTCGCGTGTTGTGAGTGTGAAGCAAAGGATAAAACAAATGAGAATTCTATTTTTAGGACTTCTTTTCAGCCAACCAACGAACGGCAGTTTCCAGCGTAATTGCGACCACTCATAATCGCTCGATGGGAAAGCAAGGGTGGTAGGGGTGAAAAAGGTGCCTCAAACCTAAAACCTCCTTCTCTGCTCGTACTAACTTGGCCGAGCAGGGACCGCAGCGAACGAAGCCACCGTTCCATTCGAAACCTTAATTATATCAATATCAATTAAAACAACATTCAATTCGGTAGCCGCGAACCATCCTTCGTTCGTTTATAATAACATTTATTTTCCTATCCTTTCCGACCGGGGGAAAGGGAGGAAGAAGGAAGGAACGGCTTACGGCATCCCATCGGAACCTCGAAGGTCAGCCAAAGTAAGACCAGTGCGGACGCTAAGGCGCGGATGCTGCAGCCGCGAGGCTTTTCCTTTTCCATTCTCCCTACTTCGCTTTAACTTCAGGTTTCTTCTCGTTGTCCTCTCGAACGCTTCGATCGGCATTCGATTTGGGGTTGAATATCACGTCATTCACGGCTGGCGTACCGGGCGTTACTCGCTGGCCGGTTTCTTCTTATCGCCGGGATCGGTTTGCCCAAGCCCCTAAAAACACGTGTAAACTATTCGTAAAACCCGATTTCCCGGTGATGGTGGTGGTGCTCGATCGAACTCGGACGATCATGATGATGATGAGGATGATGATGATGATGATTGGTAGGTTTTTGATCATCAGCAACGATTCCACACCAGCAGTTATCGCCACGTGTGTGATTGTTTTGAGCAGTTGAGTTTGAAGCTAATGGTTTCTATTTTGCTTACGATCTAGAGATATGGAAAGAAAAAGGGATGTAAATACTATGGAATCAGTTAAATATATTTCTATGCAATGGAATTGTAATGAGTTTTGCAAAGGTTTTTAATTCAGGGATGTTTGAACGGTTTTTTCTGTGGAATGAAAACAAAGTCGACACAGGTTTACAAAATTACTCCCATTTTCCATTTGAATCAGATGTCCGTGGTTTTTAGCTGCATAGCAGAAGGCCCAAAAACAAAACTGGCACAACGTTTCATTCCTTTCCAGCACCCTGAACGCGCCGGTTAATCAAAAACTGCTGGCACATTCACAAAAATTGTCCGCAAAAATGGCACCACCATAAAGCGACGACGGGATTCTCAACGGCACGCTTGGGTGAGTTTTTCCCGTGGACACCGAAAGGGGCGGTTCACCATCACCACACTCGAAGTCCGTATCGAAATGCCAGGCCTTTGCACACAGCCACACATCGGGAGCAGGCAGATGAGAGAGAGAAAAAAAACCAGGAATATTATAAAACAATCCTCCAACCAACGGCAAGAGACAATGAGCCGGATCCAAGGGTTCACACAATTCACAATCTGATTTCCGAGGCACAAAACCTCCGCAGTGCCATTTCCCCCCCTGTCCCTCACCATCGTCCACGACGTCCGGCAGGCACACGGGTGGTCACGGGAAGCCAGCAGTACCACCCCCCAGGGGGAAGGCCCCCGAAGAACGGGGCGGAATTCTTCAGCTGAAGGCAGTCCGGTCGTGAAGGTACTCCATTCCATTCGCAGGGAGGTGAACCAGAATAACTAAACAGAAAAAATATATATATGAGAACTCCCATCGGAAGATAACAGCCATGGGTCGACCTGGAGGATCGCCTCCAGTTGTTAACCTCACCGACCGCACCAATTTCCGCCCAGGACGGTGACATTCTGCCCCGCGGGAAGGGAAAGTGTTGCCATCGAGTCCATTCTCCCCCACCCCGTTCGCACGTTCTAGGACGTTTCTCACAGGAAAGCAGAAGATTCTCACTGGATCAGGGTTTGCATTTTATGTTCTTCTTTCTCTCGCTCTGCCCGAGTTTATCCCTATGCCTTTTTTCTTTCGCCACCATGAGACATTTGGCTTCCGCCCAGCGACAAACGGGAAGCGGGATCAGCTCTCGAGCTGAGGTTATTTGTTTTATTTCTCCTACCATATCCGGGCAGCGACCGAAAACGAAAGAAAAAGAAAACAGCCCCCCTTTTGACAAAAGACCCCCATTCCCGGAACCATAATCGAAAGCGCGCCCATTTCGAAGCTTTTACACTTTTATCAAAACCAGCCCGCGTCTTCCTCCGGATGTGTAATTAACTTTTCTGACAAGCGAAAATCGAACCACCGAATCGATCCTGCTTCCGAAGGCCGATCAATCACGGCGACCATCTTCTCTCCGGGCTCACCCTTTTTCCGTTACATACAGAAAACACAAAAGGAAACGTTTCGGAAAATCGTTACAGCCCAATCCGTCCACCTACTAACCTACAGGAGAAGTTTCTCCTTCGCTTCCCCGCAGTTGTGACCATCGGTGAAGGGCTGCGGTCACTTTGAAGTTACCGTCCGGGGAGGAATTTCCCCGCAGAACAAGGATGATCCCGTCTGGTCCGTCGGCCAAAGTGGAGGTGGGTAAGGAGGGAGGATTATTTCTGTTAATTGAAAAATCATTAGTCGTCCGATGCTGCGCTCCGCTTCCCAGGAAAGGAAAAGAATGATCTGCCAAATCATAACCACAAATTTCTCTGCCCCGAAAAGGGTATCCGATCACCACCCGCTCCTCTTCCGGCTTCACCAACACTTCGATGAATGGCAATGGCCAACCGACATCGACATACCCCACCGGGGTAGGTTCCAGTATATGTTATTTTTATTTGTTTTCCCGACGTCTCTTCGCCTGGGATTTTTTTTGGGGGGCGAACGAACGAAAATGAAATTTCATTCATAAAAACGGCCCTCACCCTCGAAGCTTACACACACACACACTACAAACAAGTGGACATTTTGCTATCGATCATTAACGGCGACCTTTGGTTGGGGTGTGCGATTCCCACCACCACTATCGCCGACGGTCTTCATTGGGAAAAAAAGATGGAAAAGAGAACGGACCCTGGACGACCCGGTCGCGGTTGCGTGGTTCGTGGTTTGGAAGTTGAGCGGTTGAGCGACCGGAAGTTGTTTCTTGGTAATTAAGAACGATAATCTGAGCCGCTCGGAATGGACCCAAACGGATCCATTTGAGGCCGGGAGTCAAATAAAACAAAATCAAATTCTGTAGAAATAAAAAGATAGATTAAGATTGCATTAGAAAGGCAAAAAGATAGAGCAAATACCTCAATTCAACGTTATATAAAATATTTATTTTTAATTATAAAAGAAGGCAAATTTTCTTCAACACCTCAAACGCACTGATATTACTTTAAATAGCACAGTTGCACAGTTCAATCCCATTTAAGCTTGCAAGACACATGCGGTCTGAACTGAAGTCATGATTTCCATTTTCCTACCACGATGTTTATGTGCTTCGCCATTTTTCCCCTTCGGTTGAAAACACCACACTGCTCGGGCTCTGCAGCAGCAGGTGAACAAACAACGCCGACGTCCGTGCGTGAAGCCTTTAACTTCAACTCAGTCGGTTTATGAGCCCGCGGCCGGTCAACCAACTCCCCAGGCCGGGACCGAACGCCAAACTGCGCGAGCGCCAGTCCCCGGAACAGGGGACCAATGAAGTAATATGCGGGCGGGAAGGCGTCAGGGTGGTTAGTAAAGGGGGAAGCAAAAATCTCCCAACCGGAACGGAAGCACCGACGCGGCACCAAAAAATACATATCCGTCGCCGTCAGCGTTTCCATTGTCGGTTCAAGGTTTTTCCTGCCTGTTGCGAAGCCTTCCCTCCTCGCGGGGAACATTCCGTTGCTGCTGCAACCTGTCGCCCGTGTCTGCTGAGAAGCACTTGCAGGTGTGTGTGTGTGTGGCTGTGTAGGATGGAATAGTGTGCCAATTTCACGTCGAGAACTGGCAGAAGAACCTAGAACCTTTTTGTGACCTCTTGAAAGATAAGCGAATTTAAATTTGCTGAAGTCAAATATTGAAAAGTTGAAACTTGCAAACGTAATTCGAACGAGTTTCGAACTCGTTCTTACTTATTAAATTTTTATTTAAGCAACTTTCCATGTAGTATAATTTAAATTTATCCAGTAGATTGTTATTTGTATGAAGCGAGTATATTTTTTAGATTTCTAAACCTTAGACGCATCATTGATCTTCATTTTGTACATATTTTGTATAGTTTATAACAGTAGACTTTTTAAGTCAGCTTTCATGTTAGGTAACATCAGGGAAATCATTATGACAATACGGACCAAGGTTTACAAATTTCATAATTGAATCACTTATTTTTATATATTTTGCGGAAAACGTTCTTAATTTTAACTCCACAAAAGCCACCAGGCAAACGACAACGAAAGTTAGCAGTCGAAAATAACACGTCACTGATCGTTATCAGCTCCAGCTTTCGACAAGTAATTGGTCGATCGCAACCTCTTCAACCACGAACCGTGGACGTCATTCATTGGCGCCGCTCTGTGATTACTGATTTTTATCAATCCTTTAACTAAGGACCCAACAAACCTGCACGCATCGCCCTTTTCCTGACTACTCGTTTTCGCTTATTGATTTATTCTCGAGAAGGACTTCCGTGTTGCTTCCGAGGCATTAACTCAGAGTCGGGAAAGTTCCAGCCAAATCGGCCGAGCTCAACAGATCTACAGGTCGGCTGATGTGTTATCGGTGTCTGGCCGCCGGTCCGGTCAACCGTAACCGAACGCCAACTAGTGAGGCCAACGCTGCTGCCGAGCAGGCACGAAATTACTTCTGCGCACAGAAAGATTAATGGTCGGCCTGAAGCCGGACCCGGGCTGGCTGAAGGGGCCTGACGTAAGGTGCAGGAAGCGCCTCCAGCGCGGACACGCCCGCCAACCTCCGGGCATGTCCCGGCGTGCGCGTAGTGTGAAATAATTAATATAAATTATTGTGATTTCCCTTACCACTCTCAAGGTTCCGATGGTTCGAGTTCGCCGAGTGCGAATGCTTAGGTTGATTCAGATTCAGCAGCATTGGCCACTTTACTTTCCTTCTTCCGTTCCTCGAAGCTTCTCGCATCGCATAATCGACATCCAGCGGCACTCCCCGGGCACCAGACGCGATCGCGTTCTGACGACCCGTCAAGCGCGTGTAAATATGCTACGGCTACAACTGACACGTTTGAATTATTGCTTCATCGAAGCTAAAGTGTCCAGTAAGCATCCTAAAATCAATCACAGATAATTGAATAATTTTGTTTGTAACAGTTTACCTTTCCTTTGCCACCGTATCGTCCGCTTCTTGCATTCCAAATTCTGTTTCCCAGGCACTGGCAGTACCATTTCCATTTCCTTGAGAAGTGCGATCCTCAAGAGGCGGATCTCTTCTGCTGAAGCGTTTCCCAGGGGAAACCGGAATCTCGACCACACTCTGCCCACCTGTCAAAACTTGGCATCCTGGCAAGCAGCACCCCCAGCCCACGGTGAAACCGGTTGGCTACCGGCGGGTGGGAGCGGTTCACACATCGTGTCCATATCTGTTAGCAGCTTGGTTGGTAGCCGCTGCAAAAGCCAGGCGCTCGCCCGGGCTTCTCCATATGACAGGCGATAATGTATCAAACCCGACGGCCGCTGACGGGAAAGGGTATCATTACGCGTTGCGCAAAGGCGAACGTCAACGCAGCGGCCAAGCTCCGGAGCTCACGTAGATTATCGCAATCAGCTACCTGGCTTTAATCGATTAGCCATTTACGCTCGGTCCGATAGCGACGGATTGGTTTGATTGGGCCAGGTGAAGCGAGCATATCGGACAACATATGACAATTCTATCTCATCATCTTATCGGTGAGCTGTCAAACTTTATCGGTAAATAAGTATCTAAAAGAGCTTGCATAAGATTGCGATATGATCGGGTAGGAATGAGTAATTGAAGTCCTAAGAAGAAGTTCCCTCCCGATTCCATGAATGTCTGGTGCTAGTACTAGTTACCGGAAGCAAAATCAGCGTGAGTAAGCACACGTGAGACCCTATCATTTTTGTCTACTTTCCACGTCTAGGGTGGCAGACATAGAATCATTCAACTCTGCTCTAATTCCCATCGATTGCAAACACAGCCACTCCAGTTCTCGAGCCTATCGCCCGAAGCAGTAGATCCGGTCATGGTGCGCCAATTACTGCCGGACATTGTTGTTGTTTGAATGAACGAAAGCAAACAAACAGTCCCGGGTCGCTCCAATTGCCGCTTATTACCCAAGCCTCAAGTTGCTCGAGCCGCTTCTCTTCTGGTCTACCGACTGGACTTATCGCTGAACTCAGCTGATTACCTCCGGTAGGTCGCTCGCCGTCTCACAAGGGAGTCAGCTTTCAATTAGATTTCAACATCATTCTAGCATTCATCGTGGTCGTCGGCGTGGCTCGTCACGGTTTCGGTCGTAACTAGACACAACTGCAACTGCTGCAGAACTCGGAATCGGGTAGACAACGCCCGAGAATACGTCACGACCTGTGTAGGAACCTTCCGATCGAATGAAGTGAAACATTGAACCATTCGGTGAGATCGTTCGGTAGCACGCTCGAATTACGCGAAATTGTAAACAAGGAAGTACGCGGAAGTGGTAGCAATTTCTCATGATCCAGGCTTGGAACCTTGCAGCCTAGGTTCTGTGTGGGCCGATCGAAAACGAAAAACCCACCATCGAAGAAATTGTAGTTCAACGTACTGCTCTGAAAGTTCTTCAAACCTGTGGCCGCGTGTGTTTGTTTGCCATTTGGAGCCTGGGAAATAGCCGAGAGTGAAGTTTAGCTGAATTAATGCGCTCTGTGATCCAATTTTAAGCCTAACCATGCGGTCCATCATGACTAACTGGGTACCGTGGCTTTGCGTTTTTCTACTACTGCCAAGTTTCTTCCGTCTTGTCCGTTCAGTTTCTCCGCCATCGGTCACGAGTGGATCAATAACGACCGTTGACAAACTGCAGCATAAGCTAGCGGCATCGAGGTTAGTTCCCGGTTATTGATGAAGCGCCGTTTTCACATTCCCGTCCCACAGGAGAACAATTCTGTGCTTAATTTACTTCGGTAATGATTATTTCATTAGCATAACCTTTGGGCTTAATGTTTTAACGGCCCTTCGGTTCCCGCTCTCCATCGACCGGCCTCCATGAAAACACTGTTTACCCCGTTGTCCGCTGTTTTTGGTGGAACAAATGAAACATTTTCCCACCGGTTCACCGGTCGCTTTTTAATTCGTCGCACTGGGGAGAGCCGGTGGATATTGCTTGAACCCAGCGGAAGACTTTAACGCCCAGAGCACGGCTGGTTCCACCCTAGTTCTTAGCGGTAATTACGGAAAACTTTGGGAACGCGACCAACGGACATTCGGTCGAGTATCGTTCGGGCAGCGGGAAAAGTAGGCGAGCAACACTTGGATCCGAAGGAAACATTGTTGGGGGAATCGGAAATTAAGTCGCCTCATCAAGCATGTACATTTTTAATCATGGGACACACGTAGCCCTCCAAGGATTATGAAACTAGGTGTTTGTCCTGGGAAGACATCCTTGAGAAAAGGGAAAAATTATCCATGTTTTCTTTTAATGCATTTCCCTTAAGTGATGTCCTGGCGAATGCATTCACCACCCTACCGACACTCTCCAACGGTCATTTAGGCTTCACGGTTTTTGGTGATGCAGTTTACATGGCCACCCTGTACAACGGAGCTGGAGGTTTAAGCCATCGGGCCCGCATTCCAAACGTCGCGAATCTGCGCCTCCAAAATGGGTGCTATGACGGAACGACCTTAAACTGCACACTCACACTCAACACAGCGCAAGGACTGTTTCAGGTGGAGGGCGTTTTCGGTGCCCCAAATTCGAGCTACCGGGTGGTTCATCGGGTATTTCCCCACGCATACTATCGGCGCCTGATCGTTAATCAGGTTCTCATCGAGCGGCTTTCGGCGGGCACTGGTAAGGATGCAGTTACTCCTGCACACATGGGTTTGTTTGTTTTTTGTGCTTAAAGGGCGTAGAAACAATGTATGCAAATTTATGCACCGAGGACGTAGTGTGTGGGAACAGGAAGTCAAACCGCAAGCAATGTGATCCATAACATTAATTTATTCACTCAGAGCATGTTGTGTTGAACCCATTCGGAGGGTTTTAAACGTTCTTCTTGTGTGCATTAAGGTGCGATCCTTTTATTCCCACGGCTCTATGGACACCTGCTTGATTGTAAAAAGGATACCTTTGAATATGACATTAAAATTGACCTTAAACATGGTAGAAAATTGTAAAATATTCAAAGGTAAAATAGCTAAGTAGAATAGCTTCATCGTTTACCCATAATGTTCAACCGACCATAAAAAAGCCCCTTCATGGCATAAGTCACCAGAACACTTTTCTCTGAAAACCCCGTAATAACAAAATCATACCTCAGGTACCGCATTATGATTAACTTCAAACGATCCTCACCGGTTCCTTAAGGTCAGTGAAAATGATACACTTGCCTGCAACGATCGTTTCCGTCCTTTCCGTGCAGCAATTAAGCCACCCGAGCGCCAACCTTTCATTACATCCAAAACTTTGCCTCATTACGAGGCGTAAAACATTCAATCTCGATCTCTGCTCGTTCCAGGCCCTGACATCGTGGTACACCTGAGCCCTCCGGTACCTTTCACCAGCGAAGACGTTCGCTTTCAGCCCGCCCGAACGTTTCGCGTTCACTCGAGCTCATCCTTTTCGGAGATAATTTATCAACGGTGTGGACGCACGGTGGAGGTGGAAAGTCGTACCTATCAGCCGGAAACGAGGCCGGTGTGTGTCGTATGGAATCACGTTCCAGAACGGCTGACCCTGGCGGGGGACGGCGAGCGCAAGGTGTCGTTTCAATTTGTGATGGCGGTTGATGGAGATGAGGTCGTCGCACGACAGGAACTAAGAACTGGTATGGAACACCCGAACCGCTACAAGAATGGATGAGTTGCCTCAAAGAAAGGGCCCCATTTCTACTCTCATTTACATTGTCCATTCCGTTATGCTCATTTTGGTTTTCGGTAATCCGGAAAAGAAAGCATTCGTTTATTCCTTACACCGATGCGCGCTTTCCAGTGGGACACGGAACATTTCCTCCGGCGCTTTAAATCGCTTCACGCTTCGTGAAGATCGTGCCCAACTTTCCTAAGCCCCAAAACCAAAACCCCTTCGGGATGGGATGGCCAGCAGCTGGAACAGCACGAACAGCAAACATCCATCAGCAAGCACTGATCGCTATCGCACCGAATAACATAATTCACAGCACTCCTGCAATCGGCGGAAGAGTTACTGCGCGCGCATACATCACTGTGGGGCTCCTTCTGGGATCGCACGGACATCCTAACGACCGGAAGCGGAGAACCGTTACAGCGCACCGTACGGGCGAGCATATTTTATCTGGTCAGCAACTTCCCGTTCGAGGAGAGCTACAAGGCGTCCCCCGGGCCATTCGGGGGTCTCAGCCCGACCGGGTTGGGGCGTGGCGGTGGAGCTAGCTACCTCGACGACTACGAGGGCCACTCGTTTTGGGACACGGAGATTTGGATGCTGCCCGTGCTCAACCTTATCGATCCGTGGTACGGCCGGCTGCTGGTCAACTATCGCTCGGGGTTACTCGAGGTGGCGCACGATTTGGCTGCCGAAGGGGGCTACGCAGGAGCTCGGTAAGTATTTGACGTCACCGGGCGAAAAAGGGTGTCAACTGACACACTCATTGACAACGTACAGATTTCCCTGGGAAAGCGGGTACACCGGTGTGGAGGTAACGCAACCTTGCTGCCCGGAGGTTGCCGAGTATCAGCATCACATCACCGGCGACGTAAGCTACGGCCTGAGGCACCATTTCGCCACGACGCAGGATCTCGTATGGCTGCAGGAGTCCGGCTGCCGGATGGCGCAGGAAATTGTCGATTTCTGGTCCAGTCGACTGTCCTTCAACTACACCGGCACCGGGCAGTACGACATTGCCGGTGAGTAGAAGATGCTCGCCAGCTCGCGGGCACAACCATCCGCGCCTTAAGGTGCAGGAAATTCATAGACCCCATGAGTTGTGTTCCTTCTAATCACTTCTTCCCAACAGTCGGTAACAGGCTTTTCTTCTGCTTGTATCCCCCCGTTTTATGATCGCACCCATCGCAGCGGTAATGGGACCGGATGAGGATCATGAAAATGTAACCAACAACGCGTACACGAACGTGATCGCCGGCTACGCTTTGTATTTTGGCGAGTAAGTATCTCCAAACGTCTTTGGCGTCCCGTCAGAATTGGATGCTTCTCAGCCGTGTTCCCACCGATCCGGAACAACGGACGGGAGTACCTGGACCCCGACGCCATGCGGGTTATTCCCAACGCCTAACAACTACTCCTCCCCGAAGAAGGAACGACGCACCGTGGTTGTAGGTTCCCTCGATTAATTAGATTGAAAATGGACAAGTCATATAACGACGTCGTCCCTCCGTTTCCTAACTTGATATTGTTAGACACTAGACTGAAAACTCCTCCTACAACCAACCCTGCAGCCGTCGGGCGGCTTGTTACGTTCCAAAGAGATCCAAATCACTCAGGTTGCCGGTTGGAGAAAATGGCTAACACCAAGTTCTCTCACCTCGTAGCTGCTAGACACATTCCGAACATGCGGCTACTTCCGCGTCTAGTGACGTCAAACAGATTTATGCGTAACGGCACCTTTCATCAGGCCGAAGACAATGTGGAGACGTTAGAAAGCGTTTGTAACAGTCGGAGACATTTCACTGAACCACTCTGGTCGTAATCTGATTAAAATTATAAACCAACGAAATGACAGCCATCCGGCACATGCTTCCGGGAATGTGTTCATGTTTCCGGCCCTCTGCAGTGGCTGCAGGATCTGCACAGCTTATTTACTCAGTGCTGGTCCTCGACGCAAACAAACGACCATAAGTTGTCGGCAGTGTAAAGTATAGTTTAGTACCCAAACAACGTGGGGAATGAAATCTTAGCTCCAAACCCAACGCTGAAAACGTTCCTGGAGCAAATGGGGAAGAAAAAAAAATATCTATATATAGACATATGCCCATCCGAAATGGAGCTTCAACCGGTTCGACCAGGAAGGCCAGGAATTGGGAACTGCGTGAAGCCCGCCCGTTTCCGCCCTTTCGACAGGCGCGGTCGGTTGTAAATTAATGTTATGTGTTTTTAATGTACCACCGGGGGCTCGCTCGAGAGGTTCGGCCCCAAAATCTGAACAAACCACGCACCAAAAGTCGGATGCGCGTGCGAAACGGTGAACCCAGTTATTAATCGGGAGTGAAACGCGTTTCGCTGGGGTTGCGCGATGGGAGGATCCGTGTTTCATTAATTGATTCATCCTTCCTCTTTTTTATGTACTTCTGCACAATCGAGTATCGAAACGGGAGGTGGATAGATACACAGCAAAAGAAAGGCAGCTAAATATAGATGCTAAATAGCTCCTTCAGGGCGATATCACTTGATGATTGACACGGAATGTATGGCGCCGTTGATATAAATCAGCTTTTCATCATGCAACCATGCTTTCCGATTATAGCTTTGTCAGCTGTCTGTGTAACAATGGTGCAAGCGTCGGGTCGCGTAACCGTAGCGCTATCGCACGCCGTATCAAACTCCCCTACGATGACATCAGGGATTATCATCCGCAGTTCGAGGGCTACCGGCCCGGGACGGTAATAAAGCAGGCCGACACGGTACTCCTAGGCTTTCCGCTGCAGTATCCCGGCCTAACACCGTCCACCCGCAGCAACGATCTGCGGACGTATGAATCGGTAACGCGCTCAACCGGTCCCGCAATGACCTGGGCAATGCACGCCATAAACCACCTGGACCTGGGCGAGCTGGAGCAGGCGGCCATAAACTTCAACCACAGCTACCAACCGTACGTTCGCGGTCCGTTTCACGTCTGGTACGAGCTGCAGCAACCGGAAACGGGCGCACAGAACTTTCTCACCGGGGCCGGCGGGTTCCTGCAGGCCATCCTCTTTGGATACGTCGGAGTTCGCGTACATCTGGACAGTCTGGAAATACGTGGTACAATGAGCGAATCCCCAATGGAACTGAAGGCCCCCGGGAGCTCTAGTATTACCGCGAAAGGTTTGCGTTATCTCGGAGCGCTTATCACGATAGTTAAAACGATCAACCAATCGGAAGTGGTAGTGACTAACCTGGAAACAGCACTAACGATAGAATTCACTGGAGAGGACATCGCAACCGATGTGATGGTTAATGTAACATGTAAGATTTGGCAATTTAAGATTATTCATCATTTGATTCCTTTTCCCGTCTTTCATTTTCAGACTTATTAAATAATAGAACTGCCATCATCCGCCCAAAGCATGATCCTTATCGAGGTTGTGAACTACCGGAAGATCTCATAGGGAGTAACATGTAAACATAACGTGAAAATGTTTTATTTGTTTTCCTGCTACAATTCCTAGTTCGCGCACATGTTAACAGGCCAACAAGTTGTTCAACACCAATGTTACCAATATTAGATTCATCGCCCTTATCAGTAACTGATTAGATTTCCCAAAAAAAAGGAAAGGGACTCCCCCAAACTGCTCACAATTGTCATGTATCTGTAACGATAGCCAACATTCCCAAAGCATAGATTGTACTGGAGAAAACAGTACCAAACCCCCGCCGGTTCGTTTCCGGTCCACTAAGCTTCCAAAAACGTGTTCCCCTCTATGGTGACACATAGCTTTGTCTCGTGTATTTTTCGAAATAAATTTTATCGCGGAATAGAATCGATCGAAAAATTGCTACAATAAACGCCTTCGCCTGGGGGATGAGTAAACGTCACATACCGATTACGATTAGCGATCGATAAGCCTGTTTTTGGTGAGACAAACAATGGCAGCATGTATCAATTACCGCTGCCAATTCCTTATCGGGTTTACTTGGGCCCATATCTTATCAGGTGTTCGATTGTGCGTTCGTCTACGGTCTTTGCGCTATAAGGCTAAGGTATGTGCCGGCGACGAGTTCAGTACTGAGCAACCAACGCTCGATAGAAATTGTGTAACCACCCCGACGAAGGGGTCGACTTGAAACGGCAAGATGACAATCCGTCTAGTGATATCGGTTCCCTTAGTGGGTCTTCTGCTCGTTGGCGCTGTCCTAAGCCAGATGACCTCCAGCGATGGGAGCTACAAGTTTCAAAGCCCCCGCCAGCTACCGGACGCATCGGTGATGCCAACGTTGGCCAACGGGGAGATAGGACTGGTAGCGTACGGAGAATACGTGCACCTGAACGGCGTTTACAATGGGCTCGGAGGGCAGTCACACCGGGCGCGTGTGCCAAACTACGGCAACATCCAGCTAGCCAACTGTGCTCCAACAAACGGGGTACCTCCGACACAATCCTGCACCTATCAGCTGGACATGAAGGAGGGCAAGTTTGTGACGGTCGACGAAAACGGTGGTAGCGACTATCGGGTGATTCATGAAATGTACCCCCATCGGTACTACGATATGGTGCTGGTGAACAGTGTCCGAGTGCAGCGGCTCGGTTCACAGGGAACGATCCAGGCCCGACTGCTCCAAATTCCCGGTATGCTGAGCCCTGATGTCAATATGTCTCCGAGCGGTGAGTTTACGGTTTCCGGAGTGACTTACCAGCAGGTGTGCGGTTCCACGGTTCAGGTGGAGCACCCGGACATTCAAAGGTTTGGCCACACCGTTTGCGTAACCTACCCGACCGTACCGGAGTACGTGGAGCTTCTGCCAGACAGCATGGCTAAAGAGGTCACCCTCTTCACGGTATTCACGGCTACAGCAGAGGAAGGCCAACGAGTGATTGGCGTCATCGCTGGTTTATCTGATGCTCGAGTTAATGAACTGCACCTTACCGAGATGCAACGGCTCTGGGAACGATATGACATAGCGGTCGAGGGTAACAGTCAACTTGATCGCGTCATCAAGGCGAGTGCGTTCTACCTATTCAGTTCATTACCGTCACATAGTACGGTGCAGTCCAGCGTACGGCGTCCATTCTACGGGCTTGCACCGGCTGGGCTTGGACGTGGTGGTTTCGTCGAGCAGGAATACCAGGGTCATAGCTTCTGGGACACGGAGATCTGGATGTACCCTGCCATCCTGATGGTGGATCCTGTCAATGCCCGCAAAGTCCTATCATACCGCACCACCGTAGCTTCCGGGGCTGCAATGAATGCGGAAAAGAATGGCTTTGCTGGCATACAGTTCCCTTGGGAGTCGGCCTTTACCGGAACCGAGGTAACACCGGATTGCTGTCCGGAGGTGGTCAACTTTCAGCATCACATCAGTGCCGATATTGTGTTTGCGGCACGACAGTACTTCTACGCCACCGGTAACATGGACTGGTTGCGGACGGATGGCTGTCCGCTTGCCAGCAAAACGGCACAGTTCTGGATGAGCCGAGTGCACTACAATAACGTTACCGATTTGTACGAAATCCGGAACGCCATGGGACCAGACGAGGACCATGAGAACGTTGCGAACAACGCGTTCACCAACGTGATGGCTGCGCACAATCTGTTTTTTGGAGAGTTTACTAGCTGCTACTGCAACCGTAATACGGACAGTGATGATATGCGTAAGGAGATGCTGCAGGTCGCCAGGGGTCTGACGCTTCTGTATGATGCTGAGAGAGACTTTCACCCGCAGTATGAAGGATATCAAACGGGTACCTTGATCAAGCAGGCCGACACCGTGCTCCTCATCTATCCCTTGCAGTATCCAATGAATGTGTAAGTAGAGCGAAGCGGATCATCTCATGCGATCGCTAAACCAATTGGTGTCACTTTCTTACAGTACAACGAAAGCAAACAACCTTCGCATATACTCTGAAGTTACGCGTCCAAATGGACCCGCGATGACCTGGGCCATCCACACCATCGGCCACTTGGAGCTCGGGCAGCTGCCAGATGCGGCCAATATGTTTGAAAAGAGCTACAGTCAGTACCTCCGGCAACCGTTCAATGTGTGGAGCGAAAATGGCAACAATGAACCGGGTGCTGGCAACTTCATTACCGGTGCCGGTGGTTTCCTGCAGTCCATCATCAACGGATACGCAGGTGTGCGCCTCTATCAGGATCGGCTGGAAATCAAAAATGCTCGCCCAACGCCCAACACGAACGCGTTGATCATTCCGACCATCGAGTACCGAGGCGTTCGGTTTTCGTTGACCGTACGATCAAATGAGTTCGTTCTGTCTTTCAAAACTGGCCCCGTGGAAGAAGTGAAGCTGTTGGTCGATAAGCAAGTACAATCTATCTGCAGCAACTGTAACTGTAAGTATCAGCTGATCGAGCTGCTTCCTAGCGCTCATTTTTTAATTTTACTTGCATTCTGCACCTGACAGATACTGCCAAAACGGAAGCCAGTCTTGAACTGGTTCAAGACCAGACCTTCAACGGATGTAAACTTCGACCGACCACGCTCGGCACTAAAGTTGCTGATCAAAGCGATTCTGCAACAGCTGTACAGTCCACATCGATGGCGTTTGTATCACTTGTTGCATGTTTCTTATTACGAAAACTTTTCTAATTTAAAGCTATTAGGTCATTTTTCAATAAAATAAACTTCTATTTTGATCGTGAAATGACGTATTTTTATTTTCGTGCAGATGCGATCAGCCTTTCGAGAGAAAAAAGGTTTTTCAAATTTTTGTATTTAAAAAATATCATTTCGTTTTCGTTTGAATCTGACAGCATTGAGCAGGGTTGTGTCTAAGGCTAGTGTTTAAATCTGTCACTTCGAAACTGACGGCACTACACGTCAGCGGATCGAAAGAAAACACCGGTCTATTATTTTGAACCGTGCATAGGAAAATGTTATCATTTATCAGTGAAAGATGTTGCTCTTGACTTTGTTTGCCTTCGTTTTACCTGCACTTTCGACCGCCGGAAATGACTACAACTTCCTCTTCAATGCTACGAAGTAACTATTACGTGGTGGAGATGTTTCCCAGCGAGTGTACAAAACATTTTACGCTTCCAGACTACCAAACAAAGCAGTAACACCAACGCTCGCCAATGGACACCTGGGGTTCGTGGTGTACGGTGACGCGGTGCATCTGAACGGTGTATATAATGGGCTCAAAGGGGTCAGCCATCGAGCCCGCATTCCCAACTTTGCCAACATTCAGCTCGCCAACTGTTCCTCGTTGCTGGTGCAGCCGAAAAACTGCCGATACCAGTTGGACATGCGAAACGGTGCGTTCCGTACAACACTAGAGGACCCGGCTGGTGGGTACCGGGTTGTGCATGAAGTATATCCCAATCGACACTTTGACCAAACGATCGTTAATCGGGTACACCTTCAAAGGCTCGCGTCGGAGAAAACGGTTGAGATCGAAGTGCGTCAGCTAACCGGTTCCAAAAGCGATGACCTGACGCTGGATCCAATCGACACGATGAACATCGGAGGAGAGGTGTACTTCCTCATGTGCGGCCGTACCAAGCAAGTCGAGGATCCCAAGTATCAAAAGGAAGGACATCCGATCTGCGTTGCGTACAAACAAATCCCGCGTAAGCTGACGCTCGAGACCGGTGAAACTGACCGGGAGTTTGTTTACTTTACAATATTCACCCATTCCAAGCAAGAGGCAGAGAGGGAGCTTAATGGGTTGAAAAAGCATGACCACCAACGGTTGCATCGGCTCGAGATGGATCGCATGTGGCACAAGTATGGCATCCGGGTGGAAGGCAACGATCGGCTTGACCGTGT
Organism: Anopheles ziemanni; assembly: GCF_943734765.1. Taxonomy (NCBI): domain Eukaryota; kingdom Metazoa; phylum Arthropoda; class Insecta; order Diptera; family Culicidae; genus Anopheles; species Anopheles ziemanni. The sequence goes on along the minus strand of NC_080705.1, from coordinate 22,330,072 downwards.
CGTTAAAGCTAGTGCCTTTTATCTATCGAGTTCGCTTCCATCCCAGGCCACCTTCCAACCCGCCAGCTATCCATTCTACGGCCTCTCTCCTTCCGGTCTGGGTCGAGGCGGTAAAGAATTAGCCGAGTACCAAGGGCACAGCTTTTGGGACACGGAAATGTGGATGTTCCCACCGATTCTACTGCTCGATCCACAAAACGCCCGCAAACTGCTCCACTATCGGACACTCGTAACCGAAGCGGCCGCAGATTACGCCCGTAGCAACGGTTACGAGGGTTGGCAGTATGCCTGGGAGTCGGCGTTTACCGGACGTGAGGTAACGCCCGACTTTTGCCCGCAAGTTCCGGAGTACCAGCATCACATAACGGCGGATATTGCATATGCCGCCCGGCTCTACTACTACGCCACGGGGGATCTCGAGTGGTTGCGGACGGATGCGTGTCGGTTGGCTTACGAAACGGCACGATTTTGGCGGAGTCGGGTTGATTACAATCCGGAGACGGATACTTTCGATATTGGTCGAATTATGGGTCCAGATGAGGATCACCACAATGTCACGAACAGTATTTATACGAACGTGGTGGCGGCACATAATCTGTTCTTTGGAGCGTTCGTTGGATGCCACTGTCGGGATGCGCTGCCGGGAGTGACGGAGGATGATCTCCAGGAGTTCCTAAAGGTAGCCCGGAGTATTTCTCTACCCTACAACGCACAATATGATGTACATCCACAATACAAAGAGTACACTTTCGGTACGCAAATTAAACAAGCGGATGTGGTGCTACTTGGGTATCCGCTAGAGTTCCCCATGAAACAGTAAGCCTTGCAAAATGTGGACCAATGTGCGACTGTAATTGACACCCCTTCTACTGTTTCTCACCTTAGGTCCACCAAAGCAAACAACCTTCGACTCTACTCGATGGTGACACGTCCCGATGGTCCCGCGATGACCTGGGCCATGCACACGATCGGCCACCTAGATCTAAACGAAATGGACCAAGCGGCCGCCATGTTCCGGCGGAGCTACCAAAAAAACCTACGTGCCCCATTCCACGTGTGGAGCGAAAATGCCGAAGGTGGTGACGGTGCCGGAAACTTTATAACCGGTGCCGGTGGATTCCTTCAATCACTCATTAACGGGTACGCTGGGGTGCGATTGCGCCACCGGCAGCTGGTGATAGGCAACCCACGGCTTCCTCCGGGAACGACGAGACTGTTCCTGCCGGAACTTAATTTCGCCGGGGTACAGTTTTCCCTCGACATCGTAGCGAACGGTTTCCGGGTCACGTTTGGGCGCGGTGAGGCGGGGGCGTTCGAAAAACTCACCCTTCTGGTGGACAGCATCGAGCGAAACTTCTTCGAAGGTTGTGAATGTAAGTAGAACTAAGCTGTGTTGTTTCTTTTCCATTCCTATAAATAATAATTGATATTCTTATCTCCTTCTCCCTAGATTCCGGAACGACTGACGCTGTTCTGTTGCTACGACAGGATCAAGGGGAGCAGGCGGACGAACATCAGGAAACGTGCACCCTGCACGATACCGTCCTTGGCATGCGATTGGCCGATCAGGAAGGAAGGCTCATTACCACCGCGCAGCTCATAGCGATTTCGTTGGCAATCGGGCTGCTCGGTGTGTTGTACAGTGTTCGTGCAGCACTGAAAAGTCGTACTGCCGGAAAGGCAACGGAAAAAGATAAACTTGGCAAAAAAATTCGCAAAAAGCAGAAGGCAACGAAAGCGAGTAAATAACGGGACAAAATAAATCAACTTTCGGCGTTAAATTTAATAGTTTAAAAAATGAACTGCTTTAAGACGATTTTTCTTGGAACATCCAAAGACGCTCCAGCATAATCCAGAGTAGCATTTCTTTTGTGTTCGGTACAAATATTACAGGGTTATCATTCAACGCTTTACTCGTTGTGACCAAAACAGTAAATTATCGCGTACCGTATGTCTGAATCGCATTTCACTACGGTTGAATCGGCTGGATTTTTTCCGGAAAAATATACCGGCCGCATAGTGTATTTCCTTGAGGGAGGATTAATATAGTCAGCCTATCATGTGGTTTTGGTGCTCTCGGTTTATCCAAATGTTACTTTATTCAATCATGTTTTTATATTCTAAGATCAGAAGAATTCACAAGAAGAATAGACAAATCACACACGTTTGCTAGTAGTTCGCTGCACACTAGTCGGAAAGGGGAAGAGAACCGGACTTGGCAGCACTAGCGCTTCTGCTTCACGATGCTCGTGGTCTGCTTGGTTCCGCTCAGCACAATGTAGGGCGATTGCGTTTCCTTCTGTTTCGCCTGCAACATGTTGAGTGTGCCGAGTGGCGTATCGGTGGAGCTCATCTTTTTCATCAGCTGAAAAAAGCACAAACGGAAAAGAAGGAGCTCAATAAAATGTGTTATCACCCAAGACCGACGACAGCGTCACTTACCCCCTCCTGTTCGCTCTTCTTTAACCGCTTCTCGATCTTGTTCTTGCCCGGACCCTTTCCGTGGAACTTGTGCGAAAGGTAGCGGAACGCTTCCTTCTGCGTCAGCAGGTGGCCATTGTCGTCGATGTAGTCCAGCTTGACGTTCGGTTTGAACGTTTCCTTCTCCTTAAACTCCATGATCGGACCGGCATACCGATCGCGCCGCGAGTACTTGTCATTCTCCTCGCCGTAGTTCTTGTCCTCGATCGAATAGTTTTGCGCCTGAAGGTGCGCAAACCGCGCATTGCTTGGCCGATTGCTTTCTTCCCGCTCGAGGTAACCCTTCGATTGGGCCAGTTTCAACGCACCGGCCACACTAAGCGCCACATCCGGTTCCTCGTCGAGGATGGCGACTTCCTCGACGTTCTTCAGCTCGCGGCTGCCGGTAGTATCCTCCTGTTCCTGCTCGGTGTTAACCGAGTTCCACGTACCACCATGCCGGTGATCGTGCCGCCGGGACGTTCCGGCACCCTCGTCCGGGTCGGAATCCATCCCATCGTGATCGCTTCCACTGTCGCGCTCGAAGTCCATCATTTCGTTCGGATCTTCCTCACGATTGCCGGCCGTGCCGTACGTCGGGATGTCACCGAGTGTGCGGCAAAACTCGGCCGTTGAGTTGAGCAGCATCGCACCGTGATGGTCTTGCTGCTCGCCACCACTATCCGGCTCCTCCTTCACCTCGCTCTTTACGCGTTCCGGATCGATCGGAAGCGCCTTCGAGATGATCGCTTCCTTCTGCTTCAAACGACGCGCTTTCTGTAACACCGCCTGCAGATCTTCGTCGTCCTCGACCGTGTCTTCCAGCTTCACCGTGCTCAGATCCTCCAGCATGGCCGGTGTATCATCGGTGACCAGTATGTCTGCGGCACGTGCACGAACACTCTTCCGCTCCTGGGTCGTTCCGGAGGATCGTTCGCTTCGCTTCGATCGCGATCCCAGATCGGCCAATGTTTCCTCTTCCGGTAGCGAGGCGAGCAGATCGTCCGCCCGTAGCTTTTGCCGTATCTTGCGGACCTTCTTTTTGGGTTTCTTGAACGAGGCCAGTTCCGTTTCGGTGAAATAGTCGGACACGAGCGAAAGTGGAGTCGTTTCAAGGGAGTCGAGCTTTTTCCTGTCCAGCTTTGTCTTGATTTCCAGCAGCCGTCGCTTCTCCTTTGCCTCCTGTTCTGCATTCGTGCCGATCACGAAGCTACTCTTGCGATGGCCCTCGATCTCTTCGTTGTACTTTCCGAGAATTTCACGCTGCTTCGGTTGCCCGAACTCGTCCACCTCATCCTGACAGTACACATCGTAGCCGTAGTGTTGCGGATTGGCCTTCCGGTTCTCCACGCTACGCTTGTACCGCTCGTCGTCCATCATGTTCACGTTCACGAGCGTATCGCCCGCTTCCTCGTCCAGCACGTTTGCATCCTTGAGCGTTAGGATAACCTGCCGGCCTTCCGTGAACGCTTCCACATCGTGCTCCACGCGCAACCCCTGTAGATCACGATCACGGTACGACTGCTCCCTCCGACGGGGTTGCCTTTGGCGGACGGAGGATGATTCGGCTTCCTCCACGTCACCCGAAACCAGCTCCTCGTCCATCTGATCCAACTGACGTGCTCGCTCGGCCGCTTCCCGCTTCAACCGGTCCTTGTCGCGTGACTTTGCTACCCAATTTTTCAGGTCATCCACTTCCTCCTCCTCACCCAGCGTCTTCAGACGTTTCAGTTTCTCCTCGATTGCGCGCTTCTCCCGCCGTTCGGCCAACTTTTCACGTATCTTTTCCTCTTGCGAAGTTTCCTTCAGGTTCTTTGCCGGTTTGTGGTAGAACTCACCCCAATCGTCCTTGATTTTGTCGTAGTTTTCGGACTCATTACGTCCACCTTCACCGCTGCTGGTGGTGGCCGCTTTAGACGACGAGCTCGGTCCGGTGCTGCTAACATCCAGTGGACGTAGTCCGAGTTTAGCGCGCAGCTTGTTCGTTTCCTCGATCGACAACACATCACCGGCACCGTTTTCCGGGATCGGCGATACCGATCGCTTCCGGTTGGTGGATGATGACGATGATGATGATGCTTTCGGTGCCGGTGGGGGAGATGGTGAACGCTGGCGTCTCTTCGACGATCCTTCGGATGTCGACGGACCAACGTCCAGTGGACGTAGTCCGAGCTTAGCGCGCAGTTTGTTGGTTGCTTCAACTGAAAGGACGTCACCGGCACCATTCTCCGGGATCGGTGACACCGAACGTTTGCGGGAAGAGGACGATGTCTTCGGTGGAGGCGGGGGAGATGGTGATCGATGGCGCCGCCTCGAGGACGATTCCGGTTGAACCTTGGATGGACCAACATCAAGAGGGCGAAGGCCCAACTTTGCTCGCAATTTGTTTGTCTCCTCCACGGAAAGCACATCGCCGGCACCGTTTGCTGGAATCGGCGACACGGAACGTTTCCTTGAGGACGATGAGGACGCCTTCGGTGCTGGTGGGGGTGTCGGTGATCGACGACGCTTCTGTACCTGCGGTGGTGGTGGTGGCGATGGTGGAGCGGCCTTCTCTGCGTCCGGCGATTTACGCGCACTGATCGACGGTGGAGGTGGCGGAGGCGCGCTGGTCTCTTCCAGTGGCACCTCCACACAGTCCGAGCTGTCCGAGTCATCGTCGACGGCGTTCACCGCACCCCCGTCGTAGTTCGCACGTTCGCCGCGACCATGTTCGCGACCCGACGATGACTGCTGATGCCGATGGTGGTGGTGCTGCCTGTGCTCACTGCGATCTCGCTTGTGCTTCTTGTGCCGGCGCCGTTCCGTGCCGCCATCGTTGTAACTTTCGTGGTCCTCCGAGTACGAACGGGAACGATGGTCCAGCTCGCGTTCCCGGTCGTACCGTGGTGAACGGCTACGCGAACGACTACGCGAACGACGTTTATGCTTTTTAGAATCTCGTTTATGCTTTTTTGATGATGAACCCATGGCTGTTGTTACCTGTTTCGTGTACGGAATGCTAGAAAACCCTGTGCTTCTTTTCCACAACGATGCGATCTATGTTTTCACTCCAAAACACCAAACACTGGGTAATCACTTTTTTCACCAGAATGGTGGTTTGACAGGAATGTCACACGGATGACAGCTTTTTGGAAACGCCAACGACCGAGACGGATTTTTTAGGGGATTTAAAAATTATTGTACCATTCAATCACATCTCATCTTTAAAACAAAACAGAAAACATTAATTTTGGAACCATTGGGTACCAATTTTTCATTAATACAATTCTGTACGCGATTGCAAACCGATGGCTTTGAAAAACGTACAGTGCAGCCTCTATGCAGTAGTGCTTTGGCATAGAACAGGGAATTGAAAACCTTGAATAATATGATTCTCATAAATGATTTCTAGACTTCCATCCATCCAATAGACTTGAAGGGCTACATTTGAGTTGCTCTTGCTAATGTTAAGATATGAAACAATGGGAATGTTTTTAATGTATTCAGATATTCCAACCCCAAGTCATAAGGTTGCTACTGTACTGCCTATTGTGTTTTGCCTCCCATAGCGACATCTGTCATAATCCTATAGTCAGCATTTGCAAGCGGTTTGTGGCGGATTTTTGTGTTAATTTTGATTAAGTGTATGTATTGCAATTATACTCTCTAAGTGTACAAATTAATATGTATTATTATATTTAGTGTATAGTTTTAGTTTTATTTGGTCACTAAGTAGTGTATTTGTTTAACCCCGTCCAGACTGTTTTAGTCGTTGTCAAATTTGGCGCTCTTCTTTGTTTGATCACAAACAGCCCAGCGGCGTTTCGGAACGATTCGGCTTGAATTGTAAAAACAATATATTTTATAATAAAATAGCCATGAAGGAAGAGGCGATTAATAGTCAACACGGTGAGGCGTCCGAAGATGAAGATGACGAGGACATGGTACGTACGAGGCTGGCGTTCGTGGTGCCAAGGAACGCCCCTAAGTGAAGCCTCAGGTATTGTTTTTTAACGGAGTATTTTGTTCTCCCTGCCGCAGCACGAAACATCTAGCATGGGAAGTACCTGCACCGACAACACGTCAAACGGGAGTGAAAACCAAATCAATCGGAAAAAGCGACGCCGGTCGAAAAAGAAAACACCCAAGCCGGCTAAACCGATCTACAAGTTTGCCGGCTACGTGAAGGAAGACCACGGACAGGCTCTTTTCGGGTGCATGTTCAATCACGATCTCAAAAATGGGGAACTACCAACATTCGCGACGGTCGGTAGCAACCGGGTAACGATTTACCAATGCCAAGAGGATGGAGAAATCACGCTAAAACAATGTTACGCCGATCCCGATGTAAGTGATGGTACTAAATGTGCTGATATACCCACCGCTCACGAGTGCATTTTTCAGACGGAGGAAGTGTTCTACACCTGCGCCTGGTCGCACGACGTGGAAACTGGTAGACCCACTCTAGCGGCAGCTGGGCTCCGTGGGGTGATTCGGGTTTTCAACACTGCCTCGCTCAAGGGACACAAATGCTTCATCGGGCACGGGCATGCTATTAACGAAGTGAAATTCCACCCGAAGGAACCTTACCTTGTCATGTCCGCTAGCAAAGACCACTCGTTGCGACTGTGGAACACCAAGACGGACATTTGTATCGCGGTGTTCGGTGGAGTCGAGGGCCACCGCGATGAGGTGCTGAGCTTCGATTTCGACATTCTTGGCACACGGTTCATGTCGTGCGGCATGGACCATTCGCTGAAACTGTGGCGGCTCGATACGGAAACGATGAAGAATGCAATACGCAACAGTTACACCTTCAACGAGGCGAAAAGTTTATCCCGGTTTCCCTCGGAGAACGAACACTTTCCAGTGTTCTCCACCCGAGACATCCACCGGAACTACGTTGATTGCGTTAGATGGATAGGTGACTTTGTGCTCTCGAAGTCGTGTGAAAATACTATCGTCTGCTGGAAACCGGGCAAGCTGGATGATGTAGAGGTTAAGAATAACGAAACCACCGCCACCGTTATTACCACGCTTGAGTTTAAGGAGAGTGAGATTTGGTTCGTGCGCTTTTCGCTCGACTACTGGCAGAAGTATTTGGCACTGGGCAATCAAACCGGCAGAACGTACATTTGGGAGCTCGACACTGACGATCCGGTGAATCCTCGCTGTAGCACTCTATTCCATCCCAAGTGTACGACTGCCATTCGACAAACTTCGTTCTCGAGATCAGGGAATATTCTAATTTGCGTTTGCGACGACGGTACCGTTTGGCGGTGGGATAAAATAAATATCTAATAGTACACTAGAAAAGCACCTGAAAATAGGTGAAATATAAATATAAAATTTGAATAAAACACGTTACTATTTAAGGAATACAATCTGTTCAATTGAGTGTAATTTAATGTTGCGGTTTTTTGGCAACACTTATCTAAGGTGCATAGTTCTACTGTAGCGCGTTATAAATCTTAGTTTATTGCAGAATAATATTTTAACAGTCTATAAAACCAATCGTTCTACGTTCATTATGCTAGTAAACTTACGTTATAGAAACAAGTATACATCATGTACATCATGTACTACATTTGTTGTGGCCTATAATTTGGAAGGGGCCTTATATTGTGTCCCCAAATCTAAAAAATACTGCAACAAGGTCATGATATTATGTTCACTTTGGAGTAAACAATTTTAAACCTATGCCTGTTTCTTGCAAGTCTATGCTTTAAAGAACTAACTTACGCATTATTTATTTCTTCTTCTTCTTCTTGGCGTAACGACCTTGTTGGTCATGCCTGCCCGTAAGGGCTTACGAGACTTGTTTCCCTGTTGTACGTGGATAGTCAGTCCTCTCGTACAGGGGAAGGTCCGGTCTCGGTTGGGATTCGAACCCACGCCGTCGAGGTGGTGAGCCCCGACGCTCATGGGCCGATTTTCTAACCGGCGCTACCGCTCGGCTGTCGCGGACCCCCATTATTTATTTAATTACATTAAATTTACCAACGGTTTTCGAATTTGATCGTGTAGTTTGAATTTTATTGTGTCGGTCAAACTGACGTACTATCAAAGGTTCCACCTTGTATTACAGCCCTTTGGTAGAAACCAGTGGTGGGTAAACCAAATCGCTGCAGGGATTCGAATCTTTCGATTCAAATCCATTCTGAGATCCAGATCTTCAAATCCGAATTCCAATCCATTGAATAGTCGTGAGACGATGTAAAGCAATCATTGCCGGCCTGGAAATTGTTTATCTTAATCTGAACTCCATATTGGTGGCAGTCATATTGAAACCGATTTTTGATAATCTTTCTTAGTTTTGTTTACCAATAAAAATACACAACAACGATGCTTTCTCGGGTCCAGATGTCCGTATTTTCTGTGGTTATCCTTATTTTCTGTGAGAGTCACAGATTTACTGCGACCAGAGTCAAGTTAAACCCTACTTCTCGCTAGCCTATTTCAGGAATGCAATGCAAACCTTACTGGTGCGTTGTCAAACTGTGACTCGAAAATAAGAACAACCGACGAATTGAATACATAAACAAAACTAAGAACGATTATCAAAACATTCATATATTCTGAAAAAAAAAATGTTTGGAATTTGGAACGAACCCACCTCGTTTGTTGATCCACCTTGATTCAATCCTTCAAGGAATCGAAATTTCGAGTCTTTCGATAACTGATTCTGCCAACACTAGTTGGCACCGTCGACATTTAATGTAAACTGTCAAAAAGCGCCCGAGCGTCTTCGTAAATGGCGAATTGGTACATTTTGGTTCCCTCCTCCACCAACGGTGATTGTGCAGCAAATTAGCAGAAAATAAGTGTTTCCTGGCGTACCATGAGTTAGAATCGTTCCTCCAAAGCAAATCGAAACGTTCACGCTCCTTCCCGAGCTCGCTTGCCCACGCCGCGAGAGTGTTTGCTGTGCTGCTGCTGCGCGTTCTAGGGGCAGAAGCGGCAATAAAACTCGCCAAAAGTGCTGCTGTCATTTTTGGGAAAGGGACGCCAAAATACTGTTCGACCAGAACGCTCCCAAAATCGTTCCGCTGCCCGGAAGCTGCGTGTGACCCGCGATATCATTCGTTTGCCATCGTCTGCACTATCAGTTTGGTGGTTACTATCTGCGGTGAATCGAGTTTTTTTTTTACCCCGCAGCTTGCTGTCCAAAGTTTTTCAGGACGCAAGTGGTCGGACGTGCGCGGCGGTAAAAGCAGCGGGGGTGCCATCGATAGAGTGCGTCAAAATCGTGATTCGCTGCTGCGACGGTGAAGAACCGTGCTCGAGCGATCCTTCCGGAGACTAACAGGCAGCAGGCGTTGGTCAACATTTGCGGATTGCTGCGCGTGGGTGTTTTGCTGCTGCAAGTGCGAGGCCAAACCAGCAGCCGGAAGCAAGAACGGGATACAGTGCGTGCCTGACACGGTAGTGTCCGCTTGGTTCCCTTTTCGTGACCGTGAAAGTGCGCACATCTGGTGCAAACAAAGTAGGCAGTGTTAATTTTGTCATCCCTCTTTTCCATTGCGGTAGCATAGCAATAGCGACCGGTAAATAAATAGAGTGCCGTCTGTAAGTCCTCGTTCTGAAGAGCAGAATTTCGCTTATCGACACAACTGTCCACGGAGGGCATCAGCGTACGGGAAATAGTCTGTGATTCAGCGGACAAGAATTCTTCCGAGAAGCAACACCTATTGCGGATATTCTGCACCACAACAAAACCGGGGCCACAATCCCACACACACACACACACCTGGCACATAGTTGGGACCGGGGAAGGAAAACTCAGGTGAGTAATAGGCCGCTTTTGACAGGTTTATCTGACGTCCTCCTTCGCCGCAGGTTTCCTTCGTTGGGCGGGGATGTGGGTATGGTGACTCCTTTCGACCTGATGGGTGTCATGTTCGCTCTAAACCCCCGAAATGGCGCGGGAGGACACTCTTGCGTTGTCGCAAGCCAAGATCGGTCCGTCACAGCTGTACGAGTGAAAAACAAAAAAAAAGCGCAACCAACGATTATCAATCGTGTTCGCCAATGCGGACGGCACAAATGAGGGGGCACCAATCATGTGTGTTGTGTGTGTGTGTGCTTGTCTTCCGCGAATATGCGCGAAGAGACACACAGAAGAACGTTTCGGGGCCTGCGACATGCACCAACTTGCTGTTCCATGATTCATCTGGTTTTGTTTTTCGGATTACCGTTGCTCCGGTTTTATTGATGCTGCTGTTTCTTCTTCCCCACCTCCCACCCCCACCCCCCAGTCTGTGGTCCACTATCATCACAGCGTGACGCGCGAAGAAGTTGTTGCCAACAGCTGTGGTCGCTCTGTTTGAATAGGGCAGAGTATCAGTGCCCCGGATGATCAGCCCGCTAGACGTCATCTGCGTCCCGTGCGCGGGGCATTGGGCGGGAAAGTTTGCTTCCGGTTTGATACCCCAGGTCCGCGAGCACACGCGATGGCAAACGGGCATTGCTGACTAATCAATGCGTTTCGAAACGAGTTCGTTCGTTCGTTCGTAGAGCCACGATTTATCATCAGTGTTGCTTGTTGTCGTACACCGCCGCCCCTGGCTACGGAGCAATGCCGTCTAGGATGGTGTGTTTACCAAATAGTGCTCGATACAATCAGTCGGTCTGTGGTATGTGGTTCTGTTTCGAAACAAATAAACTTGGCTTTTATGTTGGAGGCCGCATGCTCGATGGATAAGTTTGGAAGACGCAATATTATGAATCAGAATTATCTGAATCACTACAACCATGAACGCATTACTGTGCCACCCTTTGTAAATTTAATTGAAAAATTAAACGAATTTGCTTTATAATAATTTGTATGCTTTATTTTATACGAAATTAATTGGTAAACATTAGCTACTTTTTGCATCACAAAATTGGGCGAACAGGTTCGTCTTTGCTAAGAATAACTTTGTTTTGGGGTTTTTGACGAGGTGTTCAACAATATTTACTTAATAGTCCGACCATCTATGGATCTGGACGGCATACAAATTTAGCATTTCGATAATTACTTTCACGTACTTAATGGTAAAACGTCAAATCTTCTTTTAAATGAAGTGGTGGCCTCTTTACTTATGTTCTTGACCGTAGCAAATTCTTTCGAGTTTACGTTAGGGGTTCAACATGTATTATACCGTTGCCAATTATTTCTAGCTTGATTATAACGCTCGATTCGCTTAAGGCCCTAGAAAACAATCGATAAGACGACCAAGTTTCTTGTTTCCAACAGATTGCACGAAGGAGTAACTAACACCTTAGCGTTCGCGTGCTAACAATCAATCGAAAATATGTTCGTTTGGACAATGTTTATTGACGACCTGGGAGGTTTTCGGTCTGTTCATCACCTTTTTTTCCCTCCATGTGGTGTGATACAGGTCCTGCATTCCATTCGTATTTCTCCCGCGGAGGAAAAGACTGTAAGCGAGCGTGATGTTTGGTTTGCCTTTTGTTCTTTCTTCTCGCCCAGTAGATGTAGATGTTCCGTTCGGTAGCCGGTATCGAACGCTGCCTGCCAACTGTTTCTAATTTATTCCATCCCGTACGCGCCGAAATCTCACGACCTTATCGAATGCTGTTCAGCTGTCCAATTAGCATGTTGGGTGTAAATATTGATTTTGAGACTTTTGTTTTATTACCACGAATGATACACACCCGGTGGAATGTGTCCGGAAAAGGCTTAGGAGCGCTTTTGTCGCTTAAACTGTGTCCAAATTTTCGATCACGATCGAATGATCGTACCCGGGCAGGGGTGCCTCGTGGCGCAGATCCCCGTTGATGGCGATGTAGCGAGCCTCCTTCTCTACCGCATCACGCGGACCATCGCCCTCGTCCACCGCCGATCGGAGATAGTCCGGAGCCAGCTGGTAGATTTCCGCCTCAAGCGGATTAAAGAGGCTGCGCTGGTCGGTCTGCACAACCGGTGGGAGCAGCGTTAGACCTTCGGTACCTGCGGCCGGCTCCAGGTTTTCGAACACCACCGACTGCGTGTGGCCCGGGAGGGGTGCCTCGTGACGAGCTCCAGGGTTGACGGCAACGTACTTGGCCCCGGTGACGGTTGGTTCAGCAACGTTCATGGAGCTGCTGGAAGACGACGACGATGAGAACTCCATTCCGGTGGTTTCCGGGGGTCCGTACACGGGGGCAGGCAGGCCGTAGACGGGAGCGGGAACGACTGGGGCGGGTGTGACCACGACTGGAGCGACGTACTCCGGAGCCGGGGTCGGTTCAACAGGCACAGGAACGTATTCTGGCTCGGGATCCTTAGGGAGTTCGTGGACGGCCGGAGGGTAGGGGGCGCTCGGGACGACTGTTTCCTGGTGATGTACCTCAACGACACCACCTGATGGGCGCTTCGGGAGCAGGTTCAGTAGCGGGTTCTTAAGCCACGGATGTTTCATCAGACTTCCGAGGTCGGGCAGAAATTTGGCGTGGAATGGTTGAACCATGGGAAGGTGCTGGTGGTGGGGAACGACGGGCGAAACCACCTGATGGTGGTAAGGCTGCACCGGTGTGTAGACGACGACGGTTTCGCTCACCGGCGGTTCCATGTGTCTAGCGACCAGCTTCTTCACCACATGCTTCGTGACCAACAGTGGGCTCGCCGTGCAGAGCGAGGCCAGTGTTGCCAGCGAGATCGCAACTACGATTGTAACCTATTGAGAGAAGAATTTTAAAGGTTATTACCAGATTGGAACAGAGAATTCTGGACCACTTACCTTCATACTGGGTTCGGATCGGTATCCGCTTCTGGATTGATATTTTGTATTTATCCACAGCAATGAATGCAATGTATCCAACGGGAGACGCAAATGCCTTCTGTGTCCATCCATCACCGAACAGAGGCGTATTTAAATGGGTCACACTCCAATGGTCCAATTTCTCCCACCCACCGCTGGGAAGGAACCGGACCGGCTTCTAAGGGTATCAATGCCAGCCGGGAAGCTTCATTCCCCGAAACCGGTCCTTCCGGGTCATTCGATGTGCGAACCGTACATAATTCGCTTACCCTCCGGGGGTCGAGAAAAACTTTGAGGTCCCTGCAAGTATGCTGTCCCGGCGCCACCACGGGACACAGCTACTACTTGTGGTGGTGATGTTGCAGAAAGTCTACACGGTGCTTTGACCTTCCATCAACCTCGCCGCGGACGGATAAGGGACCACGGGCGTCCCGGTTTCGTGACTGTAGGTCGTTTCTGTCCGGCAGCGGAGGGAAACTTTTGCATCACTTCGGGGGTGTTTTGCGTTAGATAATGGTACAAAATTGCATACCCGCCGAATGCTTGTTTGTGTAAGACTTGAATACGATTGTTTTATTCTGTTTTTTTTTTGCATTCGTTTCATTCCATTTCTATCCCGGTAAACCCGAGGGGCAACTATTCCCAATGCCGTTGCTTTGAAAATGAAAAAGTTCCTGCAATTTGTGTGCAATTTGCATGTTTCGACGGTTTATTGCTCGCAAACAGGAATGTTGATTAATTTAAGGAAATGTAAAAATGGGGGGAGAGAAAGAGAAAATTGCTGGGTGATAATGCGCCATCAAAAACCGGGGCCTAAAAGTATGTTGGTAGTAACCCAAAAAGGACAACACTTTTATAATGATGTATGTAATAGTGGAGGTGTACAATATGGTACAATTTGTACATTAAAGTAACAGTTATAAAATCGAATTTGATTTAATTTGTATTTGACTTGATTTGAAATACGAGCTCCTTTTTAACTTCCTCGTAGCATAATCCGTGGTTATCTAATTCTGTTTCGGATTTATTAATCTATAGGATACTGTTAAATGAATCACTGAATCTGAATTTTAGCATCCAAGACACTTAAACACTGAAATCCAAATAGCGGTCAATTTGACTCAAACGCCATTTTTTTTTGGAATTTCCACAATCGGGTGAATATTTTTAAAATAAATAAGTCTCTTCTAACAATCCAAAAGTACATCAACAATATGTTTTTTCAAATTTTTCTGATGCACGAGTTTTGAGAACCACTAAACCATGCCATGTGACCTTAGTAGAGTTGTGTAATTCAGGTTCAGATTCATGAATTTAAATGATTTTTTGTGTTTTAGAGATTCATGATTCCCAAAGGTTCACCAACTGATGAAAAGTAATGCAAAAAATGGATAGAGGGACCTCCTTTTGTATTTTTTGTTCGCATGATCCACGTCAATGAAAGAATCATGGAGATTCGTTAAAGATTCATGAAGATTCATTAAGGTTTCGAACGATTCATAAACATTTGAAGATTCGATTCCCAAAAGATTCATGAGTCCATCTGAATGAATCTTAGGTGAAAGATTCATATGAATGAAGCTCCCCAAAAGATTCATAAGGTATAACACTAGACCATACCGTCATGCTTTTGAGTAGTCAATTTGACCGCTCTGTTTCAAAACGAAAGAACTTCAGTCGTTTTCCAATATTTTTTAAATCTGTAAACACTTACTGTTTTGTTCATTTGTTGACTATCTTTTGGCGTTTTTAACTATTTTGAAGCAACTCTCCACCATTCCGGCTTGCTCCATGTTCCAGGAAAAAGAAGGCTCTAAAGCATTTAGGCGAGATTCAAAAGTAATGTATTCTAGGGCTAAAGATTCTAAGAGAATTGACATTTGAGGTGATGTTCGACTTTTTATAGACAGATTCATGTACCTTCGAAGTTCAATGTATCGATGAACATTCATTAAAATGCGTTCGGAGTAAAAACTAATTTGGGAGATTCACCAATTTTTCGGAGAAAAGTGCAATGAATCTTATCGAAAAATCCCTAGGAAATCACTAATAAAAAACTTTGATCGCTGGTGCGAGGATGTCTTAACATATAATTATCTCATGACTAATCTCTCTTCGAAGGCGCAGAAGGTGTAGTCTTTACCACCCACCCTCACTAAGCTTTCTCCTTGCAGACATCTACAAACATATTAGTTATCCATAATCCCGCTACTTGTTAACCGGCTGTGCGTGTGCTGTTTGTCTCATTCACCTGATGCCAACGAATGCCACGCCAATGATGATGCATTAGACGCAACTCTTCGCCCCGAGGGCAGACGGACGCGGTTACGTTTTCGGGTTTTGCCATTTGCCACAAAGTCTGTCGCGCGCGCTTTCCGAGAGGGAGACTTCTTCGCGTTTGTCCTTCGTTTTTCCGCAACGGGAAATACTTGCCGAATCTACGCGTAATACAGCCGAGACCCGGTTTCCCAAAAAACATTCCTCAATTTATGCCAAAGACAAACGGGCGGACGGGCGGGCTACACACTTGTCAGGCAGATTTGTCTGGCCTCCCTCCTCCCCCGACGCAATCACCCCCTCTGTGCTGCGTGTTGGGTGTCCGCTATGTTTGACCGTGCAGCATGTACCAATGTACCGACAATTTTCCGTCGACGAGGGCACGATTTACTTGCGGCGGAAAATCTATTATTATCAGGCATAAAAAAAGGAGGGACTGTCCCGTGGTGCGAGTGGACATTTCCCGACCCCCCATCCTCGACGCGTTCGTCCTATCAGTGGCGAGTTTCGTGGTTGATTTGGTTGTGTTTTCATTATTTTGGGATGTCTAATAAACATTGGAATTTCTTCGCTTTGTACTTTCCGCCGTACGAATGATGTGCACAGCTGCATGAACTTGAAAAGCGCGCTGTTAAAGAGGCCTCTCGAATAAGCATGCAGGGTTTTATTGACTCGATATTGTTGAAATTAAAAAAATAGACGAAAGTTTCGTCAATTAAAACAGGACGCAATCGAAAAAAATACCTTCAGAGCCGAGCAACGATAACTAGCGAACCAGCTGTTCAATCGCTTGACCGCAACAACTAGTGCATCCCCGCATATGCATCGGTGTAGGTGCACCTATGTAGTGCACTTACTTGCAGTCGTCGTGGTGTAGTGATCATCGTGCGTTGGACTTTGCGCTCTGGCGTCGTTGATCGCCCAGCATCACAGTCCGATCTCGTGCATCTTAATCGACCACAGAGACATTTGGTCGTCGACGTCGTCGTTCGATTGCGGTTGATCGTTCTCTCGCACAAAGACGCCAAGAGGAACAAAAAAAGGAGCGAAACGGCTTTGGCAGAAAGAGGGGGGGAAACTATGTTCGGAAAACGCGCAGCATCGATTTGTAACCGAAACCCCCCGAAATCCGGCCCATCCGCCGGAAAACTCGATCGTTTGATTTGTGTTATGTCTTCCTTTCACCGCTGCAAGTCGCGGGAAAACATGAGATCGTTTCCTGCGCAAGATGGGAATATTCTTCGGCCGGGTTGGGGGGGAGGAAGGAATTTCCCCGAGCATCAGTGACACAGGGTGGGGGGAGGAGAGATCAGTAGGAAAATGTACATGCTTGACGAGAGCGGACCGTGTCGACGAAAGACGGGTTTTCGATCCGTAATTACTTGCTCCATTGCGCGAATTCGATGCATCTCAGATTTCAGTGAGCAAATGCTCGTTTCGGTGCGCCTGTGTGTGTGTGTAGGGGGGAAATTAAGAGATAGAGGATGTGTGTTTTTTTTGTTCTGTTTTTTTGGGAGGAAGGAGGTTCGCAATCACTCGATTGCAATTTTTCGTCAGTCTATCAGTCTATCGTATCGTTTTCATCCACTCGGTTGTGCGCATCCGGATTCGGGGTGATCGTGCCATCGGGTTGCTGTTAAAGTAAATATCTTTTGAAAGTAACATTTTAAAGGTGGAAAAAGTCATGAAAACATACCACACAGTGTGGTGCTTTCGTCCTCTCGGTTTATAAAAACCGTACTATGTTATGCCAAATGAAATGATCACACCGAAGTGAATCATTGTGCGGTCGATCGATTCGCAATGGTTCGATCTCTATTATGTAATGAAATACGCATACGTTTGAAATGTGATCTGTGTTGTTTTGCCTTGAAATGCATTGATGGTGATCGGTGATAAACTATATCAACTGCAAAGCGTCGCAGCAACGGGTCGGGAAAGGAAGTTGCAATAGAACAGTCGTGATAAATCGCAACAAAGAATTTACAACCGTCGTCATCATCATGATCAACACGATGGAGTCGTTTTCGTTGCGTCTACCGTAAGTATTGGTCCGCGGTGTTTGTGTGTGTGCGATGCACTATCACCATCAGGGCGAAATGAAAAGATCTTGTGTGCAAAACCTTACGATCATGTTTCGTCCTGTGAGAGAATCGCGAAAATAGCATATGTGAGAGAGTGTGTTTCTTTTTTTGTGTGGGGTTTGTGTTGTGTGTGTGTTTGCGTATTCTATTGTCGATTGACCCGAAATCGCCCGTCTGCCAAATTGTCTTCGCCGAAATGGGTGGATCTTAATCTCTCGAGTCAATCGTAGGGCGGGCTTCATGTCAGGTGAAAGGAATGTTTTAAGACTGCCATAGGAATGAATGTGACGCTTTACTTTTCTCTTCTCTTATATTTATCAGGTAGGATTAGTTCTATTTCTACTTGTTTTGATAATGCTCTTATGATAATGTCTCTTTTAGTTGCAGTTGCATGTTTTCTTAAAGTTTTCAAATGCAGGCTTTTGCCTTAAGAGTCTTTTAAGTCTCGCTATCACTAAAGGAA
This sequence comes from Anopheles ziemanni, assembly GCF_943734765.1. Taxonomy (NCBI): domain Eukaryota; kingdom Metazoa; phylum Arthropoda; class Insecta; order Diptera; family Culicidae; genus Anopheles; species Anopheles ziemanni. The sequence goes on along the minus strand of NC_080705.1, from coordinate 22,312,061 downwards.
ATTAAAGGTTGACACATGCACAATAGTTCTCTATGTTCATTGAATTATTTTCGTTTTTTCTTTCCCTTCGTGGAAAACAAAACCAACAAACGCTACGATAACGACTTTCCCGACGAACCGTCTTGTAGGTAGAGAGGAGAGAGAGTTACACACTTTATGTTCAGCACCGAGAAGTGTTTTTGAGAAGTTGAGTACAAAAACTGCTTGGTCGACCGCTAATTTTATCGCACGTGAATCGCGCCGTGCGGACATTTTTGTTTTAGTTTTTCCCACCGTTGCAGAGCGTGTGTTGCCTTCTTCTGTCACATTGTTTTTTTTTCTTTTTCGGTTTTCCACTTGGCTTGGATCTAGACCGACCGCGTTCGGTGTGTCGTCTCTCTGGCTAGCGATGTCGGGGTAGCGCGAAAAAGAGCTTCCTACCCCGAGGGCAGCAGGAATTGGTTGGATGTGTTCCGAGAATTTTTCCACGCACCTGCCCGGGAACGGGTTTCCCCTCTGTCGGTTTTCGCCGAAATGTCCTTCGTGGTTGTGAACTGTGCGCGGCCATTAATTAGACCGGGTTGTTTGGTTTGGAAACTGAACATTATTCGTGCAAATTTAAGTTGCGTCGAAATGTTTATGCTTCGCTTTGGGGTTGCGCTTTTCTTCCGTTTGATTAATTTATCAAAGGCACGTTCGGTTCCCCTTTGTTTCCCCAGTGTTGCAAAACAGGACAACACTCCTTTGGTTATTTTGATATATGCGTACCGTACGATGCAACCCCGATAACGACAGCGAAGAGATTCCCCCTCCCCATTTCGCCCAAAGGAAACATTTCGCCCTTCCATTCATCACTAATCACCTCCCTCCAGTGTGGGGTAGGGAAAAGTGGTGGAAGCGGGAATGAAGGGGTGGGGGGGGGGATCTGTTCGATGGGTTGTCGTACGCCACCGCCACCGTAATAACATTGGCAGTAAATATCAGGAAGTAGCGGGAAAAAATGGCGGCAAGCACCAATCAAGAGTTTCTAATTGCAGCACACGACTCACAATCATGCGATGACGCTGGCACTATTATACGCACACACACACACATACACAAGTGCAGCAGTGCAACAGTGCAGTTTGTAACGAATGAGTCAAGGATAACTCGCGCCAACTCCAGGATAGGGGAGTTTGTGGGGGGTAAAAAAGGGTGGAAATCCAGTGCAGGAAAAATGGTTGGAAAAGGTGTGCCACACTCAACGGCTGTAGGGTAGTTAGCGGGTTTTTCCTCCGATCGAAATCGACAGTGTGGTGAAGGACGTCCGATTTGGAGGTCGCTGACGTGTGTGTGTTTTATTATTATCGGTGTAGTGAATCAAATGTTGCACGGGAAAATTACTCGATATCAAATGGAAACAAATGGAAAATGCATATTTCTATTAAGCTGTGAATTTGTAACCTTTAACTATTTGGAAACTAAAAATCATTTCAATTGAATGTTGAAACAAAACTGGAAACAAATATCCGATGTCATTGGTTTAGCAAATATTGTTGCAATAATATAACTAAACTAGCTTGACGCCTCGGCGATGCTCGGTGAAGAAGAGGTTGAGAAAAGGGTCATGGTTTTCACTCTTTACTTGAGAGTTATGTTTTAATTCAATAGTTACAATAACGACGTATTTAAAATGGTTGATATTTCATCGATTTCCCCGTGATGTATATACCCTGTTGTATAACTTTGGTGGATACACCTTGACAAATGTCGCTGTCATTGAATTACAATAGTGGCTGGCAATGCTTTCATATTTTGTGATTCCATATTTTTATGATGTTTTGTTTATGTTAGTAAAACTGAGTTTCAATTATAATATTTAGAAAATTTAAAAAAGTGATCAAAAATCTTCAACAACATCAACACAAAGCTCCATACAAAGAAAAAAACTAAAATATATAATCGATTAATAATTTTTTTGAACCGGATTCTTTAATCTTCTTCCCTCAACACAACGCTAGTAGGACTATCGTTTTTACCTAATCAAAGTGGATAAATGCTTCATTCTAACGAGCCTGAGAACCGCCATCTCCGTTTGACGACCTTATCCATCTTTCCGGTGCTCTTTCCACCGCCCCCCTCCCCCTCACCTCATCTCGCCGGAATCATTCGCAAACGTCAATCGCCATCCAATTATCATACCGAGCATAGTCCGTGCCGTATCCAAACCGTTGCGCGTGTGTCCGGCTCGGTTGCTGCACTTTTAACTCGCACACCGCACAATCTCAACGCTACTTGCTGTCTTGATGATGATGACGATGATGACGATGAGCCGTGTCCAGGAGCCGAGAAGAAGGAGTAGAACAAATTGGAACGACATATATAAAAGCGAGCGGCACGCGCTAACGCAGCGGAAAAACCTTCACGCCGGAGACATTATGCTGATGGACGTGTGTGTGTATGTTCGGTGGGGAGAGAAGGTGGAGGTGACTAGAAAACGGTGTACTTAAAAACGATTCCTTATTTTCTCGTGCAAGTTGGTTGCAAATGGATACGTCACTCCGTCAACGAGCTGGAGGGCGGCAATGTTGTGCTTCGGTCCGGCGAAAAGGATTAGAAACCGAAACCGTTAGCATTCGTTTTGCGGAGGGAAAAGGCAGGAGTGACTAGCTCGTTCGTTTGTGTGTTTTGCAGCTCTAACGACCCATGGAATGGGGTTTTTCTTGCACCGCTTGGGTGACTTAACCGTGGTCATTTACTTCTTTCGTGTCAAATGCTTCTTTTTTGTACACTTTATTGCTATAATTTGTATTAGAATATAAATGCTTTCTGTTCGTCAGATTATCACCTACACATGTCCTTCTCGTTGCTCCGCTTCTATTCATGTGAATATCTTTTTTCACTTTATATTCCCCAGTTTTGCACGCTCCCATTTTCACTCAATAAACGCTTTACTTACTTTGGCCATAACTTTTTTTATTGGGCTCATCAGTTTTATGTGCCAAATCGGTACTGCTCGGGTAGCCTTTGGCAAACACAAACACACACACACACGCGCTTGAGAGATGAACTCCTGTCCGCCATTTCAGACTCTGCTCTGACTTCATCCGCTGCAAGCTGCAGTGTTTGACAGATGAAGAAATGTCCATCTTGGTGGCGGTCCATCATCCACATACTATTCCTGGTGGCGGTTGGTTGCGCTTTACCAAATGTGCATCCAAACACACGAGACCAGCGTACGGGCTCAAGTCCCCATAAACGACGCTGACGATGATGATGATGTTGGCGATGGAGCCATTTCCTTTAAGTGCTTTATAAATATATTAAGCCTTGACTTGTGTTTGGCCTGCATAGAAGCGGGGGGGGAGGGCGGAGGTTGACGGATCGAAGTCCAGCGGGAAAAAAGAAAACGACGGGGGGATGTTGATGATGATGACGATGGGAAGATGTGATGGGGTGGGTGCACTAGAAATGGCCATTGCTAGTCGTTCGCTTCTTTGAACAGCACTCGAGAGTCGAGGTAAAGGGAAAGGTGGCGTGGCTTATGGCCTGTAGGTGGATCGGTTTTTGCGACTAACGATCCATTTGCTGAAGGGAGGTGCAAGGGTTGGTGCACCGTTGGGTTACCTTTAAATTTATCCAATCCAATCTCGTTTCATATGTCAAATGGACGAAGCGGAAGAACATATTTCTTCGAACTGAACTGCAATCCACATTCCGTCCGGCGTTCGCCAACTTAATTTCCCTCGCTTTCGGGGACAATTGGCTGGGAGATTTGTTGGGGAAAATATGGAGCAAATTGGCTTATCGAGCGATCGGGCGTTCCCGTTAAACCATTCCAGCGGAAGGTGGCTGATCTTGCACTCGTAAGACATTCGATCTTATCGGCGAAGGGTCTTGTTTTCTTTTCTTTTGCCCACAACCGAACAACGCCACGGAACAATTTGTCGAAGGTGACCGAGATTTGGACCGCCGTCGGTCCTGGCGTCGGCAGGGAAATGGCCGTGGCCCCTACTCTCTTCGTACGAGAGATGTTTATTTTATTCCGCCAGTATGAGCCTAACGCCCATGTTTTCCCTCCCTCCTCCGTCAGGTTCGCCCGTTTGGGAGAAAGGAAAATATCGCTCAAAGGGAAGGGTACTATCAAAAAGGGGTGGGGAAAGCGGGCCTGATCGTTTGGTATGTTTGTGTACTTGATACATTTATCGATCGGTTAAAAGGTACGATCGGCAAGAAGGTAGCGGCGATCGGGGCTCGAAGAAAAAAGAGAAAATTGAGCTGAGAGAAATAAAACCGGCATTCGATCGCGCTGAAGTGTTGTCGCCGGTTTGTCGGCGCTTCGGTCGCGTGTCCTCCGTCCCCCCGACCCCTCTCGATCTCGATCCTTCGAGACGCTTGCACTGCCTCCTTCATTTTCCTTCAGCCTGATTATCGGGTAACTGTGTTATGATGATCGCGTTCCGTTATTGGTTCCCGAGCGCGTGCTCGCGCGCACATTTATGATGGCGCTTGGATAGAAATAGTCACCCCGGTAAAGGGGCATACACTACTGCAACGAGAGCGATGTGCCGGAGGCTTCCGAGCAGCATAAACCGGCAACGGCAGCATCTCCGCGACCAGCACCTGATTTGTCGCGGCGCGTTTGCCGTCGGACACGATCGCCTATCATTTTCCACGGTTGATTACTGTTCACCCTCCCGTTCCGCTACCTGCCACGCGACCATGAGATAAACACGAAAAGACGGTGAAGGTGAGCATTCGATCCCTAATGTGCCCATTTGTCGTGCATTTACGCGAACACGATAAAACCAAGCGGGCTTCACACGCCATGATTCGCATGGATGGATGGATGTACGATCGATCGGTTTTGCAGATGTAATTTAAAACATATTTAAAATTTATCAAGATTTCGGCAGACGTGCTATTTTATGAATTACAGGGCGTTCCCAGCTTATCTTCCTTCGTTGGAAAATTTGGAAGGGAATTATTACGACTCCCAAATGATTATAATTTTGAGCAGCAAATGAACATAAATAAATGACCCTTTTTCTAGAACGAGATTTATCTAATCCATATTTAAGAGAATATAATGTTTAAAAACAATACAATTAATAAAAAAGAAAAGGATAAATAGAAGAAAATCAAAGTACGATACGAATAAGTTATTTGCAACAAACTTCGTATTGTTATAAATGATTCTGCATATTAGTGTTTATGACTTATTCGCATACAAAATTGGTATTTACGTCTCAATTCGTTGTATAAATCATTATTCTTTATTTTTTCTCATTTTAACTATTCTATATTAACAAAATGTTCTGATATAACTAAAAATGTACCGCATAATGATCTTTGTGACGTAGATCATACACTTTACAAGTATGGCACATTTTTTACATGTCCTTTTGCCACTTATCATATAGTTTTCCATTTTTTCAATTAATTTTCTAAGTTTAGCTCGACCTACTATCTCACCTTGTAAGTTTTGATCATAATGGTAATAATGTAGTGTTGACGATAAGAGGTCGAGATCTGCTTTTCTTTGAATTTTTTTTCAAATTTCTGCTATTGGGATTGTATGGTTTGTTTTTTTCTTTTGAAGTATATTTTTATTATGGATTGTTCTAAATAAATGGTTATAAATTTTAATACACGTGACCTACTAATACAACAACAAATATTGATTGAAGTACAGTGCTACCGTTGTTTGATTGTTAATTATCAAATTAATGATTATGAAAAAGTAACCGGATAGGAACTGTTTTACGTTTTTACTTTAATGTAAATTAAAGATCGATCGCATAAGTTGGTATGATATAAATAAAATTCACCCTGCAACAACGTTTTGAAGGCGTTTGGTTATTATCTCACGCTATCATCTGAGAGGAACAGACGGGGAGCAAATTGTAGACCTTAGAAATAATTTTCGATGGAGAAGAAATTCCCGCTACGAGCCACCTCAGGACAACAGGTTCTCCTCGCGGAAGGTGGCTGTTTTATGGTCAAAACAAGTAGCAATGTACCCTCCCCTCCGCCCGGGAAGGAACTGCATCGATCGATCATTTAATGTTCCATTTTTGCATCGTCGCAGCGGACGTGCCCGCGTGCAGCTATTTTGTGGCCGAGAAAGGCGACCCGATCCCCCGGCGGATCGGACGGGCGAGCGTGAGTAAATGAGGCTGACGCTCTACCTTCCCGCTTGGCGCCACTCGAGTTGGACCGTTTATCAAGTGGAGTCAATTTGTTCCCCAGATTAGGCTTTCGGAGCCCAAACGGTCGGGAAAGTCCGAGGCCGCCTTATCGGGAGTACCTTTCTTTCTGCCGCTATACGTGCCCGTGTGATGTAGAATTGTAGGAAGAGAAGAGTGTGCTTCATGTGTAAAGGATATCATTAAAAAAGATGTCGCGACGGACGCTCCGTTCGCAGCGCGATTCCAGTGTCACGTAGGAGTTAATTTGCTCTTTTTGTCTTCAAGAACACGACGTTGACCGAACAAGCGACAACTTTCTGGTTGGCCCGTGGTTCGGATGGTGGATGTGTTCTGCATTTACACACTACCCTTTCGCGGGCTTTCACTTCCCGGGTCGTTTATTCGACTGGCATGAGGTACCACTGTCAACTTTGAAATAATTTAATTTGATTTGTTGCACAAGAAATAAAATAAACATTTATTACCTTTCCGTTTGATCGATGGGCTTCACAGGATGCACCATTTTTTTGTTGTTTGGGTTCTTGTGATGTTCCCACCATCAACTCCCTCCCCCCGACAGCTGTTAATAAAGCGACGTGCTCGTGCATGCACTTTTCAGTCCCAATATCATTGACCTCATCTGTCTCCATCGTGTATAGGTTTATGCACTCGCGTGCATCATCATCGTCATCATCGTCGGCAGCATCGTCGCAAGCGCCATGCGCCTAGCACTGTTTTGCTCTCCGTGCGCATAATGTTCCGTTGTTGATGTTGATGTCCACGCTTTCCGCGGCCGTGTGTGTCGCCAGACCACCGCCTTCTTCACCCGTCGTTGCGCCAGGTGGTGGTGTTGGTGGTCAGTGGTTAGCATAACTCGTTGCGATCGTTCTCGCTCGCGCTCGGTCCACTTTTTCGCCTTCGACGACAACATTCGTCATTTGGGGTCCGCGAAAGTGCGTCGGAAAAACGGTACGGGTCAGAAAAGTCTCCCGCCGGGGCGGAGGGGGGAGGGAAACCGGGATCGTTTATGCGCTCGCACACCCCACACCCGATTCGTCCGGCGCGATGTGTGCAGTCGGCCCTCGGTTGTCGTCTGCGGCGCGCGTTCCGTGATTTATGCGATTTTTGTCGCAAAAAGGTGTACGAGCTGCAGCGCCGCGACCCGGTCACTTTTATCCATACAGGGAGGATTTGGGCGAGCAGAGATGTGTATGGGTCGTAACGAATCAACGTCATCTCCTCGTCGCCGGCGGGGTATGTTCATGTTTTGATGTTTTGTTACTCACTATGGGATGAAAGCTACGGTTATGGTGAATCAATGTCTGTGTTTTACCTTTAGTTTATTTTTGTTTTCCATCTATTTTAGACACTACCGCAATCGTGATAAGTTGGCGCAACGAAACATATCATAGAGACTTGTACACAATTCCTTTTTGTGGTTTCAACTAGTGATGGGTATTGGTTCAATTCGGAGTGAGTGCGTTGGAATAGGGTGTCAGTTCATTAATCCACTCAGTATGATTTGGCTCAGACACAAAGAATTATTCGATTCAGTGAGAATGAATTGGCTCATAAATCTGAATGATTCTTTATGTTTTAGAGATTCATGAATCTTTTAATGAGATATTCATGAGATTCAACGGACGAAAATTGATGAGCAAAAAATGGGATGAAGGACCACTTTTTTTTTGGTCGCATGACCCACGCCAATTAAAGAATCATGGAGATTCGTGAGAGATCTATCAAAAACTCATGAAGACTCATTAAGGTTTCTAAAGATTCATTGACATTTCCAGATTCAAATTCCGCAAGATTCATTAATCCATCTGAATGAATATTAGGTGAAAGATTCATATCACTACTACTCAGCATGCTTTGGTTCCCTCAAAGTGATTTAATATAGTGATTTCATTCTCACTGAGCCAAACCATAAATGAGCCAAAATAAATCATCTTGGTGCATTGCATCGATTCACTCATTGCGATGAATTGACTCACTCACTTACTCAGTTTGCACTTCACTAGTTTCAACTAGTGATAGGAAGAGTAACTCGTCTGTAAAAGATTTGAACCTGGTTTGTTTGTAAATTGTCATAATGATTCGATTAATACGTGAGTTGAACAGAATCTCAAACTGTAATTTACTCGATTCACAAAATTATAAACGATTAAATAAAAAATCCAAAAAAGGGTAAAAATTTAATTAAATTCAACATCCTTCATGACCTATAAATCTCTGTGGCGACTAATAACTTGTTTTCCATGTGTGTTCTAATCTTTTGTTTGCTTAATTATGATTCACTCTTGTTTCTGACATTTTTGCATTTTTATAGCGTTGCAAAATTGTTTGTGAGAATTGAAATCGATTAATTTACTATACTACTCATTCACTCATATTTAGTTCACACATCACTAGCTTCAACCAGTCATTGAAATTGTTCTAAGCCACGTGGAACGGATCAGGCCTCATCTTTCCTGCTTTCCCACCTAAATAGAAGGTGCAACTGTGGGAGATAACCGACATGAAAGACTTGCAGACACAAAAAAAACCTAAGATCCATCAAAAGAAGGCTGGCCAAGCACAACATTAAAGGCCTATTTGCTACCCACGGCACGATGCGAGTGCGATAAAAGGCTCCCGTTCGGGCTGCTCAATCACGTTTCGATCGGTTCGAATTATTGTTGCACTTACCAGATTCCATATTTTGCTCGCCCCGTACCACAAGACCACTCAGCCTTCGGGAGCCGTTCTTAAGTTTCCGATTGCTCCCGCGGGGGATTCTTGCACGACGGAAAGCAAACCAAAGAAGAAAAAAAAAACGAGATGAGAAAATGTGGTTTAAACTAGGAACGAAAAGGCAACCATAATAATCGCGGCAACAATTTGGCGCCCGTTTTCTGTGTGTTTTTGTTTTGTTTGTTGCGGTTACTTTTGCGATCAGGCCTTTAGATGATTCCCCCTTTGGGTTTCCCGGCTCATGGAAGAAGTTGCGCAAACTTCTATTAAGTGCGATGTAATCGATCATGGGTTAAAGATAAAGCTGTATGGAGGAATAATTGAGGTATCTTGCCGTTTATTTTTTTTCCCCGGTTCCAATCTGTGGGAGTAGCTCGGAAAGGAGATTTGGATGTGGCGAGGGCCAGGTCGATCGTGTCTTAAAAGCGATTTGAAAGTGGGAAGAAATTTGTTTTCCTGACATCGATCCAACCGTGCCGTAGTGTGCAGTTTATGTGTTGCAGTCTTGCAGCCAACCTAGGTTGTATTTGGACCGCTGGATTATTATTGTTGTTGGTGCCGCCGATTCGAAGAGCTTCTTCCCACGCAGCAGTCAATACACAAACAAGCCCGGCGGAGTGCGCGCAGCATAAGATAAACAGCGAGGCGGACACTTCGACGCCCCTACCCATGCTCGCATTGGGGTTCTTTGAGTTTCGACCAACAATATCTAGGTGGAAATACGCCCTTCGCGATGAGGTTGTGAACATGCAAAGCATCGCTGAGTTGTAAAATATTTAGCCAAAGGTGCACCGTTGGCAGAATTCATGTGGTTGATGATACACATTTTGAGCTCGCGCGGCAGATATGTTGAGGCGTGTTCGATGCATGGAAAACAGCCCGCACTTAAATGATGTCCATCGGCAAATGTTTGCCGGAAGCGTATCGAGAGTGGCGCCGGACACAGCTATGTTTGCGTACTCCATGCCATAGCCCTTGCACTTTTCTTTCCATTCGACTTTTTCTAACTGCAAATAATAATACACAATTATTCCTTGGCAGAGTATATTTCCACGCAGAGTATAACTCCAAATTTCTTGGACAATTTTGAACGTAGGCCCAACAAATCCAGAATAGAATTGAAGGGGGACAATATACAACCCAACAAATTAGATCCAAACTTTAATTGACCATTTCTGTTTAGTTTTTTAGCAATTAAATAATCAAAAACCAACTACGGAAATTATGAATATCATCATACTTAGCTTGAAACTCGCCAAAATGAGGCTTTATCAGTACTGGGGTGATCTCGTTTCACATCAACCAGGGATTATAATTCACTCACTACCACCTTTTTGACGAATTCTGACATGGATTATCTTGTTTGGACCTTATTTGATGGAGTTTACTCCATCACTACCACATACTTTAAGTTTCCGGCTGCGATGATAATTAACCAGGTTATTTTGAAATAAACGTGAACATCAAAACTGTATTTTATAAAGCTTTCAAAATGAATGTGTAAACAGCAGGGGTTGAAAAAAGGACTTCATTTTGATATATTTTAGCTTTTGTTTTTGTATGGAGATTTCTATACACCAAAAACTTGACCAAACCTGCACCTTCTTTGCTGAACTTTTTCTTTTCTTTTTTTTCATTAAGTTTAAGCACTGCAGATTTTATTGAAGGTTTGTTTGACCACTGTTTTTTTTTAAATAAAATCATCCAAATTTTACAATTCAAACTCAGGTTTACTCACATAAACAGAACAAACATGTACACATTCAACACTTCTTGACAAAAAACAGTTTATCTTAGAAAACCCCAAAATCGGTATTTGTGTCGCAAAAACCAAAGATTGTATTCAACTTTCGATGTTTTTTTACATCAAACAATAATCGTCTGTGGCTACTTTAGGGGTTTCGTTGACATTAACCTAAATTTAGACTCATATACGATTCTAAAAAAAATACTCTCAATCCGCGTATGTACGTTTTGCGGGCCGCTACTGTAATCCGATGTCGAGGTGCATATATCAAAGGTAATGCAGCAAGGTTTATACAGCAAGGGTAAATCGATAAAAATAACGTTTTAAATCAGTGATGTCAAACTCGTTTCACCTTGCGGGCCGCATTTCCTCCCAAAATTGGTTCGCGGGCCGCATTTTCTCCCAAAATAGGCTCGCGGGCCAAACCATATAATTGATTGGAGTGATGAAAATATGTTCTTATCAAAGTGGTTTTATCTTAACAGTCAATCATGTTTTACATTTTCACATTTTTTCATATTATATTACTTCTTATAAAATTTACAAATTTTGAGTAAAAGAGAGGGTTTGTTCCTCAATCGTTTTCCAAATTTTAACGAATTCAAATCAAGTTTATTGAAATATATGTTGCAGTACAACACTATTGTGTATTTTGTTAATGATTTTAGAAAAGTAAAGGTATATAATTACAATACCTAACTTATTGCTCCGCATTTGTTATTTTGTTTGGAATGGTCTTGTAGTTCATCACGTTTGTTTTCTATAAACACTATTTATCCACTTGTCTAGAAAAATCTGTGTAAAACCTTTGCTGCAAAATTGCATATCACTTTCTTATTGAAATTGTTTAAATTGACATTCGTTCAGTTCTCTTGCAATTCGCAGTTCGTGAAAAAATTTACATTAAATATTTTGGTATTTGCTATAAGCCAATACTCAAGGATCCAAACTTTCGATGTAATGTTTCAAAGGCGTCGCGGGCCGCATGTGGCCCGCGGGCCGCATGTTTGACATCCCTGTTTTAAATGTTCCATAATTGAAACTAACAAACTTCATACAACGGAAAACAATGTCCAAAATTAGAGGAGTGGTTCCCACAATGTTTTTTTTTCGAAAAATGTGAAAGCATAACTTTTGGAAAAGTGTAAAACATAACTCTCCAGTAAAGAGTAAAAGCACTCCACCAAAGCGAGTAAATTATAAAGGCAATTGCATGTTTTGCATGAAGATGCTAAAGTATTACGATCTCCTAACAAATTCTTTAAATTTTTAGAGATTTCACCAAGCACGAAGCTCACTAAGGATTCCAAGATTTGCGAGTCGTTCGAGATTGATCTTGCACAACTTGTGCGCCTCAGAGGGTACAACGTGACCACAATCGAACGCGCCAATTAGACGACACAAACCGCTGTCAGTCGTGCGTATGCCGCATGTTTTCTCGTTGTTGAACACGATGAGATGCATCCTACGAAGTCCCCCTTTGCCCATTGGCGCCACCCGATGGAAAACTTCCACAGGATCCTAAGCACCGGGGAGACGGAAAAAGAACGGATGATTGACTTGATCGGGTAGTGTGTGTTTGACGAGCTTTTGGCTGCTCCATGCTGGCCGCCCTTGATGCGCACCCGTAAACACGCGTGTAAAGTCGCGCGCGCACTTCCCGTTACGTGGCCTGAGGATATTTTCCTCCGGCGAAAGAAACGCAGCCGAGCCGGAGGGTGATCCCCAGGGCAAGGAGTAAACCTAGATCACCACCACCACGACCACCTCCACCCCGCCTGGAAAGGAGATTCGAGGAGGCGCTTTGGCGCGATCTGTCTCGTGTTTTTCCTTTTTTCCCCCGGTTTTTTTAAATATAACTCTCCAACGGCGAGATGTGATCGATCGTGTACGCCTCGTCGATCGGGTTAACCCGCCCGGGCAGGCCCGCGCTCGATCGAGGAAAAGCTTGTTTGGGTGGTGGAATGGCAGAGCAGGAGGCAGAGAGCCCAACGGGAGGAGTGCGCGATGCGGGGTAGAGTCCGAACATGAGCGGCATGACGAAGTTCGTTCGTTCGCCCGTTCTTTCGCGGCGTCAGTGGGTTGGTTGAGGACGAGAAAAGGGGGAGGGAATGAAACGATGGCGGCGGTGTACACACATCTTAAACCCGTCGCTGCGGCCTTTTCTCCGGGCCCCGGGGACCTGGCGCGCGCTTAACGCCAATCAGTTCTCGATTCGATCGCGTCGCGTGAACGTCGCTGTTGCTTGCGTTGCTTCTGCCTTTCCGCGATGTTTCGCCTTTGATGGTTCTCAAAGTCAGCGGTCAGTTTGTTTGCGATTGCCGTGTGTTTGAACCTCTCTCTTCGAGTGACATATCATTCCGTCGAGGTCGGGAAATACCCAACTCCAAACCACAAAGACACGATGAAAACGTGATTATGTGCGTAATGGATGGGATTTTGTAGCTCGATCAAGCAGGAAGCTCGTTTATATGTGTGTGTTTTTTTTACCGAAAGATCATCAAAAGTGTAATCATTTACGGTTATATTGTTTTGCGTTGAAAACTGAAAGTATTATCGATGAGAATATGATTGACTTTTGTGTTTTACTGCGTGAAGAATTTCATAACAATATTCGAAGAAGTTTGGTGTAAATTTTAGCTCAAAACTCAAAACAAACTACTCACAGAAAATCGAGAATCGTTCGATCAGTTGCGTAATTGCTTAACGGGACTAAAAAAAAAAGGAAAAACAAGACGTCACGCTCCAATATGACTATTTGTGATTGCAAACCAATAGCATTCCCTCGCTCGAGTGATCTAAATGGGGTAAATCGAAGAAAAACGCGCACTATTGGAGCACGCTACGCTGTATCTAGATACCACAAACCAGTGATGATGACGTTGACGACGACGACGATGATGATGATGATGATGATTGTGTCGATCGTTGAAGAATGAACCTTTTTTTTCCACCCTCCGTTCGAATTCGATATTCTTTGTAGAGAAAGATGGATCAAACCAACTAGCGGGAGGAGCGTGGGAAGGGGTCGGGAAGGGGTGGAATGTGTTGTTGTGTGTGGCGCCAGTGCGCGGCCGTCGCCGTCGGTCGTGGTTTGCGCGCGCGGTATCGATCATCAATGTTTGATTCCGATTGCCCACACTCCTTTCCCCCAAACCGTGCTTCTTCACTCTCTTCGCCATTCGGGAAACGTGATTTAGAACAGATTCAATTCTCGTTCTCATACGGGGGGATGCTTTTTTTTCTTTCTTTCTTACCCTCTCTGTTAAGTTGTGTTACCGTCGGTTGTTGCGTTTCGAAAACGCCGAACAAGAACAAGAAAGATGAAAGCGGGAGAAAGGAGCGATAGAGAAATCGGCTACACCACGGTTGGCGTCTTCGTGTTCTGCGCGACGGGCTCAACGTTCGGAATATATATATTTGTTTATTTTGTATCGTATAAACGCGCGCAAAGCAACAACATAACGCGCACACACACACCCACTCACTCATTACCCCTTCTTTCGCCCAACGTCGGTGAAGGAACTGCTGACTCCCGGATGGAAAAGGATTTGTTTATTTTGATTGCCTCCGCTATTGACATTAGATACCAACACCTTCGGTTGATGACGAAACCGGGGAGGAAAAGTGCATAAAACAACCGTGCTGGCGAACCGAAGAAGTGTCAAACGGTGGACAGAAAAAGGTAGCCTTTTTTTTTGGTTGATGATTTTGATTAGGAAAGAACATCAACATTTAATCGAAAACGAAGATGATTTTTGTCCCGAAGAAACTCGCGCTTTCTTGCGTTGGTGTCAGCGACCCTCGCGCGGGGGACAAGTTTTCCCCCATCGATCGATCTCAATTTCGCGTTGCTTCATCGATATTTGTCCAGTATTTTTTTTCCCTTCAGGTTGCGAGTGCAATTTTTCAGTCGCCAAATTTGCTTAGAAGAACTCGCGAAGAAATCACAAATTTCCGCTATCGTTCGATCATGTTTGACGCTGCACACCGCGGGGTGGTGATAAATGGCCGGTCAACTGGTAGGGTTCGGTGTGTCCTATTTCTAAGCAACCCTCCGTTAAATAGGAAATAAAAAAGAAAACGACTTTGCGCACAATAAATCATTCATTCTTTCGTCCATCGCTTCGAGGCGTGGAAACCGCGAAATCGCGTTCATTATCACGGCTTTGGCAAGATCGAATTGCAGTTGTTGCTGGTTGGTGGTGTTTTGGGTGTGTGTGTATGTGTTTTTTTTAAATTGTTGGCTCATCTGTCGATCACTTTCCAACGGACGGGGATGGGACGATCGCTCCGTGCACTGGCGCCAGCGTACTGATAATGTTTCCGGTAGCATCCGTTTCCATCGGTTGCCTTTGGTAGAAATTAACCATTCGAACTAGCCCACGGGTAGTGCTGGTTTGGTTTGGATTCAATTTGAAAGTACACCAATTGCTTGCCCCATCAAAGATGTTCCGAATGGTCAGTTTTATTGCCCGCGTGCGAGATAACTTGAGCGGTTTCTCGATCCCGAGGCGCACCAATTTGCTCTAACATTTAAACAAAACTAATAGCTCGAATAAGCGCTGATAATCTGCGCTTGTGATGTACTCACAAGAAAGGGGTTGTGCTTTCGGTGAGGTTTTTTTGTTATTGTTGGTGGCTGACCTAGTTGATTAATTTCATGGCGAAAATGTGTCCCCGTTTCCTTGCTTGCCTGCTCTTCCGGAGCCATCCCTCCCCTCCGATAACCTTTGACATAATAAAAATTTGTTTTTGTTTTGCAATTACGAAATGTCTACGCGTCTGTTGTTAGGTGGTGGTTAAAAGCCTCTAGCCCAAGAAGGAGCTACCGGTTACCGGCCGATAAGGTTTGGCGTTTGTTTTGTCAAATAGTTTATTACCGGGCACCGCGCGGTAATGCGGTCAATCACTTCTGCACGAGATACGGCCCCAAGGGGGGTTTTTCCCTCCCCTCAGGTTTTTTTTTGTTTTTCACGTGCCGCATGTAAATTTTTGGGGTGCCCAAAATGTTGGCCTTTATCGTTGACCTCGAAAAAAGTAGAAATAAAATAATACGGTTTAAACTATCCGATGTCGATGGGGAACGAATGAAGCGATAAAGTTTATTCGTTCTCCATAGCACCCCGAGGAGAAGGAGGTGGAGGAGAAGGTTCATGAGCGTCAGATAGAGCAACCCTCAAAAACAAAAGCCAAAGAAAAAAAAAAC
This sequence comes from Anopheles ziemanni, assembly GCF_943734765.1. Taxonomy (NCBI): domain Eukaryota; kingdom Metazoa; phylum Arthropoda; class Insecta; order Diptera; family Culicidae; genus Anopheles; species Anopheles ziemanni. The sequence continues at coordinate 22,296,220 of NC_080705.1, read as the reverse complement.
ACCAACCGTTCAGTTATGGCCGAGAAGTTTATGAGCCGAACTTGAATCTCCGATTTCCGGTTCGAACCAAACCGGCACGCGGCGATCAAAACATGTCATTTTATATCTTTATCGTCATATGTTAGCAGTTTGATAGCATCAATTTGCTCTCACCACGTCCGTCCCGACCATTTCGCGTGATGTGATGGGATTTTCTGCTTGGTCGGACGGTTCTGGTTTGGGGTTTTTTATTTTTTACTTTTTGCGAGTCCTTGGAATGCCTCGGGTTAGCAGCAAACTTTAGATTCTCATGTCTTTCACCATGTGCTGTGCTGCCTTGTCTGATGATTGCATAATTTTCCATTCCGAATGCCGCTTCACCTTTTCCCATTTATCCCATCCTCTTGGGAGGAGGGTGTGTGTAACTGGGTCGAGCGAGCGAAGTCTCCTGCTTTGCTGCGAATTATTAGGAAATCCCTAGCGCTAAGTCGAAACAGATGGCACAATTTACAGCTTATCCCGCCTTAGTCTCCGCTGAAAGTTTCCACTCCGGGTCGGAGAGCAGTTTTTGCCTGGCAGCCTGCCAGCTAATGGATGGAAATTATACGACCAATAAATAATATCGACGATTTAATTCTATCATTCAACCGGTCGCCTTTGGCCCTGTGTGTTTTTTCTCCTTTTCGGGGGAGAGAGTTTTGCATACGGATAACAATCTATTCTTGCACATCGGTCGTTTTGCTGCGGGAAATGCCGTTGCTTTCCCGTTGGAGCAACTTTCTTCTCGTGCGATGCAGAGCAAGGGTGAATTTTTTTTTCTCTGCCACCAATCCTAACCAATCGATTAAACATACAAGCTCTCGTGTTCGCTCGTGCTTGCAAAAAAGAAATATGATCACGGAAGCTGAAGGTTTAAGGTGTTACTTTTTTAAGCATGATAGAATACCGCTGGCAAATGGTGTTGAATTCCACTTTAATGCAGCTACCGGTCTTCGGGTAACCTCGCCACCAACACATTATCGTCGTCATTGGGCTTACCATCATCATCATCATCGGCATCAACAACATCATGGTCGTCAGTTTTCCTCAAACGTGTATTTGCATCATCCTCCCCCTTCGTGCGCACTACTTCTGGAGCGAAGTGAAATCCAATTATCGTGATGCTTCTTCGTACGATTTTCCAAAAGCGATTAGCGAGGAGGAAAACCACCATTGGATTCGATGATAAAACTTCTAAAAGAAGAGAGCTGAATATCGGTGCGGGCTAGGAAATATTTCTTCGGGCGTGAAGAGATGAAATATGTTGCCACATAAGTCCGCATGAACGGAAAGTGGCTGCCAAGGTGTTAGAAGGTGATGATAATTGTGCGAATCCAAACAGTCTCTAACCCGTTCTCATCTCTACCTTTTTCATCTATTCATGTGGCGATCAGGTTTGTTGAGTGTGTTTGTGTGTGTGTATGTGCGATGAAAAGTAAAGTAAATTGAAAATGTGTTTCCTCGCTAATGGACTGCCGTAATCCTGAAACGTTGAACATTAATAATTGTGTATTTTATGCTACCGATTGATTTGATCGAAACTTAAAAAAAGAGAACTTAACCAGTTGAATGCTGAATGTGGGTTCCTTGTAGGAAGAGTTGGATGAAACAAGTGTTTTGATTTGTTATTTGTGAATATTACCACCTTTCCATTCGTTGTGAAGATCGCGACCTCATTTACCAGTTTCAATGCTGCATTCACTGGATTATAACACACCGCCCGCGGCAGAGATGGCGAATTACGGAAACGGTTAGTTTGGTATTTCTTCTGGCTGATTAAATGACGATTAAAATGTTATTCTCATTTGGATTGTAAACAAAATTACGAATTAAAGTGTAAAACTACAGCTACGTAAGGAAAAGGTTGCGCTTCTTTTATGATCAATTTTTTCGTGAATTTTATTTATTGCTATTTTAATTAGGTTTACAGTTTTTCAATACACATTGGTAAAGTGATGTGACATTGCGCATCGTCCGCTTTAAGATTTTTTAAATTCAAATTTATAATTGCAGTCGTTCTTCGTCCAAACGCTTCGTGATGCATTTCTTCTCCAACAAACTGCATTGAACTCTCAGCACGTTGAACGTTTTTGTTGCAGTTCAGATGCATATTCCTGCATGTTTGTGCGATGCAGAAAAAAGGCGTATGCACTATCCCCCGCCTTTCTCATCCCCCGACTCGTCGGCCCCAAACGGAACCCTCTCGGTATATGTTAATATTTATAGTGCAGTTTGTTTTAGATATTTGCCCGTGGCAGTGGCCAAATAAAAATAATACTGCCTCCAAAGCAAATGCAAACGAAAATCATAAAACAAACACGTGTGTGTGTGTGTGTACGTGGGGGGAACATGAGCGTGGGGTTTTGTTGGTCCGATTCGACGATATATTCCCTTTTTTTTTTGCCTCAACGGTTTGTTGTTTATGTTGGGTTTGCTGAAAAGAATAAATTGTGCCAATGTGGTGGGGTTTTCCATGTCGCGTTTTGCACGTTTATTTTATGTTCCTTTTTTGTGTGTGGTAAACTGCCAATGAAGCTAACGTTAAATATGAGATAAACATTTGATAGCGTTGATTTTGCAGTGCAAGCATGTTTTAGATGCTTGGGTAGAAGTTGTGATTTTTATTTCGAAATATGTCTAATATATGAATTGTACAAATGTGCTTCACTAAAAATTAGAAATAATCCTTGTTAGACTGCGTTACACTGTGTTGTTCATACGATCAAAGATGAGAACGATAAGCTTCCAGTTCGTACCGCTTCCCGGTCGACAAACTAAGTTTATCGCCATTGCATCTTACCGAAATGTATCGCAAATGATTTACGTGCCAGCTTAGTGTGCAACTCACCCCCCTCCCCGTTTAGTCTTGCGAGTGAGTGCATCTGGATTGTGTTTTATTGCTACCGATCTCCGATTAGCAGCCCCGAACAAAGTGCGCTTTAATCCGCGTCCGCGCGGGGCAATAAACATGAATTAATGGTTGTACTTCGCGGCGCGATCGCTTGAGCCTCCATTAGCGAAACGCCGTAAACACGCCCGGGTTCCGTACACCTGTTTTGGTTGTGTTTGCACTTGCGCCCGCTGTCAGTCCTCAGAGGTCTGGTGCGTTCGATCAGGTTGTCGGGTCGGGTGATATTTTACTACCACTTCTCACGCCTAGGAAAAAAGATGTCGTGATTGCCAACTTCTGCATTTCTCCCGGGGGGAGGGTGTTGGAGTACTTTGCTAAAAGCATTTATTTGTCCCCTGCTTTAAGTTTCTAACATTCACAAACACGAGCTGAGGTTGTATGCAGACTAACGGAAAACGGTTGATCGCAGCAAGTGAAGTGATCGATGATAGAAATGAATGTAAAAATCGAACGGACTTAAAAATTGTTCTGATCTCTAAATATCCTTTACGTAAGCAGACATGGACGGGACACGCGAAAAACTTCGGTTGGCCCCACGCTAAAAAGGAGTGTCGCCTGATTACCGGCTCGACGCTCAGTTATTAGTGTAATAAATTGTTTAATCGCCACGTAACGTGACAACACGAAATGCAATTAGAGTAAAAGCGCATGTGCTCACAGCTTAGCCAACTAACCTCCAGTTTCAAGATAGAATTAATCCCTTCCCCCCAACGACCATGCGAGAGTGTTGTGGACAAAGTTGTCACCAAGAAATCTGGTGCCGCAATTAGATCGTCGTGATCTTGAAATCGGTTCACCTCGAATTGCTACGCTAATTACGCCCTATTGGTAACTGTTTAATAACCGCGCTGTTTAAAGGAGCAATCAAGGGGCGCGCTTTAGCTGCACATTATTTCTTCTCGATTCGATATCAAGAACTGATGGCTTTCGAAGGTGTGGACTGGTGGTGGAGTTGTCCTTCATCGCCTTCACAAAACTATGTTAGATGGGGAGGGCTGGTTTTTATTCCGCCTAATTTCGCCGGTTTCGCCTGAACTTACTCCCCAATTATGCGATGGCCTTAGATAAGCTTTGGTACGAAACAAACCGATTAGAAAACCGCAAACGGCACAAGCAAACGTCTCGGTAGAGAAGATGGGGAGTTACTTTGGGGAAAAGGGGGGAAATAAGAAGGCGGGAATGCATTCGAAAACACACCTTCGTTCGATTGAAGAAAGCAGCATTACCCAAACACATCACCCCCCAGACCGCATGTGGTTCCAGCCGCGCGTGTGATAAGATAAATAATGGGTTGCTTTCTTTGCCTTGGGCAGCAGCAGCGTTTTGTTGTTGCGTAATTGAACCGGCGACCCAATTTTTGTTTGACGATTTTTTTTCGCTTCCATCCGTTTGTTTGGTTCACCGGGACAGGACGCGAAGGAAGGTGGCAGATGCGAGACCCGGCTCTCACTGCATGCAGCATGATTGATACGACGCGTGGTGGTGAAGTCTGTCAATAGGTGGAGTATTTAAAAAAAAACCTTCCCCATCCACTGTTTTTGATCGTCTTCCCCGTTGCAGAACAAGGGAAGGGTTGAGTTTGGTAGTGACGTAGGGTTTTCTGGAAGGTCAATGGCGCGCTGAAAGTGTTCTCAATGACACGGTCTCATTAGATATCGAAATTGGTCTTGAAAGACGTTGAAATTGTATCATTTATGATTCATGTTTCGTTTTTTCGCATATATCCGTAAATAAGCTGTTGTGTTTACAGACGTTGCCATTCAATGTTGTCTCAAAAGTAGGACATATTTTCTCTAATAAGCAACACGTGTCTAATGCATCCCGTTCTGACAAAGTGTCCCTGTTAATTGTCTCTAAGGCCACCAACTTGGTCTCGCAGTCGTACATTTGTGTCCCGTAGTATTTAGTCTGCTTTTATTTCTAGGGTAATAAATAAGTTTGTTGTGGTTTTTATTGATGTTAAACAGTTAAGTAATGATTTATAACTAAGTTTTGTATAGTTATATGTAGTTTTTCAATCGAGTTTCTTGAACAATTCGGAAATATAAATGGGCTAACATATTTTTTCAATTTTTGGACTGTATCAAGTTTACCTTTTGTTAATGATTTTGTGTCACTCTTTTGTGCACCACTTATCGAATTTATAAGTGTTGTGCCTTACGAATCTTTTGGCGAGATTCATTCATATGAATCTTTCACCTAAGATTCATTTAGATGGATTCATGTATCTTTTAGGATTCGAATCTTCAAACGTTCCAATGAATGTTTCGAAATCTTAATGCATCTTTATGACTCTTTCATGAATCTTTCACGAATCTCCATGATTCTTTCATTGGCGTGGACCATGCGACAAAAAAAAAGGGTCCCCATACCCATTTTTGGCTCATCACTTTTCATCAGTTGAAGAATCTTTGGGATTCATAAATTTATCTTTAAAAGATTCATGAATCCCTATAACCCAAAGAATCGTTCAGATTCATGAATTAGAATCTGAATTACACAACTGCAGTGTAAATCTCAGTGCAAGAATGTTTAAATTCATTTTAAAAATCAAATGTTTAGAGAGGTATGAAATTATATTCTTGGGACAAAAGTTCATGCCCAAGATACAAATCTTAATACCCTATTTCAAGTATGCGTTAGAGAAAAAACTAATCGGCAACGGCGTTTAAATCTTCCCTATTCAATGAATGATCTCCACTTCAATCCATGCTATCGTATCAGTTCATAAATATCACTTTTACCAACAGGGAAGTGCATTCCGCTTCCTTTCAATCGTGATTGCACAACTCGCTTGCTTCCCATGCACAATTAAAGCCTCCACGAACGATCGGCATGATTATGTACCTCAGCATCAGCGAGCTCGTCGGTTTGCGAATTCCCTGTCAAACACAATAACATCCGAGATCGCTCAGCCGCGCCGGCCGGGAACTTGTATTGCTCCTTGCCACTCGCATCAAACGTCCCACGCAAACGGGAGCGATTTGTTTGTTTTCAATTAGTTTTCATAATCAAGCAAACAAAACCCAAAGCAGCGCCATCCTTCCGAGCGCCCCGGGTCGGCCGGTGCCAGCTGCGGCCAGGGTACTGCATTTGACTGCAAATCATGGATGGTGCGTCGGCCTGTATCAAACCATGCCCATCAACAGCAGTTGCAGCATCATCGTTAGGTGCTGCACACGCGGAGGATGTGTGCATTTCAACCCATACGGATTGGCTGGCGGCCTTTGGTGTGGGGCCTTTGGACCGGATGGAACGCCGCTCCGGCCGGTGCTCTTTATGTATGTTTGAGGCAGCACCAGTCAATGAATGGGCCGACGGAAAGGAACTTACGCGATTATCGCATCCCGCGGATGGATGTTTTTGTTTGGATTGTGTGCGCGCCCAAGGGTTAAGCGAAAGACCCTAATCAGTGCAATGTTTTCGCTACTTGCATTCGCAACGCGCCCAAGACGTCGTTTCTGGGGTGGGGAAGGGAGGGATGGTTGCATGCTTATCTTGACGGATGCAATTTTCGCCACGACCTTACGCGAGTTTATCGACAGTTTGAATGCTGTGCCGGGCTGACGGGGATGTTTTGACAGGTCCCGCAACGAGAGCAACGCGTTAATTAGTGATGAACGGCCTTGCAACTTGAGCCGACGGGGATTATTCATTCTTCTTTCATGAACATTTCCTCTGTACCAAGTTGAATGAATTTCAATGGCGGTCGTTTTACATACCGACGAAAATCGTACTTACCACATCTTGTTGCTTTTATCATCTTCCAGATTACTACTTCACAATGGACACCGACGATGTGGAATCCTCGAGCAGTAGCACGATGTCGAGCCTGAACAGTCTGTTTTCGTTCACCAGCCCGGCGGTGAAGAAGCTGCTCGGCTGGAAGCAGGGCGATGAGGAGGAAAAATGGGCCGAGAAGGCGGTCGACAGTCTGGTGAAGAAGCTCAAGAAGCGAAAGGGCGCGATCGAGGAGCTGGAACGGGCCCTCTCCTGCCCGGGGCAGCCCTCCAAGTGTGTCACCATACCGCGTTCGCTCGATGGTCGTCTGCAGGTAATCAGTTTGGGGAACGGAATGAATGTTTTGAATGTTTAGTTGACGTATTTTTTCCGTTGTTGTTGTTGTTGTAGGTATCACACAGAAAGGGACTGCCGCACGTGATCTACTGCCGTGTGTGGCGCTGGCCCGACCTTCAAAGCCACCACGAGCTGAAACCGATCGAAACGTGCCAGTATCCGTTCAGCGCCAAACAGAAGGAGGTTTGCATCAACCCGTACCACTATAAGCGCGTGGAGAGCCCGGTGTTGCCGCCGGTGCTGGTTCCGCGCCACTCCGAGTTTGCCCCCGGCCACTCGTTGCTGCCATTCCATCAGATGAACGAACCGAACATGCCGCACAACGTGAACTACTCGAACACGGGCTTCAATAACTCTCACATGGGCAGTGGCGGTGGTGGAGGGGGTGGTGGCGGTGCCGGAGGAAACGGCGGAGGTGGAAATGGAGCTGGTGGTGGTGGAGGCGGCGGTGGTGGTGGTGGTCCTAATTCGCCCATCTCGTCCCACATGGGCCCGAACAGTCCGATGTCGTCCGTTTCGAGTCCCGGACCGATCAATTCCAATCCTCAGAGTCCGTATGGGGCACTACCGGAAACGCCCCCGCCAGCCTACAGCCCGCCGGAGGAGGGTAACACGGTCGGTGGAGCGCAGGATGGAAATCAGATGGACACGAACCAGATGCACGGGGAGGTGGCACCGGTCAGCTATCAGGAACCGCCGTACTGGGCCAGTATAGCATACTACGAGCTCAACTGTCGCGTCGGCGAGGTATTCCACTGCACCAACACGTCCATCATCGTGGATGGCTTTACAAATCCCTCGAACAATTCCGACCGCTTCTGCCTTGGGCAGCTGAGCAACGTCAATCGGAACAGTACGATCGAGAACACGCGGCGCCACATCGGCAAGGGTGTGCACCTGTACTACGTCGGTGGCGAGGTGTACGCGGAGTGTCTGTCCGACTCGGCCATCTTCGTGCAGAGCCGCAACTGCAATCACCACCACGGGTTCCATCCGAGCACGGTGTGCAAGATCCCGCCCGGCTGCTCGCTGAAGATCTTCAACAATCAGGAGTTTGCGCAGCTGCTCTCGCAATCGGTCAACCACGGGTTCGAGGCGGTCTACGAGCTGACGAAGATGTGCACGATACGCATGAGCTTCGTGAAGGGCTGGGGAGCCGAGTATCACCGACAGGACGTCACCTCCACGCCGTGCTGGATCGAGATTCACCTGCACGGTCCGCTCCAGTGGCTCGACAAGGTGCTGATGCAGATGGGCTCGCCACACAATGCCATCAGCTCGGTGTCGTAAACAAAGCATGGGGCGCACATGCGGAGCTCGATCTTCCGGACCCGCCCGGGTGGATGGCGAGTTTGCTCTAGATGCTTGCTAAATGCTCGAAGAAAAGTCAGCAAAACAAAGGATATCATTGACAAGAGGTGTCTGTGCGAAGAGAAATTCGTTCTATCTTAGACGGCACACGATTGCAGAAATCATTTCGTACATTATCATACTAAAACTAGCTGCTAGTAATGTCCGAGGTCCTTGTAGTAGTCCTAGGCGAGCAATACAAAAACAAAGCGTACAGATTTCAATCAAACGCAAAGCAAATCCACTCTCCGAGGTCCGAGCGAACCTGGAGAAGTTTCGTTCTTGTTTTTCGTCGAAACACCGTTGGAACGCTGCAGCAATTGCATTAACCGGTGTGGTGTGTGCGTGTGTGTGTGTGTGTACGTGTGTGTGTGTGTGTGTGTGTGTACGTATTCGTATTGTTCGTAAAAGCGTCCCAAGCGACAAGCGAGCGTGTCAAGCAGACAATTTCATTTAGCTCCGCTCTAAACGGCGCTAGAAAGCTACTGTGTAGGTAAGGAAAGTTAGGTAAGGTTCTCGCGCGAGCATAAGTTTTGTTTTGTTTTAGCTCATTTCGATATTTTACGGTTCGGTTTCGACAATCATCGCAGCTTCGGAGCGGCGTTGTACTGAAGGACGTACGCAGTTTTAAAGATTTACGTTTTAAGGGCGCAGACATACATTTTACCGCTATCTTTCGTGTACGTGTGCACACCTCTATAGTTGAACATGTTTAGACCAGTGGGAGGATGATCTAAATTTAAGGTTGAGTATAAAATGCCATTTCCATTGGTACGGTTTTGGAAAAGAAGCGAAACAGATTTCATTTGCTTGATCAACCGTAGTAGGATTAAATGCAACTCACGATATGGCTGAAAGTAAGACGGAGAGCAACAGTGTTCACTGTGCCGATCGATAGTGGACACGGAGGATGATCCAAAAATTCAGAAAGTGCTTCGCAGTACCTGTGGGGTCTGATTATCCCAATGCAAAACTGGACACAACACATGTCAAAATGTATGTTATGCAGAAAAAAGCAGTACGACGATGATCAAAATGAACTCAATGTAGGGTGATCCTCGTTCGCTTGCCGGGGGTTTCTCGCGAACAAATGCACGATAGTCGATGGTATATGTTTTAAATTCGACTCAAAGTCCCCTCCCCACCCCCCCAGCGCAGGTACGGGCGCACAGTGGATATCTTTGTTTTTCCCTGCTAACGATGTAGAATGTAAGTCTAGCGTGTGCAATTTCGTTTTAACATGGACGCGTCTCAAAACCCCGTAGTTTCCGTGAAGTTTCCGTGTTATGTGATTAATATTCTGATGCCATCGAACAGGAAACTAATTGGGTTATAATTTTAAGTCCAGCGTTGGACATACACAGATCGCTTCTATATATATAAATTTTTTTTTTATTCGTCATAAAGATTGCCCCCACACTATTTTAAGGTCAGAGAATGTAATGAGGTAGTTTATTCTTTAGATCGATCAAGTGCAAAGCAAAGTTGAATGCAAAGCGGTTACATTTTGTTTGTCTCAACAGTGGTACTTTAATTCTCTTCAATAATGTCGCAAAAACTCGTACTGTGTTTTTTTTTCATAAATATAATTTACCTTTCTGTTGATTCGACATTCGTTGATTTTTAACTGCAATTCGTTTTGAGGTATGCGATGGAAAAGATTTATATTTGGTTACAGCTAGGATAGATTAGCTAAGTAAGTTTTATGTGTAGTTCTAAGTTCGACAGTGGTTTTAAAGTGTAGCTAAAGATTCAGTGTTACATTACTATACAGCTTTCGCGCTTCCGTTTGAGCACTTCCGTAGAGATGTAATTTTTTCGGATGCGCTCAACTTCTTCGATTGCCAACTGTATGCTTAGTACGGAAGTTCAGTTCAGTGGGGAGATGACACTCGATGATATAAAACTAAAAATAAGATAAGAAAATGAAAACAAAAATGCATGAATGCACGATTAGAGAATAAAAAGGTAAACGAAAACCCGCAAAACACACTTCATACTCAGTATTTTCCACCAAATAGGTGCTGAACAGGAAGGGGGTTAATCCATTAACCCATCGCCTTTTCGTCGTCTTTTCTGTCGACTGTTTCCGCAAGCCGTAGCAGCCTTTCAATCTCTCGATCATTATTTTCTGTACGACACTAAACCAGTTAAAACGTGCCTCACGCATCTCAACAAAGTATATGCGTATTTGTATGCCTGCCTTAAGCAAAAGGGAATATACATTTGACTTATTGCTATTCGATTGTTCAGATTCTGCAGACTATTACAGCAGATTGCCTTATTGATTGTTTTGGCCTTATTGATCGCAATTCAAGTGTATATTCAGTGCCTCATAGTAAAAAAAAAAAAAACTAGCACAAAACACACCGAGTTGAGCAAAGGCGATGTTTAGCTGCTCTTCTGAAGCGCATCACACTCAATACAACACGCAAGTTTAATCTAAACAGCCAGATATAAATCGTGTACAAGTATCGGAAACTTGTTAAAATGTTACATTAAATAATACAGCATGGCCTTTTGTGTAATGCCTTTGCAATGTTTTCAAAGTGAACAGTTGCAACATTAAATGCAAAACGAAAACGAAACTCGTCGCCTTATTTTCATGTGAAACAGAGGAAGCCAATCGCAGTGTCATTTGTGCTTAAGAATTAATTTTCGTCAGTGGAACACCGTATCCGGTGTGTAGCAATAGTATTTGTCCCGTGGTAACGTTGGACTATCAGAAGTACAGTAGTCCGTTTTATTTGACCGTAGCTAATTGATGCTCCTTCGTGCGTGCGTGCTTTCGTGCCTTTGAACTGTGTTTTTGCGACTGTGCGCGTGTGTGTTTATGGATGTACAAGTAAACGGAAAATACCTAGCTCTTTTGTTCGAAAAAAAAAAACCTAAGACCTAAGCGAAACAATCAAATAAAGCATGAAACATTAAAGTAACGTAGAAACCGACCGGGAACTCAGAACACGATCCTATCTTTAGCATCGTGCAACTTACACCGACGCAGCAACTCGAATGAATTAAAGCGTTACAATGCATCGCCGAATGTATTAGAAAAGCAGTGCGATGAAATGTGAGAGAAAAATAAATCAATACAGTAATAAAATAAACAAAAAAGAAAAACAAATAAATGAAATCAACAAACTGTTGAACTATATTTTGCTCACTTAGATTAAACTTTCTTCGGAACGCGATTAATCGCTAAATGACGTGCATATTTTTAATAATAACTTGTTGTAAAAGTAGCAAAGAAGGGAAATGAAAGAACTACTAAGAATAAAACATAGTGAAGAACAACAGCATAACCCGAAGCAGAAAAAAACATGTTAGTAAAGCATCAACTAAGCTCAGACATGCAGACATACATAGATAAACTTCTACATTGCCGTTAGATTAAAAAGACAAACAAACAAAAAACACATTACATCAAAAATAACACAGAATGCAATCACTCAACAAGGCAACATATTGAAAGGAAACCGAACTTTTCTTAAACCAAGAGAAACGTCATTATCACATTAGTCGAAACGCGAAATAGGTGGAAAACTAGTTTGCTAAAGAGTAATGTGAGGTAAATTGAGGAGCCGGAAACAGCTCAACCGGTATAATGTTCTGAATTAGATTGATATGTATGTGTTGATGTGCGTAGAGCTACGATAGAAATTGAGATTTGTTCCGTGAGAAGATAATATAGTTTCGAAATTCGAAGGACAAGTGGTACTAACCAACCAGCGATCAAGAAATCATTGCAAAAAGAAAATAATTACCCAAAATTGACGGTGACAAAAATGGATACAAGGGTTTTCCAGCACACATCACATCAAAATGAAAAAAGGAAAATAAAGGAAGCAAAGAAAAGCTTACGTAATAAATCACAACCAGACACCCATGAAAAATGAGATTAGAACATCCGCCATATGAAATGCTCAACAGCTTTTTCGATTGCGTTCTTCAAGACCAAATTATCGTTCGACGCCCATACACAGTCTGTCACGACACATTATTTACCTAGTTCGGACATAGTTGAACTTGTATTTACCAGACTCTAGTGAATAAGACGGCAAGCTATGAGTGTGTTTTTCATAGAAAGTAAAAGTATGCGAAAGGCGTTCAAAGATGATGCTAAAAAGCGCATGAAATGAGACGGCGCCACGCGGCGTAACTTCCTTATCCGGTTTTGACCATGGGTATGGGATGAGACACCCTAGGCCACACGTAACAATCCGTACACATCTCGATGATCTCAAGCGAAATAATTAAAATACTTACTTTTGACTGTTCATTTTAATGATATGCCATTCGTTCCATTTCAATTAGTTCAGCGTTGTTTGTTTTAGGTAGCATTAAAACGAACGCCTCACTGTCGGTGATGAACGCATCCTCAATCGCCTGAATCCGTTTGAACGAAAATGGAAGAAAAGGATATCTAGTACACAAACTCCCTCCGCCTCCGAGGCAGCGCAATAAATGGCCATAAGGATCAGGACGCAAAAAGCATCGCAATGCACAGGACAACAGAGACTTTGGTTTTTCTTTATACAAGACCAAACGCCCCTATCGGGGAGATCTTAACTTTGTTGTAATCATTCGGTTCAAAAACTACTTTTTGTTGCCCAAGTATGGAGCGTTTTCGATAAAGGAAGACATTTCAATATAGAAAGAAATCAAGATAGTAAACAAACTCGTACTCGAGTGCGTCAACACTAAAAAAAAACAGCCATACAAGTCGGACGGAAAGTGCAACAAAGCATATGCGGTAGTTTATGGTTTATCACTATGGTATGTTTTAAGACTTAGGTTTTGCTCTTACACTGACTGTTGGGTTGAAGTGCGAAAATATCATTAATCGTAATTCGAAGGGAAAAGAGATAGAAAGAGAGAGAGAGAGAAAGAGTACGAAAGGCAGACATCAAAGGGACAAACATTAAACAATATGTGCGCTCTTAGGTTAAGAACGGTAAATAAAGTAAATAAAACAAAAACACAAAAACGTATCGTCTTTACATTTTATGCTGCCATCAGTATTTAAATTACAAAAAATATAACCCACGTGTTAAGCCAAGATGCTTATGGTTTAGCTGTACCGTGCGACCGCGAAATCGTTCCGTTGCGTTATGCTTTAAGCGCGTCTACAACCGTTACTAGGGGCAACAGCGGGACTGCACCAACACAACGGCATAAAACCTGTGCTCACCTGCAATCATCGCAACATTCGATGATTCCAGTGATGTTGATCGTGGTTCTCCAGCATCTGGTCTGGTGGCAATGGTTTCTCTCACTCTCCTTTCCAACGGCGATTATGCTGTGTGATGTTGTTGGTGCCGTTTCTATGCTTTTCGCTATGCTTCCCTACCTTCTGCTGTGGGTTCAGGTACCTACGCCGCAAAGAACCAAACCGGCTGGCCAGCCCTGGGATAGTTTTGAATATTAAATCTTTCCACCGGTGCCAATGCGCCTGGTAAGCTATAATTACCGTTGGTTCTTCAGAAGGTACAGCAAAACCGGTCGGCTCTCGGATGCTGCCACCGGTAGAGACATGGTTTCGATAGCATTTAAGCAAGTGAAGATGTTTAATAATATGAAATTTTATTTCCCCTTTATTTTTTTTAACAAGAATCAAATGTTAATTAACATAATTTGTGAAATAGTATAAGACGTATTGATTTGTATTTTATTCTTATCTAACATCAAATATAGGCAATGACACCGATTTGGTTTACCCTTAGATTTAAAGCATTAAGGTTATGACAAAATAGTCACCAGAACAATTGACAACTTTCTCTATGTCTTCAACAGTACAATCCACGATTTTATAGCCAGTGCGGCTTTATGTTGGGGCAACCCAAGCATAAAAAAATTCATGTTTACCACCAAACGAGCCGATGAATCAGGTGGAGAACCATTTTCGGTCACCACGGAATGGGGAGTGAGCCAGCAGAGTCTGGTGGAATGTTGTGCAGCGGTCGCCGCCGGCAGCATATTTTATGCTACGTGCTCTCCGTCCCCCGTAGGGAGGGAGGAACGGACTGTTGCACTGGGTTGAAGGTTGCAGACAACGGCTACCGCTGCTGGTGCTGCTGCTGATTGTTATGATGATGTTGATGATGATGCTAACAGCATAAGGGGAGCTGGGTACGGACGAGGTCCGGCAAGAATTGGCGTTTGCGCACGACCGGCTCTGCACGTTGTGCAGCCGCCATGCTTTATGTGGTGGTGGTTTTCGGGGGGAGTTGAAAACGAGAGAATAACAGTGGCCATAAGCGAAAAATGAAAATGCTCGAAACCGGAGTGAATGAAATGGTTGAAGTGTGAGAATGGGACACCTTTGAGGCTGAAATGGATGGAGTGCTCGAAAAGAACCCAAAAAAGCAAAACTAGGATGTTGTGACAATGGCACATCGATTATGCTCCATTACCTCTGCGGTACAACGAGAACATAATGCTTATCATGTGGAAATATTTGAATTTTTTGTGTTATGGACAAACATTATCCAAACAATAGTGTTTTGAAGAGCAAATTACAGGTCCAATTTTCCTAAGCTGGAAATAATATTCATTATGCTTCCTTCAGGGTTTTCATGGTAATATAAGATTTCCATATTAAACCAACAGGACAACTGACTGGACAACATGAATATTCGAGCATGGTTCGGTCATGACTGCGGTTCTCGCATAATGACCCTTCGACGCACAGCTCCATTCACCTGACCGAAAGGCTAGAACGCAAAGCAGCGGTAGAAGAAAACAACGCAATGAAAAATCGGCTGTGAAAAATGGGAGAACCAGCTGGGAGTTTTTCTTTCCCCTTCCACTGGGGCAAACGTTTTTGAATGTTGGAGAGAAGTACAGGGACGAAGGTTGCTCGCGAATTTTCTCTCTCCCCGTTCGTGGAACCGCGATTTTTCTCGACAGAGGGTAGTTTCTCTCGTGTTTTCCAAATGAATGATTCACCGCTCTCGTTCGGACGCACGCTGGTTCCGTTTGCCTTTATTATTCTTCAGCCCCGCGAAAGCCGACGGATGCAACGGAATGAAAGAAAACGTCGGACGAAGGTTGCGACGAAGGTAACGAGCAGACGGAGCGAAGCGTCGAAGGAAACCTTCGAGATCGAAAACGTGAAACCCGCTCGGAGTGAAAGCTTTTTGGGCTTAGGTGAAGGGGAAACATTCGAGCAGTTGAGCATCGGGTTTGTGAACCTCGCGAGGCGAAACCTTCGGCCAGCCGTATTCGAGGAGAGCCACGGCAGTTTCACGCCAGCTTCGGTATCGATCAGAAGCATCAGGATTCCCGGTGGACGCGAGCCAGTTCCGTTGGCCGGTTTCGCGCGGATCTAACGGTCGAACAGGATTATTACACATACACACACACACACTCACACGCTTTGTGTGAAGACACACGTACACGTACACAACCACAAAGAAGGCAGAAAAACGTTTGTCACGGCAAGGGTAGTGCAGCGGCTCGAGCGAGTAAGTGTTGGTGTGGAGTTCAGGTGGTGCACGTGGTTGTGGTGGTATCGATGTGAAAAGCGGGAAAACATCCCCTATTTTGTTTTTCGTAGTGCATTGAGCAGTGGCTATCGGATTTGTATCCTTGCATAGTGTTTATAGTCTATGGTTGATTAAAATACGTTTTTGTTTTGGTTAGCGTTTGGATGGAAGTGATCTTTGTGACGGCGACGCAATGGCATAGGATTATTTCCAGAAATTGAACCAAACAGAGGTATGACAGAAGAAAACAAAAATGAAAAAAAAACAAACAGAAACGGGTGACCTGGCCCAATGTTATGGAGTACAATATTTGAAAATGTATGAAGTAAACAAAAATTCTCAAAATGGCAGCACAAACGGATAAGCAGAGAAAAAACAAAAGTGAGTCAAATACAGTGTGGAAGAAAACGATGCAAAAAAAAATCCATTGCGTGTAAAGAAATCAAATGGTAATTATAAAAACAACTACTCATGTTTTACTCATTCGGAACATATGAACTCGAACTACTACTAACGTATTGCTCCAATAATTTAAATATAGATTATTTCCTAAAATTCATTCTTTACCAAAAGTTCCCAATTGGGCTCAATTCTAATGGCGTCGCACCGCTATCCTAGAGTACTGCGTCATCAAATTTCGTCCAGTGGATCGAATGTCACTCTCAAGCAATCGGAACCATCGGACCGATTCCGGGCCCCGGTTCCGTTCGCGTTGGAGCACCGTGGGGACATTACTAATTGAAGCTTGCGCTGCGGATATTTCCGTATTCAATTTATCGATTCCGTTGCCACGTTGTGTGTGTGTGTGTGAGGTTTTCGGTCGATTCCACCGGAGTTTGCTGGTGAACCACCGGGGGCGTCTTCAGTGCAAATAGACAGGAACGAAGAAGGAAGTATGAGATGGAAAGATCAACAAAACCGACGAACCGTAGATCCTAGGTTTAGCTTCCCCGGCCAACCATCCGCGGGGTCTCCGCTGTCACTTGCCACTGGCCTTAAAATGGGGCCAATAATTGAAATTAAATTTTTCATTTTACCACTCGTGCACCCCGACAAACGAAGTGACTTCAGTTGCTTCGTGCCTTTTTCTTCTGTTCGGTGATACATTTTTCAGTTAGCACCTGTCACTGCGGGAACTCGGGTTTTCCGTTTTTTTTCCCGAGCGAAATGGCTGACCAAGATGTTTCAGTATGATTACGTCCAGTCAGCGTACGGTTTCGTGACTTCCGTGGCGGTTAAAATTGGCAACCGGCTTGCCAACTGTCCATCAAAACTCAACTCCTCTTCCGAGCGGCTATCAGTACTCGTAACTATTTTTGATAAATGAAATCCAGGACTCTCGCCGTGCACGTCGGAAGGAAAGCGGACCGGCACGCAAACGCCAGCAGGAAATTTAATGAAACGTTCTATTTTGTACACCGTTTCTCCGTGCTTTTCGGAGTTTGCTTTCACTTGGTTTGAAAAGCAGGTTCTGCTGTAGCTGGAAGGCAAGACATTGCAAAAGCAAGTGCGCTTCTTGTCCGCAACGCTGGTCGTGCTGTTCTTCGCCCGGTTGCTTCACCGAGGTCTGCGCACTTGATTAGCTTCATTCCTTGGTTGTCCATTCTTTTCTACTTTCTTACTAGCCGGAGGCGGTCCCAGTTTTCGTTCGGAGGAATTTCACGAAAAAGTTACTGGGTTTAAATTTGAAGCGTGTAAAGTGTACAGCGAACTTTTATCGAAGAGATTGGCTTGATTTGCTGGGTTGGTATGGAGGAATTGAATCTAAGCGAGAAGAGTAATAAGGATCTGAAGACTCCTCAAGGTAGCGATCTTTTATTTTTACCATCTACTTTATCCTGTTTTTATCTAAGTAATTTAATAAATTTATTTCATTTCTAACTCAGTTTTTCCAAAACCCACCTTCACTCTCTCCTGCTTTCATCGACACTAAGCTGTAAATGACCCTTTGAAATGGCAATTAAAAATACGAACCATATCATGCCACCAGATGGAGATCGTAAGGAGATCTTAGCGAGATTAGCCTAAAACAAAAAGCAAAAGGAAACTTGCACTTTCCATCCCATTCACCTGTCAAATGATGGTGTGCTTTTGGCAAATGCTTCCAACGACCCTTGTAAATTCGCTGGCAAAGCGTGGCTCGTGGAAAGTAAGCCAACATCTCGCCAACGGCCCCGATGGTTGTCTTTGACGTTTTGTCCGCTGCCGGTAATTACATATTATCGCACCTTCGCCGGTGAAGGGAAGCAGCATAGCGGTTGCGAATTTGGCAGCCTAAACGTTTGCCAAACCGTGAGTGAGTGATGCTTGCCGGCCTCCCACCGCCCTGGGAGGGGCATTTATGTAATTAATGATTTTTGTAGGTTTGGTTCGTGGTGTCAGAAATGCGGACGGGGTTTTTTTTTTGACTTAAAGATTTTTTTTCGTTTGGTTTTGGAGTTCAACATGCAACCCGGGTGAGTCAGCGACCGATGGTGGTACCGTTCGCCAGTTACGCTCGTTCGTGGCAGGGCCTTAAATAATACATGAACACTGGCCGGGGATAAAGTCGAAAAATTTATTCGAAAGTGTCCCCGCATCTTGACGATTATTTGCAGTTTATTTTGCTACCTTTGGACTACACCGGCCGTGGTCCGAAAGGATGGACGGCAAGCCAAAGCCGAACAGTTCACATGGCGCTCGAACGTAACGCTTGCGGGCCGGGAAGAGCAGAAGCTGCGGTTAGGAGTGCGCCGCCTTTAAGTTTTATTTTTGAATTTTATTTCTTACTTTTGAGCAATCACACTTATACCGAGGTTGGAGCTACCTTTTGCGTTGTTTTATTTTTATCTCTGGCAGTGGCCCCTTCCTGCCCCAAACTATCCGACCGTGTGGTGTACGGTGTTGTTTGGCGAAGAAGATGTTATCAAATCGTCAGCTGTAACATTTTGTTTATCGCGGCGCTTGTGTTTGCCTTTGTTCGGGAGTTGGCAATTAAACGCGGGAGAATATATTAATTAAGTAAATCGAGAGTTTCGAAACATTCATGCAGAATTTAAATGGTTCAGTTGATTGATGTGTGAAAGGTTTGGCTTTGGTGAATTTTCGAAGAACAGATTACCATTGCCCGTTATGGATTAAATTAATGCAGCTAAATCGCAGCTTCTGCTTTACCACGATTTGCAATAATTCATCCCAAGCATAATGTTGGGCCCCCAACAATTTGTTAGTTGCGCCATAAGGCGAAGATAAATACTCTCGCCGACAAGATGAATGGCAACCCTTTCGAAGCGATATTGGCAAATATTGCCACCAGAAGGCCGAAAGAGAAATCGTTAGAAGCAAAACTGGCAAAAGGGTTCGCAAAAATTCCTCCACTCCTTTCCTAGGCGTCATTAGAAGGGAGACCAAACGGAAAATGCAAGGCAATTGAGGTGAAAAAAAGGGACTGGTTTGAAAGAGGAGAGGAAACACAGGAAAACAAATCCATTACGCGAACCATTTCCGAAGGGTATGGACCATATTTTTTTGCCGTTGTTGTTGTGCGGATGTGGTGTAGAAACATAAAACGTCCGCTCGAAAATATAAACCCAACGCAAAAGGGAAGAAAATTCGCCCGTAATTCCACTCGGGAGAAGTGCAAAAGAAAAATGAATTTAACATAAAATCGATCATCACAAAATCCGATGCAGCAGCATCCTCCTGCTGGCGCAACTAAGCCTAATTTGAAAACCCTAAGCCTATCTCGACTTATCCAACAGGGTCCGTGGAGGGATGACACGGTGGGGCGCCTACCTGGCGCTTGGTATGCGTGAGTGAAATATTCTCTCTCTTCTGCCTCGGTATCCATAACTGTACCCATATTGTTTTCCAGTTCTGCTTTGGCATCCCAAGTGGAGGCAGCCAAAGATTTTTGCGCAAAGCACGATCTCGATAAATTAGCTGAAAAGTTAATCTCCGGCGCCGTTTGGTTGATTCGTCTTGCTAACCGAGCCCAGGAATTTGCACCGTGAAAGCAGCATCTTTCCGTGTGTATGTGTGTGTGTATGAGATAAACGAGATGATGGGACGACGTCCGGCGGTGAACGAAAAGTTTGCCCGTGCAAATTGAGGTATTGGACGAGTTTCATCATTTTGCGGGATTGAAACTCGCGACGAAATGCAATCTGATCGCGTCTGGCGGCGAACGTGACCATTGTTCCGGAGGTGGGGAGCTGATCGACAACAGCGTGTTGGCAAACTTTTTGGAGATAATGGAGAGAAACAAATTTGGGCATGCCGATAATTTGCGCCGCCGAAGGGTACCTTCGTAACGGTTTCCGATAACTTTCCCGATCGGTGCGCTGTGGTGGAAGAAACGGTGGAAGAAAACTAGTGCTTCAAACTAATGATCAACCTGAGAAGTGTAGGAAAGTGAGAGTGTTTTGGCATAAAACAAAAAAAAAAAACAAAAGTAGAAACAAACGAAAAAAGCATCTCAAAACCACACAAGCTCGGAAAAGAAAAGTCATCATCTCCCAACCCCAGCGGGGGCTAGCGGAAGCGAAGAAATGTTGGGAAAGAAAGAGCACGAACGCCATCGACAGTAGTCGCCGGATCTCGACGGATGTATGTTGCCGCGGGTTTTGTTGCTAGATGTCTAAACAATCATTCCATTCCGGTGGCTGACCCGGGCACCGGTAGAAAAACCCTGGCCCCGAGTGCAGCAGTGCTCGTAATAATCAAGCGGTGAAGAAAGTGAGCCGGTATCGACGTGACGATGGCGGTTCGAAAGCCAAATCGAAACGATCGGCGTTAGCTTGTGGTGGTTTGATGAAACCATAGAGATCGGACCCCCGTGTGCCCCCGTGGTGACTGGAGCCCGCGGTCGGCACTTTCAGACAGTCAGTCGTCAGCTGGGACCCGGGCATTCCAGTGCCGGAACAATCTCGCTGGCTTTGCCCTTCTCTCGGCGCGGTTTCGAAGTGCTAGCAACCGAGTGACGGAGAGAAATAGGAGCAAAAAATCAGGAAGAAAACGAACGTGTTGTGCTCGTGTGGATAATGACAGCATCCCGGAGGAGATAGGTGAACTGACAGGAACCGGCCTCGCGGCATCTGCTACAAAACGCGCGCACCCACACACGCGATCTCACGTGCTGTCCTCGCGGATGATCGCGGCCAGCAGTGAGTGAACTCTTTTTTATCGTTTCGGTGGCCCCCCGGAGGGAGCTGTTCTGTGAACCAGCGGGATAAGTGAGAGTGAACGAGATTTGATGACAGATGACGGTCAAACGCATCTGAGTGGTGCGTGTTGGCGCAACGTTGGCTTAACCTACCTGAAATCGGCATGCTATTGCCTTTTTCGCTTTACAATTACAATTATTATTGCTCCACCGAAACGGCATTAGTTCGCCTAATGGGAAAGTGAAATGATTTTCAAGGGGAGACCACGGAGTAACGAGAGTGGTCCATTTTAAGTGGCGCTTTCGAGCAAATATGGCGCTTAGTGTGAAGTAGTGTGTAAGAAATAACTCCACATGCGAGTGTAGGTGTCATTAGGCGCAGGTCAGCAAACCAAACACTGGAAACTTAGAGGCCCTGGGAGCCCGCGAACAGTGAACAAGTGGAAAGTATAAACCCATTGCGAGGATGAAGTTTTAATCAAAAGTGCCCCCAGGGAGAGAAAGAGAGAGAGAAGCACTCGACAGTCCGTAACGCTGCAACCTCACAGCATCCGAGCAGCCATTGCGTCGCCGTCGCAATTCCATATTGTTCGTCGGCGGAGTCAAACACCCTGCGCATGTTACTTTCTTCCTTGATTTTAATGTGGTGAAATCCTTCCTTTTTGAACCGTGTTTGTTAATTTGTTTGCCTGTGTTGCCAAGGTGAAGGCTGCTTAGGCGATGGAGTACTCGGAGATCAGCTTCTGCCAATTGTAGCTACAAACACACGCAGTGAGTCCCAGTGTGCGTTAAATGTATTGTGTTTTTGTCTGTTTTTCTGTTTTTCCATCAAAGTATGCTTGTGCTTTCATCCCCGACCGGGTTCGGTAACGGTGATTGCTTTATTGAAATTTTCTCACCTCTGGTGCTTGTTCAATTAGTGCCGAATTCCTCCGTGGCAGTGCAGTGATGTGTTGACGCACTAGGTGTGCGGCAGTGAGGGAAGTTTTTCCTTTTGATTCGCAAACGGAAAGCTTACGACTGATCATCGGAGTGAAATTGAATCGTCTCCACGTCCATACCGGCGCGAAATGGTTAACGAAGGTGAATTTTAACGAAAGTAAATTGTATGATAAAGTGTTTGTGCATATGGTGTGAGAGACAGTAAGAACGACGCGACGTCACCTGACTTGAACTGATTTGGTCAATGGCTTCGAACTGAGACGGCGTGTGGCTGTGGCATTAAGGAGAGATTCGTAGTGCTGAAGAAAAGTTCTGCACCACAATGTCAAAGGTGAGTCAACATTTTCTCATTCTCTTCCCGAATGTCCCCTTAGGTAAGCCTCCACATTCCTGTGGTTACTTTGATCGGAATGTAATTTACTTTGGAAAATAAACATTTATCTTCCAACCGAGAATCACATGACCTTTGGGGAAATAAGCTTCTATGACACAATTTATCTATGAAAAACCTTTTACCCCAAATACCCTTTGGATGCAAGCTGCGAAAGGTGACAATTGCCAGCAAAGAGTTTCACCTACATACATCTAGTAGAAAGCTCCTAAATGTACCGTCCAAACGTTAC
Organism: Anopheles ziemanni; assembly: GCF_943734765.1. Lineage (NCBI taxonomy): Eukaryota > Metazoa > Arthropoda > Insecta > Diptera > Culicidae > Anopheles > Anopheles ziemanni. Next base: position 22,273,669 of record NC_080705.1, on the reverse strand, counting down.
GTAATCTTCGGTGCCAGCTGCTCATTTTCGGTTGTACCCGGCATCGTTTGTCAGAAGAGTCAAAGAGCCACTAAGCTTAATGTGTTTTCCTTCCATTTTTCCACCGGGAGAAAGGTAAATGTCAACCCATAGCAAAGCGCAAAGTACACGCCCGGGCATGTCGCACTGAAGGGTACACCCAATTTTCCCAAAAAGGGTACCGAACCGAAAGGGCAGCAAACATAACCACTAGTCAGCAGTCACTCGAGTGATTGAAAATCGGACCAGGTTTTCTTTTTTTCTTTTCAATTGTCAGTAGATTCCACGTGTGAAGCGACGCGCTCGATGGATACAGTTGAGTAGATCCTAAACGCTTTTTGATATCTCATTTTTCCATTGGCTGAATCACTTTGGCCGACGGGCTCCATAGTACAGGAGGATGGATTTTGGAGCCCGGCCTCCGATCGCATTCCTGTGTCGTGTCCACCTCCGGATCGGTTCCGATGTCGCAGTCGCAGTGAGAGGTATGTCAATAGCGTTTTGTCCTCCCTGTGCCAGTGGAGCTGAAAGCAGTGGATCCATTTCCCGCTCAGTGGATGTGTGGAGCGAGAAGAAGGTGTGTTTGTTCTCGGAACGCACCGCTGGCGCCAATGCTGCCAGACGTGCGTCGTAAATGGAGCGTAGCGAAAAACCCGTCCGTACAGTCCCCAAATCGTCCGGGGAGCATCGATTTGAGTGTCTGCCAATCCGTCGTCGATCCGATGGCTGCAGAGATGAGTGCTAGTGAAGCGGTTATTTTTCTAATCAAAGAAACTTTCCTTTTTCTATGATTGATCCGTTTTAGCAAGGCAAATTTTTCTAGGATTCTTATGGGTGTGCCATAAAGATGGAATCTATTTGGAGTCGGCGAACGTCTCGGACGGCTGCAAATGGAGGTTTAATTTTTGCTTCAACAATTGTCCTGGTTGCAAACCTCAGACGCCGTTCGAGACAGAAAGTCGTCGCCCGAGTTCTTTCCACATAAACGCGTTTGCGTGGAATCTGGGAGATCGAGAGCCATAAAGAAAAAGTTCACCCCATAAAGCTGAAGCTCGCTTAGAGGATTGCAATAAAGTGGATTTTCGTTCCGTCTTTCTCCGGTCCAGCCTCCGGGAAAGCCCATCCCTCAAGCTGGGATTTTCTGACGAAGTGTTGCGTTGGAGCTATACCTATTTTTTTCGCTCACTCTCCCATCATCGGATGGAAATGATGAAAATCGCTTGTGACGATGGACTCTCCTCCCGGGTGTCAGAGATGGGAGGATGTGAGCGCACCGTAAAAGCATCATTCCATGCGCTTTGCAAAGTGAAGCAAATGTGACGGGAAACTCCATCGGCATGGGAAATGGTTTTCCGTGCGGCGTAAAAGCTGATCCGGCCCGTTAATTGAAAACCCTAAAATAGGATTAACGCAATGCAAACGAAAGCGCCGGTCGGGCGAGTGTTTACTGTCCCACCCAACCAGTGTTTAGTGAAGTGGGTTTTGTGTCGGTTAAAATGTGGCCATGATTGTATTTGGTTTTCGTCTTGTTTTGTTGAGGTTGCTTTTCTTTTCTGAAGAGTATGCTGAAGGAAGGAAGTACTAGAGAAACTTTCGCTCCACACCACTGTTGGATACATTTCTTGGCAAAAATTCGGTTGTTCCATACCCGAAATCCTGCGGATTACTTCTGCTTCTTCTGTTGGCGAGACAATGGTGTAGAGCATACCAACAAGAACCAGCTCAATTTAAGCGAAGTTTTTGTGCTGCTGGATCTTCAATTTCCCTTCCAAGAAAATTTGTCCCACGTTGAGTTTGAGAAGTTTTAGAAATTAAAAAGAAATTTAACATTCCTGATAAGAAGTTAAGCTTTCCGGAGAAGTTCAACAGACAAACAAATCATCAATCGATAGACCGTTCTATTGTATTGAAAGGATAAATCCATGGGGTTTACTGCAGTGTCTTGAAACCGCAAGTTGATGCTGCGGAGACGTAAGAAATGTACTTTATCATAGCTTTTAAATGGTTGTTTCTATCGACAAAGTCACGGATGTGGTACCATACTTATGAAGTCATGGCAATAGCTTTAACTCACTGTTTTTTTCCATAAGGCCCAACTCATAACAAACAATGGCATGTCTACTTGTCACGTGTTCGAGTGGGTGAAATAAGATTTGTTCGTTCCGGTTCGCCGATTGCGAGGAAAGCCGTTTGGTGCGTGTGGAAATAGGTTTGTAGCAGCGTGCCGTAATGTACCGAAGTTTACTGAATGTTTTGATGTTTGTTGTTTCAGTGAGTTTGTTTTGTTTTTTTGTTCCTCCTTCCTCGCCAACCATGCCTCTCCGGTAATGTTTTCAACATTGCGTTCCAGTGCATTTGGAAGACTCTCTTTCTCTCGCGCTCCCCTCCCGTTTGAGGTTCGTGAAATGCACAGGCTCCCGAAGTATGTTGTTTGCAGGAAACCGAAACCATAGCCACTATCATAACTCAATGAAAATTGCATTACAGTTTGCTAGCGGTGTTTGCATTTTTCCCGCGTCTGCTGCTGCAAACGAACAAACAAACACATCAACTTCCGTAGCCGCTTCGAGTTGTGAGGCGTTGATTGCTTACAAAGCACTTTTCCAACCAACTTTCGTTATCAACTGGTATGCAAACGCACATACACACGCATTATATCCATGCAATGGTACAAGAGTTTGGTGAGCGATATACAATGGCGCCGACGTGCATTTTGCAATCGGTCGATATCTGCCGTTTTATGTTACGGCTGGAAAGAAGGAAACTCAACAAACAAAAATCGAACAAGATAAAAGATATCAGCCAACCGTACGGTAAGGCGCGCCATTATCGGCTTATTATGCTGCGCTTTATGTTCAGCGGTTCCCTGGAGGCTCAGCCGATGTTCACACGCAACGCATCCACAACACAACGGGAAACCGAAAGGCTAAAAGATCAAAAAAAAAAGCACCAGGCACCACTATGATGTTAACTTTCATGCTGGTACAGGTTGAAGCAATGTTAATTACAGTGTCGAAGGCTTGGCGATAGCTACCTCCGGTGCCCCTGAAGACCTAGATAATGGGGTGCAAGCAAAACGGGAAACAAAATGGTTCCCCCGTTCCTTCGTTTGCCGTTTCCGCAACAAAACACTCTGCTGTGCACACCTGAGAGTGGAAGTTAGCAGAGTCATGATGATTGTTTGATTGAATTTCCTACATAATTTCAAAATTTAATGGGATACATTCTGCCGCTTCATGGAGGACGAAGAACCGTACACAGAATCGTTACATATTGCTTTTGATGCTGTGGGAAACCTGGATCAGATTGAAGTTCAGATCAGTCCAAAGAAGGGGGTTTTCCTGACAAGTTCATGTGATTTTTAGCATCTTAGCTCAACATGCCCTCTTTGCTTATTCAGGTTAATTATCTTTGAGAAGAAAGAAGGATAAGGAACACCTTTTTTTCTAGACTTCTCTTCGATGCTTGTTTAAAAGCATAACTGTTTCCAATGTTTATTTTCATTTTAGTAAGGAAGGTGGAAATAAACGACTTACTTATTAAGAAAACAAGGGCAACGAAACCTGTTACCACATTTTTGATTGCCAGCACTACATGTTGCTCGAAATTGACAGTCTCGGCAAGCATTTCTCGAATACTTGCAAAAGTTTCCAATGAATCAACTCGTACGTGATATGAAAATCATTAATCTTTCGGCCCCCGAAAACCATTTCCTGCCATCAATTCACCATGGTTTTTCCACGTGTCGGGAGGTTTATTTGGGGGGTCACCCTTTATACATGTTTTTCATCTTCACCTTTTACCCCATCGATGCATCGTGTTTGGAAGAAAAACAGTTTCCACCGTGTGATTGATTAGGTGACGCATCACCGAGTGGAAGAGGGAAAAAGGGGCTATCTTTTTGCTTACGGGATTGGGTATTTCTTCTTGGAAATTCACCCTGGACAACCCCCCCATCTTTCCCACTCAATCGTTCGAAGAGATGAAAAGTGTTTCCATCTTGATGGTTTTTCTTTTGGAGGTGAGGGACGGGGTACGGCTAACGTACCTTTTTGGAGAGAAAATTCCATCTCGGGCGAACCGTGTTTTTTTTACCTTCAGATTTTATGTTTCACTTTCTTTATTGTGGTTTCGGGTTTTCCTGGAATGGAAAGTATGTTGATCGTCGGTTTTGCCGGGGATGAAAAGAAACTTCAGGATAGGGGAAACAACAAATACTACTACTACTATCCGATTGAAAAGCAATATCGTCGGCTGTCAGCTCAGGACGTGTGAATTTTATCGATTTTAAATTAGCATACCCAATTTTTGCAAATTCATGTCCGCACAGCGGAGGTTTTCGGCTTTTGCTTTTCGACCAGCAGGAAAAAAAAGAACCAAATTCATGGAAACGGAAAAAGGAAAGAAAGCAGCATTCTCGGTTAGGTTTCTTCGGGCATCGAGGGCATTGAGAGACAAGATAGCGAGCATCTTGCCCAAGCAACCTGCCGAAACCGAACTCTGTTAGCGGAGTTCGCGCTTCGACAGACGGGTCGATTTTATGGGGAATTTATATGTAAACGATAAAATTTAACCATCGCTTCAGCGTGGAGCCTGATTTTGCGGATCAGTGGGCAATAGAGACGCCGACGAGATGCTGAGTAGCTGAGCGCTGCCGAAAGGGTGGGTTCAATATGGCTTCAAGAATTGGCCGGGATTGTTTTGGGTTTGCATAAATTTTCAGTTTTGTTCATGGACCCACTGCGAACATTGGTGGGCTTGGTAAAATAGTATTGTTTATGGATATTGATTGAGTTACCGCTAAACGCTTTTATCAATAAGTGTGAACTGAAATAAATTCAAAAAATTATTATTTTAATTTGCAAAAGTTTCACACTTTAATTAGTGTTCTGCACTCAGCAGCACTTATACAAAGTGTTTTTCCTAATGCTGTACAAGTAAGGCTACGATTATTGCTCCTTGCTTAAGGTTCGAAAGCGAAGCACCTGTACCTGCTTCCCGTTAATCGTATTTTCTAATAATGTTCTCTGCCTTTCCGACTTGACGATCATAAGGAAAATGTGTCGCTTGCCAGAAAGAAATTAGTTCCACCCGTGGGTCTCGGCCCACGCTCCTGCCTTTCGGTTGCCTAATTTTCTCCGTACCGGCATTTAGGTTTGGGCTTTTGTGTCACAAACAGCCTCGAAAGGCTCGAACAGAGGGAGACACAAACTCAAGCGGAAGGAAGTTGTTGTTAATTTAACTTTGCTGCCTTCCGCCGGCTCCCGCGGGCGTACCGGCGTGTTTTTGTTTGAGTAATTCCAAGAGCCAAGATTATTTCGCTCGGTGGCATACGAATGTATGGGCGGAAAAACCAAGAATCCATTATGGAAAATCTCTTCCCGCCCAGGTTACGGTGGAAACCCTACATCCGGACGAGAGCTGCCTTAGGTGGCGGTGCTTTGTGCGACGAAAGGTTATGTCATTTTGTTTCGGTTGTTAAATGAACGAGCCTTAAATGTTTCTTCATCGAAGGTGGCATTTAACGGAATGCTAGAACATTCCCAAGCCCGACGCCGAATGAAACTCCTCTTTCCCACCTCGGACGGTGACCCCAGGTGAGCCTATTTGGTGTGGTTTTTCGTGACCCGGGCATGCCTGGATAACGGTGGAACGAGGTGAATGGTCACCCGATGAAAAACGCGGTGGCTGTGTTTCGGGTGACATTATACCCACGCAATGTGTGTTCGTGTAGGTTGTGCTAACGGGTCGGGAAAATAATGTAATTTTGTCACCCGAACGTGCGGTTAGCGATGTGAGAAATTTGTACCCACTTCCCTTTAAGCGGTTCAAAACCAGCCGGCCAGCCATTTTCTTGTGCTTTTTGACCCGTTTCGGATGGTAATGATTTTATGGGATTATGGTAATAAATTCGTTTATGGGTTGATAAAAAAGAGCGTGAAAATTTCCCGTAGGTTGTGATTATTGATATTTTTCATCAATCTTTCCCGCTGGGTTTTGCCAGGGAAAATAAACCTTTTTTATAGAAAAAAATGATATGCAACACATTGGAACAGCTGATGTAACGTGGATGTTGGTAGAACCCGGAAAAAGATTAATGACCAGGCGTTTTCAAGCCGAACAATTTGTTGATCTACCCAGCCGGAGTTTATGCATCACGCTGGGCATGATTTATTCAACGAGCACATGATGTGCATGTGTGTTTATTGATTGTACGCAACAACTGCAGCAAAAATCAACAGGAAAGGTTAGCATGACTATAAATTGTTGAACCAACGTGAGTTTCCTAAGTGTAGCAAAAATAAATAAAAATGAAAGAATGTTTTTTCACATTTTCCCATCGATGTGGCACAAACCTATTTCATCGATTTGTTGCTGTTTCGGAGAAAGTTGTTACCACCAGAACCCACCGTACAGCTGACGCTCACGGCAAACGGAACGGACAACTCCGCCGAGGATTAGGGAACATGATGCCGTTCGATAAAACCATTTAGCTGAAATTGGCTTTGTCATGGACGTCAGCTTCCCGGTCTCGAACGCCAACCCTCTCCAACCGTAATCATTCTAATGCACGTTTGATTAAGTTATTCCCCAGCGTTGCGCTGGGACGACGAGCGTCGGATACTCTGTCCCCTCCGGCTTCCGCTGGCTCGAAGGTGCACCACTTTCTCCGGACGCGTCTCACGGGCGGAACGGGATTTACATGGGAAATGAGCTCTTGGTGAGGTGAAGGAAACGGCGAAAACAAAATCAATACCACCACCTCCACGACCACCAGGCTCGGCTTAGGCTTTGACCTTAATGCTCTCGCTTTTGGAAGCATAAGCAATGGTCGCGTTGCTCGGAACGGATCTCGTGTTCCTTACGGCTGCCGGTACGTCGCGTTTTTCATTCGTGGATTGCACTTAATGTTAGCTTTTGAACGTAACGTTTCGAATAAGAAATCGATGGACTGTCACTGGGCGAGCAGTCCCTAATAATCATACCGTTTTTGGGACGCGATCGAGTTGAATTAGTTTAATTATTTAATTGTCTAACGCTTTCTCTCTAAATTTGTTCGTAACAGCTTCACACTTCTGTCGGTTAGCTCGTGTAGGGTTGTGGAATGCATGTTTTGTGTGTTTTAATTTCTGGAACATCAATGGAAGCGAGAGGGAAAGTTTATCGAAGTTGCAGACGGGTTCATGTTGTAGAAAAGTAGTGCATCAGACTAAAACTAGCAAGTGTTAAACAAGACAATGTATGTGCCAGCAGTATGTGTTGATTAAACTAACAACACAGTTCGTCAAATTCTGCCGTTTCTCGAGATTGTATTTATTTTTGTGTGAAAAGATCGATTTTCGGATTCAGGTCGTTTGAAAAGTCCCAGATCTGGCAGTATTGATTGGAAAATGCTGGCTAAAGTGGGACATAAGAAGAAATACATCCAATAGGACTGTGATACAATATATATTTCTATACGACAATCACATGGGTAGTGTTGTGGAAAATCAATAGAAAAGGTTCCGTCTATTGTCGATTTTTCCGTTTCCAGAATCCTTTCGTCATACGAAAAGGACAACGAAACGGCGTATAAAAACTCACCCACTCGTTTGTGGAAATGGATCTTCTTTTGACGCAAGAAGGGTGAAACAGTTTGCCAAAGGTGGAAGATAGAAATCTTGTCCATGGTCATCATTTGTTGCCGGCTGAAAAGGAGGCAACTAAGGATGATATCGACGAACGGGGAGTGATGGAAAATCGAATTAAGAAATCATTACTGCGCGCCGCTCCGGGATTGGATGGCACCGAACAAAAGCGGATTATTGTACATTAATCTTCCGGCTGGCGACTATAAATATCCGTTACGCGCTGGCCAGCGGTACGCGTGTACTTTACGGGTACATGTTTGCCCTGCAGCTTTTTTCCGCATCGTAAATCAATTATTGATTGACGTTCATCGATAATTTTCCACCCATAAAATCGGGAAACTGCTTGATGAATGGAGCTCGAAGTGTGGCTACAAAAATTGAGCGCACCATTTATGGAACTATCGGCGAAATCGGGAGGTAATGCCAGCACGTGCCCGCTCCGCGGCCCTGAACCTTTCCGGTATGCCCTTCGGGTGGGGCATTTTTCGTTGGCAAGGATTTCCCGTGAGCTTCGGCGCGGTGCTCGTGAGTTGATAATGATGAATTGTTCGGCCATCGTAGTCCCCGGGCAAAGGTGCAACTGCACTTTCCAAACCGGGTCAATCATGGGTTGGATTCGATCGCATTCCCTCGATCCACGCCGGATACCGAACGCTGCCGGTGCGTCAATGTCGGGGCATTTGCATTCGTGATTTGTGCCTCGGCAAGTTGTTATTTATTCACGCCTTTAGGATCTCGCAGTGCCGCGTTTGCTTTTCCATCGCCGACCGGGCGAACAAGCACAATCGATTCGAGGTTTCGAGAACCTCCCGGCGGGTGAACACCGAATTGCATCCCCCTTCAATCAATTGCCACGGCAACGCCATAGGCCACGGCATAGACAAACGAAATGTGAAATGTCCTAGATATGGCCGCACAATCGAACGGCACAAGAGCGCTGGCTTCGCAAGGGGGAGTAAAAGGGACGGAGAAGGCAGTCCTAGAAGCGGGAAAAACGAGCGAGACGGGTGGAAAATCGATATTCCATTTTCAGCGTCGTCCGCAATCCGACGTTTGCTCCAACGCCAACGACCGAGGGCAACCTACATTTGTTTTCCATACCTATAGTTTTTCACCTCGCCCACCCCCAGGGCGAAGCCTATGGAGTGCGGGAAAACCGTTCGCCCACACGAAGGAAGGCACTTCGGTCTAACATACACCGCCGTAGACGTGTGTATGTGCACGCGTGGGTTCAATAAGCCCATGCTGGTATGTGTCTGACGGTGGAGTGGGCTCGGTGTGACTTAACTGTCAATATGATTAAAAATTCATTTTTATCCATCAACGGATAGCGTGCGAAGTGGCACGGGAAAAAAGGACGATCGAGTCGAGTTTTCCCTAGCCAGGATAAGAAGCGCCATTGAACGCTCGTAGCACGGTGAATCGCAGCCGGTGGGAGAAGAAGCTCCCCCTCGGGAAAGCGTGGTATCGATTCCCTTAAACGCCTGCCATAAAATAGGAAATGGAATGAAACGGCTGTCGATTATACGTTGCTTCCATTGCGAAGGAAAGCCTCTTGGAATGCAGGTGTTGACTACCTGAACTATTTTTATCGACGTAATAGTTAATCGGTAATTCTGTGTAGGTGCCGTAGAATGTACCGGTCCACCTCCAAGATACCGAATCTGTAACCTCACTGTTTTGATGCCAGGAAATGCTCAGATTTGTAGCTACGATTTAGAACCTAAGAGTTTATGCCAAAATCCTTGAGTATATCAGATGACACTGTGAGCGAAAGTAAACCAGGCAATCGTGAGCGATGACTTTCAGTCTCCCATTAACCTCCATTTTCCAAGTCTGGCGGTTTTCTTTGACGCACCAAAGGACCCTACGGTTGAAAGTCACTGACCGACTAACCCAACATGTTTTGCGAGGATGTCTTCTCAGGGAACCTGCGGTGCCGACAAGTCCGGTATTTAATAAGCCCATTATGGCTATTATGATTTCACCAATGGCGTTGCCAGCTGTGGGCCTCTAGGAGTCGCCCGGGCTGGACCGTTCCTTGGTTGCACGCAAGGATCTCGTTCGACTTTTTTCGACCTCTTTCTAGTAGGCGCCGCCAGTACGTTGGCCTTTTGTAGGTTAATGCTTGCAGATGGTGTAGCACATTTCCTTTCCTAGGGTGACCCTTGTCCGATAAAATAACAGGCCACCGGGAGGGAACTGATGTTGGGTAACCCCTTTGCCGGCGGAACATGGGCAGGGGTTATAAATTTAGCACGCCATGAACCCCGTTTAGGACTCGTTTGACCTGTGGACGGTGCGATGAGACAGTAACGAGGTCCATTACTACCGATGAACTCTCAAGGGTGTCCGGTGGAAATATTCGCCACATGTGGAAGAATAGGTTCCGGGAGCGACATGACCTAACACATTCCAACACATTCCATTTTTTAATTAAGTATCCTGGTTTTCCCTGTACACCCTCACTGTTCCGGTATTCTCCTACACGCAGAGCATTCTTGAGGTCCTCGGTGCGCCTGTGTATGTTTCGCTGACGTCACAAACATCCTACCCGAGCTCGTTGGGCAATGTTCATGCTCCTAGCAGGGACTTTCCTGGAAAGTTTTCCAATAAATTGTCCGCCTCCATTTTCCCATTTCCTTGGCACCATCAGTTCTGGTGTGGAGCAAAGTCCGATACACTCATATGTAGGTTTTCCTTCCATACTTCTTTCCCACGGAACCTTCAGCAGAAGCTTATGTTCGTTGGCAGCTTGGCGCAGAAATATTCCGCGTACAAACTCTGGCGTGTGGCTTAGCTCCACTATGGCGTGCGTGCTGGCGGGCAAATTACGTGTGAAGAATACATTTAACTCGCCGTACCTTCCACCAGTGCACAGTGGGCACGCGAAAAGAGGAGCGACTTTAAATGAAACCTTCCCGGAAGGAAGAAACTTCCCCGGCGATGAGCACACGGATAATAGAAGGTGTAGATTTTCGGCCCGAGATAAGAGGACGTAACAGCCGGCGCTACGATGGTCTAGATTTATAATTTAAAACTCCTCAAGGTCACCACGGGTTGAGTGCATCTGATTCGCTGCCTCGGTGTTATCTTTTCCCGATTCGCTTCCGAAGTTATGAAATTACGTAATGGATTATCCAGTATCCAAGTTTTCCGGCACAATTAGTCACGCCCAAGATGGTCCTCTTCCAGTAGGATCAGCCTTTGCTAGTGATTCTGAGGCAAAACTCCTTCGAAGCGAAAAGTTTTAATCAATTTTAAAATAACTGGCGCGGTTAGGACCGTTTTTTTTTACAGATTTAATAATCCCTATTAAATTACCCTAACAAAACTAGTAAACGCAAAATCTGGGTAGAAGTTAGTCTGAAAAACTATCTGTTTGCCTCAATCTTAGCTGAGGAGCAAAGATGTTTCTACGGCATCCAGACTCCGGATTCCGGTGCTGATGTCAGATGCCACTATTTTTCATCGTACGTACAGAGCATAAAATGTCGCCAAAAGGGAAGCATAAAAAAGAGCGTATTGTTTGTCTTGCCCTGCAGTTCACCAACAGCTCTTCGCATTCGTACATTGAGCAATTCTTTATGCCGGCAGCACCAACACCGACGACGTTCGCGAAAAACTCACAAACTGCCGTAGTCTGGCTGTGCGAACTATGAATCATTGTGCTTGTTGATCTTATCACCGGGGTCTTGGAGCCGATGGTGTGTGCGTGAAGCGTTTCGCTTACGGTTCAGTTGCAACGCTATGCACCGCTGATTCCGTCACATACGACCTGAAAGCAACCGACAACAATCGCGTTCCGGCAGTTTCCGAGTCTCGCGTTGGGTGCTCCATCGAGGGAGATCTCATTGAGACATCGTACCCCCGCGAACCTTCGCCGAGAGCAATAGATCCAGATCTAGCGGCTTAAATGATGTACTGAATAGATAAACACTGATGCAAATCCGGATGCCATCTGGAGCGGCGTATTTCTTCACGAGGCTCTAAGTCTGAGAAAAAGCGCCTAGCACAAACGATGCCGCAATCCAGAACCCTCTTGAAGTTTGCGGCACCACACGGAGTTCTTTTCCACCTTCCTAGCTAGCAGTGGTTCCTGCTGCGTCTGGGGTTACCTAAGAGGCGAATGTGCATTTCTTTTCCTGCATGTGTGGCATTTTTCAGCCACATGCTGGAAAACTCGTGCACCGGGACTTAGGGAGCGTGCAATGTGACAATTTCAGCACATTGTGCTCGGCGCATTATTGATTCCGTTCAGCGTTTTCCCGCGAGTCGCTCTTCCGGATAAGTAAACACACTCGAAGCGGGCACCCGTTGCCACTGTGCAGCCATATGGGGGATTATTTATTCGCTTCGCTTCAAACTGATTCACAATCGTTGGTTGCAATTGTGTGTTGGAGACAGAGCGTTGCCTCAGAGCGGAATGTGAACAGGATGCTCGGGCACATTCCGTTAGTCGAGCGCAGGAAATTAAAATACGTGCCTCATTTCACGACATCCCGCAAGTGGGATTTCATTAACATTGGAAAAGATCCTTGCAAACACATTGTTACGGAACCATAAAAACCAATGCGGTATCAAAGTGAGTAAGCTAACAGTCGAGATAAAGGTGGTTTTTAGTGTCGATAAATCTATTTTCTATGTTATTTATTTTTTTAAATTAAATTTATAGTTGTTATAGTAAAATTTTTATCACATCCAACTTATCTTAGCTGTAATTTTAATTGCGTATGAGTTATTAAAAGCTAGCATTGCTAAAAAATTGCATGAAGTACCTTACACTCGCACTTAATTGCATTATATAATTTATGTCTTGCAACAAATTAAATTTAATCTGGAGCAGAAAAAAAAACCTAAGAGCCCATTAAATTAATTTACCGAGAACACGCAAATATCGAATCAAACGATGTGTGTGCACTCTGCTGCATTTCGTTACCTTGTTGGTGTTGGGCCGGGGTGCACTTTATTGTGCCTTTGCGAAACGGGGCAACTGGGGTTTTTTTTTCTTATCCAGGCCATACAAAGTTTACACCCCTCCATCGTGTTCAAGAGTAATCCAACAATAAACTGCTCGGGAAATTGTGCGCAAGGAAAATGAACGAAAAAAAAATAGAGATGCTCATTTGTCAATCCAACAGGTTTTATATGCGGTGTGATAAAAAATGCTCTCGTACCGTTTGTGCAATTAAGTGTAGTTTTAATTGAACGTAATTAGAGTTTCCGCTCGAAGGAGAATACTTTTTACGTCATATTTTCGCGTGAGTTGTTTTCTGTCTTTTTTAAGCCCGAAGAGGATTTTGCGTGTGAGGGATGCTGTTTGGGACAAAAAAAGAACAACCGTGTGGCAAGCAGCGCGTCGAAACATGCAGCGAAGTTGGGTTTGTAAGCGCATCATGCATCCGACTCCGAGGGGGATTATCTTAATTTGCACTCCAGAAAGTCCCGTTGTGTTGATGTGATGGTACACTTAATGTGACTTTACCTTTTTTTTTTTCTAGAGTTCTGTGGGTGACGGAGCAATTGTGCAAAGCGTTGGTTTGGCATTAGATGAGCTGCGATGGTAATTAGCAGCGAGATAAGTTTGCTCGGATGGCGCTGTAAAATGTGTTTTCGCTCCTTAACACCCTCTGATAGTTGTATGCAAAGGTCCCCGAAGTGTTGGTGTTGCAAGTGATAAGCTTACAGATTTTTTTTCCTTTTGGCGCGGGAAAGAATGCTGTATCTAGATTAATCGGCTCAAGGGCAATTATGTTGAAGCAGAGGCCACGAGGGTTCAAGTAGCAAAGTGGGTTGAGTGAAAACGACCTTCGAACATAAAAATAACTATAGATTTATCTTGGGCTTAACACGTCAATCTGAACTCTCGAGAAATTCGATGGATTCCTAAGAACTGGCTAAATTTTCCTCGTATCGGTTTAATGTCTAAATGAACATAGGACTCGCCCACATGATACGGCCAACATTCCTTCTTCTCGAAACGTTGACGAACAAAATGAGACCATTTTCCGACGCGGGCGTTTCATTCGAACCGTGCAGCTATGTTTAATTTATGCACTTCGAGCCGAAAGTCCTCCCCCTGAACGTCCCGACGAACCTTGCTCGCATGTGTCTCCTCCTTTGTTGACCTAGTTATAACGTCAGCTGAAAATGTATGTATGATGGACTGTTCTGGGGGAAATGGAAAACATGTGCTCATGCGATACGGAGGTTGTGGAATGCGTGCAAGTGTGCTGCGAGGGACGTGTTTATGTTTAAACCCGCCCCGGGTTTGATGTTGATGCGACGAAGATGAACTAGAAAACCGCCAGCCATTGCATAATTCTCTCCCGTTTAGCCCTCGACATAACGCCGCAGACGAGACGTGGGTGAGATGGTGACATTCAGCTGTCAAATAGTAGGCCAACGCGAACGATTCGGACGATGGATTCGGTTCGGAGATCAAGATGCTGCTGCGCCGGGTTTTTCTTTTCTTTCGCCAGTTTCTTTGTGTGGGAATTTTTCTTGAAAAGCGTCGAGTGAGCTCCGTTTGTGAATACCCGAGGAACGTACTCAATTTTCCACCTGTTTGCTTTCGTTTGTAAAGTGCGAGTCATGACCGTATCAACAAGGCTTCAATGAGTCAATCTTCCGTGGTACAACAATATGTTTGTGGAGCTCTCCTCGGAGCACCGAAGGTTCGCGCGAAGGATTTTCCATTATGTGGTTAGAAAGTCACGCCGTTTCGCGCACCGAGAAGCAATAATTAATCGCTTTCGAGACCGAATGAAAATGGAAAACTTAGTCGGACCGAGTTCACGTGCAGTTGGCCTTTCCATCTGTTCTAGCGCTCCTTCGTTCGGACGAGCTCAAGGGGGTTCTCTTGACGGAATGGCGACGGTGCGATGGTTCGGTTTTCCAATGTTTACAGTGTGTAAAACACGACGGTGCCCTGCTGGGTATCGTTGAGTAGTGTCGTTTGAATTTCCCCTGCTAGATCCGGGTGGCACTATGTATGTTCCAACTTTGGGTTTGTGTTTGAGTTCAAACCCAATTCAACCAACCGCAGGACGATGGTACTAGAGTCGAGGTCTTGTTTAATGTACTCTCACTCGATTGCAATGTTCGAGTTAAATGGTATTATGCCACCCGAGTTGTCTGGTTGAGTAGGAACTATTTAATTGGATTACGCAGACGGGTGTGAGTTCGCACGATCAAGGTGTGAAACTTTGAGCAAGGCTTCGGAAGAGTGTTCAGAAATCATTTTAAGCTCGAATTCTATGTTGCTCTTGAAAATTAAATTTGTTCGATAATATCGTCAAAACAGTTTTGATAGAAAGTACTTTACTAACACAGCTTTTTCCTCCGCTTTCTCGGAGCAAACAAATCAAGTCCACCAAATACTATTTATGTAGCAACAAAAGTACGAAAGGTTGGGATGCTCTAACAGACTCACAGTGCGTCGCTCGTTGGCGCTGTACTTCTCTGTTGTTGATCTGTTTTTTTCGATACCCACACCTTCACTACGGTCAGCCGCGGCGAAAAGCGGCGTCTGGCCAGCTCTCGAATCCCCAGCGGTCAGGAGCGGAAAATCGCCCGCGTCTTAAAATAGCGCCAACAGCGTTGACCGTCGGGTGCATCGGGTTTGGGCGAGCAGGAAATTTGTTTGCGGTTGCTGCAGCTGCATCGGCCGCTCTGTGTGCAGGTAAAGCGAGCGAGCGAAAGAGCGAGCGGGCCAAGGGTGAGGGAAAACAAAAAAAAAGGAAAATGCAAGGGAAAATGAGTCAGGTTTACAAACGTCGTGTGTGCATGCAGGGTCGGGGCCATGCCGAGCCGGGTGGCTTGAAAAAATTACTCCCAACGCTCAGTTCGGTCGTGAGCAGCGTTGCGAACGGTGCCACGCGCGGTTTTTCCTCGCGGTTCGGGGTTTTTCCGTTTAAAAGTTAGCCACACGTGGTAGTTTATTTTGTTCGGCCCTTTCCAACCGGCTAACTCCGTGGTTACCTCCGTGGTGGAAAATAGTAAACTAAAGGAACCCGAGGGAAAGAAATTCAAAGAGAATAAAACTTCAACTTTCAAGCGAGGGTGGAGGAAAATCGAAAGTGACCCTATTTTGTTGACCCGCTCGCGAGGTGTAAGTAGAACTTCCAAAGTGGCGGGACCCTATTTGGCGTGCAATCGTATTTGTAAAGCAAATTGGCAACAATTTCCCTGACGCGATAAGCCAACAACATATGGAACGAAGTACGTTCACTCACTCTAAGCTTGTTGGTGTTATATTTTCGTTGTTCGCAATCGTCGAATGGGGCTAAAATGCTTGATGGTGATAAACCGCAACATAATTTAAAATAATTACATCGAAAATGTCGGACGCGTAGTTTGTGCTCATTAGCGGAAAATGGAGTACAGCACCCGAAAGGGCACCGTTTAGAGAAACGAGGTCAAAAATTCGATCAACCGTCGGACGAGGTCGCGAATCGGTGATCGACTTTTTGGCGACCGAAGAAACCCGTCCGCATTGCCGCGGCCAAGTGCGCCGCCAAAGTGTGTGAAAAGTGCAAACAAGAAAGCAAAACACAAACCCACCCGCCAATTTAGTGGCTTCAGTCGAACGGGGGAACTGAAGTGTTCGAATGACCTAGGTGGAAAAGTGAGTGTGAACGGGAGGGAAGCTGCAAAGGGCTTGAGATCTGTGCGCCTTCAAATTTGATTAATGCTATTAACCGGGTTGCATTCATGCGTGTGCTGGTGTGGTGTGAGGAACCGGGCACTGGTAAGGGGACTCATGCTCTCAAGACGGTGCCCCGGTTACGGTGCTGAGTAGCATCGAAGCATCGAGTCGAGTCCGCTGTAGAGGCAGTTACTGACTTCGTCAACCGTCGTCGAGCCCGGGTTACCGGGGTGAGGTTAGTATGTTGATTGGTTTTTAACGACGGCCTGACGAGCGGCGTTAAAAAAATCCACTTCACCTTTTTTGTCGACGACAAACAAAAAAAGTCTTACATGCTCCGTTACACGGCGCTAAATGGGAACAGGGAGTAGATTTCGGTGTAGATAGCTCTAGGTGGCGTTCCCTCTAATGCAGTGCAAGCATACCGAAGCAGAGGAAATTAAACCACTGTGTGCCTCAGAGCAACGTCGTGGAGCTCACTAAGGGCCGAGAGGAGTAAAACATGAAGAAGAAATTCAAACATGGTTGTGAAAAAAGCAAAAAAAAGTTTTCAAACATCCAAACGCCACCAGTTAAAAAAGATCAATGGTTCTCTCTTCTTTAATGTGCATCTTTTTTAAAAAAAAAACAACGCTCGTGTGACGTTTTAGGGGATAACGGCAAAGGTGGGTGGTTGGTTTGGCACTTACCTAATTACAATAACCATCAATTTCTATCTACCGGGCGTGACGTGGTTTCAGGTGTGCCCTAATAACCGTTAATCCCCCGGAGGCAACGTGTAAAGTACGTAATTTGATCAGGGAAAGAGCAAACTTTAGTGTTGCCTTGGAGTGTATAGGTTAAGTAACTCTTCCTAGTTTTTTTTTTTATCAAGCCTAAATGCTTTTCTAAACCTCTTATCAGGTTTCAGTGACTTATTATGTCATATTTGAGTTTTAAAATAACTTTGATTCATTTATGGCAAACTAATAAAATACTGTGCAATAAAAGGCAATCAAGTGAAGAGATAAAATGGTGAAAATATTAACAAACAATGACCTACCAACGGCAATAAAACAATGGACTATTATCGCTCAACGCTCTTATTCGAGTTATGATGCGTTACTTTGATTACTTACTTCGACATTTCCATTGAACGTAATAAATGTTTACATTTTAACATCAGACTTGCTTTATCTTGATGTGGATAAACGCTTTTACTCATGTTGTTTTTCATAGACCTTTTAACCTTATTAATATTAAACTTATTATCGGTAGGCATTTTCGTGTGAGAAAAGTTTTAAACATTTATTACCGATTTAGTACAGTGCTTTAAACTGATGGCCGAAACCTTTCACTTTATCCCTTCAAACTTCGTCATGTCATTTATGATCTAAATTGAAGGCATTTTAAAATAAATCCACCGTCCAAAGTTGCGAATAAATTTGGCTCAACCGGTGCCTCTTTCTTCGGTGTGAAGCCATTTAACGACACACTGGATGGTGTGCTCGCGATAAAAAGAGCTCCATAAAGCCACCATTACGTGCCGGGGGGCAGTATGGCGTCGGTGTGAAATATAAAGGAGTGTCAATCAAATTTTTAGCAATGAAGTAACATAAAAAAGCCGCAGGAAAAATTCTCGAAAGTGGTGGGAAAATGCGAAAAAAAGGAATCGTTGGTTTTTGGTCTTTTGAAATCGCTCCAATCTGTGACTTTGTTGCACCGTCAGGTTTATGATAGTTATTATGTTGCAATGCGTTTTGTCTTATTTCAACCGATCGTTAAGTCTGTCTGGTGTAGGTTCGGTTCGGAAGAGGAAAGATTTTCCGCTCGTTATTATGATGGGACCGTAGGTTTCAATTTTAATGGTCGCAAATCAGTGACAAACGAAATGTCAAGTCCGTGAGGTAGAAGTGTTTTGTAGCTTTTAGTTGATTTTTCTTCTGAGTTGTACCTTGTTTTACTTGAACTTTCCCTTCAATTCCTGTGTTCACTCACGATCGCAGATTGGAAACGGTTCAGTCACGATAATTTACAGGTTAAAAAAAGAATTCGACCAAAATGTAATGAACCTGAGGAAAGTTGTGTTAGTACAGCTGCACTCGAATGGAATGCAATTAAATTTTTGTAAATTGGAGTGTTCTCGATCTTGAGCCGAGCACGAATGCCGTGATATGGTAGAATGAAGTTGTAAAACCCGACAATTAGAGCTGCATGTTTTGGAAAGAAAGCACCGTGCGCAGACGACGAAAACTCGTAGGTGGTTTGACATTCACGAGCTGTTGCGGATATTTGACCCCATCCACGCTAGTCAATTTTCCACCTTTCTCCCTGCTCTAACTTAATTTACACCCAGCGCTATGGCGTACAGCAACGTTGTATGAGGAAAAGAAAAAAAAGGGGCGAACACCTTGGAACCATTTGGGGGTGCGCGCATTCACGTGTTCGACTTTGGTTGTTGTTTTCTTTGAAGGGTGATGACGACACGACACGACATTTTCTACAACGTTGGCATGGCGGAAAAACGACGCTGCTCGTTCGCCCACTCGACCCACGGTTTGTGTGGGCGAGGTTGTGCTAGAAGGCCCCCAAACAAAAGACATAGCCTTAGCGAGGGTTGCCAGATAAGAATATGACGCGGCTTAGCGTAAAATTGCCGGCTTTGATTTGATTGAAACAATCGTGAGCCGGCGAAGAAAGCTTGCGAAAGAGGCGAACTTTTGCGTGGGTTTCTTACGATTTCCTTTCAATTTGAACGCTCGTATCTTCTGCTGATAGCAAAGGGTGTGTGGCGGCTTACTGAAGGTCTAAACCCATCTCCGAAAGTGAGGTACTGCTCGGCTGCTTTGTTGGCTCATGGCTCACTTGACATTATCGAAACATAACCGAAGCGAAAAAACACGTTCGTCAACCGACTGGCAACATAAGAATGTTCATTTCGAAAACACCTCACCTACTCAAGCACAAACACCTCCTCAAGGTCGCGGAAAGACGCGCCCAACTACGCGCGTGGGACGTGTTTTCACGTATCGTCGGCACATTATCGGAAGCTCTTGAAGAGGGCGAGGTGGTGCCGTTAGAAATGAAAACGAAAACCGAGGGAGTTAGAGGGTCTCCTTGTAGGAAGAGGTAAGCTTTCAGATATTCATATTTACGGTTTGAGGTTGTTGAGTTGGGAGCACGGAGCAAGCTTGAAGGAAATATGATAGTTCCCTTCCGATGAGAATGTAACATTTGGTACACATAATTGCGGCATATTACGTCTCGTGTTACGTGATTGCGATGGCGCAAAGCGGTAAATGTTAACACGAATGCTTAGCCGAAATACTTGTCTTTCATTTTTCGAACATAAATTTGAATGTGGATATGCCCCTTCTAACAAGATTGTACGATTTCGATCGATAAGGATAAACAAGGAACATCAAGAACTGCATCAGAAGTAAGCAATGAAGAAGAAGTCGAAATAATCTCTTTACCTAAAATTGTTTTGCATACTTCTAGTTACCCTAGGCTCTAGGGTTTAGCGGTTGAACGTCGGAGAGGTTCTTCATAAATACCATTGCGAACCTAAATGGAAATGTGCTGTCCGAAAACCCACCGAGCCACCGAAGTTGCCCTGTGGGGCATTCTCGTTATGGTTATGGGCTTCATTTCGAAAATTTTTATGCCACCCAACGAGGACCGGAACTCCTACCAGCATCGTGTATGTAAGTCTATTCTGGGTCTAACAAATGAGTAAACTCGAGCTGACGTAAAGTATAATTCTTTGCCACACTAATATTGCCTGCTGTGTGGAGTTGAGAGTTTCCCATTGTTGTCGGCACGGTACGAATGGGGCAGGGAACATTTTGGAAAATTTGCATTCCATACGAACCCCTACAAATCGGTCCCGAACCCGGGGGTGTATTTTTAGCGATACTGAGTACTGATTCCATTACGGCCGTTTCGTACGGCTCCCGGTGGGAAACTTCTCTGACCGACCGGTCTGCAATTGCAGGATACGGATTTGCATTTCAATGGAAGTGAAACTGTCGGTGCATGTGCATGAAGCGCAGATAGGAGCTAATGGGAAAAGCCCTACTCCCGAAAGAGGATTCCCTTGTCCCGATCGGGGAGAGGGACTGATGGGACTTTGCGGTTGCGTTGCTGTATTTCAGCTGAACTTCCGGGAAATAGGAAGCTCGGTGCGGGCGAAACAGGATTCCAAGTACAATGCGCTGAAGCCACCCCGGGGGGACTTCACTTTTCCGGTGTTTCATTTAAATCCGTTTCGGGTTCTACGCAGCGAGGAAGTCACAATGGGGTTACCTTTTTTTTCGTAATGGTTTTTGGTGGATAAATTATTACCGACCAGCCCAGGGCTATTGCATTATTTGTTACCGGTGTTGAAAACCGACTGGTATACTTGTTTTCAAAACAATTATTTGCTTTTCTGAATTGGGATTATACCCAGCCAGGGTTTTTTTCCACCATGGGTTTGTTTTTCTGGTCAGCGTTACTCCAAGTTACCCTTTTTTTTTGGTATGGTGGTCGGAAAAACCCCGATCGATCGCCTTTCGGCGCCAGCAATCCTTGGAGGGCGGCGAATTGCTTCGCTGGACGGAAAATATGAAAAATACCGGCAGACATAATAAATGTGTCGGCACACAGCACGTCCCAGTGCACAGCAGCACTTCAAACGGACGCGACGATTAGAAGCGACGGAATATGGTGCCGGTGCCACCTACCTACCAACCCACACGGAAAAGTACCTCTCCTTCGAAGTTGTCAATCTTCCGAGAGAATCGCTTTGTCCTCGGGTTCGTGTTGTGGTTAGTTCCGCTCCGAGCGTCTCAACCACCAGACGGTAAAGGTTTCCGTGGAGTGTTTTTAGTTTTAGTATCGGCTTTTTTCTGCCGCAGGACGTTGTCGGGAAAGTGATAGTGATGATAGTGTTCAGATAGATTGTGAAAGGGAGTAAAAGGACTTATAAAACATCGCACTGATATTGTAAGATTATGATGGTTTCAAGCGCGGGATAAATGAGGCATATCCGTCGTTCAAGACATTATACTCTTGGATCGCATTAAGGAGGTAGACAAGATATTGACAGTGGATAAACAACTTTAAAAGGTCATTATATGCCTCGAATGAGCAGTTCATATTACAGAATTGTGGATTAGAGTGTTAGCATTATTAAAGAAAAACAAATTTATTCAACTACTGTATTTATAAGGTAAAGTACTTATGGTTTCAAACATCAAAATCTTAGTCCAAAATTCTAACCTCGGCTATAATATTCTTATAGAAATAGAAAATTTCTTTGCAATCGTTTCAAGACTATTTCACAACAAATATTCTAACCATTGCATAACCTATAAATTATTCTTTTATCCTCCCACCCCCCTGCTCCCCTCTCCCGTCGCTGCCCTTCCTCTGCGATTTTACTCCGGATTTAGAACATCGCCGCACCGCACGGAACCAACTTGCCTGGCAACGTGCTAACGGGAAAAATGTACCCCGAGATCCACCGAGATACGGCACGTTCGCTCTGTTTGAACAGCTTGGATAAACTCCGTCTAAAATGTGGTATCCGTGTGGGAAAAGTTGGGTTTCGTTTCTGTCCTTCCCTTTGCCCATGGGCCGGGAAGTTTGCCGACTGTGTGTGGGGGCGTCTATGTACCCCTGTTCGTTGTGGTGGCAGGAAGGTGTGGTCGAACGGTGCGGCTGTAATTGAAAATATTATCACTAATTTGCGGAAAATCGGATAAATTCGATAGCTGGATAGAGTTTCATCCGATAGGGACCGACACTGGCAAGGGAGATTTGGTTTCAGATTATTGATTTATTTTTGTCGCAGTTCCTTCAATATTAATTTGAATGCAATAAATCATCGAATGCAAGTCGAGGATAACTATTCCTGGAAGATTGATAGTGCAGCTTTTGGACTTCCCTTTCGCGATGTACAGAATATGTTTCATTTCCTTTTGAAAGGGTGTTGAAAACTCGGAAATTCTTGACATCACGATAAAAATCTCTGCTGTGTCGTTAAAAAGTCTATGTTCCTTTATAGTTTATGTTCCAGGACATGCAAACACACTTCACTGTTGATAGCACCACTCGCCGTCGGACTGTAATCAATCAGTCATTCACCTCGTGTGACGTTCTTCATAGTGACGCAAGGGATGTGGTCCTTTGGCCATCGTGCCTTCTCTCCTGTACATGGGACACACCGTGTCCAGAATGTTGAATGTGCTAGATTTTTCCATCACATGGAAATGTGAAGGACACTCGAAAAGTTTCGTAGTAAATTTTCCACCCACACCGTCTCGAACTCTTAGTGTTTCTTTTTTCCTTTCCCTTCCTGAACTATGGTGGGTCTATAAATGGTGACCAACGGTTTGATGTCTTGCCTCGTACTTTCATGTTTCAAACGTGGTTGTTTTTGTTTTTTCAAGCTCACATGTCTCGATGGAGCTCCCTTTTCGCGCATGCGTCGCCCCGTTCGCTGGAATGTGTATCTTTTTTCATCCTTCTGAAGATCCACTGTGCATTAACTTTTTTTTTGTCCCGGTTCCGGTTAGTAACCACCACATTTTCCATTTCCGCCGTCTCTTCGGCGAGGATAGAGTGGCAGCGTGCGGAAAGGACACTCGAGCGTTCCGTTGTACGTGCATGTGTGACATCATCGGTTAAGGGAAATGGCTTCTACACGACATTTCCAACCCGTGTCGAGATTTCTGTTGAGCGTTGAGCTTTTATGTACCGTTTTTTCCTTTCTTTTTTTCGGAGTGTTAGCGTTACGCCACATGCTCTTGTGTATGTGGCTTAGGATGTGAGCGCATTAATGCTCCGTTGGGAACCGTGAAAAATGGTGATAAAAATGTAAAAGCTTTGCCAGGACTCAGGCGCGCTGGACAGCAGGTAAAATTAGCCGGATGCAAATTTCTCTGTTATCGTTATCCTCTATTAAATCACTGTCTGCACACGCACGATTTTATGGGGTGGCTTTTGTTGTTGGGGATACAAATTTTGGGGTATAATAACATCAGCATTGATTTGAATAGGGCTGTAGAACATCCGGAGCTATGTTGTGAGTTCTAATAAGTTTGTTTGATTTTAACTACTTTAACTAAACTGCTTTAGAACAAAAGTATTCCGAAAATCAAAACCAAACTTAAACTCCCATTATATTATGCTTTATTATGAAGCATAAAAAGAGGAAAAATTTAGCTACAGACTTTGTTTTAACTTGACTCCAAATTTATGTGCCCCGGAAGAGTAAAGATTGCGAAAACGTAGTTTTGCTGCTCATAATCGCAAGCAATCATCTAAACGGCCAACTGAAAGTGCTCTCTCGAGGATAATGAAGTGAACAAATCACAGGCCTCCCTAGGGTCGCACTTTGGCGGATTCTTCCGAGTACCGTCTTCCGGTGCGGGTAAAACGTCCGTGGAATATTTTCCCTTCGCAAACAGATCGGCCATCTTGGGAGTTTAAGCATTTTATTTTCATTCCAGCAACCGAGAATCGCCAATTGAATGCAACTTAACCTGATAGCAGCTCCAGAGACTGGTGTTCAGAGGGAAAATGTGAGAGGCTAGTACGGGTTTTCCTCGGTGCCAGCAAGGCAATGGAAAATCAATTATCGGTCCAACTACGGCCAACGCAGAAGCATTCTCCACCCGTTCGCCTGCGGATCGGTTTATTTCCGTTCGTATTTGCTCTCCATCACTTTCCATCGTTAATAACAATCCACTCGAGGTTGGACTCCCTGCCACTATCTGCCCCATAAATTCTCCTCTGCAGGTTCCAAGCGTTGGGAGCGTGTCTTCCCCGATGGCAATTATCCGATAAGTCTGTGTAAGCATTATTAATTGCAATAAATTCTGTGACGTGAGGGAAGTTAGAATCTAAAGTGCATCGTTCGGGTTCCCTCCGGCGAGAACGGTCGGGAGGGGGTGCTTCCGGGAAAGTTTCACCATGTTCTAACGGACCGTAGAACATCCTGCCAGTTGAAGTGTTTCATTTAACAATCGGTACAGGAAGTCGAAGGACGGAGACCACCGAGAGGGCTTGAAGAAGGCTTTCAGCGTTATTACTGCCTTTCGATTTTGGACCGAACTTTGGTCGGACGATGGCGAACGAGTACTCGTGGCCCTTTTCGCCCCCCGAACTCCTCGGTCAACCGATGGTGCACCGGAACGAGGTCAAGTTTCGGCACTGACTTGGTGCAGAATAGCAGCTGCTCTTTTCCCTCGAGTTCGGGACACCGGAGGTTCCAAAGCTCTCTTCCGGCCGTACGTCTCGTATTTCGTGCATGATTCGCTCACAATACAATTCGAAATAACCCCAACCCGGCGGACACTTGGAGAGCTTTGCTTTGGAAAGAAAAGTGGAAAGAGGAACAACTGGATACGTTTGCTACTTTCAGGATGGAGTATAATATTTCAAGGAAATTTGAGGAAACCACTCGCTCGTTCTTCCCTAACCCTTCGGGGGTCTTACACTACTTGGTCTCCTGAACGAAGCATTGTAGCCTCGAAACAGCCCCCGGGTGCTTCTTTGGCCCACTTTCCCAAGCGAGAAACTGCTCCCGGCACTTTTGTTACGTAACCCGGGTGCAGCATTTCTGCAGCGAAGATGAATGAATGCTGCTCGACACTCGGCGGATGCTCCTATTCTTTTGGCCGGTTTACTTGCAGCGTGCCTTTTTCCTTTTCCTGGTTCCCTTGTGTTTGGAGGTTGAAAAATGCTCCGTTCAAGAGCACCGTCATCATCATAATGGATGATTGAAAATGTTTCCCTATGTTTTGCCGTGTGTTGGAGTTGGGTTGTGAGGTTGCACTTTCCTTAGAATGGTTGTCATAATGGGTAGTGCATTATGTTCGTAAAATCTAAATGTTTTGTCGGCCATTTTTCAAGAAGTGTTGCGTTTTGAACTTCGTTACATTTTTGGTCAAAAACACGTTTCATATTTTGAGATAGTTCTACTTATGTTCTTTAACAAACAATGATTTATGGGAAAGTTTGACTCCGATTCCACCTGTTTGCGAACATTATCATGCGATGTCGGTTTCGCATCGCAATAATTGTGGGAATAATAATTGCACAAACTGCACCACTGACCCGACATATATTCGGAGAGTCTCTAATTAACCTACAACATCTTTCTTTCACCTACACACTCACCCATTAGCATCCGGCGGCATCGAGCAAAGTCGGACCGCCGCCCATTAACGAAGTAATTGTTTTCAATTTCGGGCTTTTACGTGCCAAAGGAAAACAAAATGCTAAAAAAAGAACCGTGCAACGTAATGTGTGTACCGTAATGAAAATTGAACAACTCATCCGTTACCGCACGACTGGCCCCCGAACTTATTCCCATGGCTCTGCAGGCTGCATTCATTCGTTCGGTTGGGCTTTTTCCAGCCTTTTTGCGGGCTGGCCCGGTGCACCGACTGGCTGCATTCGATCCATGCGCTCGCGTTATGCAAGTGCCCCAAATGTGGGTGGATGGGAAGAAATATGGTCGAAATCGGCGCTCGAATGATACAGTTTTTTGCCGGCCGTATTTCCTGCTCGGTGAAATGGTGGAAAATTGTGGGGAAACATGAAAAGCACATAAATCTCGCCGTGGATCACTCGATTGCAGTGCTGGGATGTGTGTTATGTGAATGGTTTTTTGTTTGTTTTTGTTTGTTTGTCTCTTTATTCGCCGATGTGTTTGATTGAGCATCAGGGTTTGCGCTCGGTGGAAGCCAAAATGGCGCGTACATTGGCGAGCATAAATTATGGGTTTCATATGTAGCGTGTACGCAACGGTTTTGTCTCGCATTATTGCTCTGTTTTGCCTACCAATTATGAATTTCAATGCAGTTTTTTAACCTAACGGATGCTGTCGCCATGAAGCGTCCCAAAGTATGTCAGTATGAACGGCTTTAACATGGTATTGTGCCAATTTAATTTCATATTATTTGCACAATATTCAGCAAGAGTGCAGTTATTTCATTTCACTGTTTTATCTTCAATTGATAGCGAAAATGTTACTACGAGCTTAGCCTTTTATATATATGGTTTTGGTGCAATAAAATACGCAACTTACATAAATAAATGATATAAATTCGATAGTTCATAAAACATGTGAACAGAAAATAAAAAACAAACATTTTAATGTTATTATGACGCCATGAAGCGTCCCAAAGTATGTCAGTATGAACGGCTTTAACATGGTATTGTACCAATTTAGTTTCACATTATTTGCACAATATTCAGCAAGAGCATAGTTATTTAATTTCACTGGTTTATCTTCAATTGATAGCGAAAACTTTACATCGAGCTTTGCCATTTATTGTATCCTGTTTTGATTTTAAGTTTAACAAAATACGCAACTTACTTAAGCAAAAGGTATAAGTTCGTTAGTTCAAACAACATATATGAACAGAATATACAAAACAAACATTTTAACGTTATTATCATATGCTTGATAACTGTATTTAAATCGCGACAAAGGAAGGTCACTTGTTGCAGTTGTCGTTGCTATCTTTTACAAGCAAATAGCTTATTTTTTACCTAATCGAGTGCCCGAAAAACCCGATTAAAGAAAGTTCACCCGTTTTACGACGACACGCCTTGGAAATTATTCTCAACAAAATCATTGAACTGGAAAGAATTTTCATTTCGGAGTTTTGGGCGGTCGAGACGTGGCAGGAGGGCTTGGAACCCTGTTGACATTAGTTCCGGTGCTTTACTCAAGATGTTTTCAGTTCGTCTTCGGACTTCGGGTCGGGTCGTTAAAATTATGCTCTCGGTTTGCTCGAAGTGCTTTTGTTGAAGCGAACAAATGGCAAAGTGTCTTTTGTAAAGGGGGTTTAAATTGGAACATTTATCATCTTTTATAGACTGCTGTTCGGTGTTGAAACAAACTTTGGCCCGTCCGCTGGGAAGGATGCGGAATTCACGATTGTTTTACTTTCGTGGAAAATTGTGGATAAAATTTATCGATGTTATTGTCAGAGTTTTGTTAATTTTCTCTTGTATATATCACTTTTTTTAGGCGTTTTGCAGTTTTGAAAACGAAGAAAAAAATTCAAACTAAAAATTGTATAGTTCAGTACAACGTTTTTAAGATTCCCGACGAACAGCCTAAATCGAGCAATAAACTAAATTTGAAAGCGTTAATTGTTTTGTTCACTGCTTTAAGCAGCTTCTTCAAGTGCAACCGAATCCTCTTTCACTTGTGGTATCATATTTCACGACCTGGAATCTATGGCATTAATTAGCATAAATAAATCTTACTACCACCACCACCACCACCTTGAATTACACCGTTCCTTCGCCCTTGAATTATGGGTGTGTATGTTTTGGGATGGACCGAAAACGCCATGTCCATGTCGTCGCAGCACAATCCATCCATCCTGGCTCCTTTCCCCTCGCGCCTGGCGCACGGTTGGATTAATCCCGCATACATTACACGCGGGCTTGTGAATTTTCAGCGTATGTTTGATGTTCTTCCTTCGACCGTTGCTGTTTGCTTCGTCCGTCGCAGGTGAAGGTCTTTCCCCGGGCGACTTAAAGCACTCTCAATGACTCCACCGAGGATCGGATGATAAACGACACAGTTGGATAGATTTCATCCACCAACACGTGGCGAACACCGCATGGAGTAGTGGAAATTTCCATTTTTCGGGTTGAAATGAACGGCACCGATTCGTTTGTTTTCGTAATTAATCGGAACATTTCCTGCTGTCCATCGTCGGGCAGTGGCACTGGATCCTCGAGGCTTCAATCCGACGACGTTACAGATTTCATGCATTATTCTCGTGGAGGAACACGAAAAAAAAACGGTTGCGCTTTATGAGCTCTTATACGTACGACTGTTGCGTTTTATGAGCCTTTTTTCTGTAGCGTGGCAAAGAAACATATGAACTGCGAAGAGAACTAATCAA
The DNA here is from genome assembly GCF_943734765.1 of Anopheles ziemanni. NCBI lineage: Eukaryota > Metazoa > Arthropoda > Insecta > Diptera > Culicidae > Anopheles > Anopheles ziemanni. Next base: position 22,245,464 of record NC_080705.1, on the reverse strand, counting down.
AATGATAAGTGGCCTCCATATAAAACTTTTACTTTTTGCTCGTCGTTTTTACAGTGCGCAAGCCAGGGAATCATGATGAACAACTTGTTGCTTTCCTCCGAGGAGGAGGAGGAGGAGTAAATTAAATTTTTGGTTGAATATTTATTTGTTTGCTTTCACGGGAACGTTTGCAGATGTTGAACATTAACTTTGAAACGGCTTTATTTTTCAGTAGAAGAAAATAAAATCCAGTACATTGTATTCATAATTTCGGGAGAGCACGTTTCCAGCCGCTTCTATCGATTGCTTGCGAGCAGCTGGCTAGAATGCAATCACCTTGTTGAAATGAGGCAACAAACGACCGGAATAACCGTTCGTCAGCGAGTCACCTGGTTCGCCAACGTGACTTCAAACGGCGACGATAACCGTCGTATGGGTTCGCGAGGTGCCTAAGCCTCTTGTCACTTCGTTTCGCGTGATCCGTATTTCGTAGTCCTGAAGCATACTCTGTAGCTAATTGTATTTCATATCTTTTTCGTGTTTCCCCATTTCAGGACTCGCGCATTCCTCGGCCGGACGTAGTCGGCAGTCGCATTCCGGTGCCGGGCAGCTTTCGTGTCCCAGCGCTCGCTGCCTCTTCCAGACTGCCGGCAAAGCGGCCGGGACCTTTGCAACCTCCGGCGACACCGATTGGCTTCCTGCGGCCTCCGTCTCAGGCCCGTTCGGGCGCCATTTCCATCGCGCGGTCGTACTCCGGCGATAAGCTGTCGGCGCGAGGTGAACCGAGCCCGTTTCCAACGCTGACCGCTTCCACACCGGCTCCGGCACAGCTGCGGTTGGGCGCGGTGGGAGGAGGACCCCCGCCGAGGGTGGTTGGTGGTACACCGTTCCTGAAGAAGTTGGATCTCGCTGGGTCCGGGACGACGGAGCGGCTGGATGATATAAAGCTTTGCCGGCGGGCATTTGCAATACCCAGTGACGATGACGATGAGGATGACGCGGTGGACACGATGGACGATGGTGCTGGTGGACCGGACGCGACGGTTCAGATGCTGGTAGATGAGTCTCTCGAGCTGGTTGGGGCGCACAGTACCGATAACCTGCTGGATCCTCCCCTACAACCGGCGGAGGTCCCGGCGACGACTGAGTCAAACAGCACGGTGGTCATAGCGGGCGGCAGTGGTTCGACGTTTGTTCGAAACGAACCCACGGTGACGCTGCAGCGCGATGGCAACGTAACGTACGAGTTTCGGCGCAGTGGCACCTTCGTGAAGTCGTCCCGCGAGTCCCTCAGCTCGCCGTCGGATGATCCGCTCGTGCAGCGTCCCCGACCGCCGGTGATGGACCAGACGCATGCACGCAGCGTGACAGCTGGTTCCGTGAACGGGCCGCTCGCGCTCGGTCTAACGAGAACATTCCGTCGGGAGAGCACCGAAAGCCTCGATTCGCCCGTGCTCTTTGACCTCACGAGAACGATGTCGTTCCGCCGGCCATCGACCGGGGAGATGCTGCTGGAGGAGGAGGAAGAGAACGGGCAGCACCGGGTACGACGTCCTCCGGTGCTCAACTCCACCATGGTCAACGAGCGACTGCTGAACGTCACGCAAAGCATTCCCAACATCACGCAGGAGCTGCTGTACGCGGACGGGGAGCATGGGCCCGGGGATAGTGTGCTCCTTCGGACGCACCTGGGAGAGGATCGGCAGGCTGCCAAACACAAGGCTAACAGACTCACCTTCAACCTGGAGGAATCGCTTAATTTGATGCAGTTCGGTGAGGTCGAGCGAACGGGCGCCTCGAAGCCAAACCGAACGCAGGTCCTAAGCTCAACGTTGCACTCGGAGTCGATGGTGATCCCCGCGGTGACCGATGGTGGAACGCCCCTGGCCCGAAGTCATCCGAACAGCACGATGCTTTTGCTGGATGTGAGTTGCGCCCAGGACCGAACGCTCGTGCCGTCGGATGAACGCGGGGCCGACAGTGAGGAGGACGAGGTGGACGGTTATGCCGCGGAGAGACGCCGGTTGAATGCCGCCGCCCTTGGCCAGCGGGAGACGAGCGTCGAGGCGGACGTTAGCGCTGGGAAGGAGATATTCGATCTCAGCCTGGACGAACCGGAACCGGTGAGCCACCGGGAGGAGGAGGAGGAGGACCGGGATGAAGAAGCCGTCGTGATGCGGCGGAAGTCGGAATCGCGTCCCACGGCCATCCCGTCCAAGCAGCGGTTCTCGTTCGGGCTCGATCTGACCGAGTGCACGCTGGACTGCTCGATCGAGCTGTGCGATTCGTCGCTGTCGCTGACGAAACCGGCTCACATGAAGTCGCCCACGGCCTCGCTTGGGCATGTCGGTTCGCTTACCAAGCAGGGCTCGTTCGAGATGGACGAAAGCCTCGGCATCCTGACGCCGGATCAGATGAAGGAGTTCCTCGACTCGACCACCACCAACACGAACAATACGAACAACGCGAATGCGACGTCGGCCGGGTTAGAGCTGCAGCTGAACACGAGCCACGGTGGGGGGAGTATCGGGGGTCACCATCACAAGCACGGCGCGTTGCAGCACCACTGTCGGATCGATCAGACACCTTCGCCGGAGGAGCTGCCGCTCGATCCGGTTGGCGTGAAGACGGACATGTCCGACATTATGCTCCCGTCGGAGCTGCTACTGATGTCCGGAGCAGGACCGCAAGGATTTGGTAGCACGAGCGGGGCCAGCGGAAGTGGAGGGAACGTGGGAGCCACCGTTAGTGAGGTGTCCCAGGCCGACTCCGACCCCAAGACGGACCAGATGAGCAAATCGGCCACCTCGTCGAAGGTGTCGAACAGCTTTATCACGAGCATCACAAGCATCACGAGTCTGGACACCGGGTACCAGGGCGACGGGGAAATGTCCCGGCCGGCGAGCCGTGGCGCGGACCACTCACCTTCGAACGGGCCACGGCTGAAGTCGGCGAACGGTGGTGGAGGCGCCTGGCAGCCGTTGATGGCGGCGGCCGTTGCTGCGGTCCCCCGCCGCCAGGATCCCATGACCGATTCGGACTTTTTCACCGAAAGCGACGCGGACGACGTGTTCAATCGGGGTGACGCCCGGCGGGCGCAGATCATCGATGGCCAACTGTACGGTGGTGCTAACGGGGGGCAGCTGGGAGCCGCCGGTGGACAGGGTGCGAACGCGCTCTTCCACGCGATCAACGAGCACGAGGCGGCCGGCCATGAGGACGGTGGGCAGAACGAGGACTCGTGCATGGAGTCGAGCGGGATCTTCACCGACGTGGAAAATCGTGCCGATGACGATCTCGTGCAGCGGCGTGCGGATGACCAGCAGGAGGCGGCTGCGGCTGCGGCGGCTGCCATCTTTGAAGAGGAGCAGCGCACAGACGACATGAGTCCGGACACTTCGACCGATACGATCAGTAGCAGCAACAGCCAGAACTTTGCCCGACCGTGTCCCGCGCAGTCGGAGAACGAGTCGGCTAACGAGACGATCCGGTTGAATCCGTCGTGCAGCGGCGGTGCATCGTTTAGCGGACAGAACAATGCCGGCGTTAGTGGAGTTGGACACGAGGGAAGCAAGAGGTGCGCCAGTGTCGACCTCACCGACGACGACGACAATGCTCAGGCACGTTCCGGCACGATAGCGAGCGGAGGTTCCCCGCCGGCGGGAGAACCGAGCAGCGCGGGATGTCAACGTGATCACCACTACCAAGCCGGCGCTGCAACGTCGACGCCGATTGCCGCCGGCGGTAGCGGCGACGCGGTTGGTGATATTGGTGTCGCAGGTTCCCCGGCAGCAGCAGCAGCAGCTGTTGACGGCGCGGGTTCTGGTAGTGGTAGCGTCGTCGTCGCACTGGCTACCGCTGGAAGCGATGTTGCGCGTCGCGATGTGGACGCCTGCTGCTCGGGCGCTAGTAGCGCACAGACACCCGGTAGTGGCGGTAGCGGTAAGAAATCGACGTGCATCGGAACCGGCTCCTCCACGTCCCGCAAGCAGCTTAAGAACGAAGCGAATCGTGGGCTCCGGAAGCACCAGCAGCATGCGGCCCTCGGGAAGCTGTCATCGGTGTCGCGCGTAGAGCGTCTAACTAAGACGCGCCTTCTGAAGGACTCTCCGGAGAGTCCCGTGCCGCGTGGCTCGGGTGTTGACGGGCAGCATGGGGGAAGTTTCGCGTACGGCGTTGGTGCTAGTGCTGTCCCCGGTGGTGATTGTGATCAGGAAAACAAGCGTCCTTGCACCGGTGTTGTGATGGGCACGCGTAGTGCCAGCGGTGGAGTGGTGTGTCTTAGTGGTGGGCCACGTGGTAGTACGGTCACTCCCGTCGCTACCTCGACCGGAGGAAGTTCCAACCTGAGCTTTGCGAAGAAATCGAACACCCCAAACAAGTGGGACGCGGTGATGAACAAGATCGCGGAGAATAAGGCGGTGATGAAGCGCAACTTTAGTGACGTCAAGTCCCGGATAAGCTGTGGCGGGGCGAAAGTGGCGTCCTCGGTGTCGGTGTCGAGGCGCGACTCCCCGGCCACCTCGTCGCTGAAGAGCCCACCGTCCGAGAGCGCCAGTGTTGCCAGCCGCACTTCCGCGCCCGGCAAGCGGACGATCTCCGGCTCGGTGAAACGGTAAGTACTGCGGAAGCGATACTCAGCTGCAAACCTCCGCCGTAGTTGTTAGCCCTCGCATTGTTTTGCAACACGCGTGCGACTCGGTACGACGACCCATGGTTGGGTAGGTTTCTCACGTGCGCTCGCACTACGCAACGAATCTCTCGGGTCGATCGTTAATCAATCGGGTAGAGAAGGGGAAGGCAAGTAGGCAGCAAGGTTCCTCTGAGGAGCCGCGCACTATCTCGCTGCACTTTCGGGGTCAGGTTGTGGTGGTTATGTAAAGCGGCTCAAACGCCTTGGTCGCCCTTCCCTCTCCACCTGGGAGGGGGGGAGGTTTAACATCTTGGGCCGCGGGAAAGGTTAGCACGACTCGTTAGAGTGTTTGTGTGAGATCTGCAACCTGCGTTTGTCGGCCACTTTATCGAAAAGCCGTCCGGAGGCTACGCCATCATCGTCACCGTCGCCGTCATCATCATTATCTTCGACATCTACTCCGGAAAGTTGTTAGTATAGTTGTTGATATTGGCTTTTTAGATGTCCCTCCACCTATATCTCTCCCCTTCTTCCTTCATTCACTTTTGTCCATCCTTTTCTCGCTCCGATGGTTCCGATGTATGCACATGCTGGTGGTTGGTTTGTTGTGGAGGGGTGGAAGGAGGGTTTGCCGATGAAGTCGTAGATATGTTCAAGCGTTTGATGTTGTATCGCTGATGGCGCTGCCTGCCGTTGAATGTCGATTTGGAAACCGAAACGAAGAGTTGACGTACCACTCCCTCCGCCGTCAGGTCCGAAAGCTCATACGCAATCGATCAGTCAGTCGCGGGTAAAAACAATCGAACATTATTTCGGGCCAGCGAGTATTCCGATCACCCCGTAATGGTGTCTGCCTTGACGTTGGGTGGAATGTGTTGTATTTTACCGTTTTTCCAGGCGCCATTTTCGTCATTTTTGTGATAAATACGTGTAACGATTTTTTAAAACGTACATACTTTTGGAAGACTTTGTTTATGCTTGCTTCAGACATGTGAATTGCAAACACGTAATGCCTCCACCCTCGTAGCAGGTTCACACGTTTGAGTTGAGTGTCATACCTGCGACCATCACACCACCGGAATATTTTATCTTGTTTTGGAAACCGGAGACTCCGGAGTTTCGCCGTCCGAAAATCACACTCCTTCGCAAACGTGATAAGAACCTGGTTCAATAACAATAAAACAAGACCGGTTTTACGTGGCGGATTTCGGCCTTCTTCCTCTTCCACTCTTCGTACCATGTGACGCTCGGATCATTCTCGTTGGCCGCCCCGTCATCAGGTTCTCCGTCCGCGCGGGTTCATCCATCACCCGAGTGTCTGTGGCGTGCATTTAGCATCAATTCTCGGGCTTGACGATATCGGTGCGATCATCTCGGATGTGTTCGTGCCCGGGCTCAATTGCGTCATCTCGCGAAGGCATCATCGACGGCCACGACCACAACAAGGTAGCACAATTTACATACCTTCAGCATCGGGCATCGTTCCGTACGGGTTGCCGGCTCCGGGAGTATTTGAATGTTTTATCTGCTCCGACTGATATTTAATGGCTCTGGTGTCTGCCTTGTTTTCTTTATTCCTAACGTTTGGCACCGATCCAGGGTGTGTTCCGCCGCGAACGACGCGTTTTCTAACGAAGGGAGCAAAATCGTTAATGGTATATTATCGTAAAAATCACAACTTTACTGCGCTTTGCTGTCTGTGGTTCTAGGGTTTGCCAGGTATTTTTTTCTCTGGCAAATTTGTGTCATCAAAAATAGCAAAAAATATCACACTCCAAGAAAACGTACAACTCAGTGAACTATTTAGCAGACTGTGTGCTCATTTCCTCAAACTGGCACATTTATTTGCTCTTTGACTCATCAATGTTCCACCAAGAACCACTCTTTTCCTGGGGGTGCGATGGTGAAGCGACGGTAGGTAAGGTGAGCCGTTTAAATTACCCGGGTTAAGTTGAGTTTAATCTCGTGGCAACAGTTCTCGTGGCCCCCTTCTCGGTTTGTTTGCTAATCAAACAGTTTCGGTAATGGTTTGGGAAGCAAGGAATCCTGACTTTTCGGAGTAATGTTTAACCTTTGAAGAGACTATGTAACCTGGACGAATTAAAACGGATGCTGATGTCAAAATGTCGATGGTTTCATTGTATTTGAATTTCTTCTATCCTTATCACGCTAGGCCAATCGAAAAAAATGAAGCAAGATCGTTGTTTTCTTTGTTTGAACAGAATGTTTTCGAACGTTGATCATGTTTTTCTCTTCTCTCCCGAACGAGTTGGAAGACGGTGCTCTGTTTGCGTTTGCTATGGCTTAGTAATGACACCACAAGCAACATTTCCCCAGTGGCAGCGTGTTTAATTTGGAGTGAAATTTTGTGATGATTTTGCCTCACGTTGGTTGGAGGGATGATTGAAAATTAGGTTGATTATACGTAAACTCGATGCCACGTAGGTGACGCACGGGGTCACCCTCGGTGCTGATAAGAATAAAATACGGCAGTAGATAAGGGTGCATCCTACCCCTGGCCAGAATGTTGTTTATTTTAAGCACATGTTTTCACGTGGCGCTATCGGCTTCGTTTGGCCTGGGGATTGATTCAAATCTTATCCCGAAGGTGCTCTCTTTCGAAAGCCGTAGCTTTGTTTCGTCTTCGACACTTATCGCTCAACAGCTGAGTGGAAATGTGGCTGATTGTACTTTACAAGCACGTTGTGGCGATGAATGCAATCGGGCCATTTTTTGTTTGTTGTTGCTGGACACGAATGGAACAGATGGAAAAACAAAAATCGATCAAACAAAGCATCGTTTAAATCATTGGCCGGGTCATTGAGCATCCGGTCTAATATAAAAACACACACACACACATCGCGAAAAAGAGGAAGAAATTCAGATTTGATTGCAATTCCATTGGAAGCTCTGGGAAGTGGCTCGGGGACCACACGGAGCCGGCCGGGGGGGCCATTAAGCGGTCAATTAAATCTAATGAATATTGATAATGCTCATCGATTTGCATCCGAACCAAGTCGAACCTGCGCCGAACCGAAGGTGCCTTGCATGGTGCACTGCATTTCAATCGCGAGAATGCATAACGGCCGAGAATCAACACACGACGAAAAAATCGAATTAAAAATCCCATCGATCCAATGCAACATTTCTCTTCGTGTGTGCGGCGTTTGATGAGGGAATCCGCGGGATTGACGGTTGGGAATTGGAATCGGAGTGATTTGATTGACATATGACGGTGATGGTGTGGATTTGATTTGATTCCCTGACCCGGGACAAATGTGGAAAGAAGCACTAGGGGAACATGTAGTATGGCATGCGTTTTTTCGGATTGATATGAGTTTTTTCAAACTAGAGAGAAAAAATAGAATGAAAAGGTCAATATAATAAAGAGCTATAAAACCAATAACTTGAGAAATTAGACTATACAAAAATATTCATACATATAATAATGTGTTGTGGTGTGGTTTCTGCTTTATTTGCGTCCATTATCCTTGACGATCAAGTTGGAAGAGACCGTTATATCGATCTCTAATGACAGGTGATGACGGAGAGTAAACGTCACTTACTGGGGTCACATCTGGTATATGCATTATACAAGTTATTACTATAGATAACGTTAAGATCCGGAAGAAGGTTATGCATTTAAGCCATTGAAACCTTGTGCCTTACTCGATAAAAACCTTCTTCCGCAATCCAATTAATTGTAGGCCAAACATTAAAACGACCCATAATCAACACCTCTCGGTATTTAAATTGATTAATCAACATTTTTATGTAACTGACCCGTGTGTAATGTACCCAGTGGATCTCAAACCGCTCATTGATGTGTAAGAAAAAGTAAAACTGTACACCAACTTCGCATCGCCCACGCTTTCTTATGCTGATGGCGCCGTCCGTCAAGACCCGTCAAGTTAACGCCTGTCAGCCGGAACGAGAGTGATGATGTTGATGGACGTGGATTACACGCTTTATTAGTCCGGCTTTGCCTACGGGCGGTTGATTTCATCGCCCATTCAGTAGGTTCCTTAAGTGCGTAAATGGCACAATTGTAGGCACAGAAATGGTTGAAATGATGTGGATTTAAAACACCAGCGGCTTGGGTATTTGTGGGACTTAATGACGAGAAGGAAACAATTACCCATTAGCACACCGATGCAGGCCATTAAGGCGGGTGTAATCGTAACAGATGTGTGCGGAATTGTAACAAATATATTTTATTTTAGCATGCGATCCATGAGTAATTGCTTTCGAAGCGGTCGAAGCGAATCCTCTTTACAAAATGGCTCCCGGAAAGAGGGTGTCCTTCGGCATTTCCACCTGCAGTCGACCGCCAGTTGGTCAATAAATTCCCATTCTCTGCCACCGGACATCGGTTTTCACACACCTCGTATTACAGTGACCTGATCCAGGGAGGCTCTCGTAGTTGACCATCGGTTTCCTCGCTTCAGTTTTCGAATTTCGAAAATCCTAGGATGAAGCTGGTTGTTGAAAATTATTGGAAAACTGTTGACCGAGGCGTACACTGCCGGCTCGTTTTGTTGGGATAGCCTCGTCCAGGTGCTGCACGAAATACGACTATCGACCGGCGGGACAGGACAGCTTCCGGCCTGAGTTCGTGTTGGATAGCACCGGTCAGGTGTAATAAAATTAGATTTATGTAACATTGTACCGGCCGGTTGGGCATCGGTTCGGCCGAACACTTGAGCCTAGACATGGGATACGGTTAGATCCTGCGACAAGAGAGGACAAACAACCGGCATCGTCGAGGCCATTGATTTACTGCTAATCGAGGGTGTATGTGTGATTCACCGGGAGGTGGTTGTAATATTGCCTCTGCGGTCCCGGCATGTGGTTTTCCCATGCAGCAACCCACCCACCTGCCACCCGATGATGAGGAGCGATTGAAAGGAAATTAAAGCGGACTCTCGCATGGGAAAAAAGACATAAAGAGGGAGAGAGCGTGTGGGGAGGTGTATCTAAACCGCGACACGATAAAACGGCCATTCTAATGGCCTACACCCTGTGGTGCTTGGTTGAGGGAAATTTGTTGACAATGTGTCTGTTGGGGCACCGGGTTTGTATGTGTGCGCCGGGGATAAGCTGGGATTTGCCCGTCTATAAATTGGAAGGATTGGGTTGATGTCGATGGAGGCTTTCAACGATAACCCGTTCTACCGTTAGATGATGGAAGATAGGTCTATTCATAGGAATTTATGGTACTGATATTGAATTTTGCAGCCTTTGTTACACCGTGTAGGTGTGCCTCGGTCGATGTTGAAAATATCAGTAGTTATCACCACTTCGTTTCCTTATCACCACTCCAGGTATAAATGATAGCTTTCACAAAGCGAAGCATGATTGTATTGTACATGATAAGCAGACGTTGATTTTGTTATTCTATGCACAGGTTACAAACATGTTTTTAGTTTCCTTTCCATTTTTCGCGTTGTTGCAAATTTTCATAATTCTGAGAGATCCCAAAGTCTACAACTGGAAATGTTCGAGGTTTATTTACGACCTTAAACTACCTCAATAAAATAGTAGTCTTCTATAAATCACGCTTCAAATGCGGAAATGTCGAACATTCGACCGAAAAAAAACAAGCCGTTATGGTTCATGTGGAAAATGCCTCTGCTCGCTTCCAATTAGTGGAACGTCAGACCCGTCCGATAGACTTGTTCACATCGATTTAATGCGATAGCGCAGCTTAAACCGCTGGAAAATGGAAAAAGCCACCCCTCCCATGAGAGCAGAGCCCTGTCCTGCCGTGCAGACACGCAGCTATTTCTTGCGAGGCTTTCGTGGAACTTCTTCATTTTCCAAACGTCCAAAGGATGTCGTTCCTTGTCGGCAGAGACTGGTGTACGGTCAGCCGTGCGTGCGTCTATGCGGCGTCCGGTGTGCAGAGAGGTGTAAAACTTGCCGAGAAATAAATGGTCGTCACCAATTGACCTTGACTGCCGGTCCGAGCGTTTGCGGTCGGTCTGAGGAAAGCTTCTCACCACACCAACTTCTTCGGGGGAGGGGGGTTCTTCGTAAGGGTTGCAAAAACGAGCAATCGTGACGGGTGAAGGGGATTCTTCAAATTATCTTGCATCGCCACAAGAGGTTCGTACAGTGCGAAAAGCTTAACCGTCAGACCCGTGTTGGAAAGGGAAGAGAAGTGTAGAAATGGCAAAAAACAATGTACCTCTGGATGACGCAAGCAGGTGGAATGTAACGGCCATTCCGGGCCGAAGCGGGGATAACCATTCTCGTTTGTTGTGGTGTCACACGTACCTTATGTCCGTAGCGTATTCTTGACCAACCCTTTGCCCGAGCCACGATGCGGGGAACCCATTGTCCATCGGAAGATGGTCGACATTTGCGGCGGGACGCTTATTTTCTCACCGTTTATCTCCGTTCCGCCCTGGACATGGTTGTGTACACAACTCTGCCCGCGTTGTATCGCAATGTTGTTCCCTCAAGAAACCGGCCGCATGTCGGCGCGGCATGACTGATAATCGTGGTCGAGGTGTTTATTCTCGGTAGGTTGTTTTTTATTGTTCCAACCTTCAATGGTGGAAGACCGCTCCTAACGATGGTGGTGAATAAGGTGTGAAGATTGTGTCCGTCAGCCTATTTGTAGACGTCGGTTTTCGTTTGTCATTCTGGGCTCATAGCCCGTCTGCATCGATCTTCTGTGCGGCTCCAGCCCGCTCCAAATGGTTATGCTGATTGGTACTGCTTCGGTGTTGGTAGGAAGGTGTCAATAACTCATCTGTGGAAATGTGTACACAAGTCGCGTACACACTTTCACTATCGCTGGCAGAATGACAAATGACGAGTAAATCGATTATTGAAATGGAAAATAACAGACACTTTTACCGCACATGCATTACCGCACAAGTTGGTGTTCGTCTTATCTTATCGAACTGCGAAGCGCCACTTATCGTCGCGGGTAGGAGCCAGGAATTTATGCAAAAAACGACAACCTTGATACGAGTTTGATACATTTTTAAAAGTTTGGTTCGCTTTTCTAAAACTGTTGAATCTGCAAACCACACAGTTTCACTCGAGAAAATACTGATGGTTGTTTTTCTTCCTGTCTTTCTAGCGGACGAACACACAGCAAAGACAGCTCGCTGAGCGATCTCAGCCTTTCGGGAGGCTCACCGAAACTAACACTAAAAGTGTCCAGCACCCGTAAGTATAACTTTCTTCCGAGCGGGAAACCTTTCAGGCTACATCGTTTGAAGTTTTGTTTGAATTTTTGGTTCGCAAATTTTTTTTCCCGAGCGCCTACAAGAAAATGCAACCCTGATTTTTACCGATCGTTTCAAACCCATCACCATGAGCTTTGGGTTTTTGCTGTTGTGCAGCTCCGGTTGCATACCTTTCGGCGCTTGCTCGAAAAGCTCGACCGGCTTCGGCTTCAGGCGATCCCAAAAAACGCGAGGCGGTACGACAAAGTTTTCCATCTGAGCCTTCGGGTCACTCCGTACCCACTTCCGGTAGGTGGACAGGGTGTTCCGTTGACGGCCATCTTCGGCTTCAAAGTTTCCCCGTGGCCACAGTCAGCTTTTACCAACGGAAGGAAGCATGGAGATTGGATTAGCTGCGATCGTGTTGGTGGAAATTTTCGAGCGGACAGGAAAGGTCGTACAGGCCCGCTCCCGCACGCGTCAAGCTGTTGTCGGTTTGATGGGGTGGATTAAATTAGTCCCCAATTTCGGGGCGGGAGGCGTCCACCGATGCCTGGCGGCTGGCTTAATGAGCTTATCCTGATTGAATGTGGTACCGCCCGTGGAGAAGCTTCGTTAAAACTTTGTTACGAGAAGTGAAGGTGGCCGTTAGGGATGTTGATTGTTTGGTTTAACTTGATGAGACCGTGTTTTGGATGTAAAATCAAGGATATGATGTAATCACACCAGTATTAATTTAATTCGTATTGTACCCATCGTTACAACAACTTATTTAGTTTCATTCAGTCGTTCGAAAATAATTCCGGACGATTACATCTTCAATTTTACTGAAAAAGGTAAAGTTTCGCCACCGAACTTGTGCCATGAAAATCTCTTCTTTCTTTTCGGACAATTTTCCCCAATGGTGTGATTTTGGGCACCCCGTGGAGCCTTATCACGGCTACGGTTCGAGGATCGTTCGCATTTTAATTGATACGCTGTCCGTCGACTGAACATCGGAGCCATCTCCTCCTAGTGTGCGTTATCGCAACCCAACAACTCCCCCTTCCAGCGTGGCATCTTCCTCCATCGACGGCGAGGAGAGAACCCCTTTCGAATGACCGCTCCGATTCCGCTAGGCGAAAGTTCATCGTCACCATGCGCCTCCGTTCGGGTGATTCGCGAGGTATACCGTTGCACGCTGGTTGAGGGGCGTGCCGATCAAGTAGCAAATATAAATCACAAAACTTATCGGCTCCTCTAATGGACCCATCGGTCCGGTGGAAAATCAGCGGGGGCGCCTCGGGGCGTATATCTTGCGTGGCCAACGGAGCAGCGACCACCGTCCGGGTGTTTTATTACGAAATTTAATTAGTTTCGCCTTCCAATCCCCCCCACTACCCACCGTCGTCCGGCACACCATCACGATTATGATGATGTTGTCACTTTGGTGTGTGTTTTGCTTCCCATTGTTTTTGTGTATCTTTTTTTTCTCCATTTCGGACCACGCAGGCGTGTATTTGGTGCGTGTTGAGATTAATCTACAGCGATGATGCATCCAGCTCTCCCGAAACGTACCCCTTTTCCGATGGGAGTGCCTGTGTTGAGGTCTGATTTTCCAACATTTTTCGTGTGGTTTTCCATTAATCAGTGTTACTGGCCGCGTGATTTCGTTATTTTGGTCTATTGTTTTAGCATTGTGTATCGGTTGCGGAGGGTTGTTTTATGGTCGAAACGATGCTGAAGCTGCGGGTGCAATCTCCAAAAAGGTCGTGATTTTTGGGCAGGAAAAAAAAAACACTCACCCACTCAGCTTCAAACTACACTTTGCGAAAAGAGAGTGTTTATGGGCACGTGTTCAGGGGGATCTGCGGGAGGGGGCGGAAAAAATGACCACACCAGTGCGAATGCGTCGTGCCGGAACATTAACGTTAACGTACGGCTTTGGACTAGTTTTAGCTAAGTTTTAACGACGTGAATGGGTGTGAACTGGTGCTGGCAGTAAAGTATAATTGTGTTTTCCCCCCATTTGTTGGATTTATGACGACACGTATTTTTGTAAGTGGTCTTGGTGTACGCCCGGAAGAAAGTGGGCTTTTCCTCGCTTTATGGTCTCGCGATTAGTACGGCGAGAGATTCGAGGCCATACCGGGACAAGTTTATGATTGGAAGCTGACCGCCGACTGTTCGCTAATTGTGGATATTGGGGAGTGTGAAAATGTGATTATTTTATTGAATTTTCTTCCTTAACCGTTGCCTGTTTATTTTCCTGAGTTTTGTTCCATTGTTGAATAGTTGTTTTTAATTGGTATGGGCTTTTTGTTGAACATGTTGAAAGGTATGTACCGTATTTTTCCAGGTGATACACCTTTCTGTCGAAATTCGGTATCCACAATCAGAGATGCATCTTATACATGGGTATAATTATTTTCCATTCAGGTCATGTAGGTGTGCAATTGAGTTATCAGGTCGTGTAGTGGAGTAAAAAAAAAGATCGCTATGAAAACATGTAAAAAGGGTGGAATATCCAATGAAATGAATGATGTCTATGAGGAGAAAAAATACTGGCTCTGGCTTTGTTTTAAATACTGATGTTTCTGACGAAAATGAAGAGGCATTTAATAGAAATATTAAGGAATTAAACGCATTGTTCTTAAAAATTGAGAAAAATACGGTAATTTGTCATTTGACATTTGTAGAGTTCCACAGAGCCCTTCATAAACTTCACATGTATCTTTGAAATGATCCAGGGAAGAGTTGCATACCTCTAGGAAATGTATGCAACAATCCATTATTTGACTGCAAACTTGCAGAGCTGGCGTGTACTGATTTGAAACATTCCATCAACTGAATCAAGTGTTGCATTATATGATTCGAAACTCTGTTAGTTATAAAATATTATCAAATTACAGAATCTCACCGAATGCAGTGTATTCAAACTATAATGTTTTAAATCAGATAAAGACCACCTAGGATAAGTATCAGTGTTATTCGTTCGGATCTTTCTGGTAGAACCAGGGCTTTTTTCAATGAATGGTGATCGGAGATCATCAGCGCACCTTACGAAACGCACATGCTGTACAACTGTTGGCGTCTTCTGTTCACCCGGTGGCCTGGTCACAGGTGCATTCTCTTGGCCTCTCTTCGCTTCTCGCGAGGTTTTGTTATTAACGGCCGCGGTCCACGGCGCCGTTTTTAACGAAACCGCGATCCGCTCACGCTTTCTATCCTCCGAGGAGAGATGGTCCATCCCGTCCGGTTTTTACCGTCCATCATCGGACTGAGAGAAAACAAGCACGTTGTTTCCGAGAGTAGTGCAACGTGTGACTCGCTCTGCGTTACCAAAGCGCTAAGCCGGCGTTTTTCTCCGCCGACTCAGAAGCGACGTTTATTCGCGATCAGCTCGCGGTCGCTGCGTGCGTGTCCCACGATCAGTCGCGCGTTGGTGTCTCGTCCCAGAGCAAGTGCTTTTTTCGAACCGACCGTTTGCGATTCGTTTCGTTCCGTTGGCGGTTGAAGTTTTGGTGCGTGCGTGTGCGTCTTTCGAAGGGCGCAGGGGTTCGCGTCTGTGGAGGGGCTTTGATTCGCAAATTTATGTGAAAAATAGGCCATTAGGAGTTTTGACTAGACCGTCGTCCACCGTCATTATAAGGGTGCACGCATACACGTACACTCCACGCAGCACTCAACGGTCGGATGGTCGGGAGTGATGAGTTTAATTTAGGAGGTGCCTGCTTAGAGTTTGCCGGAAATTGGTCGCCAGAGTTAAGGTGCGGATGGCGAATAGTCTTTCCGCGACATTGTGAGCTTCTCGATTCCCCTTACATAACGGTGAAGGCGGTTCGGTGATCCGTTTACCGGTGTTTGTGCGTGCGGTGTTTAGTGATTGATTACTGTTTGAAAAATTGTTACTACGCGCCATATATCAGCGTGTGGGAGGTTGTCCCAACGACGTGATAAAATAAAGTTCTGCCCCTCGCTGGCAACGATCATATTTCAATCGGGGTTCGTCGAATGCAATGGGTGACGCCTTGTGATATATTCGTTGGTGATCAGTGCAGTGTGTTATCTTCAGTGTGCCTGTTCCGATTGGAACTGGCAAATCCAGCACGCTCCTTGGCGTCCCGTGGAGAGCTGTTTAAAATTCATCTTTTCAACGAATTTTTCGCGACGCCACATAAGAACAACGTCAAAAGGTCGCACGTACCGTCTGGGTGTTTCTTAATCCCTTCGCGCGGTTGGATACAGATCGACATCGAAAGCGGCTCCGGAGGCAGACCGAATCGTGTTTTCTAAATGAGGTTTTTATTACCCTTCCTTCTGCAACCTAAACAGCACACCAGACAGCGATCGTGTTCCACCAGTTATTTGCACGAAATGTACACGATTTTTTCGGTCGCAGAGAGCAACATTTTAATATCGGAAAATTTGTCTGAATCGACGATCTTGATTTTGTGCGCCCATGACCTCATCGGAGCGTTTTGCTGCAGCGAGATTAGATAAGGGAGAACGTGCCATGTTTTCTGTGTACACATATTTTCCTCCTAGACACCCCGGTAGCCGATAGGGAGTCGGTATGATATGCGAAACGAAGTAATTACACCGACTGCAAAATTCCGCTCATTACAAAATGAAATCAATGAGATTAGACCGAACTTGGAGGCACGTATTCTGATAGTGGACACATCCGGGGAAGTGCTGAACGATTGGGGTTTTATTATTTTTGTTCTGAAGGGGACCATTTTAGACAATTATCATTAAAGTGCGCAACATGAGGGCTATAAAATATCAACAAAAATCAGCACCATACTGGGACCTCTATTTTGGTTGGAAATGAGTTTTTCGGTGGAGAAATACACTTCGTTTCCACTTTTGTTGTGTGGAAGTCTATTATAGAAACCCCAAATATCCCACAGAATCAGCAAAAAAAAAAAAAAACGGCAAACGAAGAACATCGCAACCTTTTTGGCGAATCGGTCTTTCTTATGCTCCGTTGACGGTGGGATTTTTATCTCACAGCTGCCGGACACACATTGCAGCAGGGGCCAGTTTGACGTTGTATTTTCCTTCGTCTTTTATTATTTTTTCGCCATGTTTTTCGAGGGTGTCGATTCTTATTGACCTCCCGGTTCGAATCGGAGGCTGTATGTTTTATATTCTTCTTTTCTACTTTTTGCGTGTGTTGTCCATGCCTCTCGCCGCGAGTTTGCGTTCGAAAAACTTGTTTCTCTTGGCACTGGAGAAACCGTCCGTCCTCTACCGCGTCGATGGCGGCTGGAAAGCGTTCGGAACCTTGTTGCTTTTTTTTTTCTTCAAGACATTTTCTCTCGAAAACGAGCCTCCGAGTGGCAGCCTTCTGCTGACTCCGAAAGCCACCTTCTGGCTTCTTTGGCTCACCTGAAGCGCCTGGCACGACGGTGTAGCTCTCGGTGGCAAGTTCGCAGCTTTTGGCTCCCACTGTGGATGATGGTGGAAAAAACCGTTCTTCGACTTCGGAGGGAACCGAGCGAGGGGGTGGAGGACCTTGATGAGATGTTTATCTACCGGACGCGAATGAACGGTGCGAGAGGTTCAGTCAACCCCTTACGAGTCGCCGCGATCGCAAATTCCAAACCGTGCCTAGGAATGAAGGGGTTTCCCCCCTTTTCACCACCCCAAACCACGTCCCTGGACCGACTCACTAGGCCATTGAATTAGGAATTTCGAGGAGTTGAGAAGTGTTTCATTTCGTCCATTTTTTATCTCAAGCCTCAGTGTTTATTGGTTGGCAAAAGCAATTTTCTCGTTTTCCCTGCAAAAAAGACCTGACAACAGATTTCTTGTGGTGGGTGCTGGTCACCCGCTGTGTGTATTTAATCCCTCCCCCGAGTCGGGTGTGGAGCAGAAATTTGCATACCTTGGGATATACGGCTGTATTCCTTACATTTTCATAAATCTTGCTGTTCCTTTCTATTTTCAAATAAATAGATATTTGTTTCCACCTTTCAACAATATCAGTCAGTCGATAATATATTTTGCAAAGACACATATGCTCTGCGCTAGAACTTCACGCACAACGCACGAAGTGTTAGAAAGATGCCGTGTTTATTTATACTTCTCTGACACTCGATGCTCCATGCGATGCGCTCCCAACCCATTCCGTGTGCAGGCATTAATTTTTCGCCATTTTTGCCGCAAAAATACTTGGAATGCGCGCGTCGACGATGTGCTCTTGAAAATATGGCCCTGTTGTTGAGCACTTTTATTGCCCGATGCCGCGGTTTCCGTTGCCTACAAGTTGGGCAATGTTCCGTTAGCCTGGAGCCTGTTGATGCTGAACGTTGTTTGCTGTAGAAGTCTTTCCCGGGAAGTGTTTTGAATTGTGGGACGTTTTAATGCGATCGCTGAAAAGGGTATTTTGTACGGAGCATGAAGATCGTGCCAAATCGAGATCGTGCCGAAAGATGGAAGAACGTGTTGTTCGGGGGTTTTTTTTTGTGTTTGGTTTATCTGCGGCCAAATTAGGCGTGTTGATTTTGTGAGCAAGAGGAATTTAGCGGGCAATAAATATATTTTTCTTCCATTGTGATTGATTTCCACAAATTCTAAGATAAATTTGAAAAGAAAGGATATTGAGTGTAAGCACACGAAAATCGTAGAGGAAGAGGTAGATTGTTTTATTCAACTAACAAAATCATTTTAAAACGTTTCGGTTAAGAAAACCCACACCATAAACCTTATCAATTGCATGAAACCCTCCGAACAGAGCGTATTTGAAAAACAGTTTAACCCAGGAATAACACCCCAGACGAGGCGCTTGATAGTTCGTTAGGGTTATCTCCCGACAGGAGAATAAACAAAAACCCCACGAAAAGGTTTTATTTCGCACTTCACAACAACTCTCCTCCACGTCTTCCCAGAATTAAACTGGAGTAAAGTCTACACGAAAAAAACAAACTGTGCCAACGCTAATGTTGTGTATGAAAGACTTCCCGTGCTTTCTAGTTTTTGTTACCACGCTGTCGCTCAATTTCTGAGACACGTTCTTAGCAGCACTTGCACTATCTAGATTTTCTAATCTTGGGTCCGAATGCGACGTACAAACTTTCTACGTTGACTCCACCTTGCCAGTTTACCCTTATTTGTCTATCGTTCAAATTTTCTCTTTCTTCTGCCTCTGTTTAGCTTGATTTGTAGAATAATGTTGATGGTTTTTGTGTGAGGTTTTTATTCTGTTAGAACGGATGAAAAGTTTTTAATTTCCTTATCTTGCGTTACTTCAGTTCTTGTGCACGTGGTGTGGCGACCCGGTTTCCTCGGTCTACCATGTTCAGTTGGCTTTATCTGGAGCTGGAAGGTAGAATGCGGCTTGGTTTAGTAAAAGGAAGCCAAAACCAAGCACCATGAAGCAAAAAGGGACCGTAGAATCTTTGGACGTTGTTCACTTGCCTAGCTGATGGTTGGGTGTATGTTTCCGCCCCGTGGAGCTTTTCCTTCATATTTTTAACTTTCGAACAATGGCTTGCATACAAACACACAACACACATTCTGACCAGAGACTGCCGAAATAAAACGGGGAAACCGTTGGCGGCTTCGGTATGATCGTCACGCTCATGACGACGGTTCTCATCATGGTCACGTACAACTAAAATCCAATTTATGCTCCCTCGCGCCCCATGCCATGCAAGGGAAACATCCTCCAACGATAAACGAACCTGATATTGTTGCTCCTATATAGATTATGCAATATTTCGGCACGCGCAGCGTAGTTCCTCCGAAAAAGGATGTAGCCGTGCTAGGAAAGCTACTACAAATTCTACTTCAGGTGCATCATCACTTGGGTGAATCCTGCCACTAGCACTAGAGAGAGTGAGAGAAAAGACTACTTTTCATCATCGCGATAAGGCGCTGGTAGCATGTTCGGTGGCAATAAAAAACATCCTGCTCACGGTACACCATGGACGGTGTAAATGTGATAATCAAAATGTGTGAATATACAGGGACAGGTCTGTGGAGTGCTGATTTACAGTGTGGATTTTATTTCTTTTCCATCCACCGACCAACGATCCCGGGTTTACATGGTGGGAAAATGCAACAGGATTTTTATGGATATCTGTTTAGAATGCTAAAAGGGATAGAGAATATTTAGGTGGTGTTCACACTTGAGAATCGAAAAGGGGAAATAAAACTGTTGAATGTCTTAAAGCCGAATTATATTTCGACGAAACATCCTGTTGAAAATGCCACGGATAGGGGTTATGTTCGTTCCCTGAGGTAAAGTGCTCGCCACGGGGTGCTTCGGAATGCACATTTTCGCGACGAGAGGAGTTTGCATTTAAATTGACCATAATTTTGCCGCGGGATAAATTGATTGCGATTGTGCAAGAACTTTCAATTACCCCTGATTTAAATCCGAGTCAGCGACACACCGTTGTGTCTGTGTGTGTGTGTGTGCGTTTCTGCGATTGTTTCCATCGCCCGGGATGTTGACCGCTCCGGACTTTATTTATTTACTTTGCCGAAAGATATAATTTGGGCTTTCCGTCTTGTGCGGGAAGCGTCAAAAATAATCCAATTAGACCGAAGGTTCTCACGAAATGTGCGCCGTCGGAAAGTCCGTGCAGTCGGTGAATAAATATGGTTACATAATGCGATTTCAAAATGCTCGCGAATGCCTTCGCAAATCCCACCTCGCGAAAGGGCGACGGTGGTGGTGGTGAATGGTGCCGGCTGGAAAATGGTTCGATTCTGGCTGTCAACTGTCTGCGGTTGACATTTCGACGGTTCGCAAAGACCTTCGGCGCCCCGGTTTGAACCGTTTGTGAAGCATTACGCGAGTGTTGGGGGGGATTTGGGGAAAGGAATTCTACTCCCGCTGGTAGTTTAAAGTACGGCAAACGTGTTCTTTGTGGTTGCCGACGTTACGGTGTTAGTTTTTCAAAGCTTCAAGATTCGCGGCAAAGACTCCGAACTCCTCATTGGGTCGCTCCGATCGTTCGCTGTCAAGTGCAGAAGTAAAACGGGCTTACAGACTTCGCGGGTCGTGGGTAATACAGTTGTCGAGTGTCGAGTTTTCTGTTATCAACGGGCTGGGAAATCTCACCCTCCACCTCCTTTTTCGCTCTTCGCTCTTCGTTAACCCTTTTCCGATAGGTTTGACATGTGAAATGTGGACCCAGAACGCCGAGGGGGAGAATCGTTCCAACGCTGGAATGGTTGAATGAAAGCGGCGAAGGAATGAATGAATGGAAATAGACCCTTCAAGCCTCCCGCTGCTGCGATTGATACGATAGGGGCTGCAGATCGTCGTTGGCATGAGCAGTCAATTAGGTGAAATGTTTATGTTTGCTCTCCCGAAGGAACGTTGCGTGAGTGGTGGGTTGGCGTGTGAACGGCATGCCACAGTGTTACGCATCGCTGGACTAAAACAGCACACGAGGATATTCACACGGGAACCATCCTCCATGACATACCTTTTTCAGTTTTTCATCATACTTTTAATTTAGATTCATAATGGATGGAAAAGCTTGCCAATCTGAACCACAATGAATAACCTGTCATTGGTCTGTCATGCATTTATCTGTATGAATTAATGAGTTTTGTTTAGCTAATTTTTTTAAAGTTCAGATTTTTTAAAAAGATTTTTAGTTACTAAAGGAGTTAATGCTGTACTTAAGCGAAGTATTACAAATCACGTGATATTAGAATAAAAAGGATATCTGAAATCTGGTTTTATGGAATGATGTTCACAGTCCATCGCAATGCTTAGTGTTTTGTGAATGGTTGTTTACACGTTGAGCACGATTCAAACTCTACCGTAACTTCATTGGATAAGATCAACGTAAAGTCGACCTGGGATGAAAATGGTACCAGATTATGTTTCCAGTGTCGTCGGCTTCCTGCTCTGATCCTCATCATTATTGATCCCCATCCCGAATCCGTCGCCCTGGGGAAGATTTAAGCACTAAAGCGTTTGATGCGGACTGTCGGACTGTGTTGGGTTGTAAACATCGCGCTCGGGATACGGCTTCGGAGTTGGTTGAATCTTCGTCAATTTAATTGCCTTCGAATAGCCCCGATATTAAACTGCCATTTTCGACGCCATAAAACCTCGCACCAGGACCCGTCAGCAATGGGAGCGAGAAATGTAGCGCCCTAATTTCGGATGCCATAATTTGGACCACACACCGTCCGAAAAAAGCACTCTGAGGGCACACCTTTTTTTGTCTGATGCCGATGCCTGAGGATGTGTGTTTTTAAATAAAACATATATTCTTTTTAATCATCCCTGGCAGCGTTAATCCACCGGCGGAGTATGAAACATGGCACGGTTTTCTCCTACCCTCCTGCTCGGCACCGCGGGATTACATCGGGGGAAAGCTATTTTAGTGTATTGACCATCAAAGATAATGTCAACCCTTTTTCTGTCGAATGGGATTTTAGCTTCGGGCTATTTGCCCGTCCCTCGGTGTCCCATGATTTATGAGTTAATTTTACGAGTGCCGATCTTTTTCCAAAGCGCCTATTTCACGAATCTGCTCTACCGATTGGAAACGATCGGTTGAAAAATGTAAACCAAACCGTATCAACCCCAAATCACCGTCACGTCGAGCTGCTCTCTCGGATGTCGGAAGTACCATCGGGTGAATTGGTCGGATTTCGGAAATAGAAATTTCCTTTTTTTCTTGCTGAAAAGGAAATTCTTTTTTCTACCATGTTTCAATGTGATCTCCGCCCGGGGGAAAAAAAACTCGTGGTGCAAAACCAACCGGTGTGCGTTCGCGTAGGTGTTGATAGTCAAATTTTAGATAACCAATAATTGTGGCTCGTGTCGTGCGGGCGAAGTAGGAAGGAAAATAAAACAGTGAAGCCACTTCCACATCCGTCGGGCTGGTGGAAAATCTATTTTTTACGGTCACTTTCCACTTTTCCTTCCTTCGCCGGTTGCCGAAAAAAGAGGCGCCGCGGCAGTTTCAGTTGGGTGGGTGAAAATTGGTGGAAAATTAGCCGCGCCCGTTTAAAGTAGTTTTCTTGTTTGCATGGGGCCCGGCCGGCGGGGGTGGTGGCCGCTGTAGCATGTTGAGGAAGGTTATTTTAGGTGGATTTTTCCGGTAGATTTCGGTGGATAATAATACCGCCCATGCCACGCGTCTACACCATAGGATGCATCTTGGCGAGACGATACAGATTTTATCACATAGCGACAGCGTGTTGGGGGAAGGTTCACGCAACGAATTTCGTGATATGATTTTTGGATAATATCGAATACCCTCCCCCTGCCGTCTGTTAGATGAGCGCGTTTATATGTGAATGTCATTATTGCGCAACACTGCCAACAAGGTATGTAAGGTGAATGCACGCCACCTAAAGTTGGAGGCATCCAAAAGAAGAGGAATATCCATGAATTGTTGTTTGTTTGGTGGAATTTAATTTGTTATGTTATTCTTTTCTTTGCTTCCATCAATGAAAAGTTAATTAAGTTGCCCGTTGCGTTCGGTGGCTCAATTGGGCAAAATTAATTGCGATTTGTTTTTCGCTAATAAATTCCGTTACTTTTCGAGCGTGTTGCGTAAGTCCAAATCTTGGCCCGCATCATCTAGCGTAACGCAGAGGCTTTAGTTTTTGGGAAGCAATGGTTTTAGTTTTTTTTTTGCTTTTGGATGAGTCAAACAAGAAGAGCCTCTTACGCGGTTGATCAACTTTAGATGCGATTATTATTTGCTGTTTCTCCTTTGAAGGGAAAGAGGTTACATTGTGAATTAATTGTCAACTTTCTAACAGTTGTGCCTTGACGTTTGGTCGGGAAGATAAACTGCCAAGAAAGCGAAGAAATGATAATTTGAGGATCATTGGTTAGTTTTAATTGTAATATTATAAGCTCGACAATAATCTCCATAGATAGCTGTGACAAATTTAGATAGCTCAATCATTTGCTGATTGCAGTGTACAAGCACTTAACGTTGGTTTTATTGAGTCGTTAAGATTTCATTCACATTTCAGCTACAATGTTTTGATCGACCAATTCGTTTCGTTCCAAAAAATTTGCGTTGCTTTCCTACGTATGCATCCATTAACGAGAAGAAAATAGGCTTAGAAAACCTAATCGAAACTGTAAATGGTCAAGCATGGTTTAATTGAATATTAGCTTTAGTCCGCCGTCGGGTCGGTTGTTTTTTGGCGGCGTGCGTCAATCATACGTATACCGGAAATGTCGATGAAATCTCCACGATCGGCTAGCAGCCTGTTTGTTGCGAGCGGTCGTGCAGTCGAGGTTCGTTCGGTTGCTTTTCCTAATTTGGAACAATCGTCGAACGCTGAATGAATGAATCGAGGTGGAACGAAGCAGCGGTCGGTTGGAGGAGTGCTTATAACTGTTTATTTTTCGAATACCCCGCGAAGAATTTCGAACTCCACTCGTTCGTTGTTTTTTAGTCGTTTTGCCTTAAATCCCTTTGAAAGAAAAGGAAACCACTTGTAGTGTGGTTTTTGCCATTTAAGTTCACCGGACCAGACACTAACCGCGTACCGGATCTGTGTAAATCCCACGTACTCAAGCGCCTCCCAACTAGCGCGCTGCCTATTTTTGTCGCACCATCAACGGGCTCGGTCTCTGGTGGCTTCCGTTCGGGATTTTCAAGTTCAACGCGTCCTTGTCAAGCGTGGGTGAACGAACGACTCAATCGCTCCCGGTGCTCGTCGGGTCTGGTTTTTGGTCTTGGCTGGCCGGCGTCAATCTTGTCATTCCTCCCCCAGCTCAGTTCCCCAGTCACCAAATCTGTATAATTTAAGCAACTGTTTTCCCGAAGCCACTGTGATACTTTGATAAGTCGCTCGGCTTATTTTAAGTCGTCCGCCCGCCGCAAGCCAAGGAATAATGAGGATTGCCAAAGTTGTGCCGTTTCAGAAATCGGGCGAAATTGATTTAACTTTTTCTGGGTGGACTTTCCGAGCGGGGGGGTTTATTATTTGCTGCGAAAATTTCCACCGACTCGGAAAGTCAACCCTCGGTGCCTGGGAAAAGGTTTCTCGAAGCATAACGGACGAGTTCGAGTTCGGTTGGGGAGCGGAAAAAATGAAGAAGATATAATTTAATCTTTCTTGCGTCATTGGATCGATATTTCGCATCTCGGGCTGCTGAGAGCGAAACCGAGTGTCGGCGTGTCCTTAAGCCCGTCGTCACGTCTACGAATGGTGGCGCGCAAGTGTCGTGTTTCGTTGCGTGTTGGCCCCGGGTTTTTATCCCAATCAATCTATCTCAATTTCGAACATGAACACAGTGAAAAGAGCTAACGGATTAATCCACTACGATCGAGCGGCGCCGAGATGGAATGGGCTTGTAATGTGCGTTTGTACTATTTTTCATGTCGTTATTTATGCTGTGTGTTTGCGTGCAGTTCCGTTCGTGCGTGACATCCTTGTCCCACCCCCCCCCCCCCCCTCACCATTGGTGGACAGCAAATTTCATCGACCATGATCGAGCGTTTCGTTCGGAAGTGTGCGACATTTCGAGAAAATGCCAAACGGTCGATACTGTCCGCCCGTGTCCTAACGGATTAGCAGCTCCGCCTGATGACGTTTGAGGGCACTATCGTCTCTGTTTCCCTCCCTTCCTTAGCTTGGATTGACGCAGGTTTTTGTTGTAGATATGTTTGCACAGTTTGAACTCCGACGAAATTTATGCCAAGTGGTTGAAAGCAGCCGCAACCTGTTGGTGAAAGCTGAGCTGGCATGTTGTTCGCCGCGCGGGGACACGAGTTTATTTCACGCCATTTGCCAAAGACTAATGGGCACTCGAATTATGTTTGCTTTGAATTTAAGTTTGAGCCGTCACCAAACATGATTTCTCAAGTATCAACAGCGGTGTAGTACTTCAGGTTTGTGAAGTGTTAATCGCATGGACGATCGATCATTTGATATTCTTAAAATGGCCTCACCACCAATGATTCATATACAAAAATTGTCGTTCCAATGAGAATGTATTAACAATTTCGAGAATCTCGAGAGAAATGGACGCACTGTTAAAAAAAGGTTCATAAATCACATATGAGTGCATGAATAATGTTGAGTGCTGTTGGCTGTATTTCATAAACCCGTCTTTCGCCAAAACACAAAACTCCACAAACCCTCCTCATTGCATCCATGAAAAGCTTGAAATAAAACATCTGGATGACAATTGATATGGCTAAGCGATTTTTTGCCATAAATGTCCCAAATGCTGCGCGTAAAAGTTGTCCTTCCGGTAAGTCAGGCTCCAACGTTGTTAAAAAGTCGTTCCTCTCGTCCGTATTTTGGTTGCATTTCGGTGATGCTCTTTCCCACTCTACACACATACAATTCCCGGCAAAACATACCGGCTGACGAATGTATCGTGGTGCACTTTTTTGCTTCACAAATTTGGTCGCATAATTCATTTTTATTGCAAATTGCAACCGGGGAGTTCCTATGGGGCCGGGGGACAGGATAAAACAAATAAAAAATGAAGGAAAGGGACCAAACGACATTGGTGTAGCCGCGATTTTGTTATGTTTTTATGACAATCATATGTGTGTGGCACGGCAACGTGCAGACAACGAACGTCGTTGACTGTCATTCCTGCCCGGTTGGAGGAAACGTTGAACATAAAGTGCGGAAATAAATTGTTTCCATTTTGGGATGCAGGGGTGTTTGTTAGTTTGTGCTGTTTGCCCCGCGGGGCAGAAAGAGCCAGAGCGTTGAAGGAAGACCCAGGAAAACGGTGCGATAGATAGAGTTGAGGTTGGTTCAAAGTCAAAGCACTTATGCAAGCTTGTTATAAAACGATTCCATAATGTGGTACAAAAAATCGGTAACATCAAAAAGCATCATTATTTGCTTATGTTGTCTGGTGTTCTTTATTTAGTTTATCTTTGATGATTTGCAACACATACCGTGGGTTTTAAAATAATATATAAATTTGTAGAAAATTGAATTTTCTACTTTCACGAGATTGGATAAGAAAATATTCAGTGAGTTCTTTATAGGCTCATAAATAAACATCGACATTGTTTGAGAACTCACAGTCATTCATCGATATCTTTTCGAAGAATCGAAGAGATCAGCTCACCCGTGCTGTCTGGGGTTTCCCCGGCTTTCAGTGATGTGTTTCTTCTGCCGGATGTTAGAGAAAATACTCATCGGCAGTGTCACGCGTGTTCCATCCAGTCTATCAGTCCGCACGCTGACCACAGTGATGACTTATGAACTTAGGCGCGCTTCCTACGGGGCAGTCTATTTTTGTCCTTCTCTTGGAGTTCGTTGTGGATCCCCAAAGGTGCAATATCCAACCATCGTTTCGGCCAAAGTAAATGTCCCACTCGCGTCCACGTGTCTCTCTGCCTCTCCCCGCCATTTGCACATTGCAACATTGCAGCTTGATGGAGAAGTTTCGGGAAGGGAACACGATTCGACCCGTGGCTCGCATGTCGCCCGTTGGAGACCGAACCGGAAAGCGCACATCGAAGACGTGATGACGTGAGGTTTGCGTGCTCGCGTGTTCGTTAAGCGATTGCACAACAACGCACAACGGGAAGGAGGACGCACACCAGACACACCGGAGGGCCAAGGGAGTTGCCTACCCTCGGGGGACGATCTTCGTGGTGGTCGAAACCGTCCAGAGCGGTTCGGTCTGGAGGTGATTGTAGGAGGAGGTGCAGGCAAGACAAGACTTGGACGAACTCACCAAACTATCGATCCTAGGTGCGTTTCGGTGCTGACTCAGGTCGCAGAGTGTGCAGCTGTTTCAACAATTCATACCAACCTATCCGTGGCGTTGTGTTCCTCACGTTGGGCAGTTTCGTAATGTGGGTCATCGTTAAAGGTACCCCTTGCAGTGCTCTGCCCACAGGCCGACGTCTGCCATGACGAAGGAGCAATAAATTAGAACAAATTCTTGGGAGAATCCCTCAAGTGTCATAAATGATGGACCCGGGCTTTGACTAACGACTGTCGTACGCCTGCTAACGGGAGGAATTTGTCCACTCTCATTGTCACTTCGGAATGTGTTTACGGATGCTTTAGGAGTTAATCTTTCCTAATCTCAGCTTCCTTGTTTTATGAGAATGGTTTTGGAACATTTTTATACTTTCTTCGTGATTCATCGCTTATTTTACTATACGGTAACATGAGGTGGTACATCTCGATTTCTTTGATTTGTTTGGAGTTAAGTCAACGTTAAAGCAAAAGGGATTTTTTTTAGAAGGAATTTTTTAAACACACACAGACACATTCCGAACAAAAACCTTGGATGCCACGCGAACCACAAATACTCAATGTTGGTAACGAGTTAATCCGGCTCATTTTTTAGCTTCTGGCGAAAGAAAACAATCCAACGATGGAAGGAAACAGCCTTTCAATATTAACTTTGCTAGAACAAACACCGGCTTGAATTTGTGTTATGCGGTGGAGCCGCTCTTGAGCATACGGCCCTGGCTGGGAAAACTGTTTGGGCAATCAATTTATCTTGATTAGCACCTCTTGATACCACAGTCGTGCATAGCGCGCCGTAAATTAAACCGTGCTGATCGACTGGCCAGCCTAAGGGAGCAACACAGAAGCAGAAGTCGTGCCGATAGAGTTGCCCACCGTATGAACGATGGTCTCCGCCGGCTCTGACCTTTAGCCTTGTGCGGTTTCCATTAGCAAAGGCCCTTGTTGGATCCGGACACTTGCTGCAAGGGAAACCGGCTAGAAGGTTCGTGGAATCGGAAATGATTTTCTGTATCCGCTACGATGGTGGAATGTCCATCAGCGATAATGCAAACATATCAGTTTAGTCGGAGAAACTCTAGTGCAGGGATGTTTTCCTGGCATGAATTGCCTTTGCCTAGGATTCAAGAAACTGGTTGGAGAAGAGTAAATGGAAACGCATACCGCGAAGGCATATTTTCTGGGATGGAAGGGTAAACAAACAAAGGTTGTCACGATGGAGTCGTTGGCAGATAAGCTTAAGAAGACAACGCAAGACATGGCTAGATTCAGTGAGACAGGTTTCGTTGAACGGCAGCAGGACTTCTACAAAATCTCGAATGCGCTGTTGTTGAAGGAAAATTCTGAAAACGAATGAATGCTGCAACAACAGAGTCATTCCTAATTTTGGTCCCGTATTTTTGGTCGGTAGTTGGATGTCGGTGATATGCTATTCCTCGCATTTTGTGAAGTAGGAAGTAGTTCGTCAGGAAATTTACTGTTTCTCCAAGAATTATCCGCCGGGAATTACTTCAGACTACTGCCAACAGCCTAAGTGCTATTCGTAGACGATGGTCCGGAAGACAAACATCCCGATGTACCGCGTTGCAATGCTTTATAGGGCGGTTTGTTCCATGAGTTCGGTGTACTCCGAACGAAATGAATTTCCCTTCTCTTTCTCCCGAGACGTCCCTTTGAAGATCTGAAGGCAACTTCAAGATCTGAGGCAACGTTTTGCTTCCAAATCGTTACCGTTACCGTTGGCCCGGTGGTTAATGTTGTTGTGTTCCTTTACCGCCCCCTCCGCATCCACTTGCTCACATTTTGCACGACATGGAGTTGGGTTGGAACATTGGTGACTTTCAGTGTTTGCGATAGGATCTCGCGCAAAACTTACCGGTTCGGTTCGTGTTGCGCCCCGGCAGCACGGTATAGCCGGCAGTGCCAGGCAGTGGTCTTTCTCCACCGGTCGCAGACACGGCAACGTTTGGCAAGCGCGTGCGTCCGTTTACTTTGCCTTCAATGTGATAAGGCCCTTCACTGGGTGGGGGAAAAAAACGAAAACAACGAAGGGAAAACACACAACCAACTGGCAGGTACTTCTGGACATTTCAACGTTCAGTGTTCCGCTACAGGCTACAATTTCAGTGGCGACTCGTTATGTCGCACCATGGCTGTCGCCGGCAAGCGATCGATGGGAGTGGAGCACAGACAGGTTTTGCACGGGACCTCACAAATCCTTGTCCGGTTCGCAAACTCGACACCCCCTCGCTGGAAGGTGGTTTTCGACACGATCCCTAGAGTGTGTTCCCAGTTCTCTGGAGGTGAGCGAAACCCGAATTGGGTGGTGTTCGTTTTCTTTTCCCAGCAGCTCCGACGCCGGTCCTTGTCAGCTGGAGTTTCACTCCCGTTGTGACTGGAAGGCATTTGGAAACATTCGTAACATAATTATCGACACCCACAGGGTGGTGAAGTCACCGACGTCGTGACTGGGAGTGATGTTGGCCATCCTAGACATTGCGTTAGCGTTGGGAAGGTCGTCTCAGTTAGTGTCCAATTAACCTTGAGGCTATGGCAAGTGATAAAGTTTGTCTGATATTTGTTGTTTGCTAACGACGTTTTGCTAAATCTAATAGTTTACTTCTTACATCAGTTTGAAAACTGTATAGCACTACATAACATTAATCTTTTAAAGCGTCTTCAATAAGAATCGAATCCAACAGACTACCGTTAGTTATAGCACCATTATAGAGATTACTTTATTCTAAAGTCGATAATGGATTGTCGAGGTATAAAATCAATAGGAGTAAATTAAACAGAAGATTTAAACAATAAATTGTCGGCTTGGTTCTCCATTCAGCGATTTCGGTGTGGTGAACGCATTAGAACATATGCTAATTTTATCCCCCAATTGACACTCACACACAGTCTGCGTCGTCGACTTTCGACTCATTGGGCCGACTTAAAGAAAAAGTGCTTCTAACCAGTGACAGTTCGTGTTGATTCTTCTTGCGTGCATGGTGTTTTCTCCTCTTCATCATATGTTCTTGATCCATCGAAATATGGCCATCTAAAACACACAAATTTCCCCCGCGGAAGCAGAGCTTGGTCTCTTTTTTTTCGGCTTAAGACTACGCGATAATAAATTGCTTCCCAAATCAGCACGCTTTCGGCTTGTGACATCACTTTTCCTGATGTTCAATCAGCGCCCGCTGTTGCCGCTGACGATTAATCTTCCCGGCTCGGGGCCGAAGATGGCGCCAACAAATGGACCGACGCGGGATGAGTCACCGGGAGGACGTGGTTTGGTTTGGTGCGTTTGTTCCGAGTTCGGTCGTTCCCGATCCGGTTCTCGGTTCCAGCGAGGGAACACTTTTTGGTTGTTTGGGATTAGCTCGACGGATTACGGCGGACTCTTCTTCTGAACGTTCGAATGGTTGGCGCGTGCTTGCCCCAGAAAAGGCCACGGAGCAAAAACGGTTCCCCGGTCGTTCCATTAAACGATGATTATGATAGCCTAAACATCGGACATGATGCTCGTTTAGTTCGGCCTTCGGGCGTCGGCAAAGGAGGCAAACACACGTCACCCACGAGGAAGGAGGCTTTTGTGCTTGGGACATGTAGAGGTTTAATTAATTTCGTCCTGCCACACTCCCCCTCTTCTCGTGACCTTCCACGGATCGGAAGAGGACGTCCCGGGAGGTTGATGATGCTGTGCGACATAAATAGGGCTCCAGGGTTCGTCATGGGGATGGAAAGAAAGCAAGATTTAGCAAACGGCGAGCGGACACCCTTTGCTGTGCGTGCGAGATGTATTAGTCACAGGATATTTTCGTGAACGTGAGTTGTGTCAGCAACTGCAGCGTCAACTTAATGTATCGCAATTGGATGGAATAATCATGTTTCATGCATTAATGCTCCGAGGTTTCGTGCATCTGCATCTGCTGAGACATAACGAGTCGTTTGTTGGGGGATAAATTAATTTCGTAAATTATTTACCGAGTGCAAAATGGAAATGAACGTCAAATGTCTACTGTAATTTAACATAATAAAATGGACTGCCATTAAAAGGAGACCATATCGATAGATGCCAAAGACGATTTAAAGACGAGTCGTCTTATCACGGCAAAACCACACTTTACCATCGCCATAACAGGGGGGGGAAATTGCCATGAAAAGCATCTAGTCGTAGGCGGAACGGAAAAGTGGCACGCTGATCCGGTATGGTAATCCGTCAGGTTTTAATAATGAATATTAATGCTGGTCGGCCGTAGCTCGGGCATCTAATAGTTTCGCTACGTTGCGGTTTGCGCTTTGAGATGTAAAACATCGATCATTTGTGGTCGGTTTCATGCTCGGTCCGTGCGGCGGAAGCGGGTTTTGAGAGAGCGTATAAATAATTAAAGCTTGGTTTAAATTGAAGCAACATAATTTGTTATCCATAGCGTTATCGTTTGATAATGCTGATGTAAAGTGATGGAGTGTGTTGGGAATGATTAAAATATCAATAATTTCGCGTGGCACACTTTTCTTCTGTTTACATTATGTAAAAATGTTTCTAATTAATTCACAGTACAATTATGGACATTTTTGCTGAACAATTTTAATAATTTTATCACGCACTGTAAAACAACGAAACTTGACGAACGACGTTCTCGCTTCCAACGATGTTGACTGCATTATGGAGGTGGTTTTGTTGAGATGAAACATAAAAATAACCTATTTCGTATTTTTCAACTCACGCAAGTGGTTAACGGCCAAACCAATCCGGTCCTGGTGTGGAAAGAAAAGCCGATTATGAGATGGAAAAAATGACTCCCTCGAAGCACATTCGTGCGAGAAAAAAAAACCTGGGCAATCTTTCACTCTCCGCCCTTCGGTCGCCCGATCTGTGCTATGACATTCGCTGTCAAGCTCCCTCTCGGATTGCTAACGAAACGCGTGTTCCGCGCTGGGTGGAGAGGAAGTTGTGGTTTTGCAGCGACTTTTCCCCCAAAACAGACGAGCGCAAACCTGCGTTGACGAAGCGGGAAAGTTGGATGATGTTGCATTATTGGTACACGACGGAGTAGAGAGGGACTGAAAATAGCACATGCCCGATCCGAAAGCAATCCCAGGTCGCGAGAATCCCTGGTCCCCGGTGCGCGTACAACACAACGGCACGGAGGTGTGTTCTAAATGCGGGACAATTTCTCACACCCGATCTTTGGTGTGGCTTGATGATGGGAGTCTGGAGCTGGGCGATGCGCGTACGCCAGTCACCCCGTTTTGGCGGAAAACTGGGTGGAGAAGTATGCCCAGTGGGGTTTCGGTTTTTGCGGTGTGTTAGATCTCGCAATTGGAATACCCCCATATGAGAGACAGAAAAAAAACTGTGTTCGCAAACGATCGCTTCGTGATGTGTCTCACATTGCAAAAATCGTTCCGATGAAGTACTTTTCTCCGGGAGCGCAAGTGAAGGGACCAATTTCAAGTGCTGAAAAATAGAAACCGATTTTTATGTTGCTCCCTTTCGTGACATTGAATGTAGGACAGGCGCTTCTTCGATTAGGTAACACAGGTACCTATCGCGAAAGCAGTCGATAAAATTTACCAACCCGTTTGATTATATCGACCGATAAATTTATCTACTCGAATTGGTATCGCGAATGTATTCAACTGAGCAGTCGGTAAAATTATAACAACCCATAAAAATACCTATCGAGTGGTTTCGCCGTCTGTCAAATTACCATGGAAACCTAGAGTTTGTTTACTTTTAACAACGTTACAATTAGTGCGACTTCTATCGTATCGAGAAGCATTTTAGTTCTTGAAGCATCCAAAACATTAGAATGATAAATTCATTATTCTTTTTAAATGATGCGGATAATGAAGAGGAGATAGGCGATTGTAGAAGCATTTTGATCCGCTTGAATTATCGGATAAAACGTAAGCGTATTGGCTCAACAATCGTTGCCACTGTTTTAACATGTTCGTTTTTCAGCTTCATTAACAATTACCGAGTTCCGAAGAGGCTGTTTGAAGAAATCCTTGCCAAAGTGGAACTAGCATAAGCATAAGCGTGGGTTATTGGCGGAAGAAAAATTGAGAAGGGTCAGGGTGTTAATGCACGAACCAAAAAACAAAATACGTGAATTTATAAGAACAGGGAACACAATGCATAACTGTACAAAAGAAAAATACTAATTTTTTTATATCGTTGACATTTTTTGGAACCTCAAATTAATATACTTTATGAATTTTTGAAATTATAAAAGTTATACAATATTTTGGAAAACACCTTTAAGTATCTTCACTGAAAATTACAAATCGATCCGACAGCTCTATAAAATGAAAATTGGTCCGAAGTACGAGAAATACGGAACGTTTGAGGGGTATCGACCGACAACGGCAAATAAAAATTATTTAAATTTGTTTAAAAACTTGTTTTCTTTAGCAAAACGATAGAAAATTACTATTTCTAGGCATTCTAAAAGTTTCATGCTGATACGACAATCCAATCAATTGTTATTTGAATATAAAACTACAATAACTACCCGTGTAGGCGGTTAAATAAAAAAAAAACAAATTTTAAAACAAAAAAAAAATTCACCAGAAAAATAAATTTTTTGATGGGCTAAAATGGTTAAAAAATAATAAGAAGCGAAAAATTAACACAGAATAACATTTTTACATTTTTTAAAATAAATTTTACCACGGTCAACAGCTCTTTTTAGTATATCGGATGGGTTGAGGCAGTAGTTAAATATATCGGTCGATATAAAAAAAATGTTTCGTTCGCGATGCAAATTAAAGACTTTTTTAACAACTGCTAGATTTTTTCCCCACGATTTGTACGGTAGCCATGGCTATTGTACACGCGTTTTTACGGGTTGATAAATTTGATGCGTTGCGATACCATTCCGCCATTACTGTCATTATATCGGTCGATATGTTTATCGACCGGTTGTTAACTTGGTTCGCGATAGGTACCACAGTGCTTCTGGGAAAGGAAAACGCCTGGCGTGTACGTATTTGCCTGTCACCAAAGTCTTGATGATGATGACGATGATGTTTGGGGAGTTCATTTCAGAAAATAATCAGGCATGACTAAGGAGTTTAGGATCGTGCGAAGGATTGTGTTTGATGAAGCGTTAAAGTATCAATGACATTATTTAATAATTTCAAATGAGCTCCTTTCTTGTGATTCTTTTTAAATTTATCTTCTTACTTAATAACGGAGAATTTTTTTCTGAACTTCTTTGAAAAGTGGACAAATTTTAAAGTGAAGAATTCTTAAGAACTTATTGGCTTTACGAAGTCCTAAAATAACAATTCCTTCAAATATCTTGCCCTGTTTGTGAAACATCGAACTGGAATCGTGTACATTTCATGCAAACAACGATGGAAATTCAACCTGTCTGTGTGCTGTATATCTCGCATTACGACGCAACGGTACACAAACTGTCTTCTCTTTATCATCTCCTTTAATAGCGCGGCAAACACCGAGACTTTCGGCATTTTCCGGTCGCCACAAATCTTCCAGCAGCCAAGCTAAAGACCGGTCGGTTTCTTCCTCGAATCACCTCCGTTCAAATCAATTAAATGGTCAACCGCGAGCGGCATTCGACCACGCTGGAGGAATGTGCACGTTCTGACAGCTTACGAGATAATTAGCTACTCCGCCGGTTCCCGTCGGTTTATTTGTCCAACAAAGTTAATGCTGCCGTTTTAGGGGGTGCGTTT
Source organism: Anopheles ziemanni (assembly GCF_943734765.1). Classification (NCBI taxonomy): domain Eukaryota; kingdom Metazoa; phylum Arthropoda; class Insecta; order Diptera; family Culicidae; genus Anopheles; species Anopheles ziemanni. The sequence goes on along the minus strand of NC_080705.1, from coordinate 22,210,283 downwards.
GTGGAAAACCTGAACCGCGAGGTGTTTGGCAATTAACGGGCCGGAAAAAAGGTGACAAACAGCTCCACACTGATCTTCCTCAGCTAAGCGTTCTCGAACGACTTCATCTCAAACGACGGAGCACAATAAAACGCGCTGGCTTTGGTTGGACGCGACGTGAGCTTGAACTGAATCCAACCGGATTGGGATGACAGCGGCTGTGTCGCTTCCAATGTCGGAACGGGCCGTTAAGTCAACTAGTTAATTAGCCAGCGTGGTCGGTAAAGAACGGCTGTTGCGTTGGTCAAGGTAGAAGAAAATGGTGGAGCTCGAGCGGTTCTCTCCTATCCGAAGGCTTTGAGCCAGTTGACGGTTTTTCTGTTTTGAAGTTCGTTGTGCGCGTTTTTACCCTTCGACGTTCGATGTTTGCCATCGGCTTACCGACGGCCAGTGGCAAACGGAAACGGGACAATCGGTAGCGCGGGCTTAGGGGCGATATAACCAGGAAAGTCCCGGAGGAGGAACACTCAGCCGGCCATGGGAGCGCATGGATCGAAGGAGAAGCTGAGCAGGTCCGCCTCGGAGCGCTTCGTTCACACGCAGGTCATCGAGCGGGAACGGTTCGGCAGTTTTGGCAAACGAGTCCGCGGAGGTAAGTACGAATGCGACCGGCGGTCGGATGCACCGCGTCATAAATTGTTTGCCCAGCTCGACCGGGCAGCATTTATTGCATCAGAGTCCGTGAAAAAATATACACAGGCCAACAACATACAATGATGACCGGGTGGGACACGTCCGGAAAAGGGGGTTTGGGAGAGATTTGTTGAACGAAATTTGCATACAAAACAATTGGCCGGAAAACAGCTGATAAATTCTGGACGCCCTTTCTCCTACCGCGTACACGTTCTCATTCGCGTGTACGGCGAACAACACTGCAACCGAACTCGAGAGGAAAGCAGAGAAAGAAAGATCGTATGGAGACTTCTCAGAGATGTATTGTTATATGTTATATTTCCTTCCCTCGAATGGGATGTTTCGCTCCGGTGGTACAAGGAGTGAAAATACTTTTATTTCCCTTTGCTCCGGAACGAGCGGAATATACTGCTGTTGTATGAAGTGGATCTTTGCACAATGTTGTGAGGGTGATGATGATGATTTATGTTCATGTATGGGGCAACTTACAAAGCAACGTTGTTTTATTTCACGGCTCAAACGATGTTGAGTTTATCAAAAGGGTCAATTTAAAAATAGTTTTTATGTTCAGGATAATTGAATTGAAGCTTCTCTCATAGTTTAAAACTGCCATCCTATTAATTGTTTTGAATTCAAGTTAAAAGTATCTCAATATTTTACTGTCGCCTTTGTAAGTAAAAATGCTCCCCATGGGCTTTTTTCTCAGTTCAAGTGCTTTCAGTGCTCAGTGCTTTCAGGTGCGATGCTTTACGCATGCTGGTTTCGTTCCCTGGATTGCCATGCAAAAAGTCAACCAGTTGCGCTGCACACTTTCGTTTCGAAAAACTGCCCCCTGCCACCACAACGACACATCACGCATGCATTTCAGAGTCATGTTGTGCTTTACGGTGGTGTTAAATTGTGTAATAGGGGTTCCTGGGGTAATACGCTACATTTTCCTTAAGGAAAATTAATGAGTTTTAAATGAACTTTAATAATGGTTATCGATTTTATCAATTCCTTTGGTTCATTAAGTTTCAAACTAGTTACAACCTTTTGATGATTTGTTTTAGTTTGTTTACAAACTGATGCAGTTTGCCTCGACTTACAGGATGCATTATGCTTCCGTTCATACTGGAACATTTTTTTAGTTGTACGAATAAATCAGCTTACTTACTGAGATTTTTATTTGCAGTTTGAAGCTCTAATTCTAATTAACAATTCTCTCTGTATGTCATGTGTAACATTTAATTTTTCTGTATGTCATGTATAAAAAAAACGATTTTTGCGCTATTAATTCCATAGCGAAGTGCACAATTACATAAGAACATGTCCGAACCGGTGATGTTCTTGCTTTGCTTTTACTTTGCGTTTCTGTTGATGTAGAGCTATCAAACTCATCGGGTGACCAAAATAAAATAAATAAATATTTTAGTTCACTCTTATAGGGTGGCTACTTTTTTCGTGACCAAAACGCGTTTTTCATTATAACTTGGAAAAGTTGCGTTTTGCCTCAAGGGTGCATTTTACCCCAGCCACCCCTATTGCGTTCCATCCATGAGATTCGCACTTTTTGCGACCCTTCTCCTAAATGGAGTGTGTGCGTTTTTCTTGCAATACGGATCAATCACACCGCGTATGGTCGCCGGAGAGTGAAAGATCATCCATACGGAGCCACCGAACCGGCTGGATATGCAAGGGGTTTGCACCGGTGATCGGTTCGGGAAAAGGAGTACAAAATTCCATCCGTCGATCGATGACCGTCGACCGACGGACAAGATAGTTGCGTCTTTTTTCGTTGTGTTTTGGCCAACTGCTTAATTTGTGCAGAGAGTGTAGCTGTTTTACCCCTTTTTTGTTTCCTTTTGCATCTCGCGTTCCAAGCATAGCGTTTCTCACCTTGCTCCAGTTGGATTGGAATCATAATTTCATGTTAACGTCTCGAGAAACGTGTTGTGCGGTTGGAAATGCAGTGGAAAAAATATGGTCAATGCTGTCTCGAATCAAACCACACACACAGACACACGTGCGCGTGCTTTAAACATATGCCCGTTCTCGGGCACAAAAAAGAAAATACATCTTCGTGGAGGAGTTAAGCGTAGAAAAAAACTGGTAGCAACACCAGGTTTCCAAACGTCAAATGAAACTGAAATGGCAAACGCGGCGAAAAAAGCGATGGATTAAAACAATCCGGATCCCGGGCGAAAGTCATAAGGCGACTGGGTTTAATAAACTCAATTATGCAAATTCATTTTCAACCAATTTGTGTTTCAACCACCACCACCACCACCACCAGTGCGATGATGCGATGGGGAGCGACCGATAGCGGCGGGACAAATGATGCTGGTGCGGGTTTGCTTGTGTACGGACATATTTTCCTCCTGCCGCTCGACCAAATGGTTAACTCTTCCGTGAGGTTTGTTTGTGGGGAAAGGGCGGGAAAAGCTTGCTTGGGTTAGTTGCAACTTAATTAGCGACGGGGAAAAAAGGTGGCCAAACAGCGTCCTTTCGTCGCTTCCGATGGGAAAAAAGGTTATGCTAGGTTAGGTTGATTGTAATCTAATGAAAAGCAGGTGACGGGAATGGGGTGGGCTTTTCTCCGTGTGGGCCGCTTTCACTGCAGCACGCGTGTGAAAGATTCAGCTTCGTAGAACGTGTTGGAATGTGTGATAAAAAATAAACTATGCTTGTTTGCTTTTCAAATGGAAATCTACAATGCTTCAGATTGATTGAAGTTTTTTTAGGTTCCTTATAATATCTTGCTAAACCTGGCATACCTTATACTTTTAATTATCGTTCAATTTTGTACATTCTTGATACTGTTGAGCTATAAATTTTCATGTTTATGTTTGTTTCTCAAATCAGTCACTTTATTGCTATTCGATTAATCAACAAGGATACATTTTATTCGTCGATCCAAACCAAATTGGAACATGCCCTTCTCGGCAAACACGACGCCATACCCGACATCGTTTACCATATCGCAGAATTGGTGTCATTGCCACCCGCTATCGCCAAACCTCTTTCAAGTCGCACGGAATTTTCCATTTCCCTGCGGCACATTTGCGAAGAGGGAAACTTCCATTCAACCAACCCACCCACAATCGCAACGAAGGAGACTCGCGAAGAAGTGAATGCAGATTGGGAAACGACCGGTCGATCATAACCCCGTCTCTCCTTTCCCCCCGTTTTCCTCCCTCGGTTTGTGGACCGTATCTCGGGCGAATTGATTAACAATTAAAGTGAAACCGAGCCACACATTCGGCGCGGGAAATGGTGAAGAAAAGCCGGAGGCTATAATTATGCGCCCCGGCTTTTGAGTATGTCTTTCGCCGCGGTGAGGACTTCGGATACGACGACTTCTCGACGCCCCGTGTCTTTAATTACCGGTTTCGGCGTCGTTACTTGTGGCGCCCATTCCAGTCTGGTATTTTAGCCTTTCGGTATGTGGTTTGAACACGATTCGAGAGATATCTCTCACGGTGATATCTGCGAGGAATCATCAGCCGGAACATAACATCCAGTTTACAATCCAAGGTTGAGTTTGAAATTGAACTCCATCAAAACGGCAAAGTACTTTTCGAAACAATCGTTTCTAATGAGAGAGCTTGCTTTCTTGACGAACCAACCAAACAAAGTAACGCGAAGCGTCAGGGCAATAAATATGTACATGTTTTACTGATAACCTACGCGCCCACCTTTCGCTCTTGATTACGCGAATCCTTGAGCGATGTTGCGCGTTTTCGGGGTGGTCCACCCGTCCAATGGCCTTTTTTCCCCCCTGCTCGCCATCCAAGTGCCGCAAGTTGTAGATCGAAGAAATAGCACAGCTCACACTACAGCAAGTGCCTACCTACGTACAAACATTGAGAACCTTGGCGAAGGTGGGAACCGGTTGGATCTACGAAGACATTGGGTCAAACCACCAAACCATTGTCGTCGAGCTCACGGGAAGTGTTTAATCACCGGAATTTAATGCTCCACTAACCTTCACCTACCGGGCAGAGCGGCGATTGAAGATGGACGAAATTTGTTTCTAAGTGGCCGGAAAGCCATTAGACAGTATCCGTGAAGATTGGTCACCTTTTGGCGGCGTCAAGGTGACGATTTCCGAGAAACAATGAGGCCTGAATGCACCTTCATCACTACTTTCGGTCGGTCGGATCGCTTGTGGTCTCTAGGTCGATGGAGAGTAGGCCACGGGACCTGCCTAAGGCGGTGGGAAAGCTGAATGAGAATAAAATTGAATCGCATTAGTTCATTAAAACCCTAGCTTTCGAGCTCTACTTGTCGCCGGGAGGGGGAGTTTCATGCGGGTGTCTCCTGTTGTCTCAGAACAATCGAGAAACTGCAGCCTAAACAGCACCGGCCCGTTTTAGGGAACCAGACACCCCACGCGTCTCGATGTACCGAGAGAGGTTTGGGGTCAAATCAGTATTCCCCCTTGCTCCGATACGGCTCATAGCGATCGTCATCCCGCGTGCCGAAGACCATACACTTCATCGTTCCTTAAGTGGACAGGGCAGTAAGACACTGGCCACAGCGCAACGCCACAAATAATAAGCCAGCTATTTATTATGCCTTCAATACCGGTAGGTTCCGCTATTTCCGCGCTGTTCCCGGTTAGATTTTCTCACTAACGGTGGACACACCACTCGAAGTTGCGTCGGTGGTGTTATTGAGTGTTAGGTGCGACGGTGTAGTACTGCAAGAAGTACCTACTTCTGACCACGCGGTACATTATACCCGAGGCCATCCGGTTTGGTTGCGGAGGAGCGCTAATAGCGTCAGAATTGATTATACACCCGCTGCCAGTCGATGTTCGTTAGTCGCCGGTGCAGGAACCTGGTTAAGCGGATTGGGGATCTCGTATGCGAGCTGTACGCCGAGAGTTCGCGGCTCGTTCGCTCGGCTGTTTTGTGACCCACAAGGGGGGGCGACAAGGTTAATTTTCAATCCAACCAACCTAACGAACGCGCACGGCCGGTGTGTGTGTGTTGTGTTGGGTGTAAATTGTAGATCAAACATACAGCCGAGGGTAGACGAGAAGACCACGAGTACCACCAACGCAACGCCCCAATGCAACCGCGGTCTAAAGCTATGATCTTGAATTCTTGACATAACCTCAAATCGGCCATGCGTGCAGGCGCACATATGAACGCCCGTCTGGCGTTCGGTATCCAAAGGGACTTTATGTCTGTGAAAATAATCAGGCAGTTTCGGATTTTCTTTTCTTTGTTTCGTCCTCAGTCCTTTACTTTTGAACTCTGGTGCTTCACTATAGCATTTCCCCCCCCCCCCCCCTCCCCCCCCCACCCGTAACCAAGGTAGCCAAGGGCTCATTATGGTGTACGATGATTAAGGATCGTATCTTTGTCGTGCGGTGGAATTGGGTTGAGGTTTAGCGGGAAGGTTTTGTACCCGATCGTTTGATGCTGGATGCCAAATTCGATTGCGGTTGGCCTACAGTCCTATCGGCATCATCGTCGTCGCCGTCGTCGTCGTCGTCGTCGTGGCCTCCGACAAACAAGGCCATCACCGTAACACGTGCGCCAGGATGGAATTTCACCCACTTACCCTTGGCTTCGAAACACGGACACGGGCCAGAAGCCGGCCAAGTGGCCGATAAATTTGCCCAGGGTTTGACCGTTAGCTTTCCTTGAAACACGATTATGCTAATACCCGGGTAATCTTGCAGCGGACTGGTATGTTCCTGTGTTTGGGAATCCTTTGTAGGGGTTTCCGGCCCGTTTGGTCCGTTGGCCGTTTATCACAAGAAAAGATTATATGAATTTACTTGCTTGCTAGCTAAAGCCTTAAGAAGCTATACACATTACGTGGATTACCTTGGGGAAGCTAAGTTCTGGACTCAACCTGAATGATGGATAGGGAACTGTGGGATGATATATTTCAGCACTATGCAGAAAACTTTGTACTCCGTTGTTTATGTTTATCGTTTTCTTTTCCCCTTCCTTTTTTGTACCTCCAGGACCAGCCAAAAAGCGAGATGTGCGCACAATTAATTCTTCATCCAGCGACCTGGGACCGCCCTCGAAGACGAATGGCGCACAACCGGCACGAAGCAGCGCAGCACGGGCGGCCGCCGCTTTGCGTAAGTATCTGCCTGTTTTGTACCGGGCACGCACACGGCTTGTTTGTATGCTTTTCCGGTTCTGGTTTCTCAAGCGCAAGTCACCTAGATGAAGAGATGCGTCCAGTTTGTTCCATTAGTGACGCTACCCAGCACTTCCAGCAGCAGCTTCCCCGGTGGATAGATGCATCTCAACTTTTCGTCGTAGATGGCGATGTGTTCATAAACCCATTTCTTAAACCCATCTCCCTGCCCGGTGCAGTCTGATTCCTTTTTTTTCTGCATTTCTTTTCATAAATTACGCTCATCCATTCAATATCGCATGATGAGGTTCCGATAAGAAGAAACACGTTGATGGTGGCTAACGGAATGGTGGATCCAAACTGGTTATGAGGCAAATTTGCATCCCCGTGGACCTTCGGTGGCTTAAGGGGACCAATAGAGGCAAGTTCTGACATGCTGGTGGACGCCTGCACGACGACCTACAGCGATGAAGGCTAACCAGTTTTTGCAGCCGGGAAAATCTCTCCATCTCCACCCGAGTTTGGCATGGGAGTTTGAAGGGGGAATGGGGAATATTCCACAATAATAATACCACCCGTCGCCATCGTCGTTGTCATCGTCGTCAGGCCAGCAGGATCCAGCTGGATATTGTGGCAAGAAACTGGACGATGTTTGTGGGACTCACACGAGGGGAGAAGGAGTTAAACATGGAGCGGGCGAATTGCTTTATGCTTTCCGGTTATTCCCATGCTTCCCGCAGGCCATTCATGGTACGACAAAAGCGGAATAATGTTGACCCCTTTCGTCGCCCGCGGCAAATCTGCACACCACCGTCCCTCCGGCGTAAGCATGTGCTCGGTCAGTCGGTCGTCAGCTCGGTATATTTCACGCTCCACAACGCTCAACCACCCGCTCCGGCGGCCAGTTTCGATTCGGTTCGTTCTTCCAGAATCGTAATACGGCAGCAGCGAGCACACCGGAGATATTGTACATTCTTCAATTGATCCTACTTGTCATAACGTATTGGCCAGTGTCGTAGGCCAAATGGGAACCCTAGTTGCTCGTCACGCTTCCATGACGATGGTGGTGGAAGTGCCATTCCCCCCCCCCCATATAGCCGGTATGATGAATAGGGAGAATGCACCACTTCGCCGGACACTGAGCATCGCAATGGAAAAATGGCGTGCGGTAGTGATTGCGATATGGTCGAAGGTGTACACCCCGCCGGAGGAATTGGTGAAAACGATGTGCAAGCGGAATGACCGTGTTTTGCTGATGTCTCCACACAATGAAACCTCTGCCCAACGAAGGAGAAGAGAAACAAGTAAACTTCACCGAGAGGAAAAACTCAAGAATGCATCGGATTTTCGTTGCACGTCGTGCGAGAGGAAGTCGCAACATCTTGCATAACCATTTTCCCCCGGGCCATGTTTTGTTTGACACGTTCGACTGGTGTGTCCGCTTGCGGCACGACGGCAGAGATCTGTTGTGTAGCGTACGTCAATTTGCAAATGCACAACCTTTCCAAGCTGTGTTTAAGTGCACTTAGCGAAAAACATTGTCCCGCCATTAGAATCTCCCGAAGTGGGAAGAGTTTTTAGAGCGTAATTAAGAGCTTCAATGTAGATTTACTTGCAAAAACTTTTCACGAGTTTGAATTAATAGACTACAACGTCGTAAAGAATTGTGTACCTCAAAATGGTTGATTCCAAACTATAGTACGATTCCAATTTCTATTTTAAGATCAGAACTCAAGCGTGTCAATAACGGGCTCTTGCAAGTGATAACCCGTCGTTGTGAGGTCGCTATTTGCGTCACTGATCACTTTGGTGTGATCCAGGTTGGGATTTCTACTAAAGTTCCACCGACAGACAGCCGCGTTTGAGCGTGCTACGTGATACCTTGGAACGGCACTCGAGGTGAACCATATTGCTCCGCAGAGCGAGCGGGGGGAAATGGGGAGCGAACACACATTTCCCACCAACGTGTTCGATGCAGTGGAACCGTGAATGAAATCGCGAGCCTGTGGTACCTGGAAGAACTCCGGGAGAAGGCCACTAGGAAAAGGTGCAGGTAATAGAGGAAGAGGTTGTTTGTTGTTGTTTTGCCATGCATGTCTACTACAACCGGCTAGAAGACAGCTTGACTTCGTGAGTCGATCCACGGATCGTGGTGATCATCCCGAGTCTCAACCTGGTTACCGTCGGATGAGGGTGCTTGAATTTCATCAACGAACTGGACAACTTCACACACACCCACACACACACCCACACACACACATGTGCACAACTTGGAGCGAAGTGAAAGATGGCGATGGTCATGGAGGAGAGCATGTAATTTATTCATGATTTGATTTTCCATCTCCAAGTTTGTTTCTGGAGTAGAGCGCTATGTCGACCCACCTGGCATCAACTTGTTGGGAGTGTTCTTTTTTCGTCTCCACAACTACGAAAGATACGAAAAATCCTCCGGTATCGGTGCTGGTCTCCAGTCTGTGACGGTTTCAAAGCCGGACGGAAATTGGTTCCGACCATCGATCCGATTTGTGCAACCGATGTGCGACACGGAAAAGGACGGGAAAGTGTGCCCGAGGAACGACGCTGAATCGGTGAACGATTTTCTGCCCATTACTTGTTTGCATGAGGTTTGCTTGGGAGAACGGGTGGAGTACGGTTGGAGTCTGCACACAGGTTTCCGAGTCTCCGATATCAAGAAGGCAGCTGGTTGGTTTGGCTCACAGGAACATCATCGCCATCGTCATCATCATGATTCTTCGTTCAAGAGCATCCTGCGAGGGGTTCGCTTACGACACCGGAGAAGACTCATTGTCGATAAACTGGCAGGTAACTGCGCTTTCCTTGTACGGGAATGTAAACCATGCCGCCGGTGCGCCATCAGCCGCCGCAGCCGCCGCCGTCGTTCGTCGTCCGCCTTCGAAGATCCGGATGACGATGTAATTGGGTGTATGGTGATTGCCGTCCGATGGACGATGGAGATGAAAACGAGATTTGATCTTAGCCTAGATTTGATTTAGGTCTCGTCGATGCTACGGGTTGCTTGCTGGTCAATACGGCATGACCGTGGATGGTGAAATTGACAATACACATTTTCCACGGTTCTATGGTTATGGTTTTCCGGTCCTGAACACCGAGCTGCAAGGAACATGGATGGAAAAATCCGAATGAGAGAGGGTGGCTTTCGAAAACTGTAGCCTACCAGCTTGGAGTCAATATTATTTTTGATATGTATAAGTATACTGGAAGATACACTGGGTCTAGTGTCTTGTTTAAGAAAGTCGATAGGTTTTGCACTAAATAATAATTTTCATTCATTTCCATTGGTTTTGCGGAAAAATCCCAGATTCGTTAAAATACTCCTTTTTCGAAAATAACGCTCGTATCGCATTCCGTGTGTATCCCGTTGCATACCTTACGGCGCAACTGCTCGAAACTATAGTAACGCCGTAACATGGTGTACGTACAATTGCATACTTTTCGGCGTATCATAAGGATGATACGTTAAAGCGCTTATACACGATAGAAACTTTATCTTCTTTGCGGAATGCAGTCTGATGCACTTTCAAAAAACAATCAAGAGCATCATTGCAATGTAAGTTGGTAACTAGGACCAGGATGTGCATTTCCGCTCTAATGCTCACCGTCTCGCTGGTCTTTCCGTTCACAGAGAAACGTATATCTCCCAACTTGACGAGTGTTCCATCCACCCCGCTCGTTCCGGAACAGTTGAAGGCATCGCCGCCGACGAAGCGGAATTTACTGCTGAAGCGCAATGGCACGGCAACCGGAGCGCTGCCCGTCAAGACACCACTCAAAGGTAAGTGTACCTGTTCGTTTTCGATCGAGAACCTGGTGGATTCTTATTTAAACCAATTTCTTGCTGAACTTTCAAAATCTACTTTAGCTTTCGGTAATAAATTGTTCGTGGATTAAATTGGGAATCTGATTAACGTTAGTAATGTGCAGAATCTCGAAGTAAATGGATGCTCCAGAAGATGATTCTGGAAATTCCATTTATTTTTGTCTCCGTATCGCAAAGTGCAGTGGGGAAAAAGAAAGTGTCTGCCTCTTTGGAAAGCAATATAGAAGAACATCCGCCTTTTCTTCGGTCGACAATCCGTTATAGTCAGATAAATCATCAATCATTCCGCCTAACATTTGTAAAAGCGGATGAGGCGTTATCGGTTGATCGAATTGATCCCCTTTTTAGTCAAACCCCAAACGCACGTTGGATGGAAATCGACCACCTTTGCTTACCGGTGCCATCCTATGCGTGACGCCGTTGTTGCTTCTTGTATCATTAGTTTGATTACAGCGTAATAGGAGGCGGTAACATGCAACAGATAATCGTTCGGATCGATTGACTCCAGTCGTCCAGTGCGATGAATCTATGAAAGAGCCAAATATAAAACAACATCAAATAGATCCCATAATAGTGCACGTTGCGTAACGTTGCTCGAAATCGGTTTATCATTGCTAGTTGTAAAATAGAAAATGAAATCCGGAGAAAACAGCCCAACCCCCTGATTAGAGCGGTGTGTTTTCCTTTTCCAAAACGTTCATCATTGTCTCATAACTTTACCATAAAGAGAGAAAAAAACACCTCGTCTGCCGAGGCGTCGGAAAAGCTGCTTGTTTTGCTGCATCCCCTTTGCTTTATGGACCTTAGGCACACAATCACCCTTCGATTGACCCCAACCCCGCACCGGAGGGTGTCTTTTTTGTCGTTGGCTTTCCAACCCCACCGAACTGGTGCACTGCCGGTTCGGATGAGTGATTGTGAAAGTTTGCCAACGAAAGGCTAGCGAAATGAACGGGAGAAACGAAGAAATGGCATGACCCGGGCGAATCTCCTCCGCGATCACACGCCTCAAACGAAAACCGCTCGCTTACAATTCCTCTGGCTTCTCGCCAATTTCACGGTTGGCGTGGAAAACAATGATAAGATTTGGATTGGGAGAGAAAGAGCTGGTCGGTTTTTGGGGGTTTTGTTTTGTATCATTCTTCACACGAATTTGGTTGAAAGCTTCCACTGCGATGCACTTTTCCGGAGTCAAACCAACATTTATTGAATTAAATTTTTCCATTCGTATTTTTTACGGTCACATGGAATACTGATATGATTTCTTTTGTCGGTACGGAATGTATTCGATGCCGATTATTGTGTCTGGTTTGGATGGGATTTTAATGTTTGTGTCCTTTTCGATAGTTTTTTAAATCACAATAATACGAGTTTTACCTTCTTGAATCCGAGGTGAATGATAGTTACAGTTAAATAAAACAATTATTTGGTTTATAAATAAATTAATTAAAAAAAACATGAACTTTTCTCTTGGTTATTTAAACATTAGTCAGTTACAAATACGTGTCAGAATAAAACACTTCTTCGCAGAACGTGACGAGCAAAGTCGGACGTGCGTTCAAACTGCATTTGTTTTTGTAAATCATGCAGCGATTTCGCGGATTTTCTTCACTGAAAGTAATTGTGTACTTATTCGTTGAATGTGTGTTTTGGTGAGTTGTGGTTTTCTTTTTCGACCAAGCGCTTATAACCGTCTCTATACCAGTATGGGTGTCCAGGTTCAGTCAACCGGCAAACAAACCTGCCCCGCACTGGGATCATTCGGCAAAACAAGAAAAAAAAACAACTCGAAACTCATTCACACCATTTACCACCCACCGACATGGCCGTCGATGCCGCCGTGCTGGAATGCGCCGGGGAGTGTTATGTCTAATTAAATAATTGAACGCACATGCTCGGAACGCTTATGCTTCCACGTCGCGTTATGCTTATGCCGTCCGGTTGTTGCGGCCTTTACTGCCCCGCTGGCGAACGTGGTTGTTTTAAAAGCCATGATGGGTGTGTGTGTCTACGTTGTTGGGGAAAAGCTTGAGACCCCGTGCAAAATGGTAGACTCATTACCAATTAATGGCAGAAAGTGAGTTTAACTGAAACCTTTAAAAACGAAATTAAAGCGGCAGAAAATCGCACAACTACTTCTCAGTATTCGATGATTAGTATTCGTTTGCTTTTGCAGCTCGTTTCCCATCGTTTTTCGATGAAACCCTTCCCGTTAAGGGTTGGTTACCTTTTGCGGCCTCTTTATTTGCCTAATTCTAGCAGGCCGGAAGCGAATCCCAACTCGTCGTAGTTTGCGTTTTCTAGCCACCCCCCGTTCCTTTCACTTCAACGTTTCTTATTTACGTTTTCCACCCTTTTTGGCGCGACTAATGGTGCGCACAAGGGAAGGTTTCGCGATGCACACAATCCGGGGCCGAGTGTCAAGGTGTATTCCCTGGGCCCTTCCTCCATGAACCGTCCTTCCGTCGAGCGGAAGTAAATGCAAATGTGTGCACATTCGTTTGCACCAGCGACGTAAGCATACGGGTTGCCGTTTTTTTTTTTTTGAAGGGCGCCCGTATGTCTCTCGGTCGCGTGGCTGATTTATGCAAATTGTATGTGCACTAAAGTGATCCGATTGTCTGCGGCCGGTACGGCATTTGCGTGGGTTGCGGATTCTTTCGTGCCATTTTTCTCGTGGTGGCTCTAAAGAACGGGCAAGAATGAGAGGAAACCATTCGGCACCTTTGCCGAACGGATGAAAGGGGAAAGTTTTTACCTCCAAAAAAACATGGTAGGAATTTTACCACCCATCAACGGCTGCAAATTTGAGCTACCAGATTTTCCGTGAAATGAGCTCCCTGGGACCACCGGTTCCTTTTTGGGGTCAGTCAGACGAATGTTATGAAGACGACACTCAAATGGGCACTTTGGGCCGGATTATCTCGGGCGTTACGACAAGCCTCGGTAGGTGCCTTCCGGAAGAAAAAGGTGCGTGGGAAATCACGACGTGCGGCTTTGTAGATGTCGGAAAACTGCTGATGTGATGCTGGGAAAGCCCGCTTGCTGACGAGCGCTGGCCCGTTTGGCCTTTCATTTCTTTTTTTGGCAGACAACAATTGCGACTCGAGCGACCATTATCATAAGCATTACAGAGTGTTTTATGGGTGTGCTTAAGAAGATTGTTGTTGAAATTTCCATTGTATGAGAGACGTAATTATTTTGTACTTATCGGGTAGTTAACCATCAATATCGTACATTTTAAAATGTGCTTCGTTGTTTCAAATTTTTGAGATATTGGTTTGCTTAACTCTTACATAAATTTCTCATTTAACATTTTATCACCAAGTGAGGTGAACATGATTTTAAACAGATTTCCATCGCATGATAGCAAGCAACCGTGCACTTATCACCACCACACGCAAACCATCGTTTAGCAAAGTGCAAAAACGAACCCCACGAAAAGGTGAAAGAGAGGGTTAGTTACTCTCAATTAACTTTCCGTTTTCCAACGCTGCTTTGCTGACAGATTTTCACCTGGAAAATAAAAACCAACGTTGCACGCTAGGTCAGCAATCCCTGACCTGTCCCGTGCTGACGCTGACCCCGGAAAGGGCGTGTGCACTCTCCAAAAACTGTCGCTGTCACGGTCGGGAAAAGTGGTGCTAGCCCTAATTGATCGCATTCAAGCACTCTTGGGCGGGAATTTGGAAAATGTTGCCCGTCATCGCATATCGCCGTTTTCTTTTTTTAATGCTAGCAGATGTTCGAGTTGGGTTGGAAGGGGAAACAATCTTCCTGGGAAGTATTACTTGCATGCCATCGCATTTTGTGCCGGGAAATGTTGAAAATGTGGCTGAAGAATCCGCACACTGGGAAGGAGGTGAAACTTCTCCCCACCCCGGTGCGCGATTTTACAGAAGTGCGTCACGCACTGGAAAAAATGCGTCCAACCATGGAGTGCGTACTGCGTTTGGGGCAAGGAGAGCAAAAAAGGGGCCAGTTTGTCTTCGTTTAGCTTTTCGCCACTGAATTACCGGGGCAGGTAGTAGGGAAGTGCTGCGCTGTAATTAAACAGCAACCATCCTGTGTGTAATTCTGTATAATTACCATTATCGCTACTGCCTCGTCTTAATGAAGTAATCGAGATCATGGGCGCACAAAGCGCTGGGATTTGTTTGGAACCGGGCAGAGAAGAAGGCTTCGTCCGTCAAACCACCGTACACCCGGTGAGAAGAGGTGGCTTCGGCTGAGGCGATGGGAGAAGAGAAGAAACATGGCGAAAAAGGTAGGGAAATGGGTCACAAACACCGACACAGACAGGTGCTCCGCAGCACCAAACTCTATCGACCGCATTTGCCGTCGATGTTCGGCCTAGATTTTTTTTTACTCTCCTCCTGCCCGGAAAATGCTTTCCGCATTACAAATCACATGCCCAATGGAGGAGGAGGATGAGGTGGAGAAGGAGAAAAAAGGGGGTTAGTCAGGAAGAGAATTTCCCACCGGGAAAATTCGCTACCCGAGAGCGTATGGTAAGCGCTCTTCACATGACGCGGGCCCAAGGTTGGGGATTGATGGAAAAGCGTAGCGGCGTAATCGGTTTCCGTGCGTAGTAGATAAGGCAAAGCACCGGAATTGGTGCAGCGAATGGCAACTCGATCGATGGGAAAATCTACGTTAGCCCCAAATGTGAACCGCGAAATTGACAGCATGGGCCGCTCGGAGTTGTGGCTTTTAGTTTGCCTTTCGGGCGCATAACGGTCGAGGCGAGCAATCGATTTACAGTAGCAAAGAAAGCATTCCCAAGGTGGAAATTAGACTTAAAAGTAGAGGTATGTTTCTAACCAATCGAAACTATATTTAAATCAATTTTATTTTCCGCTTTACTCGTCATTAAGTGCTATAAATAAATGGAATACAGTAAGAGGAAGCGTTACCATTACATAACCGCAGGAAAAAAAGCGGTGGAATGATCACTCAATTAAACGTAGATTAAGTGAAACCAACAAAACTGACCAGCTGAAGTCGAGTGCTTGTTTTGTTCCATCGCCACTTGACGAAGTGCTTCATTTAATTGCTCACCGATCGATCGTCGATTGAAGTAGCAGACAAGATAGAGGAGTTTGCCCTCGTTGCACAGTGGTTCAACCTGAGAAACTTACGGTCGTTTGAATTTGTTCACTTAGTTATCGTTTGTAATTGTTGTGTATGTTCAGAAAAAAGCATATTTATAAAATTGTTGGATGCATATATTCAAAAGTCATAAACTCTTTAGCAAAAACTATCATAATGATTATTGTGATGTAATGTTCAGTTTAGAAGGAAAAATGCATCTTTATAAAAATGTTGGATACATATCTCAAAAAGTCATAATCTCTTTAGTAAAAACTATCAACCACTATGCTAAGAATGCCCGTTATGTACGAAATGGGTTTGCATTCATAATAGCCTCAGAACGTGGCATGAGTAATATAAATAATAATAAGAATGTGTATAAAAAGAGCTCTTTATATATTTTTATAAGAGAGATCGGAAAAGGAAAGGAATGAAAAGAAAAACTCATGAAATATGAAAATGATTTCCATTCAAATTAACGCTATTCTAGTTATTTCTGACCCTAATATAGACTTTACATATACAATTAAGACTTCAAGAATTGATTTCATGACATTTCAAATCAACCGACCAGTGTTTGAGCCACTGTGCGGTGGTCACTACGTGTAACAACCGGCTATATCGACATTCCAATGTTGTGCATTGCCGCGGCAACATAAACACAATTGACGTGCGGTTGTTTTTCTATTTCCACCTCCTGCTTTTAATTTGTCTTCCGCCCCCTTTTTCTCATAAATCCCGTTCCAGCGCGGTGTCGATGGGTTGTTAATCCATTAAAATGGTGCGATTAAACAGATTCCACTCCGAACGACCGAGCGCGCGCGTTGTTACGCACTCCGACGATCGTGATCGTGATCATGATCTTGAACCACGCACTGATCGATCGATCCATCCATGTTCATACGCATGTAGAAAAAAAAGAACGAAGTGACGCGTGCGTGGCGCACTTTCTCGCCGGATCGTTAGGCTGGAAAAACGGAACGGATCGATGGACATTAATTTCGTCGACAGTGCGTCGTTCACGTGGGGTTGGAAAAACCGGTCTCCCTCTAGAGATCCAACCTGATCGATCAGCGATTCGCTTCCGAATGACCACGGACGGTTTTTACGTAACTCGTTTCCTTCCTAGTGACACTCGGAGCTTCGAACCGATTTCGGTGACACAGGACGCCCGAACATGGCCGTTATCTAATTGGTAACGGAGTAAACCGTTTTAGTTATTCAGTCCAAGGTGAGGAGTGCGAGTTAAATTGCAAACTATGAGACGCGATTTGTTGGTTTCTTCTTTCCATCCCGGTGGCCTCTTTTTCTCGCCGCTAAATACACGACCACCATCCACCGACTGCCGTCCGATGTTACGCTTGATTGCAGTAAATGGTTAAGCTACTATTTTTTTTCCTTGTAGTGTTGTTTCTTGCGGAAGTTTTTCCCAGCCCCTTCGGAACGGAAGAAAGCGCCCGCTTCGTCTTCGCGGAAAGTTGACTTTAGACACGGGCTCGAGCATGCCTTCGCATCATTGATTACAAGAGGAGAGCAACAGCAACAGAGGGAATCCATACACAAGACAAAAAAAAACACTCTAAGAGGGTGAACAAACGTAGTTACGTAGTTTTAATTAATCGAACGATTAAATTAATAGCATCGGTGGTGGAGCGCCTAGTGAAGCCAAAAAATCGCACGCCAGTGCCGGAAAGAAGGAAACGGTCGAGCTTTTGAAGCCAACTTGAAACTGGAGAGGATGCTTCTTTGCGTGATCGCATCTCGGCGCACTAACGAACGTTCGTGGTCGCTTTTCGTGGGTCGCTTTCACCCGTAATCAGTGCTGGCCGGCGGGTTTTGCAAGTATGGCCCGCGGGAAGTGAAGTGATTTGCCCATTTTGGTCGGAACAAGCTCTAGACAGGCGTTGTTTTTTTTTGGGCATCGTGTTTTACAAATATCTTTTCACCGAATGATAATTGATTCGCGATTTGGCTCCTTCTATTCGACTCGATTCAACAGTTTAAACAGAGATAAAACTCGTGCAATTGAAGAGAAAACTTTCAATGCACATGCAATGAAAATTTATCCCAGAATGCACTGATGCTATTTTTATGTGCACGAATCGCATCGTAAAGAAGATTTCGTTATGTTTTGGTTAGGCGCTTCCTTCCTCGGCACGGAAACCACAAATCAAAAATGTGGTCTGCGGAATCGGAAATACTTCCTCCCACTGCTTCACCTTCTGGTGCATTTCCTTTCTGCCCACCGACGGGCGGCAGTCAATCAAAAACCCCAGCCAGACGACGGCAAAGCAAAGTCACTCCATTTGTTTTCCGACCGGCAAAAAATATGGAAGCAAAGCGGGTGGAAATTTCTCATCTCAAGTTAATGTTTCTATTAACCAAACACGACACTCGCGAATGCGAATGCAACCCTTGCTGGGGGGGAGGGGGAAAGGGAGTGCCCGGTGGGCTAGCACGATTGCCCAGAAGCATTTCATTGGAGGAAGAAGGAAAGCCGGTCGAAAACGGAAAACCTTTTGACTCCGAGCACCGTTTGGAGACCGCCCGCCTGGCAAGTGGAATTGCGGACTTTTATTTTCCTTCGCTCGCTCTCGTTTTGGGCTTGGTTTTACTTTCCTTTGGCGGCCGCCGTTTTGGCTGATCATTGTAAATGAAGCTGTCTCTGGAAGCGCTGGTAACGTTCATTTACCCCGATGGTCGGCGATTTTGCAGAGTGCTTCGAATTTGTTCGTGTTTATATTATACGGCTGTCCGGTGGGTTGTCTATCCATTTTTGTGATTGATGAGTTGTCTAGCTGTTGGTGGTTGAATATATTTATTTTCCAGCCAGCCAGTGCGAACGCAAACAATAGCGATGCATAACTTTGGGGGAGAAAAACTTGGCACTTGAATTCTACTTCCAAAAAAGGAAATGATGATTTTTTTTGTTGGTGCCAAATTCACAGATAACCACTCGATGGTGGATCATAATTTATGCTTTATGGGACCCCCGAATTGTTACGCAAAGTGAACGGAATGGTGCAAAATGTGTCCGACCAACATGAAACACAAAAGAGCCGGCGCATCATGCGCAGCGATAAAATGTAAATATTTGGATGAAAATCTTCACACCCATCGCTCTTCACCCGTCTGCGAAATGCTCGATGCTGGCGGCGAAACCCTTAGGTCTAATGGCATGACTCCCAGGCCGTCGCTCTCTCCCTCTCTCTCTCTCTTGCACGATCGCTTTATTTTCGACATCTTTGGCATGAGGGGTTTTGGCTGGTGGATGCGAATTTCCACACCTGACTTTGTGCAAGCGAACCTACCCGCGCACGGGCCGGTTTTTCGCCCCACGAGTTTAGTGCAGCACGTTGGCAGTCCCGGGGTTTTCCTTGCGGCACAAACATTTTGCAACCAACCCGACGGTGTTTATTGGCGGGGTTGGTGGTCACTTTTAGTACACTTTTCATGCGCACACGTGGTCGAGTGAGCGAGGGTGGTCCAGCTGTCTAGGCTTGCTTGCTCTGTTGTAAGTTTATTTACTTCGATGGGAAAAAACCGGTCCGGGTGTTTTCTTCTTTTTCTGTCCCATGGAATGTGGAACATCGAGAAATTTTCCCTTGCATTTATAATCAACAGTGTACTTTTACTTCATAATTCATTATGCAGGGTACACCAGGAAATTCAGTATGAAGAATATTTGTTCTCTAACTTCGCCAAACATTGCTACTTTAATATACAGGGAAGTAAAAGTATACATCAATATTGCTCAACGTTATTTGTCCACGTATTAACATTTTGATACGAATAGATTTTATTTTGATTCTAAAAATACAGAACATCGTACAATTTATCTCAAAATTTTAGTTTCAATTAATGCCAACTAGCCATAATGAAGGATAAAAATTCTATTTATGACGCAGGCAGGCATTCATTGATTGAAATTAATTTCATTCTTTTCTCGTAATACTATTATAGCTCGTCATTTGACGCTCAATTGTTTTGGTTTTGCTCATCAAGATTAAAATAAGGGTTTTTTTGTTTTTGCGTATTTTCTTTTATGTATTTGCAACTTTAGTATTGAGGTTCTATTTGAATGTTTATGATTATATTTATTTTCCATCTGGGGTAATATTTCTCTCGTTTCAAAGGTGGGTTTTAGAAATGCTATGCTAATACAAGTGTTTTAAATGAAACACGATTGTTAATGATCTGATTAACTGAATATTCTTATTCATATTTAAAACGTTTTTAAACTAATTTTACTGCTTGCTTTATGTTTTGAACAACGCGAGAAATAGTTTTATTATTGCATTCGTGTTCTTTTTCTGCACTCGACTGTTGATTTTACTTTCGTGCAAAGACAAACGCTTTTCCCAACTTTCCCCATCGGATGACTAAAAACAAAACAAAAAAATCAAAGCAAAAACGGGAGCAGTTTAGCTAAATCATCGTGCGCGCACATACCGTGCATGCGTCGTTTCCACTGGAAACTCATCAACCACACCGGACCCTAGAGCTTTTCCATTTCGTTTTCGTTTGCAACAAACCGATTCGGTTTCCATCTTCACCCCCGGGCGGTGGATGGTGAAAATGGTAGTTTCGGGGCGGTTTTTCTTTCAATACTACGGTACTACGGTAAGCTTTTACTTACAACCGTTTTTTATTTACATCTATCGCATCCCGCCCCGAAGGACGCACGGCCGGAATGGATGCCCTCGGAGATAAATGTTTTCCCATTTGGTTACCATCACCGCGGGAGGGCGGTTGTTTGATTGATCCGAGCAAGAAAGATTAATATCGAAATTATGGACTACGTTCGCAATCGAATTATGTTTGGTTTTTGCCGAAAATTTCATTCAATGCCCATCGCCGATACGCTGGTGAACTACTCGTTCACACGTGGGTAAAACATTAAAAAACTGGGTCTAATGCGAACTTCTCGTTGCAAAAAAAAAACGAATCCAAATTAGTGCCATCAAGAGGCCACCTCGCCTTCGAAGACTATTGGTGCGCGTGCCGTATGGGAGGGATTTTGTGAAATCAAATGTGGAGAAACGTGCATTGGAACTTCATCATCATCATCATCATGATCGCGGACCCCGGCTCGATTTGATCAAGCACTGGTGGGTTTATTTTTCTTTTTCGCTCGGCTCACCCCTCCGCACAAATTACTGCTTTCCGGCAACATCCCAAACCGAAGCGGGCGTCATTTCGCGGGCATCGATTTAATCGCCGGTATTAGACTAGGGCAAATATGGATGTTTAAGCAAGATAAGTGACATCTCTTCCGCTTGGGGCGTATTGATTCGAAGATGTTTTTTTGGGAAAGCAAGGGAAATTAACTCCTTTTTTCTTTTTGCTGGCTCACTTTCGGCCGAAAGGCTCTAGCCAATAATAGTCGATGGGTCATTGTGATAATAATTGCGTCGAAAGCGCGTCGGGTCATCGGTGAATAATCTTTTCTGCTCTAATAGTGATGAAAATTTAGCGATAATTTTAAAGAAATAATCGAGATGGGTAATGTGTTTGCAATCATGACGAGTTTTGATACATTCAGGCTTGAAGAGGGGGGCAAATTTACAAAATGCAAGATTTTGGTTTTAAATTAATATTTAAATTTAAATTGACGGTTGGTCGCAAATCGGCTGTAATGGAAAAATTGTCCTGCAACTCTTTCGTACGAATAAATTTATTCGTGAATTATTCTCACCAGTTGCCAAATGTTTTGAAGACATTCGTTCGGGGAGAGATGATCGCGCTTGATCTCCACACACAGCGGACCCGCGATTTCTCTCGCGCAACTTCGCTCCATCTCCGCAGCCAAAAACGCCTGCTCCAACATGGAGCACGCGCACGCACGGTCGTCTGCGTTCGCCTCCGGGCGCAAGAAGTCAGTTGCTATCGACGCGCCGTGGAGCATCGGTGTTGCTGCGAGTCGCGGTGTACGTATCTCCTAGAGCTGCGTGCGGCCACCCCCTGAGTGCCACGCAAGCCGGGTTCGATCTTGGACGCTTTCTGCGGTGACGGGCGAGGTGTGCAGTATCGAAATTTTACGCATGGAGGCAAAACAACGTGGCTGTGAAGGAAAAACTCGAGTTGATTTTTCCTTCTGGTTTTTTTTCAAATTCGTTCGTGGAGAAGAAAATAACGTAGAAAAATTAACTTCGCGTGGGTTTGTTGTGCGGGGAAAACAGGCTGGATGGGTTGGACGGGCACGCCGGTGTTAGGGAAAACCATCGACGGCAGGTGCCATTGGTAGTGGAAGCACAGACACTTAGTTACATTCGTTTCGTCGAACCGAATGGTTGGTGAATTTGGCTCACGCACGGTTCGCGGTCGGTTGCGCGCTCTTGTGGACAGGGTTGGTGCAGGTTAGGGGGTGTTTTTTTTTCGAGTTTTTATTTCAGGACAGCAACCTGTTTTTGATTCGTTCGAGTTTTTCGTTTTTGTTTTTGTTTTAGTTTTTTTTTTGGCGAGTGATGAATCGAATGTAGTAAAGTTCTGTTGCACCTCAAGTGTACGTGTTGTAAAACCAAGAAAAACCGGTGAAAGGTGTACCGAATTAAATGGTGTTCGTCTTTTGTACACTCTACTTGTCCACTTTCATCGCTTTTGGTATCGAAGTGCAGTGCTCTCGTCATTTGTTATAATATGTTGATCTGTTTGTCTATCTACAATCTCACTTTTGGTTAGTTTCTGTTCAAATTGTTTTACTTTTGTAAATTCATTTCATAGCTTTATTTGTGAAGATTTGTTTGTGCCTAGAAAACTCCTCACAGTGATTCAGCCTAAGTGGAAAACGATTTATTAAGAGTATTTTGAGTGCGTTCAAGATTACGATTGAATACGTTTAAGAAAAAACAAAGCGTCGAGCAAACGCAAAGTTAATTAAACATAAGTGCCCACCCGATTTTGGCATGAGTATGCCCCGGATGGTCCACCACCGTTTGCGTCGTGTGCCAGTGCCTTACACAGCGTAAGCGAAGATGTGCACCGCGAAGGAAGCCCTCTACCTGGAGCGCATGCTGGCAGTCGGCGACACGATGGGTCGGCTCGGGGCCGGCGGCAAGAAGAAGCTGCAGCTCGCGGCACTGGCGTCCTCCCGCACGGATCTCGTTGGACACAACGAGATCGTCGTGAGCAACGGGCACGGGCTCGGCCGGACGCGGCTCCAGGACGCCCTGCTCGAGGAGGAGCTCAAGCGCAGCAGTCGCTTCTGCGAGCAGCAGAACCGCCTGAACAAGCTCAAATCAAACGTTGGTGGTGGTGGTGGAGGCGGAGGAGGCCCAAGAGGACCACCCGGTGGCGGCGTGCCAACGCTCTACGGTAGCGACTTTGACCTCTACCGGAAGGAGCAGGAGTATCTGGTGCAGAAACCACCGTCGTCGCATCTCTGGAGCTCGCTGA
The DNA here is from genome assembly GCF_943734765.1 of Anopheles ziemanni. Taxonomy (NCBI): domain Eukaryota; kingdom Metazoa; phylum Arthropoda; class Insecta; order Diptera; family Culicidae; genus Anopheles; species Anopheles ziemanni. The sequence continues at coordinate 22,187,170 of NC_080705.1, read as the reverse complement.
AGGCCGCGAAGAGCAAGATGAAAGGTACGAGCGTGTCTCCATCTTTAAATGGCCCCCAACAATTGTGTGTGTGTCTGCACCGGCGAGATTAAACGTCCTCATTACCATTTCAAGAACGTTGGTCATTATCAAAAACGATTCGGACGGCCAAGGGTAGCGCTCCAGCGATTCAGCTGCTGAAACGGGAAATGGGACTTTTTTGTGTGTGTTATTTTATCGAACCTGCCTTATAAACATCTCGACGCAGAAAAGCGACGTAAAAAAGCGCACTGTCGAGAGAAACCATCGATCGAACGGCAGTCGGCCGGTTTTACGTGTGGGAATTATGTTGTCTCCTTGGAGTCATCATTAAGCTCCGCAAAACGGTTCCTTTTTTCGCGGACGGCCATTCGGGTAATTGTGTGCCCGATTGTGATTGCTGCAAAGTGGGCACTCACTGTGGTCGTTAAAGTTTGAACTTCGCAGTCTTGATTGAGTGAGACCTCAAGGGGAATGTTGGACATGTTTGTGGCAAATTGCGTTGCTCGGCATTCAAGTGATGAAAACATTTCCGAAAGGGGCTTTGTGTTTAAATATTTCTTTTCGAATGCTTTCGAAGTACCTTTCGAATTTAATTTGATTTGTTGTTGTTTGTTTTTCTTTTGTTATTTTTGAATATTTAATCATATTTATACCACATTAGTCCATCCAGATCAAAGTTTTATTTGCCTTCCAACAATTAAATTGTGTTCCGCTTGGTTAACAATCTCTACAACACGTTCCGTTAGATAAACCTTCGGGTGCGATTACGATACAGCCGAGCGATATGACGGAAAACTCAAGTCAAATATGTACCTCATTTGCATCCTGCATACACAATAGTATGCAACAGTATGCACACACACACACGCGCCTTCAAAACCGCCCCAAATCAAACACCGGTGCATTTGAACGTAAAATTACGCGGTCTGACCGCAATCGACCTCGATAAATTAATTATTCCCCACGGAAGCTCGAACTCGGATCGTAGCTCATTGGCATCGAATCCGACAACCGTGGACAAACACACCCACATACTAGGGGGGTAGGGACGGGATCGTAGGCTCAATCGGTGGAGAAGCGTACGTTGGTATTTCACGCTCTATTAGACAACTGCTTTGCCGAATGCTAATACATTGTGCATCCACTGTGTTTTTCCACTCCTTTTTCATGGCGGTCGTTTTCCCTTAAAAGTGTACAAGGTAGGGAGTTAATGGTTTTTCGGTTGATTTGTGCCTTTCTTGGCAGACAGTCATAGAATTCTTTTCGGTGTGCTTCTAAGTAACAGGTTTTAATGTAACTCATTCGTCTCGTAAATAGTTACATCATGGTTTGGACAGTCTTACGGTGTTTCGCTATGAACCCATCGAATTCCCAGCCTGAAGAACCTGGGTTAACGTGCTCACCCTAACGCCTCCCCTTTCAGTACCCTCCCCATTCCAAGGTGCGCGCCCTGCCGGAAAGTTCCTTTGCAACCTTGTCAGGTGCGACAGTAGGTGGCATAGTTCTTTCCTACGCGTGCCTCGCGTCGCGAAGTGTTGTCGGTTGTCAGGGTGGCTCGACAACAACCTTGTACCAACGGATTTATCACCCGGCCGGCCTAATGTCATGTTTTGTATGCGATGGGAGCTGCTAAGTGGCTAAAAGATTGCCATCGTTCGAGTTGAATTTCAAAAGTGCTTTGGAGAACACCGATGTAGCTGTAAATAATTATTTTGAGGGTGTTACCATTGTTGGAGAGGATCATGGGAATTGTTTTGGCATTTCGATACATTTGGGAAGGCATCGTTTATTTGTAGCAAAAGTGGAAAGTGATTTTAAACGTTTGATTGAATTTTTAGAATATTACGCTTACGTACCAATAAAAATCTTTAATCAATTTCTATGTCTGTCTGGAGCATGAGCGCTACTGATACGAATATAAATAAATTCATGCTTATCTCCAAGTTTAATTATTTCTTCTTGGAAACCTAACAGGCACCCTGTGGTGCGGCAAGTTGTCATTTTCCATGTCGCCGTTAGAAACGGCCTTCGGGACGGAGAAGGCGAAAACATTTCTCCAACCATCTTTCCATCATTTTCCTCGTCCAATCTTTACCCAGTTTTATTTCTTTTTTGTTTTATCGAGCAGCTTTTCCTAAGAGCGCATTTTATTTCATTCCCATGCTGCTCGACTATTTTCTCCGCTCGAATTTATTTTGGAAAACTGTCAAAAACAAACCCGTGCTCCCGCGAGAGCGGAATTTCGACCGGGAGTAAAGTCGAAACAAAACACTGAGAGAGAAAGATGGAGAACCTGGTGAAAACTCGAAACGGAAAGGACAACCCTGCCGCGATGAGTCATCGTCACCGTCGCCGGGAAGGGGCACGATTTTCCACATCGCACGCGGAGAACGAACAACACGCGGAGAAAAGAAGCACGATTGCAGCAGAGTTTTCCCCCCTCCTGCGGGTCGTTTTCCGCGACACAATCCCTTTCGCCGTCCGCACGGTGTTCGGTGCGCGCGCACGCCTTTTCCGAACACCATTTTCACCGGCCGTTCCACTCACTTTTACCCACAGAGAGTTTCCACACCGCGTCAAGCCCAAAGTGAAGGGTTCTTGTTGTCAAAAATAGGGCCTTTGCGCTCCTGGCGGGGGGTTTTCCTGCTGCTCCGAAAAGGGAAAGGGATTCACGTGTGGTGCGGTCCTTTCGACTGTGTGTGTGTGTGTGTGTGTGTGTGTGTGAACGTTTGTGGGTGTTTGGAAGGGAGGCTTGATTTACCTCGTTCCATTTTCCAAGGAGCTGGAACACAACCGTTGTTTCGTCCGTGGAAACCGGGTGTTCGTCACGGTCTCAGATACACACTCACACACACACAGAGTGGCACGCACACAGTGGCGCATGGTGTAGGACGTGCAACAAGAGCGTACGGCAGGACACTAATCCATCCGACACCGTTGCGGATGTAGTTTTCTGTCACATTTTGCCTCACCGTCGTCCTTTCTCGCGATTGTGTGATTATCCTGGCGTCGGTTTTCCACCGCTCGGTAGTTCGATGCTGTGCAGTTTGTGTCCAAAGCTGATTTCTGAGGACAGAAGCGACGGTGGAACAGGATTTTTCCTCCTGGCAAAGCCCTAGTTCACGTGATGTCCAGCTTCCTCCGTCATCGCAGCTGAGCGGAGCGAAGAAAATAATTGAATCAAGTGCATCGAATCGAGTGCATTCTGCGCCGCACGGAAAGGGAACGGAGTGTTCAATTCGTTCGACGAGTTCGGAAAACTTTTCCCTCATTGCGGTGATCCAGTTTTGACAGTTCCGTGTGCTAGTTTGCTCGTTATTTTTTCCCAACCTTTTTTTTCGGTGCCGTGTTCCCTCGTCCAAAGTTCTCACTCTCTTACGTGTCGGTTGGTCTGCGTTTTTAATTTGTGTGTGATCTGTGGAAAAGGGCACGCAGCGGCGCGTCATCGGTGCAGCGAACGTCATCTTTGTTCATCTCCTCCTCCAAACACACGATGTTCGTGCGAATCCGGCGTGTTATAGCATAATTGCAACAAACTCCCCAACGCTGGCATCAGAGGGGGAAGAAAAGAAGCGAAAAAACCCGCAAACCACACGCACGTAGCGAGCAAAAGATTGCGATCGAGCCACGGAAAGGAGGCAAACATCGCGTGCCCAACGCCAAAGACCCAACGCCAGCCAGTCGCGTCACCATAATGAACTCATTAATCTATCTCATTCCGTGGAAAAAAGCGAAACGAAATCTCGCGAAAAGTACGTATCGAGGGCAGTGGGGGTGGTGGGGAAAATCCATCCCCCAGCGGATCGGATCCCTGTTTTTTGCGCCGATAGTGTAAATTTTCAGTTTCATTTGGCTCGATCTTCGAGGAAGATGGTGGTTGCATTTCTTTTATTTGGCTTTCGGATTGTTTTGGGATGATAACATTCGGTGAAAGGGTATGCCAGCGGGAGTATGTAACTCTGCGGGTGTTTGATGTTAATTATGCTTGAAGTTCGTTATGTGCACAAACAGGTCAACCAAAAAAAAGCCCTCCAAACGACGTGATGCACTCAATGATGCTTCTCATTGCGTAAAGTTTAATTGATTGGCTTAGCTTTCGTGAGGACTTGTTTTCCGTCTTCTCATGCATTCCCATGGGATTGAAGCAGAAAATTCTTGCCACGATCGCCAAACACGATCCACTTTGCGGGTGGAACACGTCACAACCAATAGCATGGAAAAAAAGGCGAAGCATTTGGACCCCTTTTTTTGGGGGAAAAGCAGAGTCCGAGACCATTGCAGAATCGACGGCCAATGGATCGAAACGCTTGTGTTTCGTTGAGGCTGCCTTTCTTTTTTCTGCTTCTCATGTTCGACTTCTTCTCATTTGGGTCGATTGCCCTAAATGGGCCCCCGGAAGGTTTAGGCTTGTGGTTGGTTGGCAAAATGTGGTTGGAAAACGATGCCAAAGTAGGGCGGATAATTAAATGGTACTACTTCCATTTCGTAGCGGAAATGGTTGGGAAAATTAGTTGTAACACTTTTTTTTCGCCTCCCCAAACTTGCATGTTTGCAAATTGGTCTGATTTGCTTTTATTCCTAACAAACTGATTTTTAATCGTTTAATTTTGGTTTTTTTGCAGGTAAGCTAGCGGCTCATATTCTCAAAGACAAGGAAAACAACGCCAATGGAGGTATTGTGTATTTAGTCATCTTTAGAGACTTCATTTTTGAATAATTAACACGTGGATTGCCATGGCTAACACTTTTGATAGCCAGCTGTCATTAGTTCTAAAAATGTTTTGCCCCATAAACAGATCAAAATGAAACATAAAAACTATAGGAATATTAAAAACTCATTCTTTGGAAAGCTAAGGCTTGGCTTAGGCTTCGGAAATAGTCGGTTTAATGATTATTATAAAGACATTTTATCAAAAAAGATTGTACTAAAAAAGTGTGCTAAAAACGCTTGGCATTCAACGTGTTAATAGAATATTATAGAATAGAAGAAAAATCTTCTTTTCCTTCTACTCATGCGGTTTAACTATCTTCTTCAAGAAAGCATTTTTCTATCGAACACAACCATACTCCGCATACTCCCTTCCATTTCATCTGTCGCCCTTGGTGGCGCCTCACAAATTACTGAGTTGCATTCTGCTGCACGTACAATCATCTGTTTCCGTTGGTAAAAAAAATTAGAAAAGTGGAAGCAGTAGCAACAACAACCGACAAAAAACAGCCATCAATGCAAAATGGCATCGCCAGCATCGGTTAGGAGCGTCTGCGCAGTAAAGCGGACCCGTATGGCACAATTCTCGTGGTCGCCCTGTTGGCGGGCCGTCCGGGGTGCCCGGGGTCTACGGGTCGGGTATGTCGGGAATCGGAATGCCGTCATTGCCGTAGCGTCCGCAGCCAGCTCGGATGCTAATCGAATCGAGCGAAATGTCTGTGTCTGTGCGTTCGGTGTTGCCCAAGCGACAATCGGAAGCGACCCGTCGGGCCTCCGGCGTTGGGCTGACGCCAACGATCGCTGGCCATCCGAATGTCGATTTTGGTTTAATAAGTACCGAGTACCGGGTACTGCGTGTGCTGTACACTGATGCTGATCGTGAAGATGCGTCCCAGCTGGTGGCATCTTCTGAGGGAATCTGCCCAAGAAAACATGTCTGCTTGCGTTCGAGCATGGAGTGTGTGGTATTTAAATGAACATAGCCGCACATAAATGAAGCATTAAACCGCATCCAAGACACCCTTTGATCGTAGGAAAGAGATGGAAATTTTTCTCGAAAACTATATCAACCCACAGTGTGCACAGGAATGAACACAATTTCCTTTGATCGATGAAATATGTTTTCTCTTGCGGCAAAGTTTTCCCGGAGACAAACGGAGATTTTATTTTCTTACCGACCCGCTTTTTGATGGACACCTCCTTCCGGATCGAACCGAATCCGTTCCACTTTGGTTCGGTTGCCGGTGAACTGAAACCATTTCCCCCTCCCCCGTCTCCGCATCCTACGGTTTGCCATATTTACGAAATATGATTTTCCATTTCATTTTCAAACAATTTGATTTACGCCCCCGCGCGATGCGTGGCGGCTTTCGTCACGATGGAAAAAGGGGGAAAAGATAGTTGCTAACTTACGCTCGAATATTTTCACGTGAAAAGTAAGATCAAAGGGCGCTACGGGAGACAAACAAATTCAGCCCCGAACCTTTTCGAACGGTGCATATGGAAAGCACATTTTCGGTTGGGAAAGTTGGGGGCTCGCGATCGAATATCGCACCCGTTTGCCGGCGTGCGTCACACACTGGTTCCGGTCCATTTACACGAGAATTCGATCCAATTCCGGCCGGCACGGCACTCGGGTGGAGGCAGCGTGACAACAAGTGGTCCCTCGGGGCGCTGGAGGTTAGTTTTTCGTGGTGTTGTAGTGATGTGTTTGGCCTTGGCGAACGGATGGAAAAGCGTGCTCTGGGAAAGGGAAAGGAAGAAGCTAAATGTAAAATCACATGGGAATGACGAACGGCTGCTCGGACATGTTTCTGGTGAGATTGGGGCAGAGCATGTGTTGGGACGATTTATTTATGTAACGAAGAGCGGGCATACGAGCTGGTTTGAAAGAAGATCCCATTTTCCAAGTTCAATTCCATTTATTTATCGTTTGATCTTTTTTGTGTACCGTGTGGTTCAGTTTTGATAATTTGTATTGTATTTTCTTTGTTTACAAGTCGGTTTTCATTGTTTATGTTACATTGTATCCTTTTTACCCATTTTTAATTAGTTTTACTTCACGTATTACTTCAAGCCTCTCGAATGTAATCATTATAAGGGCTTTATTTCTGCCATAAAATATACGGCAACGGAATATTGTATCATTTTAATTGCCATTCTCGCCTGTCGTTTCGATTGGCGGTTGCGACTTGTGTTAATTTAATGGACACCCCCGTCTCTCTTCTCCCGAGGATGCTTTTACCTCGCTCCGTTCGGCTTCATCCAACGGAAGCGTCAGCGTTTATTTATATTCTGAACCAACCGTGTTTACGTGGCACGAGAATCGTTCCCCAAAACAAACCCGTATCGAACGAAGCTGCTGTGAGGAACCACTGTGGCATACACTGCTCCCGATGATGTTGGGTGCGTACAGCATCATCCCTCCCTCAAGGTATGACTCACTTGGCGCAGCTGATGATCATAACCTCTGCCTCGTGAATCCATTTCTGCTGGTTTCGTTTTGCGAACATCGTCATCGGCAAAGGGAAAGAAGACCCATTTTAATTGACGTGATCAAGTGAGATGAATCTGCCGGGAGAGAAAGAGAGAGAGAGGGAGAGTTTCATCTAGTACATCCGTTGATGAGAAAGGGCTCTGTTGATCTTTGGTACGAATATCGCCTGTGAGTAAATCGCAGTATTTCGCTAGCGTCAATTGCGATCGGACAAACCGAGTGACAGACCGCGACCTTCTGAGACCGTCTTACTCCTGAGATATAGAACGCGCGTGGCTCCGCTCGTACATGGTGGCGCCTGGTGCCGTGTCGCCTAGTGTTCGGTGCGAGTGCGTGAACTTGACATCGGTTGACAGATCGGTGTAGTAGCGGGCCGTGTTGTTTACACTTTAAACGGTACTTGCAGCGTCTGTCAACATTCATTTGGTGGGCTAGGTCTTCACTTCACTCTGGTTAAACCGGTACCCCTTTCCTCTAATACTGCGACGCAAGTGCAAACCGAATTTATTAGCTGCTGGAGAGCAGTTTGGAGAGCGTTGAGCTACTGTTGAATGCTGGGATTTAGTTTAGTCTCACTCCATAAAAATGGTGTCTCAACTAAGTCATCCTACGGGTATCAGGTGCATTGTGATGTCGTCATCAACGCCTTCCAAACTGAGGCGTGATGCAAGAGACTTCGCTAGCTTCTATGGTTAATCTCTGTTTCGGAACCTCCTCAGATGTTGATGTCCCTCCCAAGGGACGTGTCCAAAGGTTGTGTTTGCTTTTAATAGTTGTTTTACGACTCTTGGCCTAGATAGTAACATTTCTATACCTCGATGCACTCAAAATGCCTTCAAGTTGTAACGACTGTAGATTTATAGGATATTCATATTATTCGTTTAGTGCATTCAAAAGTTTGCTGGCATAAAACATATACAAATTTTCATATTTTTTATGATCTTTTATAAGTGGTTTTTCTTTTGCGTTTTCGTGTAAATTACGGAGAAAACTACACACACAAACTGCGCATTTGATCGCGAACAACAAGGTCGTTTCGTGATCGCCCGCCTTCTCTTGATGATGAAAAATGGTGAGAATTTTCATGAGATTTTTCATCCCGCTTGCTTGCGACCTGATGTGTTTTCCCTCCGTCTCGGCCCACGAGCCAGTTGTCGGCACGTCCGTCAAGTGCGCTTGTGCGATTTAATTTTATGACAAACACCATAGCCAGATGGAAAATGATCTATGGGGAATTAGAAGGGGGTTTTAGTTTTTGTTTTAAGAAATAAATATAAAACAGGGTTCTCGTGAAAGTGAACGAGATGATTTTTTCATATCGTGTACTGGAGGTTATAATTTCAACCTTTCTAATAGGTTACACGCGTGTCTCGAGAGTGACGACGCTTTTCCCCATGAGTTACACAAACCAGATCTACAAGACAAAGCAACGCTCTTTGACTACATTCGTGCCATCGATCATACAAACGCGATCGTAGTGTGAATCACGTGATGTGAAAAGTCCACTCGATTCTCGATCTCTCTTATGGCAAGACTCATCTGACATTTGTTGTACAGATTGAGTTGTTAGGGATGTTAAATAAAGCATTCGCCTTCCGTTTTGTCTTCAGCTCATCCTGTCAGAAATTTTCATATTCCATCGTTTCGCCATTATCCTCCAACAAAGCAATCGTAGGAAAATTTAAGACAAACATGGTGGAATGAAGCATGTCTTACTGTTTCCTCGCGTTATGTACGTCAATGTCTGCAATGACGTAGTGCAATAACACTTGAAAATTCGAGTGCTCATTTGAATTATTCCGGGCGGTGTGAATATTTTTGCATACCTACTTTCGATGCCTTGGAACAGCCCGTGTCTGGTGTTTGCGAAAAGAGAAAAGAGCAACCGCAACACGCCACCGTGGTGTCTTCCACGAGCAGAAGACGAGATACAGCGGACGCCACTTGAAGGCAACCGCTATCAAGAGGAGATGCGGGTACTAAGAGGAACAGAAAAAAACTAAGCTAGTTGAATTAATTAATATCACTCTACTCACCCAGCCGGACCCGAGCGGCGAGCTTCGACGAGGTCAGCATTGGCGGAACTTGCAAGTGGATTATCGCATTTGCGCTAATTTATCGCGAAACACACACACACATATTCAGAGGCATGATACGGATGTCGAGGGTGGTCGCTCAATTGGGGCAGAATTCGCGTTGGACCTTGTGGAGTGGATTTGTGGCCGTCTTATTTATGCTTTCAGCGCTAGTCCAGTGGCACACATAAATAAGAGCACGATCGACAGCCTCGAGTCGAGTCGAGTTGGTACGTTTTGGTCCAAGTGCGTTCGCACTGACAGGTCCGACTGACGACTTCTTGACTTGCCTTCTTCTGGCTTGACTTCTTGTAAGTCGCGGGGCTGTTGATGGCGATGATAGTGGTCTGAAGCAGCGCTTGACCGATTGTTGATGGTCGTTTTTTGTGATTTAGGAGCATTGTGGATGGAGCTAAAGCCGACCGAAACAGGCCGCTAGATCGTGGTGGAAAGAATATAAGAAGCGTTTGTGATGGGTGTTGTATAATGTTGCTAATGCCATTACGTGCGTGGCATGCGAAATCGATCTGATCTGCCGACTGTTGATGGTTTTTACGTGAAACTGAGTTTTTATAGGTTTGATATTTTGCTTTGATATTGCACTTTATCATTTCTCAAGAGTAGTTAAGAGTGGTACTCTTTGGTATAAATTATGTTATTGGGAACAAATCAATAAATAATCTTCTGCTGCTTCATCTGTTTACTAATTTGGTATGCAAGATATCAGACGGTTGTTGAAACGATATCGAAAGTAAGCATACCTTATTTGAACGGTGTTCACTGTACTCAGACCATTTAACGCATAAACCAAAGGTTGAAAAAGTCAAAAGAAATCATCTCAAGTCCATAGAAAGTGATTGAATGGAACTAACACGGCGATTTTCACTCTCCATCGAATCGATTGTTTGCCTCCGCACGATAAACGGCCGAAGATGGTCTTGCTCGCTTCTCGATTTGGTGATACGCCGCGAACGGGAACAGGACGGAGAAAAAAAAAACTGGTAGCTATCTCGTGATCAAATGAAATCCTGAAACGCACAGGAACCCTCCCCTTGCGAAGATCAAATAAATCGGAATTGAAAATCGAGCTCAAAAAAACTTCAAACACAAACGAAGTAACGGTAAAGGCTACAGGGTACGTTTTTCTATTTCCACGTGAAGTTGTGCTGCTTTGAAAAATTTAATTAAAACCAATCATACAATCCGAACGCTGCTTGTGTTAGATACGGTAGAGTGAGCTGAAGTTAAGCGAAACTAAAACATGGTAACTGCAAGAAGAAAAACACACACAACCCGGGTTTCAGTTCCGTTTGTGCGGTTCGCAACCGGCATGAAATGCTTCTCAAATCGATACTCGCAGGCCGGTTTGTAGGGTTTTGTGGATGTAAAAATTGAAATACTTTCGCGGAGGCTTGAGATCATCAATTAAATGTAGGAGAAGTTAGAAGAAAACCTAATCCCAATCAACACCAACAAACCGACGGGCGGGAACAGTTAAAACCACGTAAAGTCTCGGTGTGGGAAATGGTGAAAGCGCCGCACGGGATTGAGCAAACGCACTTTGAGTTGATTTGGATTGATCTCCGTTGTTTGGGCGGAAGTTTTATGGTCCACCTTCGTTGGCAGAACATTTGTGTCGCAATCAAATCCCACCGTGTTCTGGCTTACATTCCTCTGGCCGGTGGGTGGGAAGATCTAGGCGACGAGCGGAAGAGTACGAGTCCGGAACTGGGAGGAATGTCGCCGGCAAAGGAATGCATTCTTCGGTGCAGTGTGTTGCGATGCAACGTCCGCTCTTGATGCACATTGCAGTCGGACATCGTTGGTCTGGTAATAAAATTCGATTGCGACTGCGGGACACGAAACACGAAAAAATCTACGAAACATATCGTCCGCCCGTCGACGCCCCCGACTTCCACCGGCCGTCGCCGGGGAGGATGTTATTTTTGGACCCTCGGCTCCAACGGTTTTGTTTAATGCTCGCTCGAACCATCGGCGAGCCAAGTGCGGCGAAATGGTCGAAAACATATTGGCGCTTCGAAAAACGGCGCCTCGGGTAACAAACCCCTGCCTCGGTGTTCGTCGGAGGTTCCTTGCGACGAGCTGCACCTTGCGTTAGAAAAACATCTCGTAACGAACTTGCACTCATTCACTTTTTTTTGTCTTGTTATTCGGACAATGTTTTCGTATCCCGATTCCGTTCTGTTTTCTTACGCTCTCCTCACTCAGTGTTTCCATCCGCGAAGATTCCAGAACTCCGGATCACCTTACCACTTCATCATCATAATCATCGCCCCGAAACAACAGGCCACTTCCTGTTCTGCTGTCAAGAAATTGTCTACCCGGCTTCCCGGTTACGGATACATCCGGGGCCTCGGGACAGCACCTTACCTCCATCACCCTTTACCTGCCACGCTGCACCAGACCACCGATATGCATTTCAATCAGTGCAATCGTCGAAGTAATTGCCTTTTTCGGAGATCAACGTCCGTTTTGTTTCGTTTTGAAGGAAAGTGTTTTTTTAGCCCTGGGGAAAACCCCCACGGGCCCGGAGCACGTAAGACACCGAACGGTGCGTGGTAATGGCGTTTGATGGAAAGGAAACACAATGGACTGTTTCAATGGGAGGAATTTAAATCGTTGTGTTTTTTCGTTTTTTTTTGTTAAGTGAAATGTGACACTTTCCAAGTCGATATGCGTTTACTACACATTTAATTCCAGCGGTGGCGAACCTTTTGTAGGTCTGAAGTCACGATTTGGTTTAATATGAATCTTATATAAAGGAGTATAAAAATTGTTCTGCAAATATTTTTTGATTTTTCATCCACTTTTTGAAATGTCTTGTTGTTCCCAAAAATACGAGAAAAATACACACCTGCGTCATGTTTGACATCCCTGAACTACTCGATGTATCTAAAAATGAATATTTCCAAGCGCACTCCTGGAGTGGATGGGAAAGGTAATTACTAAAAGTACCATTTTAGGACCGAGAGTACTGATGGCAGGCAGGCCTTACGTCGTTAGTGAACGCGGATGGACGTATCAGGTTAGGTGGTGGTGATTGGTTTCAGCAGGCCGAGTGACACGACGGATGGTGCTCTGTAGCCGGAAAGTTTAGTCCAATTGGAAAGGCAGCTACTTACACAAAACGGAAGACAATTAATACACCCGTGCGGTGCGGCCTCTTGGGACAAGAGGGGGGACGCAACGGTGGCAGCTACTCAAGTCAAGTCATTGTTTCAGTGCGGACTCCTCAGTGCCAGGAACTGACGGCGCGAAGTGACATGATAGTCGACGATGTCGTCGGCATGTTGTGTCGGCCCGTGAAGCCGGACGCCGCCGTTAGGCCACCCTTCCGAATGCGTTGCGTTTGAGCGATGGCTAAACTTTCGGTTTCTCGGCGTAACCGAAACTAATTGCCGTCAGCGTTGTCGCGACTTCCTGATATAGTTTTCTTCACGGTGGCCCACCGGTTTGGGCCCGGAGCGGGCGGGTGGCTTAAGTAGGAAGCCACGCGAGTGATTGATTGAGGTGCTGGGTCAAAACATGGGAGTGCACATGGCTGGGAACGGGCGTTCACAAAGTATGCACGACAAGGTTGAAGCTGGAGCTCCTAGGGACCGCTCTGGATAGGACGTCGTGATGGAACCAAATACTTCCCCCGGACGATGTTATATCTCTCTATTAGTCCCGGTACTTAGCATGAATGTCTCGTGTTACGGAACTAACAACATCAAGCTGAAGGTGCAGGACAAAATGTTAGTATTAAAAATACAAACTTGTGGTTTAGACTTATCTCTTTTCGAAGTTGGGTAAAACTAACACGCTTCATAAAATACTCGTTTAAGAATAATACTAAACAAATCGATATGGGAGAGAAAAACACTCTCCTCAAATGTAGAGTTGTTTAATTCCGATCCAAATTCATGAATTTGAATGATTCCTTGCATCGCTGTATAGATTTATGAATCTTTTAATGAAAGATTCATGAATTCTGAATATTTACTAATTTTAAAAGAGCAGAAAACGTAAGACCAAATAATGGGTTGAGAGATCACATTTTTTTGGTCTCATGATGCAATGAAAGAATCTTGAAAGATCAATGAATGATTCATGAAGACTCATTCAGGTTTCGAAAGATTCGTCAACGTTTAAAGATTCGAATCCCAAAAGATTCATGAATCAACTTGAATGAATCTAAGGTGTAAGATTCATAGGAATGAATTTCGCCTAAAGATTCATAAGGGACATCGCTTCTCAAATGACTTTAATAATTGAACTGAAAATTAAATACGCCCATCGGCCTCCAAAGAGTCACCGTATCATATCGCCGGCACGATCAAACGAGCTCTTCCGAGCCAATCTACCGGATGTTAATTTTTCCACCGTGTGAGATAAAAATATATTTCAACTTACCGCAGTAAAACAAAAAATAAAACGCTTTCTTGCGTAAACAACTTTCTCGAAGTCGCTCCGTTTTTTTTTACCTCTTCTCGTTATTTTGTTTCAAATATTGCCCTTCTCACGGAGAAGGAAAAATCATTGGAGGAAAAACAAAGTTGATCCACACTGAAGCTCATCAGCGCCGAGTTGGCCGCACGAGGGAATGCACACTCTCGTTTTTTTTCCCCCACGCCAGATCAACCTTCGCTTCATTACCGGGACGGGCTATCGTCGTGGTGCAGATTGACGTCATCGGCCGCCGGCGGTGGAGTCAATTTATTACATCCCGCGTGTTATATTCCCGCGGTCATCTTTGGATGGGACTTATCTCATGGGAGCGCCCGGTTGGCGGTTTGTCGTGGCCACCGAGTTTGCCAAAATAGACATTTGAATATTGTTCCCGATTTTCCGTTGGCAGTTTGCCCGCTCCTAACCGCCGTGGCCTTTGTGAGGTATCACAAATGAATCCATTTGCACTCTTAAATGGACTGACAAACTGGCTTTAGTTCAAATAGATCGGTTTCCGATTGGATTTAATTGATTAGTTCAATTCAGGAGAAAATTATCTGTTTCAAGTGGTTTCTTTTAGTGTTTTCCATTTCCCAACATTTTGCACGTGAAACGAAACTCGCCAGTGAGTAATTAAAGCGTCGGACCGACTTGTTTTTTTCCAACCAACAACTACAAACTCAAAGAGAAAGCCCGAACCGAACCGGAGCATATGAGCAAACATTTATGTTTCGTGATGACGCCATCCTCAACCAGGCAGAGGCCAATCATGCGTGTCATGATGATCACGAAGCGTCGTAGTTAAACAACCATACTTGCTACCAACATACGGCCAAAATTACCCCGCAGTGAAGCGCTGGTCAAGCGAAGCTCATGGAACGCCCATAGCGCAATATGTTTCCCCTGGGCTGCATGTGGTACCCTTTTCCAAGTGGCCTGTGGACTCCGAATTGGTGCTCGTGGGTGTAAAATAGTCAACCTCATCACTTCTCCGTACCTCAAAAGGCCTGCATGCAAATGCCGAAGTGAGGAAAAAATGAGGTTAAGAGGGCATCAAATGGTGCTAACAAGGATCTTGTCTCATCCGAACCCGTCTCGGGTCATTTCTCCAACGTCTCGTATGGGACCAACGTGGACCTGGAGTGGAGTTTTGATGAATAACGACCAAATCACGGCCGGTAATGGGTGAGACGAGGGAGGAGACCTCAACCGCGTGGCTGTTGAATCCATGACAGATAATTGAATGGACAAATTACCTCAATTGTTCGGTGGTTGTTTTGGTCTCGCGAGCTGCGTGTCCTCTTGATAATAAATGCCATTTGTTTCACTTCATTTCACTGGTATATTGTGTGGTGTAGACCGAATTCATCTGCCCACCAAAGTACTTAGAAGCAAAAGTTAAACTATTGTAGGTACCAACTAACCGAGGCGTCAATGACTTCCCAAGGAGACTTGTTGGAGTCGTGTAGGTCAAGCGACGGGCCGGCACGCGATTAGATCGCGACGGACAGGCACGAATAAAAGAGGTCTGGTAGATTTCAACCTATCGTGTCTGTTTTAATTTACGGCGGAAAGTATCAAAACGGTGTCACTCTGTTAACCCATGTCTATTTTATCCGATTATCACGAAGCTCGTATATCTTATGCTAACCCTTTTGACCTCCTTTCAACTTGGAAGGTTCCGAGAAGATAGTGAAGACACTCCACTGAGAACTGTTTACACTACTTTAGATTGTCTCCAATTGCAAATGGCTACCGCTCATCAAGAACGGTTCTTTTCGCTCATTCCACTCAATAGAGCAAAAATGCGGTTTGATGTGCGGATCTTATTAAAGTCTGGAATGTCTCGGACGGTGAAAAGAACGTCCGACGGTCGGAATGTTCGTTTTGATCGACGTGTATCGTCTTCGCAAGTGTACGCCTCCACTTTCGAGGGATCCATCTTCAATCGTCACGTTTAATCAAGACGGCACCGATTGCGGAGAGCGGTCACATCGAATGCGGTCACGACTCTCTACGCCCTCCGTCCGGGTTCCAGGCATGAATGGGCTTCTTCACCAGTGTTTAGGTCAAGTGGAAGCTCAAGTCGATCGTCGGCTCCACGATTACTGTCATTAGCATGGGTGGCGCATAGGGGAATCATAAAACCATATGTGTGCCAACCGAAGTCACTGTACATTATTGTAATAAGTAGTTACCAGTGGTGGCAACAGCAAAAAATAAACTAGAAACTATAAATCAGTATGTTTGTGTCCGCTTCCAATAATGGTAGGGCGCTCTAGGGGGGTAGGTTGAGCGTAGACGCGGATGTGACCGCACGCACTGCAGCATGAATTAATAATCGCTATGCTCATTTACATTGGCGTTTATTTGGCCAACAGTTGGCCGATCGATTGAAGCTGCTTTGCGTGAATGCGCAACTGTCTTTGGACATCGTTTATTCTTGCGTGTCCGTTCCTGTACCACGATTACGCTTCCCGTTCCGCTGGCTTGCCCGAACTGTTTGGTGAATAATTTATGAACGCTTTTCGCTTATTCTAGCACGTCGTAAAGCTATATTGAGAAATTTGCTATTTAAACAACAAAAGGTTAGTTTGTTTTTTTATCGCACTTGGTGCGAAACTAATATGAGATAACGCATACACTATCATCAACCTTTTTGTTTTTCGCGTTCACACCACTCTAATCAAACATTAGCCCCCCGTTTCGCTCGTCTTCGGGCAGGAAGGAAGCGTTTCCTTCTGCGAGCGACGACGGAAGCATTCGAGCTTGGAGCATAAATTATAAATCATTTAGCACTTGGTTCTCCCTTCCCTGTTCGCTGGTGGGTTTCGTTTTTCATCGTCAGTTACTTAGAAATCGAAAAGTTTACCCGATCGCTAATGGGGTAGCTCGATCAAGACGTGCATTGAACCGCGTGTCTTGCACGGCCTTGGGACGGATCTATCGTCGAGGAGGAAGCGATTTTCGTGATCATTTCAAGCGTCGTTCCCTTTGCACCGATGCAAAAATAAAGCAGAAAACTAAAGCCCAGTGCGTTCCACTTTCCTGTGTGTGCATACGCTTTTCCACCGTGTTAACACCGCAACCGAAAACCCTGCGTTCCACTGCGCTTGGTCCATTTTCCAATTCATAATCCATTCGCGCACCCCCTTAAATCATGTAAAGCCAGACATATTACGCCGGCATGTTTATGCATTACAACGGACCCCATGCAAGATGTAGGGCCCCCGTTCGGTAAATATCGGTTCGGTGCTAAATCGCGAACCTTATCCTAGTTCGTGCCCCAAGGCAGCAAAACGCGCGCGCGCGTATGTTTGCTGCCGGTGAAACCTTCATTTTTCCACCGAATAAAAACCATCCGGCCGGAAAAAGTTGAATGAACATATTGGCCGAGATCGAGGGGGGTTCGATGTGGTATTAATGGGTTATTTTCTTTCTGTTAAACCTCCCCGTGGTTCTTCTTACGGAGGAAAACAATACGGCTGTTAGTTACCCCCGTTTTTCCACGAGGTGATAAAAATTAACTGACCGCTCATATACGCCGCCTGGTTGTGCTGGTTTTGGTTTGGAGTCTTTCAAGTTGGGAAAACAACCGGAAATGTTTTCTTTTCTCCACCACGTGGCTCATTAGAATGAAATAATAGCTCGGATGCCTTCTCCACAAGGTGTTCTTTACCATGGCCAAGAACAACGTGGTCGCTGATGTTTTAATGATTCTTTAATACATTTTATTGCGACCATAAACATTGACTTTTAATGTTTGTAACCCTGGAAAATGGCTACGCTAACCATACCGTGTTGTTCTTTCGGTTTTTTTTCCTTCCAGATCATAACCGTCTCGCTGGCGTGACGCAAAACTCTAAATCCAGTGTGGTCGGAGCGCCCCCGTCGGCCACCAACGCGTCGCCGAAACCCTCGTCCAAGTCCTTGCTGCGCTCCTCCGCCGTCAGCTCGCCAACATCGGCCACGGCGAACCACCATCATCCGTACTCCCATCAGCAGCAGCAGCATCAGCACGCCGGAAGCAATGGCGTGGTCCCGTCGACGACGACGACGTCGGCGACCACTGTGAAGGCGATCCAGCGCAATGGAACCATCATCCTGGACAAGACCACCGGCTCGCCGCTGCTGATTTGCGATGCGTCCGGCGCTGGTGGGCGCGCCCCGGAAGAACCGGCGCCAAAGCAGGCGGAATCGAACTGTGATCAACATCATCTACCCCGGGATCATGCCAAGGGGCGCGCGGGTGGCGGAGAGAAAGCCATGGCCGCTCCCGGGCCGGAACTGGTCGACATCAGCTTGCTCAACCATGCCCAGAAGGGCGTGGAGGCGCTTGGCGTTTTAGTACAATACCTAGTTTTTAATGTAAGTATCCGATTCAGATCCATGAAACTGAATGATTCTTTGCGTTTCAGAGATTTTATTTTGATGAGAGATTCATGAATCCAAAAGACTGACCAACTGATGAAAAAAATGAGTAAAAAATGGGTAGAGAGATCCCTTTATTTTTTTGGTCACATGATCCACGCCAATGAAAAAATCGTGGAGATTCATGAGCGATCCATGA
Source organism: Anopheles ziemanni (assembly GCF_943734765.1). Classification (NCBI taxonomy): domain Eukaryota; kingdom Metazoa; phylum Arthropoda; class Insecta; order Diptera; family Culicidae; genus Anopheles; species Anopheles ziemanni. Next base: position 22,168,847 of record NC_080705.1, on the reverse strand, counting down.
GAGGTTCATTAAGATTTGGAAAGATTCATAAATGTTTAAAGATTCGAACCCCAAAAGAATCATGAATCCATCTAAACTGATCTTCATATGAATGAATCTCGCCAAAAAATTCATAAGGCACAACTCAAGTTGAGTTGCGTTGACAAAATCACGACGAGATCCAGATTTATGCTTATGACTATTTATTTACAACCTTCTAAAGAAAAAGAACCACCTTATATGAGACTTTCAAACAATTCTTTACCACAACCGCAACTCCTCACCTCTTCTCCATTGTCGTGTATTGTTTGATGTTTTCTTCTATACTCCAGAATATGCCAAACGTACTGTGAAGAGCGTCGGATTTGTCGATCGCCACCACGGGGAGTTGGTCAATAAACTTCCTGTGACGACACCTCCGGTTGTGCGGGCAACCGTCGTCGTGCTCTAGTTGACGACCGACCGCATCGTGATTCGATTCGGTATCCGCAGGATACACGACCGTTGGCTCGTTGTTGTTATTGTAGCCTTTACCTACCAAAAACCCTATCGCGAACCCGCGACATGTGGTGCTGCGAAATCCGTTTGTTTGTTTTGGCTTCCGTATGTGCCAACGCATCGCCGCGAATCGAGCCATGGTCGAGCGGTCGGAGAGAAGGCTACGGGGTACGAATCCGATGATTTATGCTCCAGTTATGCGACGATACCGGCGGGTACAAACAGAACGGCCGGATCGGTCACGGAGCAACTCGGTAGTCTGCAAACAACGCAGCATGGTTTTAAATGGGATGAAAGTTGTGTCCAGCAAGCCTTCGATTATGAAACCTAATAGTGGTTGATTCATCTCGCAGCCTCGGCTTGACTCATACCTCGGGGATTGCTCATCGTAGATGACACTATACCCTGGAAATAAGAAATGAGACAAGCTCGCTCGTCCATGCTTGAATATACCGAGGGTTGTTAACAAATTCCCCTCCACATTGAACTATTTTCCTAATTACCGATTTAGGTAACACCTTTGATAAAGGAAACTGTAGAAAGCTTGGTGGTGTACAAGAAGCCTATATAACGATGAAAAATTCTACCCTTCGAGCCGGTACCGCCCGGTAGAAAGGTGCGATAAGAAGGCGGGCCTTTGCTTAAATATTTTATTTTACTAAACAGCGTCCGAACGAAGCGCTCATAAAAGAACCGATGCCGGGGAGTTTATGACATAACCGACCGGCAAAAGGGAACAAAAGGGAAAACGACGGGTGCGCGAGCGACTGGTCACAACAGGTGGTTCGGGTGGAAAAGTCTTTTAAACGTGACCAAAGAATGTAAGGATGAGCGGAGTAGAGAAACTAGGCTATTATCGGAGAGTTAGAAAATGTGAGATGTTTTGAAGAAAATCACAGATAAATTGGTCTATTTAAAGTTAGATAAAATTATGCTCACATGGTTGTCATACTTGATAAGAAGCACGTTTTTGCTATATGATAAGCAGTCATTGCAGAAAGAAGAACTAATTGAATATACTAACATAATGAGATGAAGAAAGCACATCAGAAACAGCATACCATGGCAAAATTGAACCACACCTGAAGAGTACACCAACCTCAAGGAAGAGTAATCAACTTTATTTTCGCTTTACACCACCATAATGTCCTTCTCATCAAGGACTTGCGCACCGTGGGAAATGCGGAAAGCTCCCACGCGATGTCTCAATGAACGCCGTCGGTGCATCGTTGCGCGCCCGGGAAATTCCGAGCACTGATTGCACCTATCTTATAAATATTCACTGAATAGCTGAAGTTTTATCATCCGCCCGACCCACCGCTACCATCCTTTCACTTCTTCTTTCCATTCACCGGACGGTAATTGTTTGCTCTAAAAATTAAAATAACAAAACCATCGCCCTTGCAACCATTGCAGTGTGTTTAAAATAAATGCATTTTCACATCCCTTAAGGTGACGGGGGGAAAACCCAACGTTCGAAGTAGTTGGAAGCCATCGGCCTCAAGTGTATTCCGAAACGGGATGTGATAACATTGCTTCGGTGTGATAAAATGTAAATTCTCATCAGCTTCCATCGAAAAGTGACGATGGAAGCTGTAACCGAAAAGATGACAGGGAGGATCTTCATCACCTTTCCGTAGATCCTTCTAGTTGCCACCCTCTCACGGTAGTGTATGGAGACCGTATTTAACTGCAAGTGCAATGCCGTCCTTTGCCGAGCACATCCGTATGCAAATGAGCGTGAGGGTGAACCCATAATAAAATCAATAATTCACAGGTGAATGTGGGAACCCGGGGGAAGCCTGGTGCCGAACAGTCTCGTCCTCGCCTCGGAAATGGTCGGTTCAGATGGGCGGGAAGGTTGGGGTTATTAAAAATGTAAATTAAATCGAATGGGTGGAACCCCGATTTCCACTGAGTTTTCGGTCGGGCTTCGAAGGGAGACACCAGTTCGTTGCGTTATATCCGTTCCAGGTATAATCGGGTCGTCCATGGAACGCTTTCCGTTTCAGTTGAGAGAAAATTGCTAAAATGTAAATCTTCCTTCTGGATGCAAATTTTTGCCATCTGTACGCCCATCCGTGTGTCTGTGGTGATTGGAATATTGGAACGAAAATTCCAAAATCGTCCGAAATCGAACCTGAAGCCTCATTTGAAGGGGCATCATTATGGACACATTCTTCCACTGAAGTAGGGCTCGATCGGACCGAGATTTTTCGTGCCGAACAATGGCGGGCCCATCCTTGCGGTACTTCACGCGAGTGTCTGTTTGTGTGACGGCCCGTTTAAGTGGATTTTCTCCTTATTTTCCGATCGCTTCGATCCCCAAACAAAAGAAACCATGCGGTCCTCGTGTGATCGCAACAATAGCGCGAATTGTGGGATATTCCTATTCGAGGGCGGATTATGCTACCCTAAGAGCGGATGATCCTGACATGTGGAACAAATCTGATCGTAATTTGAGGCATCGAAACGTTCAGGACATTGGGGAAACCGTATCGTAACCGATAGAGCTTAGCAATGGTTGTTAAAAAGGTCTGGAAAGTACGTTGTTAATATGCACAAATTTCAAAAAGGAAACTCGGCAGTTTCCTTTAAAATCAAATAGATTTGTTGTGATATTTAAGTTTTCTGTAAAGTACAATTTTAATCAACAAATGTTTTTAGGATATAAATAGACACACTACCTGTGTGGGATGTAATTTATTTCAAATTTTATTTTAAGTTTCAAGGGAACATTTCTTTTTCTGTTGAAACCACTTCGTCTAATGAGGTCGATTCCGTGTCTGCCACTGGAGTAAATAATTGTTTTGGATCAATGCTAGAATTGGTTCGCTTTATGGAATAATTGTACACCCTCCAGTATCTTAAGAGCAACAATTACAATTCGTTCACAATATGTTCGTAAAATCAAAGCAAAAGGGGGTTCGGGAGAAAAGGGTTCTGCCGGGTTGACCATAAATGTCGATATAGTTTCCCTGAAGATCAGGTTATCCCTTTGGTTTTGTATAAAGAGTGGAAGGTTGTAAAACCACATTAGCAAAACCCTTTTGGCTTGGGACGGGTTTTGTAGTTGGGGAATTTTGGAAAAACCTGTAACCTAACTATTCTAAATTCTTCTCCCTCGAGGTCCCTCGCTAATGTGAAAAACGTTTATATTTTTAAACTCCATTTGGCCACGACTTTCTATTTCGAGCACGTGTTTTCGCTTTGCCAACTGACGGCTGCGGTGTGCGTTTTGAACAGTCACTTGCAAACTTGACTATCACGCCACCACGATCGGGGTGACAGATCGGATGTTGTGATAGGAAGGATTAGCTTTCGGCCTGGAAAGTGCATTCACGTTTCACATAAAGGTGTGGTCTACAAATTTATCGAAAAGATTTAACCCTCCGCTAGGCCGTAGTTATAGCTTTCGTTTCTCGTGCATCCATTATCGTCGAACTGGTTTCGGATCGGGTTATCTTATCGGGAAGAGGATTTTCGGGACCCGCGCTGTCCGTCGCAAAGCGCGTCGTGTTTGTCACCGGCAGTTATGTTGTGGACGTGGACCATGCGGCAGTAGTGCATTCTTGTGGTTCGCATGATAACGGCTTCGATGAGATGGCGAATTCCAGCGACTTGCTGCACGAAGGGCCAGCGTTCACCGTTGGCGTGTTGCTTGTCGCCGTGTGCTGTATCCTGTTCCATCTCCGGAGGAGAAAGAGGCTATCGGTAACGGCCCGTCCGGATCGACCTGGCCGGAAGGTACGAAGCAGCCCGCCAGGGCTATTGTTTTTTAACAATACATAGCAGTATCCTTAATCGTACCTGTCTGGCACACAGGACGACACCTACCTTTCCCCCAGCTTGTGTCTACCTTGTCTGGTGGTGGCTGCTTTGCATACGACACCTAACCTCACCTGTGGGAACCTGCGTCGGGGTAGGAAAGAAAGGGAAAGGTTGCATCCCTGGTACGTTTCGCATTCCCGGGGCAGGTAGTAGGTCAGGTCGAAAGGGAAAATGTTGCCTTCCGGGAGCAATGGTCGTTCGCTCAGCATGAGGTCAGCGTTCAGGGAGCTTGCTATGTCCTTCGCCAGTCTCGTTTCTCAGCATCAGTTCCCCGCAGGCCGCCATCGGGAGCGGACACTAATGTGATCTTCGCTTAGCTCCGTCGTCCCGGCGCGACATCGATCGGAAAACGTATTAACCAAGTTCTCGTGAGGTTAACGAAACGAATACTTTGTGAAATGTGTCTGTGAAATAATTACATCGCGATTAATTAAGTTAGCCATAGGATAGTTCATCCGTGCAGAAAGGTGTTGGTTTTGTGGTTGTGTTGTTCAATTTTGAGCTCTTGTTTGTAGTGACACTTGTTTTAAAATGATCGAGTACGATTTAATAGTGGTAAGTTTCGTGACTTTGGTAATTGGTTTTGTGAAGCAGTGCTGGTTTATACAAGTTCTGAAATATCTGTTCTCGAAAGTGATCATGAAGTTGCTACTACCGACACTCTTGCCAAATTTTGTTCTCCTCGACCGTTAGCAGATGTTCTGTTTTTCAGTTGAACGGCGAAACAAATTGCCAATTTATTGCTGAAGGTTGTTCCTTACAGTTTTTTCTCCTCTATGTCTCCATGTCGAACGGCAGTTACCTGAAGACGAAAGGTCCAAAAAACCAGCAAACGATCCTCTGGGTTCTTTGGGATTAGCATAATCGAAATCATACGCTTATCGAAGGGTGTTGGAAATTTTCCTCCGGATTTTGGATAATCCCCTTTCGGCAGGTAGAGGGACCGGATCACCACCTGCAACTTTTGGTGTTTCCTATCGCTAACGGATTTTTCCAGCCGAAGTAAGACGGTGCTGGATCGAGGAAGAAAAGCGATCGGACAGGGTTTTATCCGATCCCTCTGGCGACTTGCTTCCTACAACTCGATCACACACTGCCGTTTGAAGGTGGTGATGGTGGTGGTTTTGTGTGGAGATCATTAGTCACGAGCATGATCAACGTGTAATAAGACTCGCTCGATCGAGCGGAACGGCTTCACGAGACCGAACCGTTTGTTACGGGGTGTTCAGTTGCAGCTTCTGAACCGATCGTCTCATTGTGTCGCACCCCTTTTTGCCAGTTGGGAGTTGAACGTGGAGGAAGTTTGTGTGTGCCTTCCATCATGTTTCGAAGGTTCCATTTCTTTCTGGTGCGATTGTCAAAGTTTAACCATGGTTTATTGGAATATACAACTAATGTTAGCTTGTTGTTTTATTTTCTCCACACAGTTGGACGCCTTCTCCTGTCCCACAATCAAGATGGCACACCAGAAGACCACCAGCGATCTGCTGGAAACCAAGTCCATGCTCGACGAAGAGCGCACCAACAGTCAGACGCTGAAGCAGCAGCTTCTCGAGACGACCGAACGTGAAACAGAGCTACAGCAGCTGCACCGGTGTGAGCTGAGTAGAGGTAAGTCCAAGGGACACGAACTTCCCGATTGCCCCTTTCGGTTTTTACTTTTATACTAGGTGCTAATTGTTGATTTCGTTCCACCCAATTCTTTCCAGTGGAAACCTGCTTGAGTGAACAGCAGCGCAATGCTGACGATCGGATTGCAACGCTCGAGGCGCAGCTCAGCGAGAAGGAGTACGCCAGTCGCGACCTGCAGTCGCGCATCGATTGCTACGAAGCGAAGCTAGCCGAGCAGGCGAAACAGCTCGAACACTCCCGGGCCCGCGAGCTGGACCTGCTGCAGCGAATCAACGCGCTCAGCTGCACCGAGAACGAGCTCCGGGACAAGGTGCACTCGAGCGAGCTGGCCTACAGCGAGCGGCTGCAGGCCGCTGCCATGCGCGAACGTGACCTCACCGAGCAGATCGGCGGCCTCAACCGGGACCTCGATCGGATGCGACGGGAAACGGAGCAGAAGGAGCGCGAGCTCGAGGAGAAACTCACGATCACCAAGGACGAGTGCGTGGTGCTGCGGCAGAACCGTAGCAGCCTGCTGGAACCGCCGGCACCGTCGGCGCAGCAGAACGGAGGCGAACGGTGCGCCGCGAACACGTCCGGCAACCCGCTGCAGCTGAACCGATCGTCCGGCAACATCAACCATCTGCAGTTGCTGCAGGACGAGGTGGACAGCTTGCGGTGCGTGCTGGATCTGAAGCAGCGCGAAATTTCCGAACTGCGCAAGCAAACGCAGGAGTACGAGCGGGACGCGAAGGAGCTGCCCGGTGCGCTGGTAAAGATCTCCGCCCTGGAGTCACGGATCGAGGATCTGCAGGTGCAGCTGAAGACCAAAACCGAAGAGGAGAAGTAAGTTCGTGCGAGCACCGAGAACTCTTTATGAACTTCGTGGCTAATGATTTCTTTCTTCTTTCCTTTCCAGAGAGCTACAGCAAAGGCTGAAACAGCTACAGGACAACCTGAGTCAGGAAAGCAAAATCAAAAGCCGGCTCTCGCTGCACAACGAGGAGCTGCAGTGGCGCTTGAAGCAGAACTCGGAGAAGTTTACCATCGCGTACGCGGAACTTTCGAAGAGCTACCACGAGAACTCGAGCTACATGATGACCGCGTCCAAGTCGAGCATCGAGCCGCACACACCGGTGCACTCGCACCACCACCATTCGCACCAGCTGAGCCATAATCAGTCGCGATCGAGCTGCTCGGAACGGTTCTTCGACATGGACGACATCTCCCCACCGACCTCGCCCGTCATCAAGGGCATGGTGGAGAAGAGCGACTCGGTGTCGTGGGTGCTCGAGATCGACGACGAACCGCCGGAGGTATCCGCCTCGCGGATGGTGCGGCGGGCGGGCTCGTTCCGTTCCAATGCCACGTTCGACAATGCCACGCCGAAGCGACCCAAGTGTGGCCTGAACCAGACGATCAACGGCATGACGACGGGTGGTGGTGGCGGCGGTATCCAGCAGTCGACTTCGGCCGCATCGATTCTGAAGCAACACTCGAGTGACATGTCGCCGATTAAGCCACCGCAGCAGGGCTCCGGGAACCATCGATTGCGCTCCAAATCGGTCAGCATTAAGGCGGCGGAACCACCAAAGAAGATTGTCCGATCGAACTCGGGTGCGTCGGCGTCACCGTGCCCGGTGTCGGCAGTGGGTGGTCCGTCCGGAATGACCAAACCGATGCGTATCGGCGAGATGGCCGGTTCGTGGAAGGAACAGCCCCTGTACAGCAGTTCCCCGTATGCTCACAAGCGATTTTTGAGCGAAGACATCGAACTGCTGACCGCCGGGAGCTCTTCGGCCAAACCGATCAGCTTCGATCAGCAGCAGCAGCACCAGCCCCATCGGGCGAAGGATCTTTTTCTAGAGGAGACGGAGTTTCTCAGCGAGCCGGAAAGTCCGTTCGCTCGGCGGCCGAAGCTGAACGGTGGTGAGGACATTGCGAACCCACCCGTCGAAGTGTTCCATCGTGATAAAACGCCAAACTTCAAGAAGAGCAAGGAAAACCGGGGCCTGATCACCTGCGACACGACCGCCCTTACCGGTGGTTCCTCTTCGACGAAGGTCGTCGGTGCTAATGGCAGCGGGGGCAGCGGAGTCGGCGTCGGTGGACTGACGGCACGCGACAAACGGCGTGAGTTTACGCGCAAAGCGAACGCAAACCTCGCCGGATCGCTGCTGATGGAAGCGGCCGGTGAGGCGCTCGTGTCCGGTTCCAACTCGGACGACGAAGCGTCCTCATCGTCGTCCGCCTCCTCCTCCGCGTCGTCCTGCATCTCCGAGGGAAGTCTCTCGTCGGCGAGCAGAGCGAGCAGCAGCACCGCCAGCCATGGCAACAGTCCGCTGCACGGTGGAGGAAAGCGAAGCAGCGACCGCATGAACGAAGACGACACGATCGAAGATGCCGCCGGTGGTGGTGACTCGTCCCAGGGACAGCAACCGAACAACCACCATCATCATCACCATCACCAGCATCGACGACGGCACTCGAACATCTCACTCGAGGACGCACTGATGAAGAAGATCGTCGCCAGCCTCAACGGGGACAGCGTCGGCACGCCGATGGAGGTCAGCTGGTCCGAGGATGGCGATCCGGGCTCGGAATCGATCGTATGACAAGACGACGACAGTTTCTAATCGCGGCCAGCCGGAGAACGGATCAGTCGCATTGTTTTTAAGGATGGAAAGTGATAGTGGCGACCCGGGGCTGGGGCCAAACCCTCGGCATGACGCGAGAGAGAGTGTGTGACAGAGAGAGAGAGGTAAAGAGTCAAAGGGATGACATGAAGCTGACGATGGAATTCTATAAGAAAAGCCCTTTCCCTACCGGAACCGAAGGGGAACCATTCACACAGGACATCCTCTCTCCTCACCGACTATCCCACGCGGAAGCCGGGGGGCCACTACTTGCGCGCGGGTACTTCATTGCGGGTATATGCACATCGTATCGATCGATTCCGCCATGAGAGTTCGCGTTCGAGTTTCGAATCTGATTCTAGTGGCTTATAGCCTCCCCTCCCCCCCCCCACGCTAGGTGCCCCCTCATGTGCCCCAATGTGTTGTCCCATCCCAAAAAGGAAACGAAACAAACTGGTTAGAGAGTTAGGTTAGGTTATTCCGGTAATCCCGCCCTTAACTGACTTAGTTACTCGAGTTGCTTATTAGTTGTTTAATTTTAGCGTGTAAGTTTGTTTCTGTGTTTAATGTTCGTTTACTCGTCTAATAGAATTAGAAGCGTCCCCCCTTCGGTATAAAAAAAAAACACACACACACACAATGCACAAACGTGCTATCCAAAAACCTCCCACACGCTAAGTAAACAAACAAACTACCATTTAAAAAAACTCCCCTTAAAACGTGAACATATTTAATCGGAAAATAAGAGATGCATTAATTGGAAAGTTATGCTTGTTTTGTTCTGTTTTGCGTTTTTCTCTTCCACAATTTACTCCACCCCTTGCTCCTCCCCTTGCCCTTTCGGCTCGATCGATTGATCACGCATCGTTTGGTATGAGGGTCGCGGGATGTTAGAAACTGTCGCCGTTGGAGAAAACAGGACCGGCTTGGGGATAGGAAAGAATCACACACGTTTTAACGTAGTTTTTTTGCGATCCGAAGAGTAAGTAAGGATTCCAAGTAGGAATGTCTTTATGAGCGCTGTATGGGAATCGATACCTATCGTTTGCTTTCAACAGCCCATGTAAAATATTTGAAGTCTATATTTCTATCATTAAGTGCGGGGAGGGAAAGGAATAACATTGTCATGTAGAAAGGATAGGTTTTTGGTAAGAATTGTGTGGAAAGCATCATTGGATACACATTCTGTTCTCTATATCCATCCGGAACAGATTTATGATGATCATGGCTTCCCTTTCCCCAGGATCATATTGTACATTTTTCTTTAGCATATCTTTATGCTTTTTTATTCTTGTTACACTGTTATATTATTTGTAGAATTTGCTGTAACTCGCTGCGACTTGGAGTTCAATCAGTTGTGGTTAGTTGTATTTGTGAGTCCACTGATCCACCCAGTGCGCCCTTCTTGAGGGCGCATGGTGTCGATCGCAAGGTTCGTGTAGATTTGTGAACAGTTTGTCTTAAAAATTAAAACGTTTGAAATAACGATACACACGATAATAATAACCTTGGAATGTATACAAACGTTAGAGGGTAAACGGCATGTAATGTTTGAGCGGGGTTACACTTTCGTGGAACGATGGGAGGGATTAAATAGTTTGGGAATGGGTATTTGGACCTTGCCTTGCTACTTGCGTATTTTGTGTAGCAAGCGAATGCCGCGCGTTTCCAAAGGAAGTGTACTCGGAACTATTCTGAAGCAACCGTTTGGAGCAATGGCGACGGTTGAATTTATTAATTTGAATCAATTTGAAAAGAAAGCGAAAAAATAACACATACACACAGAGAAAATAAACACATAAAACAAATAGTACTACTCATTCTACAGTTTACTATCGCGGGAAACGCTGAGGCTGGATACGTAGCTAATATGGATGGTATTATGTCAGTAAAACTATATATATAAAAATAGATGGATCCTGTGAAGAGTTATTGTAAACTTTATTGACAGCTAAGATTCTATTACAACAAAACCAGACATAATTTAATCCAAAGCGCAGAGTGTAATGTGATTGTGTCGTTGAGCAGAGCATTTGGGTATAGAGGACGAACTTGGCGGAACGCGGGTGGAGATTTGAGCCGCACTTTTGGGAACGCAGCTGACGACGAAAACGAAGCAAAACTGGTGATTCACAACAGAGTTTAACAAAAAAATACAGATTAATGCAAATTGTACTGCATATTGCAAGTGAAAGCAACTTGTTCTTATTTCAAACGATCCGAAATGCATATTGTTTCGACTGTTTGTGTTTTGAATAAAATACGTAACGTTTTTAACGTAACGGGGTAAAACAACGTAAAGGGTTGAAATGGTAATTTTCCGTAGAAAAAACATTCGGTTATCATAGTTTTTGTTATCAATAAGGTATTCAGAAATGGTTTGAACTTCTCACTAGAATAAATTTGGTCGAATTTTGAATTTTTGAAAATTTTCCGTTGGTATAGAGGAACTTCTCTTTGATTGAAGTTCCCTTTTTAGCGAATACACCAACCACTGACTGCATGCGGTTTGTGTGTTTACTTTTGTGAAAGAAAATTCTATTTTCCACCTTTTGTTGCAGATTTATCGAGTTTCTTCATTTATTTACACTTTCTTGTTCTTTTTTAAACATTTCTACCAGCTTAAACTTCTGCACCTTCCCCGAGGTCGTCTTCGGCAGGTCGTTCAGCACCCGGACGTACTTTGGCACCTTATAGTACGCCAGCTTCCCCTCACAGAATCGCTTCAGCTCCTCGCGGGTAATCGTGTCGGAGGGGTTCTTTGGCCGCACGTACGCACACAGCTCCTCTCCTGTCCGCTCGTCCGGCACGCCGATGCAGTGCGCCTCCAGCACCTTCGGGTAAGTGTTGAGATAGTCCTCGACCTCCTTCGGGTAGATGTTCTCACCGCCCCGGATGACTACCTCCTTCATCCGACCGACGATCTTCCCGTAGCCATCCTCCCGCAGGGCGAACTGATCGCCCGTCCGTAGCCACCGATCCGCATCGATCGTTTCCTTCGTTTTCTTCTCATCACCCCAGTAGCCCAGCATGGTACCGTACCCTCGGACCCACAGCTCTCCGGCCGTCCCGAACGGAACCACGTTGCCCTCCCGATCGACCACCTTCGCCTCGTAGTGGTCCGTTACGTGCCCGACCGTTTGCTGCACATCCTCCGGGCTCTCCTCGAACTGGGACTGAAAGATGACGGCCGTTGCCTCCGTCATACCGAACACCGTCTTCACCTTCCGCACGCCCAGCGAGTGTTTGATGTCGGCGAACAGCTTTGGGGAGCAGGTGGCACCTCCGGTGGCGGCAATTTCCGGTGTCTCAAGCTGGGCTCCACTCTCCACGATCCGGCGCACCAGGTCCACGTACATCGTCGGTGTTCCCAGAATGACCGTGCATCTATGGGCGGGTATAAATTCAATTCCAAAGGAGTCATAAACCCACCTCCAAGTGGGTCCCACCGTGTGTGCTTACTTCTCTCTCATGATGGCGGCCAGCGAATCGGCCGCCTTAAACCCAGCTGACGGCAGTACCATTGTCGCGCCGTACGATATACCGGCCATGGTGGCAATGACCATCCCGTACGCGTGAAACAGTGGCACCTGCACGCACATACGGTGCTCCTTCCGATCCAACTCATTCCTCCGGCCAACGTGAATCCCGTTGTTAACGAATGCAAAGTGTGACATCAGGGCCGCCTTCGGTTGACCCGTCGTGCCCGAGGTGAACTGCAAGTTGACGCCACTGTCGGGAGATATTTTCGCCTGCAGGTACTCGATCCGGCTGATGTCCCGCTCCGACGTTAGGCCGAACAGGTCGCTGAACTTGATCGCTCCCCTGTGGAAAGAGAGGACCGAACATTTGATCACAGTTCTCCGGAAGTGGGACGGGGTATTCTCAAAACTTACGGCAGATTATCATCACTATCTATGATAACGGTGGACAGTGCCGGTAACTGTTTGCTCTTGAGTTCACCCGGCTTCGAGGACGCCAGTTCGGGAACGATGTGGGAAATCATGCCGTAGTAGTTCTGCTGCCGGTATCCTTCGGCCGCCACCAGTGCCTTCACGTCAACCTTCTCGAGGGCGTATTGTAGTTCCGGGATCTGATAGGCAGGATTGATTCCGACCTGTTTCAAAAGAGGGAGAAGGTGTTAAGAACAATAAATAAAAAAAGGGATGAGAAATTGAATTTAACCAAAAACGTGGGAATCATAAATGCCTGCCATATTGTACGGAATTCCCAGGGGCAAGAAATCCAGAATGACGCAAAATGACGTACCTTCTCCTGTGGGATCACCTGCTCCAACCTTTGTACCATCGTGTTCGAACAGGGAATTCCACGCGGCCATTGGTAAGGTGTCAACGAAACATTCGCTCAAAAATTCAGGTTTTGCCCAGTCAAATATTAGCATAATCTCTCAAAGAAGTAGACGGAACAACATGGTACGCAAAGAACCAAAAGAAACCCCAGACGCAGGCCAACTTCTCCAAACAGGTTTGTGACGCTCTGGGTAGATTCTAACAGGAATTATCAACAATATACCGATATTCGGTGGAGATCTTCCGCGAAATACCACGCACACGCTCAGTCTCCAATGGTGCTTCGATCGAGCAGCATCACCTCAATCGATTTCAGCTATGGCGAGTTTAAAGGTGTCCGGGTGTGTTCTGCTCGGTTGTTTGTTGATGGCGCTTGGTCAAACACTCGCACAGCAAGGGTGCGGCGAACGGAAGGTGGACTACGCAAAGTTGATCTTCGGTGGTGAGGATGCCCTTTCCGGCCAGTGGCCTTGGCATGCGGCCATCTTCCACCGGATCGATCGTAGCTTCGTGTACCAGTGTGGTGGAACGGTCATCAATCAGAACACAATTCTGACAGGTAGGAAAGGGCTTATGTTGCACATTCATCCAGAATGATGATCTATTAAAAAACGGTCTACTTTGATTGAACTCGCCAGCCGCTCACTGCGTTCAGCTGAACAGTGGCGTTATCACGGTCGATCGGCTATCGGTGCAGGTGGGTCGCACCTATCTGTACGCGGCGGAGGCACACACACAGGAGCACCAGGCCGAGCGGATCATCGTCCACGAGGAGTACAGTGCGATGCAGGTGCGGCACGATATAGCACTCATTAAGCTAGCGACCGATATGCAGTTCACGGACTTTGTGCAACCGATCTGTCTGTGGGATCGCTCGAACACCGACATCGGGCAGCTGATAGGGCGCGTTGGGTCGGTGGTTGGGTTCGGCATCACGGAGGTCGGTGCTGTGTCGGATCGGTTGCGCGTGGCGTACATGCCGATCGTGGACACCCAGACCTGCCTGGATAGCAATCGGAACCTGTTCGGTCGCGTCTTGACGCGGAATATCTTCTGTGCTGGTTTTCGCAATGGTAATGGTGATCGGATGAAAACATTCCCACGCAAATGTTAATGGTTCATTTCACCCACGCAAAAATATAGGCACGACGGTGTGTGGTGGTGATAGTGGCGGTGGGATGTACTTCGAAATCGAAGGCCGCTGGTACATCCGAGGCATCGTGTCGTTCAGCGGGCAGAACTGTCAGTCGGCCGACTTTGCCGGGTTCAGCGACGTGGCGACCTATCTGGACTGGATCAACCGGTACACGAGCGGCACACAGAGCAGTCCCTACTCGAGCACCGTGATCGACAAGCAGAGTCTGCTGGCGCTGGACATTTGCGGCGTGAATAGCTACCCGAACACGGCCGAGGATGCGAAACCGGTTTTCGGAGGCTACCCGTGGCTCGGTGCGATCGAGTATCTGCAGGTGAGCAGCGGTCAGCGGCGTGTGCTGTGTCAGGCGACGCTTATCACCCGGCGCTATGTACTTTCGGCGGCTCAGTGTGTGACACTGCCGTCGAATGTCTATCAGATGTAAGTATTTAAGCCACGTTTGGCTGCAGCCAACATTGATGAACAACGATTACTTTCCTCAGCGTTGGTGTTCGATTGGGTGAGTTCGATACGGCTTCCAATCCAGATTGTGCGATCGTGGAGGGACGGTCACAGTGTCTTCCGCCGGCTCAGACTTATCCAATCGAGGAAATAACCGTACTCCCAGGATTCAATAGTCCGGCGTTTTCAAACGATTTGGCAATGTTAAGATTGCAACAACCGGCCAATGTCGAACAGGGTAAGTTCTAGTTAGAATGACCTTTTTGTTACCTTGCTACATCTTTTCTGTCTTCCACTTCAGAGAACATCAAACCGATCTGCCTTCCCTTCTCAACCGCGCTCAAGAGTCACAAGCCTTCCTACTTCATTCGCACCGGGTGGCTTTCGCGAAGTACCAGCACGGCCCTCCAACGCAGCTTCCCAAGTTCGATCGAGTCGGTCGGTTGTCAGGACGCGTACAACGACCAGGACGTGCCACTGGAGAAAACCTACGGCCAGATTTGCATCCGGCGGGACACTCCCTCGTCTACCGGGAGTTGCTACTTCAACATGGCGGCCACGCCACTCCAATCCGTGCAGATCGTTGGCCCAAGCGAACGGTACGTGCTGTACGGGTTGCTCTCCTTCGGCCCCAAGCAGTGTCTCGACACGTACCCGGACGTGTACACAGCGATTGCCCCGTACGTCGATTGGATCGTCACCAACCTGAAGCCATAAAACGGATTACTCTCCCCCTACGGTCCCGGTCCCTTTCAACCGATCAAGTATTGCTTTGCTCAATGACCTGCCACGACCTCCTAGCCTACATCGTTGCTTACCAAGATCATTCCGGCACGCGCCACCGCCAGATAGGTGAGATAGAACAGGATCCCATTCGGCGCCCAGATTCCAACGCGATCACCCTGCCGCAAACCGAGCTGGTGGAACGACGCCGCTAGACGGTCTACCTGTGGAAGGAAAAGATCAATTCTGTATCAGCTCCTTGGGTTCTGGCTGAAGGATTATTCGAGAATTCGATGCCGGTGGCGGCGCCTCTGTCGCGACCACTCCGGGAGGTCCGAGCCCGGCCCAGAACTAATTGATCCTAATTGGTTTGCGAGGAAGGAACCCGCCCCCGTTTGCTAATTAGGCGCCGGATCGAGAACTCTCTCCCTCGGGAACGTACCTTCTCCATGGCGGCTGCGAAGGTGAGCCGTCCATCGCGTTCGTGGCAGGCCACAACGGCTTCCCGGTTCGGAAAACGTTCGGTAGCGATACGGAGATGTTGGCCTACATTGCGATAAACCAGCGGCTCGGCCCCGATATGGTGGACGTAGCTTTGGCGCCGCTCGTTCGCCAGCGGATCGGTTGATTGGGTGCGGACGGCCTGAAGGCATCTAGGGATGGAACAACTCAGAACAGTTTAGGGTAGTTGTAAATAATTCACAAACTAAGTTTATTCATAAGACTAGGAAACGTTGGAAGAAGTGAGATTTGAGAACTATTTTGCATACGATTTTCGAATTTATTTTAAAACTTTTACCCTCCAATGTCGAAGTACTTAAATACAACCAAATGAAAACAAGAAGTTGTGTGTTTTTAAATTAAGATTAAAAGGTTTAAAGTGAACAAGCACAAAAGTGTACACAGTCGAATCTTGCTTGATTATTCGGTCATCAATTCGCCTCCGTTGCGGTTACCATGGATACGAACTATGCACTTGTGACGTAACCTGTATACCTGTTTGTAGTTAGGCACACAGTAGGCCAATGCTGTCAGTACTCGATCGTTCTTTTTGCAAGTGATCATAACTAATGACACAGTAGGCCAATGCTATCAGTACTCGATCGTTCTTTTTGCAAGCGATCATAACTAATGACTCAACGTTTTCCTGCATACCTGGTCCATCCAACGTGACATGGTCGGTTGTGCTTCAAGAGCATCATCGTCATTCGTATCACCATTATGCACTCTGTTCTTTGTTCACAAACCGACGCTGTCAAGTACTTGCTTTAATCGACGGTTTGCTACTACACTGCGATATTCCACAAGCCCTACACGATCATATACAGCGATCGGAAACTACGCTCCGGACACGACAAGCCTCTGATAAAGACTGATGAGTAACACACCGTTGAACACCACGCGGACTAGTGTGCCGGACTTAATTAAACTTCTGAACTTGTTCCCGGATCGAGGGCAACCGTACGACTAAACTCGCGACTAGAGCTTCAACTACATCGCCCTTATTGCATACGCGGCTCATTATCGCCCATCCGGACGCTATAAACGGCTTCCGAGCTTATCGTGCCATGGGGCGGACGTCAGGTCGACGTGTAAATTCGAGTGTCATAAAGCGGTGTAATAACGTGTATAAATAAATGTTCGTTAAAAATAAGCCCTCCAGTCGTCTTCCGACAAGCAAATGCATAACCGAAGGATGGAGGAATACTCTAAACGGCTGATTTGATAAGATTGTTTACAAGCGATTTTTTTTACACGCTTTATTTTGGCGTCGTCTTCGTCTTCCATTCGTTATCAGTTCGGCACTGCCTGTCGTAACGGCTGATGATTATTTAACAGTCTCTCGATTTCGCGTCCGCAAGTCGTGTCTCAATGGCCGCATAGTGAGGAGATTTGTTTATTTACTTTCCGTTGTTGGTGTGATCGTGCACGGTTCTTTGGCAAAACTCGTTATCTTGAGGATTTTTGCTTTCAGGAGTGTGCATGAGAACAGCTGTATCAACTGATGACGTGTATGTTTCACGTTCAAAAAATAATAAAAAAATGTTAAAAATGACGCTCCAAAAATAAAAAAATGTTGGAAGATAAGTTCCCTTAAGGGTAAACTTTTTAATTGATCCTCTAAAGTCTACCGAGAAGCGCCACCTTTGAGATGAATATAAAGAAGCTCCTTGAGTAAGTTCGTTAAAATACCGTTTTTTCCTCCATTCTATTACCCTCCGCTGTGCCTAAATAAAAAACTTTCGCTAGGGTAGAATAGAAGCGCCAGGTATGCAGTTGTAAATGGACAGGACCAGAACCGTTTGTATAAGATAAAAAAGTTATCCCAACAGCCGCGAGGTGGCAAGGATGTAAAACGCAAGGGCAAACAAGCGAAGGCTGACAAAATCAACTCCATCGACAACAAACAAAACCGGGATGGGATTGGGTGAAAGTGAAAAGTAGAAAAAAAATGAAAGCAAACAACGTAAGGTACACATGCATAAGGGAGACGCTATAAACTCGTCTAGACTGCAGTCAGCTTAAGCCGTTGCTATCCGTCCGTCCCAAAAAAGCAGGGTCCTAGAGCAGTTTGATGCAGTTCGATAGTTTGGAGCGGTATTCAATTTTGTAATTTTGGTTATTTTGCCTTTTATTTTTAACAGCCAGTGATTTTTAACAATGTGTCCTTTCGTTATCCTTCCCATAATATATTCATGTCTTCCGTTCGTAAGACTCCCTTTCGAGGTCCCGCACCTTCAATCCCTCCCGGCCGGATGGCAACGGGGACGAACCGGGTACAGGGCCCTAGGGTTTGCATTGTAAATAGTGAACGATCAAACATCCGCGCCCGCTAATAGAACGATAATCGGCCAAATCACTCTCCAATTCATCGCACGACGCAATACACGACGGAATTTTTGACGACTCAGCGGAACTCCGCTCCCAGACGGGAGGACGACTACATTGTCGAGAGGGGGTTCTTGTTTTCTTTGCATTTCGTTGTTGTTTGCCAGGTATTCCGGGGAGCGAAGAAGCGCGTTGCAGCATAAGAATGCGAATCTTATCGTCCGCGTTATGAATGAAACGGGGTCCACGCTTCGATGGTTGATTATTGGAAAAACGGTCGGTGCGTTGTTTTGTCTGTGCCCATCGGAAGAAAGGGAAGAGGTCTTATAGGGAAGGAGGAGCAGGTTTGACGTGGAACGAATCCCGCCAAAATAAGTTGGTCGCGTTGTGGCAACGGACTGGAGGGACCACAATCGGAAGGATCTAGGTCACCGATTGCTTGAAAGATGATTGTGTCTTTTGGCTTTTTTTTCCCGAAGCCACTGGAAAGAATAAATAACATGACGGTCTGGATTGATGTTCGTTCTAATAGGGATACCTATTGGAACCGTCTGGATCATTAATATCATTTCGAAAAAATGAAACCCCAGAGAATAAAATCCCAAATCCATTATCCCAACAGTTGTTGAAAGTGTTCGTTTAAAATACAATCAAATAAATAAATCCTCCAAAATCATGTTTTAGATTTTAATAATTTGTATGTATAACGAGGAAACAATCTTTAATCTGTTGACGTCCGAATTATTAGCAAAAGTTGTTTTCTTTGGTGAGCTCTATCGCTAACTTAAATTCTTATTAAATTCCTCTACAAAAGTGCCGAAAGCAAATGGAATATCACGCAAGTCTCGCATCCCCTAAATACCGTCAATCGGTGTCGTCGTACCAACGTGCACGTGTTCTAACCACGGTGTCATGGCATTTGCATTTTGTCGTGTGTACGAGCCCCCCGTTTGCCGAACTCACCACCACAAGAGATAGTAAGCGGAAACCGTACCATCCATTCGGTCGGGCCTTTCCTGGAGTTTATGGGACGAGGCAGCGTGACAACCGCGGGAAGGGCGGGTATGGTATCGGTGATTGTAAACATATTTTGACAAACAATTTCCACGCGATACGCATAACAACAAAACACTTTCACCCTCGGTCGGAAAGCAGGACTACGGGAGCAAAAGACGGGAAGGTTTCGTAGGTGGGAGGGAACGAATTCTTGAGGACGCACACGGGAAACTCCTTATTTCAGGCCACGCGGAGTCCCGGAATGGGTTCGATTAAACAAAATATAAACCAGCCTGGTTCCCACAAATTCTGTACGACCCGTCGCTTGGGTCGTGTAAAAAAAGGCTTTTATCTGGGAATACTAAAGGGATTGGAGTCTATTTTTGACACAGAAACCTCGAGTGGGATCAATCGAGGAAGAAGAAAGCCCTTCAACGCGAAGAGAAATGCTCGTTTATATTCAAGCGAAATTTTCGCCTACCACGAAATGGGCTGATAATTGCTTCATTTGCAGGAGTCCCGGGCTCAATCTTGGTGAAAAATTGCCTTGAAACGTCCCGCGGGCGCTTTGACCGCGTGGTCGAGGTCGAGACAGAGTTCATCGAAAAGTTCACGCAAAATCGAGCGAACCAAAGCGGTGTTTTAATTCTTTTTCAATTTTGCACATCCCTTTCCAAAGTTGCCAATCCACTGTTTTGGGATTGGGGCAACAAACACACACACACAAGGCACATATCCATTACGCGAAAGGACATCCACAAAGTTTTCGGACGTCTGGCGTAGAACTTCACCTCGGAACGCGGTTGAAGGCAACATTTCGCAAACACATTGGTCGATGTTACAAGCGCTATAAAATATAGGTGAGCCAAGAGTAGAAACCGAATGGGGGGAAAAAAGGTATAAAAAACAGACCAACATTGAATCGATTATGCAAATTATGGTGTGGACCAGCCCCCGTCCCGTTTGAACCTATCAAAGCGGATATGTGATGGTATTCCGACCGACCGAGCCTTTTGGCGTGGCTGGTATGGCCGGGCTTAAAGGGGATGGGGGAAATAAACTAACACACGCCTTGTCCCCGGAAAAGTGGGGTATGGATAGTGCAACTGCATACTGCACCTTGCTGGTTGCGACCGGACTGCAGTACGGGTTGTGCGATCGGCCTAGAATGGAACGCGGTGTGCGGTAAAATAAATACAAAACATTATGTGAGGCTACGGAGAATAGGAGCTGTTTATGCATCACGACCGACAAAGATATGGCCTAGCGAGGCAAGCGTTAATGGAGAAAAGCGTAAAACACACGAAAGGAATTCTTGTTGCCAAATAGGTTGTGAAACATCTCTCTTACAGCCAAGAGTGTCTATATACTCGTTTCTCTTAGACCTAGAACTTCGGCGAGTTTGTGTGTCATGAAAACGGCGTAAACCATGGCCCGCTGGTTACACGACTTCCGGTTGCTAAAGACGACCCATCCAAGTCGGCCGCTGGGCTTGTCAGCTTAGTAACGTGACAATCGAGCTGCTTTGATCGGCCTGCCTGGTGATTGTTATTGTAAGGCTGGAGACAGAGTGCGCCGATACAATGTTGTTTGGACGCGTAAAACAACTCCGTGGTTGTCCTGCGACGGAGTGGGGGGAGGGGGAGAGTTGGCCTGCGGTTTTCACCCAACCATGATCGCCTGTAACTGCGTCCTCCAACTCGCGGTTCCTTGGCAACAGTGACGAAATGGATCGTAAAGACGGACCAGACCAGAGGTTACAAAGTCTCCGGAACTTCTGACGAAGTAGGGGTCGATGCGGTGGGGTTGGTTGGTTTCCTGCACGGGCCCCCGGGAAAGCCGGGTAATACGCGTTGGTCACGGTAGTGTTCGTGGTTGCGTGGTTGTATGTGAGCGTGGAGTTCCGGCACATATAGCTCGGTACATACACGACGGACTCCATGTACTACGGGAAAACCCCTATCAGACTAGAGGCAGCTCGCGGGGGTCGGGAGGTTACGCGAAATCGTTCGCTGAAACTTTTAGTCCACACACCAGCCAAGCAGTCGGGCAGAATGGTTCGAGACGTTGGACCGAAAGGTTTAGCTCCTAGGCAGCTAGCGTTCTCTAGCGTCCGCGCGAGTAGTGTGTGGGGTCTTAACTTCTTCCTGAACTAGAGGGTAGCCAGAGGCAAGGACAAGAGTGAACCAAGAACCTACCTCCAAACTCAGCTGGTCTCCGGAAGTCTAAGGCAAGCTAACCCTCGGCGAGTTGTTGAGCACGCGGAATGTGTTTAGTGCTGCTGCTCGGTGACGTGTTTGTGACCCAGTCCTACTCTCTACGCGAGGTGTCGGAAACAGTGTGTGCGGGCTTTGCGTGCCTTTTCTTCCCTACAATCGCCAAATTAGGTGGGTTACTATGTTTTCTACCATCCGGAGTCGTTCTCCTTCGGCGAGCGAATAAAGGAACACAATGTAGCTGTGTGTTACATAAGCCGCAGCAAAATCGTGTGGACCTCTGGTTGGAATTTCGGCACCCGGAGTCCGTCCGTCTTTCTCTAACGAAGGGGGTTTCCTCCGTGCCGGACCAGCTGTCAACCAGGTGAAAATCTCGCCCCACCCCGAAGAACAAAGAACTTCGAAGGAGCGTAAGGTCCACTGTTCTTCTCGTCTCCCCGTCCATCGTAAGGTGGCGTGCGAAGAACGACGGTCCCTCGACTCCGAAAAGGAGCTCAAGTGGTGCCAAAAGTGTGTTAATTAGCTGGTCGTGTGGTAGTGGTGGCCGCTAGCCGTCGTTCGTCGTGTCGCGTCGTGGTAAACGCCGGGTGGGTTATTTCGGTTGAGATTGTGCAAGAGAAAGGTTGTGTGGTTCTGGCCTGGGTTCTGCTGCCCTCTTTGTGCCCACCGGGTCCGTTAAAGAGGGTCTCCGTTCGTCTTCCCCGATCGGGGAGGGGCAAGAACTTTACGTGCGGAGCCCAGCGAGGATTTTGTAGTACCGTGTGCGGGTTGCTTTAATCGCGCTCCCACGTTGTAGGTAGTTTAATTAAGTAGTTGTACTGGAAGGTGTCCTCTGCGAGATAGTGGAGTATCTAATGACCCTGCACAAAACGCGAATAATAAAAGGAACCTGCTGCCGTTGTGGAAAGTGTTCACGGGTGTAAGCGTGAAGTGAGTCGAAGCAAATGAAGTTGTAATGTAAGTCACGGGTGTGACTCCTATCTCCAAGGAGGAGTACTCTCAACAAATCATAGTAGTCGGTGGCAAGGGGTGTAGATAGGTTTCCTAATTGAGTTCGCTTCAATGTAATATGTTTTACAAACATTCAGAAGAAAGTATTTCCAACATTGTGAACCTTTAGAATCAAATTCTGAATCCGTTTTCGGTGGTTTTTCTCTCCCGTGATGTGCTTTGCTCCGCTTATCCACGCGTACTCTGTGGTTACCGCGTTGACGTGAACCAAATAAGCGGACGAAGGACCAAAAGAAAAACACCCACCGCGTTGCTGTAGTAGGGCAATGCGAAGGAAAATCGATGGAAATTCCAGTCCCTCGCCGGGGGAAGGCGTACGTACGCCCGAAAAAAAACCTAAACCCGGAGCCATGTCAAGGACTTTAACCACAAATCTGTTGCACTGCGGTTGCTGAATCAATAAACCACACAACGCGGCGGCACACTCACTCACTGGAACAATTTGTCGACGAAGTAAGCCTTGGGTGACGTTTCCGATTGCGCTGCTGTACGTCTCTGCTCTGGGTGACAGTCCCGAATTTACGAGCGTGTCTGATGGATTTGGCGAATGCTGTGGTGTGCCGTGAGTGTTTGCGACGGTGATTGATGCTTTGGGTGAAAGTTTACCAATCGGTGTGCTCTGGTGATTTGGTGGAATTTTCAGCAGTGTTGTTTGTGGTGCGGTAAAGAAATCGTGGAAGCAATTCGTTCGGCGAGCCGTTGCCGCCATGAGAGTGTCCGGTTAGGTACGCACGTTCTAACAGTCTACTAGGGCTGGAGTGGTCGCGAGTGGTCGAAGTACGCAATGGATAAGTCGAAGAAACCGCCGGCCACGGCGGGCGGTGGAACCGGCCCGGGAGCTGGCGCCGGTGGAACGGGGGCCGCCGGGACGGCAGGTGGTGCGGCTGGCGGTGCCCCCGGTGCCGGCGGTCCGGGGAAGGCCGGCGGGGGCGGCAAGGGCCCGGGCGGCAAGGGGCCGCCGAAGGGAAAGCCCAGCGATAGTGACGCACCGGGAGCCAGCGGCAAGGCGGAGGGCGAGTCCGGCTCGGCCAAGGATGACTCCTCCGCCAACGGTGACAAGAAGTCGGATAAGGCTGACACTGAGCAGCCATCGCAGCCGAAGCCTGGCAGTGCCGGCGCGACGGTCCGCGACGGTGCCCAGAAGGTTCTTAATCTGGCGTTGAAAAGCGAATGGGCTCCCGTTGAAGCTGTGCTGAAAGGCTTGGAGAAGGCGGTTGCCGCCGGCGGGGACGACGCGAGCCAGACCCCGCTCGCCGGGGTGTTGGATCCGGTAAGTAACGGTCGATGTCTAAACCGCTTCGAAAAGCAAACAGTCTTAACTTTAATTTAATCCAAGTCCAACCCATTCCAGTTTGAACTGTCCAAAATTTTATGACCTCAAGTCACACCACTAGGAAAAAGCCTATTTAATGTCGGTATATAACCCGGCAGGTCTCCTACTAACGTGGCTTGCGAATAATTTCCTGTTCGTTGACCTTTCGCTGTGCGCACACAAATTTCCCAACCTCGGGCGGGTTTTCCCAGCTCTCCGTCCGGGAAGCACAACCTATTTTCGACCGATTGCGCAATTCCCTTTTAAATTGTCACCGACCGGAGCCTTTTCTTCCACACCAGCCGGATCCTTAAGTAGTCGGACCATTCCCCTGCGGAACCGATGAAAGGCTAACCAAGTCTAGAAAAAGGCCTACGCTCGGCTGGAATGAATTTATTGGTTTTGCAAACATGGCGACACATAATTCAGTCCCACGTCGCGCGTTCGCTACTGACCCTATTATTCCGTCCGGAACCTCGCCCAAGGAGCGGCCAGTGGCCAGGTTTCGGTTCGGTTCGGTAAACCTTTGGAAGGTTTCCGCGAAGGTAGAGAGTGAATTATGCTTGATGGGAGGAAAATGTATACTCCACTGGACGGGACTGGAAAAATGATCCGCTTTCTTTTTGTTCCACCAGAGCGCTATAAACGGTTTACGTCCATATGGCGAGGAGCGTTATGGCCTATGGACCGGCATGCAAATGTTGTTATTTTCACGCACCAGCTTTTGAGAATCTTCACGGCGTTTTGGGCGGCTCGTGGTCGCGCTTGACACGCACATGGTAGTGTTCACCTGGGCTAATGAAACTGTACGAGTTTAGTAACGCCAAACCATCACATCATATTAAGTGCTCCAGTCTCTTTGAAGCCCATCAGGCACAACCCGGTCGTCATCGTCGTCGTCGAACAGGCTAATTACGAATTCGTTAATCGCTCCGGACTATTTCCATCGGCAGCAATCATTTTCCTTCGTTCGCCCATAAAGCGATCCGTGCGAGACGCGGGCCGAAGCTAATTGGCAGGCTCTGATGACGGACGACGACGGTCATAGCTTGCGCATGTTGGCGAAATCTGACCATTGCATGTGCGGCTCGATTCGTTGCCCCCTTTGTGTGCCCTAAGTGAGGCCTATAATCGTCCCCGGGTGATAAGACTGCCCCGCTTTCTTGGTAAGAAAATAACCGCTGTTGGGGGGTTTTTTTTAAGAAAATCGGAGGCACTTTTTAGCTGACCTCGGGTCGATTTATCATGACCGCAATGGCATGGTTCCAGTTCACCTCGACGCGGCTTCGCGGATGCATTAATTGTGCAAGAAATGTATCGCGTTTCCGTTCCGCAATCTACCGTTCTACACAGTTCCACTCTTCTTTTGACTTCAGTTCACTTTTTCTTTGCAGACAAAGATTGATTGAAATCATTTTGCTTGAATAATATGTAGTACTTCTAGCTGGAAGTTGAAGAATTCACTCTACTCCCGCTTTTTCCTAGCAAAAGTCAGTCGGAAAACTACCACTACGCTAGTATATTGTCCCATCGGGGGTCGGGTAATCTTTTTCCCCCCTCGAAGGACTCTCGTGACGTGCTGTTTTTCCTTGCCGAACGGAATTTTATCCACCACTCAAACGAAGCAGAAAATATGACCGTTCCATATCGGATGGGGTCGTGTTTTTATTGCGAGAAAAAGGTCACCCCAAACACGGCCAATGGTCATGAAATGAAATGCAGCACAACTGCAGCCGAGCCGCATGCACCAGTGTCGTCATTGGAAGTGGAGAAACTCATGCTGAGTTTTCCGAGCACTCCTAGGGGTAGCAGATACTTCTAAGGTTGGTGCGCTTTTCATGTGGGGTGCCCTCGAAGGAGTTTTCATTCCTTCGACCGGCCATTGGTCACGGTCGGTCCGTTGCTGCCTTGGAGGGAATTTTATCGCCACGGGTTGTTTTTACTGGCTGTCATTTTCCCCCGTGAAAACCCCGTTCAGATCTCGATCGCGGCTTTTTGACGGGTTGAAGGCAAGCTTTTGCTGATTATATTTTAATTATGATTACAACTTTCGCTTACACTTTCTCCCGCGACACGCTGTGGGGCGCAACCGCTCGGTGTCGGTTAATGGAGATGGATGATTGGAATTTTCCGCCGGTACGGGCCGTTTCTCCCGAGCCACCGGGTCCGGTCAAAGATGTGAGAAGATGAAGGTCAAGCGCGAACATTTTTATTTCGCATGCCGCGCGGACGCTCAAACTTACCCACGCCCTCGCGGTCGTCGGTTGATTAAAATAGAAATGCTAATCTCGCGTCCGCCCGAGCGCGATTCGTCCGTGCGTGCGATAAGCGAGACGTCCTTGGAGTGGTGAACTTAGGCTCGGATCCGATGCTCGCTGGGGGGAGGTAGGCGTGGGAAACAAACACGCATAAAGCGCCGTTTTATCGGCCTCGTTAATGGAATGTTTTGTAGTGTACCGACGCGGGTGACCGAAGGGGCGAATCGATTTCTAGCGTGTCGAATCGTTGAAATCTCCACGAGTCACGGTTTTCTTGTCACCGGCATTGGGCGTTCCGATAGGGGATACAACTTGTCACATGCGCTTTGGATTCCATGTACCCCAGCCGGACAGCTCGCACGCATGTATTGCTTCATGTGTCGCGAATGATGGCATGGGAATAACAAATGAGAATCGGCGTACGTATCGGTCAGATTTAATCATTTCTTGAACATATTAATAACGTGCCTATTTCTATTTTTGTTTCGTTGGTTAGCTTTTGTTTTTTTCGCAACAGTAATTTTAACAAGCTTCATAGTTTTGTATATGGTGATTAGTTATTTCTGTCTATTATTCCTATTTATCGATACAGTGTAGCTACTAAATTAGCAAGAAATTTAAATGAATAAATAAGTTTTTGTCAAACATGTTTGTTATATTTTTGAAACGATAAAACAATCATCAGGTACTATTCAAACATTTGACACAAGAAAATAATGAACCAAAAGACATAATACCATAAGCAACCAAAAGAAGTAGTTTATAAATCAGTTATTATCCTTATGTAGTTCACACACTGTTCAATAAAATGTGCATTACTTTTCACCCTTTGCATGTGATGAAAAGTAATGATCATTTTTGCATTGGAAGTATAGTTATGAACATGTTTGTCTAATAAATTCAAATAATTTAGAAAAGTTTCTTTGCATGAACGAGCTATAATCTTTGAACAGTCATTATTTGAGGGGGAGTTTTTCTAGTAAGTTTTCCCCAGTTGTTTTAAATCCATCCTAAGGTCACATATAATGTTAAGGATTGAAAAACTATCATAATATTCAGGATCATTGATAAAGGGAAATACCAATAGATATCAAAATATATGATAACAATTGTACACATTTGTATTTTACGTATGGAATAACCAAAACATTCTACTGCTATTACAACAAATACTACTACTACTTCTACTACTACTACTGTACTACTATTGGTCTGTGCAGTTTTTAAGTCTGATATTTGATATGATTTGTTTCATGTTTAGTACTATTACTGCTACTGTGCAGTTTTTATGTTTGATATTTGATGTAATTTGTTCCATGTTTGATTTCAGTCTTATACAATAACCCTGAATCAGCTAAATTTATAACAAACTTGAAATACTTTTTGTGCATGTTATAAGAGGCTAAAAGAAACAAATTGTTCTATCTTTTCTTTATTCACCATTTACAAATGCCAAACCAGAACTAGGTCAAATAGTTATGCTCTCATGCTCTCGTTATTTATTTATTCAACTGTCACGCAACTCACACCTTTGCCCCTTTGGTTTTTCTTCTGAAGAATGCAGCCGAAGCAGTTGAATTTTCACTTCCGCCCGTTCGACCACAATGCTGAAAACTATGCCGAACCATGTGTGATTCGTTTGTTTACTTTGCGTCGTTCTCTCGTGTGCGTTGAGAAATGAAACACGATACGCATAAATTACACCGAAATTGCAACCATCCAGGTGGAGTTGGAAAGTGCAAACGCGCCCCGTGAATTAGCATATTCTGGAACGCAACCACTTATTTAGCTGCTAGCGGGAAGTCTGTCCTCCCCTTCCAATGGAGGGATGTTTCAAATCGTTCGGGTTTAGAAGTACGTGTACGTCACCATTTCTCACGTCTTCGCGCGTGCAACACACATTTCTGACGCTAAAGATGTTTCCTACTTTGAAACAAAGTAACGTTCGCGGTCAATTATGTCCACTCGACCGAAGACCGTTGACCGTTGAGTGATGGTCCTAAGCAGGCCTTTCTCGGTTCGTGCCAGTCGAAAGGAGGGAAAAACTGTCCCAAGAAATGAGGAAATAACAGATTGCACGCCAGTGACGCAAGGGACGACGTGGGTCGCGTGGGTCTCAAAAACGTTTGGCCCGGTTTGTGAGCCACGCAGCCCTCTCTCGAACATATACCCGAAGCAATCAAAGGAAGGAAGATCTGGGACACATGATAAGGCGAAAAATGGCAACAAGCGTAAAAGGGGGACACAAGGCGACGGGTTCCTTACACTGTCGTCTTTATGTCGCTACGGTTCCTTCCTGGCCGGCACCTTCGTCGTGGGTGAAATATTACCACCAGGAAGTCATTTTTAACGGTCATTTTAAACTCCCTCCCAAATAATTGCGAGTCCGGTGGGCTCAGTTGCTATTCGTGCGTTACCTAACCGTTTTTCTTTGTGCTCACCTCAACAGGCCACCGGAATGACACCGCTGATGCTCGCCGTCAAGGATAATCGTACGCCCATCCTGGACCGGATGATCGAGCTCGGATCGGACGTTGGCGCCAGGAATAACGTAAGTATATTGTAATCGACACTTATCCGTTCGTTTTATGTGCTTCCTTTGCGGTCCGTCGCAGTCCGACGGGGAAATTATTTCGCAACTGAACGAAAACACTTCATCGTGCCCTTCACGATTCGAGCAAATGTGCATTCCGCAGAGAGGAACGAGAAAATAACTTTGATAAGTCACGCACATTCCGGTTTCTTTTGCCCGAAAGACTTACTTAGAGTGAAAAGAAAAACAAAATAAAATCTAACTCTAAGATATCGCTGCTGCCACAGGTCAATTCGCTGAATTTCCCACTGAAACGCAGGGTTTTCTACAGGCATTACCTTTATTTTATTTATCCGTTGAACTTCACCTGGAAATCCACGGCTCCCTTTTGCGGCAAAAGCCGTTCAACCGTCCAGTCGTAATTAAATAAATCTTTATCGCCTTCGGCGCCCGCACTTGCCGTGAGTCGACCGAACGCAAAGGAATGGTAATTTGGGTTTCCCAGCGGAGTTTATGCTGGTAGCTAGGAGGGATCGAACCTGACCGAATCGTGGGAGCACTTGAAACACTTTCCCGGTGAACTTTACCTACTTTTTTGGTCCAACACAACGATGCTAATGAGCTGGCGGTGTTTTCCATTCAATGGCTCATATTTTCTGATTTGGACTTGGTGGTAAAATGAGAAAAACAACTCTTTTTGATTTTTCATTGATTCCTTGGAACAACTTTTCAAGGTGATGTTTGAAAAGGGGTACAATCTAGTTTTCAATTTTACCGTAGAGATTTAATTCTATCTTAAACCAAATTATTGGATCACAGATATAATACAACTGACAAAGTTCCTCGCTTCCTTCTCCCATCGGGGAAAGCTTTGGGTGAAATCGGACCCATTGACTGACCAGACCATGACCTCGTTCGGCATTCGTAGAATGAGTTCTCCGTTTACCGTACGCCGTTTCGGGGTGTTAGTTAGCAACTGACGACATTCGTCGTTCGTCCTTCATACATAAGTCGCTTGACGTACACACGAAGCGTGTCCTTATTTTCCCCATGCAGCCGGCGACTTCCTGCTCATTTCCAAGTGAGTTGTTTATCAAGATTTTTCCGACACCGCTTGCTGCGAGATTGTGTTTTTTTTTCTCCGCGAGAACTTGTAAATGCCGCTCGCCAAACGTGCTTTTCCACGCGTGCGATGAGTATCCAACCCAAGGGGGAAAAGTTGTTTACTTATTTGTTTTCAAACGAATAACATTCAATTTTTCCTTTTCGCGAAGAAAGCTAACCCTCGTGTTCGGTTTGTACCCCCGTTTCGAACGTCGTTTTACTTTGCAGGCAAATTTTCACATTAACGCTATTGATTCATGCTGATGCAGCGGCTTCGGTTGCATGCGAGCGTGAAATCAATCAACAAGTTGACCACGCCGCATGCCACCGTAAGGACGCCACGGGATTCGCCACGGGATCGGCCGCACCCGCCCAACCCAAGGGGCCCGTGAAATGCAAAGTGGAAAATTATCCACGTCCCGCCGAACCGGACGCTACCGACATCAATTTCAATTTCGTTATCGGGCGTTTTGGGGGAGGAGATTTAGGAGGGCTATCATTAAGGATGTTGTGACAGCGGGCTTTTTTTCTTCGGTCCCGAGTTCTTTCCTTGACATCATTCATCGCGTGAAAAATGCTGACCTTTGCCAGGAGATGTCTACACGCGTTAATGCCCGGTGATTTGGCACCAGGCACCTGATAATCATTCGGTTCGGTATCTTTTTCCATTCGTGGAAACGGGAAATTACGGGAGACATCAATGCCGCGCCCGGACCAAACCCACAAAGATCCGCTCATTAGCTAAACGGCGAATC
The DNA here is from genome assembly GCF_943734765.1 of Anopheles ziemanni. Lineage (NCBI taxonomy): Eukaryota > Metazoa > Arthropoda > Insecta > Diptera > Culicidae > Anopheles > Anopheles ziemanni. Next base: position 22,138,648 of record NC_080705.1, on the reverse strand, counting down.
GTATAAATCACAAGGTGATTTATTATTGCTACGGATGGGTGGCGAACGAAATTAAGGTCATCTTTAATCAGGGATATGTCAGATCACCCACGTTACTATGCAAATAAATTGTTTTATGTGTAGAAAATTGGCCTTGTAACTGAATGGTGAAATGAAACAGGTTAGCACAATTTTCTTGTATTATTTTAAATTTTCTTATCACATATATTTTGCTCATTGTAAAACAACAGTAAATTCTTTTATTTTTAATAATGAAAATGCACGTTCAGCATAATTTATTATTCATGCTAGCTCACCAAAGATCAATAGATAAGCTAGCAACTTCGCTCAAGTTCAAACGGGTACAAACTTTCCAATTTGTCATCAATAAACTTTTCGCCAAGCTTTATTACCCAAAGAAACAAATACTCAACGTAAGCTAACGGTGCAAGTGTTGGAACACAACTTCCCCTCCGAAACATGATACAACTACACGGAAAGTGCGTATCTAAGTTACCACTTTATATAGAAAGAGAAAGAAAAACGGGTTCGAAGAAGAATTTGAGTGTTTATGTTGCTGCACGAACACGACGGAAGCTACTAGCACAACCAAACCGCTAGGTATATAAGGAGCTATGTGGCAGTTTGTGGTTCGTTGTTGTAGAAACCGTTCGCGTGGTTTGCTGAAGCTTGGAAAACGCATAGTTTGGGTGGCAACCGGAGGCCACATTTGCATGATCATCATCGCAGTCATCGCCGTTGTCCTGTCCGCTCGGCTGGTGGACTCTGGGTGCAACAGGTTTTGCGTGCCTGCACCAGATTGATCGAGGTATTAAACGACACGAGAAAACATGCCGCGATTCTGGCTTGTTTTCGAGTCACTTCGTTTTCTTTCACTTTTTCGGTTGGCCTTATCTTTTGCCAAGGATTTCAAAAAGGAAGGAAATGCAAAACACAACGGAACGACGCTACCGGTTTTTGTTGTTCAACACCAGCACGGCCCGCATCACGTGAAGCGGTGGTTTATCAAATTTCGTTCACTTGCGCCATAAATAACCCCATGAGATTGGACATTGCGGACAAAAATGTAAACCTTCCTCGGAATCGTGAGAGGAAACCAAAAATGGAATACGTGTGAACGAAGCGCCGATTTGCATATTCAACCGCAGTGATAAATTTGTAGATATTTTTGGTCGAATGCCACACTTCTTAGGTTTTTAATTGAATTTCGGTCCATTTCGGTCGATTGGTGGAATAGTTTCCTAATGCCAAATCTTGACTTTTCACCCGTTACGGTTCAAGGCAATCTTCTCGCGTGCTTAAGGAAGCAATAAGCGTTTCCTTTTCTTTCTCCAATCGAAAAGGCGACGAAAACAACCCCGTGATCGTGTATGTCGAATGTTGAAACCTTCCCCAAACCAGTGAACTTTTAACTGGCCCATAATGGAAGGGCATTTGGGCAGGATGACGTTGAACTTTGCATGTTTGCTGGTGCTTGTCGGGCACACCTTCGACCGGATGGAAGGAAAATAGCGAGGTTCTTATCTCATTAGTAGCTGGCCTCCACGTGGAAGGAAACGTTCTGGTGCAGAGTTGATATCCGCTCGGAAGGTTTGTGGGTTAATGGTTTGAAGAATTGGGGTCATTATAAGAATTTTATTCCATTTTGAAATTAAAACCATGACTCACGGTATCGGTTTCTGATGAACTAGCCGCAACCATGTGGACCATTACGGAAATTGGCGCAAACGGTGGTGATTTTAGAAAGTGACCTGCTGTTCTTGTTACCGGTAATCGCATGCGTGTATGGGAACATTTTCGATGAATGAATAAGCTTTCGTTGAAATTAAAATAATTCTAAAGTTAGGCGTGGCGCAAGATGGCTGCCGATTGATATGGCGTTCCCATTTCAACTGAACACGCCATGCATGTTTCCTGTTGGCCGGTAGCATATTCGTGTAGGTTTCAAACCATAGGCGTACCCTATAAATATTTAAACTTCCTTCCGTTCGAAGGCTTCTTGTTGTTGTTCGATAGAAATTTAAGAAGCATATATAATCAGGAAATTCCATTTTGCAAAGATCACGACGATAAAAGGAATGTGTTTTCTGGCCTATAAAAAGCTAATTTATTTTTTTTTTATGAAACGATGTTTATATGTTAATGTTACTTTTTCAGCTGTATTTTGAAATATTTACTTAAAACATTCATCGATATGTTTTCTAATTTCAGGACAATTACAATGTGATACATATTGCTTCCATGTACTCTAGAGAAGACGTAGTTAAATTACTTTTACAAAAACGGGGTGTAGATCCTTATTCAACTGGTGGGGTAAGTAGTAGACAGCGTTCTTTGTTTCAGATATAAATTCGTAATATTTTGCCAAACCTGCGGACGATCCATCAATAATGCCAAACTTTTATGTTAATTATAAACACTGTTTCTATATTAAAGAGATGTTCAACATTTAAAGCAAAACGCACCGTGTTCACAGAGAGAATGTTTTACAAAACACCATGCGCCTCCACTGAAAACACCAGGCGTCTCCATTAATAGCAATTACGATTAATGAACGCGGTAATTGAAACTAAAAAAAAAATCCACAAAATCGATTGGAGACAGTTCAATTGAATGGGAAAATCATGAAGAAAATAGTTTTTTTTTAAGAACGAACAGTTTTTAACGCTAATTAACATTGATCCACTGAAAACTTCAAATCAAGCTGAAAGAAAAACGAAATGACATTTTCGAATCGTCTTCACGTCCATCGTTGTGCCCTTCTCAGTCAACTTTCATCGCTGGCGAAACCTCAAATATACCAGCAGACATCATACTCGATTTGAGCTTCCCTCCATTCCGTTCGAATGTTTGCTGGTTGTCGCCCGTTTTCCATGTTTGAGTCTGGTAGGCACGCAGCAAAACCGTTCCACTGCAACCAACACCAAAAACCGTGGCAGGATGTTCGGGTATTCGGGTATGGAAATGCACTGCTCTGCACCGAGCGAAGCGGATTGTTTGGCGGTTCGGGGGGATTCGTTCCGTAAGGAAAATGGGTGTAAACGAGGAAAAAGAATATCATATTTTTGATGCTTCCTCCACCATACGCCCGCAGCCAGCTCGTCCTTCCGCCATCCGTCTGATAATCGGGGCCAAACAACGACGCCGTGCAGGCATTGATTTGTCGTTGTTTATGTTTGGTGGTATGCAAAGGTGGTTGTTTGCCATTCGGGGCTTGCGTTCTCCCTCGCTCTGTCGATGTGTTTTTTCCTACCCGACGATAGCATCTTCCCTTTTGCACTTGTTTATATGTCTTCGGTACAGTTTTTTCCCCCCCGACATCTTTTTATTGCCCTCTCTTCCCTTCGCACGAAGAAAACATTGCGCCCGGGTGGGTAATATTTTCAATTTCAATGTTCGAAAAAGATGGGACTTATTTCAATTTAGTTGAACTTCGACTGCTTGCCATCGTGGACGTTTCGTTCGGCCTGCGCTGTCTATCGTATGCGAAACGGCGTTCGAAGGCGGCTCGGAAGACGCGCGGGTTAAACTAATTCAAAGTGACGCCGCGCGGCAGTGAAAGGTGGTTCATTGTTTTTCGGCCTTGGCGTAGGACCATTCGGACGGGTGAAGAGAAGGGACGGGTTCGTGTGCTTGTTGGCGAAGTGCAGCAGGCACTCTCGTTACGTAAGGTGCACGGTATCGGACGGATCGAAGAAGAGCACCGGAGCACTGATAAGACAGTAGTCGCCCGGGTCGCGTTGTCGCCGGTTGTGGAAAAGGAAGTGAAAGTAAGCACGTGACCGTTTACTTATTAGAAGGGAAAACTCGTATCGCTCGTTCCACTCGCTTAACGGACAGTAATTGCATGTGTTTTTCGAAGCCGGTCGCTCCCTGAGGCCATCTGCTGGCATTTCCGTGCAACCGGCGAAGGTTCGTCGTGCCGCCTCTAGATGGCAGCCGCGAGCCGAAGTAAATAACAACAAAGCCACGTGTCCTGCCGAAGTCAAGAAGGAGAGGAAAAGCCGACTCGCACGAGGTCCTTCCGTCCTTTCGCCTATGGTCGATGCCTTCGCCGTGCCGTGCTGTGGTTTGACGGTGCTAGCGGATGAGTATGAGCCCGGGAGCGCGGAAGAGCTCGGGCAGGCGGTTCAGCGGCTACGAGACTATGTTCAAGCAGTGTGTTACTATCTAGCCTTCCGAATGCAGCGGGCTGGTATGTCCGGTACGAAAGGGTGGAAGATCAAGGTAAACCTAAGCAGGAACGTTTCAACAACGGGGGAACATTGAACGAATGAATGGATGTTTGCGATTCGTGACAGTTTGTTACTCAAATCAAGCTATGTTTGTAGTATTTATACAAACTTTTATATGAGTATTCCAAATTTAATCCAGGTTTTGTTGTGCTTTTATGATGTAAATTCCTCACGTCTTTCTGTTTCCAAATTACACTTCAATTTCAATTCTTTTTTAATTATATAAAGTAACTCTCGTAACTACAAGTTTATTATGCATTTCGTTCGATCGAATCATGTCTACAAGCAATCAAAACACACTACATGGATTGTTCATGTTTTTCGACATTTTTAAACAAACGATTATGTTTGAAACTAATTTTAAACCTGCTAATTTGACGGTTTTAATGATGGCAAAGTTGTGATTAAATTGATTTTCGCTCACAATTTCAAATACAAAACCCTAACTACATGCTCATACGTGTCGGAGGTTCCTAACCTCTCCCGGAGCCGGATCTGGGTCAAACCTTCCCGCACGCCCTGCGCCTTACAGCAAATATGTTCCATGTCAGTTTCGCCTGCGAGTCAGTTTGCTTTTTCCACCTCCGTTCGCACGCACCTTTCCATGCCCTTTCTGGGTATGGAAAAGTTGGTGGGGAAACTTTTTCGGGCCCGTGTTTTAGTGTAGTCGAAACAAAAGTCAGTGACTACGTACGCTTTCCCGGGGCTTTCACTCAGGCGGAAGGGTGGAGGTGCATTTAGTACCGAATTTGAGTGAAGGCTCTGCTATACGCGAACCAATTGCACCAACTCCCCAGATCCTTTCCCACCCCCGATTTCCTAATTGACGCCTCGATCGAGTGTGGAAAAGTGAGGAAAATCATTCACCTTTCGCCTTTCGGATGGGAACGAAAAATGGTTCCACTGCATGAGAACCTCCGAGTGGGTGTTTGGCTGGCGGAAGTGGTTCGGTAATTTTATGAACCCAGGCAACGCAGGTCCCGTCCAATTTACAGACTTTGGGGGACTTGGGGGGCGGTTTTTTCGGTGCCTCGGTAGACCGAGTTTTCAACTTTTCAACTCACCAGCGGCAATCATTGGTGCCATTACTGGAGCCAACTTTCCGACGCGACGCTCAGTTCGCATGGAGCTGATCGCGAAGCTACTCGATCTGAACCACTCGGATACGTGGGTAAGTAGTCTGGGTCCGCACGGCTTGGCCAACGCGTCACTGTCTCTGAAGAAGCCCAGTTGTGTGGTTCCTCTCCCTAGTGATGTGGTAGATTATTTTCGGTTTCGGTGATTCGTCTACTTTGGAGGAGTTTTACGCCCAGACAAACTACGCAAAAAACGGCACGGGGCCAATAAAAGTCAATCGAAGGCGGAAGTGACATAAATAAGCCACGGTGGTTCGCAATTTACGATTGCTTCGCGACCAACCTGGCCTACTTACAGAAGTAGAAACAAAAGAACCCCATCGTGCGGGTTTCTTTAGCTCGAAACCAAACCAAATAAATAAACATATATAAGAACAACCGGGTGCCTCCATCGATGCGGGAAATGGATAATCGAAAGGCATCGACGGCTCGAAAGTTTGTGCCCCACGGCCTTTTGGGAGGGGAAGTAAATACAAAACTACCGCGAAGCCATTGATTTCACCGACGACACGATTGTTAACTGTGCTTTTGGGCCGCCCGAGGGTTTTCCCAACGCGAGCGGTAACTTTTGGCCACTAATAATGAAACGGCTGCGCGTACAGTGCTTCCCGGGTTTACACCGAAAGCCCATCTTAGGGTGAACCGTCCGCCCCGTGTCAGTCTGAGGGCGGCAATGTCTCAGGACGCTTCGAGTCGCGACGACGGCGACGACGATCCGACGGTTGTGCAGTTTGAATGCGTCTTCTGTCTGACGGTGCTGGTGCGTCGAGCGGCTACGAGCGAGAACATGGAGAAGCCCAAGGGCAAGCCGAAGATGAAGTCGATGGTGCAGAAAGTGATGGACACCAGTGAGCGTGCCGAGCCCAGCCTGGAGGATGTAGCCGTAGGTGTTGTCGCGCTTTGTCTTGAAGCAAATTTTCCCTTGAGTTCGGAATGATTCTTGAATGGTTCTTGGATGGCAACTCAATTGACTGGCAAGGAAATTAAGCAAAAGGGTTTCTTCGGGCGAGATGCTTTATTTTCTTTTTCGAAACAATCGGATATTAACGAGTCGCAATGATTGACGTAACACACGAATCCATTCATTCATTCGAAAGGAGAAACAATGGCACCCGTTAGCCATGTCTAATGCCGATACACACACACACACACACAAAAACCGTAAGCAATCACTCACGTATCCTTGCAGAGACTTATTTTAAATGCCTACGAGGAGGAGGCGCAAGCCAAGGAGGAGGCGTTCTTCAAATTCTTCCAAAAGCTTCTGCTCGAGGATGAAAATTTCGTGGGCCAGCTGCAGCCCCAGGAGCAGGCGGGGGTAAGTATTCTGTGTGAAGGCTGGGGAAGGGGAACACCTCTCTCCCCCCTCCAACTCCACAGTGCCGTCCATTGAGCTGCCGTCACCGAAGGATCACATTACTGATGGATCGTCCGCGATTAGTTTTGGCTCCGGTTACTCCTACGCTTCGGCCAGCCCTCTTTTATGGCCGAAGCGAACCGTTTATGACCGTGGTGGTAATAATTGCCGTTACTTTCTCCTTTCCTCCCCCCTTTCGTTCGCGCAGTCACGTCAACAAACGGCCGTACATCTGGTAGCGAGCAGGCAGACCGGGACGGCAACGGCGATTCTACGCGCGCTGCTCACTGCAGCCGGTAAGGACATCCGAACAAAGACTGATGGAGTAAGTATGCGAGTTTCGGATTAGTTGCAGCCCACCTTGTTCCTGGAGCCTCCGAGCGACGAATTGGTAGCGAGACGGGGGCGGGGTTTATTTGCACCGGCCCTCCGAGGTTTCCTCTGCGGAGGAACATTTTCACGTCCACCGTTGTGGAGCCAGTCGGTAACAAGCAGCGAGTCCTTCACCTGCAAGTAACGCCGAACCGTACAATGTAAGTCCTCTGGGGGGAATTGGGCCACGATTGACAGGTGTTTCTTTCACCTACCGAGTCAAAAGGGAGAAATTCAATTTTTGTAACCCCAACCTCGCCCCCACGCGCCTTTCGCCCGATGTGGGGATTAGGCGAAATGGTTGAGGTCTTTTGACCTGATTTTCCGCTTGCCAAAACGTTGAACCATAAAGGGTAATTCCTCTCCCTCGGTTTGAAAACTTGTTCGGTATCGGATGCATTGTATCGAATAAACAGAGAACGGAAGGATGTTACAAGCTGTTTATTGACAATTTGTTATTTGATTTCTAGTGGCGGCGAATAAGTTTTAGCCCACTTATGATTTATTTATCGCTTGCAGGTTCATTGCAAAACATATTTTCCTGACTAACTGAGTCCAAAAATTAACGATTTTTTATTTAAAAATTAGATTTTATTTCATCACGTAACTGAAAAGTTTGATACAGAAATTATTATCAACACTTAATTAATTAATTTAATTATTAATATTTTTTTTAGCAACAGGTTTTTAGCTGTTGGTGTCATTGAAGTTACTTGTAACGTAATGTAAAATGTCGAACCCAAATTAGTCACCCAAGTCCACTTGTGCTCGTGCGTCATAAATCGTGTAATGACTGCCCTTCCTGCTCCTATGCCATTGGTTCCCGCGTTACATAGACACTCAGGTTGGCAGACAGGAAACAGATAGCGGAAGGACACCGTGCGCTTCACAGTCGTATTGTGAAGTGTCTGTGCCTCGGAAATGCCTTACCAATACGTCTATTGGAATCTGTTTGTGTGTTTGTGTGTAAGTACAGTTCACTAAGTTCCAACCGAGCGAAACCCGAACCCGATGGGCATAAACACGAAACCCCGTCCAAAAAGGTCCAAACCGATCAATATCGCCCGATTCGACACGTTGCCTATTTCATCCTCTTCCGTTTGCCGTATCGATGTTCATTTTCTATCTCCTTTCGAAACGCTCGTGCGCTGGATGTCCGATTCAGGAGTATTTTTACCCCCATCCAGCCGTGACGATTGTCCTTCGGAATGCGATTTTTCGTCGGGCCATGGCAGACGGTTCGCGTTTAATGAGCTTGGCTTGGTGAACGGCTGCACAGGTCGGTGAGGTAGCTTTTCGTCGCGTTTTCGCGAGTTTCAGTTGGCAAAATTAATCGCCATTGCATTGCCAATTGATTGATGATAAACCGGAGAAAAATCGATACCAACACCCGAACTAAAAAAACCCGCTATCCATCAAGGTCTGGGAGCTGAATGAAGCTTCGTGGAGCTGTTGTGTTTCAAGGAAGGTCGCAAGGCTCGTAGATCAACCTTGTTTATTGGTGATTTTGGAATAATTTGAAATATTTGTTGTACTTGGGAAGCGTTTTTAAATGTTTGAGTAGGGTGATGTAAACTAATTAAGTCATTTTGTAGGATTCTCTTGAAATATGAGTCAAAACATGTCAGAATTGGAAAAAAATTCACTGTTCTATGATAAATATGTTCGTTGATTCCTTCTAGAAAATAATCAATTTTTGGTTGCTTGTAACTTGTTCGTCTCTAGAATTATTTTCTCTAGCTTCAAAATGTTTTTCACCTTCCTCACAATGCAAATGGCTCCCGAATCGGGACTTCCCTGGACCAAGCGATACCAAAATATGCGAGGAAAAAAAACAAAACCCAATGCGATTACCTTTCGGTTGGATCAATAGCAATAAATAGTAAGAAAAACAATTTATGACATTCACCACGTATGGGCCACGACTCCTCGAAGCGACCGTAAGCGTCAAGCCTCGAGCGAAAAATCACGGGAGAAACGTTTCGGAAGGTGGAAAAGAAGTCCACCGCGCATGGGACCACCCCTCCCACCGCTTGCGAACGGGCGTCGAAAGAAGGCTCGCACATGGTCGCGTTTTGGGTTCTTTATTTTCACCTCGAGTAAGACGTGCTTTTTTATTTTCCACCTGACGAAGGGCAGGAATCCCTCACCTACAGGTTGGTCATAACTTATCGGGAGAGGGGTTTTCGTTGGCGTTCGGGACCGGCCCACGTTTTCCTGCCTGCCTTGTGCCTGTTTCGTTTTTTTTTTTTTTTGTTCGGGCCAGTAGGAGGTCAGTCGCTCGATGTTGTAATTAAGAGCTGGACTCGGCTGCAGCATGCAACCGGAAGTGTTCGAGCGTGCCTGTTGCACATCCGATGGCGCTTCTGGCGGCTCCTTCGTGTTGCGGGAAAGTTTGCGATTTGCGAAGGCGGTTCACACGAATGCTTCCAGTTGGAGTCGGAAGGATTTGCTTCGTAAGAAATGCAATTTATAATTTTATTGCACTCCCACTCCCGAGCTTGGGAAACTGTTTGGAAAGAATGCATTTGCCGAGGGGTGCACTATAAATTCACGGGAATTTTTGTTTTTCGCTCCTTCCACAAGTTCCAAGTCAATAAAAGAAGCCTAAGTCTAAGTGGAGCCACTGGGCTCAGAGAGTGAGACAGCTGAAGAACTCGGAACGTGTTACCATATGATGATTTCTGAAGCGGAGAAACAAAGAAGGACCTGCAAGTCGGGGAAGCGGGATGGCGGAAAGGTGGACGGGGTACTTGTGGTACTTGTTACTACTTTATCCGCCACATGGCCCGCGTGACAGTTTGATCACCACCACCAGTAGTAAGGTGACAGTCCTGGAGCGCGCGAGTGTGTGGTAAACCGCGCGATGAGACCGCGTCCATTGCGATCTTCCTACCGAGCCAGCCCCAAGGCTGAGCTCCTCCACCGGGACCAGGTACTAGGGAGTGTGTATGTGTGTGTGTGGGTGGGTGTGTGGTCTTCCTAAGCCCAGACGTGCTATCAGCTCCATATGCGTGCAGTCTTCGCTTGACCCGGTTGCGGTTCGATTCGGTGAATATCCTCGCACCTTCCATCTGATGGTGGTGGCGTTGGCGTGCTCTGTGCGGTGTCTATGGTTGGTCCAGTCAGGACTAGAGCTAGCTCGTGTGCAAGGCATTGCGTGAAGGTTTGGCATCAATTCGCCAAAAACCTCAGACCGGAGGCGTTTGCGTGGGTTGCTTCATATACATATCCATCCACCGTTTTGGGAGAGGGTATTCCAGCCCGAACCTTCCCCCGAGAGGACTCGATTGTCGGCCATAAACAATTCAGCTGATAGCCGATGAGCCGCCTTCCGCCTTCGAACTTCTGTTCCTTCTCCGGACTGGAACTTTTCTTTTTCCGGTGCGAAAAGACGCGAAACTTTGCCGAACGTGCACGTTGTCGGTGAAGCCGAACTATAATCTCGACCAGGGCTTGTGTTTATGGTGCTTGGTTGGGGTTCCTGTACTGTTATTTTGATTTTTTCAATGAACCTTCCATTTCGTGTGCTTGTGTGAGAGAGTGTTCCGAGCTGCCAAAAGACACTCTCCAACTGCCGCAAGTCTGTCCCACGGTGGAGTTGGCTTCCAACGATTCCTAGCGGCCCCTGAAAGACCTTCCCCGTCGACTCTTTCCTCTTGGCTCGTGAGGGAATTGTGCCAAAATTTGTATTTTTATACCTTCCCACCGTTCGGCGAGGTGCAGATATTTATACGGTGTGGGTCTCTTGCGTGGCAAAAGTTCGATCAGGGCTAGGCTCTTGGAAGAGCCTTCCGGAGCTCCAGCCGTAAGGAGTTGCTAGTGAGAAAGAGAGGGTTTCGTAGATAGCCCGCGTTGGGTTTATCACTTGAAGTTTATGCGCGGGTCCTTTCTCTACCCGAGGCCTTCATGCCCGGGGGCACGTTCGAGCACATTAGTGTTGCTGGTGTTCGAGTCTCAAACTATCTTGCGGACTCGTGCTAAATTGCCGCCGTTTGAAATGCAAAACGCTTAACACCTGCTTTAGGCGATGGACTGTGTGGGTGTCCGTCTGGGCGCCGAGGGGTGCTGGGGTTTCGCTGGCAGAACTTGATTATTTGCCTTGTCTGGAGTTGGTCCGAGGGTGGGGGGTAAAATTAAATAGCGTTATAATAACGGTGCACGGTGCTATCAACATGGTGCGCCCATCGGACGCGGAATATCATTATCGTTCGAAGGTACCCTTGGGTGGTTGTTGCTATTGTTGTTGGTGGTGGTGTTGGTGGCAGTTGTTGTCGTTGTAGAGATGCTCCAAACCGAGCACACTATCACACCGTAGCCCCGCGAACCAACACACGGGCGTGCGGGCGGTCGTGCAGCCTTTTGGCAGTCGGATTGCGATTCGACGAAGACGAAGCTCGCACCGATTCCTTCGCCTATCGGCGAAAGAGGATAGGACAACGGGTGGTACCGTTCGAAATTCGCGTTTCGAAGGACTTTTATTGTGACGTTCCCGGAGGTAGAGTTAAGAGGCAACCGGTGGGGAAGGGCCCGGAGGCCGTGCCCGAGCGCCCGAAGCCAAGGCAAATCGGTACGAAATTGCGCGCCTCAGTAGTTCAAATATGACAGTTGGCACGGTAGGACCATGTCCAACTTCGGCAAGCGCTTCCAGAACGTACAGTCGAAGTACGCCAAGTTCAACCCGATCAAGGCGGCCGTCCAGGCGGAGGTGGACCGGGCGTCGGCCGACGGCAGCTCGCCCCGCACGCCCACGAGATCGCCGACCGAACTGACCGCGGGCTCGTTCTCCGCCGCCTTCGCCAGCAACGCAACCGAGGTAAATCCGCAGGGTGGTGGGCCGGTCGTCGGCGTCGGCTCCGACCGCCGGCTGCTGACCGTCGGGCCGGTGGATGCGGGCCCCGCCGCCCGCCGGACCAGCAACACCAGCGCCGGCAGCAGTGGCACCGCCAGAGCCGCCACGAGCCGCCGATCGTCGTCGATCGCACCGAGCCGCCGCCGGGCCGAGGGGGTGCGGGCGCGCCCCGCCGAGCGGGAACGGGAGCGGGAGCGGGAACGGCACCGGGACGGGATCGGGGTGCACCGGCTCGCTACCAATTTTATCTCGCTCAGCTACCGCCGGAAGCAGCGTCGGCGGGCCGCCACGTGGAAAGAGATTGTAAGGCATAATTTTTTACAGAAAGGCAAGATCCCGCTGCTGCTCGCCGTCGAGGCTGGCAACCAGTCGATGTGCAGGGAGTTGCTCTCGTCCCAGACGGCGGATCAGCTGAAGGTGAGTAGCCCGCCGGAACCGCCCGGAGTCGCGCAGGATATTGCGCTCCATCCCATGCGTAGATGCCCCGGAGTCTGTGGAGTTCTGTGGCCGTTTTCCCCAAAAAGGGTTGCAGATATGGTTGTAGTGTTCCATTTATGATTGAGTGTGTGTGCGTTTGTGTCCATTAAAGGCTTGTGAATCGAGTGTGTGTGCATTCAAGGCTTGTGCGTGCGAGTCTCTTATACGCTATAGTATCTGCTTTCATCCCAAGTATCTCAGAATCTCATTCTAAAAGCAAGCAGTTGTACCGTGTGTTTGTGTGTGTCTGTGTATCTGTGTGTATCACGAATATCTGTACGAGGCGTTCTGTGCACATTCCTCATCTTTTATCCATTCCGCTTCCATACGCAAATTATCATCGTCCCAATTGGAAACGCTAGTGAACGTAAGGAAATTGGCGAAAAAATTACAACAAACCAACGGAAAGGAGCAAAACGGAAAACTGAGCATTGTACTCTAACTGCATTCAGCACGGTTACGTAACGTTTGTGCATCGTTTGTGCCACGGCGAGCAGGGAGAGCTCGCAGAAATCCTGAGTTTTTGTGTACAAAGCCGTCAATCAATGCGTCGACCACTCGACAAAGGGTTGCAAACCTCTCCGGTGTCAGTGACAGGAACTCCTATGCAAGTGTGTAATAAACGTCCTCCAACTCCACTGGAACGTCTGTAACGGTGGGGTAAAGTTGTGTGTATGTGATTAAGTTCCGAACGATGTGGTGTGATGGCATCGAATGCATCATACTGGGTGAACTCACCCGAAGTCCGGGCGTTAACTGACCCACTTTTGCGGGGAACTCCGGCCCGACGAAGTGGTGCGAAGTGTGGAGTGTGGTGCGGTCTGTCGGAGTGACGGTGGTGACGGTGTTGCCCCGGGTGGAAATTCGGTTGCAAATAATAGTAATACTAAAACGGTGGTCGCGGGTGTAGTGTCCGTGACAAAAGCCATTCGTTTTCAACGGGGGTTTTCCCAAACCCAGCGGTTCCAAACCCGTAGTGTGTGCGGAACCGAAACCAATCGCGGCAAGATTTGGTGTTTGGCCCTGGAATGATTGATTTTTAGTGCTTCCACCACGCGCCTCCACCGCGCTAGTCCCGCGTCCGTGAGGTGAATTCGCGAACCGCCGACGAAACAAAAAAATGAAACAGCGCGAAGCAACGAAAGAATTGTTGTTCAATCGTCCCCACGGTGACGGGGCGCGGGGGACTCTGTCTTCGGCTCCACCGAGCAGGGACCCAGGGCGAGCTAGTGTTTGTTTTCAACCCCCCTGACGATCGCCCCTCCAAGAAGTCTCCCCTTGGGTTTGAAAGCCTCCCTTATGCAGGAAGAGGACGGCACAAAACATACCCTCGCAAGGGGAAATTCGCGTAGCTACCGATGACGAAGGGCACCCCCGGGGGAAAACCGGAACCCGTTCCACGCGGAACATACTGTTTGCGATTTTTAAACTCCGCGCCAATTTCGGAACATCAGCTCAACGGGTACATTCCACCCGCACCCCGTTCCACCCAGTAAAAACATCTCAATGGCTCCGGATTCCTTCACGTTCAGGGACTTGTGATTAGTTGAGTTGCCTATGCTGAGCTGCCATTTGATGTGCACCGAACACCGTTCCGCTGGGCCGGGGAAACCATTTTAGACTGACAATTATAAACATCACTTCCGGGACGGCGAGGTGGTGCTGTTAATGAGTTGCCAAACATCAAAGGAAAGTCAACTTTCTTGCCGGAACGGAAATGGAGCAGGCTGTCGCCACACAAAACCCAGACTGAAGTGTGGATCGATCGTGCTGGGCCAGCAGGAAACAGAAGGGCCCGAGAAGTTTGTTTTCGAAAACCGCCAACGGTAGCACATTGATCATTTTAATAATATTAAATTCATTAGGGGTTCAATGAACTGGTGTTTTGGGGTTCAACCCAAGGAGTTCGATGAAAGCGGTTTGTCATTTAAGGCAGCCGTCAGTGATGGTCTTTGAATTTTACAACATTTGATAGGAAAGGCAAACATGACATGCTTCTAGGGTTAATTAGGAGAATTTCTAGTGTTTCTTTTACGCTATTGGTCGACCTTCGCGAAAGTACAGTGTGTGTGTGTGTTTCCTCGTGTGTTAATTTGTCCTCCTTTGTGACACTTTCCCCCGCACGTACAGCCCGTGTTTTTGTTCCGTTTTTTTATGCAAAGCATTCGCTTGAACTTCCGCCACTTCCTCCGTAGATGCAACTTGAACTTCAACTGCTTAATTCCCTGCCTTCCGCATGTTTCACGCTGTTCAAGCGCACCATTGTTGCACCCTGCTGCTTGGCACATTTTCAGCAGACCCCCGAAGGTGGCTTTGTGGAGTCGCATCCTTGATGGTGTTGTCCCCCAACCCCTACTGCACTATGGCACACTAGGAAGAGCGTGTGACATAAGTCGCAGGAAACGACGTGGCAGAGCAGTACCGGGAGAAAAAGAGATCGAAATGGCATACGATAAAAGACACCACCTTGAGGGTCGGGACGGCCAGCAAAAGAAGGTTTGCGGAGGGAGGGTCTCCGAAACCTTCACCTTATAAATCAGTACCCTGTCAGCTGATAGCGGTAGGCCCTGAGCGAGGGCCCCCATTGCCGTGACGTGTGTCGTGCAGCTCGAAGCCGTCGTGGTCTGCCTTGAATCGCAGGTGTTGCTTAGGACGAGCCCACTCAAGGCGGTTTCCATCCGTCATCTTTGGGCAATGGAAAGGCAACCTCTGGAAAAACCAACCAGCAAACGATCCGTAACGAGCAGTTATGAAAACTAAAGTCTAATCAACGGATAAGAGAGTCAATTACTTATGGTTGGTTTTTACGAAGAAGCCCTATGAGAACCAGACCTCTTCGAAGAAAGGAAAAAAGCTCCCACCAACGAACGGCACGAATCGAAAGCGCCGGAAGTAGATGCAAAAACCACAGACCACTAGAAGAACATGTCAACGAAGTTCCGTTGGCCATTCCTTAGTCAAGTCGAGTGTTCCGCTGGGTTGGTTTTTATTCCTTTCCTAAACTAAACCGCGAGGTTCCAGCTATTCATTCAACAAGAAACGAAATTGCATCGAATGGATCCGACGGCTGTTCGTTTGGCTACAAAGGGAAAAGAGCCACGTTCACGTCTCTGCGCGAAACTGCCGAGAAAGACGGATGACCGAATGGAAAGCGGAAAAGCCTACACCGGTCTCTGGCGGTGATAAAAGACATATACCACCTCGGTGGACAGTCGACTCTGCACAGAAGCACAAAAAACACAAAACGGAGCCTTTGAGCCGTCGTCCGTCGTATGAGGCACGAGCTCGAGTCTGGGGGATTGGCTCTGGATCCTATACAAACAAGCTCCAACTCCTGCCCCTATCAAGGGGCAAGTGGTCTTTAAATATAAACAATCGTTCAGCTGCATAAACATATTCACCGACTTTGGACCGGCCCGCGGGTTTTTGGGGAGGTCGCAAGAGAGCTAATGAAAAAGCAAAGCATAGTGGGTAAGTAGTTAAGCGCTACGACGACGGAGACCCGGAACGCACGAAGAACGATGACGACAATTGTGGAGTCCCGATGGAGTCCCCAACGGTGGACACTGATGCTTGGCGTTTGCAGCAGTTGCAAACATGCACTCGTCGTGCGAGCCGGTGGTGCGTCCGGTACGGAAAGTCCGGCACGGTTAGAGCCGTACAGTGCGGTCGTCCTACACACGAACGATGTACCAGATGTTGCATAATTCTGCTGAATAGTGTTGCACTTGGAGGAAAATTCGATCCACTGAAAAGAGATTATTCGGCAAAACGAAAGTTTTACATCAATCATCAATCGAGAGCATCCTGTTCATCTCAACCTCGCGATCATCATCGTCCACCCCAGCTCCCACTGTGCATGGGGAGTATGCGTCGACGCTGGGGTTTCATACTGGATGTGGATGAAGTAATGTGCTCTAGTGATTGCCCTCCCTTCCGTAGTGTTTCCATCGAGTGTGTTATTGTCCTGTTTGATCCACCTGCCCACTTCGTGCCATTAATCTGTTCGTTCGTTTTCTTTCCCTCCCTTGCTTGGGACTTGTCTCTCTCCTCCCCCCCAAAATCCGTTTTCCTCTAGGCCACAACCACCAATGGCGACACGGCGCTACATTTGGCCGCTAGGCGGAAGGACGTCGAGATGGCCCGGATACTCATCGACTACGGTGCCAACGTGGACGTGCAGAATGGCGAGGGTCAAACGTCACTGCACATCGCGGCGGCCGAGGGCGACGAGGCGATGGTCAAGTACTTCTATACCGTGCGCGCCTCGGCTGGCATTACCGATTTTCAGGGTAAGTGGCGGTTGCTCTTGATTCCCCAAATGACCCCCCCCTCATGCCTGGCGTCCCTCTTGGCAGATCGTACACCGATGCATCTGGCAGCTGAAAATGGACATGCGTCAATCATTGAAATTCTGGCGGACAAGTATCGCGCCAGTATCTACGAACGAACCAAGGATGGTAGTACACTGATGCATATCGCCTCACTGAACGGTCATGCCGAGTGTGCAACGACGTTGTTTCGCAAGGGTGTCTATCTTCATATGCCAAACAAGGGAGGTGCCCGGAGCATCCACACGGCGGCCAAGTACGGTCACGTGGGCATCATCAGTACGCTGCTGAACAAGGGTGAGAAGGTGGACGTCCCAACGAATGTGAGTAACGGTAGCGAACGGTTTCGAATGGTGGGGATCGCTCTAACCACTCGCCATCTTCCCAGGATCACTACACTGCCTTACACATTGCTGTTCAATCGGCCAAACCGGCCGTGGTAGAGACGCTGCTCGGCTTCGGTGCCGAGGTGCATGTTCGCGGAGGAAAGCTACGGGAGACGCCACTTCACATAGCAGCCCGCGTCAGGGACGGGGATCGGTGTGCGTTGATGTTGCTAAAGTCTGGCGCAGGTGCCAACAAGACGACAGACGATGGCCAAACACCGGTCCACGTTGCGGCTAAGAATGGGAACGTCCAGACGCTCGACCTGCTGCTTGAAGACAACGGAGATCCACTGATCAAGTCGAATGTGAGTTGTGGCCGCGGAGGTTGGTTAATTGAGACCTGCTAATTGTTTGTTTCTCTTACCCGCAGGTCGGTGAAACGCCACTCCATTTAGGGGCACGAAACTGCCATCCGCAGATCGTGCAGCATCTGATCGACTTCGTGATGATGAAGCACGGCAAGGAGGTGTTACGGAACTATCTGAATTTTACGAACGAAGACGGTGCGACGGCACTACATTACGCCTGTCAGGTGGTGAAGGAGGAGGTGAAGAAAGCGAACGGCGATCGGGACATCGTGCGGATGCTGCTGGAGAACGGTGCGGACGTGGCGCTGAGTACGAAGTCCACGCAGGAAACGTGTTTCCACGCGGTGGCGGTGGCCGGCAACAACGACGTACTGACGGAAATGATCAGCCACATGAGTGCGACCGACATCCAGAAGGCGATGAACCGGCAATCGTCGGTCGGCTGGACGCCGCTGCTGATCGCGTGCAACCGGGGCCACATGGATCTGGTGAACAATCTGCTAGCGAACCACGCCAGGGTGGACGTGTTCGACAACGAGGGACGGTCGGCGCTCCATCTGGCCGCCGAGCACGGTTTCCTGCAGGTGTGCGATGCACTCATCACCAACAAGGCGTTCATCAACTCGAAGTCGCGAGTCGGGCGAACGGCGCTACATCTCGCAGCAATGAACGGGTACTCGGAGCTGGTGAAGTTCCTGATCCGCGACCACAACGCGGTGGTGGACATCCTCACGCTGCGGAAGCAGACGCCGCTCCATCTCGCGGCGGCCAGTGGACAGATGAACGTGTGCAAGCTGCTACTGGAACTAGGTGCCAACATCGACGCGACGGACGACGTCGGCCAGAAGCCGATCCACGTAGCCGCCCAGAACAACTACTCCGAAGTGGCCAAACTGATGCTCCAGCAGCACCCGAACCTGGTGATGGCGACGAGCAAGGACGGCAACACCTGCGCGCACATCGCCGCGATGCAGGGCTCCGTCAAGGTGATCGAGGAGCTGATGAAGTTCGACCGGAACGGCGTGATCTCGACGCGCAACAAGCTGACGGACTCGACGCCGCTGCAGCTGGCGGCCGAGGGCGGGCACGCCGACGTCGTGAAGGTGCTCGTCCGGGCCGGCGCGTCCTGTACCGACGAGAACAAGTCCGGCTTCACGGCCGTGCACCTGGCGGCCAAGAACGGCCACGGCCAGG